>NC_140587.1:877725372-879143513 GCF_964204655.1 Triturus cristatus
ACAAACATAGTTTGGTATGTCAGAGCACACTACATTACACTTTCCAATTTCTTCTTCAAACTGATCAGTGCTAATCACTTTCCAATACATCTGTAATTGTCAAACTTTCACTTTCTATGGACTGCTCTTCTTAACCAAAATATCGCATTTCAAACTCATCACACTTTTTTTTAACATCTGATAAAGAACCATGTAAAAGACCTTTATTCAGTTCACTTAAACATAATACAGGACTTCTTACATAGTACAGTTTCCTTACAAACTTCCGCATTTCTGAATGGTGTACTGCTAACATCCTCAAGTGATGAAAAACACTTTTACACACTTTTCTGGAAAGACAAGCCAGAGAATGTCCATGCTTCTCAGTATATTTTCTTACATTACATGGATCTAGTCCTTGCAACAACTTAATCTTGACCTTGTCCTCAGGCCAGGTCCACTCCCCCACCGCGCCAGCGTTCCCTGCTGGTGCTCTGCCTGCTGCCCTCGCCGCTGCTGCTGGAAGTTCGAGGCCCTCCTCCACCCGCAGGCTCCCGCCTGCACCTCATCCTTGGTGGCCCAGTGGTGGGCGGTAAGTATCAAGTCTGACCTCTTCCTCTGTCTGTCTTTCTCTCTCCCGATTTCCCTCCTCCAGCTTGTCTGCTGCCCTTAATTGCATTCTGCCTTTAGCGTCTCCTCGTTTTATTTTTCATAAGCCTTTCTGCCTTTAGCCTGCCTGTTTTTCCTCTTAATTGTATTCTGCCTTCAGCCTCTGCTCGTTTTAGTTTTCATAAGCCTGTCTGCCTTTAGCCTGCCTGTTTTTCCTCTCTCTCTCTGTTGTTTTGGTGCTGTTGGTTTTTTTCAGTGCCCTTCTCCCCCGCCCGCCCCCACTCTCCTTTCCCGCCGCAGCCTTCCCAGCAGCCCTACCCCCATCCTCTCCCATTCGCCACCTAGCTGCTCCTCCCTTCCTCCACCCTACTTAATGCAGGCCGCTGCACGGCCGCTGGAGGCGCGCCAGAGGCAAGCGCGGCTGCACCCGTCCGCGCCTGGACCGCGCCCAGCACCAGAACCCCTGGACCCCACACACCCCACCGCGCTGGCCCTAGACTCAGCTACGACACCGACTCTCTCCACGCTCTCAACTCTGGCCGAAACCAACAATGCATCCAGGCAGCCCCGAAACGCACCCACGGACCCTTCTCCTGCCGCAACTGCAGCTCCACCTACAACAGAACCACCAAACCTTCATGGACCAGACCCAACCACCTCCGCTGCATACTCCTCAACATCCGGTCCGCTCGAAAACACGCCATCGAACTCTGGGACCTACTCGACACCACCACCCCGGACGTAGCCTTCCTGACCGAGACGTGGTGGAACGACTCCTCGGCTCCAGACATTGCCATCGCCATCCCAGACGGTTACAAGATCACCTGCAGGGACCGCACCAAAGGCACCGGAGGAGGACTTGCCATCGTCCACAGATCCACCATCGAGGTCACCACCCACGCAGACGACACCCTCCTCACCGCCGAACACCTGCACTTCCAGATCCACACCGACCCCAACACCACCCTCAGGGGAACGCTCGTCTACAGACCCCCCGGACCCCGGGCCCAGTTCAGCGACGCCATCGCCGACCTCGCCAGCACCCACGCTCTCGCCTCCATGGACTACATCCTCCTCGGGGATCTGAACTTCCACCTCGAGAACAACAACAACGCCAACTCCGCCACACTGATCGACAACCTCGGCCTCAGACAACTCTTCACCGCACCCACCAACGCCGCCGGCCACACGCTAGACGCCGTCTTCTCCACAAGTACCCACGTCTCATTCAACCACACCACCGAACCCCACTGGACAGACCACCGCTGCATTCACTTCACCTACAGGAAACCTACCACGCACCACCACACCCAACAGCTACCCTGCCGCTGCTGGAGCAAAATCACCGAAGACCAGATGACCACCACCCTCTCCCTGAACCCACCCACCGAACCCACTAACCCAGACGCCGCAGCCCGCAACCTCAGACAGTGGATTGATGACTGTGCCAACACCCTCGCCCCACTGAAGAAGCCCTCCAACAACCACACCAGCAAGAGAGCCTCCTGGTTCTCCAATGAGCTCCTGGCCTCCAAGCGCACATGCCGGAAATTGGAGAAGATATGGCTCCACGCCCGCACACCGGAAAACCACGCAGCCCACAAGGACGCCACCCGCAGACACCACCACCTCATCAGATAGCCAAGAGATCCTCCTTCAAAGACCGCCTGGACAACAACGCACACGACAGCAAAGAACTTGTCCGCATTGTAAAAGAACTCTCCAACCCCAGCGCCAACGCCAACGACATCCCTCCCTCACAGGAACTGTGTGACTCCCTCGCAAACTTCTTCCACCGCAAGATTCCCTACATCCACGACAGCTTCGACAGCACGACCGACCCGACCGCACCAGACCCCGCCCCTCCTGCGAACACCATCAGCGCCAACCACCTGACCTCCTGGTCCAACATCTGCGACAACGAGACGCGCAAGGTCATGAGCTCCATCCACTCAGGATCGCCGACAGACCTGTGCCCACACCACATATTCAACAAGGCGCAGGCGGAGCCATCGCACCCCAACTACAGAAGGTCATCAACATCTCCTTCGAAACTGCGACCTTTCCGGACATCTGGAAGCACGCCGAAATCAACGCCCTCCTCAAGAAGCCCAAGGCGGACCTCAAGAACTTCCGGCCCATCTCCCTGCTCCCGTTCCCGGTGAAGGTCATCGAGAAAATCGTCAACATGCAACTGACCCGCCACCTGGAAGACAACAACCTCCTGGACCTGTCCCAATCCGGATTAAGACGAAACCACAGCACCGAGACAGCCCTCATTGCCGCCACAGACGACATCAGGCACCAATTATACAACGGCGAAACATCAGTCCTCATCCTCCTGGACCTATCGGCCGCCTTCGAAACGGTCTGCCACCGCACACTAAAGACTCGCCTCCATGAAACCGGTATCCAAGAGAAGGCCCTCGACTGGACCACATCCTTCCTCTCCGGCAGATCCCAGAGCGTCCGCCTCCCGCCGTACCGATCCGAAGCCACCGACATCATCTGCGGCGTCCCCCAGGGCTCCTCCCTCAGCCCGACGCTATTCAACATCTACATGGCCCCCCTCGCACAAGTGGCCCGCCACCACAACCTCAACCTCATCTCCTACGCTGACGACACTCAACTCATCCTCTCCCTCACCAAGGACCCACGCACCTCCAAATCCAACATCCACGACGGAATGAAGGCCATCGCCGACTGGATGAGGAGCAGCTGCCTGAAACTGAACTCGAACAAGACGGAGGTCCTCATCCTCGGACCCACCTCCTCAGCCTGGGATGTCTCCTGGTGGACCGACCACTCTGGGGACAGCACCGACACCGACCGACCACGTACGCAACCTAGGATTCATCCTCGACTCCACCCTCTCCATGTCCAAACAGGTAAACACCGTCTCCTCCTCCTGCTACAACACCCTCCGCACACTTCGCAGAATCTACAAATGGATCCCAGCCGAAACAAGCCCTCATCGGCAGCAGATTAGACTACGGCAACACACTCTACGCCGGAATCCCAGCCAAACACCTAAGACGACTCCAGCGCATCCAAAATGCCTCTGCCCGACTGATCGTCAACGTACCCCGCCACTGCCACATCACCCCCCACCTGCAAGACCTACACTGGCTCCCCGTCGAAAAGAGGATCACCTTCAAACTCCTCACCCACTCACACAAAGCACTCCACAACGCCGGACCAGCCTACCTGAACAACAGACTCAGCTTCCACACCCCCACCCGCCAGCTCCGCTCTGCCAGCCTCGCACTCGCCACCGTCCCCCGCATCCAACGAACCCCCTCCGTCGGCAGATCCTTCTCCTACCTCGCTGCCAAGATCTGGAACACCCTACCTACCCACCTACGTCAGACTGAAGACCTACACGCCTTCAGAAAACGCCTCGAGACCTGGCTCTTCGAGCAGTAGCGGCGGCCCCCCCTCCCCCTCAGCGCCTTGAGACCCTCACAGGTATGTAGCGTGCTTTACAAATCCCCTGATTGATTGATTGATTGTTTAATACTTTTCTGTGTATATTCTCGTAGCAAATTTAGCATTATTTCAATAGATTCCTGTTGAATAGTACATATGCTGCTTCAACCCCACTTATACACAGGAGCTTGTGTACGTTTCCCTTCCACTTCTTCAGCTATTAACTCTTCTGCACTTTTACCAACCATTGCCTCTTTTGGAAGGGGACAACCATCCTAAACTTCGTAGCAATGACCTCCAGTATCAACTGCAAATGGTAAACTATTTTCCTGGAAGTAACTTTCCTCATTGAAAAAATGTCCACTAAGGATTTTGCAAAAGTTGGTTCTGTTCACAAGTCTTTTTCTTCTACTTTTCTCTTTCAACACTTTGATTATTTTATCCAACACTTTGATCCTCTTCAAAATCACAATGAATAACTTCTGTTTTAAAGTGAAAGCTGTATCCACTAAACTTTCAGTACGCTGCTTCTGTTTGAATTGCAGCTTTTTCTTTTTATATTTGCAGCATGTTTTCATTAAATTCTGAATCACTCTAGTTCGAAAAAGTCTCTGACGAATTTCTTGAAATAGTTTTTGTCTCCGGGTAACAGATACTGTTTCTTTATCATGTTTTCTTTTCCTGGTGTTTGAAATTGAAGTCTGCTTCTTCTTACTTGAAAAATTCTTCTTTTTCCTTCGAGTGATGTTATTTTTATTAAATGTTCGTAATATTTTTTTTCCAGAAATTGTCTGGTGTTTTTACCAGAAGAAACTGCTTGTGTAGTACTCTCATTTTTTTCTTATTGAAAATATTTCCTTTTGTTCAAATATATATTTTTCTCTTTCCTTTTTTTTCAGTTCTTCTAGGCATTTTCAAATTTTAATGCAAACGAAATAATTTTCTGAAAAAAAAATAGATTGAATTATTTTTTACATCTGTTCAATATGTTAAAATAATAACATACAATTACATAAGTTCTACTGACTGCTTCCAGAGGCAGTGCTGCAACGTGATGGAGCAGGGCAGGGGAGCAGTAGGATGACGGGTAGTGCCATAGAACATACAGCAAGTATTTATGTAATTATTTACATACACCCTTACAATTTATATGTAACTGCACTACCTCGTACTTTTCACCTCTCCGCCGCACCCCACCACCCCACAGCACTCCCTCTGCAACCCACCACAGACAACTTTATAGATAGTATTTTTAAAAATTGTAATCTTTGTACTTAGGATGATATTATCAACCAAATGGCACACAGAAAATTACCATTATTAGCCTAACAATTTTATCTACAACTTCGCAAACATAACACTGTACCCAAGCTTTAAGTAGGGGGTCTGTGGGGGTCTGGGCACCGGAAGTTTATTTTTTGGGGCCTCAAATTGGGTCTCTAAGGGGCTCTATTTTCGGGCCTCGCAAAGATAGTCTGTTGTTTTTTTTTTATTGGACTACAGTGAGACAGTGAGCGCATGCACATTGCTCACTACTGAGAAGTGGAGACATCATGCCAAGTGAGTCGTGTTGTAGGAGAAGGGAAATCCTTTAAAAAGAGCCATTTTCTCTCAGGATTTACCTTCTCTTTTTGCAGCTCAGGAGCAACATCATCGTGGCGTGATTAGCAGAGAGACCACCAGGCGCTCAACGCCCATTGCCCCGGACTCCCTAAGACAGCTTCCCAGGCGTACACACAGAGCCGCACCCGAGTACGTCACAGGTCTTCAAAAGATTATTTGCTTGTAGATGAGGCTCTGTTCTTTTTCACCCCTTTTTATAGCCCCTTACTTCCCCACGCTGCCGATTGCTGAAAGAATTAGCCTCCCCCGAAATTTCGCTCTGGTTGCGTCTTTGGAGACGACTGCAGGCAGCCAACTCCAGCACGACCCTGCTCTGACCTTTCACAGTGTCTTGTTTTAGTGCTACGAAAACACACGCTTTGCCTGGCTCACTTAGGGGCATATTATCAAGAACAGCGTTAAAATTATCGCAGCTTTAGCGGCAGGAAACAGCTGCTAAAGCGGCGATAATGAGCTTGATAATATGCCCTTATAAATACCCATAGAAGCCCAGGTTCACACCAGAACCTGGGCTGCAATGGGAATTCACAAGGGCATATTGTCAAGCCCATTATCGCCGCTTTAGCTGCAGTTTCCTGCTGCTAAAGCGGTGATAATTTTAACGCCGTTCTTGATAATATGCCCCTTTGTTCTCACACCCCCTCTTTAATACAAAGATAGTAGCTTTAGAATTACGTTTATATTCCTATACTGTGCTTCACATGGAAATATAGAAGTGCAGGTTCTCACCACCCCAAATTAGCTGTCTGGTATACTATCTCAAATGTAAGAACTACAGGTATTCAGTATCTGTCAGTCACGGCCAGTTTAAAGCAGTGTTCCTATATAGAAATGGACAAAACGTTATGTTTCTAAATTAACTTCTTACACTGAAAAGCTGCTTTACATTTCTTTCGCTGGATCAACCTTTGTTTAAAACATCACCAGAGAAGGGTGGTGAACTATGGTCCACAAAGAGCAACTCAAAGCTTTCTTGTTCTTTATCAGAAACATCTCCCTGTCAATGCTTATCGCCAGCCTTTTTGGCCCCTTAAGAGGCTGGGTGGATGAGTATAATACATGGTATTTAGGATCTTGGCGGAGGGTGCGCGGAAATAAGGACGGATAGTTGAATAAAGTGCGAGTGGATGGATGGCCAAATGGATGAATGGATAGCTAGATGGATGGATGTATGGATGTACAAATGGATGGAAGGATGAATGGATGCATGGACCAGTACTTAGGATAAACGGGTGGGCTGATAGATGCTTAGGATTGGTTCTTGGTCAGATGTATGTATGGATATATGGGCGTATGACTGGATGGATGGCACAGTGCTTACCATAGGCGAATGTGCTGATAGATGCTTAGGATAAGTGCAGGGACAGATGTATGTATGTATGTAGGTAGGAATGTATGGATGAATTGAAATATGGTTGGATGGCGCAGTGCTTAGGATGGATGGATGCAGGGCTTTAAGTGGGCCGGGTCTGAGCACCGGCAGTTATTTTCAGGAGGCCTCGAAACGGGTCTCTGTCGGGCTCCATTATCGGCCCTCGCAAAGGTAGTCAGTTTTTTTTTTTTAATGGACTGCAGTGAGAGCATGCACATCGATGTGCTCACTACTGAGAAGTGGAGACATCATGCTAGGTGAGCCACATTTTAGGAGGAAGGGAAATCCTTTAAAGAGTGTGTTTTCCGAATGTAGGATAATTGGAGTGGATTTTCTTAGCACACAATGCTAGTTATCTTGATTTAGACCACACCCCTACTTGGATAGCCCACACCCCTTTAAGAGGTTTGCCCCGCCCCTTTTAGAGCACCCCCATTTTTTTCCCATTTAAAGCCCTGAGTGCACCATAGTAACAAAGAAATGGTCCAAGCTTCCATTTAAATCTACAATGGCACCAAGTTTCATAATTTGCCATCAACGCTGGCAGCCTTCTACCACAGTGCAAGAGTATCTATCAGCACGAAGATTTGTTATCCACTGAAATGTTGTGTGATTTGCATAGCTGTCTGCTGGAACACTCATCACTAAAAGGTATTAAAACACGCAAACTTGCGAGTAAAACATATACCATACCATAAAGCGGTTCATAAATGGACCCAGTGCCACTACACCACCCTCATCCCCATCCTTTCTTAACCTTACGAAATCAAAGAAAGAGCCCCAGCAAACCTGGTAGAGCCACTATAGCAATACAGGGACTTAATTTCAACAAGTGTCTGCCAAAATGCTCAGCAACAAAAGGTATTAAATATGCAAATTTGCGGATAAAAATATACCATGCCATAGAGCGCTTTATAAATGGACCCAGTGGCACTACATCACCTTTACTACCTACACATGTGTATGTTACAAATGTCCGTGTTATAATCAGCAACATACCCACCTCTCCCACCCCCACCCTTGCTTAACCTTACAAAATCAAACAACGAGCCCCAGCACTCCCGTTAGCGCCACTATAGTCATACATAGACTTAATTTCAACAGGTCTCTGTCAGAACGCTCATCAGCAAAAGGTACTGAATCCTGCAATTTTGCAAGTAAAACATACACCATACCATAAGGTGGTTTATAAATAGTCCCAGTACCAGTACACCACCTCCACACCCGCTCTTGCTTAATTTTATGCAATAAAACAAAGAGCCCCAGCAAACCTGGAAGCGCCACTATAGCCATACAGAGGCTTAATTTCAACAGATGTCTCCTGAAACGCTCATCAGCAAAACGTATTAAAACATGCAAATTTGCGGGTAAAACATATACCATGCCATAGGGCCCTTTATAAATGGTCCCAGTGGTACTACATCACCTTTAGTAGCTAGACATCTGCACGTTACTAAAGTCTGTGTTTTAATCACTAACATACCCACCTCCCCCACCCCCGCCCTTGCTTAACCATATGAAATCAAACAGAAACCCCCACCATTCCTAGTATCGCCACTATACCCATACACAGGGTTAATTTTAACAGGTGTCTGCCAGAACGCTTATCAGCAAACAGTATTCAAACATGCAAATTGGCGGGAAAAAATAAACCATCCCATAGCACGGTTTATAAATGGGCCCAGTGGCACTACACCACCTTTACTAGCTAGACATCTCTATGTTACTAAAGTTGTTTAAGCACTCTGTAGAGTGTATAGCAGAGGATGGGGAGAGTAAACAAAGTTCTAATTCTCAAACTTTTGATATACTGTCCCTTTACTGTATGTATATTAAGGACATTAAATGGAATGAAAAAATTGTCTCAAAAGGGATAGTGAAGGTGAGCACCGGTATAACCCGGACCACTTAAACACCTACGTATATTCAGCACAGGGACACAGCCTGACAATTAGTATCACTTTTAATCACAAGTAGTTTACTAATGTCAAAAAAGTCATACAGAAAATATACCGAACATTTTAATTTCTTTTTTATCTCTCACACATTTATAAAACATCTCTTCTAAAGAAACACTCCCCAACCACTTCTATTATATAAGAACAGACAATCATTAATATGTTTACTACCATATATTTTAGTATATCTACCTTTTTAATATTCACTAGTCACAAACTACTAAAACTATTAACTATACCCAAATGCAAACCAGAAACCATGTTCATATTATATCTCAACCTATGATCAAATGATTCAAAATATGCGTACATATAAAAGGAACTTATCACTTTTACTATCTCCATCTCCTCTCCATGTAATCTCCAAACACTGTAGACGGCCTCACAGTACAACAACCTACCTATAATTATATTCAAATCTACCTCTCAGTGTCAAACATGAGACCAAAACCTGTCCACATAACATTTCTGGGTTTGGTTTTATCTCTTTTAACTTAATAACACCTACATCTCCTACCCCCCCTTCCCCACTATTTCCACAAAAAGTATAATTTGTAAACGTGGGACATTTTGTTTATCTCGCCTGAATACATTAGCAAACCCAAATTAACGCTGTACCTCATTTTCAAATCCATACAGTCCTTCAAAGATGACAAACTACACTTCTTCTTTGTGAAAAATTCCTAAACATATATAAAGTACTTATTTAACAACAGGTCAATTTTTATGCATATTTTATAACCAATATGAAATACCACACTTTACTAATAGTATATTATTTTGAAATAAAAAATACTTTCAACCTTAAAAATATCACCTCAAATACTTAATCACTACTAAAGAACACACAACACACCTTGTTTATTTGTACCTCACCTTTGTAGTTGGTATGCAGATTTCAAATGTCACACAAGCATGCAATTCTTTCTTTGTTACACAGTACATTTAATGCACCGCTTTCATCAAGAATTGAACCAGTAATGGCACAATTTCTACGTCGCTCCACATATAAATACATGTAAAGAACAAATCAGAATACTTCATTCCTTCATCGACATTCCAAAACTTATCTTCATTGGTTATTTTTGAATTTTTCCATATGAAAAGCTACTTAATATTCCACGCCACATACAGGTCAGAAGTTCAAAATATTTTATCACCACACCTTCTGGAACATTCTACGACACCTGCAGGTTAAAAGTTCATGATTTTTTTAAACGTAACGTTTTTTTTCCAGCATATTCTCGAACATTTACCAGCACCTGTAGCACGGCAGGTTGAGCTGAGCACATTTCATCCTATCGTATGTATGTACTCCACGCTGAGACTGCTCTTTATTAACCAATGGCAAACATGCTTTTTCACGCAACTAATATGCACCCTAGTTTTTAGTACCCAATGCTTCTTATCTTCCAATCACTTATCGTTTTCTGTGGGAAAAAATATATTTTTCCCCTTCTTTAAACATATCTCTTACTCTACGAAGGAACTGCATGAGCTACAGACATCTTTCCATACCTCCCAGCCATACCTTCAAAATGCTAGTGTGGATCGTAGGACATAGCTATGTTTTCTGGTGCAAGAGGTATGCAGAACAGAAACGTATTGACTTAGACCTAGGATTAAAAAATGTGGACATTAAATGGTTTGCACAGAGAGGATTGAAGTGGCACCAATTGTTGCCTTTGGTTAAAACCTATTTGCATCTCCAACACCCTGACCTCATGATTGTGCATTGTGGTGGAAACGACCTAGGCATATTGACTGGGGTAGGTTTGGAAATGCTAATGAAGGACACCTTGCGACATTTGATGTTGCTTTTGTCTCAAACTGTCTTTGTATATTCCAATATATGCCAAAGACAGAAGTGGAAATGGTCAAACCAATTTTTTCCTCAGATTGAAAAATCTAGGAAGAATGTCAACAAAGCTTTATCTGCATACCTCAAAGACCATAGAATGGGGTTGATCTACAACAACAACATACGATTTGATATGGCTGATATCTATAGAAGTGATGGAGTACACTTCACAGATCAGGGACATTGAGTTTTTCTGAATAACCTGAAGCTTTGCATCCACACTTATATGTAGCTCCAACTAATAATACAAGGGCTCTTTTTAGAGCCGCCTCATAACTGACAACTTAGGCCCGCTATTTTAGGGCCAGGTAACGGCAACTCCTGCATCCTCGCCAAAATGTCTTTTTCTCCACACAGCTGTGGCGCAGCGGCCAGACCATCTGACTCTGGAGCACTGAGCTCTTGCTTTGATCAACGGCTCTAGTGACAGCTCAGAATAGCACCATGTGACTCTGGGCAATAGCTCACTTAATTTCCATGCCGGCCCCCAGTGCCTGCAGACCCATACAAGTGAGTAGTTTGCCCTTTACAAATATCGGATTGATTGGAAACAGCAGAATTGAACTTCACACTCCCTCTGTAGCACCCCCAATCACCCTACAGACGTCACACTGTTTAAAACAAAAGTTCCTCCTAGTACGTATGCACACAAGCTCACACTACTTGGAAAGGTGTGCCGCAGCGGCCAGAAAACATGAGTTCAGAGCACAGGGCTCACGGTTTAATCCCCTGCTTCAGCAACAGCTCAGCTCAGCACCATGTGACTCTGGGCAATAGCTCCCTTAGTAGCTCACATAATTTCCACGCCGGCCTCCAGGGCCTTCAGACCCATAGGGGTGAGTAGTTTGCGCTTTAGAAATACTGTATTGATTTATCTTCGCACTCCTTGTATAACACCACCTAAGAACCATATACAAGTTACTGTGTTCCAAACGAAACATCCTCCTAATACGTATAAAATATTGCTGACACTACTTGGACAGGTGTGGCACAACTCCCAGAGCACATGACTTCACAGCATAGGACCCCAAGTTTGGGCTCACGGTTTCATCCCTGAGTCCAGCAGCAGCTCAATTTAGCAGCATGACACTCTAGGCAATACCTCACTTACATTCCATACCCGCACTTTCAGACCGGTAGGCGTCAGTAGTTTAGCGGCTTTATCCCCAAGTCCGGCAGCGGCTCAGCTTACGCCCCCAGCGCCATCAGACCCGTACGAGTGAGTAGTTTGCACTTTACAAATACCGAAATGATTTGATACGCGTGAAATTACCTTCACACTCCCTGTATAACACCCCCTAAGCACCATATACAAGTTACAATGTTCGAAACAAAAATTCCTCTCAGTAGGTATAACTACATGCTGACACTACTTGGACAGATGTGGCACAGCGGCCAGAGCACATGACTTCACAGCATATGACACACAGTTTGGACTCACGCTTTCATCCCCGAGTCCAGCAGTAGCTCAGCTTAGCTGCATGAGACTCTAGACAATAGCTCATATATTTTCCGTACCCCAGCACTTTCAGACCAGTTGGGGTCAGTAGTTCATCCTAGTAGGTATAAACACATGCTGATACTACTTCCACAGGTGTGGTGCAGCAGCCAGGGCACATGGCTTCACAGCATAAGACACACAGTTTGGACTCACGCTTTAATCCCCGAGTCCCGCAGCAGCTCACCTAAGCAGCATCAGACTCTAGGCAATACCTCACTTAATTTCCGTAGCCCAGCACTTTCAGACCAGTAGGATTGAGTAGTTTGCTTCTCACCCCCTGTATAGCACACCCTAAACACCCCACAGAGGTTACAGTGCTCCTACTCTCCACTTTCCTACTTTTTTCATCCTTTTTTCCCCTTACTCGCTTCAACAGAATCACAAAATGGCTGCCAACACTTCCTAGTTGCAAATGCTTGCACCGCTTGCAGCCAATAAACAGCAAGCTCATGCTCATAACGCCTCAGCCAATCAGATGGCAGAATTTCCAAATATCGAAATCTGTAAATTTCAATATTTCTCCAAAACTACTGAACGGATTTACACCAAATAAACAAAAGCATGCTTTCTAGACCAAGACCCTTCTCCCTTCCAAATTTGGGGTAATTCCAACATCCCTTCGACCTGGAGCCTTGTCTCAAGTTTCCTATGGAAATTAACATGGAGAAAACATGTTTTGGGACCCCTCTTTTTCTCGCCCCCCCCTTGACGAATCAACCACCAAACTTTCAACATACGAGCGATTATTAAAAAGAATTGGTTTGGAAAATTTCATGAAGATTCATCAAACAACGCCAAAGTTATAACCAAAACAAAAAATGCTCTTCCTATGGAAACTTGGTCCTAACTATAACTACCTACTGGCGACTGCCATATCAAGGCATATAAAATAAGGTAGTAAGGTAGTAGTCAGGGATGCTTCTAATATGGAGTCCCTACTCTATGTGGGTCTAGAGCCAAGAATCCTTCCCATGAGATAATCCAACCCCATTGCCTGCTGAAAAGAATGTAGGACCCCATCTTGGTCACAAACTGGACCCCTATCACAGGGATGTGAGGAAGCTGCTTGGCGAAGCCTCAGCATGCAGGGACCACTCCACATCAGCTTAACTCTCTCCTCTGCTAATCCCCGGGAAAAGCTTCTTTATTTATAATAAAAGCATAATTTCAATATATGTGCAGATTGGTATTGTTATGGGTATGCAGATAGCCCAGTCGCCCCATGGAAGAAGATAGAACAAAATTTGTACAGTAGGCATAAAGGACTTGTACTCAGTGTTCCAGGCATCATGATAATGTTGCGTGAAGCCAGATGTGTAAGCAAAGCAGAAATGAATCCAACATTGTGACTCATGCAATTATGTCCAAAAGGTCACAGTAAAATGTTATTGTGCAAAAAGAAGACAATGTTGGAGAATTGTACAGAATTGATACATGAGCCTAGCCCTGGCACATAACAACACAGCTACAATAAAACTATTGTATATTTATTTTCAGTATCATCCGGAGCAGGGGAAGGAGACATCGGTGACGTAGGCAGGGTAGCAGCTGTCTACTGTATTTCACTTGGTGAGACCATCGATGCTGAGATACACAGTGCCAGGAAGGGTGAAGGGACTGGCATGTAGGGCTCCAGCTTGAAATCTTTTTCTGAGGCCTCTTAAAGTGAACAGTCCCTAGTCTTGGCAGACCATATTGCTCCAGTTACAACTGCATCTTTGTTCACCACCTAGATATCCATCTTCACCCTTCCTCTCGCTCCATCCAGTTGGCCAACCCTGCCCCCTTAAAAAGGGCTGATGTCTCCTTTTCCCCAGGCACCTAACACCATGCCCATGTTCCCCCAGCTGCACTGATTGAGGAGTCTATTGACCTCCTCTGGAACATGTCTGTAGGCAAGACTGCAATACTGAATGCAATCCACGAGCTTAGCTGCCATTTGCAACACATGGTGGCATACCTAAAAGGCATTCACAGTACTACATCTGGCGTACAGGGGTCTTTTCAAGGTCTAGCCTCGTTAATGACTGTTGCCTCCCAACTTTCCAAACCTTGTGCCCCACTTCCCACCTCTTACCCATCTCAATTGCCTATTGCCAGTCCTGTCTCAAGCACACTCACACCTTTACACACCAACTCCAACACACACAACCAGCACACACACACACACACACATAAACACAGATACAGCATAAAACACAGGCACACAACCAAACATATAGACACCACATCCACATGCACCTCGACCATCACACACAAAGACTCTGCATACACCATCACACCCACATGCAACACCACCACTACCAGCACACCCACGAACACCCCACCCACTGCCACACCCACATGCACCCCCACCAGCACACCCACAGATACTGCACCCAACACCACACAAACACATACACCACCACCATCACAAACACACCCAAAGACACTGCACACAATACCACACCAACATGCACCACCCCAAGCATTCCAACAGACACCGCAGCCACTACCACACCCATATGCACCACCACCAGCACACCCACATGCAACACCACTACATCCACATGCACCACAACACCCAGCCCCTCCACAACACACCCATCCACACATACACACACTAGAATTCACACCTACAAAAGACAAACGCTCACACTCACTGAAGGACACCTAGGAAGCAAGACACACCTGAACGTCCACGACATACACCAGACCCACAGGCACTTGCACCCTCAACAGACATAGTCACATCAGCCACTGCCACTCCTTCTACCTTCCAAACTCAACTCCTTGCTGAACATCCTACCCATTTTCCCCTTGAGATTTTGATGGTTGCCCTTGCCTTAACCCCTTCCAAAGACCAAACTTCCGCTTCCAAGCACAAAGCTACCCCATCCACACCCCAATCCACCCCTACCACATCCCACCCTACCCCTCCTAATACAATAACCATCCCTACTACAACCAAAATTACCTCTCCAAAATGCAACCCCCTTCCAAACCCAAACCCCCCAAACTCAAAAGCACCCCTCTTACACCCCCTCCAACGTAAGATCTTTGAGGTGCCTGCTCTTCCCACTAGATGTTCCTTCCTGAGGAGGTTCCCCTTGGCAGTAAGTTAGGAAGGAAACTTTGTGCCACCGCACAACAGTGCACAGTAGTTTGTTGAAACTCCATGGACTGCCATTTGGATTTTAGAGTATATTGAGAATCTTAACTCATTATTAGGAATAAATCCATAATTTTAATTTCACCAAATTAGTATTGGCATTCATTTTCCTTTGCACTACTTTCTTTGATAGAAATGTTTCTGATTAAAATGATGTCAGGTAATACAGCTGATTTTTTTGTGTCTACTTTGTTAAGTGCATACACTGGTTAACATAGTACGTGATGGTCATTTGAATTTAGGAGTAGGAATTCTTCATTATAGTGGTCACGTGCACCTACTAATTGATGTCAAACATTTTTTGGATGTGTTACTACAGGTGTGTTTGTTTCACCTTGATTACTGATCAGTATGAGCACATATGTATTGCACCTTATAAAATATTGCAACTATTGAAATTGGATACAATACAGGACTTGCATTAAACAAGAGGAAATGCTACATGGATGTATATGTTGAATACTTCAAATGTGGGACTGGCATTGATTTTACTGGTAATTTATAAGGTAAAGATTACAATTTGTCTAGTGCAATTTCTACACCATGTTACATTGCACTTATCCCAATGATGTATGTTGCATATGTTTTTATTGTGACAATTTTCTAAATGTATTTTAACACACCTGCATGACGACGCTTTGATTTTTGAATTGATATCCTTTTTTGTGCAAGTGTGCATTTCTTTTAAGGCTACTTGCACCAAATATATACATACAATGTGATCATACAGGTGTGTTTCTTTAAATGTCTTAAACATCAACATTACATACGCATGCATTGCTCATTGGTATGATATTGCTTGTAAGAGAGATTTAAAAATACACCAGTCCAGTAAAAATGTTCACAGACAACTCAAAAGGTAATAGGACCAAGTGGATCTTAACGTCAATTTCTGCTTTGACGCTGTTAGTTATGTTCATCATCAAGCGGCAGCTGCAGGACTTGGAAAATTGGGTTCTTGGCAGAAAAGGAAGTGTGAAAGTAAGAAAAGGTTAGTTTCTGACTTATATCCTTTCCCATCCACCTACTCAGGTGTGGAGGTTTTGCCGCCACAGTCACGTTGGCGGGGAGACACTGGCAGTCCTCTCTCCAACCGACAGCCTTTTGCTCCATTCACAGGGGTGAACATACCTGGCAGAGTTAGCGGCCTTCCGATTACCTTTCATCTGTTGAACCACCAGCATCTAAATAGAGTGGGCAGACAGCCTAGTTGGCAGGTGGAGAAACCTTTGAAAAAGCAGTGGCAGGAGCAAGTCCGCCAAGATTTAAATCAGGCCCTAAGTCTGACCATGTTAACTATACACCATTGAGCACTTAGAATGGCTCCTCGTTTATTTGAATCTGTGATGTAATGCACATTTAAGTATACTGTGTTTAGACTTCATCTTAGATTTTGATCAAACTATGGCAAATGTGCTTACAGTATAGCCACTCTGTAACTAATATCAGCAGGAGCCCGATGGATCAAAAAGCTTACGTAATGCAAAACCATTCACACCTAGGGGCCTTTGAGCCCATAGGAATGAATGGAGTAGTAGTGCCTATTAGCGATTACCTAATTGTGATTGTGAATCTTTACGAATTGCAATTAGGTAATCGCTATTTTCTTACATACTATTTTGCGTTCCTTAAATAGAGATTACCTAAAATTCACTATTTAGGGAATGTAAAATAGATTTTTGATTTTTGATACATGTGACCGGCAGTCATTTAAGTGTTTTTTTTAACTCAAGAGCTGGAATTTGAGATTATGAGCCCTCTTTAGAGTATGTTGCATGGCTCTCCGACCGGGAAGGGTCTTACTGTCTGCCATGCTTAGAGATCTCCATCAAGCAGGCGGGAACCTCTATGCCTTCAGCAAAGCATGACCACTGAGGGCACTGAATCCTGCTGAGCAGTCGCCATGGTTAATGCATCCGCTCAGCAACGTTTTGCTGTGTTTTTTCGTAACAAACCCCTGAAGTGGGAGTTTGACGTTGAGAAACAAAAACAGGTTTTAGGGGTCATTATTTTGTTTACCTGTCTCAGGCTGCCAGGCTTTCTATAGTGGTACCAAATAGGATATATTTACAAAAGAACAACGGCAAACCTTCTGTCATACATATACTGATGGTCCAGTGGTAGATGGGTCCGTCCAGCCGAGCAGGGCCGGACCTGACTACCGGGCGTTTTGGAATTCTGCCGAGCAAGGGGCTGATTTCACTGCGGTGGGGTCTGATTTCGTTCATGGAGACCTGCGTGTACTTCTAAATAATTATAGCAAAACAAATTTCGTTCAGTACACGCAGGTCCCCATCAACGAAATCAGCCCCCAGCTCAGCAGCATTCCAAAATGCCCGGTAGTCAGTCCGGCCCTGCAGCCAAGACTCCGCTGTTGGAGACATGCGCTTTTACCAGCTCTAAATTCTGTTCGGGGACCACAGGTTTGGTAGATGGGCCAGTTACCATTTTCTGGCAGAGGTCCAAATGAGCCGTACTGTAAATGTGTAATGGGACAGTCCTATCTTTAGTGGTGTGTCCATCGAAATGGAGCAGTTCTATCAATCAATGGAATGTATTTCTTTAAAGGTGTGTCTCATTTTTATTATCACACTTTAGGGAAAACTTTAGAGTTTGGAAATGGCTGCTGTAGACAGGATCAGATAATGAACTCTAATGGAGGTGACAGTACATGGCAAATGGCCAATTGCAATGTCAGCTACACGAAAGCAAAAGTTGTCTGTATAATGCGAGGGAAGCCCAATAACTGTAAATCACAGATAATCCATGTCCAAAGTAAAAATAGGTACATTATGGCACAGATCTTAGGGAGGCGCGCAAAATTCAGAATTTGGACAAATACAAAATTGGGTGAACTGTTTTTAGTTGATGGGGCAAATACGAGCCTCCAAAAAGAACACGAGTTGTGTTACTTCATAATAAAAAAGGTGTATTACTTATCACATATTAATAGGTAAACCTAACAAGTGCAGACACACTAATAATAATTACAATACAAAATAATTGTTTCCAACAACAATATAGAAGGGAATCTTACATTTCATAACTGGGCACTGACATTGATATATGATCTGTTTTGTTTTAGGAAGGCCTCAACTTTGAAAATAAAATGATGAATACTTCCAGGTACTATAGTGTGTGTGCGAAGGGAAGCATCAATAGATTGAATGTTGGATGGTGATAAGCATGCTGGTTCGGGTTGAGAATTTGCATTGGCCGAGGCAACTGAGGGATTGTGGGCTTGTACTGGGCTGATTTTCACTAGCTTCCTTGTGTTATGGCCCATAGCATCCATGCTATGGCACTGCCTTTCTCCCTGTTTCTGTTATGATCTGCCTTCTTTACCAATGAACCATTTAAAGAGTACAATAAATGCACGCATTCTTGAAATGCGCCATCCAGTCTTCGACTTATTGCCCTCCTACTCCTTCAGCTCGGGTTTCCTAGTGTCCTGTCACTAGTTCACTCAGGCGGGCTTGCTCACTTTATTCCTGGGAGTCCTCTTAGGCAAGGCATCCTCATTGCCACCACAATAGCAGGACATTTTAGGGCATATTTATCAATCTTTCACACAGTGCAACGCAGCAAGCCACCTTGCATTGCTGTATGAAAGGGAACGGGTACAGCGTTTAACATTATACAGCGCATTCCTGCCCGTTCCTAGTGCTAGTGTACTTTTGGCTGCCTAGTGTCAAAGCAGACCCCCTTGAGTCACAGAGCAAGTGTGCCTGGGTTGCAGGCAGGATTCTTTTTGTGCAGGACGGGACACCTTCCTGCACAAAAACCATAATGAGAATCATTTTCCTCTTTTTACATGTGCTGCAGAATGCAGAACACCTAGAAAAAGGACAAAACTGGGAGAAATAAAGATATTTCTCCTTGTTGCGCCTCACCTACGGAAGAGTAGCATTTCAACACATTCCTAAATCTACCACTAATGGTAAATGTGGGAATGTGCCACAATCCATGGGTGTATACATGGGAACTCCCATGCTCCCCCATGGAACGTCTCCCTGGGGCAGATTAACACAGGTCGGCAATTTGCACTTCTTTGATTTATCAAGCCAAGCAGGGCCCCACAAGGTGGCTTTGTGCGGCTTGATTACTCTCACCGAGGTATTGTGTTGCCCGTGTGGCCCCCTGCATGGCACAAGGGCAATACAAAACTTTGATAAATCAGATCCTTAATGATGTTAGGCCCAGAAAGCAGTATCTCTGCTGGTGGAATTCTGCATGATGTGTGTTATCCTATGGAACTTTTTAACTCAGGACAATGAAAGCTGTCCTGCCGCGTGCAAGACATTACCTGCCTACTTGAGCAGCAAAGTAGTAGGGAAAGGTGCAAATAACACAATAATGTACTTAATTTAAGGAACAGGACCTCTGCAGTTCTGCTCGAGGGATAAAAAAACTGGGTTACAGAATCAGGGGCTGCTTTTGGAAAGCAGTGTGTGTTCAGCGCTGTTGAGCAGTGGCCTCACTCATATATGGAGGACTGGACGAGGAAGAACAAAAGAATAATGGTTTGTTCTTTTCACTGAAAACCAAATATGAATGGAAGACATTTTAATGTATTCGAAACTGATGAAATGTTGTTTGCACAGCAAATGTATTATTTTAGGTCGTTCACGTGCTCTTGCTCTTTTCTTACCCTTCTCTTAATGTTTTATTCATACAATAAGGGGGCATATCAAAAACAACCGGCGATAATTATCGCTAAGCGCACTTAGCGCTAGGATAATAATCGCCGGCTAGCGTTGATTTTTATCGCTGAGATAGCGTGCTATTAGCAACGCTTATCTCAATAGCAATAAAAATTCTCACGCTAAGTGGCTAACGTGAGATTATCGCTGGAAACCCAGCAATAATCTCACGTTAACTTGTTGATAGGGACAGACAAACTTAGCCATGATATCCTCCTTCCATAGGATATCATGGCTAAGTCAGAAAAATACGAGACGTAAAAAAGCAGCGTTAACCGCGGTTAGCGCTGCTTTTTTTGTCTCTAACAGAGTTAGCGATATTCTTGATAATAGGAGAAATGTCGCTTAGCGACATTTCTCCTATTATTTTACTCTGGAACGTCCCCTTTGCATCTCATTAGAGATGCAAGGGGAAGCGTAGAGTAAAAGGGTGTTAACATGCAAATTTGCATGTTAGCACCCTGTTGTTGATAGGGCGCTAGTTTTATCTCTGCTTTTTTGGCTTTTAAAGCCAAAAAAGCAGAGATAAAGCCCTTGTTGATATGCCCCAAGGTGTTTTAGATTTCATTTCATATACAGATTAATTAATGACTTAGCAACTCACATTGTCTTTTTAGTGTGCTAGACTGAAAGATAAATAATTATTCCGTGCCCAGATGTGTTTTTTTATTATTATTATACACAGGAATGTTCCTTCAAACACATCAGACATTCATGAATACTTGGCACAGCTGTGATGGACTAGAACAGGAATGTCACTCAAACAAAAGCCATCAAATCTAATTTGTCTATTTATAGGAAAGACTAATGGCTAGCGCCCTCTATTTGCAAAATAGGTCTTAAATAGGCAGAAAATCAATAGAAGAATATCAAAACAAATGTTGATAGACAAACAAACATGAAGGCAATCTATAAAGAAATCATGAAATGCATTGAAGTCAGAGTCCAAGTACAGTATTTTAGAGCATGCTAGAGCAGTGTTGCTTAATAGAGTATTGATTTCAAAATAATATGTCTGACGGGGGATTCTCGGCCTCAGTAAGGCATGTCACATTCTCATTAAAACGAGAGCCTCTCGCGCTTTTTATTCTTTGTTAATCTATATTTTCCAGCGATTTCACCCCATTTATTAGCAGGATCTAAAAGGAACAGCGAGCTTCATATGCAGTCCAAATGCTATCGATTTTATACTTTCAGTAGAATGCTTTAATTCGATACTATGTCTATACAAAGTCTTTTGATTTAAATTTACATGGAGAAATAAAAGAAAATAACATTTTCAATAGTGCAATGTTCATTTTATTTTTCCTTATTTATTGGCATACATTTGAACCATTAATTCGTATGCACTAAGTCCATATATTTGTCTCTGGTTTATTACGAAAAACTATTTAGCCCAAATGGTATTTATTTATACATTTTAACACCGTTAAGGCTATATTATGGATGTTTAATTAGATGATATGTACAAGCAGTGGTTATAAAGGCATTTAATAGCAGAGCAAAAGAGAATAACACCATATGTAGTATAAGCAGGATTACATTTTTCATAGCATGACTATATAATTTTAATTCATTAATTAGTTATCCGAAATGATGGCTATTATACGATTGTAAACATGTATTTGCATTTCTTTTCTTTGATTGCAGTAACTATCCTAAGTGTCAATTCAACTATTGTAACAGTGATCCACCTCTGATATATTTGCAATTGCAAACCATGAAATTGGAGCCAGACTGCTCAGTTGACAAGCAATTCAGCATCTCCTGCCAAAGAATAAAACAAGCATTGGCATAGCCAATAGGTCTCGCCTTTGGGACCTTATAAGTATTTAGTTATGCGGCACATTATAAACAGGCTATGCGCCATGGGTGGGACAAAGAGATGCTAGATGCTGGACAGCCTAAAATAAATAAAGCCAGCAAACAGAAAGTAAACAACTGTGAATTACAAAACATGTAGTCAACTTTAGGTAAAAGGCAGAATGCATTCCCAACGAGGTTTTAATGCCCTGTGTATCTGTTTGTGTGCATGTGCATATACTGTCCATGTGAGCATACCGGTGTGATATGTGGGTGTTTGTGTGTATATGTTTGCATGTGTACATATGTTTCATGTGTGTCTGAGTGCGTGCACGTATTTGTGTCTCTATGTATCTGAGTGTAGGGGTATATGCTTTGTAGGAGTCTGGAGCCTGTTCGTGCATTTGTGCCACAGTGTCTGCGTGTGCTTGTACAGGTCTAGATAGGGGTGTACATGCGTCAGTGTGTGTATATGAATGTAAGCGTATATGGCCGGACTGGGATGTAAGTGGGTATGTGTGTGCACGTGTATATGGCCGGACTGGGATGTAATTGGGTATGTGTGTGCGCGTGTAAATGGCTGAACTGGGATGTAAGTGGGTATGTGTGTGCATGTGTATATGGCCGGAGTGGGATATTAGATTGTATATGGAGAGAGAGAGAGAAAGAGAAGCAGACAGGGATGGGGAGGGATGGAAAGTACAATAGACATATAGCATGAGACACAAAGGCACTGACGGTGGAGGAGAGGTGGGGGGTTGCGGAGAAGAAGAATTAGACAGACAGCCTCAGTATTGAGGTACTGACGGATGAGAGCCAGAGAGGGAGAATAATGGTACAAGCAGCAGACAATCTGCCATGGCTATGTTCATTGTTCTACGAGACAGGCAGACTGGTAGAGGGGGTGAAGTAGAAAAGAGGGGACATTGTGTATGTGTGTTTAGTTCTTACAGGATGGCGACAGGCAGAGACAGAGGGAACAGATGGGCAAAGATGGGGATGGGAGACAGGTGTATCCACAGAGATGGTCCCACACAGATTTGAGCTGCACACATGCAGTTTAAGATGAACATAACACCACTGTAGACAAGACATCCAATATACATATCTGCAGGGGCTTAGACTGAGGCACCAGTCTTTGCTGAGATAACACTACAGAGGAGGAGGAGGAAGAGAGAAGCGCAGGAAAAGGGCAAGGCAAAACTTACGAGACATGCACAAATGAATAACTACATGCATTTAAAATAGACAATATGTTCCCACTGTGTCGGCATGCCACCACGAATGCCACATTGGCGCTTAATGAATTCAGCACAACTCACCTACAATACTGACCATTTATGAGAACAAGACCGCCAGGCGAGCTGTGTCTTGGAGGTTCAAGAGCAGATCAAATACGCGACTGCAAGCGGGACAACCAAAGTGAAAGCGCGACCGCCAGGAGCACCTCGGAGCATGCCGGTCCGGGAGCTCAGGACAAGGCAGGAAAGTGGACATTTCAAGCACGCCACTGCAAGCGGGGCCGCAAAAGTGAAAGTGCGACCGCCAGGAGCACCTCGGAGCATGCTGGTCCGGGAGCTCAGGACAAGGCAGGAAAGTGGACATTTCAAGAATGCCACTGCAAGTGGGGTCGCAAAAGTGAAAGCGCGACCTCCATTTGTTTACAATTAACCCGAGCGCGAGGCGCGTGCGCGGTAATTGAAAACAGATGGAGCTGCTGCTCACTCGTGCTTGTGCTGTCACTCGTGCTTGTGCTGGCATCCACCTTGCAGGAGCGAGCAGCGGCGAACGGGTCATCTGTTTTCAATTAGTACGCGTGACGCTGCCGCTCCCACAAGGTGGATGCCTGAACAAGCACGAGTGCTTGAAAGAGCTGACCAATTTCTAAAGGTCATCTCCTAGAGCAGTGCATGCGCGCTGAATAGGCAAAACCTAAAAAACCCAAGGTACAACAATGGAGATCATTTGCATGCGGATGATATTACTGTGACAAAGTACTAGCTGCTGTGAGTGTTACTGTCTTGAAGTGAGGTATCACAGTAGACTATCCTTTAACTTCTAATCTTATTAACTAACCGGCAGTCAAGTCACAAACATTTGTATGGCGCGTACATTGGAGGTATCCAGATGCTGGTGAAAAAACACATGCTTTGCACACCTGAAAAGGGGGTTAAGGCTGTTTTCACATTGCTCTCCACAAGGAGCGAGCACTCCTCAAACCTGAAAGATAGTAATTCTAGTATTTTACCCCTCTAGTTTGCACCATTTTCCACTCAAAGTTTCCTTTTCAATGTATAATCCTGAACTTTCGATTGATGATAATGCTCCGGAAAATATGGCTTCAGTCTATGGCCCCAGTGGCCTGCTCCTTCAAATGGGTAATTTTAGAATCATAATCACAGCCCAATAACTCTCGTGGTCAGTGACCATGAGAAGTTGTTGACCTGCATGTTCCTTACGTTTATCTCCTGTATCACCAGCGATGCTTTTAAAAAAAAAATTTGCAGCCATACCACTACCTTCTGAGACATCCTAGCAAAAAGAGAGAAACAGTAAATAGTATGCGATATGAGGTAGCAGAAAACAAAATGTGATATGCACATTTCAATAATTTTTAAATTTTGTTATTAATCTTAGTCAGTGGTGATCCATTGGTGTCATAAAAAGAAGATAATTGACTGGGCAGGATCTTGTCTAGATTAGGCTATGGTGTACTTTGCTGTCTTTTTTAGATTTCGATCAGGCAGCTAGGTGTCTTGAAGAATTACCAGTGTTGAAGGGACAGTGATCGCCCCTTGAAAGGTAAAGAAAGAGACGGCTTCTGAAGGATACTCATCACTAAAAAACAGAAGGATAAGAGCAAGTAAAGCTCTTGTACCATGACATTGGATAGGAGGCCATTTTGTGACACAAATATGGAGGCAACATTGATTCATGTGCAATAAGACCTTGCATTCACTGTAGGAATATGGCTGCTAATCAACTACTGATTGAAATATTGGCCAATTTTCCCAAAAGTTTTACCTTGGTCATACCTTCACCTCCAGAGAGATTTGCACAAGGTAGATTTATAGACATATGTTTACAATTCTGCATACTGTCCATTTATTACACCCACGCAACACAACACGGAAAATATTTATTACAAGCTCTGTCAGGAGTTGCCTTGCCTGCTGAACAAGGTAGGTCTTAGCCACATCGGTTCTGAATTCCATCAAATTTAAATTGGAGATTTGGCAACATTAAATCCTTCTACCTTTCTTGCAACCAGCTGGTTTCTACCCCCACAGGAATTACTAGTGAAAGTCAATATTTCTTTCTAGTAATATATACACATATACAAACTTATATCGCTATTTACGTACTACAAAGATGTATTTAAAAAATGGACACATCATAAAAAATTATAATCTTAAAAAGATACAATGATCACCTAGTTCATTTGATCATATATCAGTCTAAAATGAGTTAAAAAGTGCTTACATTATAAAAGTGTACTTGCACTATTACTTTCACTGTGCTTGAGTGGCACCATTAAGTGAAACTGGGCAATATGTCTAAAATAGTAGTAAATATATTTTGTCTGGAGATGTTATAGGATATGTCACAAACATATGTCTCTGAGGTGATAGAAATGGGTCACGTGCCAGCTCATACAACATATCTTAATTCAGAGAATAGTTATATGTACATTAAACTTTCTGCAGTTTAAAATGTCTTGCTAATTTGGATTTCTTTACTTCTAAGTTTAGTTTTGGGAATTTGAATATTAGAAAAGGCGGCTTAGTGGATTGGCAATTGGGAAACTGTTGAACACCAACAAAATCAAAGATTTATGTCTCTTCTTAATGAATGATTCCAACTATTGTTCACACCCAGGTTGACTCCCTACACTTATGTGTAGAAAATCAGTCACAAATTGAATTTCACAATAGCATTTATGAGGAAGTGAGCACAAATTGTGCTCAATCATCTGTTTTAATAGGGATTTCCACTGGCCCAATTTGCAAGCAAAAGCAGAGCAATGAGCACAAAATGGGCACCAAAGTGGGTTTAAGTTAAGCAGTCAATTGTAATTTGTGCTGTGTGTTGCGCACCAAATTTTACAGATCAGGCCCACGTAAGGTTCGAGTCTCAGGATCGCTTCCACATCCTGTTAGTCTGGGCCAATCACTTAATCTCTATGTGCCTGAATGTGTCCATCTGTGACAAAACCGCTGCTCATGTAAAGCGCTTCAATACCTTCGGGTCGAGTTTGCGCTATATAAATCTGCATTAAAAAAAAAACCACTTTTGGTGTGCCAAAGCTGCTTGACAAAAATGCAAATTGAAAGTCTAAAATTAATGCCCACCTGTACTTTTTTAGGGGCTGGTCAGAAGGGGCTGCACTATTTGAAAACATATCTATGAACGAACAAAGCTGTCATCCACCTAGAGTATTTGCCACTTGCAGAATTTAAGGCTTTAGGGTTAGGCCTATTAACAGAATAAAATAATTTTGTTGAGATTTTGGCATGAAGACTTTTGGATTTTTGTAACTCTCAAAAGTATTAACTTTATGAACATCATATGACTGAGCTACGTCTCATAATGTTACTGTTTTTGTTTAGAATTAGCCACACAACAGACAAGAAAGTGAAGATCAGTGATATAATACTTGCAGGTATGTGCAGCTATTGTAAAACCAGAAGGCATATTTAAAAATTATAGGAAAAAATGTAGGGTACTCCCTACAACTAGCTCTGTGGTGAAGGGGTGGGCGGAATATGCGTAGTCGTGCTACGCAAAGCTCTGCGAAACTGTAAAAGATCTCCACGAGCACGCAGAGTTCCACGAACATGTGGAATTGCTTGTTCCGCCCGTTTGCAATGCTTTTTCCTGTTCGCGAATGCTGTTTGCGTGCTCGGGGGGAAATATATCACGTACACGCATTTTGAAAGCGCAAACAAGTAAAAAATTCCACGAAGCCGCGGATCCCAGAATTTTTGGCAAATCCACGTCATCCGCAGAACGCGAAGTTACCCAACTTTCCGCAAATTCTGCGAGAGGAACGGAATTTTCCTCCCAGGCCTACTATTTCATGTCTAGGAGGGTGGAGTCAGTACCAGATTTTCAAGATAACTACTGATTATGTAATTGAGTTCCATTTAGGCTGTGAATACATTCATCCAAAATTGAATTCAAATCTGCTTACAAACTAAGGGGTCTCTTTTGATCTTCCCGCCATCGCCCCGGGAAAAGGGACCACCCACTATGTGTGCGGTGGTCCCGAATGTTTCATTAGGATGCGCCCGCTACATTTATATATCCTCTCAGACACCCACTCAGAGGCTCATGCATTCACTCACAGACCCTCTCAGAAACTCATGCATCCAGTCCCTGACCACTCAACGACTTATGTACCCACTGACAGACCCATTCAGAAACTCATGCACCCACTCACAGACTCATGCACTCACTCAGAGACCCACTCAAAGACTCATGCACCCACTCACAGGTTGTAGGGAAGTGCCCCTTTTTGCATGGTTGCCCCCCACCTTTTGCCTGATGTTGGGGCTCTTTGACTAAGTGGTCCCTTGGTTCCTGCTACCAAGTACCCAGGGCCCATGGTCTTTCCATAAAACTGTACATTTGCAACCCCAATTGTCACATTCCCAGCTACATGTAAGTCCCTTGTCAGAGGTACCATGGGTACCAAGGGCACTGTGATCAGGGAGGGCCTTTAAGGTATGCAGCACCTATTGTGCCAACCTTGGAGGCCCTGTACCTTAACACACACACACTGCCCTTGCAGGCCGTGTGTTTTTGTAAAAAGAAAAGTGAAGAGTCAACATACCTGTGTGCCATGCATACAGCCCTCTGCCTATGGTATATGTAAGACACCCCTCTAGCTGGGTGCACCATACCACAGGTAGGGTACAGGAGCATGAGCCCTGTTTCCCTCAGTGTCTAAGTCCATTCTTAGACATTGTAAGTGCAGTACAGCCAAAAAGAATATATAGTCTGAGAGTTTGTTCTTACTAACTCCACAGCACCATAATGGCTTTACTGAATTCTGAGAAGTCTGATATCAAACTTCTCAGCATATTTAAACCCACACTGATGCTAATGTGGGATTTAATGCCAAATGCACTCAAAATGGAAAATGAATACAGTGAAAAAGGAGTAAAATGACAAAACAATAATATATCATAAAGTACGGCTGCAAATGCAATCGAAAAAGGCTGTGCAACAGGCTTGGAGCCTCAAGGTGTTCCATTATGATGCTGTTCAGTTGATTACGTGCTGCACGGGCTGAGCACGTCGCCAGTGAGCACACAACGGTTAATTTTTAGGATTCGAGTACAAAGGGTTACATTGTCATAAGCAAAGGTGTGCTACCCTACAAATATATATGTTGTTCACAATGGTCTAGCCCCTTGGGTAAGCACCCGAAAAGAACTGTGAAATCAAAGGACTATTTAGAAAACACGTCGCCATCCTCGTGCAAGGTGGAACATCTTAATCCATGGAGCATGTTTATTTTTGGATGTCAGAACAAGACTGAAATTCGTTTGATGAACATTGCAAAGTTAATAAGTGCATCGACGTTGTTAGCGCTTCATAATGTGCAAGGAAGCATTACTTATTTATTATTGTGTAAAACAGATTCCATGCGGGTAGTATGAAGAAACGTTTGCATTACATTATGGGAGTTGATGTAATTTTAAGGCAAACTGGGGAGGTTAAACATGCTACAGGTGGTGATCATGTTGCACCAAGTGGGAAGGTTTATGGAAGGAGGGGCAACTTCCTAGTTTATAGTCAGGTGGTCGGAAAGGAAAGGTTATTCTGTTTTCTGATCGAGGGAGGAAGATGTTAAGTTGCTAGCAGGTAAGCAAATGAATGATTTAGAAGGATGCACAACGGGAGTCAGTGGAGAGAACAGTGTCATGGTGGGAGTGTTGTGTACGTACGTTGTGTTAAATAGTGGAAAAAGTTTTTGGGTAGCAGTCTACGTAGGCATAACATATCTATCACTGATTTTGTGAAAGGGAGCCACCTCAGAGAGTATACCTATAGTTTATTGGGGATTTAACCGAACAGTGTAAACAACTATAATAATAATGGAGTTCTAATGCACATTTAATTGTTTACTTTCAGTTACCCCTGACGAAAGGCCCCAGAGGCCTGAAATGCATTGGGTTACAATAAACTGCTTTTTAATGGATTTGGCTTTGGTACGTGTTTTTGGCAAGAGGTTCGGATGGCCCTACATGAACATGAGAAACTTGAGAAATAGCTTTTCCTGGCACGTGGATGTAAACAGTGACGAACGCTAAAATGGAAAATGAATACAGTGAAAAAGGAGAAAAATGACAAAACAATGATATATCATGAAGTACGGCTGCAAATGCAATCGAAAAAGGCTGTGCCACAGGCTTGGAGGCTCAAGGTGTTCCATTATGATGAAATGCACTGAAAGGGCATCTTAGAGATGCCCCCTGAAAAATTATTTAACTCAAGTGTCCTGGCTGACTGGCTGGTCACCAGCTTCCACCCCAGACATGATTCTGGACCTCTGGGTTGAGAGCCTTCTACTACCTGGGTCCTGAAACAAAGCACATCCTGAGCAGGGGTGCCAAGTCTCCTTCCCTAGGATGGACAGGGTCCACAAAGGGGAAGCATTAAAGGCTTGTCATCTTTGTGAACTGACCCAGCCATTTCCTGCTCCCAGCAACTGGCCCCCACCGCTTCTAACCCCCACTTTGGGAGGGAGAATCGGCAAGAAAACCAAGGTAGGAGGAGAGGTGTGCCCACCTTTTCCAACCCCAGCTCTCAGGTGGGGAAGGCGAGGTGAAGCGCAGCTCTCAGCCCCTGACATCTTGAAGATGAGGGGACCCAGCCAATCAGAGTGAGGATTATGCCCCCCTCCCACTGGAGGGTGGGATAATAGGGGGTGTATCCACCCCAAGGAAGGGACCTGTACCTACCTGAAATGCCCCTAAATGTATTATTTAAGGGCAACCCCAGAACTTGCTTCCTTGGACAAGCAAGAAGAGAAGAAGAAGGACAGAAGAGCTATGCTGAAGGAAGAAGAGGAGGGCACCAACTGCCTTGGTCCCAGCCCTATCAGCCTGTGCCAACCTTGACCTGCTCCAGCAGAATCCCGGCATGTCCTACAGCCAGTGCCCCCAGAACTCGAAGGACCTGCTCTGCCTTCCCTGCAAAGACTCTGTCTCCTATGAGCACTGGATTTGCTCAGGAACCAACATCATGAGGAGGTCTTCCCATCAATCCTGCCCTGGGATCTGGTATACCCTAACCTACCTCAAGCCTCTCAGCAACACCTGCAGCCTCCATCTGGAGGATCCCCTCAACCGTGACCGAAGCTGGTAAGGAAAACCTGACGCTTCAAGACACCCCTGCATCTGATGCCCTTCGGCCTTGGGTGGCCCAACCGATGGTGTCTAGGCAACCCCCAGGATCCAAACTTACCTCCCAACTAGTGATCGCCTCTAGGAAGCCTTCTTGACCAAACTTGCAGTGTGTGTTCTGACTGGAGATCTCCCATTGAAAAGAACAGGGTACCACATGCTGATCCAGCACCCTGCACCCGTTTGCCCCTGTGCCACTGTAGGTGCTAACTTGGGTCCCCCTTTGCCCTGAGCTTAACCTTCGGAGATTTTCTCCATCAACCCCGTGGCTTGCCTAAGAGCAGCAATCAACCGACAGCCCCCTAGCCCTATAGGCTCACATTGGGCCTCAGCACTCTGCACCCAGCCACCTAGTGTGGCTGAGGGTATATTTTGAGTGCATCCTTGACCCTGGGTGAATCTTTGTTCTAACCCCAGAAACTCAACCCTCAAGACCCGTGATGGCACCATGCCATCTGAGTTACGGGAGTTACGGGAGATACGGGAGGTAGTTTCTATCAGGACATACCAAAGCAGTGCAGACACTTTTACAGGACTCGGCATCCACCCACATGGGTAATACTTGCCTTTACATTTTTTGTGAAGTATTGAATTACGGACTCACTTGAGATTAATATCCCTGCACTACAAGATCCAGAAGGCCTTGGGAATGGCCACACCACAGAGGCAGGGACTTCTATGATTTAAGTGTGCAGGGAAAACCGCTTCACTTTGACAAATGCCAGTGAAGAAAGGAGTGATATCCTGAAACGTGTCTGGCTGGTCTTTTACACAGATGCCTGTACCCTCGTTGAGTGCCTGCTAGCAGATTGTCATCACAATAAATCTATATCTATCTATCTATCTATCTATCTATCTATCTATCTATCTATCTATCTATCTATCTATCTATCTATCTATCTATCTATCTATCTATCTATCTATCTATCTATCTATCTATCTATCTATCTATCTATCTATCTATCTATCTATCTATCTATCTATCTATCTATCTATCTATCTATCTATCTATCTATCTATCTATCTATCTATATAGATAGTTATAGTTAGGACCGTGTTTCCATAGGAAATCTCAAAATTCTATTTTGAATAACTTTGGCGCCGGTTGACGAATCCTCGTGAAATTTTCAAAACTAATGGGGCGCTCCGTTCAGCTCCTACCCTGAATGTCTCGGGGTGATTCGTCAAGCGGGGGCCGAGAAAAAAGGGGGGTCCCAAAACGCGTTTCCCCCATGCATTTTTCCATAGGACCTTTAGACGCAGCTACAGCCCGAACGGCTGAACAGAATTACTTGAAATTTGGCAGAGAGGTAGCCATAAGGTCAAGGAAGTGCCTTTTGCAGGTCTGGTGTAAATCTGTTCAGTATTTCCTGAGAAAATAGCATTTAAAAGCATATCAATATATATACGCGCGCAGGGTGCGCGCAGGGTGCGCGCACCGTGCGGGCACCCTAACGTGCGCAAGCGTAATTCTGATTGGTGGTTACATGTTAGTCAACGTTCGAATCGGTCGAAATCAGGAAGTGTCAGCCGCCATTTTGTTTGTTTTCAGTGCGAGAGTGAAAAAGAAAGGTGGCGAACGTGAAAAGGGGGCAGGGTAGAGAGTTCCTGACCCCCTAGCCTTTGTCAGGGGGTCCCTGAAGGACCCCGAAGGCAGAATTATTATTATTTTATTTTTTTTCATTGCGGGGGTGCGCGCACGGTGAAAAAAATAAATAAATAAATAAATAATAATTAATACGCAGTTTATTGTAAAATAAAAATATAAAAAAAATAATAATACATACATAACTTAGCATTTAAAAAAACGTACAAATTCACTGAAAAAACCATAGGTTTCATACACGTTATAGTTAGGAATTAGCATTTAAAAAACCTTGCAAATTCACTTAAAAAACCATAGGTTTCACACATGTTATAGTTAGGTGGATATTTCACTCGTAAAAAACCAATGAAATTCCCCCATTATAGTTAGTTCAGATAACTATAACTCGCGCGACCGCCACTCTATCACAAGGATGATGTCATGAGTGATGTAATACGTCATCAGCAGTGCATTGCGGGCGCGCGAGTTATAGTGATCTGAACTATCTATAACGGGGGAATTTCATTGGTTTTTTACGAGTGAAATATCCACCTAACTATAACATGTGTAAAACCTATGGTTTTTTAAGTGAATATATAGATAGATAGATAGATAGATAGATAGATAGATAGATAGATAGATAGATAGATAGATAGATGGATGGATGGATGGATAGATAGATAGATAGATAGATAGATAGATAGATAGATAGATAGATAGATAGATAGATAGATAGATAGATAGATAGATAGATAGATAGATAGATAGATAGATAGATAGATAGATAGATAGATAGATAGATAGATAGATAGATAGATAGATAGATAGATAGATAGATAGATAGATAGATAGATAGATAGATAGATAGATAGATAGATAGATTACCTACTGGCGGTCGCAAGTAGGTAGTTATAGTTACAACCTAGTTTCCATAGGAAAAACATTTTTTGATTTTCTAATAACTTTGGCATCGTTTGACAAATCTTTGCGAAATTCTCCCCCAAAAAAGTCTATCCAGGTCAGCTCCTACCCTGAAAGTTTGGGGGTGATTCGTCAAGCGGGGGCTGAGAAAAAAGGGGGGTCCCAAAACACGTTTTCCCCATGTTAATTTCTCTAGAAATGTTTGCGACGAGCTACAGCCCGAACTGCTGAAAGGAATTACCCCAAATTTGGCAGAAAGGTAGAGCTTAGTTCAGAAAGCAACCTATTTTTCAAATGGTGTACATCCGTTCAGTAGTTTCGGAGAAATTAAAAAAATAAGAGGCAAAAAATCAATTTCCCATAGGAAGCTTTGTGCAAGGTTGTAGCGGAAACTACAGAACTGATTTACCCTAAATTTAGCAACAAGGTAGTGCTTGGATCAGAAAGAGACTTTTTTTTAAATGGTGTAAATCCGTTCAGTAGTTGCTGAGAAATTAGAAAAATAAAAGGTTCAACATCTGAGCGGAACCTAAGTCCTGAGAACGAGCTTCACTGTGATTGGCTGCCAACACTCCAAACCAGCAATTGTTGGCAGCCATCTTGTGCCTCGGTAGAAGTGAGTCACCACAAACCATTTGTGAATCACAGTCTGCAAGGCAAAAGAAAGATAAGAAGGTGCGTCATGCGTCCAGCAAAGGAGAAAGAGAAAGAAAGAAAGAGTGAGGGAGAGAGAGAGAAACAAAGAAAGAGTGAGAGAGAGTGGAAGACAAAGAAAGAGAGAAAGTGTGAGAGAGAGAAAGAGAGAAAGAGTGAGATACAAGGAAAAGAGTAAGAGAGAAAGAGTGAGAGAGAGAGGAAGACAAAGAAAGAGAGAAAGAGTGAGAGAGAGAAAGAGTGAGATACAAGGAAAAAAGAAAGAGAGAAACAGTGTGAGAGAGGAAGAGCGAGAGATAAAGAGTGAGAGAGAGGAAGACAGAGAAAGAGAGAGAGAGAGAGGAAGACAGGGAAAGAGAGAAAAAGTGAGAGAGAGAAAGAGTAAGATACAAGGAAAAGAGAGAGAGTGAAACTGTGAGAGAGAGGAGGAGAGAGAAAGAATGAGAGAGAGGAAGAGACAGAGAAAGAGAGAAAGTGTGAGAGAGTGAAAGGAAGAGATGGAGAGGGAGAGGGAGTGTCGACACTGGAGAAAATCTTCGCAGCTCACCTTTGAGCCACTGGTGTGTCTCCAACCACGTGCCGGGACATAGTGCACCCTCAAGTTTTGTCATCTGAAAGATAGTATAGAATTAGTAATTGTAGAGTACATATAACTTCACTAATTCTCTGTTTCGCCAATGCGCACTCAGGCTGCTGCAGCCCATCAAATCCCACTGCTTGAAGGTGTCTGTGTGCTCTTGTGCACTCATGCTGGTGCACACTATCCACTCCCACCGCCCAGAGATGACTGCCCGCTGCTGCTGAAAGAAGCCTCTCTGCTCACCTTCTCCACCGGCGTGTGTGTAAGAGGGTCCACCACATGCTGAAGCAACTTTCTTAGGCATTGTCAGGATGGCCATGCATCATCGCAGGTTCTAGACGTGTTCAGCTGTGGTGGTGTGGGGGGAACGTCGATTCGTGAATCACAGCCTGTTAGATTAAAACCAAGATAGTATTGTGTGTCATGTGTCCATCAAAGGAGAGAGAAAGAGAGCGAGAGAGAAAGAAAGAGTGAGAGGAAGACAAAGAGAAAAATAAAGAAAGAGTGAAAGGAAGACAGAGAGAAAGAGAGAAACAGTGAGAGTGAGAGGAAGAGAGAGTGAAAAAGAAAAAAGAGTGAGAAGAAGACAGAGAGAAGGAGTGAGAGAGACGAAGAGAGAAAGAAACATTAAGAGAGAGGAAGAGAGAGAGAGAGAGAAAGAGTGAGAGAAAGGAAGAGAGAGAGAGAGAAACAGTGTAATGGAGGAAGTGAGAGAGAAACAGTGTGAGAGAGGAAGAGAGAGAGAGGAAGAGAGAGAAAGAAAGAACGAGAGAGAGAGGAAGAGACAGAGAAAGAGTGTGAGAGAGAAAAAAGAAGAGATAGAGAGTGAGAGAGAGAGAAAGAGAGTGAGTGACAGAAAGGAAGAGATGGAGAGGGAGAGTGAGTGTTGACACTGTGGAGAAAATCCTCACAGCTCATCTTTCTGCCACCGGTGTGTCTCCAACCACGTGCTGGGATACAGGGCAGACCTCAAGCTTAGTCATCTGAAACATAGTATGAAATCAGTAATGGATGAGTGTATTCAACTGCACACGCCTAAATCACTGTCCCGCCTTTGTGTATCCAGGCTAGTGTACCCCATCCACTTTCACTGCCCAGAGGTGTCTACCCACTGCTGTACACCCAGGCTGCTGAACCCCATCCACTCCCACTGTCCATAGGTGTTTGCCCGCCGCTGCGCACCCAGGCTGCTGCACCCCATCCACTTCCACTGCCCAGAGGTGTATGACAGCTGCTGCGTACCCAGGCTGCTGCACCCCATGCACTCCCACTGCCCGGAGGTGACTGTCTGCCACTGCACACCCAGGCTGCTGCACCCCATCCACTCCCACTGCTCGGAGGTGACTGCCCGCTGCTGCGCAAACAAGCCTCTTTGCTCACCTTCTGCCACCGGCGTGTGTCGAAGAGGGTCCACCCCGTGCCAAAGCAACCTCCTCACCCACTGTGTACACACAGCAAAGTCGAGTTCACAATTCAGGTTGAGTGTTGATTGCAGGATGGCCTGCTATACAAAAAGCAAGATAAGATTGTGCGTCATGCGTCCATCAAAGAAGAGAGAAATAGAGATAGAGAGAGAAAGAAAGAGTGAGAGGAAGACAGAGAGAAAACGAAAAGAAAGAGTGAGAGGAATACAGAGAAAAAGATAGAGACAGTGAGAGTGAGAGGAAGAGAGGGATAAAAAGAAAGAAAAAGTGAGAGGAAGACAGAGAGAAAGAGCGAAAGAGTGAGAGAGACAAAGAGAGAGAAACAGTGAGAGAGAGGAAGAGAAAGAAAGAGTGTGAGAAAGAGGAAGAGAGAGAGAAAGAGAGAAACGGTGTGAGAGGAAGAGAGAGAGAGTGTGAAGGAGAGAAAGGAAGAGATGAAGAGGGACTGTGAGTTCCCATACTGTGGACAAAACCCTCACAGCTTACCTTTATGCCACCGCTGTGTCTACAACCACGTCCCGGGACCTAGTGGAGCCCTCAAGCTCCCATATCTGAAACATAGTACAGAATTAGTAATGGCAGAGTATATACGACTGTGCACGCCTAAATCGCTGTCCCGCCGCTGCACACCCAGGCTGCTGCACCCCAGCCACTCCCAACGCCCACAGGTGTTTGCCCGCCCCTGCACACCCAGGTCTCACTGCTCACCTTTTCGCGGACAGGGCACCCTCCACATCATGCAGCCCCGCTCCGCAGGCCAACAGGTCTCAAATTTGGTGCTACATCTTGATTTTGCCATGGCAGAGGACATACCAGTGCACCCATCATCATCGCAGGTTGCACACCCGCTCAGCACTTGCAGTGCCACTAACTCAGTAACTAGTGAGGGCACGCTGATCGATGGCTCATGCCGACAATGAAATGGAAATGGCGTCAAGCATGTGCGCCCGGTTTTTTTTATTGGGAGGGTCACGTGTCCTGTGACGTCTGTGCTGGATGGGTATGGTGTGGGTGTATTCTAGCCGTGAGGGAGTGGCTGTGGCGTACTGACAACTAGGGTGTAACCACCAGCAGATGGGCCATGTAGCCTTGTTGTCCTTCCCTGTAATCGTAAGTAGAGTGGGCTGGCCTGGCGTATGCCAGTCCTGCGTGAGGCTTTGAAGAATAACTCCGTAACTTTGGGCGTGGCTCCATCGTGAGCTGTATGAGGAATCAGCTGATGCCATGCGGGTGTTCTTGTTGAAGTGCTGCCGTCACCCGGGATGCAAGCGTCAATGTGTCACTCTGTGAGCCAAGTCCTACAACATGGCCAACATGGAAGGTACGGGGAATCACTGACCCTACATTCATCCATAGTTCCCCACAAGAAAGATGGTGGACATGACACATCTGTGTGGATGTGAATGTTTATTGCACATTCATTGGAGTATTGCAGTTGTAGCAGAACAGGGCCATGCAAAGCCCAAAGTTCAGTTTCTGGGACATGGAGGGCAGCTACTTATAGTCAAGCTCATTGTCGGAGTTAGGCTGCGCCAACAAATGTACTTATGCAATCACTCCACTAATACCCACGCACTTATAAATTCACTATACACTCTCTTTGCAGTACTCTAATCATCCAGTCTCTACGTACATACTTGTACAATGACCGAGACAAAGTTACATAACAAAAGTTTTCTCCCACTGTCAAAGGTAAGTTGGTTGCATACGCTGTCCAGACCACACTGTAATGTGGTAGGGCCCACGGGTAGCATGGTGCATACATAATGAAGACATGGACACAGATAGATAGTGGAACTGGGTACGGGCACATGCGCTCGACTCCTATTTATTACCAGGGTCACATGTCCAGTGACGTCTGTGCTGGATGCATGTGGGGTGAGTGTAAGCCAGCCCTCCAGGAATGGTTGGTGCTGGTAACAAGTACAACAGTAATCATCTGATCATACATAGAGATTCAATCATAAAGGGTCCATGACTTGTGCTGCACTAAGTTAGGGGAACCAGATGTTTAATAATACACAAAAGATTCTATCATAAAGGGTTCATGACTTGTGGTACACAGAGGTAGGGGCAGCAGATCTGAAATCATACAAAAAAGATTATATCATAAAGGGTCCATGAGTTGTGGTGCACTGAGGAAGGGGCATCAGAAGCATTCCGCGTGTGCACAGCTAGCGATGATACATGGACCGGGAGGGTCGCACTGGTAGCAATGTCTGTTGCCTACTGGACTGCGTCATCTGCAACTGCAACTCGATCTGAATTGTGAGCCCTGCAGTCCGCAATGTAGATGAAAGGCAGCAGTCAGCACAGACATCAAGGAATGCTTTTCGTCACATCCTCCTGACAAAATCTGAGGACATAGAGTACATTTCTTTCCGCAATTAATAAATCATGTCTCAATGTAAATTGTGAGCTCTGCTGACCGCAGTGTAGGTAACAAAAGATGAAATATGTATGGAATACATGGTCGAAATGTGTAGGTTTCGGGGACACTACAGTCAGTTGCCTACTGGACTCTAAAATTAATTAAGCAAGACTGAATTTGAATTGTGAGCCCTGCTGACCACAGTGTAGGCCAGAGGCAGTGGTCAGCAAAGGCCCACAGCCACGTGGCATTGACTTTAGCTGCACAGATTGGGAGCATTTGGTTTTCTTAACCGATTATAGTCTCTTACACAATTTGCATCGGTACTAATCTTGAATGGTGAGCCCTGCTGACCACAGTGTAAACTGGAGGCAGTGGTCAGGAAGGGCACACAGCCACGTGGCATTGACTTGAGCTGTATAGCGTTAGTGGTAGGTATGGCGTTCAGCGTGTGCGCAACCAGCGATAATGCGTGGTGTGGGCGGGCCGCACTGGGAGCAATGTCTCTTGCCTACTAGACTGCGTCATATGCAATCGCAACTCCATCTGAATTATGAGCCCTGCTGTCCGCAGTGTAGATCCAAAGCAGTAGTCAGCACAGACATCGAGGAATGCTTTTTGTGACTTCCTCTTGAGAAAATCCAACGACATAGAGTACAGTTCACTCTGTAATAAAGAAAACAAAACCTGAATTTGAACTGTGAGCTCTGCTGTCCGCAGTGTAGACTGCCATTCAGTGTTCCTTTGGAATTACAAGATGAATTTGGTTATTGTACTAAAGCCATAATTAATATCAAAAAAGTTCTTGGAGCAAGGACACTAAAAGGATATTATTTAGGTTTCGAAGACATAGTTAGTTGCCCACTGGACTCTGTAATTAAGGAATAAAGACTCAATTTTAACTGTGAGCCCTGATGACTGCAGTGTAGGCAGGAGGCAGCGGTCAACAAGGGACCACAGCCACGTGGCGTTGAGTTGAGCTGCACAGTTATTAGCAATTTAGTGTTTTGCAGCCAGCAATGATAATTGGTGCACTGAGTTAGTGGCACCTGAAGCAACCAGCGTGTGCGCACCCTGCGATGATGCGTGGTCGGGTCGGGCTGCAATGGAAGCAATTTCTTTTGCCTAGTGAATTCTGCCTTAATAAGTCCCCGTGCCGATGACTTATGGTGCAGTGAGTTAGTGACACCTGAAGCACTCAGAGTATGCACACCCTGCGATGATGCGTGGTCCGGGGGGCCGCACTGGTAGCAATGCCTTTTGCCTACTGAATTCTGCCTTACTAAGGCAACGTGGTGATGACTTGTGGTGCATTGAGTTAGTGACACCTGAAGCACTCAGTGTGTGCGCACCCTGCGATGATGCGTGGTCCGGGCAGGCCGCACTAGGAGCAATGTCTTTTGCCTACTGAATTCTCCCTCAGTAAGGCCACGTGGCGGTGAATTGTGGTGCACTGAGTTAGTGGTACCTCTGGTGCTCAGCGTGTATGCAGCCTGCGATGATGCGTGGTCTGGACAGGCAGCACTGGGAGCAATGTGTCTTGCCTGCTGGACTGCGTCACCTGCAATCACCACTCCATCTGAATTGTGAGCCCTGCAGTGTCTGTACAGACATAAGTCTGCGGTGCTGTGCCGCTGTGTGCGCAGGGGGCCTTTGTCGAGGAGGCCGGCAGACATGAAGGCAGCCACGTGGCAGCGTGAGGGCCTCTGCTCTGGCAGACGCGCTGGCCTTCACACAATTGAACCACGCCCAGAGCTCCGGCCTATTTATTCACACTTCTACACTGGAGTGGCATGCATTGGACCAGCCCACTGCGCTTCCGCTTACAGGGGACGACGATACAGGTACATGACCGAGATCTTCCCCACTGCCTGAGGTAACATGGTTGCGTCCACTGTCCACAATACTACAAGCACCAGCAGTATATGTACACATGGAGTGGTTTGTGCCTTGCATAGTGAGGTCTGTCCAGCACATCACCGCTACACTTGGTATTGTGCGCATTATTATTGGTGGGTGACTTGCGTCCTTTACACATGTTTGGTTGCTACATCTCCCAACATTCCGCTATTGTGTAGCTGAGGGGCCATGCCATTTTCGGAAAGTCCGCTGTCCTGTTGTGCGCTGCCTCGGTGGTTGTGGGGGGGTGGTCTGGGGGGAGGTCCTGAGGGAGGTGGCAGTGGGTTTTGTGGCCTTCTTGGGGGTCAGAGGTGCATGATCAGTATCTCTATGACATGTGTTGGTCTTCAGATGTGATTCTGGGCTGGGCTCCTTTTCACACAATAGGTAGTCATCCTACTTTACACTAGAAAAAGGCAGATGTTAGATTCCTACTGCTAATGCAGCTTATCGCCTTTTTTTGGGATCGCACTGCAGAATTGGCTGCTCGTTGAAAATATCGGGAAGTGGTGTTTTCGTGTTATTTTTGCACAGGAATGCCTACTCTGCATATTATTAGCGTTAGTTGTTGCTCTCATTTGTGGTGATTTCTTTTGGCAAAAGCTGGAAAACTGGCGATATCGGCTGAGAATGGAATGATAATTTAAAATCACTGAAAAAAGCATAGGTTTAATGAACACTATAATTAGAAATTAGCATTTAAAAAACCTTTGAAATTCACTAAAAAAAACATAGGTTTCAGGGACTTTATAGTTACAAATTATCATTTTAAAAACCTTTAAAATTCACTGAAAAAAACATAGGTTTCAGGGATGTTATAGTTACAAATTAGCATTTAAAAACCTTTGAAATTCACTGAAAAAACCATAGGTTTCAAGGACGTTATAGTTAGTTGCACATTTCACTTGTACAAAACCATAGAAATGTGGCCGTTATAGTTAGTTAAGCTAACTATAACTCAAGCCCCCGCAATGCACTGCTGATGACGTCACATATTACATCATTCATGACATGGTCAGTGACATCACTGATGACATCACTGATGACATCTCAAATGACATCACTGATTTCTTTTTTCTTCATTGACAGGTGATGCAAAGTTTTGTAGTGATTAGTTAAGTGGTGCAAAGAAAAATGGGGAGTCCCAAAACATGTTTCCACCAATTAATTTTCCTTAGACTTTTTAAAAGGAAGTAGCAGCAAAATGGCTGAACCGATTTTCTTGAAAACTTTGCAGGAATATAGAGTTTGGTGTGGAAAGGGTCCCTTTTTTCTATTTCATGAAAATGCATTCAGTAGTTTTGTAGTGATTAGGGAAAACATATTGATATATTGTGTCACAGTTATTTTGTGGTATAATGCAAAACATGCCAATGACAAGGCAGTATATGATTGATTGGGTAATCAAAGCCCTGAATACATTTTAAGGCAGCAATGTTCTTCAGTACACAATTAGTCTGCAATATGGGCAGCAGTTTATAAGAAAATAGGAAGTATTGAGGCACTTTAGATAAGTCTGTACGGGTAGGGAAAAGTAGTTTTATTACTCTATATAATTAAAAAAAATTGTGAGTATCGCGGTACTACCTAGAAATAACAAACATGCTTAGAAAAAATAAAAATATATATTAAATATGTAAAACAATTGAAAATACACTGTACTACACTACATATCACAACTATAGTAGAGTATGGGGTATTTTAATGTTTTAGAGATCTAATTTTAAATAACTAAATTGTATATGGCATATCAGAGTACTACCTAAAAGGATTGTGGTTCTTGCAAAAATAAAAATAATAATTTGTAAAAGATTCAAAATACAATGTACTACAACAGATTTCACAATTACAGTGTGCTACTGTGTACTTTAATTTTGTATGTATTTATTTATTTTTTCTGCAACTACAGCTGTACTTTCTATGAACTAGCATGGTATGCTGTAACATATTTTTAAAATGTATTAAGTAATAAAACTACTTTTCCTTACCTTTACATACTTACCTAAACTACTTCATTGCTTCCTATGCAGTTATAATACAGTAGTACACTGGTCTAAATAAGATGGCTACCTTTTAAATTTGTAAGGGCTTTAATTACCTAGTCACATACTGTTTTTTATCGTGATGTACTACGGTATACCATTAAGTTATAGTGGTATACTGCAACCAAATATATAACTAAGTTTTAGTGCCTTAGAACTTTAATAGTACAGGATGAATTTAGATTTGCTAACACAAAGGACCCTTTCCATCCCATTTTCTATATTCCTGATAAATTTCATTTACAACCATTCAGCCATTTTCTCTCTAGGTCTGTTTAAAATACACTGAATGACATGCCACTCTACTCTACTGTATGACATACCACTCCACTCTATCAAATGTCACTCCACTTTTGATCAGGCCTCTCCATTCTTTGAGAGTCCACTCCACTCTATGACCCTCCATGTCATTCTACTCTAAGGCATGCCACTCCAGTCTACTACACGCCACCGCACTCTAAGATATAACGGTTTACTCTGAGGCATGCCACTCCACTGTATTCCACTCCACTTCACAACATGTGCCTGTATTCTACGACATGCCACTCCACTCTAACACCTGCCACTCCACTCTATTTCACTCCACTGATTGAAATTCAAGTTCACTCTACCCCACTCAAGTCTGCACTCCTCGACTCTAAGACACTGTAACACATGCCATTGTATGATGCGCCCTCCACTCTACTGCACAACACTCTATTCCATTGTATGGCACGCCACGTGCCACATGCCACTCCACTTTGCGATAGTCCAATTCCACTATATGACACTTTATGCCACTTTACTCTAAGGCACACCACTCCACTCTACTACATGTCATTCCAGTCTACTACACATCTCTCCCCTTTATGACATACCATGCCACTCCATGCCACTCCAAACTACGTGATCCCACTTAATTCTATGCCACTCCAATCTATGTCACTCCACTCTAAGACTCTGTACAGCATACCACTATTTGACATGCCACTCCACTCTTCGGTATGGTACACCATTAAACTCTATGGCACTCCACAACACTCTACTCCACCTCATGCCCCTTCAAAATACACCACTGTACTCCATTGTATGACAGTGTCTGACATGCCACTCCACTCTATGACACTCCACTCTGCTCTATAACATGCCACTCCATTCTATGACACAACATGCGACTCCACTCCACTCTATAAGACTCAATGCCTTTCTACTCTACAAGATGCTATTCCACTCTACGACATGCCACCATACTCTACAACACACCACTACACTCTATAATATGCCACTCTACTCTATGCCATTCCACTATATGCCACTCTAAAACACTCGAATCTACGCAACAACACTCTATGTCCCTACAGTCTATCACCCTTCACTCGCCACTATGCCAAAGTGTGATGCTCTTTTGCACTCCATGCCACTCTACAACACTGTATGTAACTCCAAGTATGTCACTCCATGCCACTTTACTCAACTGTAGTCTATGACACAGCATTGCACTATACTCCAATGTACTACAGTACTAAACTCTGTGCTATTCTACTCTACAACACTGTAAGCCAATCCACTCTATCACCCTGTAGAACATGCCACTCCACTCTATTGTCTGCCACTGTAAAGTATTCTACTCCACTTGATGACACTGACCAACACACCACTCCACTCTATGGCATGCCATTCCACTCTACTACACACCAGTCCACTCTTTGACAGTCCATACCACTGCCCTCTACAAGATGCCAGTCCAATATACGGCATACCGCTCCACTCTACTAGACACCACATAAACACTATGATGTTGTACTCCACTCTATGCCACTCTACGCCATTCCACTCTATGCCACTCCACTCTATTCCACTCTAGTCTATGCCACTCCACTCTATGCCACTCCATTCTACAGCATTCTGCTCTATGCCACTCCACTTGACAACCCTCCACTCTACACCCTTGACTGCACAGCACTCCACTATGTGCCACTTCACTCTATGCCACTCCACTCTATGCTACTCCACTCCCTACTATTCCACTCTACGCTACTCGGCTCTTCGCCACTCTACTCTACACCACTCTACTGTATGCCACAATTTTCTACTCCACTCCTAGCCACTGTATAAAAAGAAAAAGCAATGATGGATTTTCTTTGTAATATGTTAAAAAAAAATAAAGACATTAAAATTCAATGAAGAAAATAAAGAATAAAACGTAGGTATATTTAGGAAAACATTATTCATTCTTTCTAGACAAACCCAACTTAAACTACACAACCATGAGACTTTCCATAGTTATAAATATACCTTAAATTTATAACTCATGCTCCATATTCAAATTGTTATAACTCGTGAACCACCATACACTGTGCTGTCAAATTGCTAGCCACACTGCAATAACCATGCAGTGTACTCTCAAATAAAGTCATTTGAGATGTCATACATTTTGTTAAAAATGCTATGATTTTACATGGTGTAAGTGATTTATGGTCAAAGGGTAAAATCCGTGTATCATATAGGTGCAAGTGATAGTTAATTTAGTGTGACTAGTGAGTACCAACAGTAAGATACACCTTCCTGCACAAAAACAATCCTTCGAAACTTGTTTCACTTTCTGAATGTGCCCCAGAATGCAGCACACTCAGAAAGGAGAAACAACAAGGAGAAATAAAGCTATTTCTCCTTGTTGCGCCTTGATTGGGAAGGTGTATGATTTTGACACATTCCCAGGCTTACTTGTCTTGGTATATCTGGGGATGCATAGGAAGACCCACTGTCCCCCATGTAACACCTTCCGGGCACAGAGTAATGCAAAGCAGCAGCTTGCACTCCTTTGCATTACTCCAGATTTACGAAGCCATGCAGGGCTACAGAAGGTGGCCTTGTGTGGCTTAGTACATCTGACTTAATTATTGCGCTATCCTTGCATTGCCCTGTGTGATTCAAGGGCAATGCAAGCCTTTTGATAAATCTGTGGCTGTTACGCTCAGTAACCAAACACAAGAGAAACGCTGCAAACCCTGAGCAGCCTTATTGTAGCGGGGCTACCCATCGCTTCCTGGAAACCTCCTGAGTGAGGCTAATTCCGCGCTGGTGAACCGCTTCTGTTTCCTTTGTATCCGCCCTGCCAGATTCGCACAGGAGAGAGAAAGAGAGAGCGGGGAATACTCCTCGAGTCATGGAAGCCTCCCGAGTGAGGCTAGTGCAGCGCAGGTGAAGCGCTTTAGTTTTCCTTACCTTCGCCTTGCCAGGTCCACTTAGGAGAGCGAGAGAGAGCGAGGAGTAAGTCCGCTTGTAGTTTCCAGAACTATTGTGAGGCTCTGAGCAGCCATGAGGAGAGATTATGTTTATTTATAATTTTGAATGCAACCAGAAACATTCAGAAGCTGATACAAAAGAGGAAGAGGATTTCTTGAATCATCCAGGGTGCCGTTCGTAGTCAGAGGAGTCTGGTGCTTTTACTGGATTGTGTCTACACCCATTTGTCCCACACGCTGTTGTCAAGAGAGCGGAACTTTGGCCCTGAATAAAGTTTGTGGAAGAATCACTCGGACGGGACTGCGAGGACCAGCAGCCCCGTAACCCTGCTCAGCTGTGACCTCTTCCCGCCCCTGCCGCTGCCAGAGCACTCTTAACGACTCACGGCCCCCGCTTCGCGGGAGCCGTTCGTAGTCAGAGGAGTCTGGTGCTTTTACTGGATTGTGCCTACACCCATTTGTCCCACACGCTGTTGTCAAGAGAGCGGAACTTTGGTCCTGAATAAAGTTTGTGGAAGAATCACTCGGACTATACTGCGAGGACCAGCAGCCCCGTAACCCTGCTCAGCTGTGACCTCTTCCCGCCCCTGCCGCTGCCAGAGCACTCTTAACGACTCACGGCCCCCGCTTCACGGGTGCCGTTCGTAGTCAGAGGAGTCTGGTGCTTTTAATGGATTGTGTCTACACCCATTTGTCCCACACGCTGTTGTCAAGAGAGCGGAACTTTGGCCCTGAATAAAGTTTGTGGAAGAATCACTCGGACGGGACTGCGAGGACCAGCAGCCCCGTAACCCTGCTCAGCTGTGACCTCTTCCCGCCCCTGCCGTTCTTTGTATAATCAAAACCAGCATCCCGCTAAGCGGTCGCGCGCCGGGAGAAGCCCGGGACAAGGGCGGGACCGTTTGTGGCCATTTGTGGCCGGGAGAGGACGGGACGGGCCACCTCCATTGATTGATTACTTCTCCTTTTGTGCATTTCATTTGTTCGAGACATTGTGCCCCTATTGCCTGAACTGACAATGGGCAAGACGGGCAAAGTGATCCCTGCAAGATCTCCTCATGCTGTAAAACACAGAGTCATGCCAAACCAATCATTACCCAGTTTGACTGCAATTGACCGTATGCTTCAGAAAACCATAGGAGTGGTGGCGACTGCCATAGAAAACACTGAACGCTGCCTCTCTCTTCCTGTTGGCATGTTGCCCCCTCTTCCTCCGGTCAATACTTCATTTGTCACTATTAACTCACAAGACTCGATTCTGCTTCCATCTTTTGTTGCACTCCCAGGTTCTCATCCTATTCCTTCAACGGGTACAGTCCCCATTTTAGATAATGTATCCCCCCAACCTTTATTAGTTCCTTCTAGGTTGTCGTTAACTCCTACCACCTTTATGACAGTACCTTCCCCTGACTCCTTAGCTCAGTTAGGGGATCTTACTGACCATTTCTCTCGTCAGACATCTACATCTCCAATTTTGGTCTCTCCTTTGTTGCTAAACTCGGATACGCATACCCAGAGGGTAACAACAAGAGGGCAGAAGGCTAGGAGCACTTTAAAACAATCTAATAAAGACGGAGAAAACACTAAAAATGTAAAAAAATTAAAACGGGCCCCTGGTGGTCGTATTTATAAGAAATCTGCCCCTAAACCCCCTCTTCCAATAAGGGAAAACGTTGACAATAACCTACACAAGCCAGTTTGTACCCTTGTTGCGCCTTGATTGGGAAGGTGTATGATTTTGACACATTCCCAGGCTTACTTGTCTTGGTATATCTGGGGATGCATAGGAAGACCCACTGTCCCCCATGTAACACCTTCCGGGCACAGAGTAATGCAAAGCAGCAGCTTGCACTCCTTTGCATTACTCCAGATTTACGAAGCCATGCAGGGCTACAGAAGGTGGCCTTGTGTGGCTTAGTACATCTGACTTAATTATTGCGCTATCCTTGCATTGCCCTGTGTGATTCAAGGGCAATGCAAGCCTTTTGATAAATCTGTGGCTGTTACGCTCAGTAACCAAACCCAAGAGAAACGCTGCAAACCCTGAGCAGCCTTATTGTAGCGGGGCTACCCTTCGCTTCCTGGAAACCTCCTGAGTGAGGCTAATTCCGCGCTGGTGAAGCGCTTCTGTTTCCTTTGTATCCGCCCTGCCAGATTCGCACAGGAGAGAGAAAGAGAGAGCGGGGAATACTCCTCGAGTCATGGAAGCCTCCCGAGTGAGGCTAGTGCAGCGCAGGTGAAGCGCTTTAGTTTTCCTTACCTTCCCCTTGCCAGGTCCACTTAGGAGAGCGAGAGAGAGCGAGGAGTAAGTCCGCTTGTAGTTTCCAGAACTATTGTGAGGCTCTGAGCAGCCATGAGGAGAGATTATGTTTATTTATAATTTTGAATGCAACCAGAAACATTCAGAAGCTGATACAAAAGAGGAAGAGGATTTCTTGAATCATCCAGGGTGCCGTTCGTAGTCAGAGGAGTCTGGTGCTTTTACTGGATTGTGTCTACACCCATTTGTCCCACACGCTGTTGTCAAGAGAGCGGAACTTTGGCCCTGAATAAAGTTTGTGGAAGAATCACTCGGACGGGACTGCGAGGACCAGCAGCCCCGTAACCCTGCTCAGCTGTGACCTCTTCCCGCCCCTGCCGCTGCCAGAGCACTCTTAACGACTCACGGCCCCCGCTTCGCGGGAGCCGTTCTTAGTCAGAGGAGTCTGGTGCTTTTACTGGATTGTGCCTACACCCATTTGTCCCACACGCTGTTGTCAAGAGAGCGGAACTTTGGTCCTGAATAAAGTTTGTGGAAGAATCACTCGGACTGGACTGCGAGGACCAGCAGCCCCGTAACCCTGCTCAGCTGTGACCTCTTCCCGCCCCTGCCGCTGCCAGAGCACTCTTAACGACTCACGGCCCCCGCTTCACGGGTGCCGTTCGTAGTCAGAGGAGTCTGGTGCTTTTAATGGATTGTGTCTACACCCATTTGTCCCACACGCTGTTGTCAAGAGAGCGGAACTTTGGCCCTGAATAAAGTTTGTGGAAGAATCACTCGGACGGGACTGCGAGCACCAGCAGCCCCGTAACCCTGCTCAGCTGTGACCTCTTCCCGCCCCTGCCGTTCTTTGTATAATCAAAACCAGCGTCCCGCTAAGCGGTCGCGTGCCGGGAGAAGCCCGGGACAAGGGCGGGACCGTTTGTGGCCGTTAGTGGCCGGGAGAGGACGGGACGGGCCACCTCCATTGATTGATTACTTCTCCTTTTGTGCATTTCATTTGTTCGAGACATTGTGCCCCTATTGCCTGAACTGACAATGGGCAAGACGGGCAAAGTGATCCCTGCAAGATCTCCTCATGCTGTAAAACACAGAGTCATGCCAAACCAATCATTACCCAGTTTGACTGCAATTGACCGTATGCTTCAGAAAACCATAGGAGTGGTGGCGACTGCCATAGAAAACACTGAACGCCGCCTCTCTCTTCCTGTTGGCATGTTGCCCCCTCTACCTCCGGTCAATACTTCATTTGTCACTATTAACTCACAAGACTCGATTCTGCTTCCATCTTTTGTTGCACTCCCAGGTTCTCATCCTATTCCTTCAACGGGTACAGTCCCCATTTTAGATAACGTATCCCCCCAACCTCTATTAGTTCCTTCTAGGTTGTCGTTAACTCCTACCACCTTTATGACAGTACCTTCCCCTGACTCCTTAGCTCAGTTAGGGGATCTTACTGACCATTTCTCTCGTCAGACATCTACATCTCCAATTTTGGTCTCTCCTTTGTTGCTAAACTCGGATACGCATACCCAGAGGGTAACAACAAGAGGGCAGAAGGCTAGGAGCAGTTTAAAACAATCTAATAAAGACGGAGAAAACACTAAAAATGTAAAAAAATTAAAACGGGCCCCTGGTGGTCGTATTTATAAGAAATCTGCCCCTAAACCCCCTCTTCCAATAAGGGAAAACGTTGACAATAACCTACACAAGCCAGTTTGTACCCTTGTTGCGCCTTGATTGGGAAGGTGTATGATTTTGACACATTCCCAGGCTTACTTGTCTTGGTATATCTGGGGATGCATAGGAAGACCCACTGTCCCCCATGTAACACCTTCCGGGCACAGAGTAATGCAAAGCAGCAGCTTGCACTCCTTTGCATTACTCCAGATTTACGAAGCCATGCAGGGCTACAGAAGGTGGCCTTGTGTGGCTTAGTACATCTGACTTAATTATTGCGCTATCCTTGCATTGCCCTGTGTGATTCAAGGGCAATGCAAGCCTTTTGATAAATCTGTGGCTGTTACGCTCAGTAACCAAACCCAAGAGAAACGCTGCAAACCCTGAGCAGCCTTATTGTAGCGGGGCTACCCTTCGCTTCCTGGAAACCTCCTGAGTGAGGCTAATTCCGCGCTGGTGAAGCGCTTCTGTTTCCTTTGTATCCGCCCTGCCAGATTCGCACAGGAGAGAGAAAGAGAGAGCGGGGAATACTCCTCGAGTCATGGAAGCCTCCCGAGTGAGGCTAGTGCAGCGCAGGTGAAGCGCTTTAGTTTTCCTTACCTTCCCCTTGCCAGGTCCACTTAGGAGAGCGAGAGAGAGCGAGGAGTAAGTCCGCTTGTAGTTTCCAGAACTATTGTGAGGCTCTGAGCAGCCATGAGGAGAGATTATGTTTATTTATAATTTTGAATGCAACCAGAAACATTCAGAAGCTGATACAAAAGAGGAAGAGGATTTCTTGAATTATCCAGGGTGCCGTTCGTAGTCAGAGGAGTCTGGTGCTTTTACTGGATTGTGTCTACACCCATTTGTCCCACACGCTGTTGTCAAGAGAGCGGAACTTTGGCCCTGAATAAAGTTTGTGGAAGAATCACTCGGACGGGACTGCGAGGACCAGCAGCCCCGTAACCCTGCTCAGCTGTGACCTCTTCCCGCCCCTGCCGCTGCCAGAGCACTCTTAACGACTCACGGCCCCCGCTTCGCGGGAGCCGTTCTTAGTCAGAGGAGTCTGGTGCTTTTACTGGATTGTGCCTACACCCATTTGTCCCACACGCTGTTGTCAAGAGAGCGGAACTTTGGTCCTGAATAAAGTTTGTGGAAGAATCACTCGGACTGGACTGCGAGGACCAGCAGCCCCGTAACCCTGCTCAGCTGTGACCTCTTCCCGCCCCTGCCGCTGCCAGAGCACTCTTAACGACTCACGGCCCCCGCTTCACGGGAGCCGTTCGTAGTCAGAGGAGTCTGGTGCTTTTAATGGATTGTGTCTACACCCATTTGTCCCACACGCTGTTGTCAAGAGAGCGGAACTTTGGCCCTGAATAAAGTTTGTGGAAGAATCACTCGGACGGGACTGCGAGGACCAGCAGCCCCGTAACCCTGCTCAGCTGTGACCTCTTCCCGCCCCTGCCGTTCTTTGTATAATCAAAACCAGCGTCCCGCTAAGCGGTCGCGTGCCGGGAGAAGCCCGGGACAAGGGCGGGACCGTTTGTGGCCGTTAGTGGCCGGGAGAGGACGGGACGGGCCACCTCCATTGATTGATTACTTCTCCTTTTGTGCATTTCATTTGTTCGAGACATTGTGCCCCTATTGCCTGAACTGACAATGGGCAAGACGGGCAAAGTGATCCCTGCAAGATCTCCTCATGCTGTAAAACACAGAGTCATGCCAAACCAATCATTACCCAGTTTGACTGCAATTGACCGTATGCTTCAGAAAACCATAGGAGTGGTGGCGACTGCCATAGAAAACACTGAACGCCGCCTCTCTCTTCCTGTTGGCATGTTGCCCCCTCTACCTCCGGTCAATACTTCATTTGTCACTATTAACTCACAAGATTCGATTCTGCTTCCATCTTTTGTTGCACTCCCAGGTTCTCATCCTATTCCTTCAACGGGTACAGTCCCCATTTTAGATAACGTATCCCCCCAACCTTTATTAGTTCCTTCTAGGTTGTCGTTAACTCCTACCACCTTTATGACAGTACCTTCCCCTGACTCCTTAGCTCAGTTAGGGGATCTTACTGACCATTTCTCTCGTCAGACATCTACATCTCCAATTTTGGTCTCTCCTTTGTTGCTAAACTCGGATACGCATACCCAGAGGGTAACAACAAGAGGGCAGAAGGCTAGGAGCAGTTTAAAACAATCTAATAAAGACGGAGAAAACACTAAAAATGTAAAAAAATTAAAACGGGCCCCTGGTGGTCGTATTTATAAGAAATCTGCCCCTAAACCCCCTCTTCCAATAAGGGAAAACGTTGACAATAACCTACACAAGCCAGTTTCTACCCTAACTTGTGAAAACGGTTCCCTTGTTTTACCCCTAGAGCAATCAGCTAGCGTCTTGCCCGCTGTTTTATCTACTGATGGGCTCTTCCAGAAAATTGAACATCTAATAAAGTCCCTACTGGCCCCATTACAAGAAAGGGTTAGATCCATAGGAGAAAAAGTTGACAAAATCGAAACAGCTATTAAGGATTCTTTTGCAACTCAAGGGGCTGTGTTAAATAGAGTACATTCAAAATGCCTTCTCATATCTCCAAATATTAGGCACAAAACCATCCGTTCTGATAACATCACAAAGCTACCAACTGCCCCTACCCCTGTATTATCTACTACATCTGAGAATATTGATCCTAGCGCTAAGCCTTCTTTGAAGGCACCAGAGGTCTCTAAACCCTCGGACGTAGCAGGGGATGATTTACACGGGCCTCTTGAACCTACACATCAAATGATAGATACTCCAACCCCCCTTAAGGATCCCTTTTTGCCAGCTGCGTCTAAAACGCCATTTCCATCTATCGATTTACCCCCACAATCATTACCATACACAATAGTGCTTGTCGGGGTCCCAGAGTTACCAACAGGGAAAATCGAGACCTTTCCCGAGCTAAGAAATAAAGTTGCATTTTGGCTTAATAGCAACAGGCCACTCCCATTAAACATTTCTGGTGAGATATTGTTTTCTAGAAGGACAAGTTGGCTGGGTAGTACAAGAAAGGTTATCTTGGGGGATTGTATTGTAGTAAATTTCAGGGACAGGCGAGTTGTTCGCCATATATGTAATCGCTCCCCCTATAGCACCAATACTGACATTCAAGTCAGGGACCTGACTTTTTTTTATCCCCAATTTTTGACTTGCCGGCCATCCACCATCCCTAGGGGTCTACCAATTGGAAACTGGGAAAAAACGATGAATTCACGATATAACATCCCAACTTTTAATCACTTTGAGCACCTCTCTGAATTTGAGAGAGTGGATTGACTCCAGCCGGAGGATCTGAAAGAAAACATTGGCAGTATTCTACCAATCCTTGGTGCGCATTCAGACGATCTCCCCCGGGGTGGCGCAGTGATCGAAGTTACATCTCCACAACCCATACAATTTCCAAGCTGTGAGGATTCTTGGGGTATAGCTTTGAAACCTTCGTTAAATAAGGATGACTTTTTAATTAAAATTCTTTTCTGGAACGTGGCTGGTCTTCGATCAAAGGTCACTAACGATATCTGGCTTGCCTTTACACGCAACTTCGATATCCTGTGTTTCCAGGAAACATGGGCTCCATCTTAATTTCATCTTGAAGGCTTCAAGACTTATTTTTCTCCAGCATTACCTTCCTCTTTCGGCAGGGCAAAGGGAGGTATGTCTATCTTCATATCAAATACTGTGCGATTTTCATCATTAAAACTAGCCACAAACTTTCAAATTCTAATTCTGCACCTGAATCGAAATAAGGCGATAGCACTTGTGAATTTTTACAATAACCTCCCTGTGGACGAACTTATGAAGGTAACGAATGAAATATACAATTGCCTTCAAGAATTATCCATAAAGATCCACAAGGAATTAACCTTAATCTGGGGTGGAGATTTTAATCAAAACTTATGTACTCAGAGTGGGAAATCAGTTTGTGGAATTGAGGATGAAAACGGGGATTCAATAACCCACTTTTCCCACACCCCATCGGGCCATTGTCTGAATGAGATTTTGTTTGGTCTAGATCTCGCACTTGTAAATGATATGGTCAACCCTCCCATTCCTCTAGCCCCAACTTTTTTTGGCAGAGGCAGGTCAACTACAATTGATTTTATTTTTTCTTCCACTCTATGGGTTAAAAATCTACTCACTTGTAAGACCCACGATATCGCCATCAGCGACCATTATCCAATTAGTCTTACATTAAAATTGTTTAAGAAACACGAGAGCCCTGATATTGAGTTAGCTTTAACCCAAAACAAATTAACAATAGATAGACTAAATGGATATTCCTTAAGGTGGGAAAAAGTGGACCCGAAGGACATAACTGTATCCATTGTTACAAGAATGGCCACAGCGATTAATAACTGCCTTGATCCCACTATTTCCCACAAGGGAATTATGGAAAACTTCGCTCTGTTGCTGGCTGCGATAAAGGAAACACTGTTCGTAGAGCTTAAGAATAGTAAGGCCAACTCTAAGGGCTGGTTTGACTCTTCCTGTACAAAAGCCTATCAGAGTTTGAAAGTAGCCCTCTGCAACAAGCCAAGAGATAGAAAGGAGATTGCAGCCCTTAGAAATGATTACAAGCAGGCTCTAAAGTGTCGGAAGGACAATTTGAAAAATGATCTCTGGGCCCAACTACACAAATCATGTGCTTTCAGAGATAGTGCTGCCTTCTGGAAGGTCGTAAAGTCCCCCTTTTTTACGGAATCATCTGTAAACCCTACTGTTGAGGTGGCGATTGATGAACAAACATGGCTTGACTATTTTGAGCGAATATTCAGCCTTCCTTCAACCACCACACTCTCAACTTCTACTAGGTTAAACATAGCTCCCTTTCCTTTGCCAATAAGTATTTCCCATGAGGAGGTGGAGCACGCCCTAACGACTAGTAAAAATGGTAAAGCCCCGGGCCCCGATGGGGTCCCAGTTGATTTTTTCAAATTCACTATGGACCTGTGGTCTCCAATACTAACCAGGGTCCTTCAAGCATCCTGTGCACTGGGGCCTATAGACTCTTGGTCCCAATCAACTCTTGTCCCTATTTTTAAAAAGGGGGACCGTCATTTGCCATCTTGCTATCGACCGATCTCCCTATTAGACTCCTTAGGGAAAGTCGCGGGGCGTGTAATCCTGGAGCGCCTCCAGCTCTGGGCTCTTGATAACAAAGCCCTCTCTGATCTCCAGTTCGGGTTACGTGAGGGTTTGGGTACCACCGAGCAAGCCCTCAACTTATCCCTAATAATTGGCAAATATGTTAGCGCAAAAGGGGGTGCACTCTACCTAGCATACGTAGATCTTTCTGCAGCATTTGACTGCGTTAATCACTCTAAGCTGTGGGACATCTTAGAAAGTATGGATATAGAAGCGCCTCTTATAAGTTTTTTGCGCAAACTATACTCAGACGCCACAGCCCGTGTGAGATACGGACTGGGGGCGAGGTGACAAAGTCTTTTAGAGTCGAGCGCGGAGTAAGGCAGGGCTGTGTCCTGGCCCCATTTTTATTCAACCTATATACCAATGGCCTGGAAAAAGCCATGTTAAAGGGGGCTCAGGACATTCCCTGCATAAACAACCGTCCTATCCCGGCACTACTCTACGCTGACGACGCTGTTATCCTAACACGCACTCCCAATGAATTACAGCGTGCTCTCGCGAAATACCATACTTTTGTGGCTGACCTTGACCTAAGGATCAATACTAAAAAAACCTTTGTAATGTCCATAGGATCAAGGAAAAAGAATAATAAGACCTTCATTATCGATAACCAAAAAGTAGAGAGCACTCTTCAATATCCATATCTGGGCATAGTATTCGATCACAAATGCTCATGGAAACGTGCCATTGAGTCTAGGAAACTCACCTTCATAAGATCCACAGCTGCACTGATTAATTTTGCGAATAAACTCGGCCGAAGGCCAACGGTTGAACTCTTGGAGATTTACAGGGCAAAATGTATATCTAGTGTTATCTATGGGGCTGGCATTTGGGGTTATGCAAAAGTCGAGGAAGTTCAAAGGATGGAGAATAGCTTCTTGAGATTTCTCCTGGCTGCCCCGCGGGCTACATCAACTTACGTCTGCCACTTAGAGCTGGGTCTGCCCTATCTCACAGATCTGATTAGGACTCAACCCTTACTCCTATGGCATCGTATTTGGACGTCGAACGCCACTACTTTTTCCCAGGGGTTCATTAAGGACTGTATAGCTCTAGACCATGCACATAAGATTGGTTGGATCTCTTACATAAAGAGATTCCTCGATGATTTGGGCATGGCACGCTTTTTCCACTCTCCCCTGTCACTGGCCGAATTACCGAGGAAACAACTTAAAAAGATGTGTATGGCTCACTTAGAATCCCTGAGAATGACTAATGAGTTCGTCAAACCAACTGTACAACACTCGTTGGTCCAAACAACCCTGTCCATTCAGCCCTATTTAACTTACAACTGCACGGATTTTGAGAGACTCCTTCTAACAAAATTTAGACTTAACATTTTCCATCACTTGGTCACTTTCCCAAAGTCTAATATCTGGGAAAATTCACTTCAACCTTGCCCTTGTGATGAGATTTCCTCTCAATCCACGATTCATACAGTATTGTTCTGTAAATTTTACCACGACCTGCGGAAACGTTGGCTTGGCCCGCTTTTAAAGATCTGGGGCCTCCGCAGATGTCGTCCTGCCTTTTTGGCTCTCCAATTCTTGGACACTGAGCTATCTGCCAATTTGGTAGTCACTTTTTTGAAATTAGTCTTGAGGCATAGACAGAATTTGTAGATTCCACTTATCCTTTATTTCTCATCAACTGGAACTCCTGTTAATGATTAATAATTAAAAAAAATTCTTTGGATAAAGGAATTGCCTATTAGATTTGCTTTTGAATTGTGGCTAGCTTTCTCTATTGTTCATTTTATGGCTGTATTCAATATGCTCTGCTATATTGTTTTATTTTCTTCATTTTTATTTATAGATCGAATTGCTTTGTACTTTTATGGTTGTTTGTCTTCAACCGAATAAAGTTTGTTTTGATTGGTTTTGATTGATAAATCTGTGCCTAAGTCTTTTCCCACTTCGGATGTGTGTGCAGTGCAGCACCCATGTGAAGTCTGAAAAGGTAGGAGAAATAAATGCCTTTCTCCTTTTTAATAACCGCTTGAAGGTACTGTTATATTTTGGCACCAATCCCTATCTACTATTGTGAGTAGATATGTTTTTGCATAAAAAACCACAATGGGTGGATGCGTAGGAAAGCTAATGTACTACCCATGAAATCAAATAAGGCAAAGCAATGCCTAGTGCTGCTTTGCGTTGAGAGAAAGTAGATTTAAAAAAAAACATTTTACGCAGGTTTGTGTCATTTTTGTTTTGCAAACCGCCTGCAATATGGTTGTAAAAATGGGCCTGAGTAGGCCATTTTCTGGTCCTTATCCAGGCCCTGGATGTTTTACCGCTGCACACTAATGTATACTGTTGTTTCATCAATACTCTGCATATTGATAAAAATGCCTTAACTTTGCAAATGCACAATGTACAGCATGGTCTCTCATATATGTGAAGCTGGGCCCAGTCAGCATGTTATCAACCATGGGGATCACCTTTGCATTCCATTACCAATGATCCTCATTTCCACAGCAGTCATTCATCACATTACTACACTGTCATAAAATCTGCTACCCAAACAGCAATAATGGCATTCTTTTCCAGATCACCGAACACCTACACCCTGGAACTAATGCACTGAACCTCCAGTCATATATGTTTCTACCTCACCCACTCAATTTCACCCAAAATTAACATCAACTGCTGTTATCCTCTTCACTACCAAGCCATGGAGCTCATGCCTACTCTAAATGACAACATAGTACCACTCACCTCACTGCTCTAAAGTAGATATCATTGTTCTCACTGTTCTCTGTTCGTTAACAGGAACTGGCCACCTTCTCTTAGTTCATTCACCAGAATGTATGTATACCCTGACATGGCCTGGCTCATCAGTAAGTATAACCCTAACCAACACTCACTTACTTTACCTAATATTGCCCAAGCACTCCAGCATCATGTGGCATGCAGGGCTGGGTTAGAGACTCAGCATCATTGCCTTTTGTTACAGCAATGCGTATATGTGCTTGTGTGTGACTGATTATGTACGTCTCCAAATATCTGCATTGTGCTGTGTTTATCATTTGTTTGTATGTGCATGAGTATGTGTGTTTCTAGCAGAATTTTTGACAAGTGTCAGTGATTGGGTGATTGTGCCATGGTATGTGTCTACCAGAATCTGTAAATGTTATTTTGCATGAGCCTGTGTCTTTTTGTGCCAAAATGTGTGAATTTGTCTGTATGTGTGTGTCCATGTGTGTGAGAGTTTCCAGTCCGTATAGTCTCTATTGGTTTTCTAACTTGATAGTCATCTGTACTTATCCTTCTTGATGGTCATTTTGTCCAAGCTTGGATAGTATAATGAAAAACAATTCTATGGCATAAAATGACCAAAACTGCTAATCCTGCCAGATAGTTTCATGATAGTAAGTTTTTACTGATGTGTGTCTAATACATTATTCTCCACTAATATGATCTTCTAACCAGATCAATCAAATGCCATTCCTGTAGCAATGCACTGGTCATATAGTACACTTAACCTATACTAAGTTCTGGCAGAGGATGAACATGTCAACCAGGTCAAACATTTTACCCATACATGTACTGTTGAATGCAAAGCTCGCTGTAATGTTATGATTTTTTTGTAAAACGCAAATCACCCAAAAGAGTATCCTGTCACTGACGCAAGAGTAGTCAGGGCTGATCCATGGAGTAACCTAGTCAAAGAGCCACATGTTCCTAAAAAGCACTTCAAAATCTAGTTAAGACTTCACAATTTTGCCACACAGGGTACTCTCTTGACAATGTGGCTTACGTTCCATCTACCATTATGTGCAGTATGGGGATTATGATGCACTTGTGAATCACTAAACAGAACACCTACCAGGTTCTGACAGAGGAAAACGGTGTCAGGCAGGTCATAAGCAAGCCCAGTTTTGAACAACCTGTCAATGTCTGGATGGTCCCGGGACAATGCAGCAGAATTGTCCTTGAAAAGCAGCAAAAGGTACAATAGCAAAAAAGTGTATCTGCTCATGTACAGGGCAAAGATGGGGTTTACACAAAAAGTGCAAGTAGACCAGTGGCAAGGCAAGCTTGGTGTGTGCAAAACCCCCTTTTGAGCGAAAGGCTCAAAAATATCTTTAACTCCTCAAGTGAAGTGGAAGTGACTGGTGTGCCCTAGAATGAGGCCCTAGAGTGCCTCCATGCTCCCTCCAAATTATTTGGCATTCAACTTTGTTTGCTGCAAAATTGATTCAAGGAAGTCAACATCGCAAACAAGATGGAAGTAGTCAATTGGCAAAAAATAGACCGTATAAACTTTTCTTCCAGAGTCACCAGTGAAGGAAGAATTTGAGACTAAACTAAATTGGGGAGATTGCCTACTTTCCAATAAGGACTCCCTGAAACGTGGGGATGCCTTTTTAGGCTCTTTTTCCTCACAGGTGCAGGGGAGCACTTACCTTCCTGTTTTTGCCGCTCCAGTGTGGAATCTCTGACATCAGCATGTCTTGTGAGTTGCTGATGTCATGGATGGAGGCTATGCAGGGGCTGAAATGAAAGCAAGTGCACATCTCTACCACCTTTAAGAAAGAAAGAAATAATCCTCCGGTGCATGCACCAGAGGATCCTTTTCTGCTCTCCCAGTGTTGGAGGGAGTGCAGGTGTTGGCCATTGGCCAACACCCACAATAAAGGGGTTAAAGAATGGCCATGCTCTCTCTTGTAGATTTTACTTGTTAGATGACATTTAGTTTACTAGTACACTGCACAATTCAGTTGATGAACTTGGCTGGTATAATTTCCCTTCTTTTCTTATCTTTTCCTGATTTAGTTTGACTGTCCTGTGGCATTCTGTAGCAATGTCTGCCTTTCATGATTATTGCTATGCCAATCTTGGAAAGTGTGTGATGTAATTGCATTCCACACTCATTTTAGTGGATGATAAAGTATTCTCTATTGGGACATTATTGTTCTGTTATGAGCCCAGTGTCAGTTGATCCTCTCTGGGCTCCCTTGCAGCAACAGATCACTACATCTGTCTAATAAACACAAGTTTGTAGTTTTATGACATTGCTTCATCGATTTAACAAACTTCACATTTGGCATCAAGCATAATTGGTGATTTTGAACATAAATTCGTTCTGGATTTCAAGGTACTGAACTGACTAGTTCGCGATTTTATTGCGTTGGGCCCATTTCTCATGTTAATTTAGTTTATGAGAGCCCACGGATTTCCTTGCCATCTGCTGCTTACCAGTTTTTGTTTTTTAAAATATTATTGCAAGTATAAGAAACTGTATATTATTCTCATGCAGCGCGAGCGATATTTAACAATCACCCAAGGCTAGTTTGTAATTTCTACCTTCTGCTGTCTCAGCATTCTTATGCATGTGTACAGCCTTGTTATCACAGTCCCAGTGGGTCACCATACGGAGATCTGTGCGTGTGCTATTACAGGTCTCTGGAGTGGTGGAAGTGGCCTTCGCAGAAAGCAAGCTCTGTCACTGGCCTCATCCGTGTCCTAACCATACATTGGATAATGTACGGGAGAAAGTACTTTTCATATTGGGGCAGCGCAGCTTGGAGTGCTTTGTGGTACCAATTGGATTTTTTCAAGTTGAGTTCAACTTCTTTCTGGTAGCAACAGTGGTTGGCACACTTTGCAATAAACCCTAAACAAGAATAACAAAGATCTCACATTCATGTTTAATGTATTCACAGCGATCAGTACGCTTTTGGACGATTTCTTTCACAAATAATCATTAACTCCTTTGCCTTCTACCACAGCCCTTAACATGTACAGAGACTTCTCAATCGGAAAGATACTACTAGTAAAATAACTTTGTGAATAGCAAACAATTGTAAACTTACACACAAGTGCAAGTTTACCTTTGTGAATCAGGACGTATTATTTTCCGAGTATGTTATCAGTAATCCCGCTGGTGTATTTTTTTGAGGAACCTGGAGAACCAGTTTTGAAATGGAGATTGGTTTTACTCATCTAATGAAAATATAGGGGACATAGATGTACATACATTGAGAGCAGATACAAAAATAATAATTTTGTTATCGTAAGAAATTGGGTTTTTGATTGAGGAAGGTGGAGACCCTTTTTAAGCAACTACCACAATACCCGCCCCATGAACTACAAAAGTTACTAAATAAATCTGTGTTTAACCCTCTTGTAGCTTGGTACAAAAGCACTCAGGCTTAACTTAGAGGCACTGTGTTAAGTAATTATGCAGCACACAGCCAGCAGTAAAGCGAAACACAACACAAGAAAAATCCCACACAATTTAAAAAAATTGAGAAACATTTATTAAATTAAATAACACCAAAACAGAGTCAATCTAATCAGTAGAACCAGAGTTATGAATTTTTAAGTGAAAAATAGCGCCTAAAAGAGCAACACATCAACCACGGGTACCTGGTTCAGGGTGACCGTGATGGAGCATTTTTCAGCTACAAGAGGTGGATTGGCCCTGGTTTTGGCTTACCTTCATTCAATGAAACGTTCCTGAGAAGGTAGAGTTCAGCCGTGCAGGACAGACTGTGGTGTCTAAGGAGGAGGCACTGTTGTTGGGGTACCACTTGACAGTTGCAGTGAAGATTTCTAAGTTTGGACATTGTCACTGTCTTGTAATTCGAAGATCGCCAGCAGGGCATAGCTGCAGGCTGTAGCTGGTGAGGGCTCCATTGGGCTGAATACCATTTCTTGTAGGTACAGCTGAACAGAATTTGCTACTGTGGAGAAGAACACAGCAGGAACTACCATGAAGTTAGGCCGACCGTCAATGCACCACGAGCAGATCAGCAAGCAGGCAGGGCTTGGTCTCCTGTCGATTCGCAAGTGAATTTTATTTAAGTCCCAAGTTCCAGGTTTTGGCTGGAGGAGCTTATTTATCCCTCTTCCAGGGGGATAGGACTGGTGGGGTAAAACTTAAGCGGTTATGACTCACTCCAGGCAGAGACCAGATGTAAGGTTCAAGGACTCTGTAGCTCACACAGGAAGCTAGTCAACTAGCCTTTGGAGTCAATCTGATAGTCCTAGGATTAAACAACAAGACAGGCCTCATCCAACACAGCAGTCCTCTGAGGGTATAAGGAAAGCTTCAAGCAACTGGAAGGTCCTCTATTAGCACCAGGGAAGTCCTGTAAGGTACCAAGCAGCTATCAAGCAGAAGGGTAGTTCTCTGAACTACAAGACAGTATTATGGGGGTCCTCCACTAGTGCTGGAGTGTACTGAAGAGTTGGCCTAAAGGTCCAACATTTATACCCAATGTCAGCCTTTTAGGTGGGGGAACTTCTAGGCTACCCCCTACATCTGGTTCTCAAAAGTTCCTTTCTTCCCCTGCTCAGGGTGCAAGTAGTCTAGCATGACAAAAGGCCGGTGATGGGCTCCTTTGCCGGTGTGCTGGAGTCAGCACATTAAAACATAAGGTGGGTAGGGAACATCTCCGCCCCTCGATGGCCCATCCTGCCACCACCTTATCCCCCTTTATCTTACTGTCTAGGAGAAATACAAAAAGGCCAACTGTGAAATATTCACAATAATGTGACCCAGGACACAGGCTGTAGACACCAAATGGTTAGGACAAGAAAATGCCAACTTTCTTAAAGTGACATTTTCAGGATTGTGACTTAAAATCTGACTTTACCATTAAAGGGGATTTAATTTTTGTTTTTGTTTTGTTTAGATCAAACATGACATTTCTTCCTGTTTCCAATCAAACATTAGCACTTATTAAATGTCATAAGGTACCCAATGTTATCCTATGAGAGAGATAGGCCTCACAGTAGTGAAAAACAAATGTGGGAGTCTTTCAATACCAGAACAAATCAAACTTAAAAACGCATGCCCTACCTTTTAAATACAATGTACTTAGCCCTACAGGCTGATAGGAGCCTATGTTAGGGGTGATTTATATGCATTGGAAAGGAAGGTTTAGGCCCGGCAAAAGGTATTGTTTGCTTAGTCGAATTGGCAGATTAAAACTTCAAACAGGTTGCAATTGCAGGCCTGAGATATGTTTTAAAGGACTACTTTTGTGGGAGGAACAATAAGTGCTGCAGACCCACTAGTAGCATTTAATTTACAGGCCCTGGGCACATGAAGCAGCACATCGCTAGGGACTTATAAGTATATTAAATGTGCCAATTGGATGCAAGCCAATTGTTATCACATTGAAAAGACAGAGCACAATCACTTTACCTGTGGTTAGCAGTGGCAAAGTGTACAGAGTCCTAATGTAAAAGAAATGAAATTCAGAAAACAGGAGGTCTAAAGGCTAAAAGTTATGGGGAAGATCACACCAAGGCTGTTAGGTTAAACAACATCATTTAGGTGAGGGGCAAAGTTATTTGATCATTTGCTTGGGTATACACCAACAGAGGATAGGTTCTTGATGAATATTTAATGACTGTGAAGCAACTTGATATCTATTTTAAAGGTAAAGTCATGATTATTGTTTAACAACACACATTTTTAACAAGAGAGCAGGGTCCTACAGTGTCAACATATTCCTATATAAGTGCAATGGCAGTTTTAGCTTTACACTGTGACTTTGAAAACTTCACATCACAGCTTCTATAGGATCAGCTGGTTTCAAGGTGTCACTCAATTGTCACTCATAGGTGGTTCAAGAGAGACTTTTGGCTCGTACGAATCCTTCATCAGCTTAGGCTTTGAACATTGCCAAGAGTATTGAACGTTTTTGGGAAAATGCAAGGTAGCTGAAAGGTCCTAATTCAATAATGCAGGTAGTGACATATCATGAATTGCATACACCTGGTCAAGGAACCTGTTACAAAATAATGACATGAAACTCATTCTGCCATTAGAATCCAGTATTTTAGATGTGGATCACCCAAAAATACTTTGGGGCAGATTTACAAGCCCCTTGCAACACTTTTGTGCCGCCATTGTGTCACTTGTGTGACGCAGCAGGGACATAAAAAATACGGCCAATTTACAACGTGATGCATCTAAGGAGATACGTCATGTTGTAAAGCCCTGCGTCACATTATACCTGCGTCAGGTATAATGTATGCTGGACGGCGTTCCCATGCAGGAAGGCCTTGTAAAAGCGATGCAGTGAAATCTACAAGATTTCACTGCGCCACTTGAAAGACGCCACTGTGTAAAAACCATATGCATGCTTGAAGCAGGCGTAAGGAGTGACACAGTGTAGTGAGTATAAGCCTCAACATGCGTTGTGCTTGCGACACGACTCCAGCAATGCGTGACTTTTGCGCCAACAGATGCGTCAGAATGTCTGATGCATCTGTCAATCCTCACGCCATTGTGCGCCGTATTGTAAATACGGCGCATCCATGGTGGTGCAAGGGTTTCACAGGCTAGCGCAGGGAAACTGACACATCTCTACAGTAAATCAGCCCCTTTGAACTTTAAAACTTGTCTGGCTTTTGGACAAGAATGTTAGAAATAAAAAAGATAGACCATTTTGATAAAGTATGTAGAGGGGTAAGAGAATGAACATTTGGAGTGTCATTGACCAGGACTGTTCTTGAGGTTGCTTCTGCTGGGAAAGAAATGAATGAATTAGTTCTGTTAGTAAAGGTATTGGGGGTAGGTAATGTGCACAAATACAAAACCTACAGTGATCCAAACAGTCCTATAATTAAAAATAATGATAGCATTATGTATGATTTAATTCACGAGGTAGAACTACCATCACATCTTTAAAGGAATTCAAGGAAATCGGGGAAGCAAGACATTTTACCTCCAGATGTTAATACTACATTCTTTGAAGGTAGCAGAATAGTTTTAGAAGGCTAGTTTTGGGCAGAAACTGGATGTAATAACAAAATAATGACAGGCAAAGTGTATGCAGCTTCAAAAGGTATAACTGTACTCAGCTGGTGGGAATAAGCTGATTTTTAGCATGGTGTTTAAACCTGAGTATCCTATATCTCTGGTAGGGTCTAAATGTGCTCACAATTGGGTTTGGGAATTTCCAAACATTTTTGAGGAAAGGTTTGGTAAGATAAAAAAAAATTTGTACATCATATCAAAGGCAAAATGGGAAGTGTCAAGCACCGTCCCCGAAATGGTTCACAAAGTGAAAGAGGGAAATTGCAAATCAACAAATGGAACAAGATAGTGTTATTGAGGATTATGGTTGTTACCCGTGGTTTTGGCTGAAACAAAATCTGGGGAATTATGCATGTGCATTGACTAGCACTGTCTTAACAAGGCCATTTGAATGAGAATTTTCCTCTTCCTCGCATTGAGGATTGCATATCTCAATGTTGCAGACGACGCCCTAATTGCAACGGGTATGCCCAGGCATGGATCCAGTGCTCACTGTAAAAAAAAGACATGATGGATGGAATGCTGAACAATGACAAACATTAACCGCTAGTACAGAGATCTGGGCCTAAATCCATAGTTTTTTTGCTAACCCTGTCATTTCAGTCTGGACCCAACCATATGCAAATCAGTCTTGAACCTGCTCCCCATGGGAACAGTTCAGCCTGAACTGCTAGGTCTGGTCCTCCCGGACTGAAAACAAGCACCCTAGGCCCGATTTGGTGTTGCCAGTGCTCACTGTGCCACTGGAATCAAGCTATACCTAGCTGATGAGCCATTCTTAGGGTGAAACCAGTCTTAGGTTACTTATATTCCACTTCAGGGAGAGCCTGGTTTGGCAGTTCGAGCTGGGCTGTTCTGATTGGAGTAGGGTCAGGACTGATTTGCATATAACTGTGTCTAAATTGAGGCCAAATGGTGTGCAAAATAATGATGGTTTGGGATGTGGCCCTTGAGTAATTACTAGTGGCTGAGATTACTGCAAGCATTCCATGTGTCACTTTTTTGTATTCTTTAGTGTGTTACCCAAAGTGGGATGAGTATGCCCAGACTTGGGTCCAGTGCACACTGTGCCACTGGAACCAAGCAGTACCCAGCCAATCAGCCCATAACTAGGGTTACACTGATCCTGCATTGCTTGTGTTTAATTTCATGGAGGACCTAACTAGGCAGTTCAGGCTGGACTGTTCAGATTGGAGCAGGGTAAATAATGATTTGCACATAGCAGTGACCAAACTGGGGTGACATGGTGTGAAAAATACAGATGGATTGGGGTGCGGGCCAGAGTAATTACTAAGGGTGGGCGGAATTTGCGAAGTTGCCTTTTGCAAAATTTCGCGAAACGGCAAAATTTCTCCGCGAACACGTGAAATTTTGCATGCTCGCGGAGATTTTGGGCTGATTAATGCATTACTGAATTTGAGCTTCAACTCGGGCACCTGCTTTATTTACATCTGTAAGGGCTTCCTGTTGAGGTTTAATTTTTGTGACAGGAGCATCGTGCCAGAACGAATCCTGCCCTGCATATTTACCCAAAAAGATGCCACCATTTTGTGCAATACCTCTACTCAACTGGAGTACTTTCTACTGGCTATTCAGTAAATGCTACCTCGTTGGGTAAATGTATAGTGCTTTTCCTACACTACAGCTGCATAAAGGGCCAGAAGAGTTGTATCTCGTGACCATGTGTGTCTGTAACATTGCCACCGCGCAGACGGGCGCCGGGGTCCCTCGAATGAGCTGTCCATCATAGTGGGGGAAACGGCGGGAAGATGTTGCACACCGCTGGTGTGTGGGCCGGGGCCAAACGGGTGGGGCATCCATGCAGTTCACATGCCTCTTGTTTATAAAGGGTCAGAGACCGATCAGAGCAGCAGATGAGGAGAAAGAAGCTCCTGGTCACAGGAACTAAACGGGGATTGCGCTCGAGAAAGTCATGGATGCACAGAGCTCCATCAAGGATCACAGCTAATTTTTGACAGTAGATATGGGGAGAAAAGCACACCTGCCCAGCCTCGACCTAGCTCACAAATTTATTTGGTTGATTAATGCGTTACTGAATTTGAGCTTCAACTCGGGCACCTGCTTTATTTTTATCTGTAAGTGCTTCCCATCCTGTTGAGGTTTAATTTTTGTGACAGGAGCATCATGCCAGAATGAATCCTGCCCTGCATATTTCAGTTCCTCTGCGGATCGCGGAAGTTTCGACAATTTCGCGGTCCGCACGGAACGCGAAAATGCCGAAATTTCGCAATTTCCGCCAGCGGAACGGAATTTGCCACCCAACCTTAGTAATTACCAGTGGGTGAATTTAATTCAAGAATTCATTCCATCATTTTTAGTATACTTCTGTCCATTCTAGCTTTACATGGAATTTTGCTAATTTGACCCAACATTGAAGACATGTTTTGAAGAAGAACACTGAGTTTGTGTGTTCATTGAATGTCAACTACATTTTAAACCAATTAAGCAAAGTATTTCTTCTGCTCTAGCTCTTCATCTGTGCATTGGAGGACAACGTTCATATGTTATGGTTGATGCTAGTGCATATTACATGAGTGCAGTGTTGGCGTAATTGAAGAGTATCACAGATGTTTCTATTGGTTTTGCCTCAAGAAGACTGAGAAAGGCGGAGACTAGATACTCTGTAATCAAGCTAGAAATGTTGGCATATGTCTGAAGCACTGAAAATATCAGACCAAATTTGTATGGTAAAGGTTTTGGATTACGCATTGACTCTCCTCCTTTAGTAGATATTTGTTATGTGAAAAAGGTTTTTGAAAAGTACAGCAAGACTAGCAAGACTAATACTTAATTTGTTTGAGTTCAATTGCAAAACAGAATACAAAGCAGACAAAAAAATGGTAAAGAAGATTTTTTTTTCTAGTTTACCACCAAGTGATTCTTCTGAAGGTGTGACGGATGATGGAAAAGAGGAGTTTATTGTCACTAAAGTGGAGGATTTCATGATTTTTGGTCTAATGTAAAATTGCATGTGGTGACGTTTCTAAAGGATGGCCTAAAGAAAAGGCATTGGAGCCCATATTTATCAAGGTTTTGTGCCACCCTTGTTCCATGGAAAGGGGTGCTAGGGTGAGGAAAACCCTAAGTGAGATTGATTAAGCCACACAAGGCCATGTTGCGTGGCCCTGTATTACTTGATAAATCTAGAGTAACGCAAGGCAGCACAAGTGTTTCCAATAGCGGTAGACTAGGGACTGCATCAAAATGCTACGCCTCCCCAGGTGAGGAGTAACAAGGAGAAATATCTTTATGTGTCCATTCCTGCGCAAAAACAATCTCCCAATGATGCAGGCCTCCTTGCACCATGGTGCAAGGGTGCCTGTGCCGGCGCATGGAAGCAGTTTGTGTGCCAGTGCAGGGAAGAGCACAGAGATGCAACATGTTGTTGTAAATATGTTGCATCCCTATGCTTCAAAACGAATGCACTGCGATGCAGTAAAATGACATGCGGCACCGTGCTGCATTAGTTTCTTGTAAATAGGGCCCTGTGTGTTTTGCAAATGGCCTGTGGTGGATCTTATCTTTTGTAGGGAAGTGTGGGAAGCAATTGAATGAGAACATAGATGTTGGGTCTGGGGGTTTGTAGAAACATGTTCTTCATGGAGCATTACATAAAGCTAAACATCAAACTCATAAAGTCCCCGGTAATGAAACAGATCCTTGCCTTGAAGGAAGCTGTAGAAAAAAAATACCCTGCAGGGTGTTGGGGCTAAAGACTATTAGTGTTTTTATGTTTAGTAGTTGTATATGTAGCTTCATTTTAAAAAGGGAAAGATGTCTTGCAACCTCTAGCTCTATTTTCCATCAATAATTATTGTTATATAAATATATTTGGATGACAAAGTGTTCTTTATTGGACAATTATTGTTGTGTTATGAATCCAGTGACAGTTGATTCTTCCTTGCAACAGCAGATTACTACATCTGTCTAATAAACAGCAGTCTGCAATGTTATGGGGTTGCTTAATCGATTTAACCAACTTCAAATGTCCTCATACAATTTGAAGAAAGAAACTACAACTGCTATATTTTTAAAGCATGGGTTGGCTTTTGCACTTCTGGCACAATTAGGGGCATATTTACAATAAAGTGGCGAAGCGTGTCATTAAGCCAAGTAGGCTAATGACATGCTTCGTCACTTTAGAAACTCAGGGCTGCACCATATTTACTAGAATATGGTGCAGCCCTGCGTTTCCCCCTGCGCAGAGGCTAAATTTAGCTGCCTAGCATCAACGCAGGCACACTTGCACCATAGTGCAAGGGTGCCTGCGTTGAGGGGAGTGATTGTATATATGCAGGAAGGTCCCCCTTCCTGTAAATAAACAATCTTCAAATGCCGTTTTTTCTATGTGTGCTGCATTAAGCAGCTCATAAACAATCATGGGCAATTTGCTGTTTCTATGTGTGCTGCACAAGGCAGCACACATGGAAACAGCAAAAACTAGGAGAAATGAAGCACTTCTTGTTTTGCCTGTTTAAGACCAGGTTTTCCCTGGTCTTAATTTGGGCGCTGCCTCCTACTTACGCTGCCCTCGTAAATAGGGGACAGTGTCAAAATCTATCGGTGTTGCAGTGGAACGCCCACCGCAACACACACTGCCCTCCCCTTTCACGCTAAACACGGCTTAACTCTGCTTTGTAAATAAGGCGAGACCCCTATCACCATCACAGTTTAACTGAAAGTGACGTGGTGGTGATAGGGGCTTGTAAAAATGCCCCTTAGTATTTTAGTAGCTTCTGCCTCAATAGGACTAAGATGGGTTTCGCCATGGTTCTGGATTGTGATGGATTGCACTAAATTATGGCAAGGAAATCAATTCAACAAAAGCCAAGGTTAACAGAAGTGCCAACACGTGTCCTTGACATTCTCTCTCACTCACACATGCTTTCACATATACACACATTCACACATACACATGCTATACTTACACAAAAACACACATTAACTTATACACTCTCTCTTACATAAACACACTCCAACTTGCAAGCACACACAACATACATTTAAAACACTTTTTTATTTCCTCAGCTGCCAGGGAATGTGAAATTCTAGTTATTTGTGTTCCATTGTATTACATTGTTTATTTCACTAAGAGAGAATAATGTCATATTATTCACTATTACTATAATAAAAATATTTGTCATGAAACAAGTATAGAGGAGCCCGACAGAAGGACGAGCTGCCACAGTGCCCCTGCACTGATTTTGCTACCTCTGAATCCAGGGATTGCACAGGCAGTGCCAGAGTGGCAAGGGGCCCCAAATGAAGTCCATGGATTCTGTCCACACCATCGAAAAGAGATCCACATATTTCTAATACAAAGATCTACATGTGTGTGCAAGTTCATATTTGCAAATAAACGGTATATGCTTCTCCGTTTAAAAAAAAAGGAAAAAAAAAAATGCTTCTCCCTGCCCTGTGATAAAGGCGCACGCGAATACCAATCACAGAACCTCGTATTTTAAGAAAAATATTGTATTAATTGCAGCATAATAATCTGTGTTTGCTGACTTTGTGGAACTTTGAAATGTATCCATGGTAGTTAACAATCTAGTATCCTGCTTGGTGCCTCTTGGTTTCATTTTAAATTATACTTTCAATTAGTTTCCTCTTAGCAGAAATGTGTCATTTTGTATTAATTGCACAGTCTAGCATTATGTACACTGCTGCTCCCCTTTGTAGTGTACTCCAGGGTTTCCGTGTAATTGAGATACTTCATGTTGGTGACACAAGGTAAAGTATTTTAATTAACTAAGAATCTAAATATTAGCATGTGGATGCCGACCTGTAGGAAATATTGTCACTTAGAAACGACCAATCAGTTATTTTAATTGGCAACAGAGTTAATACATACAGGTTACTAAGGGTGGATTTTGATGGAAAGGATAGAACGCATGGATGTCAAAATAAATGTGGCCCAAAACGACATATTATTCAGAGCAACTGCACCGGTAAACATGTATTCCCACATTTATTACTACAATGGAAACGTCAAATTCGAGTTTTTTACCACAGTGCAGCAAAATTACTCTTTGCTAAAACAAATACATATGAAAAAACGTCATGGCATAAACCATTTAAAAAGATGTGCAGATCACGACTTGCTATTTATTACCACTGCTGTGAGAAGAGAAGGATGTAATAATCTACTTAAAGCTTTGTCTCTCGTCATGCATACACATAACAACTGTAATAAATGGCATATTACGCACTCCACATAATCATATATCCTATATGTAGTGTATGTGTTGTCCATCTATCTATCTATCTATCTATCTATCTATCTATCTATCTATCTATCTATCTATCTATCTATCTATCTATCTATCTATCTATCTATCTATCTATCTATCTATCTATCTATCTATCTATCTATCTATCTATCTATCTATCTATCTATCTGTCTGTCTGTCTGTCTGTCTGTCTGACTATCTATCTCTCTCTCTCTCTCTCTCTCTCTATGTATATATGTATATATATTATCTACTGGCGGTCGCCAGTAGATACTTATAGTTAGGATCGTGTTTCCATAGGAAATCTGAAAATTCTATTTTGAATAACTTTTGCGTCGGTTGACGAATCCTCGCGGAATTTTCAAAACTAATGGGGAATTTTATTGGTTTTTTACGAGTGAAATATCCACCTAACTATAACATGTGTGAAACCTATGGTTTTTTAAGTGAATATATATATATATGACATCTCAAATGACATCACTGATGACATCACTGATGACATCATCCTTGTGATAGAGTGGCAGACCTCCTCTCACCCTAATATATCCTTTGATACACACTTTCAAAAATAGAGACTAAAATGTTCAAAACAATGGACATACCAATACCAGTTACAACAACCTCTTCAGTAATTCTAAGATCCACATACACATCCACTCCTTCACCAACAGTCCTATACAGTCACTCATACATGTACTCACTCATCATATGTACTCATGCACCTATACATCCTGTTACACAATGCCACTCATCCATAGAGTTACTCACACACATAGTCACTCATGCTAATAAAGAATCAAACATACATTTACTTGCATATACAGTTATACACACACCACCACACTTACTTCTATGGAAACTTACACATACTTAGACTATTAAACAATCACTTATAGAACCACATACTTATTCATACAGGAACTCTTTCAATCTCTCTCTCTCACATATACTCACTTATATACACCAATAGTCACATATACTAGTTTAAAACATATGTAGTTACTCATAAAGACACTATTGAGACAGTCATTCACTCACTAACACACCCGTACACACACTCATCCACCCATAGAGTCCTGCACACATGCTGTCTTCAACACATACAAACAGTGAGTCACTCATTCATGCACCTATGCACTACGTAATACCCCCCACCGAACCATGCAGACACTCAGACTGATACTCAAAAAACCAACTAACACCTTTACAGACACCCATGTAGCTACTCACCAACCCATGCAGCCACTTATACACAAAGTGAGAAACTGATACAGATATTTACATATTTAAACATTACTCACTAAGCCATGTATTCACTAAGATACACTTAATCAGTCAGTTACACAATCAATTTTTCAAAAACAAATCATCCATTTAGACACTTATATAACCATTTATTCTTCCATCGACCTTGAGATATACATATATAAAACATATTTAATTTTCAGAAAAACACACATTCACTGGATGATGTCATCAGTGATGTCATCAGTGATGTCATTTGAGATGTCATCAGTGATGTCATGAGTGATGTCACTGACCATGTCATGAGTGATGTAATATGTGACGTCATCAGCAGTGCATTGCGGGCGCGCGAGTAATAGTTAGCTGAACTAACTATAACGGGGGAATTTCATTGGTTTTTTACGAGTGAAATGTCCAGCTAACTATAACATGAGTGAAACCTTTGGTTTTTTCATTGAATTTCTAAGGTTTTTTAAATGCTAATTCCTAACTATAACATGTGTGAAACCCATGGTTTTTTCAGTGAATTTGCAAGGTTTTTTAAATGCTAATTCTTTTTTTTACCTTTTTTTTTTTTTTTTTTTTTTTGCAATGTTTTTTACATATTTTTTTAAAAAATGTATATCCTCTTTAAAGACTATGGTTACATTTTAAAAATTCTACAATACATTTTTTTTTTACCTTTTTTTTAAACTAAACAGGTAAGATTTAGTAGTATAACATAGTGAATCTTTTTTTCCCTTTTTTTTTTTATTAGTATTTTTTTAACGTGCGCGTACGGTAAGCGTACGTCTTGCTTTTAGTACGTTAGTTTTCTACGCTGTTTGCGTTCAGTTACGCAATTTGCGTAGACGTGCGTCACGCGCACGCGGCGCGTAACGCGTACGCTGCACGCGCATGTTACGCGGAAGTGAAGGGGCGTGCCTGTTTTGCGCATGCGCGCGTGCGCGTGTCTTTTTTACGCGCATGCGTACTTTTACCGTAAGCGCTCCGTAAGCGCACCGTAAGCGTAACGTACGCGCACGTTGGGTCATGTGATCAAGAAACAACACTTTTGATTGGTTTTTACTACTTTCAGTTCTAGAACTCTCCTACACCACACCCATTCCCCTCATTTCTGCTTGTGATCCCTTTGGAGAAGGAGCTGAGTTGTCTTTGTGATACGATGGCAGAACAGCAGACCTCTTCAGAGAGTGAGGCTAGCAGCACTACCTTGAGGCAGAGAAGGAGGAAACAAAAGAGCTCTTTCATATGGGAGTATTTTTCTTTTCCAGAGGGCAAGAAAAAGGTAAATGCACCTTTAGTGACTTGTAAGCTGTGTGACCGTGTACTTTTAAGAGGGAATCCTAACAAGAAGTATTCCTTCGGGAATCACACTATGTTGAGACACCTTCATGATCTACACGGTAGGACATATGCTCGACATACTGGTGGTAACCCTTCAGTAAGTCAACCAAGCACATCCACAGCAGCTCAGCCTGGTCCATCATCTGCAGGGCCGAGTCCATCTTCGGCAGGTCAGCTGAGCCCTTCATCTGTGGGGGGAGCATCTCCTTTTTCTGGTCCTCAGGAAACTAACCATCGGTTTGCGAGGGTTACTATGTGGTGCGCCACTTGTTATGGTCTAATTGTTCATAGGGAGACCAGTGTTGCCCTAGTTAACAATAAAATAGACCTGCACATTTGTCCTACCGACTAATATTCCCATTCTTTCTTTCCTCTGTCCCTGTACGAACACAACGGCTCTTTTAAGAGCCAACCTTACCTTTCAACTTTTTTTAATATATTTTTTAAAACTTATTTTGATTTTTTTTTTACCGTACGCGTACAGTACGCGTAATTTTTTTTTTTTTTTTTTTTAAAAACACTAAAAATCAATTATCACATTACAAGGTCCTTGAAAAATTACAATGAAAAACTGAAAATGTGATTGTGGAGAAGTGGAAAAAAGGGACCATAAAATTTCTGACTTACCATACCCACTCAAAAAATTATTTATTAATTAAAATTTAATTATAATTGGTATAAAAATGGTTCAAGTTTTCGTACATTTTCTTTCTCAATCTGAAAAAAAAGAAAAAAGTATTAATATTTAATAAAACATTTTATAATACAGTACACATATTTACATATTTTCCAAAAACAATTTTTTGCCTTTTTTTTGCTGTTTTCAGAATATATTGCATTTCACTATAAATCGTGAAAGCAATTGCATTCATCACTTAACAGCGGGCAAAAAAAAAATAACAATCTCAAAGATTGTTTAAAAAAAGCCCAGAATCAATTCTCAGTTAAACATAACATTATAGAAATGCAAAATATTATTCATTTAAAATATCATCTAATAACAAAAACTATTTCTAAAAAATACCGTCTGACAATTTTCTTTCAGAAGCATAATCTCAAAAAAAATATATCTCAAATAAATCCACAATACATCTACTTTCCTTTCCTTTAGGCCAAATGTTAATTTTTGAAATTATTTTTTGATTAAATTTCCAACGATAATCCAATGAAATTCCAAAATTTAAATTGTACAGATGTTACCGATTCTCTCTAAAATTTTGGTTTCCGAAAGATTAATTAGGATTTAATTAAGTCCACAATACAATTGGATACCTTTCCTTTGGGCCAAATGGTAATTTTAATAATCTTTTTTGATTAAATTTCCAACGGTAATCCAATAAAATACAAAAATTTAAATTGTACAGATGTTACCGATTCTCTCTAAAATGTTGATTTCCGAAACATTAATTAAGAATTATATAAGTCCACAATACAATTGGTTACCTTTCCTTTAGGCCAAAAGGTAATTTTAAAAATCTTTTAATTTGTAAATTCCAATGGTAATCCAATAAAATGGTAAAATTGTTTTGTACAGATGTTGCCAATTCTCTCTAAAATTTAGGTTTCAGGAAGATTAGATAGGAATTTGCTAAATCAAACGGCAAACGTTGCTTAAAAACCAATTGACAATCATTACACATTGTCCAGCCTTTTTTACATTTTAGATAAACTGTGTAATGACCAGAAGTTACAGTAGGTCCATCATGGAAAATTATTGCAACTGTTACAAAAGTTTTTCCTGAAATTGATAATTGCTGTCCTGTAAACTTCTTTATTATAGTATCCAATTTTGAACCATCAGCTCTACATCGTTGCATCATTAAAATTACATACTGTACGTATTCCTTTAAAATTAACGTTGAAAACATGTCAGATTTACACTCACCGCATTGCATGCTATGATTAGCATATTTAACTAATTTAGCAAAAGTGACTGTTTTACTCTCTGGCAATGTTAAATAAATAAACCTTTCAGAATCAACATTAGAGCCACATGTATTGTAACAGTTTACACAACTATGTTCCCATTTATAAGAGAGACCAAACAAATTTTCAATGTGTACACCTTCTTCTTCCAGTACCTGAAGAAAATACAACAAGAATTCCTGTGCGTCTTGCTGTACATTTTGAGAAAACTGTGTACATCCTGAACATACATCTAAAAGTTTTCTAATTTCAGTAGCACTTTCTATTTGAGTTGTATCATTACTCAGCTTTTGAAAAAGGAGACTCAACTCAGAACAGAATCTTTTTCTCTGATTTACTATTATCTGCTCTTGCAAACTTTCCAGATAAAATGCAACATTCAGCACTACATTAGCGTAGCAGTTGACACCAGAGCTATTTTCAAAATGACATCCTACAACCTCTTCTTCATTTTCCTTTTTCTTTTTGCTTGCAATTACATCACTCCTCTTTTTTTCCTCCTCTCTACATCCTCATTACAGATATTCTCATTTCTCCTTTTACGAGAAACTACACGTTTCTCTAACACAGGATACTGACCTAAATGAGGAGCATAGGTTCTTCTTAATCTATTGTACTCCTTCACACAATTTGCATCAGCACTAACTTTTGAATCATCAAAGTCTATCATGAATAAACCAGATAATGTTTTCACTCGTGACAAAGCTACATAAGCCATACCTTCTTTGAACACAGTTGAACCAATGTTTACAAATGCACAATCTACAGTCAATCCTTGAGACTTGTGAATAGTTACAGAATATGCTAGAGAAAACGGAAACTGTTTCCTTTGTACATATAAGTCTTTCACAAGCATAAAACGAACTGTACAACGACAAATGTCTATAGCTTCTTCTATCTGATCAAATTTTATTTTTAAACATTCAATTCCATCTTTTTTCTGATAATTAATATAACCCACAACTCTTCCCATAGCTCCATTAACTAAACCTTTTTCAACATCCAAATTTCTCCTTAAAAATACTCTACAGTTCATGCAAACATATAGATTTTTTTCTAATCCAGCAGTTTTGGAAATGTTCTTCTCTAGTGAATCCAATTTATTTTTCAGTTTGCCTGTTAATGTGATAGTAATTCTTCCATCCTGAATTTTGTCCACTGCTTCCAATTTCCTGATATCTTCCTTTTCCAATTTCAAAAGCTCCTCATTGAATATTGAGCATTCACGTAGAGTTGGCATTAAGCAGATGACACTTTTATTTTCTGCAATGTTCTTGTATATCTTCTCTGCAACTATTTCTTCCTTTGGAAATAAATTATGTAGCAACCAACTCTGTAATGCTTTTGTGCCAGCTTCAGTGAGTAGTCCAATTCTGATATCTTTCAGAATACTTCCATATTCTTCATCGTTTGCTTGTCTCATATTAGTAGTAAGTTCCTTGTACTCAAAGAAGGACCAAATATTTGCATTACCGATGCTTCCCAATGACTTCTTTGTGTCTTCATGTGTCACAGTATTAAACAATGGTTGTCCTTTAACTGGAGTAAGCTGTAGAAGATCCCCAAAAACTATGACATGTTTTCCACCAAATAACACGTCATAGTCTGTCCTTAGAGTTTGCTGCATTCTTAAATGCACAAAGGCAAGCATTAAGTTTGATACCATGCTCACCTCATCAATAATGAGAACTTGCATCTTCTTCAATACTCTTGAAACTTCCAAGCATGCTTCTCCAGTTAGCTTGTGGTATTGTATTTTGTTCTCATGCTCCACTGGTAACATTAGCAAACGATGTAAGGTGATTCCTTTTATGTTATATGCTGCTAACCCAGTTGGAGCAGTAACCACACAAGACAAAGTAGAATCCGTTTTTTGCTGTAGGTAGCTTCTGATGACTTTTATTAGGAAACTTTTTCCAGTTCCAGCTTGTCCGCTTACATACATCCTGATTGGATGAAATGATGTGCATGAGCACTCTTTTTTTTCATGTAGTAATCCGTGATCAATTTTGTTTCTGATTTCTTCATAAATTTGTTGCTGCTCTTCATTCAGTTGTCTTTCCAAATTTGGTAAGTCTATAAATTCTTCTTGAGCTTGATTCATAGCCGTTTCCACTTCATTCATGGCTATTGCAGCTTCATTTTCAACGATTGGTTGTCCTAGGGGATCTTGACTGAGTGTTCCTGAACTTTGGCTGTCTTGAGAACTGTCTCTAGCTACTTCAGCTGCAATTGTAGTTTCCTGTTCAATTTCTTCATTTAACATTTGCACATAAGTTGTGAATGTACTGCATTGTATGCTGTCTTTGCAAGCATTAAATGAATAGTAGTTCATCCTCTGTACGCCATGGTTTAAATAGCTGTAAAAGAGCCAAGTAGTAAAATTCCTTTTTGTTAGTAGTGTCGCAACTCAGCTTCCTGTGATTTATCAAACTTCCTTTTGTTTGCTTCACCAAACATCCTTCCTCACCAATGACTTTATATTTTCCATTGTTGATGTCTTCTGCAGCTTTCCGTGAATAAATGTAGATCTGCAGCACTTCATAGAGACACATGTTCTCCAGATGATGACTTCTCTTGGGATAATATGTGTCCAACATGTTTGATTTCAAAATATCTGTACTTTCTGGGTCATTCTCGGCCAAATATTCAATTTCTCCAACAGATTTCAGTACCCGATTTCTCATTGCTGCAAGGCCTAAACTTGCCCAAATTATTCTTCTTGATTTCGAGTAGAGACTTGCAGAAGATAACCTATCTGAACATTCGTAGGATCCAATTTCTCGATGCGATAACATCTTTAAACTGAAACTGTACAGCTTCTTACTGACAGTCTTCTCGTGAGAAATCTCTTCCCACATTTCTTTCAATTCAGTTTTTTCTGATTTAGTAATGTAAGACGTTACATATCGAGCAACAGCAATGGAATTGTTAGCTACATACTGTATATCCATGTTAGCATTTCACATGGATAAAATGACTGGGTTGTAGTCATTTATATTTTTTGATTCTTCTTTTCTTTTAAGGTTGTAGGTATTCTTAGGTGATTTTCTTGTAATAGTATGTCTCACAGAAGACATAAAACTGTTTACTCTTCCATTTGAAAGAACAGGTCTAGGAAATCCAAATCGACATTTAATGTAGTATTTATCTTTGCTCTTGTATTTCCGTCGACAGTATTTTCCACACCGATGACTTTGGAAACGTAAAACTTGCTCCTTTAACTTTTTTTCTTCTGTGCTTTTTGGTATAGCACATGTTGCATATTCTTCAATGAAAGATAACACTGCTTCATCAGTATCTGTTCCAAACTTTGGGGCATCCTTGATCCACAACAGCATATGAATATGAGGAGCACCTCTTGCCTGGTACTCTTTTCTCCAAAAGAAATCCTCTACTTCTCCATGAGGTGGATTTTTTTTATTGCAGATGAAGGACATCATAGCCTCAAATCTATGATTGAAATATCTGCAAACATTAACCGGATCCAATGAGCACAGTTCTCCAGCTGTCTTGTATTCGATGTTTTTAATGTTTGAGTTTGCCTCTCGTAGAAAATCCAGTAAATCATCCCAAGCGTACTCAGCACAGCTTAGGGTAAGGAACCATGTTGGTGTTCCTAAATTTCGTAACATGCATTTTAATTCACCATGGCGTCGGTACCAATATTCATTTGTCCCACGCTGACAAGCCATCAAATTAATGAGTTGTGTTTCCAAATGATCATCTCGGTGCTGCACTTTCTCCATAAAATCCTTAGCAGACACATTTTGTAAATGTACTCCATTTTTTAAAATGTGATTTACTGCATATGATAATGCAGACAAGTCGCTTTCAAATAAAAGATGGAATAAATAAGGAATACTTTGTCGAAATCTTGGATATTCTGCATATAGTCTTGTAGTCCGATACTCAGAAGCTGGAATCTGTTCTGGACGTTCATCGTATCGTCCTCCTTTTCCTGTAGGAAACAGCTGGGGAAAACATCGAGCTTCCAAGCTCTCCTCCCATACACTCACGGGAGTTCCTTTTGCTTTCCTCATCTGAAACAGATCAATATTGTCTCCCATAACTTCTTTTGAATGAAGAGGATGTATGCTAAAATGTTCATAAATTTCTTCTTCCTTTGACTTGTCCACTTTTTCAATTTGTCCAGTTGGTGTTTCTGTGTCTTCTTGTAAATCTTCTTCTTCTTCTTCTTCTATATAAATTGATTCATACCATTTGTTATTCCTTTTCAAATACAAATTTGCTCTTTGTACTTTCCGTACATCTACCAGCTCCTGCCAAATCTTCTTATTCTTTGTAGGTACACCATTAACCAGAATAACTAATGGTTCAGTATCTGCATCAATAGTTTCCATATTTTTTTTCAAATCCAAGGGCAAATACACCACTCTACCTTTTAAACCTCTCAGTAAATCTGAAGGAGGTAATTTACCAGTTTTGGGCTCCATACGTACTATGGTCTGGAACGGATGAACACATTGAATAAGTATAGACTCATATGTATTTAATTCAGAAAGTTCGGCAGGAATAACATCCAATTCTAAATTATTATGTACAGCTCTGGTCGGCATTCTATTTTCCTCTAACTTGTTGTAACAGTATTTACAAATACGCTGATCTTCACCCAATTCAAAACAATTTTCAAGAAATATATATGTGGCAAAATCCTTCCACTTATAATTATCTTCATTTTCACTTTTTCTGTAGAGATCAACATTCCTGGTTTGTTTTCTATAATGAGTTCTGCGGCAACAAATACAAGTAACATTTGGTCTTTCATTAGAGATTATTGCAAATTTTGTTATGTGATCATTAAATGTCTTACTTACAGAGGGTTCTACATTCTCTTCCACTTCTTCCTCATTTACTGTGTCCTTTTCTGCACTGTCTTGTTCAGGACCAAAATAACAAAACTGAATTTCATCAATAACCTTCTCTACATCTGATACCGTTCCACGGAACAGAGCCCTATTCAATTCATCTAACTTTATTGCTGGACTTTTAGCAAAATACAACCGTCTCACAAACTTTCTCATTTCAGTATGATGAACAGCCAGCATCCTAAAATGATGAAAAACACTTTTACACACTTTTCTAGATAGACAAGCCAGAGAATGACCCTGCAAACCAGTATTCTCTCTCACTCTGCATGGATCTAGACTTTGAAGCACCTTAATCTTCTGTTTCACACTTTTTTTACTATATTCTCTTAGAAACTCACAAAATTTATCAATAGATTCCTGACGCACAGTGCAAATACTACTACAATTCCAAGTGTACACTGGGGCTTTAGGACGTCTCCCCATAGCCTCATCCGCCATCACTTGTTCTTCATCTCTTGGAACCATTTTCTCCTTCTCCATTATGCAACCATTTTTCACTTCGTAAGCACGACCTCTGGTGTCAACTGCATGCAGCAAACTATTACTTTGAAAATAACTCTCTTCATTAAAAAAAGGTTCACTACTTGACCTATGCATCCATTCTCCTAAAAACACTTTACAAAAGTTTGTTCTTTTCACTACTCTTTTCCTTTTGCTTTGTGATTTCAGTACATTGACCATTTTATCTAATGTACGCATCCTATTCAAAATTAAAATGAATAGTTTCCTTTTTAATTCTAATGCCTTAGCTGCAATGGCTTCAATTTCTTTTTTTCTCTTATAAAATTTAGCCTTTTGCTTATATTTCTTCACATCCTTTATCAAATTGGACATAACTCTTCTCTGAAACATTTTTCTACGTATCTCTTTAAACGCTGTTTTTCTGTTAAGTTAATTTTTATTGTTTCTGAAGATATATTTGCATTAACTAAATGCTCAATTTTTTCCTGTTCTTTTCTATTTAAAACATTCTTTCCAGTACAGACATTTTGTACATTTTTCCTTTTTTTGAAGATGTTCTTTAAAAAATCTTTTGTCTGCTTACCAGAAGACTTTCTCTTTTTCCCAACATGAGCATCTCCAACTAACTTAGGTCCTCCAGTTGTCTTCAAATATAGTTTTTTTTGTGGTTTTTCCTTAGTCTGGATTTTGTAGGCATCTTAAATTTTGTTCACTGCTCTTCAGCAATACCTGAAAAAAACTAAAAAAAAATTCCTTTACTTTATTTAAATATATTACTACATTTTTTATGATCTTTTCAAATCTTAAAATACTAAGTACCCCTTTCCTACAAGTAAAAATCACAATAACACCTTCACAAATGAAATATCTAAAAACAATTCCTGTGTGCACACAGAGTCATGGATTGAAATTAGGCAGAAAACGAAATTTCTTTGCCAATTTGAAAGCACACTTACTAGTCTTTTTTTTGGCAAGTGATAAGTACTTTTACAGTCTGTCACATTTTGAATCCACTTTTCAGATTCTTAAAAAAGCACATGTCCAAACAGCTTTCTGAGACCAGCAACATGTGTAACCTGGGTGACTGACTACACTCCAGCAAGGGCAACCAGCCTTAGTGATGCTAAATATATTTGCATTACTGACTGCAACCTCAAACCCCACTCAGTTGTGAATACTGTGCATGATTTCACAGGATAAGCAGCTGGCTGTGTGCTAAGAGTCTGCTTCTGCAGAAAAAAATAGCTCCCCCTTTCCATCTAATACAAATGTAAAATCACCAGAGCAATACGCGATAAATCTCTGCCTGTAATTCCTCTTTCCACACAGAGTCCTGTTTTCATATTAGTCAGAAAACGAAATTTCTTTGCCAATTTAAAAGCACACTTACTACTCTTTTTTTTTGGCAAGTGATATTTACTTTTACAGTCTGTCACATTTTGAATCCACTTTTCAGATTCTTAAAAAAGCACATGTCCAAACAGCTTTTTCAGACCAGCAACATGTGTAACCTGGGTGACTGACTACACTCCAGCAAGGGCAACCAGCCTTAGTGATGCTAAATGTATTTGCATTACTGACTGCAACCTCAAACCCCACTCGGTTGTGAATACTGGCATGATTCCACAGGATAAGCAGCTGGCTGTGTGCTAAGAGTCTGCTTCTGCATAAAAAAATAGCTCCCCCTTTCCATCTAATGCAAATGTAAAATCACCAGAGCAATACGCAATAAATCTCTGCCTGTAATTCCTCTTTCCACACAGAGTCACGTTTTCATATTAGTCAGAATACGAAATTTCTTTGCCAATTTAAAAGCACACTTACTACTCTTTTTTTTTGGCAAGTGATAAGTACTTTTACAGTCTGACACATTTTGAATCCACTTTTCAGATTCTGAAAAAAGCACATGTCCAAACAGCTTTCTGAGACCAGCAACATGTGTAACCTGGGTGATTGACTACACTCCAGCAAGGGCAACCAGCCTTAGTGATGCTAAATGTATTTGCATTACTGACTGCAACATTCAAACCCCACTCGGTTGTGAATACTGTGCATAATTCCACAGGATAAGCAGCTGGCTGTGTGCTAAGAGTCTGCTTCTGCAGAAAAAAATAGCTCCCCCTTTCCATCTAATGCAAATGTAAAATCACCAGAGCAATACGCAATAAATCTCTGCCTGTAATTCCTCTTTCCACACAGAGTCATGTTTTCATATTAGTCAGAAAACGAAATTTCTTTCCCAATTTGAAAGCACACTTACTACTCTTTTTTTTGGCAAGTGATAAGTACTTTTACAGTCTGTCACATTTTGAATCCACTTTTCAGATTCTTAAAAAAGCACATGTCCAAACAGCTTTTTCAGACCAGCAACATGTGTAACCTGGGTGACTGACTACACTCCAGCAAGGGCAACCAGCCTTAGTGATGCTAAATGTATTTGCATTACTGACTGCAACCTCAAACCCCACTCGGTTGTGAATACTGGCATGATTCCACAGGATAAGCAGCTGGCTGTGTGCTAAGAGTCTGCTTCTGCATAAAAAAATAGGTCCCCCTTTCCATCTAATGCAAATGTAAAATCACCAGCGCAATACGCAATAAATCTCTGCCTGTAATTCCTCTTTCCACACAGAGTCATGTTTTCATATTAGTCAGAAAACGAAATTTCTTTCCCAATTTGAAAGCACACTTACTACTCTTTTTTTTGGCAAGTGATAAGTACTTTTACAGTCTGTCACATTTTGAATCCACTTTTCAGATTCTTAAAAAAGCACATGTCCAAACAGCTTTTTCAGACCAGCAACATGTGTAACCTGGGTGACTGACTACACTCCAGCAAGGGCAACCAGCCTTAGTGATGCTAAATGTATTTGCATTACTGACTGCAACCTCAAACCCCACTCGGTTGTGAATACTGGCATGATTCCACAGGATAAGCAGCTGGCTGTGTGCTAAGAGTCTGCTTCTGCATAAAAAAATAGCTCCCCCTTTCCATCTAATGCAAATGTAAAATCACCAGAGCAATACGCAATAAATATCAGCCTGTAATTCCTCTTTCCACACAGACTCATGTTTTCATATTAGTCAGAAAACAAAATTTCTTTGCCAATTTAAAAGCACACTTACTACTCTTTTTTTTTGGCAAGTGATAAGTACTTTTACAGTCTGACACATTTTGAATCCACTTTTCAGATTCTTATAAAAGCACATGTCCAAACAGCTTTCTGAGACCAGCAACATGTGTAACCTGGGTGACTGACTACACTCCAGCAAGGGCAAACAGCCTTAGTGATGCTAAATGTATTTGCATTACTGACTGCAACATTCAAACCCCACTCGGTTGTGAATACTGGCATGATTCCACAGGATAAGCAGCTGGCTGTGTGCTAAGAGTCTGCTTCTGCATAAAAAAATAGCTCCCCCTTTCCATCTAATGCAAATGTAAAATCACCAGAGCAATACGCAATAAATCTCTGCCTGTAATTCCTCTTTCCACACAGAGTCATGTTTTCATATTAGTCAGAATACGAAATTTCTTTGCCAATTTAAAAGCACACTTACTACTCTTTTTTTTTGGCAAGTGATAAGTACTTTTACAGTCTGACACATTTTGAATCCACTTTTCAGATTCTGAAAAAAGAACATGTCCAAACAGCTTTCTGAGACCAGCAACATGTGTAACCTGGGTGACTGACTACACTCCAGCAAGGGCAACCAGCCTTAGTGATGCTAAATGTATTTGCATTACTGACTGCCACCTCAAACCCCACTCGGTTGTGAATACTGTGCATAATTCCACAGGATAAGCAGCTGGCTGTGTGCTAAGAGTCTGCTTCTGCAGAAAAAAATAGCTCCCCCTTTCCATCTAATGCAAATGTAAAATCACCAGAGCAATACGCAATAAATCTCTGCCTGTAATTCCTCTTTCCACACAGAGTCATGTTTTCATATTAGTCAGAAAACGAAATTTCTTTCCCAATTTGAAAGCACACTTACTACTCTTTTTTTTGGCAAGTGATAAGTACTTTTACAGTCTGTCACATTTTGAATCCACTTTTCAGATTCTTAAAAAAGCACATGTCCAAACAGCTTTTTCAGACCAGCAACATGTGTAACCTGGGTGACTGACTACACTCCAGCAAGGGCAACCAGCCTTAGTGATGCTAAATGTATTTGCATTACTGACTGCAACCTCAAACCCCACTCGGTTGTGAATACTGGCATGATTCCACAGGATAAGCAGCTGGCTGTGTGCTAAGAGTCTGCTTCTGCATAAAAAAATAGCTCCCCCTTTCCATCTAATGCAAATGTAAAATCACCAGAGCAATACGCAATAAATCTCTGCCTGTAATTCCTCTTTCCACACAGAGTCATGTTTTCATATTAGTCAGAAAACGAAATTTCTTTCCCAATTTGAAAGCACACTTACTACTCTTTTTTTTGGCAAGTGATAAGTACTTTTACAGTCTGTCACATTTTGAATCCACTTTTCAGATTCTTAAAAAAGCACATGTCCAAACAGCTTTTTCAGACCAGCAACATGTGTAACCTGGGTGACTGACTACACTCCAGCAAGGGCAACCAGCCTTAGTGATGCTAAATGTATTTGCATTACTGACTGCAACCTCAAACCCCACTCGGTTGTGAATACTGGCATGATTCCACAGGATAAGCAGCTGGCTGTGTGCTAAGAGTCTGCTTCTGCATAAAAAAATAGCTCCCCCTTTCCATCTAATGCAAATGTAAAATCACCAGAGCAATACGCAATAAATATCAGCCTGTAATTCCTCTTTCCACACAGACTCATGTTTTCATATTAGTCAGAAAACACAATTTCTTTGCCAATTTAAAAGCACACTTACTACTCTTTTTTTTTGCCAAGTGATAAGTACTTTTACAGTCTGACACATTTTGAATCCACTTTTCAGATTCTTATAAAAGCACATGTCCAAACAGCTTTCTGAGACCAGCAACATGTGTAACCTGGGTGACTGACTACACTCCAGCAAGGGCAAACAGCCTTAGTGATGCTAAATGTATTTGCATTACTGACTGCAACCTCAAACCCCACTCGGTTTTGAATACTGGCATGATTCCACAGGATAAGCAGCTGGCTGTGTGCTAAGAGTCTGCTTCTGCATAAAAAAATAGCTCCCCCTTTCCATCTAATGCAAATGTAAAATCACCAGAGCAATACGCAAAAAATCTCTGCCTGTAATTCCTCTTTCCACACAGAGTCATGTTTTCATATTAGTCAGAATACGAAATTTCTTTGCCAAATTAAAAGCACACTTACTACTCTTTTTTTTTGGCAAGTGATAAGTACTTTTACAGTCTGACACATTTTGAATCCACTTTTCAGATTCTGAAAAAAGCACATGTCCAAACAGCTTTCTGAGACCAGCAACATGTGTAACCTGGGTGACTGACTACACTCCAGCAAGGGCAACCAGCCTTAGTGATGCTAAATGTATTTGCATTACTGACTGCAACCTCAAACCCCACTCGGTTGTGAATACTGTGCATAATTCCACAGGATAAGCAGCTGGCTGTGTGCTAAGAGTCTGCTTCTGCAGAAAAAAATAGCTCCCCCTTTCCATCTAATGCAAATGTAAAATCACCAGAGTAATACGCAATAAATCTCTGCCTGTAATTCCTCTTTCCACACAGAGTCATGTTTTCATATTAGTCAGAAAACGAAATTTCTTTCCCAATTTGAAAGCACACTTACTACTCTTTTTTTTGGCAAGTGATAAGTACTTTTACAGTCTGTCACATTTTGAATCCACTTTTCAGATTATTAAAAAAGCACATGTCCAAACAGCTTTTTCAGACCAGCAACATGTGTAACCTGGGTGACTGACTACACTCCAGCAAGGGCAACCAGCCTTAGTGATGCTAAATGTATTTGCATTACTGACTGCAACCTCAAACCCCACTCGGTTGTGAATACTGGCATGATTCCACAGGATAAGCAGCTGGCTGTGTGCTAAGAGTCTGCTTCTGCATAAAAAAACAGCTCCCCCTTTCCATCTAATGCAAATGTAAAATCACCAGAGCAATACGCAATAAATCTCTGCCTGTAATTCCTCTTTCCACACAGAGTCATGTTTTCATATTAGTCAGGGAGGTGTGTGCACCGAGACCTGACCTGAGCTCCAAGGGGAATTGCTGGTGTACTGCTGGTGTCCTGCCATTCTTCGCTTCCTTCACGCACCGTTGGTGTTCCGCTATGCGTTTCCTCGCCGCCGCCGCCAGCCCATCTTGCGGCCCGGTGTGGGGAGACTACTGCTCCCAGGCGCCTTAGCGCCCTAGACGTCACACAGCGCCCGGAGGCGTTTAAAAGACAGGCGCTTCCTCCGCGTCGCAGGAACGCGCGCGGGTCGGCGCCGGGAGAAGCCCGGGACAAGGGCGGGACCGTCTGTGGCCGTCCGGGGCCGGAGGAGGCCGGGCTGGCCCACCCCTCGTTTACCCTTGCTAAGACTTGTCCTCAGACACTGGCCCGGTGTTACGATATTGAGCCTTTCAGAGCTTCCAAGACAACAACTCCACTGACGTCATCATGCCAAAATGGAAATCTGGAGACAAGGTAGTTGGCACTCTGGACGCTTTCTTAGTACGTGCTGAATCAGTGTTGATACATGAAATTGAGGCCACAGAGAGAAGATTATCATTGGATCCTAGGCTGTTGGGAGGGGGGGCCACTTCCAATACCCCACTTTACGCCCCCAGCCCGTTAAGGACAACAAATGACTCCCTTGACCAGTCCCTGACTCCTGCTAACAGCGCTGCTCCAACCTTGTCTGTATCTCCCCCCGCCATTACCACCCAGAGCAACCAGAGCAGCTCTGTAAGGGCCAAGATAAGGGGAACGAAAGTTTCAGGGAAAATTGTCAAGGACCAACACAAAAAGGCTAAGAAGGGCTGCTATACACCTAAAATCACTAGATCTAAAACTAAAGCCTCTGCCACATCCGCTACTAACGATCTGGCCAACACTCCTGCCCTAGATGATTCAAATATTTCCTTGAATGAAGTGATAGCTAGCGACCCAGCAGTGGCAAATCCTTTATTAACTATTAGGGATTTTACCTCCATCTTAGAAGAAAAGATAGCTACCATTCTGGAGCCACTATGCAAACGCCTTGACACGGTAGTCCATAGGTTAGATAAAATAGAGGAGGCCTGTGCTTGTGCAGCAGAAGCGGCTACGCTTAAATCTTGCACCCAGGCAGCTGCAGGGGCGGCCTTATCCTTGCCACCTGCCAAGGAAAATTGTGATAATCAGACTAGGGCCACTCCTTCTCTAGACCGAATGGGGGGTGTGGGAGATCAAGAGGGGGTAGCTAGGGCAAAAATACCGCCATCCATACCCATCATGGTAGCATCATCGAACAACGGAACTTCGACTCTTATGAAGACTCGAGGACAGGCTATCAATAACATGACAGGTGACCGTCCTAGGTGCCCCTTTCTTCACCTGCCACCCCAAGCAACCCCTTATACTGTTATCTTGGCAAACGTGCCCATATTACCACACAATTCACAAGAGCACTGGACGTCTCTTAAGAACAAAGCCCTGCACTATTTGAACAAAATGACTAATATAGGCAATAGGCTATACAGGGACTTTAAAATGGTTAGAAGGATAGATTGGGTTGGTCACTCTGAAAAATCTATCGCTGGGGACTGTGTGGTTCTAAGCTTTAGGTCACCGGAACTGGTTTATGATATCCTCGATTCCGCTGGATATGTATCAAGCAATTGGTCATCAATCCGTGTATTGCCATTAGGGTATTTCTATAAACAGGACACAGTAAGACATCATATAAATGACCAAACCCTTAGGGGAGCCACTTCAGGCCCTGAGCATCGATTTGTATCCAAAAATCGCTTCGAGGCACTGTCTTCCCTCGAAGATATAGATTGACAAAGAACGGGTGGCTCAGGAGTTCATATGGAAGGTGTAGTTATCACCACCGTAGAGGCTCTGAAGTACTGGGTATTCTAGTCCCAGCGGTGCAGGGGCACACACCCTATGACTTCTGGGTTCACCCTGTTCCAGACCTACAGAAAAACAGAGTCTTCTGGGTGAAGTCAAAGATTCGTTTATTGGCTGCAGACCAATTACAGGTATCCTAGAAGTACAACAGCGTGTATGTTCTCAGGAGACTGCTGAAAATCATAGAAACGGACTTCACTTTAAATAGGCCTTTTCTGGCCTCAAGCATACATTCCTAGGTTTTATGATACGGCCATATACAAGTATATATTACAAAGAAAAGGCAGAGTCATGATGACCATCCCACATTCCAGTTCGGCCAGCCCACAATGATTTACACAGTAAGGTTCAGATCCCACATTTGATGTCAATAGACCCCCCAATAAACATGAGCATCTCCTGTTTTGGGAAACAAGTCAGGAACAAGCAGGTGTGGAAGAGATTAGCCGGGGGATTGTATAGAATGAAAGGGTTTTATGACGGGTCAAGCCCTGATGCTAATCACAGGTGGACGGAGGAAGGGGAGCTCGTGAGACCGGTTTGACCTGGGGCAGCAGAGCCAGCTGCCCAGGTCACAGAGAAGTCAGAGGAGAAGCCCATGTACTGTGAGGCCCGTATTTACTCCATTATAGCCTATGTGAGGGCAATGACAAGATGGCCACTGCTTCCAAAATGGAACCCGCGTAGTGAAGCAGAATGACGTGTACACAGTGCATTCATAGCTAGAACGATATATAAAGCACTCGTACATGCCGCATTTACCATTTGCGGTTTGTTAATACCAAGATAGACAGGGGTAGGGCCCTGTCCCCTACGCGGTCCCGAATATTAAAGTACGACAGACCCTCCTTTTGCCCTTACATAGGCAATCACTATACTTATCTTAATCCGAGTCTAGGTCAATGTCCGCAAAGTCATGGAGATGTTGCTGTAGCATCATCCTATTACTTAGCTCGTCCCTCGATACAGGTTTCCTTACACATAAGGTAGCACAGAGGCCACATATCGCAGGAGCACACTGTATGCACAGACAGAACAGGAAAAGAATGGCTAAGATCATTCCAATGACCATCAGAACTTTCCAACCCCAGGCAGATATCAATTCCCAGAACCACCCCACCAGTGACCAGTCTCCCTTATCCACGTGTATGGATTCAGATATTTTATGGAGTTTGGAGATGGCTTGATACACTGTTGGAGCATTATCTGGTATGAAAATGCAGCAACTAGATTGGATGACCTTGCATACCCCACCGCGGTCTGCAAGAATAACGTCTAGAACCATGCGGTTCTGCAGAGTCATAAGGCGATCCGCTTGGAGCTCAGCTGTCAGATTACTAAGGGCACCAGCCGTTACATTGACAGTGGATTCAACCACACGAGTCAGTTGCCTCAGGTTCCTACTATTGACCATAGGTCCCCAAAACGGCAGGAAACCCAAAAAGAAGTCTCCCGCTTCCTGACCGGCAGTATCCTCCTTACTAATCACACCTCTCACAACTCTGGTCTTGTGATAGTCGGAGGCGGCAGTAAATGTTGGCGGTAGCAAGTTCGCAATATAACATGTGCCCGAGAAATCAGGGGGCAGCCATGTATATGCTCGGTCATTACAGATGAAATATGTGCCCTTGGCAGCCAAAAACGCAGGGGAAAACTGTGACGGGAAGGTGTACGTTTCAGTACAGTCACTTCTTCCCAGTTGAGCTCTAGGATTCTGACCATTACCTTGTAAGCAGAACCGACCCATGTGGGGTACGACCCAGATTGGAGATGAGATTTTTCGCTGTCTTTCACCCAGACTAATACTATACCCCGTCGCGTTCCATCCTACATAAGGTCTCAACTCTTCTTTGGGAATGGATGAGTATGCATCGATATCCCTACTCATATCGGCAACTCCTTTCATCAAAGCCTTATTATTGGTGATAGGTCTGATGGAACGCGGTTGGCGAGGGGAGTATGTATCTAGAGCATAGAGAAACATGGTCTGGAATGCCCATGACGATCCATTGTAACTGTACGGCAGCACCAGGTAGGGAATACCCCTGTTAATGGTATGTGGCATTAACCCACATACCCAGCAATTGGTCGTATTCATTACCAGTTGGTGCTGGTGCAAGAGCTGGATAAACGAGTTATTTACAAACTCTGATCGTCTGGTCTGTTCGTGCTCAGGCAAAGGGTGAAAAGAGTGAGAGGAGGCAGTAGAAGGAGGTATAGGCTGTTCAGTGGGTGCAATGGGCTTTTGAGCGGAGAAAAACACAAATCCTACAATAAACATTATTATGCTACACAGTGTAAAAAGGCACAAAAAGACAAAACATTTACTTTTTACAATTCTACACATCCTTGCGTTAAAGTTCATTTCCTCAATCGGTCTCTCCATCTTAAAAAACTCCATCCTCTACTCGGGCCGCTCGCGGTGGATGAGTTTCTTCTGCTAAGGAGTACGCCTGTCAGTCCAGGGAAACGCCCTAGACCAACCAGAACCGTTGACCTAGCGTCTTCGGCCTGTACCCCAAAGTCTTGGCACCGCGACCCTGCGGCAGAACCCGGATGGTGGTTCAAAAAAACAAAAAATCAAGAAAGTCCTTCAGATGGGAGAGCAAAAATGTTAAGAAGGAAATAGTGAGGAAATCTTTATGTGTCCATGGGCCTAGGTCTCAAATTATAGCGGAGACGGCCAGGTGCTGTTTGATCTTGAAACAAAAGTTCAGGCTCAGTGGTGTCCAATTGATTTGATGGTGGCACAGCTTCCTGCAGAATATTGTCACTCTCTTGGTCTGAAACTGTGTCTTTTATGCGTGCGTCACTGAATGGTACAAAACGAGGCACAGTGTCCGTCTCAGAGTCGGCGATACCCTCCTTGACCCACTGGTCATATGGCAGAGGCAAGGGGACTACTTTGCAGTGGGTACCATGGATCCAGTGTTTCTTCCCTTTTACTCGCACTGCTGATCTTGTCGAAAGAAGAACAAGATGAGGGCCGATCCAGCGAGGCTCGTCGTTGCTCTTGCGCTGGAAATTTCGGACTAGCACCCACGTACCAGGGTTGATAGGGTGTCCAGGAGTTTCAGAGGCTTGAGGGAGAGTATCATGTACCTGTTGGTGCAAAACACGCAGTTTAACAGTCAAATCATACAGGTAATCGAGCAGTACTGGATGCTCTATCTCACTGAACTTCGTAGGCCTCGGTACACCCCATACGTTGGCCGGACGGCCAAAAACAACCTCGTAAGGGCTAAGTCCCACTCGTGAGTGTATGGTCATTCTGGTGGACAGGAGTGCTAGAGGCAGAGCGTCAGGCCATTTAAGACCGGTGCTCGCCTGGATTTTGGCCAGCTTGAGCTTTAAGGCTCCATTGTAGCGTTCTACTAATCCAGCTGATTGGGGGTGATTTGCAGCATGGAACTTCTGCTGGATGCCTAAACCTTCACATACATTCTTCATCACTTTACCCACGAACTCACTTCCGTTATCACACCACACCATTCTTGGCATCCCAAACCTAGGGAAAAATTCCTTTACAAGGGCTTTGGCTGTGGATAGGGCGGTGTTATCTTTCAGAGGATAAGCCTCTATCCATTTTGAGAAAGCACAAACAACCACCAGTACATATTTCAGGTTGTTGCATCTTTCCATGTGAATAAAGTCCAGCTGCAAAACTTCAAATGGACATGATGGGGGTGCAAAGTGACCAGCTGGAGTTGGGGTTCCCCTACCAGGGTTGTACTTCAAGCATACTATGCAATTCTTGACCACATTCTCTGCACACTTGGGAATCCCAGCATTCTGCCATACTGGAGCCAACAACTTGCATATACCTTTCGTACTGATATGTGCCATTCCATGTGCCATAGTAACCACTGGAAGTACATATGCATCAGGCAACAACCATCGCCTATGTTCTGTCAGATCAATCCAACAACCATTCTCATCCAACTTACCCATACTTTCTCTCCACTTGCTTAACTCTTCCTCTGTGGCTTCAGCTTGAAGCGACTTCACACTCTCTATTGTGTTCTCACACATTCCCACATCATTAACCCATCTTGCGGGGCCTGCAACATACATTCTAGTCTTCACATTCTGTGCTGTTTCTTTCGCGGTCTCATCAGCAAACGCATTCCCACGTCCAACATCATCTGTGACTTTCCTGTGCGCACTGCATTTCATGATCGCAACTTGCAACGGTAGGGTCAGTGACTCAAGGAGATCATTCACCAACTTGCCATTCCGAATTTTAGCTCCATGCGACGTCAGGAACCCACGCTCCTTCCACAGTCGCCCAAAATTATGAGCCACGCCAAAGGCGTACTGGCTATCTGTGTATATATTTACTCTCATTCCTTCAGACAACACGCATGCTCTCGTGAGGGCGATTAATTCTGCTGCTTGGGCCGAATTATGTGGCACTCGTGCAGTTTCCACGACCGTGTGCAAAGTCGTGATAGCATATGCAGCAGTCGTGTCACCATTAGGGAGCTTGAAACATGAACCATCTACCCATAAAGTGCCATCACACTCAGTCAGGGGAGTATCTTTTAGATCTACTCTCCCTTTCGTCTCTTCTTCCGTTCTGAACAGACAGTCATGTTGCTCAATCTCATCTGAGTCTGCTGGAATTGGCAACAATGTGGCTGGATTCAGCGTATTGCATCCTTTTATGTGTATGTGATTTGCTAACAGTGTAAGTTCATAACCTGATAATCGCGCACTAGTCAAGTGTTGTGTCTTGGTTCTATTTAATAATGTGTCTACTGCGTGTGGAACCATAACAATCAATGTATTGTCCATTACCAAACCAGCAGATTTTCGGATAGACATCGCTGCAGCAGCTGTCGCCCTCAGACAGCTTGGCAATGCCCTTGCTACAGGGTCCAAGGTTGATGAAAAATATGCGCATGGGCGCGGTCTGTCGCCAAAAGGCTGTGTTAACACTGATAACGCACATCCATCTTTCTCGTGAACATACAATGTAAAAGGCTTACTGTAGTCAGGGGTACCCAACACAGGAGCCGAACATAATGCATTACGCAATTCCACAAAACTTTTCTGGCACTCTTCAGACCATGGGATAGGATTCGGTGTGTCTTTGCATGTTAAGGCTAACAAAGGTTTTGCCAACAAAGAAAAACTAGGGATCCTATGCCTACAGTATGAAGTGATGCCCAAGAAAGCACGTACTTCTCTCTGTGTTTTTGGCACACTCAACTGTGCAATGGCTTGAATTCTTTCTGGGGTCAGTTTCCTTCCCTCCTTCGATAAGAGATGACCTAAGTAGGTCACTTCTTGTCGACAATATTGCAGCTTAGAGAGAGACACTTTGTGATGGAAAGCAGATAAATGGTGCAACAGTGACAATGTGGCTTCTTTACAGATCTTTTCAGTATCCGCAGCGATCAGTAAATCGTCCACGTACTGAATCAGGATAGCGCCACTAGGTAAAACAAGTGCATCAAGCTACGCTTTCAAAGCCTGACTATATATTGATGGACTTTCACAGTAGCCCTGGGGAGCGCGTTTGAAGCGGAAGCTGCGGCCTCCCAGACTAAAACCAAAAATGTCTCTGCTCTCTTCTGCAATTGGGATACTAAAGAAGGCATTCTTTAAATCAATCACTGAAAACCATGCAGCAGAGGCTGGAATCATCGTTAACAAGGCAGTTATATCGGGGACAACCGGAAACTGTGGCACAACAATCTTATTAACCTCTCTAAGATCAATCACAAAACAGGTGGCTGTGAAGGATCCGTTCGTTTTAAGACAGGTAAAATCGGACTATTGCAAACGTTGCCTCTTGTCTCTTCAATCACACCCTTATTAATCAAGTCGCTGACAATGTCTAACAATGCTTTCTGCCCTTCATTAGAGATCTTGTACTGGGGAATACGTGGCAGTCTGACATTAGCCTTTAAAGTCACCACATATGGGGGTATCTCCAAGAGGCCCACATCATTGGGACCAGTAGCCCAAAGGGCATCCGAAAGGGATGACAATTCAGGCGGCATTGTATTTTTAGACAAGTACATTGGGGAAATCACTTTCTTGCCTAATGTAAGTTGTACTCCTGAAGGAGAACAATACAGTGTAGCGTGCAATCTTTTCAACAAGTCTAATCCCAGCAAATTCTCACCACAACCTGTTGTTAGGATCAGGGGTGCTTTCAGCTCGCAAGGTCCAACAGAAAGTGACATGGGACTAGAAATCGGGTTCCTAACTGGGGCGCCAGAAAAACCTACCGAAACATTTATTTTGCCAGACAAAGGTGCGCCAGGGAGTTTTGAATGCATGATTAAACTCTTTGCAGCACCAGTGTCTAGCAGAAAAGGTTCCGTTACATTTGCTGTAGTCACCTGAACATACGGTCCACTCTGATCCACTGGCACTGAAACAACTCCCTCTCTCTGTCTATGGCTGTCCTAGTAGTCATTACTTTCTGCATCACCGTCCTCTGCATAATAATCATTATTGTAATACTGGGCCGTATTACTAGTCGCGTTAGCTTGCTGATCAAAGCTATTGATGGTATTTTGAGGCGGCAGAGGACGCGCGTTTTGGGGAGCATTTCCACGCCCTCTGCCTCTAGGAGCTTGCTGACCACCCCTACCTCTTGCGCCATACGCATTACCATTCCGCTGCATTAATTTAGGGCAACTATATTTATAATGACCTTCCTCTTTGCAGTATGAACATTGGTTGGGACCTACAGGGACACGTGGTTGGTAATACCCATTCATTTGCTGATTGCTCTGAAACTGTTGGGGTTGGTGATAGACACCTTGGGGTTGCCTATAATTATTCTGACCTGCACGTGGCGGATAGGCCTGCTGTAAAAGGACCTTCGTCTTTAGTTCCTTCGTTTTCTTTTCTGTTCTATCTTTCTCGTCTTTATCTCTATTTTCATAATACTGTGCAGTAGCCAGTATTTGCGCTGAAGAAGAAACAGCCCAAGAACTTTCTGAATCTTTTAACTTCTTACACAGGTCAGGAAGTAAATTCTGCACAAACTTATCCACAAATAACCGTTGGCCACCCTCAGTACTCATATCTTGCCCACTGTGATCAATAAACGTTTCTTCAAACCTAGTAAAGAAGTCTGACACTGTCTCATCTTTCTTCTGCTTGCATGCAGATAACTTGTCCCAATTTACGCGAATCGTAGGCATTATTGTCTTCATATACGTGATGATTCTACCAGGCAGTTCAGCTACTAAAGGTTCTGGTTTCGCACCACCAGTTTGTCTAGCATCAGCAGCAACAATGTTAGCCCATGTATCCCCTAGTTCTGCATTGTGATCTACATTACGAATTGATCCCCATAGAGGCTGTGGAACAACATTACCAAACAACATGTCTATGTCGGCCAGATTCATAATGCATGACCCTGCCGTCTGTGACAACTCTTTATAATAACCTGCTGGGTTTTTACGGGGATCAGGCAAGGACTGCTTAAGCGCTAACACCTCAGAGCGCTTCCATGGAACATGCACCCAAACACGCTGGAAATGCGCTGCCACAGCGGGGTTACCGCCGGCAGCTGCAACCGCTTCCTTCCATACCGGGGGAACTTCTCTCATAGGGTATTGTCGCGCTTTTACCTTTTTCCCCACAAGGACATCTTGTTCAAACAATGACTGTTGGCAATCATCATTCCTAAAGCACAATACAACCGCAACTGCTTTATCTACTCCGCGGTCCACAATTATACCAGTTCCAAAATCGAACCTCACTCTACACAATTCCTGTGGGTTCGGATTTTTACCACTATCCTCCAATTTTTCACAGAGGATTTCGCACATTTTCTCAAACACATATCTCTGTTTTGGGGCATCCCATTGATGGAAAACGTTGACAACTGATTCCACATCATACAGTGAAGGAAAAACAATCCATCTACGCGCCATGTTATCTATCACCTTTTTCTCATCGGGGTTAGGCAATTGGCTACGCAATTGCTTACGCTGTAAACCAGGAGTCGCACCAGATGACTCAAAGAGGGGCGACATTAATGTAGTAACCACATTAGCTAAGCGCTGTCGCGCTGAAGGAGAAGCTGAGGCGAGAACAGGGGGAAAAACAGAGGGAAGAAAAGAGGATGTAGAGACAGGTACTGGAGTGGTGGAAGGAAGAGTGTCAGGGGAGGCAGCTGCTGTATTAGGCAAAGTCGCAGGAAGTGCGGGGGCAGTTGGAAGCACAACTGGCGGCGCTTGAGAGGGCTGCGCTACATGGATAGGAACCGGCTGCAAAGCAGCTGGCGGTAGCGGCAAGGCTTGCAGTATATTCACTGGAGGTGGCATATTTACAAGCTGGGGAGGCGCCGTGGCATTTTGAGCATACGGGGGTGGCGAACTCAACAAATGTGACATCAGGGGATCTTTCTCCTTTTCTTCTAACCCATTCTGCTTAGAATGTGGTAAGGCTGGGTAACATTTGTCAATCCCTAACTTGCGCTGCCTATGCAATTGCTCACTCATCTGCTCCTCTTCATTGTCTTTAAATTGTACAGCTGCTTGCATTACTGTCATACCTTTCTCTCTCTTATTCTTTTTCGCTAACTTAATTTCCTTTTGTTTGGCTTCCTTTCGCCATAAGCAGAAAGAGTCAAACATCGCCGGCCGGGCTTTTTTCTTAAACAATTTAATTTCCAAATTATCTAAAATATCGGTATCAAAACTACCATTTTGGGGCCATTTTAAAACACCATCTTTCCTGGTGTAGTGGATCCACACTTCGTTATATGCAATGGGGCCTACGCCATGTTTTACATAGAGCTCATAAGTTGGAGTTCCAACCAGAGGAACCGGACATGATTCCTCTAGCTGGAAATCTTTTCCACAACCCAAACAGAATAATCTACCAAATAGTCCAGAACCAGGCATCTTTGCTCACTAGTCTAGATCCAAACGTCAAAGGATTATCGATTACGATATTCTCGTGAATACACGAGTCCTCTGGCTTTGGCGTTTGCAAACTCCAAAGTACCAAATTACCAAATCAAACGATCCCGAAGGATACCAAAAACAAATAGGAGACGCTCCACTTATACTTAACTGAATATTGTTGATCGATGGCGTCACCAGAAGACTCTCTCGATTGTTTCGCTCTCTCAGATTCGTCAAGGGTCCAAAACAGGTCGATTAATCAGGGCAGCAGTCCTTCGTAGCCGTCGGGACGTGGAGAACCTCGCAGAAAAGACTTTCGGACCACGTCGACATGCAGGGGTCGATGAAGTGGCGGCCTTCCTCCGGAATTTCCACACGAAGCTCCTCACGAACCTCTGGCTTGGACTGGTACCACTGAAATCGTCCCGAGTTGGGCGCCAAACTGAAGTACTGGGTATTCTAGTCCCAGCGGTGCAGGGGCACACACCCTATGACTTCTGGGTTCACCCTGTTCCAGACCTACAGAAACACAGAGTCTTCTGGGTGAAGTCAAAGATTCGTTTATTGGCTGCAGACCAATTACAGGTATCCTAGAAGTACAACAGCGTGTATGTTCTCAGGAGACTGCTGAAAATCATAGAAACGGACTTCACTTTAAATAGGCCTTTTCTGGCCTCAAGCATACATTCCTAGGTTTTATGATACGGCCATATACAAGTATATATTACAAAGAAAAGGCAGAGTCATGATGACCATCCCACATTCCAGTTCGGCCAGCCCACAATGATTTACACAGTAAGGTTCAGATCCCACATTTGATGTCAATAGACCCCCCAATAAACATGAGCATCTCCTGTTTTGGGAAACAAGTCATAAAGCAGGAACAAGCAGGTGTGGAAGAGATTAGCCGGGGGATTGTATAGAATTAAAGGGTTTTATGACGGGTCAAGCCCTGATGCTAATCACAGGTGGACGGAGGAAGGGGAGCTCGTGAGACCGGTTTGACCTGGGGCAGCAGAGCCAGCTGCCCAGGTCACAGAGAAGTCAGAGGAGAAGCCCATGTACTGTGAGGCCCGTATTTACTCCATTATAGCCTATGTGAGGGCAATGACAAGATGGCCACTGCTTCCAAAATGGAACCCGCGTAGTGAAGCAGAATGACGTGTACACAGTGCATTCATAGCTAGAACGATATATAAAGCACTCGTACATGCCGCATTTACCATTTGCGGTTTGTTAATACCAAGATAGACAGGGGTAGGGCCCTGTCCCCTACGCGGTCCCGAATATTAAAGTACGACAGCTCTAACAAGCAACCAACCTCCACGCCCAAAGCCTGATGCTCAACCTAGGGCAATTCATTCATCACAAATAAGCCCTGATAGACACCCTGTTGTGCATCCAAATGCTGCCGGGAATTCAACTAACCTAGTCCCAAGTGATTCCATGGCCATTGCCTCCTGGAATATTGCCGGCCTGGAATCCAAGGTTGCCATAGTTGACTGGGTAACCCTAGTTAATGAAGTGGATATATGGGCTTTCCAGGAAACATGGGCCGTAGAGAATATATATAATGTTGGATACCTGAATTTCTCAAGACCCGCGAGAAAGGGGCCTAGGGGTAGACCGGTAGGGGGCCTGACGTTTTGGGTCAGACAAACTCATGGGGTTTCTATAGAAGAAATTCCTATTGACAACCCGGACATCCTGGCAATCAAACTTAAATTCCAGAATGGGCCAATACTATCCTTAGTTAATGTATATGCTAGGGGACAAGCGGGTGGAAAGAGCTCCCAGACCATTACAGTACTGGAATCCCTTCTTGCGGAAGGCTCCATCAAAAACAATCTGATCATCCTGGGGGATTTCAATACTTGTTTCTAACCCCTGGATGGCGATGATGGTAGGCTGAGCGAGGAGGAGGATGCCCTTTGGGGCGTCCCCTTGCTAACCTCCCAACCTATAAACAAATGGACAGAGGTAGCGCTACAGCTCAAAGGGATGTGCCTGGAACGGGGCCTCAGGGCAGTGAACGGCAGAACAAAATCTGATGCCCAGGGAGCACCGACCTTTAATAATGGTCGAACGAAAAGCAGAATTGACCACATTCTAGTCAACTTGGAAATCTGGTACATCGTGTCTGACATGGTTATACAAGCTAGGCCAGAAAGCGATCATAATCCACTGATTTTGACAGTGGATATCCAGATATACGCACAACTGATTAGAGAAAATTTAACAAAAAGTGGTGTCCCATTATTAATTGGCAATGACTTTAGGCGGGTCAAATGGGACAAGGTGGCACTGGACGAGTGAGTAGTAGAGAGTGAGTAGTAGAGAGTGAGTAGTAGAGAGTAGTAGAGAGTGAGTAATAGAGTGAGTAGTAGAAAGTAGTAGAGAGTAGTAGAGAGTGAGTAGTAGAGAGTAGTAGAGAGTGAGTAGTAGAGAGTAGTAGAGAGTGAGTAGCAGAATGAGTAGTAGAGAGTAGTAGAGAGAGAGTAGTAGAGAGTGAATAGTAGAGAGTAGTAGAGAGTGAGTAGTAGAGAGTGGTAGAGAGAGTAGTAGAGAGTGAGTAGTAGAGAGTAGTAGAGAGTGAGTAGTAGAGAGTGAGTAGTAGAGAGAGAGTAGTAGAGAGTAGTAGAGTAGAAGAGCGTGAGTAGTAGAGAGTGAGTAGTAGAGAGTAGTGGAGTAGTAGAGAGTGAGTAGTAGAGAGTAGTAGAGAGTGAGTATTAGAGTGAGTACTAGAGAGTAGTAGAGAGCGAGTAGCAGAGAGCAAGTAGTAGAGAGTGTGTAATTATTTATATACACCAACTCTCACATACAATGCCTTTTATTTTTTTACTTTGTTGAAGATGTACAACTAAAACATATATTCGCTCACCAACACACAAATAAATACACTCAGTCACCCAAACAACTGTTTCTACATGCACACCTAAACCCATACACCTAGTCAATCAACCATTCACACATCTATGCATAGAGTTACACACACCCCATCCAACCACACACAAACTCAGTGTCCCATACAAATACTCACCCAACTAATCAATAACTAATATACACACTCATGTAGTTAGTGACCAACTGAGGCAGCATGTTATACAACAACAGAGACAGTGCTGCACACATTCACATCGTTTAGTTACTAATCCATGTATTAAGTGAGACACTTTTAATTACTCACTTAAAAAGACAGTCAGACAGCTACTAAATCCTCCATCCAGACAGTTATATATCCACTCAATCTTCAATACAGATTGGTATATATATAATACATATTTAAATTTCAAACTAAACCACATTCAGTGGATGATGTCATCAGTGATGTCATTTGAGATGTCATCAGTGATGTCATCAGTGATATCACTGACCATGTCATGAATGATGCAATATGTGACATCATCAGCAGTGCATTGCGGGCGCGTGAGTTATAGTTAGCAGAACTAACTATAACGGAGGAATTTCTATGGTTTTGTACGAGTGAAATGGGCATCTAACTATAACACCCCTGAAACCTATGGTTTTTTCTGTGAATTTCTAAGGTTCTTTAAATGCTAATTTCTAACTATAACGTCTTTGAAACCTATGTTTTTTTTCAGTGAATATATATATATATATATACATATATATATATATTCACTCAAAAAACCACAGGTTTCAGGGGCGTTATAGATAGTTGGACATTTCACCATACAAAACCAGAGAAATTCTGCCGTTATAGTTAGTTCAGCTAACTATAACTCGCGCCCTCACAATGCACTGCTGATCACGTTACATATTACACCATTCATGACATGGTCAGTGACATCACTGATGACATCACTGATGACATCTCAAATTACATCACTGATGACATCATCCAGCGATTGTGAGTTTTTGTAAAGTTTAAATATGTTTTATATATATGCCAAGGTGTATTGAGGAATGAGATGAGTGGGTGTATAAGTGTCTGGATGGGGGATTTAGTAGGTGTGCGAGTGACTGTATATGTGAGTGATGTATTATGCCTTACTGAATGCATGGGTAAGTGACTAAACTGTGTGAATTTCTGTATCAGTCTGTCTGTTCTTGTGTAAGCTGCTGCATGGGTTGATCAGTAGCTACATGAGTGTCTATATCGATTGTTGATTGTTTGCCCGAGTATTTGTATGGGTACCTGAGTGTGTGTGTGGGTGGGTGGTGTTTGACTCTGTGCATAGATGTGTAAGTGGTTGATTTATTGGTTGTATGGGTTTACCAGTGCATGTGGAAACAGCTGTAGGGGTGGGTGAGTCTGTATATGGATATGTTGGTGAGTGAATGGATGTCTCAATTGTACATGTGTGAGTAGTAGAGAGTGGTAGAGAGAGTAGTAGAGAGTGAGTAGTAGAGAGTAGTAGAGAGTGAGTAGTAGAGAGTGAGTAGTAGAGAGAGAGTAGTAGAGAGTAGTAGAGTAGAAGAGCGTGAGTAGTAGAGAGTGAGTAGTAGAGAGTAGTGGAGTAGTAGAGAGTGAGTAGTAGAGAGTAGTAGAGAGTGAGTATTAGAGTAAGTACTAGAGAGTAGTAGAGAGAGAGTAGCAGAGAGCAAGTAGTAGAGAGTGTGTAGTAGAGAGTGAGTAGTAGAGAGTGAGTAGTAGAGAGAGTAGTAGAGAGTGAGAAGTAGAGAGAGTAGTAGAGTAGTAGAGAGTGAGTAGTAGAGTGAGTAGTAGAGAGAAGTTGAGAGCGAGTAGTAGAGAATCAGTAGTGGAGAGTGAGCAGTAGAGAGTAGTAGAGAGTGAGTAGTAGAGAATGAGTAGTACAGAGTGAGTAGTAGAGAGTAGTAGAGAGTAGTAGAGTGAGTAGTAGAGAGTGAGTAGTAGAGAGAGAGTAGTAGAGAGTGAGTATTAGAGTAGTAGAGAGTGAGTGGTAGAGAGTAGGAGAGAGTAGTAGAGTGAGTAGTAGAGAATAGTAGAGATTGAGTAGTAGAGCGAGTAGTAGAGAGTAGTAGAGTAGTAGAGAGTGAGTAGTAGAGAGTGAGTAGCAGAGAGAGTAGTAGAGAGTAGTAGAGAGTGAGTAGTAGAGAGTGAGTAGTAGAGAGCGAGTAGTAGAGAGCGAGTAGTAGAGAGTGAGTAGTAGAGAGTGAATAGTAGAGAGTGAGTAGTAGAGAGTAGTAGAGAGTGAGTAGTAGAGAGTAGTAGAGTGAGTAGTAGAGAGTGAGTAGTAGAGAGTAGTAGAGAGAGAGTAGTAGAGAGTAAGTAGTAGAGTGAGTAGTAGAGAGTAGTATAGAGTGAGTAGTAGAGAGTGAATAGTAGAGAGTAGTAGTAGAGAGTAGTAGAGAGAGTAGTAGATAGTGTAGTAGAGAGTGAGTAGTAGAGAGTAGTAGCGAGTGAGTGGTAAAGAGTAGTAGAGAGTGAGTAGTAGAGTAGTAGAAGTGAGTGGTAGAGAGTAGTAGAAAGTAGTAGAGTGAGTAGTAGAGAGTGAGTATTAGAGAGTAGTAGAGAGTGAGTAGTAGAGAGTAGTAGAGCGTGAGTAGTAGAGAGTGAGTAGTAGAGAGTGAGTAGTAGAGAGTAGTAGTGAGTGAGTAGTAGAGAGTGAGTAGTAGAGTAGTAGAGAGTGAGTAGTTGAGAGTGAGTAGTAGAGAGTGAGTAGTAGAGAGTAGTAGATTAGTAGAGAGTGAGTAGTAGAGAGTAGTAGAGAGTGAGTAGTAGAGAGTGAGTAGTAGAGAGAGAGTAGTAGAGAGTAGTAGAGAGTCAGTGGTAGAGTAGTAGAGAGTAGTCAGTCAGTGTCAGTCAATGTCAGTCAGTCAGTGTCAGTCAATCAGTGTCAGTCAGTTAGTGTCAGTCAATCGGTGTCAGTCAATCAGTGTCAGTCAGTCAGTGTCAGTCAATCAGTGTCAGTCAGTCAGTGTCAGTCAATCAGTGTCAGTCAGTGTCAATCAGTGTCAGTCAGTCAGTGTCAGTCAGACAGTGTCAGCTAGAGCAGCTCTGCTGACCTGGTTCTCTGGCTCTAAAGCAGCTCTTCTGACCTGGTTCTCTCTCTCTAAAGCAGCTCTGCTGACCTGGTTTCTCTGGCTCTACAGCAGGTCTGCTGACCTGGTTCTCTGGCTCTAGAGCAGCTCTGCTGACCTAGTTCTTATGCTACAGAGCAGGTCTGCTGACCTAGTTCTCTGGCTCTACAACAGCTCTGCAGACCTGGTTCTCTGGCTTTAAAGCACCTCCGTTGACCCAGTTCTATGGCTCTGAAGCAGTTCTGCTGACATGGTTCTCTGGCTCAGTAGAAGCTCTGCTGACCTGGTTCTCTCCCTCTAAAGCAGCTCTACTGACCTGGTTTCTCTGGCTCTGCAGCAGCTCTGCTGACCTGGTTCTCTGGCTTTAGAGGAGCTCTGTTGACCTGGTTCTTAGGCTCTAGAGCAGCTCTACTGACCTGGTTCTCTGGCTCTAAAGCAGCTCTGCTGACCTGGTTCTATGGCTCTAAAGCAGCTCTGCTGATTTGGTTCTCTGGCTCTAGTGTATGCTGACCTGGTTCTCTGGCTCTAAAGCAGCTCTGCTAACCTGGTTCTCTGGCACTAAAGCAGCTCTGCTGGCCTGGTTCTCTGGCTCTAAAGCAGCTCTGCTGGCCTGGTTCTCTCCCTCTAAAGGAGCTCTGCTGACCTGGTTTCTCTGGCTCTACAGCAGCCCTGCTGACCTGGTTCTCTGACTCTAGAGCAGCTCTGCTGACCTAGTTCTTAGGCTCTAGAGCAGCTCCGCTGACCTGGTTCTCTGGCTCTACAGCAGCTCTGCTGACCTGGTTTTCTGCACTCACGACGCACGCACCCGACTTCGCGAAAATATATTTAAAAATAATATAAGTTTCTTATAAGTACATATATATTATTTTGATTAATATCTTACATGATCTCTTGCCTTAATATGTATATTAAAGACACATACATATCATTTTGGAACATACAGTTTTTTTTGCGGGAATCTCGCACCCAGCGCGCCCCAGCACGTATATGATGTCACGCGGGACCCACAAGCGTGCAAACATCTCGTACCGTAATGCGCATGTGTCGCGAATGCGCGGGAGCATTAGTCGCAGACTGGTCGCATACCAATCGCGCATATCACGTGATATTAAATGTATATGATGTAACTGAAAAACACGCAGCTGTCGCACACCATACGCGGATCCTTCATGACTTTTCTAAAATGGCGGCTAGAATGCGCACACCCACCGTGATGTGTACACTTTGAGTGCGCGACTGCAAAAAAAATTGGAATTTTTCTTTTTAAAGAAAATCATATAAACATATTAAAATAAAAAATGAAAACAAGAAAATTAATCAATATTTCAGTTTTAATTAAAAACAGTTTTTTTGCAATTTTCAGAAAAATATATAATGTTATTTAATGAATAAAATATTTATAAATAAACAGTTAAAAAACTGTAGAAAATCAATGCAAAAAAATAGATATAACTACTATCACACTTAAAAGTTAGCATTTAAAAAACCTTTGAAATTCACTGAAAAAAACATAGGTTTCAGAGAAGTTATAGTTAGAAATTAGCGTTTAAAAAACCTTAGAAATTCACAGAAAAAATCATAGGTTTCAGCGGTGTTATAGTTAGCTGCCCATTTCACTTGTACAAAACCATAGAAATTCCTCCGTTATAGTTAGTTCTGCTAACTATAACTCACGCGCCTGCAATGCACTGCTGATGATGTCACATATTGCATCATTCATGACATGATCAGTGACATCACTGATGACATCTCAAATGACATCACTGATGACATCATCCACTTGACAATCCGATACATCACATCATACCCTAGTATAACCTTTCATCACTCACTGTAAAATACAGAGTACCATATTTGAAACCATTGACACACCAATACCAGTTACTACATACCCACTCACTGATTCCTAAGTCTACACACACAACTACCCATTAAACAACAGAATCATCTATACATGCAGTCATTAAATAATAGAACACTATCAAATGCACTTATACACATATATAGACATTGACACATCAGCAGTCATCTTAGTCGGTTATGCAGTCATCCTACTCACTCATGAAAAAAATGTATCGCACTTAAATTTACTCACTTACACAATTATCCAACGACACCTCATTTATTCAAACACATAGTAACTCATCGTTAATATGTTAAAAAAGCACCATTACAATTATACACTTATTCATATATTTACTCTCACAATCACTGACTCTCACACAAACTTATTTATATACACCAACTCTCACATACAATGCCTTTTATTTTTTTACTTTGTTGAAGATGTACAACTAAAACATATATTCGCTCACCAACACACAAATAAATACACTCAGTCACCCAAACAACTGTTTCTACATGCACACCTAAACCCATACACCTAGTCAATCAACCATTCACACATCTATGCATAGAGTTACACACACCCCATCCAACCACACACAAACTCAGTGTCCCATACAAATACTCACCCAACTAATCAATAACTAATATACACACTCATGTAGTTAGTGACCAACTGAGGCAGCATGTTATACAACAACAGAGACAGTGCTGCACACATTCACATCGTTTAGTTACTAATCCATGTATTAAGTGAGACACTTTTAATTACTCACTTAAAAAGACAGTCAGACAGCTACTAAATCCTCCATCCAGACAGTTATATATCCACTCAAACTTCAATACAGATTGGTATATATATAATACATATTTAAATTTCAAACTAAACCACATTCAGTGGATGATGTCATCAGTGATGTCATTTGAGATGTCATCAGTGATGTCATCAGTGATATCACTGACCATGTCATGAATGATGCAATATGTGACATCATCAGCAGTGCATTGCGGGCGCGTGAGTTATAGTTAGCAGAACTAACTATAACGGAGGAATTTCTATGGTTTTGTACGAGTGAAATGGGCATCTAACTATAACACCCCTGAAACCTATGGTTTTTTCTGTGAATTTCTAAGGTTCTTTAAATGCTAATTTCTAACTATAACGTCTTTGAAACCTATGTTTTTTTTCAGTGAATATATATATATATATATACATATATATATATATATTCACTCAAAAAACCACAGGTTTCAGGGGCGTTATAGATAGTTGGACATTTCACCATACAAAACCAGAGAAATTCTGCCGTTATAGTTAGTTCAGCTAACTATAACTCGCGCCCTCACAATGCACTGCTGATCACGTTACATATTACACCATTCATGACAGGGTCAGTGACATCACTGATGACATCACTGATGACATCTCAAATTACATCACTGATGACATCATCCAGCGATTGTGAGTTTCTGTAAAGTTTAAATATGTTTTATATATATGCCAAGGTGTATTGAGGAATGAGATGAGTGGGTGTATAAGTGTCTGGATGGGGGATTTAGTAGGTGTGCGAGTGACTGTATATGTGAGTGATGTAATATGCCTTACTGAATGCATGGGTAAGTGACTAAACTGTGTGAATTTCTGTATCAGTCTGTCTGTTCTTGTGTAAGCTGCTGCATGGGTTGATCAGTAGCTACATGAGTGTCTATATCGATGGTTGATTGTTTGCCCGAGTATTTGTATGGGTACCTGAGTGTGTGTGTGGGTGGGTGGTGTTTGACTCTGTGCATAGATGTGTAAGTGGTTGATTTATTGGTTGTATGGGTTTACCAGTGCATGTGGAAACAGCTGTAGGGGTGGGTGAGTCTGTATATGGATATGTTGGTGAGTGAATGGATGTCTCAATTGTACATGTGTGAGTAACAACATATATAAAAGGTAGTATATGTGAGTGATGGTTTATATAAATAACTATATGTGGGAGTGATTGATTGTTTGAGTGGCTGTATGGATGAGTGTGCACTGGTATCAGTTATTGTTTAAGAGAGCAAGTATGTGTTGGTAACTGTATGAATAAGTGAGATGGTGTGTGTATAACTGTATAGGTGAGTAAATGGAAGTGTAATTGATTCTTTGCATGACTGAGGAGGTGTGTGAGTAAGTCTATGGATGAGTGGTGGTGTGTGAGTGTATGTATAGGTGTATGAGTGCATATGATAGTGTTGTGTTGATGAGTGACAGCATGTATTAGTGACTGTATGGGTGAATTAGTGGATGTGTGTATAGACCTAGTAATCAGTGAGTACGTATGTAGTAACTGGTATTGATGTGTCTATGGTGTTGAAAATCATAGTCTATATTTTAGAGTGGATTTATCAATGGTTATATTTGGGTGTGAGGAGGTGCATCAGATTTTCACGTGGATGATGTCATCAGTGATGTCATTGAGATGTCATCAGTGATGTCACTGACATGTCATGAATGATGTAATATGTGACGTCATCAGCAGTGCATGGCTGTTGCGGGAGTTATAGTTAGCTGAGCTAAGTCTAACGGCTGAATTTCTCTGGTTTTGTATGAGTGAAATGTCCAACTAACCATAACGTCCCTGAAACCTTTGTTTTTTTCAGTGAATATATATATATATAGTTTTAGTTAGAACCTAGTTTCCATAGGAAAAGAGTTTTTTGTTTTGCCAATAACTTTGGTGCTGTTTGACGAATCTTCACGAAATTTTCAAAACTAATTGTTAACTCATGTCATCTCCTGCCTTAAAAGCTTCGGGATGATTCGTCAAGGGGGGGGTGCGAAAAAAGGGGGGTCCCAAAACGTATTTTCTCCATGTTAATTTCCATAGAAAACTTTAGACATGGCTACAGTCTGAACTGCTGAACAGAATTTCACCAAATTTGGAAGAGAGATAGCCCTTGGTCCAGAAAGCATGCTTTTTTTAAATGGTGTAATTCCGTTCAGTAGTTTGTGAGATATTTAAAGATTTACAGATATCGATATTTGAGAATAGTGAGATTCGATTGGCTGTGCCCTACCGAGCACGAGCTTGCCTCTGATTGGCTGCCAACACTTCAAACCAGGAAGTGTTGGCAGCCATCTTGTGCTTCGGTACAAGAAGAAGGAATAAGGTGATTAAAACATTAAAAAGAAGAAAAGAGGGCAGGGTAAAAACACCCTGACCCTCTAGGCCTGCTCAGGGGGTCCCACAGGAACCTCCATGCCCAATAAAAGTATTTTATTTTCGTTTTCAGCCAAAGTCGCGGCGGGTGCGCGAACCTGGTCAAAAATGGAAAAAAAAAACGAAGCGTGGGCTCCTGCGCTTGGTTTTTTAAAGCTCTCGGGTGGGTCGGTCCTGGGGGCAATGCTTATTTATGTACCGAGGGCCAGTGGGGGCCCCTCAGCCCCGGGGACTGCCACCTCCCCTGGGCTTAATTGTTTATGCGTGGGGGCATGCACTTCCTCACAGCCCCAGGGACCGCCATCTCCCCGGGGCTTACATTTAAAATGTGTGGGGGGCTCCTGTCCTCCCACACTGCCCCGGGGACTGCCATTTCCCTGGGACAATCCTTAATAATGTGTGGGGGGCCTCGCAGGCCTCCTAAACCCTGGGGACCACCACCTCTCCGGGAATTAAAATAAAAAATTGAAGTGCCCCGGGGACCACCACCTCCCTGGGGCACCCTTTAATTAAATGCGGTGGTTTGTTGTAGACCCCAGAACCCCGGGGACCACCACCTCCCAGGGTTTCAACTATACAATAATTGGAGAGGAATTTCTAAAGCACACAATGATACTTATCTTGATTTAGACCACACCCCAACTTGCATAGCCTACACCCCTTTAAGAGCTTTGCCCCTTTTAGAGCACCCCCACTTTTTTCTCCCACTTAGAACCCTAACTACACCATAGTACAAACAAACAGTGTAACCTTCCATTAAAATCTACAATGGCACCAAGTTATATAATTTTCCATCAATGCTATCAGCCTTCTACCACAGTACAAGAGTGTCTATCAGCACGAAGATGTCTTATCCACAGAAATGTTGTATAATTTCTGTACCTGTCTGCTGGAACACTCATCACCAAAACGTATTAAAACATGGGAATTTGCCAGAAAAACATATACTATACCATAAACCGATTCATAAATGGGCACACTGCCACTGCACCACCCTCTTCCCCATCCTTCCTTAACTTCACAAAATTAAAGAAAGAGCCACACCAAACCCAGTAAACACACTATACCAATACAAGAACTTAATTTCAACAACCGTCTACCGGAACGCTCATGAGCAAAGGGTATTAAAACATACTAATTTGCGGGTAAAACATATACCATGCCATAGGGCACTTTATAAGTGCTCCCAGTGGTACTACATCACCTTCAGTAGCTCGACATCTGCAGGTTACTAAATTCTGTGTTTTAATCAGAAACATACCCACCACCCCCACACCCACCCCGCCCTTCCTTAACCGTACGAAATCAAACAGAAACCCCCACCATTCCTAGTAGCACCACTATACCCATACACAGGCTTAATTTTAACAGGTGTGTGCCGGAACACTTATCAACAAAAAGTATTCAAACATTAAAATTTGCGGGAAAAACATAAACAGTACCATAGCACGGTTATTAAATAGGCACACTCAAACTACATTACCTTTACTAACTACACATGCCCACGTTACAAATGTCCATCTTATAATCAGCAACATATACGCACATCCTTCACCCCCACCCATACCCATGCTTAACCTACCGAAATCAAAAAACGAGCCCCTGCACTCCCGTTACTGCCACTATAGCCATAGATAGACTTAATGTCAACAGGTGTCTGCCGGAACGCTCATCAGCAAAAGCTATTAAAACTTACAATTTTCCAACTCAAACATACACCATACCATAAGACGGTTTATAAATAGTCACAGTATCACTACACCACCTCAACACCCGCCCTTGCTTAACTTTACGCAATAAAAGAAAGAGCCCAAGCAAACGTAGAAGTGCCACTATAGCCATACACAGCCTTAACTTCAACAGATGTCTCCTGAAAAGCTCATCAGCAAACTGTATTAAAACATGCAAATTTGCGGGTAAAACATACACCATGCCATATGGCGCTTTATAAGTGCTCCCAGTGGTACTACATCACCTTTAGTAGCTCCACATCTCCATGTTACTATATTTTGTATTTCAAACAGCAACATAACTATCTCCCCCACACCCAATCCCGCCCTTGGTTAACAGTACCAAATCAAACAGAAACCCCCCATTCCTAGTCCTGCCACTATACCCATACCCAGGCTTAATTTTAACATGTGTCTACCGGAACACTTGTCAGCAAAACTATTAAAACATGCAAATTGGCGGGTAAAACATAAACCATCCCATAGCACTGTTTATAAATGGGCCCAGTGAAACTGCATTACCTTTAGTAACTACACATGCCCACGTTACAAATATCCGTCTTATAATCAACAACATACGCACCTCCCCCACCCCCACCCATCCCTTGCTTAACCTTACGAAATCAAACAACGAGCCCCAGCATTCCCGTTACCGCCACTATAGCCATACATAGACTTAATGGCAATAGGTGTCTGCCGGAATGCTCATCAGCAAAACCTATTAAAACCTGCAATTTTGCAACTCAAACAAGCATCATACCGTTTATAAATAGTCACAGTACCACTACACCACCTCAACACCCGCCCTTGCTTAACATTACGCAATAAAAATAAGAGCCCCAGCAAACGTAGAAGCGTTACTATAGCCAAACAGAGGCTTAATTTCAACAGATATCTCCCGAAACGCTCATCAGCAAAACGTATTAAAACATGCAAATTTGTGACTAAAACTTATCCCATGCCATAGGGTGCTTTATAAGTGCTCCCAGTGGTACTAGGTCACCTTTAGTAGCTCGACATCTGCACGTTACTATATTCTGTGTTTCAATCAGCAACATAACCACCCACCCCGCCCTTGCTTAACCATACAAAATCAAACAGAAACCCCCACCATTCCCAGTAGCGCCACTATACCCATATACGACGTTAATTTTAACGGGTGTCTGCCGGAACACTTACCAGCAAAAAGTATTCAAACATGCAAATTGGCGGGTAAAACATAAACCATCCCATAGCACGGTTTATAAATGGGCCCAGTCGAACTACACTACCTTTACTAGCTAGACATCTATATGTTACGAAAGTCGTTTAAACACTCTGTAGAGTGTATAGCAGAGCATGGGGAGAGTAAACAGAGTTCTAATTCCCAAACTTTTGATATACAGTCGCTTTACTTTATCTATATTAAAGATATTAAATGGAATGAATAAATTAACAAGTGTCTCAAAAGAGATAGTGAAGCTCACCATCAGTAAAACACGAACCACTTCAACACCTACATATATCCGACACAGCGACACAGCCTGACAAATAGTATCACTTATAATCACATGTAGTTCTCTAATGTCAACAAAGTCATACGGAAAATATACCTAACATTTTCATTTTTTTTTCTCTCACACATTTATAAAACATCTCTTCTAAGTAAGCACTCCCCAACTATTTCTATTACATAAGAACAGACAATAATAATACGTTTACTACCATATATTTTAGTATATCTACTTTTTTATTATTCACTAGTCAGAAACTACAATAACTATTCACTATACCCAAATGCAATCCAGAAACCATATTCATATTTATCTCAACTTAGGATCACACGATTCAAACTATGCGTACATATAAAAGGAACGTATCACTTTTCCTATCTCCATCTCCTCTCCATGTAATCTCCAAACACTATACACGGCCCCACTGTACAACAACCTACCCTGACTTACATTCAAACCTACCTCTCAGTGTAAAAAATAAGACCACAACCTGCCCACATAACATTTCTGCATTTCGTTTTATCGCTTTTAACTTAATAACACATACGTCTCCTACCACCACCTCCACCCCACTATATCCACAAAAGTATCAGTTGCAAATGTGCGACATCTTCTTTATCGCCCCAAATACAATACAAACTCAAATTAACGCTGTACCTCATTTTCAAAACAATACAGTCCTATAAAGATGACAAACTGCACTTCTTCTCTGTGAAAAATTCCTAAACATATATAAAATACTTATATAACATCAGCTCAAATTTTATGCATATTTCATAGCCAATATCAAACACCACACTTTACTAACACTATAGTACTTTGAAATAAAAAATACTTTCAAAATTAAAAACCTCACCTCAAATACTTAATCAATACTATAAAACACATAACACACCTTGTTCATTTCTAATTCACCTTTGTAGTTGTTATCCAGATTTCACATGACATGCATACAATTCTCTCTTTCTCACATAGTACATGTAAAGCTCCGACTTCATCAAGAATGAAACCAGAAATGGCACAATTTCTCAGTCGCTCCACACATAAATACATGTAAAGAACAAATCAAAATACTTCATTCCTTCAACGACATTCCAAAACGTACCTCCATTGGTTAATTTTGAATTTTCCTTACGAAAAGCTACTTATTAATCCACGCCACATACAGGTCACAAGTTCAACCTATTTTATCCCCACACTTTCTGGAACCTTCTACGACACCTGCAGGTTAAAAGTTCATCATTTTTTTTTAACCTAACAATATACTTTTGCAACATTTTATTGAACATTTAATGGCACGTGCATGTTAAAAGTTTACAATAGTAGTTCATCAGCTTTATTCCCAACTCCAGCAGCACCTCATTTTACATCCCTAGCGCCATCCACCCGTAGGAGTCATTGTTTTCCACTTTCCAAATACCAAATTCATTTCATACACACAAATTTACCTTTGCACTCCCTATATAACACCCCCTAAGCACCATACACAAGTTAAAATGATCGAAACAAAAGTTCCTCCAAGTAGCTGTAACTACATGCTTACACTACTTGCACAGATGGGGCACAGCGGCCAGAACACATGACTTCACAGCATATGACACACAGTTTGGGCTCACGCTTTCATCCCCGAGTCCGGCAGCAGATCAGCTTAACAGCATGAAACTCTACACACTACCTCACATATTTTCCGTACCCCATAACTTTCAGACCGGTACGGGTCAGTAGTTCGTCCTAGTAGTTATAAACACATGCTGACACTACTTCCACAGCTGTACTGCAGTGGCCACGGCACATGACTTCACAGCATAAGGCACACAATTTAGACTCCCGCTCTAATCCCCGAGTCCCGCACCACCTCACCTTAGCAGCATCACACTCTAGGCAATACCTCACTTAATTTTCATAGTCTAGCACTTTGACACCGGTAGGTAGGATTAGTTCACTTCGTACCCCCTCTATAGCACACCCTAAACAACCCACTGAGGTTACAGTGCTCCTACCCTCCTATTTCCTACTTTTTTCACCCTTTTTCCGCTTACTCGCTTCAATGGAATAAAAAAATGGCGGCCAACACTTCCTCCTTCCATGAAAATCTAGACAATACCTCACATATGTTCCGTACCCAGGACTTTCACACCACTACGGGTCAGTAGTTCATCCTAGTAGGTATAAACACATGCTGACACTACTTCCACAACTGTACTGCAGCGGCCAGAGCACATGACTTCACAGCATAAGACACACAGTCCTGTCTCACGCTTTAATCCTCGAGTCACGCACAAGCTCAACTTAGAAACATCACACACTAGCCAATACCTCACTTAATTTACGTTGCCTAGAACTTCCAACCGGTAGGTCTGATTAGTTCACTTCGCACCCCCCCTATAGCACACCCTAAACACCCCACAAAGGTTACATTGCTCCTACCCTCCTCTTTCCCACATTTTTCACCCTTTTCCCCCCTTACTCGCTTCAACGGAATCACAAAATAGCAGCCAACACATCCTAGTTGCAAACGCTCGCAGCTCTTGCAGCCAATCAGCAGCAAGCTCGTGCTCGTGACGCCTCAGCCAATCAGATGGCAGAATTCCCAAATATCGATATCTGTAAATTTTGATATTTCTCAAAAACTACTGAACAGATTTATACCAAATAAACAAAAGCGTGCTTTCCAGACCAAGAACCTTCTTCCTGCCAAATTTGGGGTAATTCCGTTCACCCGTTCGACCTGCAGCCTTGTCTAAAGTTTCCTATAGAAATTAACATTGAAAAAACATGTTTTGGGACCCCCCTTTTTTCTCGACCCCTCTTGACGAATCACTCCTAAACTTTCAACATAGAAGCTGATCTCAACAATGAATTAGTTTTGAAAATTTCACGAAGATTCATCAATCGGCGACAAAGTTATTGCGAATAGAATGTTGCCATTTTCCTATGGTAACTAGGTCCTAACTATAGCTACCTACTGGCGACTGCCAGTAGGTAATATATATATATATATATATATATATATATATATATATATATATATATATAACAACACACGATCTCTTCATTTGGAAGGAATCAGAGGGACACATTGAGCCAGCCAGGAAAGGCGTTTATTTGCAGTGTTGGCATGACGCGTTTCGGCGGGAGTGTGCCTTTATCAAATGCCGGTATGCAAACTTGGTCAAGTCATCCATCCGCCATGATATTGCTGACAACGTTCTCTGATTGGTGGAAAAAACCAGGTGGGTCGCGTATGTAGTTCAATCCATATTGCAGCCCACGTCGGCAGACTACAATTCCCAGCAGGCAGCAGTTTTGGTCTGCTAGGTTAGTGTTTGGCATCAATCCCACAGCATTTCAAAGTGAATGTTGGATTTCCTAGTTAGCAGGAACGAGATACCATGCTGAACAGTGAGTGTCCAAAATTGCCACAGAAACAACTTTCCCTCCCTGGCCCCTCGACACCCAAGCCGCATTGATCCAATTCCAGCATGCGTCTGGGACAACGATTCAATGTCCTTGTCTCTCCGTGAAGTCACGGACTGCATCTGCAGCGATTCTATGCTTTCACAGAGTGCGGCGGTCACAGAGTGATTCCAATCCCTTGGATACTATATATATATATATATATATATATAGAGAGAGAGAGAGAGAGATATTATCTACTGGCGGTCGCCAGTAGATAGTTATAGTTACAACCTAGTTTCCATAGGAAATCTCAAAATTCTATTTTGAATAACTTTGGCGCCGGTTGACGAATTCTTGTGAAATTTTCAAAACAAATGGGGCTCTGCGTTCAGCTCCTACCCTGAAAGTCTCGGGGTGATTCGTCAAGCGGGGGCCGAGAAAAAGGGGGGTCCCAAAACACGTTTCCCCATGCATTTTTCCATAGGACCTTTAGTCGAAGGTACAGCCCGAACGGCTGAACAGAATTACGTGAAATTTGACAGAGAGGTAGCCATAAGGTCAAGGAAGTGCATTTTGAAGGTCGCATGTAAATCTGTTCAGTATTTCCTGAGAAAATAGCATTTAAAAGCATATAAATATATATACGCGCGCACAATGCGCGCACGGTGCGCGCACCCTGCCGTGCGCGAGCGCAATTCTGATTGGTTGTTAGATGTCAGTAAACATTCTAATCGGTCGAAACCAGGAAGTGTCGGCTGCCATTTTGTCTCTCGCAGTCTGAGGGGGTGAAAAACAAAGGTGGAGAACGTAAAAAGGGGGCAGGGTGGACAGTTCCTGACCCCCTAGCCTTTGTCAGGGGGTCCCAGAAGGACCCCCAAGGGCAAAAAAAAGATTTTAATTTTTTTTCGAAAAATCGCGGGATGCGCGCACTGTGCGCGCACGCTGAAAAAACAAACGTAAACATTTTTTTAAAAACTTTTAACGGAAAATTAAGCGAGGTTCGCGCACCGTGCGCGTACGCTAAAAATCCCATTAAAAAAAATACATACATAAATTAGCATTTAAAAAACCTTTGAAATTAACTGAAAACACCATAGGTTTCACACACGTTATAGTTACGAATTAGCATTTAAAAAACCTTGCAAATTCACTTAAAAAACCATAGGTTTCACACATGTTATAGTTAGCTGGACATTTCACTCGTAAAAAAACAATGAAATTCCCCCGTTATAGTTAGTGCAGGCAACTATAACTCACGCGACCACAATCCTCTGCTGATGACGTCAGATATTACATCACTGATGACATATGTGTCTTTCTGAAAAATAAATATTTGTAATATATGTATAGCTAAGGATTAATGGAAGAAGACATGGGTAAATAAGTGTCTAAATACAGTGATGTAATATCTGACGTCATCAGCAGAGGATTGCGGTCGCGTGAGTTATAGTTGCCTGCACTAACTATAACAGGGGAATTTCATTGGTTTTTCACGAGTGAAATGTCCAGCTAACTTTAACATGTGTGAAACCTATGGTTTTTTAAGTGAATATATATATATATACATATATAGAGATATAACTATATAGTTAGTTCTGCTAACTATAACTCATGCGCCCGCAGAGCACTGCTGATGATGTCACATATTACATCATTCATGACATGGCCAGTGACATCACTGATGACATCACTGAAGACATCTCAAAGTACATCACTGATGACATCACTGATGACATCATCCACGTGACAATCTGATATACCTCATCAAACACTACTATAACCTTTCTTCACTAACTGTAAAATACAGAGTACCGTATTTGAAACCATTGACACACCAATACCACTTACTACATACCCACTCTGCACACACAACTACCCATTCACCCACAAAATCACTTCTATATGCAGTCACTGATCAATAGAACACTATCAAATGCACTTATACACCTATATAGACATTGACACACCAGCAGTCATCCTAGTCAGTTGTGTAGTCATTCTACTCACACATGAAAAAAATCAATCACACTTACATTTACTCACCTACACAGTTATACACACAACACCTCATTTATTCATACACATAGTAACTCCCAGTTACTTTGTTAAAAAATCACTATTACAATTATACACCCATCCATACAGTTACTCTCACAATCACTGACTCTTTCATTTATGTATTTATATACACCAACTCTCACATAGAATGCCTTTATTTTTGTACTTTGTTGTAGAGGTACCACTGAGACATATATTCAGTCACCAAAACAGAAATAAACACACTCAGTCACCCAAACAACGGTTTCCACATGCACTATTAAACCATTACACCTAGTTAATCAACCACTCACACATCTATGCATACAGTTATACACCACCCACCCAAACAAAAAAACACTCAGTCTCCCATACAAATACTCAGCCAACTAATCAATAACTAATATGGACACTCATGTAGTTAGTGACCAACTGATACAGCAGGTTATACAACAACAGAGATAGTGATGCACATATTCACATACTATAGTTACTAACCCATGTATTTAGTGAGACACTTTTAATTACTCACTTAAACAGACAGTCAGACAGCTACTAAATCCTCCATCCAGACACTTATATATCCACTCAATCTTCAATACAGATTGGTATATATATAATACATATTTAAATTTCAAACTAAACCACATTCAGTGGATGATGTCATCAGTGATGTCATCAGTGATGTCATTTGAGATGTCATCAGTGATGTCATCAGTGATGTCACTGACCATGTCATGAATGATGTAATATGTGACATCATCAGCAGTGCATTGCGGGCACGCAATTTATAGTTAGCAGTGAAATGTCCAGCTAACTATAACGTTCCTGAAACCTATGGTATTTCAGTGAATTTGAAAGGTTTTTTAAATGCTATTTTTTAAGTGTAATACTAAGTACACCTATGTTTTTTGTACTGAATTTCTAGAGTTTTTAAACTGTTTTTTTTAAATATAGTATTTATTAAACAATATTATATACTTTTCTGAAAAGTGCAATTTAAAAAAAAAATGTAAATGTAAAATATAGTATAATTATTTTGTTTTATTTTTTTATTTTAATATATATTTTTTTTAAATAAATTTTTTATGAAGTCGCGCACCGAAAGCGTAGCCTGCACGGCAGGTACACGTACCAGGCTTGGAGGATCCACGTACGGTGTGCGATAGGTGCGTGTTTTGCAGTTACGTTATACACGTACAATGTTGCGTGGTGTGCGTGCCTGGTATGCGACTGGTACGCGATTCCTTCTCCCGTGCATTCGCGAGTCATGTGCATTACAGTTCGCGATGCTTGTGTGGTGGCGGGCCCTGACATCATAAGTGTACGGGACGTGCTGGATGCGCGACTCTCACAAATTTTTTTTATGTTCTAAAATTATATGTACGTGTCTTTATTATACATATTAGGGTTAGAGAATATCTAAGGTATTCATAAAAATAATATATTTCTACTTATAATAAAGTTATATCACTTTTAAATATATTTTCGCGAACTCGCGTCGGGTGCGTTCTTCGTAAGCGCAGGGTGCGCGGTTCCCATGTGACCTCCAAAAAAAGATTTGATTGGTTTATAAAATTTCCCACTGTAACTGTTGAAGGACCCCACCCATTTTCATCATTCTTCTTTGACAATCTTCAGAGACACATCTCTTCACCAACTTCAACCTCTGGTTTTTTTCGGTGTTTTTCTATCAACTGTGAAGAAAAATGGCATCTGGAGAACACCAGGAAGTGGAAGAATCTTCGGATGAAGAATTCTTGCAGGAGGTACCCAGAAAACAGAGACCAGAATCTGTAGTGTGGAAGTTCTTCTCCTTTCCGCCTGGACAGAAAAAAGAAAATGCCACAAAAGTGACATGTAAAATTTGCGAAAGAGTGCTGTCAAGAGGCAGTGAAAAAAAGTACTCATGTGGCACTGCCAGCATGTACAAGCACCCCATGACAATATATCCTCTGAATCTTGCTTGGGAGGAGATGAGGAGAGATGCATTAAATCCACCAGCAGCTGGAGCAAGTTCTTCAGGAGCATCAACATCTCAAGCTCCAGTGGATATAATGTCTGAATTTGCCTTTTTAGAACAGCGCTGCATCAAGTGCAAAAACTAGTTTGCTAAGGAGAGCAGTTGGTGGATGCTATTTGTGCCGCTCAACACAACCACCAATGTTAATGTTTTTTTTGGGGGGGGAATAATGTTTAATTCCAAAAGTTACCTGTTCATTTTTTTTTGTTGTTGTTCAGTTTTGAGAAAAACACCCCAAAAAAAACAAAATCGTTGCAAAAAATACCAAAAAAAATGTAAACAAGAAAAAAACATTTCTTATCAGAACTACCTTATCTAGTTAAAAAAAAGAACTTTTATTGCATGGTTATGCATTAGTAGTGTATGGTTAATTTATAGGGGCAGATCTATGAGGAAGTGCTGCAGCGTAACACCGCAAGCCCTTTGGCTGCACCGCGCTGTGGCACTTCCGAAGCACATGGATGCGACATATTGATATGAATATGTTGCATCTCTGTGCTGCCCTCTGCATTAGCGCACAAACTGTAGCCGTGCGCTGGCACAAGCACCCTTGCACCATGGTGCAAATATGCCTGTGATGTGGGGAGATTTGTTTTTGTGCAGGCAGGGACACCTTCCTGTACAAAGACAATCACTAAAGGCATTTTCCTCCTTACATGCGTGCTGTGGAATGCAGCAAGCATTGAAAGAGGATAAAATGAGGAGAAATAAAAACATTTCTCCTCGTTGCACCTTGCTACTCCACAGCTAGGGTGGTGCAGCATTCACACGCATCTCCAGATTTACGATTTCTTGAAAATCTTGAGATGTGTCTTGTTCCATGGGTGTTCTGTGGGAACATACACAGCAACACCCGTGGAAGGCCCCTTCAACACAAAGTGCTGTGTGTGAAGCGGCCATATTTACAAGGAGAGGAAAAACTATAAGTGTTTGTGTTTTGGCACAGAGATTAGATAAGATCATTGTTTTGTCAGGATGATTGCAAGAGTGGACACACAGTGACACTGTGATTGCTGATCTGCATGGGTACTACCTGGATGTTTGCAAGAGTGAATAAGTAGTCTGCACGGGGTTAGGGGACTGCATATATTTTGAACATTTAACTGTAGCGCTCCGTGTCTTAATGCCTGAGGCATTGTACAGGTGTATGGACTGTGACTGGATAGTGAGAGTGCTGGTAGTTGACAGGAGGATGAGTTTATAAGTGCTTATACTTTGGCACAAAGATTAGATAAGGTGCAAGGATGTCTGTGCCATGGAAAGATTGTTTTTGTGCAGGAAGGGACACCTTCCTGCTCAGAAATATTCACTAAAGGCATTTTTGTCCTTGAATGTGTGCTGTGAAATTCAACATGCATTGAAAGATAAATAAAATGAGGTGTACATGTATTTGTAGCTAAGCCACTCTATACATACATTACTAGTAATTGCAATGATTACAGTGCTGCAAGTAGAATACATGGTCAATTTATGAGTACTGAGGTATTGGTGGAGTGATAGGATAAGAAGATTCTGCTGGTATTGGACGAGTAAAAGGATTTATAGTGGTTGATAAGTGATGGAGAAGTATATGGAATAGACATGAGGATACCTAGACTGTATAGTTAGAGTGCTGTTAGTTAATAGTAGGGTAAGTTAATAAGTGCTTGTGAGTTGGCACAGAGATTAGAGAAAGATATGATTCTGTTAGGATTATTGCAGGAGTGGACAGAGAGTGATAGTTTGATTGTGGCACTGCATGAATACTACCTGGCTTATTGCAAGGATGAATCAGTACTTTGCTTGAGGTTATGGGCCTCTATACATTGTGCACATTAGACTGTAGCACTGCTTGTCTTAATGCTTGAATCTCTGTACACGTGCATGGATAGTGACTGCATACTTACACTGCTGGTTGCATACTTACACTGCTGGTACTTCACTGCAGAGAGACTTTACAAATGCTTGTGTGTTGGCACAATGATTTGATAAGGACATCCTTCTGACAGTATGATTGCAGGAGTGGATAGAGACTGACGTCTGATTGGGGTACCAATTGAATACTACCTGCCTTATAGCAATGGTGAATCAGAACTCTGCTGGGGGTTAGAGGCCTGCACAGATTGCACACATGTGATCGTACACTGCGTGTCTTAATACCTGAGTCATTCTACAAGTGCATGTATAGTAACTGCATACTTACACTGCTGGTAGTTGACTACAGAGAAAGCTTATAAGTGCTCGTGTGTTGACACAGATATTAAATAAGGACATGGTTCTGTCAGTATGATTGCAGGAGTGGATAGAGACTGACAGTCTGATTTGGGCACTACTTGAATACTACCTGACTTATTCCCAGGGTGAATCAGTACTCTGCTGGGGGTTAGGGGCCTGCATACATTGCGCACATTTCACTGTAGCACTATGGGGCAGATTTATGAGCCCCTTGCGCCACTTTTGCGTCACTTTTCCCATGTTAAAAGTGACGCAAAAGTGGCGCAAGGGGCTCATAAATCTGCCCCTATGTGTCTTAATGTGTGACACATTCTACAGGTGTATGGACACTGACTAGATAGTGAGAATGCTGGTAGTTGGCACGAGTGTGAGTTTTTAAGTGCTTGTGTGTTGGCACAGCGATTAGATAAGGACATGCTTCTATCAGGATAAATGCAGGAGTGGAGAGAGACTGACAGGCTGATTGGGGCACTACATGAATACTATCTGGCTTATTGTAAGCATGAATCAGTAGTCTTCAGGGGGTTACAGGCCTGCATACATTGCACACCTTTCACTGTAGCACTATGTGTCTTAATGCCTGAAGCATTCTATAGGTGTATGCACTGTGACTAGATAGTAAGAGTGGTGGTAGTTGACAGTAGGGTGAGTTTTTAAGTGCTTGTGTGTTGGCACAGAAATTAGATGAGGACATGCTTCTGTCAGGATGATTACAGGAGTGGGCAGAGAGTGACAGTCTGATTGGGACACAGCATGAATACTACCTGGCTTATTCCAAGGGTGAATCAGTAGTCTGCTGTGGGTTAGAGGCCTGCATAGATTGTGCACATTTCACTGTACCACGTCTTGTCTTAATGCCTGAGTTGTTCTACAAGTGCATGAATATGGAGAGGATAGTTAAAGCACTGGTAGTTGACAGAAGGGAGAGTTTATAAGTGCTTGTGTGTTGGCACAGTGATTAGATAAGGACATGCTTCTGTAGGATAATTGCAGGAGTGGACAGAGTCTGATAGACTGATTGGGGCACTGCATAAATACTATCTGGCTTATTGCAAGGGTGAATCAGTAGTCTGCTGGGGGTTACAGGCCTGCATACATTGCGTATATTTCACTGTACACTATATGTCTTAATGCCTAAATAATTCTATAGGTGTATGCATAGTGACTAGATAGTAAGAGGGCTGGTAGTTGTCAGGAGGGTGAGTTTTTTAGTGCTTGTGTGTTGACACAGCGAATAATGAGGACATGCTTCTGTCAGGATAAATACAGGAGTGGAGAGAGAGTGACAGTTTGATTGTGGCACTGCATGAATACTACCTGGCTTATTGCAACAATGAATCAGTACTCTGCTTGGGGTTAGAGACCTGCATAGATTGCGCACATTTGATTGTACAATGCGTGTCCTAATTCCTGAGTCATTCTACAAGTGCATGTATAGAGACTGCATACTTACACTGCTGGTAGTTGACTGCAGAGAAAGTTTATAAGTGCTTGTGTTTTGGCACACAGATTAGATAAGGACATGGTTCTGTCAGTATGTTTGCAGGAGTGGATAGAGACTGACAGTCTGATTGGGGCACTACTTGAATACTACCTGGCTTATTCCGAGGGTGAATGAGTACTCTGCTATGGGTTAGGGGCCTGCATACATTGCACACATTTCACTGTAGCACTATGTGTCTTAATGTGTGTGTGAACCATTCTGCAGGTGTATGGACACTGACTAGATACTGAGAGTGCTGGTAGTTGGCAGGAGGGTGATTTTTTATGTGCTTGTGTGTTGGCACAGTGATTAGATAAGGACATGCTTCTATCAGGATAAATGCAGGAGTGGAGAGAGACTGACAGGCTGATTGGGGCACTACATAAATACTACCTGGTATTGTAAGAGTGAATCAGTAGTCTGCAGGGGGTTAGGATCCTGCATACATTCCACACATTTCACTGTACACTACGGTGCCGATTCCGATCGGGTAAAAAAAATTCCCGTACGACTCGTATCCGTATATTTGTACGTACAAATCATACAAGTCCCCGTCCCACCGGTGAAGTACTATGCGTATGTGAAAAATACATACGAATCGCATCGGGAAAAGGTCTATGAGACGTACCCGAACAGTTTTACGTACAAATCGTAAAACTGAAGTCCGAGCGCACAAGTACGATCCGTACCACCCTACCGAATACACAAGCATATGTAAAACGTCCCGTACGGAGCGAACTCTGTACCACTCGTATCCCGGGTAAACTTGTGCCCGGGATACGAGTCGTACAGCCCCCCCTCCCCCCGCGTATGTCTGCACGTCCCCCCGTATGTCAGCACCGTACCCCCCATGTCCGCACCGTACCCCAGCCCCGTACTTGGACGCACCGTACCCCAGCACCGTACTTGTATGCACCGTACCCCAGCACCGTACCCCAGCCCCGTACTTGGACGCACCGTACCCAAGCCCCATACTTGTACGCACCGTACCCCAGCCCCGTACTCGGACGTACCGTACCCCAGCCCCGTACTTGTACGCACAGTACCCCAGCCCCGTACTTTTACGCACCGTACCCCAACACCATTCCCCAGCCCTGTACTTGGACGCACCATACCCCAGCACCGTACCCCAGCCCCATACTTGGACGCACCGTACCCCAGCACCGTACTTGTACGCACCATACCCCAGCACCATCCCCCAGCCCCGTACTTGGACGTACCGTACCCCAGCACCATACTTGTATGCACCGTACCCCTGAACCATCCCCCAGCATCGCGTATGTACAGACCTAACAACAACATTGCGTATGCGAGCACGGTACAACAACATCGCATATGGACGCACCTTACATACGCGAAAACGAATCGTACTGAACCAGGACACTGTAAAACAGCACAAGGAGGGTCAATTCGACTCGCACAACACCACAAAACACATCTACAGTACAAAAAACATCAAAATGACTGATCTGGCACATCCAAACAGGTAAACAGAGGCCCAAACTCACAACCACCTCTTATAACACACCCTCCAAAATTTCAAACTCAGGCCCACCCACAAATGGACCAATAAAAAGGGCCCACACACACAAACCATGAGCCTTTGCAACAGACTCACTGCAGCTACAGAGCACACCCCAACAACTGCACCCATACACCGTAACATATACACCTTCACAAACACTCCTTCACACAAACCCCCTCTCCACATTCCCACACACACCTTCACATTCAAACCCACACACCCACAACCATCCACACCCTCACCCCACACCATGCCCACAGACAGGAATCTAAAGTTCACAAGGGAGGAGCTGGACATCCTTGTCAACAAAGTCATCAGAGTCGAGCCACAGCTCTTTGGAACATTGGTCAGACAGACCAGCATAGCCGAAAAATCACGCCTGTGGCAGAGGATCGTCGATAGGGTGAATGCTGTTGCGCCCATCAGAAGGACCAGGAATGAATGGCAAGCCAGGTGGTACGATCTGTGTAGGGCAGTCAAGCGCAAAATGAACGAGGACTACGCCCAGAGCAACATCACTGGAGGTGGGCTGCCCCGCAGACCGGTACATTACCATCCCTGGGAGGAGAAGATGATGGCCCTGCTTACGCCGGTGGGAGTACACGGAGTCAAAGGAGTTGCAGAGCCTGGTGAGTACACTAACAGCTTACGTAACATGGGGGTAATGGCATCCACACCCCTACCACACAAAATGCACGCAACTACCCCCAAGCCCTCACCGGACACCACCACACTCAAAAACAACACTCATACCACTAACATGTGTATGCCCCATCCACAAAGCAAGGCCATGCCATGTCCCAGGCTGCACGGAGCACAAACCCAAGACTGGATGTCCGGGATGCTGGGAGGGTGAGGCTCACAAAACACACTGTTCAACTCTGAATCAGACACCATTGCACTCAGCCCATATGGCCCATGTACATACCCATGCACCATGCTCAATGCACAGGGACTGGCAAAGTATTGACAAGATAGCTGACACTTGGCCCTGCTGTAGCCAGCACAAGGCCCTCCTGTGACCACTGTAAACTCAAACACCAACACCACAAGCTCAGATATCTAGGACAGGAACTCACACTCACTGTCATGCCAGCATGCAACACGAGGGGACAGATACATCACTTGGGAGACCCACAGCCAAATCACACTACACCCAACAGGAGTCCCTGTCACACACACCCCTTACACAAGCACACATCCCTGGGGCTGCCAATGGATTTACCCACTCTCACAATGGACATGTGACACAACAAGATCAATCCATAGCCAAAGAAGCATCCAAGCCAAAAATCTACATGTCAAACACTCTGGAGAACATATCAATCTGTCCCCCGCAACATACCCATCCACAAGTGAACAGTGAGGGGAATGCTAGGCACATACAACTACCTGGAGGAACTGTGCCAACTTGAATATATATGAAACATGGATGTCGCATGAAACAGCATTAACATTGTCTCTCTCTCACACACAGGGCAACCTCATGGATCTCCCCCCAACAATAGGGGTGAAGAATCACAGTCCCAGGCTCGGGAGGAACCTGATCCCACCGGCAGCGACGCCTCTCAACACTCTGCGGATGACCGCAACCCACCTGGACCCTCTGGTGTCCAAGCCCCTGCAGCACCTGCCTCAGGTACATCTGTGCCAACCACCACCCCCATTCCTGCCACATCCCAGGAGACACCCAGGAGCCCTACCTGCAGTGAGCAACTGAGCCAGTCTGACCTGGAGGGACAAGGTTTGCCGGGCACCCAGGAGGAGGCATACAACCCCGCAACTGCCATCCCTCAGGGGTCCCGTACACCTGATGTTCCCACAACGGCAGGCCAGGCTTGTGTGGGCAGGGGTGGTGGGAGTGGAGGCAGGCGGAGGCGAGAACCTGACCAGCCAGCTGAAGGGACCGGTATGTCACACATACGCAACATCATGGAGGCATACCGACGTGACACCAGGGCCATCAGCCAGGTAGTGGAGACCCTCACAGAGATTAAGAACCAGCAGGCCGAGCAACACGCCAGTCAACAACAACACCAAGGACGGATGGAGGCAAGACTGGCTGAGCTCCTGGCGGTGCAAATGGACATAAGCCGTTCACTCGGTCAGATCACCGACAACATCGCCAACCCTCCCTGTGCCACCAGGTGAAGACCAACACCAGCCACAAGGAGGGAGGAGGAGGAGGATTTATCCAACAGAGCGTCTCATACATCGTCAAGGCCTGCATCTGAGGGTCCCGCAAGGAAGGTGGGTCGTCCACGGAAAAGACCGTGAGAGGCAGCGGACCATCAACATCTCCCAGGTCACCTGGCCTGGCACCTGGCCTTCATGCGCAACAGCAGCACCTCATCCACTGACATTCTCTGCCACATGGACTTGCTGGTCACAGTCTGACCAATGATGACAAACACTGTGTTCTGGACTCTGATGACTTCAAATGCCAAGGATCCAATCTCCCCTTGTGAACTTTGGATTCTAGCCACACTGTATAGCACCTATTTTCACCCACAATATACGTCCCCCACCGAGAATAAAACAAACTTTCTTTAATTAGATGTTGTAGTCATTTTGCATGAGTCCACAACATATGTGTGGGGAAATGTCAAACTATGCCTGAGTGTTAAACGAACTCCAGCCATCCATACCCTGGGATCTGAGTCTGGTACAGGACACACATAAGTCACAATGTATCATCCAACACAGACATGGAGTACAATATTCACCCGTGATGGCCCCAAGCTGCTGAGAGGGGGCTTGCAATACTGTGCGGACAGACCAATTTGGAAGAGCATCATTAAGGTGTAGAGGTAATGTCTCATGTGGAGGTGCCTGGGGAAGGAGTCCCAGGTATGTGTAGCCATGTGGGAGAACTATGTCCTGCATGCTGGAGTGCGGTGGATGTGAAGAATGTTGGCCAGGGCAAGGTTGGATGCACGGAGTTGGCCCAACGGGGTCTTGGATGACAGACGTCAAAGGTTGGTTTGGGGTCTGGGGTTGTGGACTGCCTCCTGAGTGTGGATGAGGAGTGTGAAGGTCATCCTGCAGCAGACAGAGAACCATTGCAGCTATCTCAGGTGGACGGTGATGTGGCTGGGGCACGGGATGTTGAAGCTGAGGTGTGCAGATGCACCCTGGATGTGGACAAGATTTCCGGGAGTTTGGCTGTACTTGCTCTGTAGAGGGAGGGGCTGTATTTGACATGGCTGGTGTCGTGGACCTGGGGGATGGTCTGTCTTGCCTTGGAGTGGATCTATCTGTGGGTCATGTGCATCATGCGGAGGTTTTGCAGCATGAGGTACAGAGGCTGGTGAGTTGCATGGCAATTGTGAGCGACGAGTCCATGATGCTCACCATCTTGTGTGCGTGGCCACTGGGTGCTGGTGCAGTGCCCTGGTGGGTGGGACACAAGGAGTTGACCCAGCTGTAAGGAGACAATCCTCAGATGATTACCTCAGTCCTGTACAAGTCCAGCCTCAGGTGGCTGATGTTCAGCCATTCATCAATGGACCTTCTTGAAGGTTGGAGCTGGCAATGGCTGTGTCTTTGGTGAGGGGTAGGAGCAGCTGGCTGTCAATGGCATACGAGATGATGATGAGGTTGTGTGCGCATGTGATGGTGGAGAGGGGGGTCATGGACACGCTGAGAGATGAGCCCTGGACCATGTGCCAGATGACGCTACTGTACTACATGCTGAAGGCGTGAGTCCCACTCCCATGGCCTTGCTGGTGAGGCACTTGGTGATTTGATCCTGGTCCATCCCCTGGATACCAGTGTTGGAGATGTGTGAGCTGACAGTGTGTGAGCACATCGTGCATAATGCTGTGGAGAGGTCAAGGGGGGTGGCCTCACCATTGTTGAGCAGGGCAAAGTTGTCGGTGTTGGTGGCAATGATGACGGTTGCAGTGGGGTGATTACTGTGGAAGATGGTCTCCTGCAGGTTGCCTGGAGTTCTTTGCATGGAGGAAGTTTGTCAGTTGCTCATTGACTGTCTTCCTGGTGACATTTTCTGGCTAGGGAAGCACGTTGAGGTTCCTTGAGAGCCAGCGTTCCTGCCGTCCATTGTCTAAGAAGGGCCTGGGTCACTGCATGCCTCTATCTACCATGGAATGTGGCTAACTCCAAAGATACATACATGACGTGCTGGACGGAGGCTACAAGGATGGGGAATGATGTGGTTGAGATGTTGCGTGGGAAGGGGCCTGATGGAGATCCCCATGGGATGTTGCACATGAGCCCGGTGTTGTATCTGATGATGATGGAAGTCCAAAACCTGAGGGTTGTTTTTCCCGCGTATAATCGTGTGTTCTCCCTCTGTGTGACAAGGCTTGCGTGTATGTTCATGATCTTGCAGTGGTAGAAAGTTGCAAGGGATTGGCTCAGCCTTGCAAGGGTGGGGTGTCTTTTGGATGGAGAGCTGATGTCAGTGCACTCACGATGCTGATGAGCTCCTTGATGTCGTGCTGTTTTTTGTCCTCGTCCCCATCTGAATGATCTCCAATTGTCCTTGCTGATTATATGGTGATGGCTGTGTGTGCCGTTTTCCAGGGTTGTAAGACCACTGATGGTTATTTGTGTTGCAAGCTGTGCACAAGAGTCCTGCTAGACGTGTATGAGTCCAGTAGATCTGCCTTGTCCCAGGTGGCTTAATTGGTGATGTGCGTCACAGGAAAGCCTGTCAACGTGGCTAGATTGTTGGATCAGTTGCTGATCTAGTGTGTGAGGTTGCAGGGTGTGGCGGTGGTGTTGGCTCCAGTGTCCCACACAGCATGTCTGTGTTGACTTACATCAAGCATCTTTGGGGGATTGGTAGCGGGGTGTGTGGCAGTGTGTTGCCCGTCGGAGATGTGGATGCTAATGTGGATGGACCAATGATGGATGCTTGTGTTGGTCTCATCCAGCCAGAAGTTCCCGGCCCACAGCCACATGTATCCTGTGGATGTGAGGGCGTGCGTGACGATGGACGTGTTGAATTGTGGATGTAGGGCTGGAGATCTGTAGATGAGTGTTACTCTGATGGTTTGCAGGGGGTTTGTGCAAAACCGGATTTGTGACCCTGAGTGCGTACTTGGGAATAGATATCAATTCATCCTCCGGGATTGTTAGTGCCATCCCTGCGGGTGCTCTTGTATCTGTCTGAGATGGCAATGAAGAAGATGTGTGCTGATGATGCTTTCAACCAGGTCACTGTCATGATGGTGATGTGTGGGCCTGTTGTGTTGAAGAGGTAACAGAGTCCAATGGCGTGCTGTTGAACGGAGCCGGTGTGGAGTAGGAGGGACATGACCCGGTTGGTGTGACAGGGCCTGGAAGGCGGGGCAGCGCTGTGTAGGCAGTTGGAGTTGCACACTCAGCATGCGAAGGTGTGGTGTGTGCGCTTAGGGTATGCCTGAGAGCGGCGGTTGATTTTCGCTTGGACATTGCTCAGAGGGTGGCTGCAACATGAGACTGTTGTGTGATGTGGGTCATGCAAGGACATGAGGGTCGTGCAATGTGCACGTTGCATGCGCTGACGGTCCTGCCTTTGGCACCGCCTGGCCGCAACAGTGGCACAGACAAGCTGATGACAGCCTAATGAATGGGTGGAGGAGGAAGGGAGGAGAATCTTGGAGGCGCGTGGGTTGCAGAATCGGGGAACTTGGTGGGCCCTTGCCGCAGGGCCCGCAGCAGCAGGTGGCATGTACTGGAAACTAGGCCAAAAGTAGCACACAAAGACAAGGAGGTCCGAAAGGACAACTGCAACAGGTGCATGTAAAGGAAGGAGTGTCAGGTTACTCATGGCTCACCCAGAGAAAATGGATGAACAATCACCAAAGAATACTGACACAGGATCAGGACACAGAAAGCTGAGCTACGCACAGGAGACACACCCTCAGCAGGCGTTGACGGCCTGTTGGTGGAAGCAACCTGACCAAATACATACACAACCATGGACTTCATGCACAATAGAGATTATTAGCCATGAAGAACTGCATGCATGTTGCCGAACTACACATACACACATATGCACAATCTATGACAACTATGCCAGAGATGACACATGCAAAGTGGCAAGAGTCCTGCATTGACAGAGATGAGGCACTTTGGAGGGTGAGGAACACCTTTATTACTCAAGCTCACACTGAGGGAAATGCATCAATACGAACAGACTCACAGGTCATTTGACTGAACATGTGGGACCTACGCTGGACACCCCCTTCACAACACGGATGTAGTAAATCCAAATGAACTGGCACACAAGTTAAGGGGATCAGCCAAACACCTCCTGCTGCACACAGAGAGGCTGCAATTCCCCATTGAGCCCTTCATGGGGATGTCCCACACTATGTCCACCCGTAGCATCCCGTATGTGTCAGAGGGAAGTTTTACACACATTGATGCCTTCATCAGAATCCAAAAACCCTTACAGATGACTGTCACGAAGGGTGACTGTCAATTCATGGGAGTCATGCTACATGTTATGTGCCCCATGGTGAGTCAACATGTATGCATGGTAACACAACATGCACAGAAGCAGTCCCCACCAATTACAAACACGTACCACCCCCAAAATGCCTTGCTGCAATCCTTACCGAAAATGAAAATTCCCCATGTCCGTGCATGGAGCGCTGATTCAGCAGACGTTGCAATACTCATGACAAATAGCAGGAAGACAACGATGACACGAGCAGACAACATGCGCAAGAATCTGGGAATGACAGACACACAAGAAGTCAGCTAACAGATTTATCTCCACAGATATGGTCATTTACTGAACAGGAACAATGTTGGCCCCATGCAAATTTAAAATAAAGTGACCCTGCTAAAATGTGCAGAATGACATCATCACTCGAGTGACACATCAGAACACACATCTAAGTCACTTAGCATGCAGTCAGCTGGACCCACACATTGCAACACATGCCACCTAAGGCTACAAGCATGCACACTCAGACCCAGTGACTCACCATTATCAGAAGAAGTTGCGTATGAGCTGACTCCGGATATCCTCCTCCTCCTCCTCCTCACTTGCCTCATGACCAAGCCCTTCATCCTCCACGAGTGGATGTTCCTGCTCATCCTGATCCAGGATGAGTGGCACTGCCTTCTCCACTGCCATGTTGTGCAGCATGCAGCACACGAGGAAGATTTTGCAGACCTTCACCGGTGCATATGGGAGGGACCCGCCTGTCTTGTGAAGGCACCGGAATCGGCTCTTCAGGAGGCAAAACGTCCTCTCAGTCACTCGCCTGGTCTGCCCGTGTGCATTGTTGTACCGGTGATCTGCAGCTGATCTTGGGTTGCGGAGAGGCGTCATCAGCCATGGCATGTTGGGATAGCCAGAGTCCCCTACATGGAAACATCATGTAAATAAGTGGGTCAGGAGATGCCGTAAGAGCCAGAGATACCGCAACACACAGGACAAACAGAGTATACCCACCAACAAGACATGCTCGTTCGTTGTGCAGCCGCAGCATCATTTGTGGCACCCTGCTACGCCTCATGATGTAGGCATCGTGTGCTGACCCTGGAAAACATGCACAGACATGTGAAATCAGCATGTTAGCAAGACACACCACAAGGGCATTGATAGAGTGGTAATGTTTACGGTTGCGATAGGCTACCTCCTGTGCCTGTGGTGGTACCAAAGCCACATGTGTCCCATCAATGGACCCAATGACATGGGACATCCCTCCCAGGGCATAGAAATCACCCTTGACACCTGTCAACTCCTCAGGAGTCGGAAAATGGATGAATTCATCAAGGTGCTCCAACATGGCTGCCAAAACATCACGCAGGACACAGCTGAACATTGTCTGGGACATGCCACCAACATCAGCTATGGTGAATTGAAACGTACCTGTGGCAAAAAAATGTAGGGCTGCCATCACCTTCATCTTAGGGGTCAGCGCAGTGGGATACCTGTGTCGCGGTTGGAGGTGTGGTGCCACCTTGGTGGTCAAGTCCTCAATCAACTTGAGTGAATCTGTAACGTCGGATGCAGGCACGTTCCCTCATGGCACCCAAGTCTGGCATTGGTCGAGGGACAGGCGGTGCCCTGCAGAAAATTGTGATGGATGACGAAGATTGAGAGCATAACAACATCAATGTCAATAAACAGAGCACATGCTCAACTGCTACTACACATCTGCTAAATACAGAGTCTGGTGTGTGCAATACACCCAGGACACGTATGCTAGCTAGGTGTATACTCCTACCAAAAGCCACCTACACCCGTTGATTGGCAAGTCTACATGACATGCCCTGAAATGAGCTGGGGGCCAGTCTGAATGAACAGCCAGAGACATCACGGGAGTGACATACATCCACATAGCTGCATTTAAAGGATGTCATCTCATACAGACAGCTGACGGCAAGCTAGACGCACAAGTCACATGGAATGTCAAATGTACAGATCACACACCTTGCGCTGAAGGGGCACACATGAAAACAGAAAACACAGACATTGAGACGACGCAGATATGTCCTGATGTGAAAATATCACGTCCGATGCAAACAGACCCTGCTTACGTGGGAATCCACATGTGGCATGGTGTGCGTAGATGTGTGCCATGCAAATCTCCGCACAGACACATGTTGGATGCAGCAACAGCAGATGTAGTTGACGGAACACTAACAGCAAGCTCATGGGAACACATGACACACACATGACATAGTCACATCGGGGCACGCTGATTGTGAAATGTCAGTTGTTAGTGTCCCTGTCCCTGGCATCAGTAGGACAGTTGCGGGTGGTGGTGACTGTGCCATACCAGTGATGCTGTGCTTGACACGTTTGTACTACAAGCACACATGTGCAAAGTGTGGAGGGGAAGTGTGCCACATATTGACCCATCACACATGACATGTGTTCACAGGTCATCACACATCAATAGTGCAACTACATGAGGAGACATGTGCAAGATCACTGCCTGACACACCTAGGCCCTGCACATGAAAGTCTGCAATGACAATGACTTGATGTGCAGCCTTGTGCGAGTCGGAGACCTCCATTCCTTTCGTGTGCGCCTCCTATCACCAGTGTAAGCATATGAAATGCACCATACACACGCTCTGAGAGCGTGTGTACGGTCCATATCACTATTGTAGTGCTGCTATAGGAGTACGCGTGGTACGGACCATACACACGCTCTCAGAGCGTATGTACGGTCCGTATCACTATAATAGTTGTGCCATAGGAGTACGCGTGTTACGGACCGTACACACGTCGTGTGTACGGCCCGTATCACTATAGTAGTGGTGCCGTAGGAGTACGCGTGGTACGGACCGTACACACGTCGTGTGTGCGGTCCGTATCACTATAGTAGTGGTGCTGTAGGAGTATGCGTGGTATGGACCGTACACACACGCGTACTCCTACGGCACCACTACTATAGTGATACGGACCGTACACAGGCTCTCAGAGCATGTGTATGGTCCGTATCACTATTGTAGTGGTGCCTGCATGTACGGGTATGTGTGAAATGCACTGTACATGTTTTTTTTAAATCAAAAATTACATAGGGGACAAGTATTAGGCCCAAAATGCATGCTGGTTGTCATGGATACAGAGATTTCAGTTGCAATGTGGCCATCATGTGGGCTTGGAAAGTCAGTTGGGCCAAAAATTACAATGTTGCAAAGTGGTGTTTGAACCATGCAAATTTGTGTCATTGGTTTATGATTAAAAGGATTGGAGGAAACGTAGGATGCAAATGAGTCTGACCAATCACTCTGTACTCCTGTAAATGAAGCAAGACAGCTATAAGTCAGCCAGAACCCATGAGAGGGCACTTGCCTGCACAACTTTCCTGTCGACCACACTGCTGCTGTCTGTGCTTCCTCTGGCACCATGTCGTGGACTGTGGAGAGGGCCCAGCCATTCACCATGGAGGTGAATGAGGCCCTTCTGAATGTCCTCCTCCCACAGTACTCCAGCCTGTATGGGAGACGAGGGGAGCAGGTGAGTGCTGACCCCACTACCTTTGACTGTGCACCGGTTTCGTAGCTGTCACTTCTGGCATTGTGTCCAGGTGTGACAGACATGCACTGCCCAGTGTGAGTATGCACAAGCCAAATGGGGTCTCCCTGTCCAGTGGACACATGTAGCACACTTTGGATAAATACAAATGAGGCCAGGGAACAATGCCACAGAGTCAAACATATGCTGAACACAATGAGAATGGACACAGTGTTGGATGACACACATGATTACGAGGCAAGGGTGTCTCAGGGGACTGTAGTGGGCACACTGCTCCTTGTTCCTGGAATGATCTGACTGTAACATGAGCAACCGTCCTGGCACTATGCCTATGTCCCACTCATGCGCATCATGTCTGAGGCCACAACATTGTTCATGCATGCCGCAAGGGTGTTCATTTGAAACCGCACACTCCCATGTTGAAACTCATCATCAGTGCCAACAAATATGGACCCCCAACAGAGTGAACAGGACAGGGCACAGGCAAGGTAACAACACATGTCACAGACCACCCTGCCACATGAAGCTGAAAGCAATGTGCGGGGTCCATATTTGTTGGCACTGATGATGAGTCTCAACATGGGAGTGTGAGGTTTCAAATGAACACCCTTGCGGCATGCATGAACAATGTTGTGGCCTCAGACATGATGCGCATGAGTGGGAGATAGGCATAGTGCCAGGACGGTTGCTCATGTTACAGTCAGATCATTCCAGGAACAAGGAGCAGTGTGCCCACTACAGTCCCCTGAGACACCCTTGCCTCGTAATCATGTGTGTCATCCAACACTGTGTCCATTCTCATTGTGTTCAGCATATGTTTGACTCTGTGGCATTGTTCCCTGGCCTCATTTGTATTTGGAAAAGTCTCGCTGCAAACGACTGGAGCGTATTTGGAGGTCAAACTATTCTCCTGCAGACAAAGAAAATTATAAAACTGCACTCCACAAATATCACGCTCTTTGTAAAATTGCCAGGGCCAATCATGTTAACAACACTATATTGAAAGCCCAGAATCGCCCCAAAGCTCTTTTTAAGGCAGTCAAGGAACTATCAGGTATGGCCTGTGCTCCTAAAGCCCCCTGTTTGGATAGCATTCAATGCAATTCCCTGGCCGACTTTTTTATGCAGAAAATTGATAACATCTACGCGGGTTTTGGAGCCCCACTATCTGCCCCACCTTCATCCAGCTCACCCACACAGAATTATGACCAACCACTTCTTCTGGAGAATCCGGCTCAGTCTTCACTTCCCCTCTTGGATAAGTGGGACCTCATTTCTATGCCTGTCTTCCAGAAATTGGTGGCAGAGATCAAATCTGGTTCTCCCTTAGATCCCATGCCTCCACAGATTCTTTGTTCTCTAGCCACCGCTTCACTTGACTGCATTTTGGCTCTTCTGAATGCTTCTCTCACTGAAGCTATTGTCCCTAATGTCTGGAAGCATGCGATGGTTGCCCCACTTTTGAAAAAAGCTAACGCTGACCCTAGTAACCCAGCCAATTTCCGACCTATCTCCTTACTTCCCGGCCTCTCGAAGGTGCTGGAGAAGCACGTTAATCGTCATCTAACTACTCACATTGAGTCGGCGAACGTTCTTCACTTTTCCCAATCTGGCTTTCGGGCGGGCTTTTCTACTGAGTCCACCCTTCTGGGAGTTACGGAGACAATCAGATGTCAGGTGGATAGAGGAGAGACGGTGGCACTCATCCTTTTGGATTTGAGTGCCGCTTTTGACACCGTCTCTCATACCATCCTCCTTTCTGCCCTGAGGTCTGTTGGGATCTCTGGCTCCGCACTTGCTTGGATTTCCAATTTTCTTTCGGACCGCACTTTTCAGGTTTTTTCTCCTTCTTCGGTGTCCTCTGTTCATAATGTTCCGCACGGTGTCCCCCAGGGCTCTATTCTTAGTCCTTTGTTTTTCAATCTTTACATTAGACCTCTTGCTTTTCTTGCTGTACAGTCTGGACTATCTATTTTTTCATATGCAGATGATACTCAAATCATCTTCTCTCTCTCTGCTAATCAACACTCCCCTTGTTCCTCTCTTAGTTCAGGGCTCACGGACATTGCCAATTGGATGATGACTAACAAATTGAAGCTGAACGGAGATAAAACGGAGTTGCTCCTGTTTGGGCCTGACTCCACTCTCTGGGGCCCTCAACATTGGCCTCAGCAAATGGGTCCTTTGCCGGTCCTGGCAACTACAGCTCGCAACCTCGGGGTCCTCTTTGACAATCAGCTATGCATGAGACAACATGTGATTAAAGTCGCAGCCACCTGCACTATTATTATCAGGTGGCTGAGGAAGATCACGTGGATGCTTCCTCATGACACCCAGAAGCTTGTGGTCCAGGCCTTAGTGACATCACGGCTGGACTATGGTAACGTTCTACTCCTGGGTGCCTGCAAAGAGATCTCCCGGAAGCTCCAAGTGGTACAAAACATGGCTGCACGCTTACTGTGTAATTTGCCTAGATCTGCATCTGTTTCTTCTGCTCTGCTCTGCGCAGCCTGCATTGGCTACGCATAGAATCTAGATCTAAATTTAAAGCTCTATGCTTCATGCATCGCATTAAAGCTGGTAAATCTCCCCATTACCTATCCACTTTAGTTCACCAATACTGTCCCTCCCGTACTCTCAGATCCTCCTTTCAGTGCAGATTTGCTGTCCCTCGTTTTAAGCGCACCAGAGTTGGTGGGCGCTCTTTTTCGTATTTGGCGCCCTCACTCTGGAATTCGCTTCCTATTCCTTTGCGGTCTGAAATGTGCTATCTTAAGTTCCGCAAAGGAGTGAAAACTTGGTTGTTTTCCTTGTAACTTTCTCTTTGTACCCATGCCTGCTCTACATTGCTATGCTTCAGCGCCGGGAAACCCACGGGTAGCTGCGCGCTTAATAAACTTATATATAATAATAATAATAATATCCAAAGTGTGCTACATGTGTCCACTGGACAGGGAGACCCCATTTGGCTTGTGCATACTCACACTGGGCAGTGCATGTGTGTCTATTCACAACTATCTGTTGATGGTTCTTTGTCACGAATATGTGTTGGCAGCCTCAAAAGGTAATGTGGAGTACATTTGGAAAGTCTTGCTGCACATTTTAGTAAAGCCTGATTAAGAGGTGTCACTTCTTGAGCTGTGTTAGAATCCGGGTTCTCTGCTTGGCACAGGTAGGTACTTGTGATAAGCAGGGAACCTTTCCTCTAGTCAGGATAAGGGGATACACTCCTAAAATAACCCCTGCTTACCCTCTAGGTAGCTTGGCGCGAGCAGACAAGGCTTATCTCAGAGCGTTATAGGTAAAGCATTTGTGAACACATACAGTAACCAAGTAACAACGCTACAAATGGACACCACACAGGTCTTATATTAAAAATAAGGATTCTTTATATAGAGTTACCACAAGACCATTAAACGACAAAAATACACAATACTGTTACTTTAGATGGTAGAATTTTGCTTAGTTCTCTTAAGTTTTTAAATGCGACACTTTAAGTCAATGTACCTTTTAGATGCGACACGCAGGGCAACGAAAGTGTTGCAACGATGTTGTTGCGATGCAGTTTTTGGTGCAAAGAAATAAAGACATGAAGATCTTCCAAATGCGTTACGCTTCTCTGATGTTTGCGAGAAGACTCGACTCGATGCGTCAGCTGCAGCGGCGTCACCCTTTACTCAATGCGACGACAGCGGCCTTGGCAGCGGCACTCTTCTCCGACGTTTGCGAGACGCTTCCGCTCGATGCGATGTTGCAGCGGCGTCACCCCTTTACACGATGCGACCACAGCAGCTCCGATGTCGGCACGCTTCTCCATGGATGCGAGGCGCTTTTCTTGATGCGGTGCAATGCGACAGCTACGATGGCTGCGATGGAGACACGCTTCTTCCTCGATGTGAGACTCTTCTCTTGATGCGGTGCGATGCGTCAGCTACAAAGGCTGCGATTGCAACACGCTTCTTCGGTGTTGCGAGACACGTCTTGGATGATGCGAGATGCTTCCACTCGATACGATGCTGCAGCGGAGACACACTTTACGAGATGCGACGACAGCAGCTCCGATGGTGGCACACTTCTCCTTCTTGAGTCGCGCTTCCAGCTCCTTCTGACACGCAGTCCCTCAGAAGGTCCAACAACAGCAGCAGGCACTTCCAAAGAACTTTGGGGAGCTGGGGGGGGTGAAGTCTGTTGTTCCTGAGACTTCAGCAGGAGGCAAGCTCTATTCCAAGCCCTTGGAGATCTTTTTAAGCACAAGTTGAAATAAAGTCTTTGTAGTCTTTCTCCTCTCCTTCAGCAGCAAGGCAACCACTACAGGCCAATCCCCCAGGTCAGGGACAGTACTCCTCCTTACAGCTTTCCCGGTTCCTTCTCCTCAGGCAGAGGTTCTTCTTGTCAAGCAGGATCTAATTTCTTGGGAGCAGGGTCCCAATACTTATACCCCTAATTCCTTTGTTCCTCTGGGGTAGAGGGGCTTTTGCCCAGTCCAAACCAGTTCCTGAGCACTTTGTTGACATGACTCTGACTTTCTATTCAGGTTGCAGGGCAGAGACATCAGCCGCTCCACAGGAGGTGGATCCAGCATTGTGGTGGCAGAGCACAGCCCTATTCAGAGTCCAGGTGCACTCCTCCCACCCATCTGGATGTCAATCTCTCTATTCACCACCAAGCTACCTAGCCCTGCCCCTCTGGGTTTCCCCAGCCCTGTCACTCACACAAACCAGACAGGCAGATACACATCATAGCAGAGGCGGGCTGAATTGGTTAGGCAAGCAAATACCAACTTTCTAAAAGTGGTATTTGCAAACAAATAATTTTAAAATAAACTTAACTAAAAGATGCATTTTATTATTCTGAGTCCAGGCATACTAAATTCGAATTTCTACCATGTTCCCTGGGTCTGTTAGGATCATAGGATGTAACAATTCTGACAGCCCATTCTGGCCTATGGGAACAGGTAGCCTTGCAATAGTGAAAAACGAAAATGGCTGTAATTCACTATTAGGACATGCCACACACATCACGGCTTGTCCTACCTTATGCTTACAATGCACCCTGCCCTTGGGCCTACCATAGGGGTGACTAATATGAAGTTAAGGGAAGGTTTAGGGACTGGGAAGTGGGTACACTTGCCCAGTCAGCATGACAGTACCAGACTGCACGCAGGTTCTGCGATGGCAGACCTTAGATACATTTTACTAGGCCGCTTCGGTGGATGGCACAACCAGTGCTGCAAGCCCACCAGCAGCATTTGTATTTACAAGCCCTGGGCACTCCTGGTGCCCTTTACTGGGGTCTGACAGTAAATCAAATAAGCCAATCATGGAATCCAACCAACATATACATTTTAAATAGGGAGCACTTGCACTGTGGCACTGGTTGGCAGTGGCACAGTGCTCTGTGCAGCTAACACCAGCAAAACACATGAGGCACAGCGACAAAAAGTGGAAGGGAGACTCACGCCAAGGTGCCAGGTCTAACAAGCTGTCTCAATCACAATGTCTCAGGTATGGGGGATTTGTGCGGGCGAGGCCTACATGGCCAGACCTTATGTCTCCTTGCCAGGTCTGACCTGTGTGTGATAATTGGCTGGACAAAGACTCAACGTTCAGTGTCCCAGTGATGTTGTGCAGGGTTTAATGTTTGTGCTTTGCAGCATGTGTCAATTGTTTAGATACATGATTCCTGCTCATTCATGTTTTGCACCAGTGTGTTCAAGATGCTACGTAGTTTGGTCTTTGTGTGCTGACATCTGTGTGGACATTCAGGCTTGCCTTGGGGGTGTCTCCTCAGTGCAGGTATGCCTTTTTACAACGCAATAGCAGGCCCATTAGCTCATGCATTGTCCTGGGTTTGGACACGTGTGCCACTCCACATGACAGTCAGTGGGTCAGATGTGTTGCCAACTGTGTCATCAGGTAACGGATGGCCATGTGACAACCGACATAATTCAAGTTGTTAGTCACAAGGTATTGTACCTTGGCACTCTAAACACTTGTCAACAGGTCTTCATGTTTTCTATGCTTTAGTTTGATGTTTTGTTGTTGAGAACAATAATGTGCCTGCATGACAGATATCTCCCAAGGAAGTGCACACCAAACCACCTTTACACTTTCAGGGAACACACTGGCACAATTTTAAATAAGGCACTGTTCTAATGAGACTGTTTTTCCGATTATACATATACATGTTCCCTCAGTGTTGTTGAAATTGGGTAGGTCCTTGGTTGTTGGTGATACCAACTTACGAGTGTCAAGTCATTAAGCCCTCCGTGGGCCAATGTATATGTACTTTCTGCAACTACAGTTCTTTCTAACAGTGGCTTCTTTCAAGAAGGCTACCAGCTTCTTCAATGACTGGGTAAATGTAGTTTTGTGTGCACCTTCTTGGGAGCCATCTGTTATGAAGGCACATGTGTGTTCTGTTCACAAAATGGCACATTCCCACATTCTGACCATGTCGATTGTGTCAAGTATTGTGATTCCCAAGGGACACACTTTTTTTCGTTTTATGTTCCAAAGTACTTACAGGTCTCTGAGTGTGGGGACACCTTTGGTATTGAGGTGTGTTACTTTTTCCTTGGGGGCACCACTACTGTTTCTTTCAGGGTAAACAAGAGGTGGCATGACTTCATTGTAATGCTGTGCTAACCTGTTCCCAGACACTAGCTCCTCAGTGTTTTCTCAGTCAAGTTTTGGGCTGGTGTGTCCTATTGTTCCTTGTGTCCAAGTGGCATGGTGGGTTTACCAACTGGGGAGTACAGGGCTTACATATGTGCGGAGTAATCTAGCTGTTACTCAAGATGCATTGCCGAATATGCACTATGACCTATTGTTTTTGTACTCATGTGTCAGATGTATACAGGTGACTGATGTTTTTCTGTATCTTCACCTTGCCCACAGCATCATCATTGGAAACCGAGGGAGACACCGGCACAGACCTGGAGGAGGGACCCAGCACCAGTGCCACCAGTGCTGGCGAGTCTGCGGGAACCAGTGGCACGGAGGGCGAGGGGAGTCAGTCAGAGGACCTGTCTGGTGGTGAATCTAACTACGACGCAGACGGGTCCGAAGCTGACCTCATCGAGGGGGCGGATGAAGTACTGGGTATTTTAGACCCAGCGGTGCAGGGGCACACACCCTATGACTTCTGAGTTCTCCCTGTTCCAGACCTACAGAAACACAGAGTCTTCTGGGTGAAGTCAAAGATTCGTTTATTGGCTGCAGACCAATTACAGGTATCCTAGAAGTACAACAGCGTGTATGTTCTCAGGAGACTGCTAAAAATCATAGAAACGGACTTCTTCTTAAATACACTTTTTCCTGCCTCAAGCATACATTCCTAGGTTTACGATACGGCAATAAACAAGTGTACAGTTCAAATGAAAAGGCAGAGTCATGATGACCATCCCACATTCCAATCAAGCCAGCCCACAATGATTTACACAGCAAAGCTCAGATCCCACATTAGATATCGATAGGCCCCAATAAACATGAGCATCTCCTATTTTGGGAAACAGGCCATAAAGCAGGAACAAGCAGGTGCGGAAGTGATAAGCCGGAGGCTTGTGTGTGTGATGAAAGGACTTTATGGTGCGTCAAGCCCTGATACTAATCACAGGTGGCCGGAGGAAGGGGAGCTTGTGAGACCAGTTTGACCTGGGGCAGCAGAGCCAGCTGCCCAGGTCACAGAAGAGTCAAGGAAAGGTACAGGCATTGCAAGGCCCATATTTGCTTCATTATAGCCTATGTGAGGGCAATCACAAAATTTGCCACTCCTTCCACAATGGAACCCGCGTAGTGGTGCAGAATAACGTGTACGCAGTGTATTCATAGCTAGAACGTTATATAAAGCACTTGTACATACCGCATTAACCATTTGTGGTTCGCTAATACCAGGATAGACAGGGGTAGGGCCCTGTCCCCTACGCGGTCCCGAATATTAAAGTACGACAGACCCTCCTTTTGCCCTTACATAGGCAATTACTATACTCATCTCAATCCAAATCTAGGTCAATATTCACGAAGTCATGGAGATGTTGCTGTAGCATCATCCTATTACTTAGCTCGTCCCTCGATACAGGTTTCCTTACACATAAGGTAGCACAGAGGCCACATATCGCAGGAGCACACTGTATGCACAGACAGAACAGGAAAAGAATGGCTAAGATCATTCCAATGACCATCAGAACTTTCCAACCCCAGGCAGATACCATTTCCCAGAACCACCCCACCAGTGACCAGTCTCCTTTATCCACGTGTATGGATTCAGATATTTTATGGAGTTTGGAGATGGCTTGATAGACTGTTGGAGCGTTATCTGGTATGAAAATGCAACAACTGGATTGGATAACCTTACATACCCCACCGCGGTCTGCAAGAATAACGTCAAGAACCATGCGGTTCTGCAAAGTCATAAGGCGATCCGCTTGGAGCTCAGCGGTCAAATTACCAAGAGCACCAGCCGTTACATTAACAGTGGATTCAACCACACGAGTCAGTTGTCTCAGGTTCCTACTATTTACCATAGGTCCCCAAAACGGCAGGAAACCCAAGAAGAAGTCTCCCGCTTCCTGACCGGCAGTATCCTCCTTACTAATTACGCCCCTCACAACTCTGGTCTTGTGATAGTCAGAGGCAGCAGTAAAGTTTGGCGGTAGCAAGTTCGCAATATAACATGTGCCCGAGAAATCAGGGGGCAACCATGTATATGCTCGGTCATTGCAGATGAAATATGTACCCTTGGCAGCCAAAAACGCAGGGGAAAACTGCGACGGGAAAGTGTACGTTTCAGTACAGTCACTTCTCCCCAGTTGAGCTCTAGGATTCTGACCATTACCCTGTAAGCAGAACCGACCCATGTGGGGTACGACCCAGATTGGGGATGAGATTTTTCGCTGTCTTTCACCCAGACTAATACTATACCCCGTTGCGTTCCATCCTACATAAGGTTTCAACTCTTCCTTGGGTATGGACGAGTATGCATCGATATCTCTGCTCATATCGGCAACTCCTTTCATCAAAGCCTTATTATTGGTGATAGGTCTGATGGAACGCGGTTGTCGAGGGGAGTAAGTATCTAGAGCATAGAGAAACATGGTTTGGAATGCCCATGACGATCCATTGTAACTAAAAGGCAGTACCAGATAGGGAATACCCTTATTAATGGTATGTGGCATTAACCCACACACCCAGCAATTGGTTGTATTCATTACTAGTTGGTGCTGGTGCAAGAGCTGAATAAACGAGTTATTTACAAACTCTGATCGTCTGGTCTGTTCGTGTTCAGGCAGAGGGTGAAAAGAGTGTGAGGAGGCAGTAGAAAGAGGTATAGGCTGTACAGTGGGTGCAATGGGCTCTTGAGAGGAGAAAAACACAAATCCTACAGTAAACATTGTCATACTACACAGTATAAATAGGCACGAAAATACAAAACATTTGCTTCTCATAATTTTACATATCTTTGCTTTAAAGTTCATTTCCTCAACGGGTCTCTCCATCTTAAAAAACTCCATCCTCTAATCGGGCCGCTCGCGGCGGATGAGTTTCTTCTGCTAAGGAGTACGCCTGTCAGTCCAGGGAAAACGCCCTAGACCAACCAGAACCGTTGACCTAACGTCTTCGGCCTGTACCCCAAAGTCTTGGTACCGCGACCCTGCGGCGGAACCCGGATGGTGGTTCGAAAAACAAAAATCAAGAAAGTCCTTCAGATGGGAGAGCTTATAATGTCAAAAAGGAAAAATAGTAAGGAAATCTTTATTTGTCCATAGGCCTTGGTCTCAAATTATAGTGGAGACGGCCAGGTGCTGTTTGGTCTTGGAACAAGAGTTCAGGCTCTGTGGTGTCCAATCGATTTGGCAGTGGCACAGCCTCTTGCAGAATATTGTCACTCTCTTGGTCTGAAACTGTGCCTTTTATGCGTGCATCACTGAATGGTACAAAACGAGGTACAGTGTCTGTTTCAGAGTCGGCGATACCCTCCTGGACCCACTGGTCATATGGCAAAGGCAAAGGGATCCTTTTCACATGGGTGGCGTGGATCCAGTTCTTTTTGCCCTTCACTCGAACCGCTGATCTTGTTGACAGAAGTACAAGGTGGGGGCCGATCCAGCGAGGCTCGTCATTGGTTTTCCTCTGAAAATTTTTCACCAACACCCAAGCGCCTGGTTCGATAGGGTGTCCAGGAGCTTCAGAAGCTGGGGGGAGAGTATCATGTACCTGTTGGTGCAAAACACGTAGTTTAACAGTCAAATCATACAAGTAATCGAGTAGTACTGGATGCTCGATCTCACTGAATCTCGTGGGCCTTGGCACACCCCATACATTGGCCGGGCGGCCAAAGACCACTTCATAGGGGCAAAGTCCCACTCGCGAGTGTACGGTCATTCTGGTAGACAGGAGTGCTAAAGGCAGAGCGTCAGGCCATTTAAGACCGGTGCTCGCCTGGATTTTGGCCAGCTTGAGCTTTAGAGCTCCATTGTAGCGTTCTACTAATCCAGCTGATTGGGGGTGATTTGCAGCGTGGAACTTCTGCTTTATACTTAGCCCTTCACACACATTCTTCATCACTTTACCCACGAACTCACTTCCATTATCACTCCACACCATTCTTGGAATTCCAAACCTGGGGAAGAACTCTTTCACGAGGGCTTTGGCGGTGGAGAGGGCAGTATTATCTTTGAGAGGATAGGCCTCTATCCATTTCGAAAAAGCGCAAACAACCACCAACACATATTTCAGGTTGTTGCACCTTTCCATGTGGATAAAGTCCAGCTGCAAAACTTCAAATGGATATGATGGGGGTGCAAAATGACCAGCTGGAGTTGGGGTTCCCCTACCAGGGTTGTATTTCAAGCATACCATATAATTCTTGACCACATTCTCTGCGCACTTGGGAATCCCAGCATTCTGCCATACAGGAGCCAACAACTTGCAAATACCTTTCGTACTGATATGTGCCATTCCATGTGCCATTGTAACTACTGGGAGCACATATGCGTCAGGCAACAACCATCGCCTATGTTCTGTCAGATAAATTCAACAACCATTCTCATCCAACTTACCCATACTTTCTCTCCACTTGCTTAATTCTTTCTCCGTGGCTTCAGCTTGAAGCGACTTCACACTCTTTATTGTGTTTTCACACATACCAACATCATCAACCCATCTTGCGGGGCCTGCAACATACATTCTAGTCTTCACATCCTATGCTGTTTCTTTCGCGATCTCATCAGCAAACGCATTCCCACTTCCAACATCATCCGTGATTTTCCTGTGCGCACTACATTTCATAATCGCAACTTGCAACGGTAGGGTCAGCGACTCAAGGAGATCATTCACCAACTTGCCATTCTGAATTTTAGCTCCATGCGAAGTCAGGAACCCACGTTCTTTCCACAGTCGCCCAAAACTGTGAGCCACGCCAAAGGCGTACTGGCTATCTATGTAGATATTCACTCTCATTCCTTCAGACAACACGCATGCTCTTGTGAGGGCGATTAATTCTGCTGCTTGGGCCGAATTATGTGGCACTCGTGCAGTTTCCACTACTGTGTGTAAAGTCGTGATAGCATATGCAGCAGTCATGTCACCATTAGGGAGCTTGAAACACGAACCATCCACCCATAAAGTACCATCACACTCAGCCAGGGGAGGATCTTTTAGATCTACTCTCCCTTTCGTCTCTTCTTCTGTTCTGAACAGACAGTCATGTTGCTCAATCTCATCTAGGTCTGCTGGATTAGGCAGTAATGTAGCTGGATTCAGCGTATTGCATCTCTTTATGTGTATGTGATTTGCTAACAGTGTGAGCTCATAGCCTGATAATCGCGCACTAGTTAAGTGTTGTGTCTTGGTTCTGTTTAATAATGTGTCTACAGCATGTGGAACCATAACGATCAATGTGTTGTCCATTACTAGACCAGCAGATTGTCGGATAGACATAGCTGCAGCAGCTGTCGCTCTCAGACAGCTTGGCAATGCCCTCGCTACAGGGTCCAAGGTAGATGAAAAATATGTGCATGGGCGCGGTCTGTCCCCAAAAGGCTGTGTTAACACTGATAATGCACAACCATCTTTCTCGTGAACATACAATGTAAAAGGCTTGCTGTAGTCAGGGGTACCCAACACAGGAGCTGAACATAATGCATTGCGCAATTCCACAAAACTTTTCTGGCACTCTTCAGACCATGGGATAGGATTCGGTGTGTCTTTGCATGTCAATGCTAACAAGGGTTTTGCCAACAAGGAAAAATTAGGGATCCAGTGCCTACAGTATGAGGTAATGCCCAAGAAAGCACGCACTTCTCTCTGCGTTCTTGGCACACTCAACTGCGCAATGGCTTGAATTCTTTCTGGGGTCAGCTTCCTTCCCTCCTTCGATAACAGATGACCTAAGTAGGTCACTTCTTGTCGACAATATTGCAGCTTTGAGAGAGACACTTTGTGATGGAAAGCAGATAAATGGCGCAACAATGACAATGTGGCTTCTTTACAAATTTTTTCAGTATCCGCGGCGATTAGTAAATCGTCAACGTACTGAATCAGGATAGCGCCACTCGGTAAAACAAGTGCATCAAGCTGCGCTTTCAAAGCTTGACTGTATATTGATGGACTTTCACAGTAGCCCTGGGGAGCTCGTTTGAAGCGGAAGCTTCGGCCTCCCAGACTGAAGCCAAAAATGTCTCTGCTCTCTTCTGCAATTGGGATGCTAAAGAAAGCATTCTTTAAATCGATCACTGAAAACCATGCATCAGAGGCTGGAATCATCGTTAACAAGGCAGTTATATCAGGAACAACTGGAAACTGTGGCACAACAATCTTATTAACCTCTCTAAGATCAATCACAAATCTGTAAACAGGTGGCTGTGAAGGGTCCGTTCGTTTTAAGACAGGTAAAATCGGACTGTTGCAAACGTTGCCTCTTGTCTCTTCAATGACACCCTTATTAATCAAATCGCTTACAATTGCTAACAATGCTTTCTGACCTTCATTAGAGATTTTGTACTGGGGAATACGTGGCAGTCTGACATTAGCCTTTAAAGTTACCACGTATGGCGGTATCTCCAAGAGGCCCACATCATTGGGACCAGTAGCCCAAAGGACATCCGGAAGGGATGACAATTCAGGCGGCATTGTATTTTTAGACAAGTACATCGGGGAAATCACTTTCCTGCCTAATGTAAGTTGTACCCCTGACGGTGAACAATACAGTGTAGCATGCAATCTTTTCAACAAATCTAACCCTAGCAAATTTTCACCACAACCTGTGGTTAAGATCAGGGGTGCTTTCAGCTCGCAAGGTCCAATAGAAAGTGACATGGGACTGGAAATCGGGTTTCTAACCGGGGCGCCAGAAAAACCTACTGAAACATTTATATCGCCAGACAAAGGTGCGCCAGGGAGTTTTGAATGCATGATTGAACTCTTTGCTGCACCAGTGTCTAGCAGAAAGGGCTCCGTTACATTTGCTGTAGTTACCTCAACATACGGTCCGCTCTGATCCACTGGCACTGAAACAACTCCCTCTCTCTGTCTACGGCTGTCCTAGTAATCATTACTTTCTGTATTGTCATCTTCTGCATAGTAATCATTATTGTAGTACTGAGCTGTATTACTAGTCGCGTTGGCTTGCTGGTCAAAGCTATTTATGGTATTTTGAGGCGGAAGAGGACGCGCGTTCTGGGGAACATTTCCACGCCCTCTGCCTCTAGGAGCTTGCTGACCACCCCTACCTCTTGCGCCATACGCATTACCGTTCCGCTGCATTAATTTAGGGCAACTATATTTAAAATGATCTTCCTCTTTACAGTATGAACATTGGTTGGGACCTACAGGGACACGTGGTTGATAATACCCGTTCATTTGCTGGTTGTTCTGAAATTGTTGGGGTTGGTGATAGACACCTTGGGGTTGCCTATAATTATTCTGACCTCCACGTGGTGGGTAAGCCTGTTGTAAAAGGACCTTCGTTTTTAGTTCCTTTGTTTTCTTTTCTGTTCTATCCTTTTCATCCTTATCTCTGTTTTCATAATACTGCGCAGTAGCCAGTATTTGCACTGAAGAAGAAACAGCCGAAGAACTTTCTGAATCTTTTAACTTTTTACACAGGTCAGGAAGTAAATTCTGCACAAATTTATCTACAAATAACCGCTGGCCACCCTCAGTACTCATATCTTGCCCACTGTTATCAATAAACGTTTCTTCAAACCTAGTAAAGAAGTCTGACACTGTCTCATCTTTCTTCTGCTTGCATGCAGATAGTTTGTCCCAATTTACGCGCATCGCGGGCATTATTGTCTTCATATACGTGATGATTCTACCAGGGAGTTCCGCTATTAAAGGCTCTGGTTTCGCTCCACCAATCTGTCTCGCGTCAGCAGCGATGATGTTAGCCCATGTGTCCCCTAGTTCCGCAGCATGATCCGTATTACGAATGGATCCCCACAAAGGCTGTGGAACCACATTCCCAAACAGCATATCTATGTCAGCCAGATTCATTACACAGGATTCTGCAGTTTGAGACAACTCCTTATAATAACCGGTAGGGTTTTTACGGGGATCAGGCAATGTCTGCTTAAGTGCTAACACCTCAGATCTTTTCCATGGAACATGTACCCAAATACGCTGAAAATGTGCTACGACAGGTGGATTAGCATTTGGATCAGCAGGTCTCCAAACTGGGGGAACCTCACGCATCGGATATTGGCGTGCTTTTACCCTTTTTCCCACAGGGACATCAGGTTCAAACAATGACTGTTGACAATCATCATTTCTGAAGGATAACACAACCGCAACTGCTTTATCTACATCGCGATCCACAATTGTACCAGTTCCAAAATCAAACCTCACTCTACACAACTCCTGCGGGCTCGGGTCTTTACCACTATCCTCCAATTCCTCACAGAGAATTTCGCACATTTTCTCAAACACATATCTCTGTTTTGGGGCATCCCATTGATGAAAAACATTGACAACTGATTCCACATCATATAGTGAAGGGAAAACAATCCATCTACGTGCCATGCGATCTATTACCTTCTTTTCATCGGGGTTAGGCAATTGACTTCGCAATTGCTTACGCTGTAAGCCAGGAGTCGCACCGGATGACTCAAAGAGAGGTGACATTAACGTAGTAACCACATTAGCTAAACGCTGTCGCGCTGAAGGAGAAGCTGAGGCGAAAACAGGGGGATAAACAGAGGGGAGAAAAGAGGATGCAGAAACAGGTACTGGAGTGGTGCAAGGAAGAATGTCAGGGGAGGCAGCTGCTGAATTAGACAAAGTCGCAGGAAGCGCGGGGGCAGTTGGAAACACACCTGGCGGCCCTTGAGAAGGCTGCGCTATAGGGATAGGAGCCGGCTGTAAAGCAGCTGGCGGTAGCGGCAAGGCTTGCAGTATATTAACTGGAGGTGGCATATTCACAAGCTGAGGAGACGCCGTGGCATTTTGAGCATACGAGGGTGGCGAACTCAACAAATGCGACATCAGGGTATCTTTCTCCTTTTCTTCGGACTCATTCTGTTTAGAGTGCGGTAAAGCTGGGTAACATTTATCGATCCCTAACTTATGCTGTCTGTGCAATTGCTCAGTCATCTGCTCCTCCTCATTGTCTTTGAATTGTACAGCTGCTTGCATTACCGTCATACCTTTCTCTCTCTTATTCTTTTTCGCTAGCTTAATTTCCTTCTGTTTGGCTTCCTTTCGCCATAAGCGGAAAGAATCAAACATCGCCGGCCGGGCTTTCTTCTTAAACAATTTAATTTCCAAATTATCTAAAATATCGGTATTGAAACTACCATTTTAGGGCCATTTTAAAACACCGTCTTTTCTGGTGTAGTGGAAAGAATCAAACATCGCCGGCCGGGCTTTCTTCTTAAACAATTTAATTTCCAAATTATCTAAAATATCGGTATCGAAACTACCATTTTGGGGCCATTTTAAAACACCGTCTTTTCTGGTGTAGTGGATCCATACCTCGTTATATGCAATGGGGCCTACGCCATGTTTTACATAGAGCTCATAAGTTGGAGTTCCAACCGGAGGAACCGGACATGATTCCTCCAGCTGGAAATCTCTTCCACAACCCAAACAGAACAATCTACCAAATATTCTAGAACCAGGCATCTTCGCTCACTAGTCTAGATCTAAACGTCAAAGGATAATCAATTACTATAGTCTCGTGAATACACGAGTCCTCTGGCTTTGGCGTTTGCAAACTCCAAATTACCAAATCCAAACGATCCCGAAGGATACCAAACAAATTGGAGACGCTCCACTTATACTTAACTGAATATTGATGATCGATGGCGTCACCAGAAGACTCTCTCGATTGTTTCGCTCTCTCAAACTCGTCAAGGGTCCAAAACAGGTCGATTAATCAGGGCAGCAGTCCTTCGTAGCCGTCGGGACGCGGAGAACCTCGCAGAAAAGACTTTCGGACCACGTCGACATGCAGGGGTCGATGAAGTGGCGGCCTTCCTCCGGAATTTCCACACGAAGCTCCTCACGAACCTCTGGCTTGGACTGGTACCGCTGAAATCGCCCCATGTTGGGCGCCAAACTGAAGTACTGGGTATTTTAGACCCAGCGGTGCAGGGGCACACACCCTATGACTTCTGGGTTCTCCCTGTTCCAGACCTACAGAAACACAGAGTCTTCTGGGTGAAGTCAAAGATTCGTGTATTGGCTGCAGACCAATTACAGGTATCCTAGAAGTACAACAGCGTGTATGTGTCTCAGGAGACTGCTAAAAATCATAGAAACGGACTTCTTCTTAAATAAACTTTTTCCTGCCTCAAGCATACATTCCTAGGTTTACGATACGGCAATAAACAAGTGTACAGTTCAAACGAAAAGGCAGAGTCATGATGACCATCCCACATTCCAATCAAGCCAGCCCACAATGATTTACACAGCAAAGCTCAGATCCCACATTAGATATCGATAGGCCCCAATAAACATGAGCATCTCCTGTTTTGGGAAACAGGCCATAAAGCAGGAACAAGCAGGTGCGGAAGTGATTAGCCGGAGGCTTGTGTGTGTGATGAAAGGACTTTATGGTGCGTCAAGCCCTGATACTAATCACAGGTGGCCGGAGGAAGGGGAGCTCGTGAGACCAGTTTGACCTGGGGCAGCAGAGCCAGCTGCCCAGGTCACAGAAGAGTCAAGGAAAGGTACAGGCATTGCAAGGCCCGTATTTGCTTCATTATAGCCTATGTGAGGGCAATCACAAAATGGCCACTGCTTCCAAAATGGAACCCGCGTAGTGGTGCAGAATAACGTGTACGCAGTGTATTCATAGCTAGAACGTTATATAAAGCACTTGTACATACCGCATTAACCATTTGCGGTTCGCTAATACCAGGATAGACAGGGGTAGGGCCCTGTCCCCTACGCGGTCCCGAATATTAAAGTACGACACGGAGGCTGCTACAACACCTGGCAGCAGCCCAACATCAGTCCCCGCCTCCTCCATTCCCATCACCGCCCTCCCAGTTGCTCCGGTCCCTTCTGTCCGTGCAGGGCACCACCATGTCTCCTTCGGGACAGGCACCGCACCCCCTGCCCCTGTCACCCCTGCTGCCCTCAGTGCAGAGTCTGTGGACATACTGCGCCAGTTGCAGGTTGGGCAGGCATCGGTGCTGACTGTCCTCCATGGCCACACCACACGGCTAACACAGATGGTGTCGTTCATGGAGGGCATGTCAGCATCGATGTCTGAACAACGCAGGTTTCTGCGGTCCATAGACTCTTCACTGACGGCAGCAGTGAGACTCCTGCAGCGCTTCGTCCCCCCCTACCCCAGCCCCATCCACACTTCCCTCTCCCATACTTGTCCCATGCACACCCAGACATTCCCATGCATGCACCCCACCAAACACAGGCAGCACACCACCAAATAAGGGCAAGCACACACCTCCTGTCACGCACACTCAGGGGGATGTAGGCACACCCACTGGGTCTGGGGCAAAAAGACATGCACGCAGCCACAGTCTGAGTCCGCAGGCCTCACAACGCAGTTCCTCCAACAGCACTCCCCCTGGCTCCCCTGCCGAACTGACACCCGAAGAGCTGGCCATCACCCACACTGTGACACCACCCCGCAATCGGTCGAGGAAGTCCCTGGCCAGGGTAGTCAAGTCCCCCCTGTCCACCTCCTCCCCATTGGGTGCTGCACCCATCCCTCGCCCACCCCCCCCTCGGCCACCCCCCCTCTGTTGGCCCTGGGGTTTCTTCCGGTGCAGTGCTTAGCCTGGACGCCCTGGCAGCAGTGTGCAGCTACGTGCTAACATCCACCTTTGGCACTGCCCCACCCCCTGCGTTGGAGACGTCCATCCCTACACCCACCACACCTGCCCTTCCCCCTCCTGTCCCTGCGGTGCCTGGTCCTTGCCCACATGATGCCCCCCCAGTTGACGAACCTGAGGGTTCCAATGTGCAGGCAAGCTAGGGGAGACGCGTGCCCATGTGTCCCCCCAATGACTTCTATTGTGGTCTGGCCATTGGACTTTGTATATAGTGTAATTTCATGTTGCTGACTAAAGCATTTATTTTTACTTTGCACACTATTGCATTTCAGGTATTGATGTTGGTGCTGATGCTCCTGGAGTTGGTGTAGTGGTAATGCGTTATGGTTCTGAGAAATGTTCTACTCTGATGGTCATGAGGTGGACCATGGTTTCTGCGTGCCATCAAAAGGTCTCTGCAAATGATCATTGTTAGTCTGTGTTATTTTGGTTGTGAGACATTGTCCCAAGGAGTGTTCCTTCCTCTGTGGCACCTGACATCTTCCCTGCAAAAAGTTGCACAATTGTTGTGCTGACCTGTGTCTACATTTCCTTTGTTGGTGACGGATCCCTTCAACTATGGCCATGCCTGCTCAGCAATGTCTCCGGCTGCATCGTCTGTGCCATCCTTGCTAGTCACTGTACTTGTGTATTGAGTATGTCGAAATGCCTTCATGGAGAAATTCTCCCTTTTCAGCACTATGCATGTGTGTACTCCCATCCTAGCACACATATGGTACTTTTTCTGCAGGGTATTTGGGCACATGACTCACATTTGTGGGCATTGTATCTGTGGGAACTCCACCCTAGTCCTTCCATGAGAGACAACATCTTGGTGGCTGGATCAGCACCTGAACATTCCTATCAGTTCTGGGATGTGCGTGACAGTGTGTGTTCCCTTTGGCTCTCTTAGTTTAGTAGGCAGTGACATGACTATACTGGCTTGTGGCAGGATCTCAGTGTGTGTATTGCGCTGCATCCTCCAGGGGTGGGTATGCATGTGTTATTTGTCCTCACACCCACATGTGGTGTGTCATGCAGTGGCGGAGTGACATCCATCTTCCTGGGAGTGGGACACTGCTGTCAGTGATGTGTTGTTATGGAACTATCATCATTGTCCACAGTTAGGGATGCGTACATACACCCATGGATTTGTGATCATCTGAAAATGATGTATGCCCCCCATGTCTCTGTCCACTGCTGGGAGTCCTCTGCACCCACCCCTCTCATGTCTGTCCACTGCTGGGAGTGATATTCACCCACCACTCATATTGCAGGCCACTGCTGGGGGTCCTCTGCACCCACCCCTCACATGTCTGTCCACTGCTGGGAGTCCTCTGCACCCACCCCTCACATGTCTGTCCACTGCTGGGAGTGATATGCACCCACCCCTCATGTTGCAGGCCACTGCTGGGAGTCCTCTGCACCCACCCATCACATGTCTGTCCACTGCTCGGAGAGATATGCACCCACCCACCCCTCATATTTCAGGCCACTGCTGGGGGTCCTCTGCACCCACCCATCACATGTCTGTCCACTGCTGGGAGTCCTCTGCACCCACCCCTCACATGTCTGTCCACTGCTGGGAGTGATATGCACCCACCCCTCATGTTGCAGGCCACTGTTGGGAGTCCTCTGCACCCACCCCTCACAAGTCTGTCCACTGCTGGGAGTCCTCTGCACCCACCCCTCACATGTCTGTCCACTGCTGGGAGTGATATGCACCCACCCCTCTTATGTCTGTCCACTGCCGGGAGTCCTGTGCACCCACCCTTCACATGTCTGTCCAGTGCTGGAAGTGATATGCACCCACCCCTCATATTGCAGGCCACTGCAGGGAGTCCTGTGCACCCACCCCTCACATGTCTGTCCACTGCTGGGAGTGATATGCACCCACCCCTCATGTATCTGTCCACTGCTGGGAGTCCTCTGCACCCACCCCTCACATGTCTGTCCACTGCTGGGAGTGATATGCAGCCACCCCTCATGTTGCAGGCCACTGCTGGGAGTCCTCTGCACCCACCTCTCACATGTCTGTCCACTGCTGGGAGTCCTCTGCACCCAACCCTCACATGTCTGTCCACTGCTGGGAGTGATATGCACCCACCCCTCATATGTCTGTCCACTGCTGGGAGTCCTCTGCACCCACCCCTCACATGTCTGTCCACTGCTGGGAGTGATATGCACCCACCCCTCATGTTGCAGGCCACTGTTCGGAGTCCTCTGCACCCACCCCTCACATGTCTGTCCACTTCTGGGAGTGATATGCACCCACCCCTCATATGTCTGTCCACTGCTGGGAGTCCTCTGCACCCCCCCTCACATGTCTGTTCACTGCTGGGAGTGATATGCACCCACCCCTCATATTGCAGGCCACTGCTGGGGGTCCTCTGCACCCACCCCTCACATGTCTGTCCACTGCTGGGAGTCCTCTGCACCCACCCCTCACATGTCTGTCCACTGCTGGGAGTAATATGCACCCACCCCTCATGTTGCAGGCCACTGCTGGGAGTCCTCTGCACCCACCCCTCACATGTCTGTCCACTGCTGGGAGTGATATGCACCCACCCCTCATGTTGCAGGCCACTGCTGGGGGTCCTCTGCACCCACCCCTCACATGGCTGTCCTCTGCTGGGAGTCCTCTGCACCCACCCCTCACATGTCTGTCCACTGCTGGGAGTGATATGCACCCACCCCTCATATGTCTGTCCACTGCTGGGAGTCCTCTGCACCCACCCCTCACATGTATGTCCACTGCTGGGAGTGATATGCACCCACCCCTCATGTTGCAGGCCACTGCTGGGAGTCCTCTGCACCCACCCCTCACATGTCTGTCCACTGCTGGGAGTCCTCTGCACCCACCCCTCACATGTCTGTCCACTGCTGGGAGTGATATGCACCCACCCCTCATATGTCTGTCTACTGCTGGGAGTCCTCTGCACCCACCCCTCACATGTCTGTCCACTTCTGGGAGTGATATGCACCCACCCCTCATATGTCTGTCCACTGCTGGGAGTCCTCTGCACCCCCCCTCACATGTCTGTTCACTGCTGGGAGTGATATGCACCCACCCCTCATATTGCAGGCCACTGCTTGGGGTCCTCTGCACCCACCCCTCACATGTCTGTCCACTGCTGGGAGTCCTCTGCACCCACCCCTCACATGTCTGTCCACTGCTGGGAGTAATATGCACCCACCCCTCATGTTGCAAGCCACTGCTGGGAGTCCTCTGCACCCACCCCTCACATGTCTGTCCACTGCTGGGAGTGATATGCACCCACCCCTCATGTTGCAGGCCACTGCTGGGAGTCCTCTGCACCCACCCCTCACATGTCTGTCCAATGCTGGGAGTGATATGCACCCACCCCTCATATGTCTGTCCACTGCTGGGAGTGATATGCACCCACCCCTCATATGTCTGTCCACTGCTGGGAGTCCTCTGCACCCACCCCTCACATGTATGTCCACTGCTGGGAGTAATATGCACCCACCCCTCATGTTGCAAGCCACTGCTGGGAGTCCTCTGCACCCACCCCTCACATGTCTGTCCACTGCTGGGAGTGATATGCACCCACCCCTCATGTTGCAGGCCACTGCTGGGAGTCCTCTGCACCCACCCCTCACATGTCTGTCCAATGCTGGGAGTGATATGCACCCACCCCTCATATGTCTGTCCACTGCTGGGAGTCCTCTGCACCCACCCCTCACATGTCTGTCCACTGCTGGGAGTGATATGCACCCACCCCTCATATTGCAGGCCACTGCTGGGAGTCCTCTGCACCCACCCCTCACATGTCTGTCCACTGCTGGGAGTGATATGCACCTACCCCTCATGTTGCAGGCCACTGCTGGGAGTCCTCTGCACCCACCCCTCACATGTCTGTCCACTGCTGGGAGTGATATGCACCCACCCCTCATGTTGCAGGCCACTGCTGGGAGTCCTCTGCACCCACCCCTCACATGTCTGTCCAATGCTGGGAGTGATATGCACCCACCCCTCATATGTCTGTCCACTGCTGGGAGTCCTCTGCACCCACCCCTCACATGTCTGTCCACTGCTGGGAGTGATATGCACCCACCCCTCATATTGCAGGCCACTGCTGGGAGTCCTCTGCACCCACCCCTCACATGTCTGTCCACTGCTGGGAGTGATATGCACCTACCCCTCATGTTGCAGGCCACTGCTGGGAGTCCTCTGCACCCACCCCTCACATGTCTGTCCACTGCTGGGAGTGATATGCACCCACCCCTCATGTTGCAGGCCACTGTTGGGAGTCCTCTGCACCCACCCCTCACAAGTCTGTCCACTGCTGGGAGTCCTCTGCACCCACCCCTCACATGTCTGTCCACTGCTGGGAGTGATATGCACCCACCCCTCATATGTCTGTCCACTGCCGGGAGTCCTGTGCACCCACCCTTCACATGTCTGTCCAGTGCTGGAAGTGATATGCACCCACCCCTCATATTGCAGGCCACTGCTTGGGGTCCTCTGCACCCACCCCTCACATGTCTGTCCACTGCTGGGAGTCCTCTGCACCCACCCCTCACATGTCTGTCCACTGCTGGGAGTAATATGCACCCACCCCTCATGTTGCAAGCCACTGCTGGGAGTCCTCTGCACCCACCCCTCACATGTCTGTCCACTGCTGGGAGTGATATGCACCCACCCCTCATGTTGCAGGCCACTGCTGGGAGTCCTCTGCACCCACCCCTCACATGTCTGTCCAATGCTGGGAGTGATATGCACCCACCCCTCATATGTCTGTCCACTGCTGGGAGTCCTCTGCACCCACCCCTCACATGTCTGTCCACTGCTGGGAGTGATATGCACCCACCCCTCATATTGCAGGCCACTGCTGGGAGTCCTCTGCACCCACCCCTCACATGTCTGTCCACTGCTGGGAGTGATATGCACCTACCACTCATGTTGCAGGCCACTGCTGGGAGTCCTCTGCACCCACCCCTCACATGTCTGTCCACTGCTGGGAGTGATATGCACCCACCCCTCATGTTGCAGGCCACTGCTGGGAGTCCTCTGCACCCACCCCTCACATGTCTGTCCAATGCTGGGAGTGATATGCACCCACCCCTCATATGTCTGTCCACTGCTGGGAGTCCTCTGCACCCACCCCTCACATGTCTGTCCACTGCTGGGAGTGATATGCACCCACCCCTCATATTGCAGGCCACTGCTGGGAGTCCTCTGCACCCACCCCTCACATGTCTGTCCACTGCTGGGAGTGATATGCACCTACCCCTCATGTTGCAGGCCACTGCTGGGAGTCCTCTGCACCCACCCCTCACATGTCTGTCCACTGCTGGGAGTGATATGCACCCACCCCTCATGTTGCAGGCCACTGTTGGGAGTCCTCTGCACCCACCCCTCACAAGTCTGTCCACTGCTGGGAGTCCTCTGCACCCACCCCTCACATGTCTGTCCACTGCTGGGAGTGATATGCACCCACCCCTCATATGTCTGTCCACTGCCGGGAGTCCTGTGCACCCACCCTTCACATGTCTGTCCAGTGCTGGAAGTGATATGCACCCACCCCTCATATTGCAGGCCACTGCAGGGAGTCCTGTGCACCCACCCCTCACATGTCTGTCCACTGCTGGGAGTGATATGCACCCACCCCTCATGTATCTGTCCACTGCTGGGAGTCCTCTGCACCCACCCCTCACATGTCTGTCCACTGCTGGGAGTGATATGCAGCCACCCCTCATGTTGCAGGCCACTGCTGGGAGTCCTCTGCACCCACCTCTCACATGTCTGTCCACTGCTGGGAGTCCTCTGCACCCAACCCTCACATGTCTGTCCACTGCTGGGAGTGATATGCACCCACCCCTCATATGTCTGTCCACTGCTGGGAGTCCTCTGCACCCACCCCTCACATGTCTGTCCACTGCTGGGAGTGATATGCACCCACCCCTCATGTTGCAGGCCACTGCTCGGAGTCCTCTGCACCCACCCCTCACATGTCTGCCCACTTCTGGGAGTGATATGCACCCACCCCTCATATGTCTGTCCACTGCTGGGAGTCCTCTGCACCCCCCCTCACATGTCTGTTCACTGCTGGGAGTGATATGCACCCACCCCTCATATTGCAGGCCACTGCTGGGGGTCCTCTGCACCCACCCCTCACATGTCTGTCCACTGCTGGGAGTCCTCTGCACCCACCCCTCACATGTCTGTCCACTGCTGGGAGTAATATGCACCCACCTCTCATGTTGCAGGCCACTGCTGGGAGTCCTCTGCACCCACCCCTCACATGTCTGTCCACTGCTGGGAGTGATATGCACCCACCCCTCATGTTGCAGGCCACTGCTGGGGGTCCTCTGCACCCACCCCTCACATGGCTGTCCTCTGCTGGGAGTCCTCTGCACCCACCCCTCACATGTCTGTCCACTGCTGGGAGTGATATGCACCCACCCCTCATATGTCTGTCCACTGCTGGGAGTCCTCTGCACCCACCCCTCACATGTATGTCCACTGCTGGGAGTGATATGCACCCACCCCTCATGTTGCAGGCCACTGCTGGGAGTCCTCTGCACCCACCCCTCACATGTCTGTCCACTGCTGGGAGTCCTCTGCACCCACCCCTCACATGTCTGTCCACTGCTGGGAGTGATATGCACCCACCCCTCATATGTCTGTCCACTGCTGGGAGTCCTCTGCACCCACCCCTCACATGTCTGTCCACTTCTGGGAGTGATATGCACCCACCCCTCATATGTCTGTCCACTGCTGGGAGTCCTCTGCACCCCCCCTCACATGTCTGTTCACTGCTGGGAGTGATATGCACCCACCCCTCATATTGCAGGCCACTGCTTGGGGTCCTCTGCACCCACCCCTCACATGTCTGTCCACTGCTGGGAGTCCTCTGCACCCACCCCTCACATATCTGTCCACTGCTGGGAGTAATATGCACCCACCCCTCATGTTGCAAGCCACTGCTGGGAGTCCTCTGCACCCACCCCTCACATGTCTGTCCACTGCTGGGAGTGATATGCACCCACCCCTCATGTTGCAGGCCACTGCTGGGAGTCCTCTGCACCCACCCCTCACATGGCTGTCCTCTGCTGGGAGTCCTCTGCACCCACCCCTCACATGTCTGTCCACTGCTGGGAGTGATATGCACCCACCCCTCATATGTCTGTCCACTGCTGGGAGTCCTCTGCACCCACCCCTCACATGTATGTCCACTGCTGGGAGTGATATGCACCCACCCCTCATGTTGCAGGCCACTGCTGGGAGTCCTCTGCACCCACCCCTCACATGTCTGTCCACTGCTGGGAGTCCTCTGCACCCACCCCTCACATGTCTGTCCAATGCTGGGAGTGATATGCACCCACCCCTCATATGTCTGTCCACTGCTGGGAGTCCTCTGCACCCACCCCTCACATGTCTGTCCACTGCTGGGAGTGATATGCACCCACCCCTCATATTGCAGGCCACTGCTGGGAGTCCTCTGCACCCACCCCTCACATGTCTGTCCACTGCTGGGAGTGATATGCACCTACCCCTCATGTTGCAGGCCACTGCTGGGAGTCCTCTGCACCCACCCCTCACATGTCTGTCCACTGCTGGGAGTGATATGCACCCACCCCTCATGTTGCAGGCCACTGCTGGGAGTCCTCTGCACCCACCCCTCACATGGCTGTCCTCTGCTGGGAGTCCTCTGCACCCACCCCTCACATGTCTGTCCACTGCTGGGAGTGATATGCACCCACCCCTCATATGTCTGTCCACTGCTGGGAGTCCTCTGCACCCACCCCTCACATGTCTGTCCACTGCTGGGAGTCCTCTGCACCCACCCCTCACATGTCTGTCCAATGCTGGGAGTGATATGCACCCACCCCTCATATGTCTGTCCACTGCTGGGAGTCCTCTGCACCCACCCCTCACATGTCTGTCCACTGCTGGGAGTGATATGCACCCACCCCTCATATTGCAGGCCACTGCTGGGAGTCCTCTGCACCCACCCCTCACATGTCTGTCCACTGCTGGGAGTGATATGCACCCACCCCTCATGTTGCAGGCCACTGCTGGGAGTCATCTGCACCTACCCCTCACATGTCTGTCCACTGCTGGGAATCCTATGCAGCCACCCACCCACCAACCCACCCCTTGGTGCAGTACACTGCTGTCCTGGGCCTACACACACACCAATATAGTGGTAATATGCTGCACCAGGCCATAGGCCAACATTTGTGGCGTGTGTACGCCTTGTATCCAAAATGTATTGGTGCCCTAATGGTACGTGTGATACGGACCGTACCCCCGCATTCATGGGGTGTGTACGGTCTATACCACCCGTACCCCTTCGGCACTAATACAATGGTGATACGGCCCGTACCCACGCTATGTATGCGTGGGTGCGGTCCGTATCACTATAGTAGTGGTGCCGTAGGGGTATGCGTGGTACGGTCCGTACACACGCCCTGTGAGCATGTGTATGGTCCATTCCACGCGTACCTTCCTGCCCCTCACCCCCCCTTGGCCCCTGGGTGTTGGTCTCACCTTCTGCGGCGTGTGCGTAGGGTTCGGTGCACCAGGTCATAGGCTAAGAGGGCCAGGATGACAGGTAGGATGGGGTCCATGGTTGTCCGTCGCGTACCGGGGCTCCTTTTTAGCGTCGGACTCAGTTCTCCGGCATTTTTTGGCTGCCGTAAAAAAATAGCTGTGCGGAGTGACGTAGGGACGAATCGTACTTGCTGGTCCGTAAAACGCTGCCTGACTCCATACGGATGTCGCGTACATGCTGTCCAGGATCAGACTTGTAGGTATTTTTTAGCCGTACGGTGTTTTGTGCGATACGTATGGAGAATACGCTCCGTACGACGAATCGTACCCGGGTTTTACAGGATCGCAATCGGCACCTATGTGTCTTAATGCCTGAGACTTTCTACAGGTGTATTGACAGTGACTAGATAGTGAGAGTGCTGGTAGTTGTCAGGAGGGTGAGTTTTTAAAGTGCTTGTGTATTGGAACAGCGATTAGATAAGGACATGCTTCTGTCAGGATAATTGCATCAGTGGACAGAGACTGATAGGCTGATTGGGGCACTACATGAATACTACCTGGCTTATTGCAAGAGTGAATCAGTAGTCTGCTGGGGGTTACAGGCCTGCATACATTGCGCACATTTCACAGTAGCACTATGTTTCTTAATGCTTGAGGCATTCTATAAGTGTATGCACAGTGACTAGATAGTGAGAGTGCTGGTAGGTGACAGGAGGGTAAGTTTTTAAGTGCTTGTGTGTTGGCACAGAAATTAGAAAAGGACATGCTTCTGTCAAGATGATTGCAGGAGTGGGCAGAGAGTGACAGTCTGATTAGAGCACTGCATGAATACTACCTGGCTTATTCCAAGGGTGAATCAGTTGTCTGCTGGGGGTTAGAGGCCTGCATAGAGTGCGCATATTTCACTGTACCACTGCTTGTCTTAATGCCTGAGTCGTTCTACAAGTGTATGAATACAGAGAGGATAGTTAAAGTGGTGGTACTTGACAGCTGGAAGAGTTTATAAGTGCTTGTGTGTTGACACAGCGATTAGATAAGGACATACTTCTGTCAAGATAATTGCAGGAGTGGACAGAGTCTGATAGGCTGATTGGAGCACTGCATGAATACTACCTGGCTTATTGCAAGGATGAATCAATAGTCTGCTGGGGGTTACAGGCCTGCATACATTGCGCATATTTCACTGTACACTATGTGTCTTAATTAAGGGTGGGCGTAGTGGGCGTAGTGGGGCTACGTGAAGCAGCACGTAGTGTGCCCGAATCTACGCACACTATGCGCTTCGCGTAGCCCCACTACTCGCCACCCGCCACCCGCCACCCACCCACCCTACTTTTAAAAGATAAAATTAATTTGTAATAAAGCAAATTAAAGGCACTTACCTGACGCGCGGCGTCTCCCGGGGCTCCCTCTTCCTGGTTTTCAATTTTCCTGACAAATGCGTATGCGCGGACACCCGCGCATGCGCATTTCTTGCGAGAAATGCGCATGATTAGGGCACTACATAAATACTACCTGGCTTATTGCAAGGGTGAATCAGTAGTCTGCAGGGGGTTAAGAGCCTGCATACATTGCGCATATTTCACTGTAAACTTTGGGGCAGATTCAAAAGAAAGTGACGCATCTGTACAGATGCGTCACTTTCCCCGCGCCATCCTTAGAAACCCTTGTGCCACCATAGATGCGCCGTATTTACAATACGGCGCACTATGGTGCAAGGATTGACAGAAATTCTGACGCATCAGTTGGTGGAAAAGTCACGCATTTGCTGGAGTCGTGTCGCAAGTACGACGCAACTCCAGCAATGCGTGTTGTGGCCTATTCCCACTACACTGCATCATTACTTACGCCTGCTTGAAGCAGGCATAAGGTTTTGACGCAGTGGCGTCCTAAAGGTGGCGCTGTGAAATCTTGTAGATTTCACTGAGTTACTTTTACGAGGCCTTCCTGCGTGGGAACGCCCACCCTGCATACATTATACCTGAGGCAGGTATAATGTGATGCAGGGCTTTACAACGTGACGCATCTCCCTAGATGCGTCACGTTGTAAATAGGCCGCATTGTTTGCGCCACTGTTGCATCAAAAAAGTGACGCAACTGCAGCGCAAAAGTCATGCAAGGGGCTTGTAAATCTGCCCCTATGTGTCTTAATGCCTGAAGCATTCTATAGGTGTATGCACAGTAACTAGATAGTAAGATTGGTGGTAGTTTACTGAAGGGTGAGTTTTTAAGTGCTTGTGTTTCAGCACAGAGAGTAGATACAGTTATGGTGCTGTTAGGATATAGGAGGATTGGACAGGGAATGACAGTGTGATTGCTTATCTGCATGGCTACTGTATGGATTTTTGCAGGAGTAAATCAATTGTCTGCAGGGGGTTAAAGCACTGCATAGATTGTGCACATTTACTTATATACTAACTACGAAATTACACATTATAGAACCACAAAATCACTTCTCATACACTTATAAAATCACATTTTCATCACCTTTGCAGTCCTCTAATATATTATATACCTATCATTAATTCATACAAATATAAATATAATGTAAACAAAATCCTGACCCATGACATACCAACTACTGCATACCAGGAAGAATAAAATGTACTGACTTTCTTTGCAGCTACATATTGTCCTTTAAATCTACAAATATGCAACTTCATCAAACTATACCTCTCAACAGACTTAATGAAGAACAGTAACAAAGAACACTTTTTTTAATAAGAATTTTTAAAACTGCAGAAACTGTACCAACTAATAACAGATTCATAATTATTAACACCTTATATGATCATCTTGCAAACAGCACAATTGTACCTCATTTTACCACACTATCTATAATAATGCAATATTTTTAAACTATACCTTTTTACACAGAAGACATAATCATGCCTAATAAACTACACCTTATATGAATTTTTTAGAAAATACACCTTCTTAGTACATATTTAACCAATTAATAGTAAATAAAAGCCTTCACTCAACTATATCTTCTAACACACTTAAATAAATATATTACTGTACATACTACTTGGTCACAGAGAATAATACTTTTCAACTGACATCTTCACCCCTTGTCCTTAAGGTCAGTTTCCATTGCAACAGATCATTCAACATTCAACTTAGCTACCAGGTCACAAGTTCACCATACAGTGTTACAAATGACAACAGAAGGTGTGGTTGGCTTTGCAATGCTTGCCCTTATCCTCTCTGCCGTACTTTTCCAACATTTGTTAATTACCAATAAGAAACATGCTTTCTAAACCAAGTGAAATGCACCCTATTTTGAATGTAGAGTGTTGTTAAACAGCCAATCAAATCTCTACTTTCTTAAAAACAGCATCTTGTCCACCATTTTAGACAGATTTTATTCTTCCACCTGCCTACCTCAGATGCAGACATTTTCTGATTACCTACAGAAATCCCTTCAAGATACTTTCTGTGTGGATTATTGGACTCAGCTATATTTTCTGGTGCAAAAGGTATGCTGAAAGCAAAGGTATTGACAAAGACCTAGGTTTGCAAAATGTAGACATTAAATGGATTGGAGAGAGAGGATTAAAGTGGCACCAATTGATGCCATAGGTTAAATCCTTTTTGCATCTCCAACCACCTGACCTCATGATTGTGTACTGTGGTGGCAATGCCCTAGGCACATTGACTGGGTTAGCTCTGGAAATGCTAATGAAGGACAACTTTGCAGAATTGATGTTGCATTTTCCCCAAACTGCTTTTATGTACTCTAGCATATGCCAAAAACAGAAATGGAATAGGTCCAATCAATTTTGTCCACCGATTGAGAAAGCTAGAAAAAATGTCAATAACGCTGTTTCTGCTTATCTCAGAGTCCATATACAACAACAATCTGCGTTTTAATATGGATGGCATCTACAGGACTGATGGTGTACATTTCACAGATAAGGGAAACAGAGTCCTTCTCAACAACCTAAGACTCTGCATTGGCACTTACATGTAGCTATAAAAATCTCCCATAATCACAAGGGCTCCTTTTAGAGCCACCCAATATCCTAACATATAACCTGGGTTTTTATTAAAATAAAATTGAATATTTTTGCTTGGAGTCGCGCACCTATTGCGAATTGGAGTTGTGTACCCCTCGCGCCACACTAGGTACGCAACTCCTTATTTTTTCATAAAAAAAAATGGCTCCTACCATCAATTACTATTTGACCCGGGGACCCCTTCCCCCGGGGCATATCTCATACGTCAGGGACCGTGGGGAGAGCCCCAATGCCCCCACGGTCCCGTCAGCTCCCCGCGACCTTTGGGAGCCGGCATAGCTTTTCGCGCTTGGAGTCGCGTACCCCTCGTGTGCACAATAGGGGTCGCACTGAGTGCCGAGTGCCACGCTAGGTACGCGACTCCTTATTTTTCCGTTAAAAAAACGGCTCCTACCATTAATTACTATTTGCCCTGGGGACCCCATCCCCCGGGACTATCTCATACATTGGGGACCGTGGGGGGAGCCCCAATGCCCCCACGGTCCCACAGGCTTGCCGCGACATTTGGGAGCTGGCATAGCTTTTCGCACTTGGAGTTGCGTACCCCTCGCGTGCACACTAGAGGCCGCGCTGAGTGATGTCACTGACCATGTCATGAATGATGCAATATGTGACATCATCAGCAGTGCATTGCAGGCGCGCGAGTTATAGTTAGCAGAACTAACTATAACGGAGGAATTTCTATGGTTTTGTATGAGTAAAATGGTAAGCTAACTATAACACCCCTGAAACCTATGTTTTTTTCTGTGAATTTCTAAGGTTTTTTAAATGCTAATTTCTAACTATAACGTCTTTGAAACCTATGGTTTTTTCAGTGAATTTCACAGCTTTTTGAAATGCTAATTTCTATCTATAACGTCTCTGAAACCTATGGGTTTTTTCAGTGAATTTGAAAGGTTTTTTAAATGCTAATTTTTAAGTGTGATAGTAGCTATTCCTATTTTTTGTACTGATTTACTACAGTTTTTAATTGTTCATTTATAAATTTTTCTGAAAATTGCAAAAAAAACATTCCAAAAACTTTTTTTGTGTTCATTCACGCACTCAAAGCGTACACATCACGGTGGGTGCGCGGATTCTAGCCGCTATTTTAGAAAAGTCGTGACGGATCCGCGTACGGTGTGCGACGGCTGCGTGTTTTTCAGTTACATCATATACATTTAATATTACGTGACGTGCGCGATTGGTATGCGACCAGTCCGCGACTCCTGCTCCCGCACATTTGCGACACATGCGCTATATGGTACGAGAAGCTTGCGCGGTGGCAGGTCCCACGTGATGTCATATGCGTGCTGGGGCGCGTTGGGTGTGCAACTCCTGCAAAAAAAAGTTATGATCCAAAATGATATGTATGTGTCTTTAATATACATATTAGGGCAAGAGATTATCTAAGATAGTCATAAAAATAACATATTTGTACTTATAATAAACTTATATTATTTTTAAATATATTTTCGCAAAGTAGGGTGCGTGCATTGTGAGTACAGAGAACCAGGTCAGCAGAGGTGCTGTAGAGCCAGAGAAACCAGGTCATCAGAGCCGTTGTAGAGCCAGAGAACCTGGTCAGCAGAGCTGCTCTAGAGCCTACGAAGCAGGTCAGCAGAGCTGCTCTAGAACCAGAGACCCAGGTCAATAAAGCTGCTCTAAAGCCAGAGACCTAGGTCAGCAGAGCTGCTCCAGAGCCAGAGAACCAGGTCAGTAGAGCTGCTTTAGAGCCATAGAACCAGGTCAGCAGAGCTGCTCTAGAGGCAGAGAACCAGGTCAGCAGAACTGCTTTAGAGCCAGAGAACCAGGTCAGCAGAGCTCTTTAGAGGGAGAGAACCAGGTCAGCAGAGCTGATTTAGAGCCAGAGAACCAGGTAAGCAGAGCTTCTTTAGAGCCAGAGAACCAGGTCAACAGAGCCGCTCTAGAGCCAGAGAACCAAGTCAGCAGAGCTGCTTTAGAGCCATAGAACCAGGTCAGCAGAGCTGCTTTAGAGCCAGATAACCAGGTCAGCAGAGCTGCTCTGGAGCCAGAGAACCAGGTCAGCAGAGCCGCTGTAGAGCCAAAGAAAGCAGGTCAGTAGAGTTGCTTTAGAGGGAGAGAACCAGGTCAGCAGAGCTGCTCCAGAGGGAGAGAACCAGGTCAGCAGAGCTGCTCTAGAGCCAGAGAAACCAGGTCAGTAGAGTTGCTTTAGAGGGAGAGAACCAGGTCAGCAGAGCTGCTCCAGAGGGAGAGAACCAGGTCAGCAGAGCTGCTCTAGAGCCAGAGAACCATGTCAGCAGAACTGCTTTAGAGCCATAGAACCGGGTCAGCAAAGCTGCTTTAGAGCCAGAGAACCAAATCAGCAGAGCTGCTCTGTAGCCTAAGAACTAGGTCAGCAGAGCTGCTCTAGAGCCAGAAAACCAGGTCAGCAGCACTGCTGTAGAGCCAGAGAAACCAGATCAGCAGAGCTGCTTTAGAGGGAGTGAACAAGGTCAGCAGAGCTGCTTTAGAGCCAGAGAACCAGATCAGCAGAGCTGCTCTAGCTGACACTGACTGACTGACACTGACTGACTGACACTGACAGATTGACACTGACTGACACTGATTGACTGACACTGACACTGACTGACACTGACTGACACTGATTGACTGACACTGACTGACTGACAATGACTGACACTGATTGACTGACACTGACTGACTCACGGACTGACACTGATTGACTGACACTGACTGACTGACACTGACTGACAGCGACACTGATTGACTGACACTGACTGACTGACTGACACTGACTGACTGCCTGACTGACACTGACTGACACTGACTGACTACTCTCTACTGCTCTACTACTCACTCTCTACTACTCTCTCTCTACTACTCACTCTCTACTACTCACTCTCTACTACTCTCTACTTCTCACTCTCTACTACTCTCTCTACTACTACTCTCTACTACTCTCTGCTACTCACTCTACTACTCACTCTATATTACTCTATACTACTCACTCTCTGTTACTCTCTCTACTACTCTCTACTACTCCCTACTACTAACTCTCTACTCTCTATTACTCACTCTCCACTCTCTACCTCACTCTACCTCTCTCTCTACTACTCTTTACCTCTCTACCTCTACCTCTCTACCTCTACCTCTGTACCGCTACACCTCTACCTCTACAGCTCTACCTCTCTCTACACACACACATATGCACATATATATGCATATATATGCATGTGCATTTATATATGTATGTGTATATATATATATACATACATGTATAAACATATATATAATCTGCATATCTATATAAATACAAATATAAATGCATGCATACATATACATATATGCATACATATGCATGTAATGTACTTGAAAGTTTGAAAAACACTAATACAAGCAAAGCTAAAAAGCCACCTAATTGCACACAGAATTGCTTTAACTTAAACGAGGGCGAGACCTATTGCATTTTCAATGCTTGTTTACTTGGTTCCATCAAGAAGGCAATCATGCAATTTGTTGACCACTTCATCCAACCCCTGGTTAGAACCACTCCTTCGTACATCCGAGATACCACTGACGTTCTCCGCCTCCTAGAGGGTACCCAAAACCCACAGGAGGTAGACCTTTTGTTGACACTGGATGTTGAGGCATTATATACTAATATACCCCAACAAGCCACTCTCCAGGTCATCGAGGATGCCTTGATGAGCAGTGAACAGACTTCGACTACACCTGTACCATTCATAATGGAATGTGCCAGTCTGGCTCTTACTCAAAACTTTTTTGAGTATAATACCCAACTGTATCATCAAACCCAAGGAACTTCCATGGGCAGTACATTCGCGCCGAGTCTAGCATGTATGTACATGTCGGCCTTTGAAGCTAGGGCCATCAACCATCCTTCCAATCCCTACTTGGCGAATGTACTGCTCTGGAAAAGATTTATTGATGATATTCTGATCCTTTGGAGAGGAGATTACACTAAATGTACAGAAGTCTGTACCTGGATTAACACCTTAAACCCCTATTTGAGATTTACCCACACGATCTCTGACAAAGAAGTTCCCTTCTTGGATCTACTTGTTCGCCTTGAAGGAGACAAGATTACCACGAGTCTGTACCGTAAACCAACAGACAGGAATAGCCTCCTCTTGTTCAGCAGTTTTCATCCTAAGTCATTGAAGGAAAATCTGCCCTTCGGAAAATTCCTGCGCATCAGGAGGAATTGCAGCTCTGTGGCAGATTACCAGAAAGAGTCCGCAACCCTCATGAATGATTTGATCAAACGAGACTACCCCAAACAAGTAGTGTCACGGGCTCGCAAACGAGCAAGAAACAACAACAGAGAGAGCTTACTAGACATTGTCACAAAGGAACCTGATCAATCCATTACATGTGTCACCACTTTTACCACTGATTCGAACAGGATCAGATCTATCATTAAAAAACACTGGGGTATTCCCAATACTGGCGACTTGAATCTAGCCACCCCCAGGTTCGCATTTAAACGTACTAGTAACCTCAAGGACTTACTAATACATACTAGACCTAAGAAATCCACCACGAGGTCACAAAGAATGCTGTGGGATTTACCTCCTGTTAAGGGTCATTATCCCTGTGGGCCGTGCTCGATGTGTCCACAGACACGCATTAGTAAAGAATTGACACTTCCGAACGGCTTGACTTGGAGTATTTCCAAACATACTAATTGCAACTCATCCAATTGTATTTATCTGATGACATGTCCTTGTGGTCTACCTTATATAGGTATGACCACTCGTGCAGTCAAAACACGCATGCTGGAACATAAGAGCAGTTTCAGATGCGCCAAAACGAACACCAAAATGACGACTCATTACCAACAGGAACGACATGCCCCTACTTCATTCCAATGGGTTGTACTAGAATCCCACCCACACATGTCTAAAAAAGCCCTCTTTAGACTTAAACAGAGTTGGGTCTTGAGATTGACTGCAGATGCCACTGGCCTTAACGAGGACATCCCGTGGAGTATGCTTTTCTGAACTCTGGGTGTTCCTGTTTCTGTGTCTGCCTTTGTTTTTGTTTTGCTTGACAGCCCCTCATTCTAGCTGCAACAAATTCACTGGTACCTCACATTATTGAACTTCAGCACTGAAGTGTAATTATGTGCTTTATTCTAACATATTGTTAGTTCTATATTACATTTATTACATTTGTTTCCTTGCTGGCCCGGCTGTGGCAATGCCATTGGGTGTTCTTTTACCCCCTTATACTCCACAATCAAACGAGTGCGAAGTTTGTTTACCAAACGCATTAGTTTTGAAACCACTGCGCACGCGCGCCTTCCGTTGCACACTGGCAAGGTTCTCGGTCCAGTTGTTTCTACGGAGGCACGCCTGCCCCGACCGGTTGTTCCCGCCCCCTACGCCGACGTGCTCCGATAACCAGGAACCAGTCGGATGTGTGGTTACCAGACTACTTTGGCTGGTGAGGTTTAGGTACTCGGCAATTGTTCTTAATTCGGAACTGTGAGTATTGACACTGAATTTTCGCTCCCCAAGAGACCCCCCTCTTTGATATACGCATAAATTTAATTCTGTCGAGGCGGGGCGTACGGAGCGTAGATGCGTTAGGTTGGACGCGCCATTGTAGTTGCACCTCAGCACCATATGCGCGGAGTCTAGTGGATACTCGACCACCCCATGATTTGTGGCAGTAATTTTTCATTCATATGCGTTTCTATGCTCAGAGTGCACTTCGACAGAGAGCATATTCTGGGTTTCCGCCAGCAAGCACCACTTTCTGTTTCAAGATTGGATTAGTCTAACTTGGACTCGATGTGACTATAGTATGGATCACATTTGGTTTGTTACTCCGCTATTTAGCGCCATTTTCTGTATTTGGATTGGAGTGATTTTCACCTAGACTCTCATGCGTTATTCGCTCTTTGGTCGATTAACACCGTTTTGTAAACGTCGAGTTGCACCGCATTAATGACCATTGAGACTGTTCATACCTCTCAGGGGCTGCAGTTTGCTCTGTTGACATTTTAACACATCATGAGGTGCCAGCAACTCAGATTACAATGCCTTACAAAGCGTTTTTGTTTTGTTTTACTTATCCTGTAATTGTTCATCCTTTTCTGTTTAATTTTACATTTTTAGGACACTATAATTTAGTGTTCTCCCACCCTGGCCTCGCATCTCTCGCAGCCGATTAAGGTGAGTTGTACAAACCAGTCTTGAGCAAGTGACACTAGCATTTTAGTGCCTGGTTTTGAGTTATTAGTTTCTGTGCTGCTTTTAGCCCTTGGTAACGTCCTACAATACATTTCCTACAATCAATGCATGTCATGGCCCTTATTTATGACACCACCACCTGTCTTAAATTAACCTGATATCTCGGATTGGCTTTTATTATTATGTTTGTACCTTAATTCTCCCCTTTTTTACAGGTTGTGTTCGTTTATCCACGGTACCACACACTTTTTTAGGGTGCTGTATGTGTGGCCACCATTGATACCTCCTTGAGGTTGTGGCCACCACCAAAAAGGAGTAGGTAGCCGCCCCCTTTTTCCTCGGTCCTGAAGAATTGCCCTTTAATACATTATAAGGCAAGAAACATGTTGACCTTCTGATCCTTTTAAGCACATTTACACACACCTAATGGTGAGAGATGTGCGGAGTATTTTGATTTTAACCAGGATGGTGACCGGTCTTTATTAAAATTGTTTTAAGTGGATCACCTACCCCTGTTTTAATACACCTTGCTTTCACTTCACATGCACCTACACCCACTACTTTAATTAACCTCGGTTCCCCCACACACCCCTTCCATCGGCTTTGGAAATAAAGATCTCCGACAGGAAGGCCCCATTGGGTGCCTGATCGGGCATTGCACCGCCGGCCCGATAAGGAGCGAAGACCCGGTGATGAAGCAAGACACCCGCTTGTTGGGTGTGTGAGGGTCTTCTTTTCCAAAAAGGAGTAGTCTTCACTCCTGCTCATCACATCATCGTCACAGTATCACCCTGGTATCTTATGTTATTCTAACACACCTCGCGTTCACCTTAGGAACTGCATACCTTTTTGTTTTCACTGATTTTTGGGCATGTATGCTGGACCTCTAATAATATGAATAAGATAGATTATTATTGAATAGCCCACCCCTTCCTCCTTTTTGTTTGAGATTATTTGTACGGGTGACCCCCGTGGGAAGTTCAGGATACCAAGTGGCTCGACTATGTCCCCTTGGACCATTTCATCAGTAGACTCTGTTCAAAATTGACTCTGTCTATTTTTAGAACTATTAGTCCCGAGGGACCTATCTATTTGTATATGGAGGACTTCCAAGGACTAAGCTTCGACGATGAAGCAGCAGCAGCAATACTCAGAACACTATCATTGTTGGCCCCCGATGGCAGCTCTGCCTCTGGGAGTCATACAGAAGATTGGACGTCATTATCCAACCTTAAACATGAGTGGCTCAAAGTGACACTCCATGGGGCTATGATGACCGAATATTTAAGAGCAAATATAGCACCCAATGGGTTTATTGTGAACAATTTTCCTCGTCTGTTTCTTGAGGATACGCTATTCAAAAAAGAGTGGTCCCTGGTAGCATGGAAATGTACCAGGGACTGGCTCATTTTGATCATCAATACCGCTAAAAGAATAGCAGATGCCTTGTTAATTAAGATCCAAACAGCGGAAGGTGCGCTTAAAGTCATCATTCAAACAACTGCTTACAAGACTAAATTAGCAGAAATCAATGCTGAACTTGCCGACAATAGGGAGTACCTGATGAAGCAAAAAATATCCAAACTTCAGAAAGATATAAAGAAGTTTTCCACAGAAAAGGTGTACCCCTATCTTAAAGCAGATTATACCTCGACAGAAACTAGTTACTCGTCAGATGAAAGTTCAGGACCTTCCAGACGGAGTTCCTCAACTAACAGCGAATCTAGCACAGGGAGTTGGAATAGTAACAACAGGAAAACGAGACCTTTCCAACAACCTAATTATCCAGCATTCAACATCCCCCCTTATCAAGGACCACCCTTTTGGCAATATCCTATGTACCATCAAGGTCCGCCCCCGCCCTTCTTTCCACCCAGGGCTGAACAACCTTTTTTAGACAGAGGCTGGGGCAGAGGAAGAGGGCGCAGAAGAGGGCGGCAACAAAAAAGAGTACATTGGCAGGAAGAACCGCACAGAACAGTGGAAACCAGGAGTCAAACCAGGGACAAGAGAGATTGATGATCAACCTGTCTGCTAGAGTCCTTACTCCTGTGGAAGAAAAAGTACTCCAGAAAGGTCTGGGATATGTCCCCACACCCAAAACAGACAGATTTCGTGATACTTGTGAGGTCCAAAATTTATTTCGCAAGGTCAGGCTGCAGGCGTTCTTTCTAGATCATCCGCCGCCTATTAGCGGTGACTCAGGTCTCCATAGACCATCCACCTTCACGCCCACAAGGAGTATGGTCCCACCGGAAGTAATTACTTTTGAAAAGGCAGTCTTAAAGGATCTCAATATGGATACCAACCGAGTGTCCTTCCAGAACTTGTCTACCAGTGAGTCGCAGGCTATCAGGGATTTGGCCAATGACGAGATTATTGTAATAAATCAAGCAGATAAGGGTGGGGCAACAGTTATCTGGTCCTCAGTTGACTACGATACTGAATGTCGTAGACAACTAACCAACACTAGATATTACACGCCAATCAAGGAAGACCCGACCCCACAGCTGTCCAGGACGATAGACTCTATGGTATCCACAGCTGAGTTAGAAGGCTGGATTTCGAAGAAAGAAGCAAACTTCCTCATAGCTAAAGAACCAGTGATCCCCTTCTTTTATGGCCTTCCTAAAATTCATAAAGGGACTACTCCTGTGCCTGGAAGGCCTATCGTATCAGGCATAGGATCCATTTTGGAACCCCTGTCGCAATTTGTTGACCACTTCATCCAACCCCTGGTTAGAACCACTCCTTCGTACATCCGAGATACCACTGACGTTCTCCGCCTCCTAGAGGGTACCCAAAACCCACAGGAGGTAGACCTTTTGTTGACACTGGATGTTGAGGCATTATATACTAATATACCCCAACAAGCCACTCTCCAGGTCATCGAGGATGCCTTGATGAGCAGTGAACAGACTTCGACTACACCTGTACCATTCATAATGGAATGTGCCAGTCTGGCTCTTACTCAAAACTTTTTTGAGTATAATACCCAACTGTATCATCAAACCCAAGGAACTTCCATGGGCAGTACATTCGCGCCGAGTCTAGCATGTATGTACATGTCGGCCTTTGAAGCTAGGGCCATCAACCATCCTTCCAATCCCTACTTGTCCCTTTGGAGAGGAGATTACACTAAATGTACAGAATTCTGTACCTGGATTAACACCTTAAACCCCTATTTGAGATTTACCCACACGATCTCTGACAAAGAAGTTCCCTTCTTGGATCTACTTGTTCGCCTTGAAGGAGACAAGATTACCACGAGTCTGTACTGTAAACCAACAGACAGGAATAGCCTCCTCTTGTTCAGCAGTTTTCATCCTAAGTCATTGAAGGAAAATCTGCCCTTCGGACAATTCCTGCGCATCAGGAGGAATTGCAGCTCTGTGGCAGATTACCAGAAAGAGTCCGCAACCCTCATGAATGATTTGATCAAACGAGACTACCCCAAACAAGTAGTGTCACGGGCTCGCAAACGAGCAAGAAACAACAACAGAGAGAGCTTACTAGACATTGTCACGAAGGAACCTGATCAATCCATTACATGTGTCACCACTTTTACCACTGATTCGAACAGGATCAGATCTATCATTAAAAAACACTGGGGTATCCTCAATACTGGCAACTTGAATCTAGCCACCCCCAGGTTCGCATTTAAACGTACTAGTAACCTCAAGGACTTACTAATACATACTAGACCTAAGAAATCCACCACGAGGTCACAAAGAATGCTGTGGGATTTACCTCCTGTTAAGGGTCATTATCCCTGTGGGTCGTGCTCGATGTGTCCTCAGACACTCATTAGTAAAGAATTGACACTTCCGAACGGCTTGACTTGGAGTATTTGCAAACATACTAATTGCAACTCATCCAATTGTATTTATCTGATGACATGTCCTTGCGGTCTACCTTATATAGGTATGACCACTCGTGCAGTCAAAACACGCATGCTGGAACATAAGAGCAGTTTCAGATGCGCCAAAACGAACACCAAAATGACGACTCATTACCAACAGGAACGACATGCCCCTACTTCATTCCAATGGGTTGTACTAGAATCCCACCCACACATGTCTAAAAAAGCCCTCTTTAGACTTGAACAGCGTTGGGTCTTGAGATTGACTGCAGATGCCACTGGCCTTAACGAGGACATCCCGTGGAGTATGCTTTTCTGAACTCTGGGTGTTCCTGTTTCTGTGTCTGCCTTTGTTTTTGTTTTGCTTGACAGCCCCTCATTCTAGCTGCAACAAATTCACTGGTACCTCACATTATTGAACTTCAGCACTGAAGTGTAATTATGTGCTTTATTCTAACATATTGTTAGTTCTATATTACATTTATTACATTTGTTTCCTTGCTGGCCCGGCTGCCGCAATGCCATTGGGTGTTCTTTTACCCCCTTATACTCCACACTCAAACGAGTGCGAAGTTTGTTTACCAAACGCATTAGTTTTGAAACCACTGCGCACGCGCGCCTTCCGTTGCACACTGGCAAGGTTCTTGGTCCAGTTGTTTCTACGGAGGCATGCCTGCCCCGACCGGTTGTTCCCGCCCCCTACGCCGACGTGCTCCGATAACCAGGAACCCGTCGGATGTGTTGTTACCAGACTACTTTGGCTGGTGAGGTTTAGGTACTCGGCAATTGTTGTTAATTCGGAACTGTGAGTATTGACACTGAATTTTCGCTCCCCACGAGACCCCCCTCTTTGATATACGCATAACTTTAATTCTGTCGAGGCGGGGCGTACGGAGCGTAGATGCGCTAGGTTGGACACGCCATTGTAGTTGCACCTCAGCACCATATGCGCGAAGTCTAGTGGATACTCGACCACCCCATGATTTGTGGCAGTAATTTTTCATTCATATACGTTTCTATGCTCAGAGTGCACTTTGACAGAGAGCATGCTTCTGGGTTTCCGCCAGCAAGCACCACTTTCTGTTTCAAGATTGGATTAGTCTAACTTGGACTCGATGTGACTATAGTATGGATCACATTTGGTTTGTTACTCCGCTATTTAGCGCCATTTTCTGTATTTGGATTGGAGTGATTTTCACCTAGACTCTCATGCGTTATTCGCTCTTTGGTCGATTAACACCGTTTTGTAAACGTCGAGTTGCACCGCATTAATGACCATTGAGACTGTTCATACCTCTCAGGGGCTGCAGTTTGCTCTGTTGACATTTTAACACATCATGAGATGCCTGCAACTCAGATTACAATGCCTTACAAAGCGTTTTTGTTTTGTTTTACTTATCCTGTAATTGTTCATCCTTTTCTGTTTAATTTTAAATTTTTAGGACACTATAATTTAGTGTTCTCCCACCCTGGCCTCGCATCTCTCACAGCCGATTAAGGTGAGTTGTACAAACCAGTCTTGAGCAAATGACACTAGCATTTTAGTGCTGGGTTTTGAGTTATTAGTTTCTGTGCTGCTTTTAGCCCTTGGTAACGTCCTACAATACATTTCCTACAATCAATGCATGTCATGGCCCTTATTTATGACACCACCACCTGTCTTCAATTAACCTGATATCTCGGATTGGCTTTTATTATTATGTTTGTACCTTACATCTCCCCTTTTTTACAGGTTGTGTTCGTTTATCCACGGTACCACACACTTTTGTAGGGTGCTGTATGTGTGGCCACCATTGATACCTCCTTGAGGTTGTGGCCACCACCAAAAAGGTGTAGGTAGCCGCCCCCTTTTTTCTCGGTCCTGAAGAATTGCCCTTTAATACATTATAAGGCAAGAAACATGTTGACCTTCTGATCCTTTTAAGCACATTTACACACACCTAATGGTGAGAGATGTGCGGAGTATTTTGATTTTAACCAGGATGGTGACCAGTCTTTATTAAAATTGTTTTAAGTGGATCACCTACCCCTGTTTTAATACACCTTGCTTTCACTTCACATGCACCTACACCCACTACTTTAATTAACCTCGGTTCCCCCACACACCCTTTCCATCGGCTTTGGAAATAAAGATCTTTGACAGGAAGGCCCCATTGGGTGCCTGATCGGGCATTGCACCGGAGGCCCGATAAGGAGCAAAGACCCGGTGATGAAGCAAGACACCCGCTTGTTGGGTGTGTGAGGGTCTTCTTTTCCAAAAAGGAGTAGTCTTCACTCCTGCTCATCACATCATCGTCACAGTATCACCCTGGTATCTTATGTTATTCTAACACACCTCGCGTTCACCTTAGGAACTGCATACCTTTTTGTTTTCACTGATTTTTGGGCATGTATGCTGGACCTCTAATAATATGAATAAGATAGATTATTATTGAATAGCCTACCCCTTCCTCCTTTTTGTTTGAGATTCAGATGTATCACACATCTGCTTTAAATTCTGAATGGTAGCACTCTAGTTGCTCATTAGATCACTGTAGTAAAGCTACTGCTCACCAGGGAAGTCTGCTGCTGGTATTCAAAGTGCATGTTTCAGTCTGAATGGTAGCACTCTAGTTGCTCATAAGATCACTGTAGTAAAGCTACTTCTCACCAGGGAAGTCTGCTGCTGGTATTCAAAGTGCATGTTTCAGTCTGCATGTCAGAATTTTTTAATGAAATAGAAGATGATTTGAGAAGTCAAAATGTGCCCTATTTTTTCTTTCTGCAGCATTAATCATAATTGCTATGGCAAAATGAACCCCCTCATTTTGTTCCTTTGCAAATTAAAGGTTTTAAGTGTTACCACTTTATTCCAATCAAGATGGCTTCAGGTGTGCCATACGTTTGTCATAAGTAAGACTGTTAGCGCTCTAGTTGTCATTTAGAGCACTTTGGGACATTTTGAAATTGGGCTATACTTGGGTTACATCTGGGTGATATTTGTGCTATATTTGTGCTCTTTTGTCTCTGGTGGCCATCTTGGGAGACTTATTTGTTATGAAGTTTCCTAATTTCCTCATTTACTACAGTCTCCTCAGTAGGAAATACTTTCAGTTTTTTACTTTGATTCGATGAAGAAGGCATGTGTCACATATTTGCCATAAGTTCGGAATGTTAGCACTCTAGTTGCTTATTAGACCCCTGTAGTAAAGCTACTGCTCACCAGGGAAGTGTGCTCCTGGTATTGAAAGTGCATGTTTCAGTCTGCATGTCAGAATTGTTTAATGACATAGAAGAGGATTTGAGAAGTCAATCAAAATGTGCCCTAATTTATCTTTTTTCAGCACTAATCATAATTTCTATGGCAAAATAAACCCCCTCATTGTGTTCCTTTTAAATTAAACTACTGACTCTCTACTACTCACTCGCTACTACTCTTTACTACTCACTCTCTACTACTCACTCTCTACTACTCTCTACTGCTGCTCTCTACTGCTCACTCTCTACTACTCACTCTCTACTACTCTCTACTACTAACTCTACTACTCTCTACTACTCTCTCTCTACTACTCCCTCTACTACTCTCTACTACTCACTCTCTACTACTCTCTCTACTACTCACTCTCTACTACTCACTCTCTACTACTCACTCTCCACTACTCACTCTCTCTACTACTTGCTCTCTACTACCCACTCTCTACTACTCACTCTCTAGTACTCTACTACTCTCTACTACTCTCTCTACTACTCATTCTCTACTACTCACTCTACTAATCTCTACTACTCTCTACCACTCACTCTTACTACTCACTCTTTACTACTCTCTACTACTCTCTCTCTACTACTCACTCTCTACTACTCACTCTACTACTCTCTCTTACTAATTCTCTACTACTCTCTCTACTACTCATTCTCTACTACTCTCTACTACTTGCTCTCTACTGCTCTCTACTACTCACTCTACTAATCCCTCTCTACTACTCTACTACTCTCTCCTCTCTCTCCTACTCACTCTCTACTTCTCTCTCTACTACTCACAATCTACTACTCTCTACTACTCACTCTACTACTCACTCTCTACTACTCTCTACTACTTAGTCGACACTACTCAACAACCCTCTACTACTCACTCTCTACTACTCACTCTCTACTACTCTACTACTCCCTACTACTACTCACTCTCTACTACTCTCTACTACTTGCTTTCTAGTACTTGCTCTCTACTACTCTCTACTACTCACTCTACTACTCACTCTCTACTACTCCCTGCTACTCACTCTACTACTGCCTCTCTAGTACTCTCTACTACTCAGTCTCCACTACTCCACTACCCTCTGCTACTCACCCTCTACTACTCACTCTCTACTTCTCTAATACTCCCTCTCTACTACTCACTCTCTACTACTCACTCTCTACTACTCTCTACTACTCACTCTCTACTACTCACTCTCCACTACTCCACTACCATCTACTACTCACTCTCTACTACTCACTCTGTACTACTCCCTACTACTCACTCTCTGCTACTCACTCTCTACTACTCACTCTCTACTACTCTCTCTCTACTACTCTCTACTACTCACTCTACTACTCTCTCTACTACTCACTCTCTACTGCTCACTCTCTCTACTACTCTCGACTACTCTCTACTACTCACTCTACTACTCACTCTCTACTACTCACTCTGTACTACTCTGTACTACTCACTCTACTACTCACTCTCTACTACTCTCTGCTACTCTCTCTCTGCTACTCACTCTCTACTACTCACTCTCTAGTACTCTCTACTACTCACTCTAGTACTCACTCTCTACTACTCTCTACTACTCACTCTACTACTCACTATCTACTACTCTCTACTCCTCTCTGCTACTCACTCTCTACTACCCACTCTCTACTACTCTACTACTCACTCTCTACTACTGACTCTCTACTACTCACTCTACTACTCTCTCTGTACTACTCTCTCTACTACTCACTCTACTACTCTCTAATACTCACTCTCTACTACTCACTCTACTACTCTCTACTACTAACTCTACTACTCTCTACTACTCTCTCTACTACTCTCTACTACTCACTCTCTACTACTCTCTCTACTACTCACTCTCTACTACTCACTCTCTACTACTCACTCTCCACTACTCACTCTCTCTACTACTTGCTCTCTACTACTAACTCTCTACTACTCACTCTCTAGTACTCTACTACTCTCTACTACTCTCTCTACTACTCATTCTCTACTACTCACTCTACTAATCTCTACTACTCTCTACCACTCACTCTTACTACTCACTCTTTACTACTCTCTACTACTCTCTCTCTACTACTCACTCTCTACTACTCACTCTACTACTCTCTCTTACTAATTCTCTACTACTCTCTCTACTACTCATTCTCTACTACTCTCTACTACTCGCTCTCTACTACTCTCTACTACTAACTCTACTACTCACTCTCTACTACTCTACTACTCTCTCCTCTCTCTCCTACTCACTCTCTACTTCTCTCTCTACTACTCACGATCTACTACTCTCTACTACTCACTCTACTACTCACTCTCTACTACTCTCTACTACTTAGTCGACACTACTCAACAACCCTCTACTACTCACTCTCTACTACTCACTCTCTACTACTCTACTACTCCCTACTACTACTCACTCTCTACTACTCTCTACTACTTGCTTTCTAGTACTTGCTCTCTACTACTCTCTACTACTCACTCTACTACTCACTCTCTACTACTCCCTGCTACTCACTCTACTACTGCCTCTCTAGTACTCTCTACTACTCAGTCTCCACTACTCCACTACCCTCTGCTACTCACCCTCTACTACTCACTCTCTACTTCTCTAATACTCCCTCTCTACTACTCACTCTCTTACTACTCACTCTCTACTACTCTCTACTACTCACTCTCTACTACTCACTCTCAACTACTCCACTACCATCTACTACTCACTCTCTACTACTCACTCTGTACTACTCCCTACTACTCACTCTCTGCTACTCACTCTCTACTACTCACTCTCTACTACTCTCTCTCTACTACTCTCTACTACTCACTCTACTACTCTCTCTCTACTACTCACTCTCTACTACTCACTCTCTCTACTACTCTCGACTACTCTCTACTACTCACTGTACTACTCACTCTCTACTACTCACTCTGTACTACTCTGTACTACTCACTCTACTACTCACTCTCTACTACTCTCTGCTACTCTCTCTCTGCTACTCACTCTCTACTACTCACTCTCTAGTACTCTCTACTACTCACTCTACTACTCACTCTCTACTACTCTCTACTACTCACTCTACTACTCACTATCTACTACTCTCTACTCCTCTCTGCTACTCACTCTCTACTACCCACTCTCTACTACTCTACTACTCACTCTCTACTACTCTCTACTACTCACTCTCTACTACTGACTCTCTACTACTCACTCTACTACTCTCTCTGTACTACTCTCTCTACTACTCACTCTTCTACTCTCTACTACTCACTCTCTACTACTCACTCTACTACTCTCTACTACTCACTCTCTGCTACTCTCTCTACTACTCTCTACTACTCACTCTCTACTCTGTACTCTATTACTCATCCTCTACTCTCTACCTCACTACCTCTCTCTACCTCTCTCTCTACTACTCTCTACATCTCTACCTCTCTACCTCTACCTCTCTACCTCTACCTCTCTACCTCTACACCTCTACCTCTCTACCTCTCTCTACACACACACATATGCACATATATATATATATATATATATTCACTGAAAAAACCATAGGTTTCACACATGTTAGCTGTACATTTCACTCGTAAAAAAACAATGAAATTCCACGTTATAGTTAGATCAGGTAACTATAACTTGCGCGACCGCAATCCACTGCTGATGACGTCACATATTACATCACTCATGACATGGTCAGTGACATCACTCATCACATCAATGATGACATCTCAAATGACACATTGTGGATTGCGGTCGCGCAAGTTATAGTTACCTGATCTAACTATAACGTGGAATTTCATTGGTTTTTTACGAGTGAAATGTACAGCTAACTATAACATGTGTGAAACCTATGGTTTTTTCAGTGAATTTGCAAGGTTTTTTAAATGCTAATTCCTAACTATAACGTGTGTGAAACCTATGGTTTTTTCAGTGAATTTGTACGTTTTTTTAATTGCTAAGTTATGTATTTATTTTAATTTTTTGCGCGTTCAGTGCGCTTCGCGCACCGTGCGCGCACTGTGGGAACTCGGTGCGCTTCGCGCACCGAGCCCCCACGTTGCGCATTTCGTACCGTGCACGCCTCGCCATTTTTTACAAAATATCAATTGTTTTTTTCTCTCTTGGGGGTCCTTAGATTTATATATTAAATGTGATTGTTAATTCTTTTTTTATTTTTTTTTTACCGTACGCGTACGGTAAGCTTACCGTACGCGCACCCCGCGATTTTTTTTAAAAATTATTAAATTTATTTTTCATACTTTTTGGTCCTTCGTGAACCCCCTGACGAATGCTAGGGGGTCTGCAACTCTCTTCGTTGCCCCCTTTTCATGTTATCAACCTTTTTTTTTCAGTGCGAGAGACAGAAAATGGCGGCCGATACTTCCTGGTTTCGACCGATTCGAATGTTTACTTTGATCTAACAACCAATCAGAATCGTGCTCGCGCACGGCACCGTACACGTACGGTAAGCTTACCGTAAGCGCATGGTAAGCGCACAGAGCGCACTTACAGATATATATATTGATTTAAATGCTATTTTCTCAGGAACTACTGAACAGATTTACACCAGACCTACAAAAGGCACATCCTTGACCTGCGGACTACCTCTCTGCCAAATTACAAGTAATTCTGTTCAGCCGTTCGGGCTGTAGCTGTGTCTAAAGGTCTTATAGATAAATGCATGGGGAAAACGCGTTTTGGGACCCCCCTTTTTTCTCAGCCCCCGCTTGACGAATCACCCCGAGACTTTCAGGGTAGGAGCGGAGCGTAGCGCCCCATTAGTTTTGAAAATTTCGCGAGGATTTGTCAACCGGTGCCAAAGTTATTCAAAATAGAATTTTCAGATTTCCTATGGAAACACGGTCCTAACTATAACTATCTACTGGCGACCGCCAGTAGATAATATGCATATGCATTTATATCTATGTATGTGTGTATATATATACATACATATATAAACATATATATAATTTGCATATCTATATAAATACAAATATAAATGCATGCATACATATGCATATACATATATGCATATATATGCATATTATGTACATGAAAGTTTGAAAAACACTAAAAAAAAGCAAAGCTAAAAAGCCACCTAATTACAAACAGAATTGCTTTAACTTAAATGAGGGCGAGACCTATTGCATTTTCAATGCTTGTTTACTTTGGTTCCATCAAGAAGGCATTCAGATATGTCACACATTTGCCATAAATTCTGAATGTTAGCTCTCTAGTTGCTCATTAGATCACTGTAGTAAAGCTACTGCTCACCAGGGAAGTCTGCTGCTGGTATTCAAAGTGCATGTTTCAGTCTGCATGTCAGAATTTTTTAATGAAATAGAAGAGGATTTGAGAAGTCAAAATGTGCCCTAATTTTTCTTTCTGCAGCCCTAATCATACTTTCTATGGCAAAATGAACCCCCTCATTTTGTTCCTTTTTAAATTAAATGTTTTAAGAGTTACCACTTTATTCCAATCAAGATGGCTTCAGGTGTGCCATACGTTTTTCATAAGTAGGACTGTTAGCGCTATAGTTGTTCTTTAGAACACTCTGGAAAGCTGCAGTAGAACAAAAAGGAATCCGCTGACAGTCTCTGCCCTTGTTGGATGTACATGTCTTACTGAGAATGTCAGACTTCATTCTCACATTACTGAGAAAGATAATGTGAATTTACAGAAAATATACTCTCAGGTTAGCTTATAGATCACCTTCCAAACCTCTGTGGGAAATGCATGAGAACATATTTTTCTCTCAAACATGATTCATGATATCCCAGCAGAAGGCTTTTTCACATGGTAAAATCACCTTGGAACACACCAGAATTCCTAAAATGAGTATGATACCGTCAACAAATGATTTATAATGTAACTAAAGTCTTAAAACCTTCTATTAATTGCAATGCATTTTTAATGAGGTGCTATCATGTATATTGGTCCCAAGATGGCTGTCAGCACTTCTTGGATGAAGTGCTGACAGTCAATCAGATTTCACGATGAGATGTGTGGTTAGGCTCCACCCAGATATATATGTGATTTTGATTTTCTCAGGAACTACTGAACAGATTTACACCATTTAAGTAAAAGGCACGAGTCTGAACTGAGGACTACCTCTTTGCCAAATTTGGTGTAATGCCATTCAGCAGTTCGGGCTGTAGCTGCGGCTAAATGTCCTATGGGAAATTGCATGGTAAAAACAGGTTTTGGGACCCCCCTTTTTTCTCTGCCCCCGCTACATGAATCATCCCGAGACTTTCAGGATAGGAGCGGACCGGAGCTGGCCAAAAGTTTTGAAAAATTCGTGAAGATTTGTTAATCGGCACCAATGTTATTGAGCATAGAATGTTGTGGACTTCCTATGGAAAATAGGTCCTAACATATAACTACCTACTGGTGACCGCCAGTAGGTCATATATTACCCATTGGTGGTTACCACTAGGTAGTTATAGTTAAGACTTAGTTTCTAAAGGAAAAGCATTTTTAGATTTGCTCATGACTTTGGGGGTCATTTGACCAATCTTCATGACATTTTCTCCATAAAGTGTCAAAGTAGGTTCTGTGTGCCATGGATAGTTTGGGGGTGATCCGTATAGTGGGGACCGAGAAATAGGGGCATGAAAAAGGATGCCTTTGTAATGTTAATTCCCATAGGAATGCGTTGTCGAACCTACAGTCCGGACAGAATTACATAAAAATTGCCAGAAAGATAGATGTTGTTATGCAGATTCTGCTTTTTGTTATTTGGTGCAAATTCTTCCAGTAGTTTTTGGGAAATTTAAGCTGGAAATTATAGATATATCTCTGGCTGCAGATATTTTGCAGTGGTTTTTCTATTAGTCTTGGATGCACACACCTTCAGGAATGCTGTTATTGGCTGGACGCAACCTGAACAGAAATTGTGGTCTCAATGTTATCATTCAGGAACAGTTCCCAGGCCTAGAAATGTGTGTGAATGCTAGCATAAGGGGTCAGGATGGAGATACTCTGACCCCATGTTTGAGAAATGGGTGTGTTAGTGACACAAGTTATGTGTCCAAAAATGTTGTTTTTTAATTGTGTGCAATATTCACAACATTGCCATGATCACCAGCGCAGTCCCAATGTACTGTTGCAGGGATGTCATCATGAACATTAGTGAAAACATAATAAATGATATATATATTTGTATATCACTCTTCAGTCACTGTCACACACTCACATACGTACTCACAAACTCACCCAGACACTTAAACACCCATTAATATACCCACTCATGCATTTATACATCAGTCACATACCCACTCAGATACTCATGCATTCACTCACATACCCATTCAAGTACTTATGCACCTAATTACAGACTCACTCGGAGAGTGATGCACCCATGTACAGACTCACTCAGGGACTCATGCACCTACTTAGAGACTCAGTCATAGACTCATGCTTACAGTCTAATACCTACTTAGAGGCTCTTACACCCACTCACAGACCCACCTGGACACTCATGCACCCACTGTCAGACCCACTCAGATACTTATTTGCCCACTTACAGACTCCCTTGGAATGTCACACACCCATTTACAGACCCACTTACAGACCCACTCACATACTCACATAAGTACTCAGGCACCCACTTACAGACCTACTAAGACACTCATACACCCACTCACACACTCATACAGTCACTCTCACACTCAGTTACAGACCCTCTCAGAGACCTATGGATTTGGTCACTCACTCATACACTCAGAAACTCACACACCCACTCACAAATGCACTCAGATATACATGCACACACTCACTCACTAATTTAAGTCCAAGTCTCATGCATCCAGTCACAGACCCACTCAGACATTCATGTATGTACCCATTCACTCACCCACTCAGAGGCTTATGCTCTCACTCACAGACCCATTTAGACTCTCATACACCCACTCACAGATATACTCAGATACTCATACATACACTCACAGACCCACTCAGACACCCACACACCCATGCAGTCACTCATGTATCCATGTGCATACCCACTCAGAGACTCATGCACCTACTTAGAGACCCACCCATAGACTCATGCATATGGTCTCATACTGACTTAGAGACTCGTATACCTACTCACAGACTTACCTGGGCACACATTCACTCACTCACAAACCCACTCAGATATTCTTGCACCCACTTACAGACTCACTCAGAGAGTCACTCACCCATGTACAGACCCACCCAGAGACTCATTCACCCACTTATAGACCAACTCACACACTCACATATGTTCTAACAAACCCACTGAGACACTCATACACCCACTTATAGATCCACTCATACACCCACTCACACACCCATACAGTCACTCCCACACTCAGTCACAGACTCTCTCAGGGACTTATGGATTCAGTCAGTCACTTATACTCTCAGAAACTCACACACCCACTCAGAAGCTTAGTCAGATATGCACACACCCACTTACTTACCCAGTCAAGGCTTATGCATCCACTCACAGACCCATCCAGACACTCGCCCTCCCAGTCGCAGACCCACTCAGACACGTATACATACACCCATTCACTCACCCACTCAAAGGCTAATGTTCTCACTCACAGACCCATTAAGACACTCATACACCTACTCACAGATCAAATAAGACACTCTCATGCCCATGTAGTCACTCACACTTCCACTCATAGACCCACTCACAGGCGTATGCACCCAGCCAGTTATACACTCAGAGACTCATGTAACTGCTCACAGTCACACACCGAGACCCATGCATCCACTGACAGAACCACTCAGGCACTGACTCTTCCAGTCATAGAACCACTGAGAGACTCCTGCACTCACTCACACCCACTCAGATGCCCACTTAGATACTCATGTATCCAGTCACAGATCCAGCTAGTCATATACTTACTTACAAATGTACAAAGGCACTCATGCACCTAAGCACAGATTGAGAGGGAGACTTATGCAACCAACCACAGACCCACTGTGACTGATGCACCTACTCATAGATGTACTGAGGCAGTCACACATTTCATTACAGAAGTATTGATAGACTGTTAGACCATCTCACAGATCCTCTCAAATGCTTATGCAGTGAATTAGAGAGCTAGTGATACAGTGATGCATGTAGTTATAGATTTCACTTAAAAAGTTATGCACTGTGCTATAGAGATACTAAGGAAGTTGTATGTGCTATTATACAGTCATCTAGATAGTATTGTGTTGGTTATATTCCATTTTGAAGTTATACGTTTCGAATGTGGTGGTGGCTATTGAATGTCTGCATTTGTTTTGTCATTTTGCAACGTATTTGTGGTGACCGCGCCTACCGATATCATTGCGATGCCCGGTGTCACCGCGGAAACAGAAAATCAATTTAAATTGTTGCTTTCATACAAACTCCCTACAAACATATGACTTCAAACAGTGCAGTAATAAACTCCTTGTGTCTAAAATACTGTATAATGTGTGCATATATATATGTGTTTTGCACCCCCTAAAAAAGGCACAATTGTCATGGTTAATGGAGTCATCTTGACTCTCTGTGTAATCATGAAGACAGGAAGCAGGGTCTAACCAGTTTCCTAAAAAGGCAGTGATGTGGTTAGTAATGTGTTTATTGTAATACTTGAGTTTGAATGAATTTGAATGAATTTATTAAGTTAACATTTTTTAATGTGGTGGTGATCATTGAATGTCTGCTTTTGTTTTGCGATTTCCCGATGTGATTGGTGAAGGAGGTCATGAAAAATAGTCTGGGCAGGGAAAAGGGTATGGCCAGACACTACATCATAACCCAGAGACGTTTGCTCCTTTGCATCATGGTACATGCAGTGCACAATTTGCGCTCCTCTCAGTGTTGACTGCGGTGTCAACACTACAGTCAACAATAAGGGGAGCGCCCTTAGTGTTGATTGTGGTGTTGACACTGCAGGTAACACTGAGGAGAGAGCAAATTGTACAATGATACAAAAGAGCAAACTTTTCTGGGTTATGATGTGGTGTCTGGCTATACCCTTTGCCCTTCCCAGACTATTTGTCATGACCTCCTCTACCAATCACAACAGGAAATCGTAAAACAAAAGCAGACATTCAAGGATCACCACTAGTAAAAGTGAAGGTGCGAGTCAGTGAACACCGCAGTACGATCCAGTGCAGGAAGACAAACACAAAGCTCACACAACATTTTACTGACAAAGGTCATAGCGACCAGGACCTCAAGTGGGTTGTACTAGAGGTTATGAACAGACAGAGATCTGACACCGCCAGACAGTTACACCTTCGAGAAGAATAGTAGGTTTACTGACTTCGCAGCTGGGAGAAGGGCCTGAATGACAAAATCCCATGGCTGCAACTTGCAAACTGAACGATACAGCGTCATACTGCTTGCTGCATAGTCCACGAAACATCCCCCCCTACCCGGCCAGCCCTGGAGGGGAGGCACATGCCTTCAACTACTAAAACGAACTGAGTGTTCTATGAGAGTCAGCATTTTGACCAAGCAGGGTTCAAACTGAAGATAGTATAGTCAAAAGCAGGGTGCAGCACTCCTATACCGGTGTAATTATCAAGCACCACCATCTCTCTGGCATGAACTGAGACATGTGAAATCCCATCATTTTGATCATTGTCCATTATGGGGCTTTGAATCATCTTCCAAATATAGCGCCTCATATCACACTGCTCATCTTTTTAACAGAGTTCCTATCAGGGCATGCCTTCATTATCTGGCACAGTGGCTTTTACCACAGTACGCATGTGCAGCAATAAGCATGTCAGTAATCGCCCCGCCACATTCACTAATTCGCAGGTGCACCATTGAGACACTCCCCGCTTGCCCGCGGACAGATGTCTCTTTTCTCTTTTCCCATGACAGCGAGTGCGGTAATAGAGTAACAATAGTTATGCCCGCACTAGTGGATCAGGCCCCTTATGAATCCACATCTAATACTGTTATTAGAGCTCTAAGGGCAATCTGCCTCGCTAATTTCATAACGTGCATGCGCGGAATAGAGCCCCTTTTTCCTTTTTTCCTTCTCTCGCCTACTGGCCAATGGATACACTATCGCTGTGATACGCCCAGCCCCAGGCGGCCAGGCACACACGAGGAGGACACAGGAAACACACCTGTTGTCTCCACTTAACGCTCATTGCCAAACCAATTAACCACTTTACTAAAGTATATATACCCCCTGGTTTCCCTTCAGTTCCCATCGACGGGGAGACCGAGAGGACGCCTCAGGGATAGCAGCTGGAAGCACTGAAGAAAGACAGTAAGAGTGTGCATGATTTTGAATGAGTGTGTGGGTGCTCCACTTTGCTGGGATGCCACAGTACTTGGATATCTGCCTTTGTGGAAGTCCTTTTCTCCAAACTATCAGCTTTTAAGTTGGGATGTAGAAACCTTTCACCACATGTGGCTACGTTATATCTCTTGTTTTCAGAAAGTCAAAGTAGGTCCTTCCACCTCTGCCCTCCCATGGAGCGAGTAGGTTAAACTATAGGGTAAGGTTCTCAATCAGTCTTTTCTTGCAAGGATACACGTGTACGTGTCACGTGTCTCATAAATACCAAACCACGCGCGCAATAGGTATGGCACTGCATGGATGGTACAATGTACTAGTTTTCTACATACTCACACGTTGGTGTGTATGTTTTGTTCCTTTTTGTTTCCTTTTCTACAGAGTCACTTACTAGGGTACTACACCGAGAAGGATAATTGTAATCACAGCCCTTTCATAAAATAGAGGCAGGTCCATTCACTCTGACACCAGGTGCCAGTAGGTGGACCGTAAGGTAAAAACCTCCCCTTTGGTCCTGAAGAATGCTACGTACCCTTCGGGGACACGGAAGCAGATGACACGGTGAAGGGAGAATAACGTCCCATACCACCGATCACTTCTTTTAACCACCATACTTTTGATCCCTGAATAAACTTTAGATATGGACAAGGGTAATGGTTTCTAACACACTTTTTCACTCCCCCACGACCATCACTTAGATTTAGAAGTGCATCCCTGTCTCCAGGTGTATGCCCGCCCTCTATCAAACCAAGTTTTTAGAGGGCAAGGACGCCGATGATGAAGCATGACACCGGGCGGTGTGTGAAGCGAGTCCGTAACTTTTTATGAGATGCCCCCAATGGTAACACATCTCCCCCTAACTCTGTAGACACCCTTAAGAACACATTTTAGAGGCAGCCCTCTTTTATGGATTCATAGTAGAGTGGAGGCTGGCTTGCCCCTAAGCCCCGTGCCTCTGGTTCCCACCCTTGCCGAATGCTAAGGTTAGTGTGTGTGGATTCAATGATCACCACCACATAAAAAATTGTTAACTTAAAAAATGCATTCAAATTCAAGTATTACAATAAACACATTACTAACCTCTACCATTTATTACACATTCCTAAAGTTCCTTTTTGTAAAAATTGCATTCCAGCCCACTGATTACACTTTATCTGGCCCGAGACGGAGATTACGGCTCAAGCCGGAGATTGTGGCCCTAGCCAGAGAGTGCGGTCCGGGTGCAGAGAGTACGGTCTGGATGAGGAGAGTAAGCTCTGGGTGCTTAGATTCCAGGCCCGACTGCGGACGTAAAGTTAGGAATTGTAAGTGATTTCTGTGAATACCAAAAATCGTAGGTGCCTTCTGTGAATACCAGAAGTAGTATGTTTAGGATTTGGTCTCAGATTAGTTCTGTGAATTGGCCCCTATATTTCTAAATTTCTTTGGGGTAATAAAGAAATATAGAATCTCATTGAAACAATTCAGGAAGACTAAACAGAAGGGTGGTATTAATTTTCTGGATTTTCGCATACATCATAACGCCTTCTGTTTGAGATCTGCCCCATTGTGGCTTTGCACATTACCTTCTTCATATGCACTTTTGTGGCTGAATATTGAAAATTCTCTACTTGTTCCACTTTCTCTTAAAGAAGTTATTTCCTTTTCCTCAAAGACTACTTTCCCATCTTCACCACTGTTTAAACATACTTACATCCTATTGAAGCCCTATTATCACACACAAAGTATAATTTGAGATTCCGTGTTACTATCTCCTCTATGGTATCTAATTACTAAATATGAAAAAACACTGTTTTGGAAGACTTGAAGGCAAAATGGTATTTTATGGGTGGCAGATTTATTTTGTGACAGTGTACCACAATCCTTTCTGCAGTTTCAGATATAAGTTAATTGTACCTCCTTCTCGCCTAAATTTTCTCTTCTAATATATACTATCATGGATGTCCTTCACTCATTACCAATGGATCCGACTCCTTCTTTACCTAAGTCTTCGCTATATACTATGTTGACCTCCACTTGTAAAGCTTTCCCTATTTACAACTTTGTTTACCCTAATCCATCTAGAACTAAAACTAAAGTAGACTTATTTGGGAATCAGATTTGGGATGTACCTGATCCATCTCCTTCTGGAATCAAAGGTATAGGACCCACAAGGTTTCCAGAATGGCTACCACAACCCAAACTTAGTTTCATTTATACCACAGACTATATACCACTTCCATCAGTATTGATAATTTCTCAAAGAACACTAATGGTGATTTTTGGTCATGCAATAATCCTAGTGGGGATCTTATGCGTCTTCTTTTTCATTGTCCGTCCACAGCATCTTTTTGGCAAAACGTTTGCTCTCAACATACTACAATTTTTAACCTATGCCATTATAACTCTTTATCCCCATTATCAATTCAGGGACTGCTAGTCCACCACCGTGCATTAGGATAATTAAGTGTAACAGCTGATGGCACTGGTCCCATACAATTACGTTGTATCCTACTCCATCTAGTATTGTATTTCAATAATGTACTAATTATAACAAAGGAAGTACGTGACAGAGATTGTGTTATTGTAAGAATACAGCTTAAATGGGGTTCCCAGAAGAGGTCTTACAATTAGGGTTGGTGAAACCAAGGTTGCCTGTCCCTTTGTTGGTGGGTAGAAAGCTTCCACTCATCACTGCTACCTGACTCTTTTAATCATTGCTATGTCTGGAACATTGGTAACATTTGCCCCTCCTTGGTGGAGCTAAATTGAAGGTAAATAAAAGCCTCAGCCACGCTTTAGCCTGTCTAGGCAGTCTGGTACACATTTCAGAGAAGAGCAGCGCTGCCTTTCCATATTCATTATGATATTCCAACAGACATGCTGGTTATTGTTGAAAGCAGGAGAAAATAGTGCTCTTTCTTACATCAATTTCTGAGAAAAGATTAAAACTCAGGGAGTGCCCACATAGTCTTAATCACAGGATATATATCGTCGGAGTCTTACATCTTTGGTTTGAATTCCGACTGTCGTATTACGATTACAGCGGTCGGAATTCAAACCAGCAGTCAAGGAGCCCGTCGACCAGTTGGAACGGCCAACACAATCCCATACGGATGGCACTTCAATTTCGGGATTATGATTTTGTTTTCTGACAAGCTTTCCATGCCAGGCCTTCTGACTTTGAAAGCCTGTCTGAAAGTCACTTTGGGGGCCGTTAGCAGGGCCCCCCCTTCTTCAGCAGTCTCCGGTTGGGGCCCAAGGAGGGTATCCTTGCGCTGTGTGGCAGGCACTGTGAGGTGCCTACCACATGGTGCAAGGATTTACAGTGACTACCATTTCTCTATGGGAGCTTGTGCTGTGGCAGATCTCCAACCACCTCACAAGCTCCCATAGACAAATGGGAGTTTGCGACCACATCATGTGTGGTCGCATTGTAATTGTGGTTTCAGACTGCCGTCCAAAGGTCGTTTGGTCTTGAAACCGCAGGGATGTCGGTCGGAGGAAACTCTAACCGACATCCAAATTAGGCCCTTAGTTGAGCAGATCACAACTCCTTTGTCTTAGTGCTAGACCATGGTATTCTGTATATGTGTGGTATATGTACCTTTTGTTTATTTGTAATGTTTGGTATCTTGACTTGCACAGTTCCCTCCAATGAACAATGCCCCCTTGCACTGATTCAAATAAATATTAAAATTATAAAACACTATTTTCATGCTAATAATTTATTGTAAAGCAATAAAATCCTACCAATTGAGTACATTTTAAACGAAGGCCATTTATTTTAACAAAACATATTCACCATTACAAAGGTTTTGTACTTGACAGTTTGCGGTTCTTCCACTGACCTGCTTAAACCTCGGTCAATATTGTTGATACTTATATCACGTCTTCAGGGTTATTTTAACAGTATTCTTGTTTTCTACAATACGAAACAAAAACACAATTATTATTTTGAATAAATAGAAGTGATGATTCTCAAAAAGAATATTATATTTTTTGATCCACTGGTGATAACTGGTGCATAGTTATTGTTAAGTCAGAGTTTCGATTGTAAAGGTGTTTACTGTGTTTCTAATACGTTCGGCATTATTCAGAAAACGTACATGAAAATTCCCAATAAAAAAATCCATCCATCTATTTTGAATTCTTCATTGAAAGTTTCTTGCAGATATATTAAATGGGGACCAAAAAAGGGGGAGTTGCAAAGTGACTTTTTCTATTTTAAACCCTTTGGATTCTTTGCTATTCAAATACAGGAAAAAAGGCTTAACGGAATTATACCATACTTGCTGAGAAAATAGAACTTTACTCAAGGAAGCACCTTTGCCTGCTTGAATGTTAGTTTTCTCAACAGTCTTTTAGAAATGTGCATTTGAAAAATGTTCTGGGCCTTAATAGTTACATTTTAGAGCTAGCTGGACATTTATTCTGTGGATGTTCCATTTACAAAACCTGAGAAGATTGGTAAATCTAGTTAAAAAATAAAGGCACATCATTGGATTAGAGAGCGTTATGTCCTATCATCATTGAAGATTTGTGAATCTGGGTGGATACTCATGAATCCTCTGCATTCTGATTCACTGCCTATCACAAAAAAAGAAATGTTTTGCAAGTGTTGGGAAAAATGAATTCAAAAAAGCGTATAAGGGAGCAGGGTGAGCCTACCTTGATTCTTATTCCATGTAGATGGGCAAAAAACGACCATCTGGCATTAAATTAACATAAAAGATTTTTATAGCAGGATTCACAAATCTTGTGCCAGATTTGAAAGTCCTAGACTCTCCCCTGGTCCCGTACACCTTCCTTAGGTTTTAGGATTTGCAAATCCTGCACAGGATTTATCCTAAATATGTAAAAAAAATTAGTACAATACAGTTGTGAATAGCTAACCCCTGCACCTCAACACAATGGAATAGAAAACTTTAGAGATACAGTGATTTTCAACATATTGGTTTTGTGTGATCCTATCACAATATAGCTGCGGACATATCAGTTTCGCATTCTGTAGTAGTTTTTTTCTTTCCATTGAAATCATTGCCATTGTTCAAAGAGTAGAGTGCTTTTCATATCTGTTAGAAATGTGGGAATTAGTTGAGGGAGTGGATACAGACCTCAGATAATAACCGCAGTTCCTGTTCGGGTGAATCACTAAAGCCCTAAATGAACCTGTTCTCAGTCCCCTGGTAGGTAGGGCACAGATCAGAGAGGCTTAACCTAGACCCAATGTGTAAAGTATTTATGCATTATGAAAACAGTAATAGAGTTGAATAGCAAAGCAATAAAAAACAAATTAGAAAAATAGAATAGATGTTAAGAAGCAAAATTTCACAAACATGACGACAATCCAATGAAGGGAACCTGAGATATGTGGTACAAAGTGCCAATGATTGACAAATATTGAAGTAGATCTGGACCTAGGTGCATTTTCACGCTAATACCAATGGAGCCCGTATTGAATACATCAACCAGGATTGTCCCCTGCAAAGATTTTACCTTCTGACACAGGGCCTGATATAGAGTTTGACAGAGAGGGTACTCCTTCTCAATGGTTTAGGAGTATGCTCTCTACAATACTGAAGGTATTCCTGCCACAATTAAAGTTAGGGCTGACCACCATATGTCAATGGTGGAGGCTACTTTATCTTTGCCAACATACACCTTCAAAGGTCAGGTCACTATTCGTCTGGCCACTCGTTTAAAAGTGGTTGGACAAATGACAAGTTTTCATTGTTCGTCACAGCCAGGTAAAACCTGGCATTAAGGGGCAGTGTAAAATGCAAAACAACCCCCACACCATGTGAGAAAACTCCCAAAGTAAGGCGGTTACTGTTTTTTTTTATTTTCAAAAACAAAATGCAGCTTTTATGCTCAATTATGTTTGCTCCATACAGCTTGGGACAGAGAGATTCTACTATTAGGAGACTCTGTTTACCATACTGGTGGGATATACCAATAAATCAAAAAAGTTTCTTTTAGATCAAAACAAGGCCTAACATATAAGAAATGGGAGGGCGTCACAGAGATTATTTGCAGTAATATTGGTGAGCTGCTGCTGTGTACCAATATTGAAAACACACATAACTATCCCTGAATATTAGATATAAACACATTTAGGGCCTTATTTATGAGAAGTGATGCATCGCTGTGTGAAAACAGAGATGCTTCACTTCTTAGTGAGCCCTCCTTGCGACATGATGGATGCGTCATATTTACTGTATGACGCATCATGTCGCAAGGAGTTACAGATACGTCAGTATTTCTGACGTATCTGTGGGTGCAAAATTGATGCATTGCTGGGGTGTGTCTGAAAATAGACGCAACTCCAGCAATGTGTCCTTTCACATGTGGCAAGCCCCATGTGAAAGGGCCTGCATCAGTCTTATGCCTGCTGTGAGTCAAGTGTAAGCTATTGACGCAATGGCGTCCTAGAAGTGGCACACTGTGTTCTCATTGATTTCAATGCACCACTTCTACAAGGCCTTTTGTGGGGCAACACCCACCCTGCATACATTATACCTGGTGCAGGTATAATGTGGTGCAGGGGTTTACAAAGTGACGCATCTGCCTAGATGCGTCACTTTCTAAATAGTGTGCAACATGACGCATTCTTGACGCTGCCTCTGCGTCACAAAAAGTGATGCACCGGTGGCATAAAAGTGAAGCAAGCCCTCATAAATAAGGCCCTTAAAATTTGGACTAGTGTTCCTTTGCACTGTCAGGGACCTAATGAAATGAAATTAAATTGTGTATTTAATAAAGCACCAGCTACTCAGACTAGAGTGTCCTGGTGTGTGACAGCGGGAGGAAAACATGCATAAAAGACCCATCAGTTATTAAAAAGACAGGTGTTTAAGTTCTTCCTGAAAGAGAGTAGGTCTGTGGTTAGTCACAGAGACTCAAGGAGTCTATTCCACAATTTTGAACCTAGAAAGTCGAGGGATCTGCCTCCAGGGTGGGCACAGCCTGTTTTAGGCATGATGGCCAGGTTAGGGGCTAGATTTTGTGTAGCGATTAACGCACCTATTTAGGTAGCCGGCTCCTAAGCCGTAGAAAGCTTTAAGAAGATGGTCATCGATTTGAAGTCGATCTGTTCTTTTATGCAAAGCCAGTGTAGAGACTTAAGGGTATACAACCTTTACAACGCAACTTTTACAACGCACTACACTTACAACGCATTTTTAACAATGCAACATCCACTACAACGCATTCCATTACAACGCAGGACACTACAACGCATTTTTAAAAACTACCTTTACAACGCATTCCATTACAACGCATACTACCTTTACAACGCATACCATTACAACGCATAATATTACATTAAAACCCCTACACTATCCAACACTTACCCTACTGTTGCACCCCCTGGAGTTAGAATAGTAATTTTTACCCCTATACTATCCAACACTTGCCCTACTGTTGCACCCCCTGGAGTTAGAATAGTAATTTTTACCCCTATACTATCCAACACTTGCCCTACTGTTGCACCCCCTGGAGTTAGAATAGTAATTTTTACCCCTATACTATCCAACACTTGCCCTACTGTTGCACCCCCTGGAGTTAGAATAGTAATTTTTACCCCTATACTATCCAACACTTACCCTACTTTTGCACCCCCTGGAGTTAGAATAGTAATTTTTACCCCTATACTATCCAACACTTGCCCTACTGTTGCACCCCCTGGAGTTAGAATAGTAATTTTTACCCCTATACTATCCAACACTTGCCCTACTGTTGCACCCCCTGGAGTTAGAATAGTAATTTTTACCCCTATACTATCCAACACTTACCCTACTGTTGCACCCCCTGGAGTTAGAATAGTAATTTTTTACCCCTATACTATCCAACACTTGCCCTACTGTTGCACCCCCTGGAGTTAGAATAGTAATTTTTACCCCTATACTATCCAACATTTGCCCTACTGTTGCACCCCCTGGAGTTAGAATAGTAATTTTTACCCCTATACTATCAAACACTTACCCTACTGTTGCACCCCCTGGAGTTAGAATAGTAATTTGTACCCCTATACTATCCAACACTTACCCTACTGTTGCACCCCCTGGAGTTAGAATAGTAATTTTTACCCCTATACTATCCAACACTTACCCTACTGTTGCACCCCCTGGAGTAAGAATAGTAATTTTTACCCCTATACTATCCAATACTTACCTTAAATCCAATGTAATATTATGCGTTGTAATGGTATGCGTTGTAAAGGTAGTATGCGTTGTAATGGAATGCGTTGTAAAGGTAGTTTTTAAAAATGCGTTGTAGTGTCCTGCGTTGTAATGGAATGCGTTGTAGTGGATTTTGCGTTGTAAAAAATGCGTTGTAAGTGCATGCGTTGATTTATGCCGTTGTAACGGCATAAATCCGACTTAAGAGTAGGGGTCATACTAGATCAGGGTTTAGGTCTCGGGATGGCTCTAGCCGCCGTGTTTTGTACCACTTGTAGGCGCTGGATAAGGTATTTGGGAAGACCGAGGTACAAGCTGTTGACATAGTCAAGCTTTGATGTCACCAGAGCCTGCACCACGATCTTTCTGCTCTCAAGCGGTAACAGTGGCAGGAATTTTTTTATCATCCGGAGAATGCCAAAGCAAGCCGCAGTTAGATTTTGGATTTGAAAGCGCATGGAGAGTGTATTGTCTATGACAATCCCTAAGTTTTTTACTTTCTCCTTTTCCGCGGGCGGGGGTGGCAGATTTTTTGGCCACCAGGAGCTCAAGTCAGGCGTTTCTGGATGACCAAAGAAAACAAATTCAATTTTGTCAGGATTGCACTTCAGCTGATTGATCTTAAGCCAGTTAAACACCTTTGTGAGGCAAGACCTAAACATTGCTCCTTTTTCACATGTAAAAATCAGCTGAGTGTCATAAGCATAGGAACATTTTTTGGCACACTCTTCCTCTACCATAAATGCACGGGGGATAGATATATTTTAAAAAGTGTAGGACTGATGATGGAGCCCTCAGGGACACCTACATTCATGGCCGGAACCGGGGATGAGAAAGATGGGAGCCAGATGTCCTGAGATTTATTTGCCAAGAAGGATGACATCCATGTTAAGGTGGTCCCCCCAGGCCGATGTTAGCACATCTCTCCAGGAGCCTCAAATATGGGACCGTATTGAAGGCCGCCAACAGATTGAGCGGTATCAGAACAGCCTTGTCTCCCTGGTCCAGCTTACCCTTGATAAATTCAGCAACTTCCAGCAGAGCAGACTCCGTACTGTAGTTAGCCCTAAAACCGGATTGGGACTCATGAAGGAGCTTCCCATCTTCAATCTGTTTTTGGAGGGCCTTGTTTACATGCTTCTCTAATACTTTGCAGAGGGCCGGAAGAAGGGAGATTGGGCTGTAGCTGGTAGGGTCCATCAGTTTGGCGTTAGCCTTTTTTATCAGTGGAAGAATCTTAGCATTCTTCCATAACTTTGGCATGTTGCCTAAGGAAAGGGAGGCATTAAAGAGCTGGTATACCATGGGGCTTATGGTGGGAGCTATTAGTTTCAAGATATTTGCTGTACATGGGTCGGTAGGAGAGCCAGACTTAATTGCTTTGGAGGAGGGCCAGCGACTCTTCAAGCTGAAAAACTGGGAAAGCTAGTAAACATGGAGGATCCAAGAGGTGAAATTTGCTATAAGAACTAAGGTAGAAGGTCAGTTCTTTCTCTGAGATGCTAGTGAGGGCTTGTTGGATCACAAAGATCTTTTTGTGTAAGAATTGAGGTGTTTGCTTAGACCATTTTTCCGTGAATGGCCCTTCCTTTGTGCCGACTTTCGGGGTAGTAAAGGATTTAACTATGCTAAAGAGTTCCTTATTCTTATTTTTTGGCATTTTCTATCTTGTTTTGCAAGAAGTTTTTCTTGGGTGCCTTCACAAGAATGTAATGAGCTTTTAAGGTGTCTTTATACACCTTCCTGTCCTCAGGTAGATAGGATTTACGCCATTTCTGTTCCATTTTTCTACAATTTCTTTAGCTAGATCTGTTGGAATTGTTAAACCATGGAGCTGGTGGGGCCGACGTCTTTGAGGAGCGGGAAACAACCGGTACCGCTACACCAATGTTGGTTTGGAGCCATGAATCTATTGAGAGGGCATCCGAGTCGGGGCAGCTAGACAGCTCCGGTGAGGAACGACTGAGGGTGTCTGCTAACATCGGGATGGATATTTTATGGAACGTTCTGTCATTAGCGACCCTCTGCCCTGCGTTAGCCTGAGTGGCTGTGGCAAAGTTGGGAATTATGAATTTTAATAGGAGGTGGTCAGACCAGGTATTGGGAAGATGTAGCCTTACTGATATGTCAAAGTTGTGAAAGATGTGGCCTATTGTATGGCCCTTCTCATGGGTAGCCGAAGAATAGAAGGAACCATGTTGCAAGCCTGCAGCGTCTCCAACAAGGACATTGTTTGAGGGTCTTTTCCATTGTCCATATGTATATTGAAATCCCCCAGAATAAGGCAGTTGTATTTTAAGGCCAAGGGGGTGGTTGCTGCATTAAGCGGAGTAATACAATTTCCAAATGCACCGAGGGGTCTGTAAATCAGAAAACCAGCTATCCTATGATGGGGGATATGGTACAGTGGAAGCCTAAGGACTCTGAGCCCTCGATGTTTTCCATCAGGATGGGAGAGCAGTCTAGTTTTTATTGTAAATTATGGCGACACCGCCCCCTTCCCACTCGGTCGGTCACTACTAAGGATTTTATAACCTGTAGGGATGGCCGAGGAGATAGTAGGGGTGGAGGCTTCAGACAGCCAGGTCTCAGTGAGAAATAAAGGGTCAGGCAGTTCGTCAAAAAGTGGGTCATGCTTTTGCATAGAGCGACAATTTAAAAGGGTGGCCTTTAAGTCCTCTGTTTTCTTATTGTTTTTACACTTATTGTTGTGTGGGAAGATCTTGGGTGCGAGTTTCCTGGGCTGGAGGAAAGACCAGTTGCACTTATTGCATTGAAAGTCTACCTCCAAGCTCAGGACAGCTGCTGTACACTGACATAATGGTAGCCACCTAAGGCTAAGCAGTTTTTCCCTATTGTAATATAGTGGAAGAAACTCACCAGAGGAGAACTGGGAAGCATGGCCAGCGCTGGACGCCTCCGGGACGCTGACGGGTGCAGACGGGCTTGGCTTTAGCGATCGCTAACGCAGCTAAGGAAGAGGAAACTGCATGGGCAGAAGTGAGGAGCCCGATAGTAGCACCTGCCCTCCGCACAATCGGCGTATCAGCCGCAGTGGACCAGGACTGGAGGAAAAGCGAGATATGAATCAGAGCAGCTCAGGAGGTGTAGGCAAGCAGAATCAAGTAAAGTGCAAGTGTGTGTAGGTAGGAGAAATTGCTAAAAAGCACAGAGTAATTCAGCCACACATATACAATTTAAAAGCTATTAAAACCCTAGTAGCAGTGCAGGAAACACTAAATTCTACCACTGTCAGCTGCGCCTGTCCGTTTATATTGGGAATATATAGGCTAACGCCTATGATGCAAACTGGATCAGTAACGCAGCTGAGGAAGTGGAAACTGCATCGGGAAACAGGGGCTCAAATTGGATCATAAATTCAAAGCTGTTCTGAACAGGGGCCCCCAAAATATGTTTGGCCTAGGGCACCCAAAATCCTTAAGATGTCCCTCTTCCATGTGGGATGTTTTAGAATAATTACTCTATGTCATTTGTTTGGTTCTTTACAAGACTACAGAGGAGTGCTGCTGCATGCCCTGGGTTGATGTACTTTGCTGGCTGTTCAAATTATAACCATCAGGAACAGATGCCTTTGCTGCTGTTTCTGTCCAGTGTAATAAGTATTCCTATTCCTCCATCAGGCTCATGTTCTTCAGATGCCTTGTAACTTTTTTTTGCATATTGAGTTTAGCTGTCGTTTAGAAGAAGAGCTCACATATGCTGTAATGGGCTTTGTATTCGCCCCTGGGGACTGCAGCTTGGAGAGTTGGACTAAGCATTCCCTTATCCTTCCACTCTTTCTTGGATTAATTTCAGGTCACTATGTTTTGGTCTATTGTTTCCGAAACATCTTGTCTTCTTACATTGGAATTGTGGTGTCTTGGGTGAATAGGTCCTTCTTGTGACAGTGTATGTGGTCCCTTTCTAGTCTATTTCTGTATAAGCAAAGAATAGGTGTGATCTGTGTTGTCAGTGCAGTAATTGGCGGCCTGGTGCTGTTGCTGGATTGGTTACATGTACATTGATGTAACTGAGCTTTTCAGCATTTTTCAGAGCCTAACGGGCAGATGTATGACCCTTTTTTGCAGCCGCTAATGTGAGAACCTCCCGTTTGCAGCCGCAAAAAGGGTAATAGCATGTACAAATGCTTTTTTTGCGTGTCACTGACTCGCAAAATAGCATTTGCGACACTCGCTCTTAGGAAGGGGCGTCCATTCCTAATAGCGAGACAACATGCTATGTACTAATTTTTTGCGACCACATTTGCAGCCACAAAACACTCGCTGCTTACCACCTACTTCAAGTAGGTGGCAAACCACTCGCAAAGGGGAAGGGGTCTCTCAGGTGACCCCTTCCCCTTTTTGAGTATGTTGGAAAATATTTTTTAAGAGTAGGCAGTGATCCCAGAGACCACTGCCTGCCCTTAAAAAAATGAAACTGAAAGGTTTAATTTTTCTCTTTTAAATGCATCCAGTTTTCCTTTAAGGAAAATGGAAATGGGCTGCATTGTTTTTTAAAAAGCTGCTTTATTAAAAAGCAGTCCCAGACATGGTGGTCTGCTGAGCCCAGCAGACCACCATCCCTGGGAGGGATGTCATTCCCAATGGGCTCATAAAATGCAAGAGGCTCATTAATATTAATGAGCCTCGCAATTTGCGACCCCATTGGGAATCGCAAACAGTGTGAAATACACTGATGTACATCGGACATTGCTGCTCGCTAATTGCGCCTCGCAAATGAGTAGCAAATTGAGATGCACAATTTTCTTGGTTGCACATCTGGCCCTTAGTGTCAGTGGTTGCTTCTCAGGCCTGGGTACAGGTGCTTCTACTTCTGCAGAATGGTGTGTTCTTGTGACCTTAAGCTTCCTTCAGGTTTAGGCCTGTTCCTGTATGTGCCATTACTATTTTTTTGCAGCTGCTTCCTTTTTTTGGTTCTTTTTTTTTACTTTGAGACTGGCATGCTACCTAGCTGTTGGTCAATCACTTTTGATTTTCTTGTGGATGATTTGCTGTTCAATGTTTGCTCTGCACCTGTGCTCATTCTTATAAGCATATTTATGGGAATGGTGGCACAAGGCAGCACGTTACCTTGCTGCTCTGCCCTGTATCACAGGAAAAGGACAAGAATGCATTGTATTTATCCAAATTAGTGCAGTCTTGTCTTTTCCGCCTGCGCTGGTGCCATGGTGCAAGGGTGCCAGTGTTGTAGGAAGGATTGTTTTGCGCATGAAGGGGCGTTTTCCTGCACAAAAACAATCCGTAGAGGCGTTTTCTCTTTCTTTGGGGGCTGCAGAAAGTGGCACAGTTAGAAAGGGGAAAAACAAGGAGAAACAAACATATTTCTCTTCGTTATGCCTCACCTGGGGAGGCATATCGTTTTGGCACATTTCCATTTTTACCAGGTTTGGTAAATTTGTGAATGCATCCTAAACCAAGGAATCTGCGTAGGAACACCCACCACAATGCCCTGAGAATGCCTCCCTTTCGCAGAGTCCAGCAACACAGCGATTTGTGCTGAGTTGCATTACTCCATTTATATAAAGTAATTCAACTCCACACAAATTGGCCTTGTGTTGCTTCCTAATATGGCTTGGAGCTTTGCATCATGCATGTACCATATAAATATGACCCGTATTCGTAGTGCACGTAGAACACTTGGCATCGTGGACCTCTATCTTGCCTTCTTCCGTCTTACTACATTGTGTACTATGGTTTGGCCGGGATATGCAATAGCATGGGTTTTTCACATTGGATTGGGATGCATAATTGGTGATGTACTGGTTGGTTTTTGTTGTCACTCATTCTATGCCATGCTGAAACAGCATCAAATATGTCTTTCTTGTCTTCTGGTATACATGCCTGACGTGGCCCTGCAGTGGTGGTCAGTTGGTTTGATTGGCTTTCTTCTTTGGCCAGTAGACAATCTGCGATTTGTCATTTCACTGGGATACATGTGGCTTTTGGGCTGTGCCTTGATTTGATTTCTTGATGATGCTTCTGAGCTTCTTCATGTGTTTCTCCTGGGCTCTTCATTGACCATTCTCAGGTCCCAGTAATGTGTCTTGTGCTGCTTTTGGAGTTGCCACGTGAGACTCTGCTGCTCTGCGATTCCTACTTTAATTCACCTTGTTACTTTTTAAGGGTGCAGTATCCCTTCTGGTATCTTCATTTTGAATCAATTTACTGCTTGATATATCCGCGTAGATTGATACTGGAATGAGAAAGAGGAAGCAAGTGGCAATGCCCTGAATACTTACTGTAACCTTTATTACACTGAGTCCTACTCTTCCTTGCCTCAGGCCAGTAGCCCACTCTATAAATATAAATGTGGTGGGAATAGCCATCATTTTACTAGGCTTGCTGGTTACTATGGCAAGTGCTTACAGAGGACCACCTTCTTCTACCACCACTTAGAGGAAGAGGAGGGGCTTAACAAATTAAGTAGGATATAACTGTATGTTCCTCTAGGGGCATATAACCATCATAGGTTGAAGGAAATTAATGGCTCATTCTATTGAAGTATATCATTAAGTCATTGGGGCAGTACCTTCCACCGAAGCAAATGAATTAGGCACCCATCAAAAAGCAAATAGGACACCATGAAATATACAAAATAGCAAATATATATGTATATCTGCCACTACAGAAAGAAGTGTTACTCTTCTGAACAATATTTGCCAAGGTTCAAAAAAGGTAAAATTAAGTTCTATGTTTCATGTAGCACATTATACTGTGCAGAAACCCGGAACTTAAGACACAGGAATATCAAGCGTATCTGGGCATATGCAGTGATGGGCATTTATCCTGTTGATTTACACTGATCAAATGAATGTGTGACAGAAAAAGTGTGCAGGCCTTTGCAGTGTTCCCTTTTCTTTCCTTTTTTAACTCTGACATTAATCTGAATAGGATAGTCTTCAATGTCCTACACCCGCTGGGCACCCTTAGCCGTATATTTTCAGCTTTCACAAGAGCACATAAAACTCAGAGTGAGATAACATGAGGATTGATCTAGCATCTTTTACTGTGAAGTGCACTAACTATTAACAACATAGGCAGGTCAGCCATCAGAGAGACCATAAGAGAACCTCCAAATATGTTGTTAATGTGGAGACACTGGTATAGAGGGTTGGTTCTTGGGCTCTATTGTAGATACCCTGTTCTTTATACAAGAGATTAGATATCTTAGATGTAACACTGTGGAATGAGACTTCAGACGAATTAATAAGAAATTCATTTGCTCTTCAAATCTTGATACAGCACTTGGAAGGAAGTCACCTACTTCTGTGAGAAATGGATTGCATAAGGGGTCTGTAGTTTGATGTGGTTTCCACAAATAGGGAATTTTGGAGTCATTCATTAAAAAGGGTGCCTCTCCTTTCTTGAAACTGCTTATCGTCATCTCTGGGGGGCGAGAATGCCTGGCAGCAGTGTTGATCATCAGTAAAATGGCATGTCTTTTCATGTTACCTTCAATAGGAGAGTGCCTTTGGGCCTTTCTTCTCTAAATTGATCTGCCAATGGCTTTTCTCCTGTGTCTGTCACTAAATTATTGAGGGACATAGATCGCAATTGTAGGACATTGGGTTATTAGCTGTGCAAGATGTGAGGCATGTGCAAGTAATAGGTCTAAAATTTCCCCTTACTGGGAACCAACCACTCCCTTCTAGCGCTGGACTCACTCAAGATAGCAAAGCAGAGAAGTCCAAGGCCTACTCAGGGGAGGTGGTGTGGGCTAGTAATCACCATTCTCTGACACGCAATAATAACACTCAATAAATGATCTTCCAGTCATTGCTTTCTCTTTAGAAAAAGGAAAAGTACATTTATTACACACACACTACTAAATACTATGCATTAATTTACAAGTATTTCCATCAGGCAGATTGAAATTTGAAAATACCATAGATGACATTGCAAAATCACATTTAACCTTGAAAGGTTCATGACCCCTGAAATCACATTGCTCCCCACCTATACCAGATAACACAACACAATATAGAGAGTATCACTTTAGATAAAAGAAGCCTATTACCTTTCTCAGGGGTTCATCATATGAAAGAAGAACAAACCACATTTTAATAACACAACCATTCTGTGTGAAAATAAAGCCCTCAATCATAATAATGTGTAAATGTAATTATTAATATAATCAAGCATATGCGCCGTTATCAGTAGTAACTCTCAACATTCCAAGATAAATAAAGCATTTCAAAGTCAACACAAAATGTGTCTTTTTGTTTTTTTACTTACGTTCAGGTTACATAGAGTGCCAATAAACAAACAGCCATGTTCTGACCACATAATTGGAATCATAGACTCAGTCCCTAGGGACGCTGCACACCAGGTACCTTCCTTATACATCTTCAGGACCCAGTAATCACAGCCATAAAATCAGACCCTAAAGAGCGCGGCACTCCCCACTGTAGACCAAAAGTTCCAGCCTTGGGAGTACTTAAAATATTTATGTGAAAATCACATAGGATCATTGATTCTTTGATCCCAAAAACATGGGGTCTGTACCTTTAAATATCCTAGGGGTAGCTGCTGCCCTCCTGCAGCCTCCCTCCCTCTACATTGTCAACATTGGTAGTCCCTCTGCAATTCTGGGGCCACCATAAGGCAAAGATTATGCAAATTAGAAAGCCCGTCAAAGGAATATGGGGTGCTCCAGTTAGAAGCATTGAATATGTTATCAGTGGCTTTCCCACAGTGTCAGGGTGAGCTGTGGAGTTTTTATTTCCTGTTTAATTTTTTGCTGTTTTTAGGGCATGTGGTGCCCGGTCCCACCCGGCACACCATCGGATATGCCTCAAGCATTGGGGGCAGTGCAGGAAGCCCACCCCTTGCTGCCCCTGCTGGCTTCAAATGCTGGCAGCACCTCATCCGCTCGGGGCAGGAGCTTTTAGCTCTTCTCCCCTGCCTGCTCCTGTGGGCAGAGTATCTCTGCTGTTTGGTGGCTCCCCCCAGACACAGACACACAGAGAGGGGAACAAGTTCACCACAGATAGGGTGCTTGACTGCACTCCGCCTTCATTTTTGCATAGGCCTGGGGGAGATGTGGGCCCCTGGGGCAGGAATGAGCTTTGGGAGCGGATCCGGCACCCACCCCCTCCCTTGGTAAAGTCAGTAAGTAACCCTTGTGCCCACTCTTAGGCCCTGGCCCACCTCAAAGATAATTCTCAAATATCCAATGGAGCACCACACATACAGGTCCTTGAAAAAGGTCAAATGTTACCAACCTTAAAAAAGTAAACACTCGGGCCCCATTGGATGATTTGGACAATCCTCAGCTCATTTTACTCCTGGGGTAAACTATAGCCATCAGGAGCAGTTTAGGTGCCATCATTACCTCCAAAGTGATATAATCTACAGGGAGCTGGGTCTACTGCCTGCCTGCACCAGCCTTCCTCCTGGTGTTTGTCTCTGGGCACAGATGTCCAGGGTGTTTCCCTAACTGATCCTCAGGTGGTGTAAGGGGGCCAACCTCACCGGCCCTTGGGACTCCTTAGACCTCTTTAGGAATAAAGGAGTTCATCTAGTTGTTCATGGCTGTTGCAGTCCCAGGGTCCAGCAGCAAGAAGAACAAACAGCTCCAAACAAGAGACAGTCTTCCCTTGTGCAAGATCTTATAAAGGGGGATGGAAGGTTCTAGAAGCTAGGCACCCCTGGCCAATCCTGGGGTGCCACATCACTTCTCCACCCCTTTTCCAACCCCCCTGCACTGCATGCTGGGACAGTTTAAGATGGTGTCATCCAGGAGTCACTGGTCACATCTGCTCCTCGGGTCTCAGCTTCACCCAACAAGCTGACATCACTGCCAGGACCTTACCCACTATAGTTTCAAATAGTGTTGGCTCCAGTTGTCAGGGCTTTCACCTTTCTTTAGTGGGCCTGGGCTGTCTCCTGTCCTGGTGGAATGTGGCAAGTAATTAACAAAAGCACATTTCTATCCCCTCCCTTCCTGCTCAGTATCTGAGGGAAGCAATGTTGACTGCTACTTTTTTGGGGGGCAGCCTTTGATCCTGCTGCTGGTGAGAAATGTAAGTATCTTGTCACAGCAGGGTGAGAAAAGACCTGGGAAGTGATCCTGCACCGAGCCAGAGAAATATGTCGATATTGGATGACCCATATGTTATACAGATATCTTCTTGAAACTCTCATATTTGGTTTTCTCAATCACGTTCCCCCCATTTTGACATGTCACTGTACTTTGCAGGACAAAGGACAGCGAAACTGCAATCTAGGACAATTTCTCCCCTATGTTTATAATAAAGTGTCACTGTCAACAAAACAGTAAACCACACAGACTTTCCCTATGAGTGTAAACTAACATTATAAGGCCATACCCCAGTTCAATATCTAATCCTGCAGAGCCCCCTCTGTGTCAGGCTACGTGTGCACAGTTATCGGGCTGTGCACAATGGTAGTTTCACTTGCGCAGCCCTCACACGTGTGCATACATGTGCTCACACATGTTCATGTTTAAGCAACAAAGTGCCCTTTGCCCGTGGTGCATCTTAGCGGCCATATATTTAAAGAGGGACACTGGTGGTAACCAAGCCCAGTTAATTTGCCATGTGATTACCGTGGGTGTGACACATGTAGTGAGACTCACCCACAGTAAAAAGTCCAATTTCGGGTGGTCCAAAAAGTAACAAATCTAGCCACACTGAATGGGTGGAACACAATTGCAACAGCAAGTGTGTGTGTACTCAGCATGCAAGTGCTGGATGAACATGGACTGTGTCTGAGTGCTTTACTGTATAGAGACATGAATCAATTTTTCAGCTCCTGTGTGCAAGCTTTCTATTATGATGGAGGTCAGAGCTGACCTTTACCTGACAGTGATGTGAATTAGAGGAAGAAACTTGTGCATTCCTGTGGTATTTTGAAGTGGTCCAGGTTCTACTGAAGGATAGGTGAGGGATCAAGTGGTCTTTAGAAGCACAACATAGCGCCTAACCTCCTTCCCACTTCCTCATCCTCCCCAGAGATGTGGTGCAGATCGATACAGACAGAAAATTGCGGGCCAGAACTAAGCTCTGCAGTCCCTTTTTTATCTGTTAGGCAGGCATACATAAATATTTATCTGAATACCTATATCAGTGATCTAGTCAACTTTATGCGCCGGAAAAGGAAATTATACTCAGGTGAAAGTGGCATTCAAGTCAGTTCTATTGTGGAATAAGCATCTGTGTTGGAAAGGAATAATCGGCATGAGCCAACATGGAAAGTGACACTGGGGAAAGAGTGGATTGCCTTGAGTTGTGGTGAGCTGGCTGCTGTCCTGTCCAACCAAAAAGCTGATTCTCCTGTAGGACTGCAGCTTACATTTCCATATGGTTTCCTGAGTTTAGAAGACTTGCTGTGAGAAGCCTGGGAAGAACTAACTTTCATACCCTAAGTGACTGTAGTGAAGTCACCAACGGGACTGTTGTCATGGTTGAATCATGCTCCCATTGAATCTGTGGGTGCGAATGTTTGCAGCATCAAATGTTGGTGCACAGGCACAAAGTGCCAACTTTAGTTGTTCTGCAGACTCATGCTCATATTTGAGAAATGACTTTGGGATTGGATCTTCGTTCCGTTTAAGGCACCAGCATTTGATGGGTCTGCTGGAGACAACCTCCTTGGAGTATGCTTAGAGAAGATTTTCCCAGCTGGGCCAATAAAGAGCAAGATAGATGCAGCGGGTATACCACAAACCACAGCAGAGCTGTGCTCTCCTCCTGTTACTGTTTACCTCCTGTTTCTGGAATGGACCTCTTGGCATCATCCCAAGTGGTCTAAAGATATGCGCACCTGATCAGCAGAGTCAGCTGGACATTTCTGGCTGCACCAGCCGAGGGTGGGATCTTAAATACAAACTACATACTAACACAGAATGAGAAACTTAAGTATGTGTATAAACCTTTTGTGTGGAGTCCTGGTGCCAAGGGGGTATTGTTATTGGGCTATGAGTCCCAGGGTGCACCAATGCAGCTTAACATTAAACAGAAAGGGACTGTCAGAGTGTGGCCTGTGTACAAAGAGGCCACATTTTCTTCATAGTACATATGGTTATCCAAAGGCTTCTGATTGCTAAATAAACCTTGCAGGTTCCTTAACACGTGTTATTATATGGGTAGTATTTCAATAGGTAGTAATGTATTGATCTTTCGATAAGAAAAAATAATTCATGTATTTTTGTAAGTATGTATGTAGAATTTCTATAGCGCAAACCTGAATGCTTATTTATGAGTTTGCAACGCTCGTGCACCACGCAAACCTTAAGTAAGATTTTTGAAGGCTTGCAAAGCCACTTTGTGTGGCTCTGAATGGCTTCAGAATTCTGGAGTAAAGCAATGTAGCACATATCACTTCATTGCGTTGCTCTGCCTTGGGCAGGCATTTCAAGGGCGTTGCGTGGGTGTTCCCACTCAACTTCCAAGGATTAGAAGAACTTGTAAACCTGGAGATGCACCAAAATCTTAAACTTCTCAGGGGAAATGTAATGAGAAGAAATATCTCCTCGTTTCCTCCTGTTTCTGTTTGTGCCACATTCTGCAGCACAGATAGAAAGAGGAATATTGGATTGTTATTGCACAGGAAGGGACACAATCCTACATGCAACGCAGTCACGGGTGCCTCTGTTGGCGCTAGGCAGCCCATTGTTTGCCTGCGCATGGTAAAGGACAGATATGTGCTGTATTCCTTTATGCTGTATTCATGTCCTTTCCCTGTCATGCAACTCATTCATGAATTTGAGCAATGTCGGGGTGGTCCTGATGGATAGTAGGAGGTTGTCCCAGATCTGTTGTGAATAGACAGGAAAAACATTCTGCCTTGTTTGTTTCCTTTTTTTTACCCTTTGTTATTCTGTAGTCTGATGGTGTCCAGGCTGCAGGTGTGCTGAGAAACACCAGAGATGTTGAGCTTGTCTGTAAAAAAAGCAGGGGTGCTTGTTGTGGTAGCTTTGTAAATGATGCAACTGGTGTGATGCGTGCCCTCAATGGGAACCAATGTAACTTTAGAATGTCCTCATGGGGAGCCAATGTGAAGTAAGAGAGGTCATAGAGCCGAGTGTTACCACAACCCAGATGAAAGTGTTAAAGGGTTTGAACGGCAGTTCTGAAGTCTGTTTTTGGAAGAATCAGTTTTACTTACTTTAGAAGAGAGAGATGATAACAGGCCACCTTTGCTGTCTTTTGACGATGTGTTCTTTGAGGGTGAGGTAGGCTTCCAAAGCACATCCAAGTTACTTGGCATTCAGTGAAGGTTGGGGTTTGATGAAGCCATCAAAATGCATGTAATTAAGCCAGGAATGTATAGTTTCCTGTTTGCTCATCTTTGCAAATAACGGGAATTCTGTCTTTGTTGGGTTGAGCTTCAGGTAGGCATTGGACATCCAAGTGTGAATGATGTTTAGGTTGCACATGGGGCGTTGAATGTCTGAAGCAGAGATTTTGAAGTAGAGTTGAATACTATTGTCATATTGGTGAGTTTCGATCCTGTCATCTATGAGTAGAGCACTAAGAGATTCCATTTGGAGATCTGAAGATGACGGGCACAATATGGAACTCTCAGGGACTCTGCAGCTGAAAGAAATCTTAGAGGTGCCCATTTGAACTAACTGGTATCAGTTGGAAAGGTGGGAAGAAAACCAGCGAAGGACTTTGCCGGTGAATACCATTGGAGAGTCTTGCTTCCAAACTAGCACCTCAAATCTGTTCACTAATTAATCTATCAATTACTTCTGGGAAAGTGCCCCTAGACTGGAAGGCGGCCTTGATCAGGCCTTGCCAAAAATAAAAAAAACTCTGTTCCCACCGATTTGGCTCCCCCGTTCATTGGCCAAGTTACTGGAAAAATATAATAACTACCAATTAACCACCTTCCTGGAGACTAACAGACTACTAGGTGACTCTCAGGGGCATTTTCACAAGAACGCGTGCTAAACATCACCAAAAAATGCTATCGCAGCTGTACACATTGGAGCCTATCGCGGGAAAATAACCCTGTGTCAACGTGGTATTCACAACATGGCGGTACCATGTAATATTCCACAGAAAACGCGGCCAATGTCCGCGATACAACCACCGCGATGGAGATAAAAACACAAACCCCAGTGCGTAAAAAGACGCGATGTGCCCAAGAAAACAGTGACAACCAGCGAGAGGCCAGCAATACCCATGCGTAATGCAGGAAAAAGCACAAGAACAGCATATGGAAAATGCCACTAAAAAACGGCATCAACTGTGGAGTACCACGGATGCACCCTGAGCGACTGCAGAGGGCAACATGAACCCCACAATCCCCATGGAGGAACACCCAGGAATACAGGGCCCGTGGAAGGTCAATGAGAAGAGGAAGAGGAAGACGGGGTACAGTTTCCCGGAAAACCCGATTTACGCCTCGGATGAGCTAGAACACCACCACCAACTGTACGTCACCTCCAACGTGTCATTGGCAACAGAGAGGCAAAGATGGCTCACCACCTCGGACCATGTGAATGCCGTTGCATGGCAGAGGAGGGCAATGGAAGAGCACAAGAGGCCCTGGACTGATGTGAATAGCAAAACCAAGCAGAAACTCACTACCAACACGAAAGCAGCAACACACCCCGGAGGAGGGGGGCCAGCAGAAGACCAAGAGCTGAATGACATGGAGAAGATGGTGGCCACAGTCACCTGTCGGGAGACGATGACAGGAGTAGGGGATACGGACACTGTCCAACATGACCCGACACCACATCAACAGTGTGCACCGACCAGGGAGTGTTTGGACAGGGGAGATGGGCTCAATGGCACACATGCACAATTAAGCAAAGCCCACTGCACACCCACAATGACTCAGGATCATGTCCCTGATCCCACGGGAACACGTCAGCACACACACAAACACCAAGTAGTCCCATGTATACCATGTGCCCAAAGGGGCACCCACACAACACATCAACAAGCACACAACCAGCACATGCACACGTGCGAAACACAGCAAACATGCATATACGTCAGCCTCACTGACAATGCAAGAGACACCACATGACGAGTAGCATTGCTGCAGTCCAATCACCATGACAATGTACACAGCACAACACTGAGGTGGCTGAGTGCGGACCACAACCAGAAAGGAGCAGGTCATATTCGGACACAACCACCTGCACAGGCAACCCCTGATGTCAACAACGCATCTGTGGGCAAACCATGCCCAAGGGTCACAACTCGACAAAGAGCACAGGTTACCAAAGTTTGCAACACCTCAGCACCGTGGAAGCACATAACTGACAGGCACACTGCATGAAAGGGACCAGTGGCAGACAAATCAGAGCCGCAGGAGTGAATCACCCACCGTGCAGAATACGCACATAAGTATAAGTGCACCTCGACATTGCCAACATCCCGGTACAAACAGCAACACCTCCACAATGGAACACAGGATGCAACTGGTGCCGCAAATGTGCACAACATGGCAAATCACATCTGGCACAGCAGGAAACTGTGACATGACAATGCACAAGTACAACCTGTAACCTGCAAATATATTTTATTCACATATGCTGTGGTTATGGACATTTTGTACTGTCCCGTGATTGCCAGGGATGGCCACATTGTCACGTGCTCATGAGAAGTAATTGTCAATGATGGTGTTCCTACAGGTCATTCCTGCCGCAGCTGCAGTGGGATGTTGGCCCCCTGCCCCATCGTCCCCATCATCGTCTGGTACTTCTGGAACTGGGATCCTTGGTGAATTGGTGCGTACACAGATGTTTTTCAACACACAACATGCAACGATCATCTTGCACACGATGTCCGGGCTGTACAGGAGCTTTCCACCTGTGCCATCAAGGCACCTGAAACGTGACTTAACCATGCCAAATGTGGGCCACATTGTACTGCTTCTGGGTGGGTCTGTTCGGGTCTCGGAGTGGTGTCATCATCCAAGGGCAGAGTGCATATCCTTGATCACCTGTGACAGTGCAGGGAGAAAAGAGTCAATCCTTGGTTCGGCAGGATGTGATGACAAGCCCAGTAATCCAGTGACACCTGTGCTGGCTGTGTGTGGGGTGGGTGTACGCCAGCCCTCAGGGAGTAGCTGGCACTGACAACTAGGCCTGGGCCAAAATTCCGTTCCGTTCGTGGAAATTGCAATAATTTGGCAATTTTCACGTTCCGCGGAAAGCGCGAAAATGTCAAAATTTCCACATTCCGCAGCTTAGCGATAATTTGTTTCTTGCTCGCGCAATAAAAAAATACATTCATGCATTCGCGCAATCGCCTTACCTGAATCCCTGCGTTCGCTGACAAGTTTTCCTGACCCGGTCGCGTTCTCCACGAGATATTGGATTGTTGGTAGCCATTTTGCGCTGTCTCGCAACAGTTTGCGCTTGCATTGTCGCGCGATGACGTCATTTGTTGCGCGAACACATCATTCTTCTCGCGATCATGCACCGCGCGAGTATGAGAAGATTGAGATCTCGAACACTTCATTCTACATTGCGAGCGAGAGGGTGAGGAAGCGGGCACGTCTAATCGAACGCGAACAGGAAAAAGAGACCCCGAACATGTCATATCCAACGCGACAGGGACGAAGAGAACGCGATCATGTCATTTTCGACACGCCGGCCTAAGTAATGTGAAGCTCGAGAACTCGAACATGTAAAATTTTCAATTTGGAGAGGAATATCAGCTCTAGCAGCATGAAACCTTCTGCAAATGCTGATTTTGGATGAAAACAACTCCTTACATTGACATTTGGCTGTCCTTTTTTGTGCAAGGAGTCCTTTTTTAAAAAGGTGGAGAGAGGGAGGAAGTGACACACAATCTCCAACTTCCTGTTCCTGTCCAGGAGGCTCCTCCCAGTGCTTTGTCCATCTCCTGCTCATTCTGCCTTTGGATTTGGAGCTGGAAAGATCACTCTTTTTGTCTGCTGCATCATTGCAATTGGATTTGAGGATTTTTGGAATAGGATATTTTACAAGTAAGTGGTTGTTGTGTCTGTTTGATTGTGGGCATTGCAGTTGTTGTACTTGTAACTACAATTTATTTTTGATAATTATCATCATTCCTTTTTTATTTTTTATTTTGTGGGTAGTAGTAGGAGGCCCGAGCTAGCTATGGGCATGGCCTCATGGGTGTGTGCATGATGAAGCAGCTGTTCCTTTTGGTGTTTTTTGAATGTATTTCATTTTCAAGCACATTTAGGGCAGGGATGACATTGGATTGAGTTGGGGAAGTGTGCTTTTTGGGGGTGGCCTTTCTGATGTTGTTGTGCCTGGCCATGTGGCTGGTGGCCATTTTGAAGCCTAGGCCTGCAAGCTTGCCTGGCCTTGTCTGCCAACAGGCCTGCTTTCATCCACTAGGATCAGAGCAGGTAGCCACAGCTTTATTAATCAAGTGTTTTCTGTGTGGTCTGTTGAATTTAGACTTTATTTAGGGCATGGATGGCATTGGATTGAGTTGGAGAAGTGTGCTTTTTGGGGGTGGCCTTTCTGATGTTGTTGGGCCTGGCCATGTGGCTGGTGGCCATTTTGAAGCCTAGGCCTGCAAGCTTGCCTGGCCTTGTCTGCCAACAGGCCTGCTTTTTCATCCACTAGGATCAGAGCAGGTAGCCGCAGCTTGATTAATCAAGTGTTTTCTGTGTGGTCTGTGGAATTTAGACATCATTTAGGGCATGGATGGCATTGGATTGAGTTGGGGAAGTGTGTTTTTTCGGGTGGCCTTTCTGATGTTGTTGGGTCTGGCCATGTGGCTGGTGGCCATTTTGAAGCCTAGGCCTGCAAGCTTGCCTGGCCTTGTCTGCCAACAGGCCTGCTTTTTCATCCACTAGGATCAGAGCAGGTAGCCACAGCTTTATTAATCTAGTGTTTTCTGTGTTGTCTGTTGAATTTAGACATCATTTAGGGCATGGATGGCATTGGATTGAGTTGGGGAAGTATGTTTTTTGGGGTGGCCTTTCTGATGTTGTTGGGCCTTGCCATGTGGCTGGTGGCCATTTTGAAGCCTAGGCCTGCAAGCTTGCCTGGCCTTGTCTGCCAATAGGCCTGCTTTTTTATCCACTAGGATCAGAGCAGGTAGCCACAGCTTTATTAATCTAGTGTTTTCTGTGTGGTCTGTTGAATTTAGACTTAATTTAGGGGATGGATGGCATTGGATTGAGTTGGGGAAGTGTGCTTTTTGGGGGTGGCCTTTCTGATGTTGTTGGGCCTGGCCATGTGGCTGTTGGCCATTTTGAAGCCTAGGCCTGCAAGCCTGCCTGGACTTGTCCGCCAACAGGCCTGCTTTCATCCACTAGGATCAGAGCATGTAGCCACAGCTTCATTAATCTAGTGTTTTCTGTGTGGTCTGTTGAATTTAGACTTCATTTAGGGCATGGATGGCATTGGATTGAGTTGGGGAAGTGTGCTTTTTGGGGGTGGCCTTTCTGATGTTGTTGGGCCTGGTCATGTGGCTGGTGGCCATTTTGAAGCATAGGCTTGCAAGCTTGCCTGGCCTTGTCTGCCAACAGGCCTGCTTTTTCACCCACTAGGATCAGAGCAGGTAGCCACAGCTTTATTAATCAAATGTTTTCTGTGTGGTCTGTTGAATTTAGACATCATTTAGGGCATGGATGGCATTGGATTGAGTTGGGGAAGTTTGTTTTTTGGGGTGGCCTTTCTGATGTTGTTGGGCCTGGCCATGTGGCTGGTGGCCATTTTGAAGCCTAGGCCTGCAAGCTTGCCTGGCCTTGTCTGCCAACAGGCCTGCTTTTTCATCCACTAGGATCAGAGCAGGTAGCCACAGCTTTATTAATCTAGTGCTTTCTGTGTGGTCTGTTGAATTTAGACTTCATTTAGGGCATGGATGGCATTGGATTGAGTTGGGGAAGTGTGCTTTTTGGGGGTGGCCTTTCTGATGTTGTTGGGCCTGGCCATGTGGCTGGTGGCCATTTTGAAGCCTAGGCCTGCAAGCTTGCCTGGCCTTGTCCGCCAACAGGCCTGCTTGCATCCACTAGGATCAGAGCATGTAGCCACAGCTTTATTAATCTAGCGTTTTCTGTGTGGTCTGTTGAATTTAGACGTCATTTAGGGCATGGATGGCATTGGATTGAGTTGGGGAAGTGTGCTTTTTGGGGGTGGCCTTTCTGATGTTGTTGGGCCTGGCCATGTGGCTGGTGGCCATTTTGAAGCCTAGGCCTGCAAGCTTGCCTGGCCTTGTCTGCCAACAGGCCTGCTTTTTCATCCACTAGGATCAGAGCAGGTAGCAACAGCTTTATTAATCAAGTGTTTTCTGTGTGGTCTGTTGAATTTAGACATCATTTAGGACATGGATGGCATTGGATTGAGTTGGGGAAGTGTGTTTTTTGGGGTGGCCTTTCTGATGTTGGGCCTGGCCATGTGGCCGGTGGCTATTTTGAAGCCTAGGCCTGCAAGCTTGCCTGGCCTTGTCCTCCAACAGGCCTGCTTTCATCCACTAGGATCAGAGCAGGTAGCCACAGCTTTATTAATCTAGTGTTTTCTGTGTTGTCCGTTGAATTAAGACTTCATTTAGGGCATGGATGGCATTGGATTGAGTTGGGGAAGTGTGCTTTTTGGGGGTGGCCTTTCTGATGTTGGTTGTCTTAAAGACATGTTTTTGTTGTATGTGTCTGGTCACTGGTGTGTTGTTGGTGTGCAATGCATGCACCCTGCAGACCTGTTTGGGGCCTGTGAATGTTCGTATTTACATTTTGTTGCACTAAAATGGCAGAGCAGTGTGCTTTAGCATGCATCCTTTACCTGGCTTTTATAGGCCTTTTGTCAGCTCCTGGTGTTCTGTTCTCCAGGCCCCCGGCTTGTTTGTGATTTGTGAGTGTCCATGTGGGTGGTGGCCTTTTTTGGTGTTTGGACTGGGAGTTATTAGTGTCCTGCTTTTGCCATAGGCCTGCATGGTTTTCCTATTGGCTATTTGGCTTACTGCTTCCATCCATCCACCCCCTTTGCCAGCAGCAGCTCCATGGATGCTGAGATGCTCAAATAATTTAATGGCAAATAGGGTCCACCCCACTTCCATTACATTTGTATTTTGGTGGTTATTATAAACTTTCCTATCCTTACTGAGAGTGTAGTGTGTGGCTGTACACAGTAGTATAACATAGCCCTAGTTAAAAAAAAGTCATAAATGGCTAGACTATCTTTTGTTTGCACTAGTACAGTACTAAGTAACTGAACCACAACAACAAATGCAACATTTCACTGATGTTCTTCTCCTGGCTTATTTGCTTTTAGGTGCACAAAAGACAGAGTAGGAGGTGTCATCAGCATCACCCGGCTACCCGTTGTTCTGCCAGCCAGACAGAAGTCCTGCTGCGCATCACGTCCACGTGTGAGCAGAACTTGTTGTGCATCTGCATCCTGCCTGACATCTGAAGAAGATGGCCCCAAAGAAAGGTACCAGGTCCAGTACCAAGAAAGTTGCCGGTGAGATGAAGGAACAGAAAAAAAAGGAAGTGCCATTAACCACGACTGGTGGTGTGCCGGCCAATGTTTTTTTCGGCACCCAAAAAGTTACGCCTGCAGCAGCATTGTCCGGGAACCAAGCTGGGAGCAGCACAGCGGTCCAACCACACCAACCTAGGCACAAGGGCTTTAGTGTCGCAGAGGTAGCCAGTCTACTAACGAGCAGCGATGTTGAAGAAATGTCATTACCGCAAAGTAGTACACAATCCAGTTCAACGCAGGCGCAAACTCAGCAGATCAGTGTGCAGCCGCAACAAGAAAAGCAGCAGCCACCGCAACAAGAACAGCAGCAGCCGCCGCAACAAGAACAGCAGCAGCCGCCACAACAAGAACAGCAGCAGCCTCTGCAACAAGAATAGCAGCAGCTGCCGCAACAAGAACAGCAGCAGCCGCCGCAACAAGAACAGCAGCAGCCACCGCAACAAGAACAGCAGCGGCCGCCACAACAAGAACAGCAGCGGCCGCCGCAACAAGAACAGCAGCGGCCGCCGCAGCCCACCATAGTAGTTGTTGCTCCTGACGTAGGGGCATTTCAGGAAATCGAGCTTCCTGCAGACAAAGTGGAGCAAAGTGAAACCACTGTTTCAGAAGATTGATTGTCTTCCAGACCACCAGCAAGGAAAAGGAGGCTTAGTCCATCATCTTCTTCTTCAAGCCCCGCTTCTGATGATCGTGATGCCACTTGGCTCCCACCAGCTCAGTCTGAGAGTGATATACGCAACAAGACAATTCTTCTGAAAATGAAGGTCCCAGAAAAACTTAGAGTTATGGAGGTAGATGTAGAAGAGGGGGGTGATGATGTTGATGAAGACGAGCCAGTCATCACGCACATTACTCCCACCCCAAAGGGATTGGAGACCAACATTCTCACCCTATCCAGAAAGGCTGCTACTGAGCGGGATATAGCACGGATATCACCAACACAGGTTACACCACCACTACCTCCAGCTGCCATATTTTCCAAGGCCCGGCAGGGACCTACATCCAGCTCAACCATCTCAGTAGGTAGTGGTAGTAAAAGTCACAGTCTAGGTGCACAGGGTCACATTTCAAGCACCCCCTCCAGTTCCTCTGGTGTTGGAAGTTGCACATCCAGCAGTGCCAGAAAGTTCTCCTCCCCAGTTTGGGACTTCTTTTCTGTTAGCGCCAAGGAGGAGAACATTGCTATATGCTCAATTTGTCAGCAAGGTGTTCGGCGTGGTAAGCTTGGTACAAACTATGGTACCGGAGGACATGCAAGTCATCTAAGAATACACCACGCTATTGTGTGGGATGATCACCTACTTAAGTTAAAAGAAAGTAGAAAAACTCAACCCATTGAAGTTGGTCAGGATGAATCAGAGAGCGATAATATTGCGGTGGCAGGTGAAGAAGAGGGAGGCATTTCTAGCCCTGTCCCCAGTAGTGCAGTGGTAACGCCCACATCCTCCTCAGTAACATCAGAGTGGCACCGCAGTAAGAGCCATACTCAGAGTCTGGGTGAGACACCAAGGCGACCGGCGAGTACCTCAATGAGACAATCTGTGTCGTTGAGCCTTAGTGGGTTAATGAAAACAGCACCACTAAGGAAAGTAAGCCAGCCTACCATTGAGAGCATGTTTAGGTTGGAGGGGCAGTTCCAACGCAACCACCCAATGGCACGATTGTACAATGCGAAGCTGGCTAAAATGTTAGCGCTGGACCTTCTTTCTTTTTCATTTGTGGAAGGGGTGGGTTTCCTTGAATTTGTGTCTGCCATCTGCCCGAAATGGAAAGTTCCCAGACGGTCCTATTTAGCAAGAATTGCTGTTCCGGCACTACATCATGATGTGCTGGAATTGGTTGGACAAGCTTTGCAGCAGAGTGCTGTGCATAATATACACCTGACAACAGACATGTGGAGCAGTTGCCAAGCCACAGATTACATGTGCATCACTGCACACTGGATCTCTTTTGTGGGGGTTAGAGATAAACTATCTGCACGAGGTGTTGTTGACACAGCTGCGATTTTTGAAGGTACTCGGAAACATGCAACTGTAGCCATGTTCGCCATGGAGAAATCTCATACGGCTGAAAACATTTTACACAAGTTTCGCAGCAAGGTTTTGGAATGGCTGTGGACCAGAGGGCTTGCTATTGGTTTTGTTGCCACAGACAATGGCAGTAATGTACTTAAGGCCATGGAACTTGGTTCCTATTTCAGGGTTCCGTGTTTGGTGCACTGCATAAACATTATAGTTCAAGACTTTCTGAAAAAAGAACCTATAGTCAGCAATTTACTGGCCATCTGCCGAAGAATATGCACTCATTTCAGCCATTCTTTTAAAGCTCGGAAGCAGCTGAGGATCATCCAACGTGAACATAGGATGCCAGTCAAGGCACTCATCCAGGAGGTGGCAACACGTTGGAACTCAACGTATTACATGCTTGATCATCTGTATGAGCAGTACAGGTCACTCCATGAATATGTCTGGAACAGAAGAGGGGATGCTACTGTTAAAGGCATGAACCTTGACATGGAGCAATGGAGCCTAATTAAATGCCTGACTGAGATGCTGTCTCCTTTTGAGGTCTTCACACGTGAAGTCAGCAAGGAGGACTGTACAATGGGCCAAGCTATCCCATTATTGCAAATGCTAGAGCATGAGCTGAATAATGTGTCTGAATCATACAAAGGTGTAGAGGACAGAAGGCAAGCCCATGACTTGGTGGAGAGCTTATCCCGGCGCTTAGCTGAAAATGTAAGGATACAAAATAAAATTTTGTCACAAAATTAGGACTACTGAAGACATTCCTTGCTTTTTCCGACATTGATGTTGCCCGCTACATAAGTTGTATAGCTGAAGCAGCCAGTAAGTTGGAAAATGAAGGTCTGCTAATTCAAAGCCCGCAAGATCAACCCACAACAAGTACTGAAGCAGGCCATGCAGAATCAAGTGCAACTTCGTCGGCTGAGGGCAGTGCGTTTGGCTCACAATCACAACACTCACCATCACTATTGACTACAGAAGCAATAACTGTATCATTAGGCCGAGTACAATCATTATCATTACAGGATTGGTATGTAAAGATGGGCCTTTGTAAGCACAGTGCTGATGCACAGAAAAAACAGCACAAAAGCTTACCAGCAGCAACCCTGAACATTGAGCGGATGGTCCAGGCCTATCTGGACGACCCAACAGAGGTGTACGTTGATCAAAACCCATTGCAGTATTTGTATAGGAAAAGGTCTGAATGGCCACAGCTCAGCAGACTGGCGATAAGCTATCTGGCTTACCCTGTCGCAAGTGTCTCTTCCGAACGTGTTTTCAGTGCTGCTGGTTCCATTGTAACATTGAGAAGGACCAGTCTATCTCCAAAAAACGTGGAGAGGTTAACAATGATCAAAATGAATCAGCACTTCATACCACCGAATTACACAATACATGAATCAACAGAGGAAGATGAGAACAGCGGCTCAGGTGACAGAAGTATTGTGTCAGATGATTACCTACTACTTGCTGAACCCCCAGAGTTTGAGGACGAGCTATACTTCTCTGACAATTAGGCTCGCACTTACTGTCTTCCTCCCTTTTTTCCCCCTTTGTTTATGTGTCTGTCGTTCCGATTATCAACTTGTGAATCACAACAAATCCATTACCACCGTCTTCTACTCTTCTAATTTAATATACAAGTTTCAGGTGTCTGCTATTTGACAGTACAGTCCTCCGAATCCAGCTCCTCCGCTCCATCATACTGAATCTCCTGCTCAATTCCATTTCCCTCATGAATGATGATTGGATGATGGTAACAACAAATTCAAACTTTCCTAGTCCTTCCAAAAAAAGTGGAGCATGAATCAGATGACTACTATAGCTATCCTCCTTCCAGAGCCGAGAGAGACTGGCCATTAACTGAAAATAAGATGGAACAGGTAATGATTGATGCCATGCATTGGACGCAGAGACGCAGACTGAATGATTTAGATTTTGTTGTGCATGAATTTATGTAATTGTGCACTGCCACTAATCAACTTTCTACAGAACACACTAAACTTAACTCAAGGTGAATTCAATTTTCCCCTTCTTGCAAATAAGAAATTTGTACTTCTCCGGCAGCTTGGTGATACATTGCTTTTAATTCAATACAGGAAGGGGACTCACTCAATCTGCGCAATGAGTATGATTGACACAACAGCACCGTCCATCATGATGATGGCAAAATAGACGGCCCGTTAACTTAAGAAAAGAAGGAACAGGTAATGATGACAATTAATGGCATGCATTGGACACCTGACTCTGAGCGATTGGTCTTTGTGTTTCCGTTGTTTGTTTGTTGTGCACAAAGTGATGTCAAAGTGTACTAGTAATCTATCTTTCTGTACACAATAAAGAATGACTCAAGTCAGTAATATTTATATTTCTACTCTTGTGTTGTGTCATAAAAATTGTACTTATACTGCAGGCTGATCTTCACAGTCAGTCAGTAAAAGTATCAGAGATGATGACGAAGTCAGGAGGACGTTTCATTAGTGGCATAAAACGGAAAAGCCTAAAGGTAAACACGTCAACAACAACCACAGCAGACCCAAATGTCTGTGTAGAAGTTGAATAGAGTGTAGCGGTGGGACGACTGCAGTGCATTGATTTTACTAACTTAAACTGTAAAATGCTATGTTTGGAATGGATAATGTGCTTTGCGTTTGTCCAACTCTTTGAGAGAAAAAAAAGGACTTTAAAGTGTTAACGTAGGATGTGCTACTGCTAAGCACTGTGGGCCTGCTCTCTCCTGTTACTGTTGAAGGTCAATGCTGGAAACAGACTAGAGTAGAGATGATGCATACATGCCACCTCAGAAAGTGTTCTTGTTGCACTACACCATCACTTGTGCATTTGTTTCAACTTTGTTTCTCAATATCCCCTTTGGTTTTCCCATCTACAATTACAGGCCGGGCCTTGCCCTATACTTTGAAAACATTACAATGAATTCTTACCTTACCAATAAATCAACATTTTTTTTCCAGCCGGGCAGTGGTGAGTGGCGAGGCGACACACCCAAGATTGATGGACGAGATGAGCAAGAGGAATGCCGAGATGCAAATCCAGTCCACATTTTTTACCAGGATAACACAGTAACAGTATCCACTTTAATCTTCTTTTAAATAATTTGATTAATATTTTGTATACAATCTTTACGACAGTGTGTTCTTGGAGTTGTTATTATCATCATTAGGTTTGCTCTGTGTTTACGATTCTTCCCTACCAATATTTAAAATTTCTATTTGCTATCTGTAAAAGTATTAAGGCCGGAACAACAGAACAAGAACTAGAAGTGTATGTAATCCGGGTCTCATCATCATGCATGCATTGCCTTTTTCTCCCTTAACATATGGATGTGGTAGTCTTCAATGATTGTCGTTTGTTTGTCTATGTATGCATACTGTTTTTCTATGTCAAACCTTTCCCAAAAAACCCCTTCCCATCCATTCAACAAACCCTAACCCTCTTCCCCCGGGCTGTGTGACTTATTGTTGAGGTGTAACTAAATTAAATGTACACCAATACTTAATCACACACTTGCTGGGGCGGATGTGGTGAAAGCAACACTACTTCAATTTCAAGGCAGAGCAATGATCTTCTTCTGCTTGGCCACCCATGAGTAGGATATTTCAGAGGTTATTTTTTTTAACAAAGGAACATATACCTCAGCAGGAATTGCCGGCATTGATTGGATTTGTTTGTTGTCATTCCTCATATACAGCACTAACTGTTAGGCTGTAGGCCTAGTCAAGTGACTCGACACAACTATAGTTTGTAACTCTGTCTAGTAGGCTATCCTAACCACCATTCTGTTTTTTTGTCAAATATTTGAGCATATTATTGTTGCTCGGTAAGTTCTGTACTGTACTTCATTCAACTACTCCTCTAACAGTCTCTCAAAGGCGATTGACTGTCTTCTTTTCTTTTTTTGCAAATGCTGCCGCCCTGCCAGTGTCTACTACTACTACTATGCTACCACCACCACCACCCCAATCATGGCATGTATGAAAAAGGAAACCATCTTCACCATGCAGCCAGTGCTGTGCCACAGTTGGACATAAACATCAAGCACCGGTAAGAGAGAAGTTTGGGGGAGGCAGAATTAATAATGGACATGTTGTCAATGATTTCATTTTCACACACCAGTACAAAGAATGCATAGACTAGAGGACAGACTGAAAGTAGGACCAGTCAATGAGTGAGGTGTGTCGCATCTATCTGTTTGTGTCTTATACAGTCAGCCAATTATTGAAATCAAACACAGGCTATGGGCGGCCATGCACCAGCAAGGAAACAGTGTGATGTAAAACAGTTACCCCACCTACAAAACATTAACAACATTGCATGTAACATAGAAAAATATATTTAATTTACCCTAACAAAAATAAACTAAACCCACAAAAGCTGACCCACCCCCCTCCCTAACCCCAACCAATGTCCATAGAAGTCCGTAACGCCCAAACAAGTTCCCACCCACCCACCCAAACAAGAATTAAAAAAGGGCCAGAACAGAATGACAGGGACTAAGTGGTGGGGCGGGACTCAAGGAAGACACGCATCTGGCGCATCTCGCCCTCTAAACGGGCGACGCGGCGTCTAAGGGTGCGGCAGTTGCAGCCACAGTGGGGGGGCACCGGAGATGGCATGGTGTCGGCGGGCAGCCACCAGACGGTTGCGCCGTACCGCTGGAGGGGGGTGGCTGGGGCCCGGGCCACTGGAGGAGGCTTCAACAATTGCAGCCGCAGTCTCCTCCACCTCCTCGGCTAAGACCACCAGCCGCCGGTACTCTCGCTGGATTGCCTCCAGCTTCCGGCGCTGTGCCTTGGCGGCCAACTCCTTCCGATTTTGTTTCGGAGTAGCTGTGTATCAAAAACGAAAAGACAAGACAATTGTAAAATATACTCTTAGAAAAACAGTAGGACAAGGTAATTATTTATACACATAGTGGCATGGTAGAGTAGCACTATAAAATAAATCACAGTAGTACATAACATTTTAAATGTCGCCCGTCCTTCTTCCTTCCACCCGTCTTTCACTCGTTGAACAGTGCACCAGGTGCTCTTCTCCATAAAACTTTCAAAGCGGAGTTGAAATCAGATAGATGAGGCCACTGGTTACTCAATACTCCCGCTCCTATGCCAATTAAAAGGAATTCTAGTCTTCTAGTTCACTCTTCAAACATCCCCAACAACTCATAATTACTTACGACATCGGATAGCGGACGGACTTTGTCCACCCGCCATCCTCATGCTAAAAAGGGTGGGGGTCCCGTGGGGACAATTAATTAGGATGATGCGCCCGGCACAGTGGTGGGCGCATCCTGTTTTTTTTTACATTCTGGTTGGCTTTGCTGAAAGCAATGCTAAAATGTTGTGCTGCTTTTCCAAGCACAACATGGCGGGCCCCGCACGGAGCCTGTCACGTTTTGCTTTGAAAGGCAGGGGGGTACCATAGCATAGGTAGGTACCCTCCATGGGGGCACCCAAGCATACTCTGGAATGTCTGCATGCCTTTCCGTGGCCGACGTCAATGCCGCCACGCAAAGGAATTCCAAAATGCAGATTATATGGCTGGCGGTGTGTTCAGAGAGAAACCACCGGCATATTGAACCCTTTTCCGCCTGGTCGACATGTGGGGGGTCTGAATATTTTCTATAGGGATGGCGGGAGGTTTGCCCCTGCGGTGTCGGCAGTGAATTCCAGCCGGCCCGGCGGGGCGCCCACCATCCTAATGGGGCCCTAAGTCACAACTGTACAGTATACATATACATACAGTACACCCTTGCAGTGAGTGTACTGTCAAGTTCAACAATAGTTAAGGATTATGAATCTAACTTACCACCGCCTGCCACAGGTGCTGACACTCCCCCTACCGCTCCATCGTCGGTATCGGCAGCAACTGCCGCATCCTCGCCCTCCGCGTCGCCTTGTTCGCTGGCCCCAGCAATGGTGGTCGGTAGTGCGCCTAGAAAACATTACACTTTTATTAGGCGTCATATACACCTCCCCCCTATTGATCAGTAGCAAGGTTGGAAAATGAGTTAATACTAACATACATCACTAGTACAAATCAGGTAGTAGTAGAGTAGACACTAATAGTTATACATGATCATTGTAGCCTTTGCTTAATTAGCCCTAGCCATGCTACCATTTTACCTTTGTGTCTTTTATTTTTGCACATGTGACGTTACCTTGTAGCTTCTTAAGACACCTTTGAGCCCACATGACCTGCCTCACACTGCTACTGTCTAGTCTACGCGCTGCGTACAAGCGGTCAACAAACATTAACAAGCCACTTTTTTAGGAAGTACTGGTGTACTACTGTTACTGTCAGTCCAAATTGCTTATCCATAAATGCTACACTTTTTGGCACGGCTGAGAAATGCTTGCAAGTTGCAATATACTAATGTACACCATTTCATTTTTCGCATTAGACGCAAGATTCCCTTCTACGAACCATAGCTTCTGAATGATGCAACAACTACCAGTACTATGTTCTTCTAAGGTGAGGGGTCCCTTCACTCACATCTTCATTTATGAATTTATATAAACTAAATTCCTAGGGGATGGTGGTGCTGCCTTCCACCACTGTTCAGTTATCATGATTTAATTCCCAACTGTATAAGTGTAACAATGTATATTGTTTTAATGTTATTGATTTTCCGGTTGGTGCTGCATTTATAAGAAAACAATGTACAGACCTTCTCAAATTGAAATAAACATTTTGAACTTACATAGACTTGGTGGTATTTGGTGTGGACTAACTTACACGAGTGAGCAAATGAAAGTAAGGATGTGCATGTGAATTGCTTCCACGACTGAGAGGTTGGGTGTGTTATGTTTTGGGTTGTCTACTTGTTGGGTATCTTGGGGGGAGGGTTCCGAGACCTAATAGTTATGACAAGACAGTACTATAGTCAAGCAGTGGAATTGTGGTGGGTGCGGAATTTCTGATTGAGGTGTGCAAGGAAGGTCCAACCTACCATCACCAACATCCTATTTTCTGGTGCAAATGTCTGTGTATGTGCAAGATCCCTTCAACAGTAGTATTTCCTATAGGGTATCATATCAAAATAGTAATAAATCTGGTAGGGCTGTTGTTGCTGTGAATTTTCAAAGCCTCAAGATCAATAAGAGTAAAAGTAGTAGAAGACGACGACCCAACGGATTGGACTCAATGGCTCGAGCTACTGGTTAATATGAGTTTTATATTACAACCTTTCACAAAGAGTGGCACTGGCCAACTGGGCAAGACTAGCTACTACAGTACAGACAGACTGATAGTATGTAGTAGTAGTAGTACTCAGAGTCAGGGATAAGATTTTTGAAACTGTACAGATCGAAGGATAATTGGTGGTAAAAAAATAGCATTTGGAAACAAACAATAGTTCGGGAAAAATATGGGGCAGTAAAAGTTATGGAATAAGAAATGTTATTAAAAACAAGGAGACTTACTGGGGCCAGCAGAGGAGCCCTCAGCGGTGTCCCCCTGGTGGTGTTCCTCTGAGTGTCCCGCCGACTGCCCAGTCCCTGTCGGTCTGCCCTTGGGTGCTGATGAACAGGAAAGATATAAGAAAGAGACAAACATTGATGGATGGTGTCAAACAAATACAATATTTTTCAACAACGGTCAAAAAACACTTATGTAAACAACAATTGCAATAACTAAATTGACCGATCTCATCTGGTCAACAAGTAATATCGGGGGATTCACAGTTTGACTACTTAAGTTACTATTTATCAACAGTAATCCAGTCTTCCATTCTGAATCCAGAATACTAAATTACAACTAAGCCTAAGTACAACGTACCACCCAACCTAGCCCACCTATTCCAGGCATGCCAATTGTACATTAAGTATGCATTTCCATTGTATTCCTCAACAATGCATATGGTCAAATCATGGAGGACACATGAACATGACTACATTTTTTGTATACACCAAATTTGGGTTTGATTGATTGATGCTGATCTGCTAGTGCTAAGTAACTGCTAAGCCTACCACCACTCATTGAACAAACTAGAAAAGGTTCTAATAAAGACTGCCGTACTAGCAGCACGTCACGTAACTGAGTGAGGGGGCATCACGCATACCACTAACAAATTAGAAGCTCATACAAAGTACCTAAACCTAAGTATAAATCCGCACCTATCTATTAGTGACAGGACAAAGTAAGGACTGGACTAAAATCACTGTAGCATTACGTAACTTAATTTCTCTAAAATAAACTCGTAAAGAATCACGCCAAGCAAGCTCAAACGCAAAGCTGCAAACAAGTAAGATTAGTAGTAGTGCAGAAGAGCACCTGTGTCAAAAAAAATCCCAGACTTTTAAACGTAATTAACTTGGAATGTAAGCAGCAACATTCTAGCTGGTTGAAAGAAAAAAAAGATATTCGCAATATATAACACAGAGCAGAAGAACAGACACAGTAGTAATAATTAAATAGGTACTCACCAAGCCCCGGGACCTCCACTCCCAGCAGGTCCAGCAGGTCCTGCTCACGGTCCAAGATGTCGGACCACCGGTGCGTCAGCTGTGCCTGGGTGCGCCGGACACCAGAGAAGCGAGACACTGCACCTTCCCCCACCGCTGCCGACGCTCCCGGAGGCCGTACCCGGACCCAGGCCTGCCACCTGCTGCCAGGGTTGAGGGGAGGTGGCGCTGCACAAAGAAAATTAGTGCAGCCAACTCCACCTCCCCAAATAAGGCCCGTGCCTGCACCCCTTGTGGGCGCCGCCTTCCGCAAGGAAGGCGGTCGCGGCTCTGGCTGCGCCGCCGAACAGCCCTACCCATGGACATGGTTCTGGGGACGGGGCGGGAAAGAAAAGGTAAAATAAATAAATGAGTAAAGGAAATAAATAGCAGGCAATAGAAAGAGAAAAAGTAGCTAAAAAACAAAAAAAAAGTAGACAAAAACCAAAAATATAGAAGCAGGAAAATAGTTAGAGAAATAATAAGTAATAAAGATCCAAAAAAAGTGGCTATAAACAAAGGATTGAAAAGATTTTGGGAGGATTCAAAATGGCCCCAGAACCATGCAATAGAGTGAAAAACAAGATGGCCGCGCCCATTGCGATCACGTGTGCAAGTTCGCTCGATATTTTCTCCCCGAGCAAGCAAAAAGCAACGCGATCAAGTAAAAGCGGTCGCGAACAGGAAATATCGACCGCGAACGGGCGCGAACATGCATTGCGCGAACCGGAACAGGAAGTGAGCATCGCGAGAGGGCGGGACAAGTGAAAACAAGATGGCTGCGCCCGTGAGCAACTGCATGGGTAAGTTGGCGACCCGCGATCACGCAAAAAATACCGCGAACAGGCGGGAAAAAACGTCCGCGTCCTCGCGATATTTCCGGCGTGTTTGCGGAGATTTTCAGCATTTTTGCAATAATTTGCAAAAGTTAATTTAGCAAATTCCGCCCACCCCTACTGGCAACAACTCCAACAGTCATCAGGCACACAGAAATGGAATGTCAGAACAACAAGGGGGATGACTTGAGTCGCACAGGGTTAGTGGCCCCGGATGCACAACGGCCAACACGGGCCCACTGCCATGGTACGCTGACCTGCAGGAGATTGGGGTAGGGTCATGAGGGAAGAGCAGGGTCTCATTTGTGTCATAGGTGTCTTCCACGGAGTGTCACGGGGAGAATGGGAGGTCTACCCCCAGGGCATGATGCAGAGGGCTCATGCCTGCTGTGTCCGGCAACATGGCAGATATGAATTCCATAGACTCATGCTAGACACTAAGTCCGTACATGCCCGTTGCTGATGACAACCCCCATGCCACAGGCTCAGACACCAACGATGTTCTGCCGGAGGCTGATGGTCACTCACGGCACACAGGGTTAGTGGCACCATGTGTCGCAGGCTTGCGTTGAACAGGGTTAGTGGCATCACGTGTCGCAGGCTTGTGTTGAACAAGGTTAGTGGCACCATGTGTCGCAGGCTTGCGTTGAACAGGGTTAGTGGCACCACGTGTTGCAGGCCTGCAATATGGAACTATGCCTCACTGTTCGAAGGGAGTCTGGTGCTGTGGCCGCTGCCACGGACTTGGGGTCACTGCCATTCAGGACTCAGGACACAGTTCCACATGTGGGACCTACTGGTACAAAGAGGATGCCGGTGGAGTATGTCAATGAGGAAGGAGTGATGTGGGCCAGCGTCATGGGTGCCAGCGATGGTCTGCGGAGAGTGCAGAGGTCACTGGACTGGGGCTTGGAGCTTGCCCTGGCACGTGGTGGGCCCTTTTTGACACAGGACATTGTCAGCAGGTGAGCAGTGCGGCCTTGGGACGCTGGGGCGGGCAGGCCTTGTATGGGTATCAGCGTCCTGGGGTGCAGAAGGCGCAAAGGGTCGCAGGCCCTGCTGCTCACAGCATCGGCCTCATGGCGGACTGCGAGGCACCGCCCTGTCAGTGATATTGGCCTTTCCAGGAGAGAACTACGCTCTGCACCACTGGGTTTTTGTACACAGCCCTGTGCAGCCCTGGTGTATTCAGGGCCAACCCACTATGCTCACGCACACGGGGGGATGCAGTGAGCGACATTTCCGCTATCTGACCAACGTCCTGGAGTGACATGGTTGTGTTCACTGTTCACTACTCCAGTCACCAGCAGTTGTGGTCTGCATGGATATATCTGTGGTTTGCATACCCATGTCTGTCCTGCACATCCACGCCTCACTTGTCATTGTGTACATTTCCATTCACGGGTCACTTGCATCCTTAGCACATGGCTGCATTCCGTATCTACACACGTTCAGCTGTTGTGTGGCTGTGATGCCATGATATAGCTGTATTGTGTGCAGGGGTAGCCCAGGATCACCATGGAGTAGTGTTATCATGTCTGGTAGGTGGCCATGTTGATTGACATGTTGTATGTGGTTTGGTCACGTGTGCATTCCCACAGTTGTGCATTGTGTGATGGTGGCTTTGAGGTGTGTGGTGTGTTTATTTGGCACATACCAATGGGCAGTCCAGTTCCATATGTGCCATCCTGGAACCGCTGGTTGATGATAGACTGTCGGAAGATGTAGGAATCATGCACACTGCCGGGGTAGTTTGCGACGACATTGGCGAACATTCCCCGGTGGTCCACTATTGCCTGCACATTGATTGAATGCGTGTGCTTTCTGTTACGGTAGTGGTGTGCAGTATCCGCAGGGGGCACAAGTGGAACATGTGTGCAGTCTATTGCCTCCAACACGGCCGGGAATCCTGCTATGGCGTAGAAGCCTTGCTTGGTCTCCTGCTGTTCCTGTGCAGTGTGGGCGAAGTGAAGGTACTGGGGCATGAAGCTGAGGATGGCATCCAGGACAGGTGTGAGGAACTTTGATAAGGCTGGCTGTGAGACCCCTCCAACTCTGGCAGTTGTTGGTTGGAAGATACCAGAGGCCAACAGGTGCAGCTTTGTCTGCGGAGGGATGTTGGTTCTCTGCTGTGTTGAGACCGTCAACCTGTGGCCGATGTGGGTCATGATGCAGATGATGGTTGTCCTTTAGAGCCTGTAGTGGGCAATGACTTCCTCGGGCGTTAGGTCTGTGAGACTGGTGCGTTTTCAGTAGGTCCACTGTCTTATTCTGTGCTGCCTCTGCGGTCGTCTGGGGGGGTCTGGGTCCGGGGGGTGGTGGCGGTGGGTGCTGTGGCCCTGTAGGGGCTCCAAGCTGCATGATGAGTAGCTCCATGGCGTCATTTGTTCTTTAGGTGTGGCTGTGTGCGGGGCTCCGTTGCCTACTGCAGGTAGCCATCCGGCTTTACACCTGATGAGGGCAGGTGTTAAATACTTGCAGCTACCGCGGCTTATCGCGTGGTTTTGACTCGCATCGTGGATCTGGCAGTTCATTGTGAAAGTGGTGTTGTGGTTTGTTCATGTGTTTCTGCATTGGAACGCCTACTCTGCATCTCATTAGGGTTAGTTGGTGGTGTCCACCGTGGAGATACATTTTGGGGCGGTTATCGCGGGAATTCTGCCGATGTCTGCAGTTTGCACAGGCTTGTGAATGGGGTGTTAAATCTATCTCCACTTTTGATGCGTTAAGGTGGAGATAAATTGGAGGTAAGTTCTTGTGAATATCCTCCTCAGTCTGGTTTCAGACCCCTTCACAGTATCAAGACAGCCTTGCTTGCGGTCGCTGACCATATTACATTTTCACTTGACGCTAATGTCCCGACAATATTGGTTTCTGTCAGCAGCATTCGATACGGTGTATCACCCATAATTTCTCGACAGACTCCATGACCTAGGGATTCAAGAAATGTCCCTCAAATGGTTAGCAGATTTCCTTTCACAAAGATCCCAAACAATCACCCTCAGCCCCTATAGGTCTAGAATGATGCCACTGACCTATGGAGTCTCTCAGGGCTCCTGTTTGAGCCCCACATGTTTTAATATTTACTTGGCCCCTCTTGCTAAGATAGCCAGAGGCTTTGGATGTGAGATTATCTCATACTCTGATGATATGCAGCTACTTTTCTCTTTTGGCTCCAATCTGTCCACATCTAAAGCCCTGTTCTCCTCCGGGATGAAGGCCATAGCCACCTGGATGTTGGATAATCGGCTGCAACTTAATCCTACAAAAACTGAAATTATGCTATTCCGACAAGCCCAACTATTCTGGGCCCCGGAGTGGTGGCAAGCTGAACTGGGCCCCAGCTCCTCACCTAAATTGGTGGCAAGAAATCTTGGTGTCTGCATAGATTAATCTCTTTCTATGAAAGAACACATGGCTGCCACCGCAGCGTCCTGTTTTTACATGCTGTGCCTGTGGAGAATTATGGCAACCCACTTCTGGCGTCCATCAACGAGAAACTACTGTCCAAACTCCAGGTGGTCAAAAATACTGCTGCACGCCTTGTCTGCAATCTCACTCCGCTTTCATCCTCAGCCGGCTTCCGATGAAAAAAAAATCATTTTCAAATTATACTGCCTAACCCACCGTGAATTTCACAGCCAAGGGCCTGCCTTTCTAGCTACCAAGGTTCTGCCTTACACTCCAGTGAGACTCCTTAGATCTTGTGACAAAGTTTTCCTTGAAGCCCCAGGTTTAAGAAGGCCAGGGATGGTGACAGATCTTTCTCGTTCCTTACTCCTCATCTTTGGAATAGTCTGCCCATGCAGCTTTGTCTCTGCAAAAACCATTTTCTTTTCAGGAAGACACTTAAAACACACTTTTTCTATTCAACCTCAGCTTGTCCTCTGCCCTTGTCCCATGCAGAGATAGCCTTGAGCGAGTTATTAACTTAAAATAATATGACATAACAACAGGGTGTGTATGAGGGTGGAATGGTGGAGTGTGTAGAAGACAGTCGAGAGGGCCAGCAATATCAGGAGAAAGGGTCATCGTCATTTGTGTTCAGGGGGGCATTATCTTTGATGAGTAATGTAGTGGTCTCTTTACTGCAGCATGAACTGGAGTGAGACTGGTAGTCATGCAGAAGAAAGAAAGATTCAACATTGTTATTATGTGTTATCTAACTTTTGCAGAGTTCGAAGAGTATAATGAGGGTACTTGTTAATCAGCTATCATTTCAATAAAAGTTCACTATTTGGCCTGATAGCCATGTATCAGAGGCAAACAACTCCAATTGGTACAATTGGAGCCTAATGGCCTCTGCCTGCCCTGTGACCCTGAACCGGTTCCATCAAAATAGAATATGAATAATAAAAAGAGCTTCAGTGTTTTTTTCTTCAAAAGGAAGTTGTATTTGATTGCCCTTTAGTATCGAGTGCCACCTCTTAAATCAACTTTTGTTTAATCTGTTCGAAAGACCCAATCTTCCTTTCTACTAGGAGTGTGTGAATTTAGAGTCATTTACTCTTGCATGATTACATGAATTTCTGGGGAAATTATGTACATTTATGTGAACCACAAACCCAGTATTACACTATTTTTTACTGCAAAATGCTTCTGCGTGTCCATTGTGGATGTGAGGATGTGTTGTGTTCTAAAAAAAATCAAGAAATCACAAACAGTGTGAACAACAGTGATGGCATTCTGTTTGTTCACGTTGTTCCCTTCCTAAAACAATAAGATTTTCCCTGAATAGATAAAAAATTATACAATGTGGTATAATGGCATAATTTTGGGCATTTCACATAATAAGCGTAATAGGAAATGTTGGAAATTACTCAAGCTCAAGCCAGAGTTATGAAAAAATCACCTGGGTCTATTTAATATTCAAAAGTGATGGGTAGAAAAGTCTATTTCGAGTGCAGTTTCTGACTCCACCCATTGAACTTAAACCTGTACCATTGACCAAAGTCTTTTTAGACCTTGTTCTACCTCTGACAATACCAATTTTGTGGGTGTTGGAAATGGCCCTTTTTGCAGGGTTATCCCCAAACTTTTTGCTTCTTCCTCCTATTTTTTCCTGACCTGTGTTTGTTGGCTATAGGACTCTGGGCACTTTACCACTGCTAATCAGTGCTAAAGTGCATATGCTCTCTGTGTAAATTGTCATTGTGATTGGTTCTCCCTGATTGGCATATTTGTTTTACCAGTAGGTCCCTAGTAAAGTGCAATGAGTGTGCCAGGGCTGTTGAATCAAATGCTACATGAGTAGCTCTGAAAAGATGTCTCAGGGCTGCCACTGCGGTGCCTGTGCGTAGTTTGTTAATTGCCGTGTTGACTTGGCAAGTGCACACCCACATGTGAGGCCCTACCCTTCCCTTTTCTTACACATAGGACACCCCTATGATGGACCCAGGGTACCCCCCGGGGAAGGGTGCAGTGTATGTGAGAGGTAGGACATGTACTGTTGTGTGTAACATGTCCTGATGGTGAAATACTGCCAATTTTGTTTTTCACTATTGAAAGGCTATCTTGCCCCATAGGACAGAATGGGGAATGATTTGTAACACTTTACAAGCATATCTTCCCATAGGGAAAATATAGAAATAAAGAGTTTAGTATGCCTGAACTCAGGATCTAATAACATCTTTTAGTAAAGATGGTTTTTAAATTGTGTGTTTGAAAGAAACACTTTTTAGAAAGTGGCTATTTTCTTGTTCAACTGTTCTGTTTCCATCTGCCTGGTTGTGGATTGACTGTCTGGCTTTGGAGTGACAGGGGCTTGGGAGGTGCAGTGGCTCCAGGAATCTGGATGAGTCAGTACTAGGCTGATTAGGTCTGATCTGCATTTGGAGTGGTGGGAGGAGTAGCACCTGTACCTGAATAGGGCTGTGCCTGCCTTCCACAATGCTGGCTCTGCCCCCTGTGGTGTGTCTGGAGCCAAGGCTTACACTGACAATGGATGTTGTTGTGAACTTGCAGAGTGCCGCCCAGACCTCGTTTGAACTGGACTCAGAGCCCCTTGCACAAGGAGACCAAAGACATTTTGGGGTATAAGTATCAGACCCAAAACCCAAGACTTTTGATCATTCCTGGAATTCAAGAGGAACCTTTGCCAAGGAGAAGAGTAGGAGATACTGAGGAGAAGTACTGCCCTTGCTGTGTGTCTGGGGTTGGCTTGCAGTTGCTGTTTCTGCCAAAGAAAGGAGAAGGACTTTGCTATCTGTTGTGTCCCCTGCTTGAAGGAGATCTCCAAGAGCCTGACATGAGCTGGCCTCCTGTTCTGAAGTCTCAGGGACACAAAGACCTCACCCCCAGCTCTCCTGAACTCCGGTGCTGTGAGTACCAGCCTGCCAAGAGGCACCTGTGCCAGTTTTGGGCCTCTGGAGGTTGTTGCTGCTGTTTGGGAGCTGGAAGAAAGAAGAAACGTGAAGAACTGCTAAGATCAATGCATTGAGAGATCGCGGCTCAAGAGCACCAACGCATGTCCGTTCGATGCCGCCGCATCGATCGCTGATGCATCCCCGATTTCCACGCATCATACCTGTGTGGCACGCTTTCCCAACGCATCACTTGTGAACCGGAACTGTCACGAAGAATCGATGCATCACTCCCCATACAGACCAGCTTCGATGCCACTTGCCCTCTGCGTGTCGCAGAACTGTCGCATCGCCTCCCCATGGTCCCAGGAGTGTCGCATCTCTTTGTTTCCGACTCTGCGGCTGGTTGGCTTTGGAACTTTGACGCATCTGCAGGTACTTTGGTGAAAAGTTGTGCATCCATAGTTTTCTATGATACAAGTTCTTGAAACCTTTTTAAAGTCATATTTTTATCTGTGTATGTTGGATTTTTGTCGTTTTGGTCTTGTTTAGTTTAGATAAAGATACTTCATTTTTCCAAACTGGTGTGGTGTCCTTTTATGGTGTTCTCACTGTGTTACTGTGAGTGTTGGTACAAATACTTTACACATTGCCTTTGCGATAAGCCTGTCTGCTCGTGCCAAGCTACCAAGGGGGTGAGCAGGGGTTATCTAAAGTAGGTATCCCCCTTACCCTGACTAGAAGCAAGGGTCCCTATTTGGACAGAGGTACCTACCTCTGCCATCTAGAGATCCCCATTTCTAACAGTGGGTAGTCAAGCTCTACATAAAAATGCCTTTATGTAAGAATGAACTTCAAATTTGAAGATGCCATGATGCCATTTTCGTGCAAGAAATTTACTGGCCCAATAATTATGCAATATAGCTCATTGCATTAACATTACATCCACTACCACTATAGTGGGTTTTTCCAATAAATTGTAAAGTAAGTACGTAATTGCTGTTGTTAATTTCCCCTAAACTTACCTTCCAAGGTAAGAGTGAATGGAGTTAAAAATAGTAAAAATATACTCACAATACAGTGTAATGGAAGATCCATGCAGCGGATGTGATATATTTCTAGGTTGCAATTGACAATGCAGATTTTGGGACTCTTTACAATGTTGGGTGGAAAGTCTCTGCCCGCCATCATCTCAGATTTGAGACTAACCGACTTGTGGTCAGCGGTTCCTACTGCCTAATTTCAATGCCACCGAACACTGTTTCGTTGGATTCCCATTGTTTCTATGGGGAAATGGGGTGTGTGTGGACAGCCCTGCACCCTGTGTCAGGCAACCCGTGGTGCAGGGTATTACAGGGGGGTACCTTAAGTACCCCTTCAGCCAACAACCATAGGCTGCGGAACTAGCAGGGCTCCCAAAGTCACTTTCCGACAGCCTTTCAATGTCGGACAGGCCTACGTGGAAAGGCTGTTGGAAACTGACATTGTAATCCTGACAGTGTTCTCGCTGTCCATAGGAGGTTACGGTGCGGTTCCGACCGACAAGAATACTCCCCGAGTCAATCAGAACCGAATCAGAATTATCGGCTGGTTTACGTTCCGCCCACGAATGTCGTAATTGTGCGGTCGGACTGTAAAGAGCCAGTCGGAAGTGGCGCGACATAGTCATGAAGATTCCAACTGTCAGACAGAGGCTTTTCGACCGACATCGTAATGAGCTCCATAGTGTAAAACCATGAATGTGACATGTGATTTAGATGTGTGCCATTATTACCACCGGGATACCATACTATATAGCATTTTTGTGCTTTGTTGGATGTGTGTGAAATGTTCTCTTTAACAACTCTTCTTGGAGCTTGTGAATATTAATTCTTGATGACTTTATACTTCATGTATAACAAAGGATTAACCCTAGTCCATGAGGTGGTCATATGGGACTTTTGCTTCGCCAAATGGAGGTGAGGTGGATACGTAGGTTGAAACCTTGAAGATTGGTCTAAATATTGAGCATGAATTGCATTATTTTTTATACATTTTGGAGGGTTTCTCCTAGGTATAGTTGCCCAGACAGGAAGTGACCCAGATGGATCCTTTTGAGATGTATATGAATGATGCGAGTGCGTACACAAGCAAATGTTTATTCTCCTGATAAAAACGAAGTGTCCTGTGCCTCCTGGGTATCACTCACTGAACCCGAGTGAATTAAATGAAGATTAACTGCATCCCCACGGATGTGGGGTATGTCCCCAGGGCACTGGTGTTATGGCCTCTTGATGAGGTTAATCCATTGAATCCCAAAATATAAATCAAAGCAAATTTTCACTGAAGATGATTTATTTCTATCCTTAGTATTGTTACATCACATCATGAATTCAATATGTTGGTAGTTTAAGAACGACATATCCCAACATTCATTGTCAAGAACTTCACTTGTCCCAATGCATTTCAGCCGTCTAGGTCTTCATCTGGGGACAATCTAAAAATAATAATAAGAGCCCCCACTCAATATACTAGAAGAAAGCCACATTTAGAAACTATGGGCCATATTATCAAGAAACGGCGTTAAAATTATCGCCGCTTTAGTGGCAGAAAACTGCCGCTAAAGCAGCGATAATGGGCTTGATAATATGCCCTTGAGAATTCCAATTGAAGCCCATTTTCTGGTGTGAACATGGGCTTCTATTGGAATTCTCATGGGCATATTATCAAGCCCATTATCGCCACTTTAGCGGCAGTTTTCTGCCGCTAAAGCGGCGATAATTTTAATGCTGTGCTTGATAATATGCCCCCACATGTTATAAAGGAGAGAAGATATAATGTTAGAGCGATTTCCTAAAACAATCGGTGATGAAGATCATGAAACGTGGAAAATGTGCCGGATAGAACGTGCGGGTAATCAAGCGGTCTCCACCAACTAAAACAACGAGATAGGTTAAAAACAAGTGATGAGGATCATGAAACCTGTAAAATGTGCTGGATAGAGCATGCAGGTAATCAAGCATGCTCCACCAACTAAAACACCGAGATAGGTTAAAAACTTGCAAACCGGGAGGTTTTCGGAACTGTGCTTATTGCGCTAACATGTGTCCATTACACTAAACGTAGTGGCTAAAGGAAACAGTGTCTAACGATTCATTGCTGCGTGAGCATATCATTATTACATTTGTTGTGTTCAAACAAGCTAGTTGTGTGCCGATAGAGTTCGCAAATACACTTACTGGTGAGTTAGTGTGGTTGAATTTCAAAGGTCAAGACGCGTATAGCACCCCTCCGGCTTGTGAACTCTGTGGATTACGCGTGAATCTATATGAATGTTAAAGGTAGCTGAGATCAATGATGGACTTAACCCATGCTCCACCCGATAAACGGTAAACATGAAGAGCAGACTTACTAGCTAATGGTGATGCTGTGATTCGAGTATGATTTATATATGTTAATATGAATCGAAATATGGGTGCATAAAAGAAAAAGTAAAAAGTGCTGGTGCAAACAGAGATAGACTGGGCTAATATGTTTAGGTGAGTATATTTACATGGAGAAGGAAAAAATGAATCAGAGAGTACAGATTCAAAAAATACAAAAAAGATACTGTCAATGCTAGTTTAGACAATAGTTGATTACAAATACCATTGAAACTCCATCCGATCATTTAACCTGTTGGGTTTGAGTGAGTTCAAGAATCGTATCCAATAGTTCTCACGTTGCAAAAGGTAGATGTGGTTGTCTCTATCCTTGCACCTCTCAATAGATTCCAACACAGAAAATTTTAATTGCCAAATATTATGAATTGCTTCAATAAAGTGGTTTGCTACAGTTGACTTTCGTTGTTTTGTTCTTATGTTACTTTTGTGTTCGTTTACTTGATTCTTTAATTTCCTTTCTGTTTGGCCATCGTAAACCTTCCCAGAAGGGCATTTCAATAAGTAAGTGATGTTAGCTGAGTCCCATGTAGCATTTACTTTTAATGTGATGTTTTGTTCTTTCATGGGGTGTGATATATTTGGTCCTGTAATCACATTGTGAGTGTGACAATTATTGCAATTACAACAAGGATCCGTTCCTTTAAATATTCATGGAGCAGGCTGACTCTTGGATTGTTTGATAATTTCTCCTACGTTTTTTCCTCGAGTGTATGCGAAAATAGGCTCTTGATCAAATTTGTGGTTAAAATCCGGTTTCAGTATTGGCCAATGTTTCTTAATGATCTTCTTGTACATACCACTCATTATGGAAAATTTGGACAACACAGTTATATGATCTTGTATAGGTTTATCTTTGAAGGTCAGTGACTCTTCCCTGGATATGAGTTGACAACGACTTTCTGCTTGTTTCAATATTGGATCTGGATATACCCGTATTTTTAAACCATTGTAGTATTTCCCCTGTTCGTTCGATTCTTGTCATGGGATCCGAGATGATCCTCTTCACTCTCAATATTTGTGTAAAAGACAAATGCTGTTTCAATGAGGGTTGGTGAAAACTTTCATAGTGCAAGGTGTTGTTTCTGTCAGTCTCTTTTCTAAACAGATCTTTTTCAAAGCCTGTGACGTTTTTGGTGATCCTAGCATCCAAATATGTTATTGACTGTTCCTGGACTTCATAGGTAAACTGTATTCTACCATCAATTTGTTTCAATTTGTTGAGTTCATTGTCCAGCTCTATGGCTGAGCCATTCCATAGAATGAAAATGTCATCTATGAACCTCCGAAACAATTTGGTATGGTTTTTTCATGCGGTTGTTGACAAGATGTGCTCTTCCTCAAACTGGTTCATAAAGATATTCACGTACGAGGGGGGGCACAATTGCCCATAAAAGTTCCAGTCTTTTGTAAGAACCAGTCGTTTTTCCATGTGAAATAACTGTGCATTAGGGTAGATTGTTACAGCTCTATCAGGAATATCTTTAACTCTTCATCATAGTTAGTATATAGCAGAGCTTGTTCAATTGCATCAATTCCCAGTTGGTGTGGTATTGAGGTGTATAAAGACTTGACGTCAATAGTACACATCAATATGTTCTCATCCTTGGCTACGGTTATCTGGTTTATTTTGTTCAAGAAGTCTGTTGTGTCTTTTATGAAAGTTCTCATTTTCATCACTGTGAGCTGTAAGTAACGGTCCAAAAATGTTCCTACTGGCTCATGTAAGCTTCCTCTAGTGGAAACTATGGGACAAAAGGGCAGGTTGACTGGATCTTTATGGATTTTTGGCACCATGTATATTACTGGACTTTTGGGGTTACTTGGTATTAGGAATCCTTTTGTCTTCTCATGTATTGTGCCTTGTTCAAATACTTTTTGCACAATGGTTTTTAAAACATCAAAAAATTGGTCTGTGGGGTTCATGTGTAACTTCATATATGTGTGTTGGTCTGATTGGTGTCTTTCCACTTGACCTTTGTAATAACTGGTGTTTAGCACCACCAGTGCTCCACCTTTGTCTGCTTTCTGGCATATTATAGTTGAATTTTGGCCTATGGATCTTAAAATCCCATACTCTTTTTGAGTGAGATTGTTCCATTTTGGTGTTGGCTTGAAGTCCTGTTTAGATAAGTCCTGTTTGACGAGCGATTGAAACATGTCCAGGCTTTTGTGGCTTATGGGGGCATGTACTCCTTGTCTTCAAACCCATCAATTGATCTCTTTCTCTGTCATGTTGATTTGTGAGAATGTTTTCAAAGTATTCTTGAAGTCTCAGTTTCCTCATTAGTTTGAAAAAACGAATTTCTAATTCCCTCAAGACGTTTTGGGGTATGATTGAGGAATGGCTGAATTCATGATGACTGTTTCTGTTTGTAATTAGTGTGATGACGAAGGGGTAGAATTTGGCAAGATGGCGATAAGTGAGAATTGCTAAAATAGTGCTTGGTAGAGTCTTGGATTCAGGCATTATTTATTTTGTGTTACTCTTTTGGTTTTGATAATTTTTGTGGATAAGATCATCCTTATTGTTTAAAATAAAAATATTTTTTGTTTTAGGTCTTTGCAGCTAGATAGTTGTTTAGGAATTTCTTGTTGATCTAATGTGTAACTAGTCATTTCATAATGGCGATGATAGTAACAGGAAAGTTGTTTCAGATATGTGCAATTTCATTGTACATGTCTCTGGGTTTCAGAGGTTTAGAAAGGGTTTTGTGATTGGTGATGTTGAGAAGCGGTTTTACTGTGATTGGCTAAAGTATGTTTCAAAGATGGCAGAGTTTATGATGGCATCTTTCACATATAGGGAGAGCGGCGATGAACGAGTTGGTACTTGACATGCAAGGTGAGTTGTGCAAGAGTGTGGTTATGTCGAGTGAATAGGTGAAGACTTATATGGGGGTAGAGCAAGATGAAATTTGTTTGGTTTGTTCATGGTAATATATGGGCTGAGGGATGTTGGTTTATGAATAATGTTATTTGAGATTGAGTGACTGTTTGTAGTTATGTTACCTAGATTGTTGGGTATGTGGTGTGATAGGTGAGACAATGTCTGTTGTGAACTATGATCTGTTAGTGTGGTTGGTTGTCTATTTGCGATAGTGGATTTTAGTAGGGGGAATAAGTGATATGATGGTTTTGATGTGACTGGTGTCAATGATAAACATTTGACTTTTATAAGGGGAGGATGTGATTAGAATAGGAATTTAGTGTTTTTACATATTTATTTGCAGAATTTGATTATGTAGGACACATAGATATATAGCGACGCCAGTGAGATGGGAATTGTGAGTGGGTGCCAGATATAATGATGTTAGTAATTGTGTCAATAATATTAAATTCAGTATGTTATATATTTACACATACTTGATAACTTCATCTTTTTTCTAATCTAAGGTATTTAGATTTTGTGTGTGAGTTCCTCTATCAATATCTGAAATTATTTGTATAACTTTTACGATAAAATGACAATGAAGATAAAGTTGAAGGTGTGACATTTAAGTGAAAACGCAGTACATTTGTTGCTTTGTTTGAATGAGCTATGAGAAAATATTTGATTGTATAATCATGGGATCATCATTTTATTTGTTTTATGTTTTATTTTAAGGGTGTATTTATATGTTTATTCATAGCCCTGATGAAGTCCTGTTGGTTGGGACAAAATGCATTGGCTAGGCTGAAAAATTATTGTTTGAAGAATTTAATTGGATCTAACATCAATGGTTTCTGTGAATTAATTAACTGAATGAAGAATTCCCATTTATATGGACTCTAATTACATTACTTGGATACAAACTATTAATTTCTCTAGGATGTCTTTGTAATTTCCTGTTTATTCTGTGTGAACTAAATACTAAAACATGTCACTAATTTGAGGTGATTCTTAATCATTTGTGCTGTGCAATGAAAGAAGACTTTTAAGTACATAGTAAGTAGTCTGTAAAAAAAAAGTATTCTGTTGAAGTATTAGATAACATATGTTTTTTCAAATACAACTCATCACAATCCCTTGAATACATTATATTATTTAGTTATATAGTTATTGTATCATTTGTTATCTTTGAATATTACTGTCCCATTTTTAGATTTTTAATCCTAAAGGAAAGAAAAACCTATTGTAAGGCTGCAAGGCTTTAAAGCAAATTAGAAAGTCCAATGGAGAATTTGGAATTTTTGATGGAAGAGTAAGTGGCTGCAACCAGAAGTATTGATAATATTTCCTTTAAACCTAATGGGGTGTTTTGGATCCTTGCCATCATAGTAGGAATAAAGTGTATTCTCTGTTACAGTGGAAACTTTATTTGACAATATTATGATAAAAAGAGTAGCCAGAAAAAAGTAAAAATACCCCCACTTTGAACCAAGAATCTAATGCTACAGAGTCATTGAGGCAAGGAAGCCTGACTCATCTTAGAATAGTTCTCTTCGCCCTTACATCCACACATCTGGCCATCCATCATGCCACCTTTCCACCCATACATCATTCTTTCCCTCCACCCATCCTTTCGTTATTCTCATGTTCCTTTTAAAACCATCCATCTATTCACACATTCCTTAAACATTTCACCAATCCATATTTTCACCTTTCTACTTTCCATCCATCCATCTATCCATCCATCCATCCATTCGTCTATCCATCCATCCATCCATCCAATGACCTAGACCTTCACACATAGATCTAGCAATCCTTTCACTCTTGCACCCATTCTTCCTTTCACTCTTCTATCTAACCTCCTATCACCCATGCATCCCTTCATCAATTGTTTCCCCTTCCTTTCATCCTTTGATCATGTCAACCTGTCACTCTTCTATCTATATTTTCATCTAAACATCTATCCTTGCACTCACACTTCAGTTTATCATTTCAAGCCCTTTCCTTCCTTTCACTTTGTCTTTCAAATTGCAATCGTCCACTCAAATTTCCTTCCTCGCAGTTTTCATTACTTTATCCCATTTCTTCCTTCCCTCCTTCCTCTTGTCCAATTTCTACCTTCCAAAATTCTTAAATTTCTTACAATCTATTTCTACTTGCCTCTCTCTCCCCTACGTCCACCATTTGCTGCTCTCTCTGTCTGTTTTTTGGATGATTGTTTTGTATCTCTCCTTTACTGAACCTGGCTTACATAGCAACACTTGTCCCCACCTGTTAACCCTGCCGTGCTCTTCCTTTAGAGCTCTTTATGAGCTTTTGTCTACAGCTTTGAAGTGAAGGGGCAAATGTAAGACTAATCACTGTTTAGTGGTTACTCCAACTTAAGCACTAAAGCAGGGAGTTCACAATGTTACTGAGTGGGATAAGTGCATGTGCAGCTTTTTGGGAGAATGTTTATTGAAAGTTTAATGCTTAGTACTATTAAAACATTCTACCTCTATCGGAGAATACTTAGAGGGGTCCATCTCTCTAACTATACAAAGGACATATGGCCAGAAGTACTAATTACTGGTTGCAATTTGCATCCAGTAGCTTTGCAGCCAGTGGGTTGTATGTGATTTAAGAGAATAACGATTTCATAAAATACCATTAATGGGAAATTATTTCATCTAAACAGTTTAATTGAAATTTTCAGAATGAATGGCATTTACTTATTCTTAGAAACCAAATCATAGAATGTCTTTTTGGTCGAAATTGGCTTTTGAATGCCTATTTTTGAAGTGTAAATGCAATGGTTGCAGGTCTTCTTTTCAGAAACAGTTTTGCTGGAGATATTTATTTCAGTGCTTTACTTCATGGGATGTTATTTCATATTTACATCTTTTGTACGGTCAAACAATTATTTCGGATCCTCTAAATTAACAAACCCATCACCATGCATCACCACCATTCATCGCTGACCCCTCACTGCCACTAAACAGCATCAATCCCTGCCTAATAAAAGCCTTCACCACACGTAAACTAAACTCAACCCCTTTAGCCTAAAAGCCATTTATATCCCAAAAATCCATAAAAGCACTCACTATCTCTAAGTCTACCCATTACGGAGCTGAAAAAACCCTTTCTATGCCTAAATCCCAGCCATCCCTTACTCCTTTATACACCTCAGCACACTTAAACATCCCTGAACCCTAACAAACCCTTCCTGTCCCGAAACCCCAGCCGTCCATGACTCATAAGAACTCCTCACCAGCCTACACTACTCATTCCTGAACCCTAAAACACCTTTCTACAGCTAAACTCCACCCATCCCTGAATCCTTAAAATCCCTCACCACCCTAAACTACATCCCATCCTGACCCCTAGAAACACTTCTCCACCCCAGCTGCTACTCAAAAATGAACCTTACAAATCCTCACCAACACTAAACTCTGCCCATCCATGAACCCTAAAACCCCTCTCCACACCTACACTTCACCCATCCACCTATCTCCAATAATTCCGACCCCCAAAAAGCCCTCATCTCCCAAAACATTGATCATCTCTTGTTATTCCTAGTATCGTGTTGTGTTTCTCCTGACTGTTTGCCTTCTGACCTCCAGGTATTGACTCTGTTTTTGCTGGTTTAGCGTATCTGTGCACTTTCTCACTGCTGTTCAGTGTTGAAATGCAAGTGCTCCTATTGTAAATTGTATTATGGATTGGTGTTTCCATGATTGGCATATTTGATTTACTGGTAATTCCCTAGTAAAGTGCACTGAGAGTGCCAGGGCCTGTAAATCAAATGCTGCTAGTGGGCCTGCAGCACTGATTGTGCCTCCCACACGAGCAGCCTTTCAAAGGGTTCTCAGACCTGCCAATGCAGTGTCTGCACACAGTTTTTACTGCCATGTCGACTTGGTAAGTGCACCCACTTGCAAAGCCCTATCCTTCCCTTTTAGTACATGTAAGTCACGCCTAAGGTAGGCCCTAGGTACCCCTATGGGCAGGGTGCAGTGTATGTAAAAGGTAGTACATGTACTGGTATGGGTGACTTGACATGTCCAGATAGTGAAATACAGTGTGTTTCATTTCTCACTATTGAAAGGATACCTGTTCATAGGACAGAAGGGGAGTTTACTTGTAGCATCTTATGAGTACTTCTTCCCTTTGGGACAATATAGAGAAATGGAGTTTAGTATGCCTGAACTCAGAATGTAAAAATGATTATTTCAGTAAAGATGTTTTTTACGTTCTGTGCTTTTGAAAATACCACTTTTAGAAAGTAGGTATTTTCTTGCTTAGCCATCCTTTGTGCCTCTGCTGGGTTGTGGATTGACTGTCTGGCTTTGGAGTGTCAGGGGCTGGGGTTGTGCATTCTCTTTTAGACAGCCACTGGGGGAGTTAAGGTCTGCCCTGCCTTTCCTAGGTGAGTCAGGGATGAGCTGAATAGACCTGGGCCGTATTTAGAGTAGTGGGAGGAGAATTCCTTGCACCTGAATAGGCCTTGTCTGCCTTGGACAATGCTGTCTCCACCTCCTGCCAGAAGCTAGACCAGAAAGGACAGAACTGGTTTGGGTTGAGCACAGACACTCTCCACCCAAAAGAACAAAAGGAAACTGAGTATAAATATTGGGGCCCAGACCCTAAGATTTTAGAACTCACTAGGATCAAGGAACCTGCCATGGAGAAGAGCTGAAAGAGCTGCCAGGAGCAGTACTGCCCCTTTGCTGTTTTGTTGCTTTGCTGGGTGGGCCGGCAATTGCTGCTTCTGCCTTGGGCAGTGAAAGGACTGAAATGAAGTTTCAGTTTTTTTTCACTTGTTGCTGAGTTATCCCCAAGGGTTTGAGATAGAGCTTGCCTCCTATTCACAAAATCTCAGGGACAGCAAAGACGTCACTTACCTCTGGGTACCACCTCTGGGACCATGTGTCTCAGTTGCCGCAGAGGGACACCGCAAGCTGACTCGATCACCAAGACCGCCAGTGGTTCCATGACAGGAAGGCACCACAGAGGACACCGCTGCACTTTGCAGTGCAACCCTAGTCTCAACGACGACGATGACTGCCTCCAACACTGATTCTCTGCTTGCACCACAACCTGTGTGCATCACTGTAGTGTAGTTCCTATATCCCTGATAGGCTCTGCACCTTGGAATAATATACACCATAGATTTGACATAGGACCGAGGTCAGTATGTCTCTATCGAGTACATAAAACGTAATTACTTGAGTGTGCCAGCTAACTCAGAGGTCACTAGGAACTTCTCGAATATACTAGAAGGGATTAGTTTCTGACCACCACATAAACATGACAACTTTGTTTCCCTTAGAGTCGGAACAATCTCAGAACCGTGGAAACAATAGATAACAGTTTCACTCAGTCAATCGTGCATGCTCCGTTTCTACAGAGTTGCAGAGAAATAGAGAGACAGGTATTTCAATAAAAAGGGTTTATTGAACAATCCTATTTGTGGATACTCATCTGATGCTTCTAAATAGTTCTACCCCAGTGTACCTAACCTAAGTGTAGTACGAGGTAAGAAGTAGGTGCTGTTTTCTAAAGTATAGCTAGCTATAGCTATAGTTTTAGTTTTTGCGAAGAGTTGCCAAAAGTTTCTCTAAGTTCTAGTCTGCTCCATACCTTAGAATGTGCGAGGCTGGAATCTCTTTTCCGGGACTCGATATCTAACACCCCGCAAGGGGAGTCAGAAACACTGGAGCTGGATTCTCTGCAAAGAGGATGACAGCGGCTGGTCTGTGCAGGCTGGAACTCGATTTCCTTCCGAACTTGCCGTGGCGAACCGCAAGTAGGCGAGCTGGATCGTACCGGAACCGTGGTTTGCCAGGGCAAGTGCAGGTATATTTATACCTTGAAGTTGTTTAGGAATGCCTGTATTGACGTAAAAGTTGGGCATCGGAACATCATGAAGGAACCCCTAAGGAATAGATGTTCATGCATAATAAATGAGTTCTTCGAGAAATCAATATCCACGCAAGGGAAATTTCTAAAGGCTTAAGAGTCTGGTTTTCCAAGAACTCGTGACGTGGATGGACGGATGTAGGAGACCATGCCTGTATTTGGTTAGCATGGACAATGCCTAAATAAGGGCTGGATGTTCTATGCCTAAATAAGGGCAATATGAATTGTACCTATATAAGGGCATAAATCAGGAAACCTATATACGGAATCTAAATCTACACACAACACCCACTCCAGTTTCGTATGAACGACATTAGTAAATCCTAAACATACTAAACATGTCTAAAAGAGAATATCGCTTGATAATCGAAAACATGCTAAAACATATCTAAAAAGCATATGTCCTGAAAAATGCATTACAAACCCATTGCTATGCATACTGTGCTGTACATTTTAAAAGCATTGTTCCATTCTAAGTATATGCTTGCATTGAAAATGCCAACAAGAATGATCCAGAAATGTATTCATATGATGAAATGGCTCGTTAATACAGAAGAAAAAGGACCTAAACCATTTCATATCAGGTTAAAACAAATCAATTGTTGATGTGACAAGGTGGCATAATGTCCCTGGAAGATTTTCAAAGAATTCTGTTCTCTATGAATAGTTCTACTATAAGCAGATTACTGTGCTAAAAAATAAAAAAATACAAATTTGGAAAAAAAAAATTAATCATAGGAAAAAAGTTCCAAAGTTAGTCCCCTGTCTGAAAAGAATGAAGGCCAAATTCAGAGTCTCATCGGAACACTGTGTGCCTGAATCAAAAGTCAGTGTGTGGGTCTGGAGAAAACATGAAATCTTCTATTTCTGTTGACAAAAATGTGTTTACCGTTGTAGGTGAAAGTTGGAATACCTCGTTTAGAAGATTAACTGCACATAGATTTGAACCATCTCCTTCAGCATTGGTTGCATCAGCAATGTTAGAATCGGATGTTACCTGCGTGCCTGTTGTTTCCTCACGTACCTCAGCAGTAGCAATTTGCATCTGTGAGATCTCAATGAATGCCGTCATCAGGATTGGAAGCCGCTGGGGACAACACAGAGCATGGGCCATTACTGGGTCCAGCAGAGTATCGATATCCGTAGGCATGACTGATGGGAATGTTAGAACAGGTAAGATACAACCTTTCCAGATAGGTCTGAATAACAGAAACCATGTGGTGTTTAATTCTCATCTACGAGGTACACCCGAAATTTGGACGATGCGCTCACGACACTTCATCTCCAATAGAGCTCTCTCTATGGTGCCTGGAGTGACGCTGGTGATTTGGCTTGCCATATCGTAGCAGTAGAAGCAAAAATAGGATCCCTGCAATGAGTGCTAAAAGGAGCGGTAGTCCGCCAAACACAGAGCGCACGAAGTTTGGAAAAATTCCGAGGACTGCTTGAAAAGGTGCTAACAGTCCTGCACACACGTTCTTAAATACATGTATAATACTGCTCGTAACAGACATGTTTAAGATACGACCTAACTTTTCTGAGAAATGTACAGGGCAGTTTGTATACAAAAGGGTATGTATCTCCGCAGAAGTCCTTGCGACTTGTAGATCATAGGTTTCTTTGGCCGAGGTCAGTGGCACTGTTTTTTGTAAAAGAATGGCTTTCATTCTGCTTTGAGTATCAATTCGTATAGAAGAGATGTTCAGTGAAGGCCATAGAGGCGACTCCCTGACTGTCTCTATTTGTTATAACAAGACTTGCATACAGCAAGTGACCCTGGATGTAACCGTTACTAGCTATGGGATACGTGGCAACTTGCCACAGCAGCTGTGATCATTCAACATAATGTAACTCCCATTAGAAAGTTGGCCAAAAATTGGATTAATCAGTGCAGCTGGTGAACCTTGCAGGTGACAGGATAAGTTTGTAGTGGAACCATCACAGGCCACGTGTAAGTTAATACCCTGACAAAGGAGAGAACCGCTTAGTTTGTGTTCACAGTTTTCACCGCTAAGAAACACTTCACATTCCCCACTCCAACATCTATGTGTGTAAGGTAATTCGCAAGATGTATTGATGTATCCTTTACCCAACCTTTCATATCTGCCTACTGGTATATGTTTTAGGCAATACTGAAAATGGAAAGTTGTAACAGGCAGAGTAATTTTACCATGTATGATCCACTCAGTAGCTGGTTTTTCTGCAACCGTGAATGGTAATTTTTACAGTTTTTCAATGCTCAGCATATTGTAGTCTGCTCCCCTTTGTGCCAGTCTGATCTGTTTATCAGTGAGATTGAATTCTGAAAACAGCGACGTAGTATTGATTAAACGCCAAGGCACATAACCTGCATGCAAGTTTTGTAGCGTCCAGCCTAATAGCATGATAGAACATAGTTGAGACTGACCATGTTGCAACATGACCAAGTCTTGTTCCATAATGTCTATGACAGAAGACACAATGCTGTCCAATGAATATATTCTGGACGACAGAGTCGTTAACCCATTGTCTACTACAGAGAGAGTTTTCTCTTAATTAATACGCTCAATTTCTCGTATTTGTTCTGCAGTCTCTGCTTGGGTAACCTTCCATGCTTCATTATAAGCAGCATAGATACCGGCATGTATGACACGTTTTTGACACCGTTTTCTTGGTCCTTGCAAGAATTCTCTAAGGTCTGCGCCTTCTTGCAGTAAAGTTAAGTGTTGTTTTACATCCTTCAGTGTAGCTTTCTGTAGCCAATCAAGGCGTAGTTTCCCTACACTGTATTTTGTTAGTACCCCTGGATGCTGTCTTTTAACATAGCGTGGGTCTGGCCTATTGATAGTGAAACCCTGTGTTTTATTCAGGAATCGATCTTGACAGTTGTTTGTGTCTGTGGGCAAGAGCAACCATTTTTTCCATTCTGGAGCTGATCTGTTGTGATGCAAATATTATGTTCGTCGACCTCCCCCCGTGTAGTGCTATTACTGGCAGGTATAGGTATGGTCGGTGTGTTCATGTCTTTGATCCTGGCTAATCCAAGGCAAGATGTTTGCTGGACAGTGTCATTCAAAAACATAATTTGCTCAGGGATGATACATCCCTAAACAAAGCTTCTACCCCATGTACTTGCCAATCTTTTATACCCCAGACAGTCTTTTTCTCAATGTTGTCTTTCCAAAAGTCGAAACCCTGTCTAGACAGTTGGGCAATAAAGGCTGCAGCATAAATCTGTTTCGTATTAGTTAACATATTTTTCGTTCCTGTCTTGTTCATATTTTTAAAGTAAAAATGTTCTGGTTTAGACAAATTGTAGCCTGAAAAATATGGAAACGTCATTGCAAAAGTTTTTGAGCTACCCTTTGGAGGTGTAGGACAATGTTCCCATTGGTTATACATAAATAAATTTCTAGGCGTTGCAGATTTATGCAAGAAATGATGACCATAGTGGTAATAACAATACATTTGTTCATAGTCCGATGAACCCTCTAAATATTCATGATCTGTGAATACTGTAGACATCTCTAGATCAGACATCATGTTATTAACAGTCTCGAAGTCCCAATGATCAGAAAAGGTACTAGAGGTAATAAAGTCACTTAATGAAATCTTATATAAATGTGAAATCTTCAAAAGCTCCGACGGGCCAAAAAATGTCATATTGAGTTTGGTCCTAAACTTTCCCATCATGTATAGGAATGGCTGTGATATTCACTGCGGACAAGTCTCTTGCTTCACGATGGGATGATTTGTGTGGCTGGAGAAGTAAGTTCACTCTTTTACTTGCTGTGTCCATTTGAATATATCTTCCATTTATCAGCATACCCAAAGTTAATACCAGAGCTAACCAAAGTAGAAAGAAGAATATTCCCAAAACAATCCATAGTTTAATCCATGGTGAAACCAGATAAGACTTTTTCAGGAGATGAAAAAAGTCTGATGCTTGTTCTTTGAAAGTTCTTTTTGCTGGAGTGGTTTCAGGTTCGCTTGGATCCTCAAAAAACGTATCAAAGTTCATGAAATAGCCAGAGGCAGTTCTGTCAATGGTTGGAATTGCATCAGCATTTGTCGAATTTGCTGCAACCAGTTGATTAACTGTTACTTCGTTGTAGACATGGGTATCAGGACGAACTGTTATTTGGGTTTCTAGAGGGACAAGTTCCATAGCTTTGTTGCTTAGTCCTTTACTTCTCACTGCAGAATCTTCAAAGGTGAGGAGTCTCTCAGTTTGAATCTCTTGGATTGTAGCCAGCGGAGTGTGTCTGCTACATTGGTGGAGTCTACTTGGCCTACTGCTTAGGATCGGCCACATAGTGTGGTTTGATCAGGTCGATGGACACAAATCTTTCTCCTTTTTACCAGCAAGGGGTGGCAAAAGTACTGTTCATGATCCGTGGATTGCTAGGACAGGTACTGGTTGTCTGTAAGAAGGCCCAAATTCCTTCTGGTCCGCGATCGTTTCTCTGACTAGATCACCAAGCTTTGGGATCCAGACAGGCCTTGCTGGGATGGCCGGTTTTCCCCCAGTGATGGTTGGCTTCAGGGGCACGTTGCTTTGTTTTGTTCTTAGTTCATTTAAGTCCTGTAAAACAGCCAAATGATCTTTGATATCAAATGTCTTATTTTCCATCACTGTGTCTTGCATATCAAGGTCCGGTACCAGCATTCTAGTTCCAAATAGAACTTCATATGGAGTGACTTCCCCTAGAGAACTTCTTGGCAAGTTATTAATTGCGCGCTGGACCCATAAAGGTGTTTGACCCACCCATCACCCGAACCTACTAGCCCAGCTGTTATAGACTGCTTTATTTCACGTTTTTTTCATTCCACAACAGAATTTCCCTCAGGATGGAATGGAGAAGAATACCGCAATGCTACGCCCAAACTGGCCATGGCTTCTTTGTAAGCTCGAGAGCTAAACGCAGGACCCTGGTCAGAATGTAGTGTGCCAATTGCGTATGTGCCGATAAAGACTCACAAATCTTTTATAACAGTTCGAGCGTCAGCCGAGCGTTGAGGCCACATCCGTAGGAACCTTGATTCAGTGTTTGTGGGATTGCATTTGTCCAAGAGGACGCCTGCACGTAGATAGTCTAATGCTGTCCAATAACAGTGCTTTGACTGGGTTGGCTACGTTGTAGTCAGGTATCTGGTGGCGTTCTTTACTGCAATCTCTATTGAAGTCTATGCAGTAATTGATGAAGATATGAATCAGCGTATTCATTCCTGGCCTGGGGAAGGATACAATCAGTTCTAACCCCATAACCCAGGTCCAAATATGTCAGGTAACAATGGAGGAGACCAACCTCCTTTTTTCGCCAGGCGAGGAGCACAAAAAACTAGATGGCGGCCGAGATTTCAACAACGTTTCTGAGGGAATTACCAACCACCTCAGAACTATCAGCAAGGCCAGACCCTTTACCAAGACGACAATCAATTCTTGGTTACGAGACATGCCCAATATTGGCGCGAGTAAATGAAATACCCATTTTTAATCTCAGCACTCAGATGACTGATTGCCATACTGAATCCATCCTGATAAAAGGATTGTCCTTTGTTCCACATACAAGAGCAAATAGATTGGACATTTTTCAGGATTTATTAGATTTTTTTGCAAAGTAAGATTGCATGTGTTTTTTGAGGGACAAACTAACCAAAGCCAACCAATTGAAAATAGATCAGGTCTGGCACCTGCTTCTACCTTCTTTCCAACAGTCGAACAAGTTGGCCCAGAAATTGCCATCTTTGAGCATGTAGTGTATAACAAACTCACTGCTGCCCTGAAATGTATCCCTACGCCTATGTATAATATCACTCAGGGGGAACACAAAGCCTTACATGACCTTATCCAAAACAACAAAATCACAGTCAAAGGCTGTGATAAAGGTGGAGGCATTGTCCTCATAGATACCAACCAATATGTTGCTAATATAGGACAAATGTTATCCAACACAGAACATTATATTCCCATCCAATTGGATCCAACTAAAAGAGTCTCCAAATTGATACGCGAGACCACTACTAAAGCTTTAGATGACAACTTAATTAGTGAAAAAGAATGGCAATACCTTAATGTGACTAAGCCAAGAATGGCAGCAATATATGGAATTCCAAAAATTCATAAACACAGTACCAACCCTCCATACAGACCCATAGTGACCACCATTGGGTCAGCTACAGAGACCCTCTCCAAATATGTGGATACAATTTTACGACCGCATGTCCCTAAAATGCAATCATATATAAGAGATACTAGGGACATCATCAACAGAGTAGAACAGCTTACCTTCAATGACAAGACACAAACTCTGGTAATGATGGACATAAAGGCTCTCTATAGTAATATTCCCCAGTCCGGACCCTTGGAGACTGTACAATGGTTTATTGAGTCTTTTGACGTTGAGTGCCCCAAGGTTTTTGTAATGTCCTGCCTTACCATAGTTCTACAGGAAAACACCTTTGAATTTAATGGATCGCTTTTTAAGCAAACCAAGGGTGTAAGTATGGGGGCCTCTTGTGCCCTCACAGTGGCCAATATATTCATGGCGCACTACGAGTACAAATTTGTTTACAATGAGATAGCACCATTCAGTGAGTCCATCATGAGTTGCTCTAGATATATAAACAACGTCTTTTTCATCTGGACGGGCCATCCTAATGGACTCACTGACTTTGTTTCATGGCTAAACCTCTGTGATACAAATATCATTTTTACAGCTACTAGTAGTAGCAGTAATGTAGAATTTTTGGACATAACAATTAAAGTGAAAGAGCAACAATTGGTGATAGATCTTTACATAAAACTGATGGCATGCAATACATTGCTGCATTTCAATGGCTACAACCCTAAGGCACAAAAAATGAATATACCCTTCGGACAGTTCCTGCGGTTGGGCAGGAACTGCACAGATCTGATTGATTATGACAACAGGGCAACTGAGATGAAGGCCAAGTTCATCAACAGAGGATAGATTAGTATGTGACTCCTACAAAAGAGCACAATACTATGATAGACAACATCTGCTCATACCCAAGGAACCTAAAAAGAATGATCGGCTGGTATTTGTCACCCGTCATTCTACAATGAATGACAAAATTCGACATATTGTCAATTCAAATTGGCATATACTGAATGCAACCAGGGACAAAACTGTACAAATACCTAAACCCCTGTTTGCACATCGCAAAAATAAAAATCTTAAAGATTTAATTACACGTTCACGCATGACAACTAGAGTGAAGGAACCCACACAAACCACACTTAGTGGAGCCACCACCTTGGTAGGGAACTATAAATGTATGTCATGTGTGGCATATCAATCTGCCATTGAAACCAAAAAGTACTCAATGAATGGAATGAGTGTGCATTTACAATCTCTCACTAACTGTAAAATGACAAACATAGTTTATTTGATTGTATGTCCTTGCCATCAGGGATACGTGGGGGAAACCTCACGATCCATGGCAACACGGTTAACTGAACATAGGTCTGCAATTAGGACCAAGAAGACCCATGCACCTCTTGTACAACATTGATGGATGCAAACCACACCGCAAAGAATATCCAGTGGCTTATCCTGGAGAAATGTAATACAAACAGTGCTGCAGGTACAGAAATTCGCAAACACAGGGAGGTGTTTTGGATATTTACCCTGGACACCTATAAAAAGGGCATGAACAGTGAAATACCTTGGGCACAGACAATAATATTCAACAATAATTAACTATATATTTACAGTTTTTTCTGCAGCAGACAGTTGCATTTCTTCCATCGTATAGTTATATGACATACTTTTCATGTCCCACCAGCACATTACTATGCCCCTCAGGTCTTAGACTAAATTATCCAAAATTTGGTTTGTGATATTGGGTATATGACAACTCTTATGCTGCAATGCGCGTTGGTTCTGGTAGGTTAATATTTTTTTCTTTTTTCAAACATTTTTTTCTCTTTTTTGCGTTTTTCTATTTTGTCCATCATCAACCTTTTATAGGGCAAAGTCTTTCGAAATAATGCCCCTGTCGTTTATCCCTGGAAAGCGATTTGGTTAACAAATGACAGGGTTTGTTCTCATCACTCACATGATGACTGCCACATTAAGATGGCGCTGACGTTTTCTTCACTGCACCAGTACGCAACCGATTAGTGGGTGGTGGTCGAACTACGCACATGCGCAGTTAAACTAGTACTACATTTAAATTGGGCAGCAGTTAGATGCCCCACCTCTCTTCCATCACGTTAGCAGACTGCGACGCGACCTTTACCCCTGGCGCAGTGCCACGCTCAATAATAACAGCCGCAGGCTACGGCTTACTCACACCCACGTAGAAACGCTGTGGAGGGCAGTTATTTGACTCCCCCGCATATGCATAAAGTGGGCGATATGCCGGTCAGATGACCTGAGAGCTGTGGTTTAAGCATTACATCATCGTTGATCTCCTCAAGGTAAGAGATCTCTGCAGCGCCGTATAGCCAGTTTGTGTGTAGCCTATATATAGTATCTGAATGCTCTATACAAGCCAGGTGAATGTATTCACTGGTTCGCATGGTATCGGCGCAAGAGTTATGTGAGACAGCTTTAAAAATATACTGCCAGAAGGGGATGGCTGCTAAAAATGGTTAATAACAATTGATTTATAATACTCTGTTCTCCATGGGGGCCCAGATAAATCAGACTGGGAAGCACGATAGGGCTTCATTTATCTAGCGAGTTATACATATACATTTGCCCAACATTTAGGATGACTCCATTTGTGTAGACTACAGTCTGAGGTATCATGTTTTATTAAGCGGCGACATCGCGGTGGATAAGTGGTTATACAGATTCTATCTGTCATCCTTGCAGGAACATCATCACTCGGGGACAGATAACCCTCACCATCTCTTATGACTTATAGTGTTAGGGTGAGTATGTTTGCCTTGACGGTTAACATTGGTCCAAAATACAGCTGTGACTGTTTATGATTAATTATGGTTTTTAACAGCCCATTCCATCTAGGTCTTGCCCGCCAGTCAGAACTCTCAGCTGGCAGTTCGACATATTTTGTAGAACATTGCCTCATGTGCAACCCTAATAGAAGGTAACCATTGGGTCGGCCACATACGACATTAATAGGGAAGCATGCCGCCCCTAATCTTGTCACGGGTGCATGTGTACGCTCTGCGCACACCTTTGGGAAGTCCCCTATCCGTATTCCGGACCTTATGGTCACTTTTGACAACATTGGTGTGGCAATCATTTTTTTTCACTAATTTTCACTTTTTTCAGCAATTTCGCCTTTCTGTTACTTTGTATGCACTTCCTATGACAGATTATTAAATGTATATATGTATATATTGTGTTTTCTATCTCTTTTTTTATAATTGTACATAGTGTATAATAAGTAGGGCTGATAACATATACTCCCCATAGACATTTTTTTGATATACCCTTACAACATCGTTTCCCTGTTTTTTATCTTTTTTCCAGATTGCACAAGTACATGGCTACCTGATGAAGGCCTAAGGCCGAAACGTGCGTAGATTCTATTATAGCCATGATAGATATATGCAATTGAATTTAATTTGTTTTGTTTGTGTTTCCCTCTTTTTTTGTTTGTTGGACATTTATTGTAAATATGATACATGAATGTGATATAGGACTATTGACACTGTACTGATAAAATTATGAATGTACCCATCAGCAATCATACTGCATAGACAGGATCTTATCATTAGATCATGGTCTTGAGAAGAGATTGATTTAATATATGTGGTCCTATTAATTTAATGATATGCATATATATATATATATATATTATCTACTGGCGGTCGCCTGTAGATAGTTATAGTTAGGACCGTGTTTCCATAGGAAATCTCAAAATTCGATTTTGAATAACTTTGGCGCCGGTTGACGAATCCTCGCGAAATTTTCAAAACTAATGGGGTGCTCAGTTCAGCTCCTACCCTGAAAGTCTCGGGGTGATTCGTCCAGCGGGGGCCGAGAAAAAAGGGGGGTCCCAAAACGCGTTTTCCCCATGCATTTTTCCATAGGACCTTTAGACACAGCTACAGCCCGAACGGCTGAACAGAATTACTTGAAATTTGGCAGAGAGGTAGCCATAAGGTCAAGGAAGTGCCTTTTGCAGGTCTGGTGTAAATCTGTTCAGTATTTCCCGAGAAAATAGCATTTAAAAGCATATCAATATCTATACGGGCGCAGGGTGCACGCACCGTGTGCGCACCGTGCGAGCACCGTGCGAGCACCCTAACGTGCGCGAGCGTAATTCTGATTGGTGGTTACATGTTAGTCAACGTTCGAATTGGTCGAAATCAGGAAGTGTCGGCAGCCATTTTGTTTGTTTTCAGTGCGAGAGTGAAAAAGGAAGGTGGCGAACGTGAAAAGGGGGCAGGGTAGAGAGTTCCTGACCCCCTAGCCTTTGTCAGGGGGTCCCTGAAGGACCCCAAAGGCAGAAATGTATTTATTTATTGTTTTAAATCGCGGGGGTGCGCGCACCGTGCGTGCACGGTGAAAAACCCCCAAAAAATCCCGGGGGTGCGCGCACTATAACTCGCGCGACCGCCACTCTATCACATGGATGATGTCATCAGTGATGTCATGAGTGATGCCACTGACCATGTCATGAGTGATGTAATATGTGACGTCATGAGCAGTGGATTGCGGGCGCGCGAGTTATAGTTATCTGAACTAACTATAACGGGGGAATTTCATTGGTTTTTTACGAGTGAAATATCCACCTAACTATAACATGTGTGAAACCTATGGTTTTTTAAGTGAATATATATATACATAAAAATTGTTCATAATTCCCCCTTTTTATATGAATTATTGAATAATAAAATATGAATTGTGAAATATATTCATCTTTGGTAGTGTACATGTTTTTATAGGTTTTCGGTCCACGGTTTATTGTGTTTCCTATATAGTTATTCACATATTATTCATTCCTGGCCACCAGTACATATCTTTTAGTTCTAAAATTGTTTTAGAGATCCCCTGATGTGTCAGACCCTCTCCCAGATGTGCTTCGTAAATCAAAACCTCTCTTTGTTCCATGTTTGATATTGCCCTATCCCCCAATTCAAGGGTTCGAGCAAACGGAACATTGTTCGCATCAATTATATATGAGTATTTGAGTGGAAATTTCTTAGGTAGCGCTGCACTGCTGCCTTTGCTTGAAGCATTGACAGCCAGCATTATTTCACTGTCTATTTTCATTTTTGAACGAGTGATTGCAGCTACGGAAGTCGTTTGCACAGCCCCTTTCGCAGCTTCATCAGCCAATGAATTCCCTTCAACGTGAACGCCATCACGTTGATGACTCAGCGTGTGTATCACGTGAGTGATTTGTAGTCCTTTTCATAACTGATCTACTTGTTCCAAAAGCATTTTATGCTTGATTGTGCCACCTTTTGCATCTTTGAAACCCTTTTGAAGCCAATTCTGTAAACAATATGTAAGATTGAACACAGTAAAAAGAAACGCACACTATGAGTGTGGGGGAATTTGCGATCCGTATTTTCAAGTGCCATCTTGAATGCTTGTAATTTAGCTCGCTGAGCTGTACAATCTCCTAGAGAATTTGCCATCGCGCATACGACATTTAATGGTCACGCATGCTGCACTGTAAGCTTGTTTATTCCCCGTAGCGGGTTGTGCAGATCCGTCAGTATAAATTATAAATTCTTACTGATCAAGAGGGAGAATTTCAGTAGGCAGAGGACATTCGTGTTCGTATTGCTTTTGTTTTCAAATTAGGATCAAAAACATATTCAACTTCACTTGCAGCAAGAGAAATAAACCATTGTATCCATCTTGGATGTAAAGCTTTTGCTTTCGGAATGCTAGATTTAGTAACTGCCTCTAAGGCCGGTACAGAAGTCACAACCTTAATTCGTTTCCCCTGTGCTAGGGCTCTTTCTTTTGCTTCAGCGGTTTGAACTGCTGTCAGAATTTTTTCTGTAGAAGTGAATTTCATTTCTGCTTGTGTATACAAGTGTGATTTGTATGCAATGGGTACTTTTTCACCTCCGTTAAAAGTTAAGTAGGTGAATCAGCATTGACCCGGAATGATTTGGAGCACTAAGTTGCGTACATTTACGTATGTTTGCAAGTTTTTAGTTGCTATCATGTCTGTTTGAAGTGAACGCAGAATTTCTGTGTGTTTCAGTGTCCAATGTGTGATTTTAAAATCAGGTTTGATTAATCCGTAGAGAGGTTTAACCCTTTCTGCGTAGTTTAGAATGTATGTTCTTCCAAAATTCAGGAAATCAAGAATTGACTGTAAGTTTTTCAGCGTTTTTGGAGGTTGGAGCAGCGCATATTTTTCTAAAAAGTTGGCTGCCAGGCTATTGCCTTCACTTGATAGTTTATAACCAAGGAAAAGGACGTTGAGATGGGCAATTCTGGACTTTTTAAAGTTGAATTTGTAACCCTCAGAGGCGAAGCCCAATATAATGGTGTGCACCCTGTTCAAGTGTCTGTCCAGGTCATCGTCTGTCAGATATATATCGTCGACATATGAAAATGCCTCGTCATCATAAATTTGTAGTAACTCTGTTACTCTTGCTGAGAATAACCCTGGGCTGTTTTTGAACTCCTGTGGTAGTCGACAAAATTGACGCCGTGTCCCCATTATTGTGAAAGCAGTCAAATATCTACTTTCAGGTGCGATATTTTGACAAAAGAAACCATTTGAAATGTCTAATGTTGTTTTGTACTTTTTACGCACAATGTTATTCATTAATGCTGTATTGTGTACATTTTGCACTGCAATTGTTTTACAACAAGAGTTTAGGTGTCTGTAATCCAAAATTAGACGATATGTATTGTCTGGTTTGGAAACAGGAAACAAAGGATTGTTCATTGATGAGGTGTATGTTTCAATCACCCCCTGGTATTCAAGTTGATCTAAGATCTCCCTGACCTGTTTTTTAGCTTCTTGCTTAACTGGGTACTGCCTTTGTGCAGCTGGTTGATTTTTTAACTGGATTTTGTGGTGAGGTGAGTCCTCATCCCATCCTACATGATTTTTGTATAATGCTGGGGCTTGGGCCACTGCCCATTTCCTGGCATAAGCATATTTTAAATGTACTGGAACATTGTTGGAGAAGACTGGCATAATGATGTCTTCGCCTTGTGGGCACTCCCTGACAAATTCTGGTGGCCAGTCTCGTTCTGCTAGAAGTATATCATAACCCCATGAAAGATGCTCCCAAAAGAGTGCTTTCACTTTTCTTGGTATGTCTCCCTCCATCCGGAGTGTTATTTCATATAACCTATGCGGAGAACTCACCCTGGTATCTGCAGTTTCAACTTGAATGTCCTCATTCATGTCCACTGTCTCCAGAAGCCCCTTCAGGTTCTGGTGAGCTACTGTAACTTCTGCTGCACTGTCCAACATTGTCTCCGTTCTTGAGTTGCGTTCTCAGAATCCTTGGCATGTCTGATCTTCAGACCTGCTACCTTCTTCTTTGAGAATTGAGGTTTTTGTTTGTTTTTCTGAACGCGTTGATCGTCTTTGGACTTCACGCGTTCTTTGTTCTCTGACCGTCCTCTTCTTTCAGATGTCTGTGATGATATCTGAAAGGTACGAGAGGAATGGTTATCAGTATCTTGATATCTGTCAGGTTTTATCAAATTATCCCTATTCCTGAGGCTGTACCTCCTTTCAGAGGGCTCCTTTTGAGGAGACCTACCTCGGGATTGAGAACGCTTCTCTTTGGAATGCTGTTTGCTATTTTCACACTTCTTTTTAGAAGAGGTAGGAGTATTTTTAGGAAAGACCTTATCAGGACTTTCAGAGAGTTGTGGTTTAACTGGTTTCCCTCCCAAACTGTCTCCGCCTAATTCTTCATAGTATTTTTCAATTTTTCTGGCTAGTTCTTGTGGTTGTTCTGTTACATGAAAATTCCCTTAATTTTTGTGGATTGCCACTGATGCTGCTTCTCCTTTGATATTAGATAATATTATTGTTGAGACCTGGTCGAACTTTTCCAGTAACTTCATACCTAAATTCAGAGCAGGCTCTGCCCCATATTCGTTTTGAATTTGTTTCAGGACATCAGTTATTACCGCCATGGATGGGACACCATGTGTTTTTGTGTAGATTGCAGCAAAGACTGTGCCCCAAGTGGTACAGTCTTCCAGATGTGTGTGATCCCCATTGGTAAACAGATTGTTAGAATACTGTGTTTCTCATAAGGGCTAGTATTAGGAAATACTGCTTCGATTTGAGTATTTTTTTGAGCTATCCAGAATGGAATTTGTTCACGTTTTGTGGCCATTTTACCCATGACTGCGTGTAAAGTCTGTGGAGTAATTTTTAATGTATTCCCCTGATGAGCGGTTGGATTTTGAATGGTTAATGGTGGTTGGACTGTAAAAGTCCACATGACATATTGAACCAATTGTCTATAAATTTTGATTAGCTCTTTGAGTTGAGCTAGTAGTTCCACATCTGACATTTCTTCAATGTCAGGATGAGGTGTGAAGTCGGCTAAAATTGTCCATGTTGCTCCTGGTCTACCTAGTGGACCGAGCCTGGTAATGTGATTGTAATGTTTTGGGGCGCCTTTAAACCAGAGCTCATGCTCTTGGTAGGTGAGTGGAATTTCAGTATCCTCGAGAGGAATATATTCCTCAGGTGGATCATCTTCTTTCTAGAAGTAAAACAAGTGTGTTACTGGATTTGATTCTGGGAATACTATCCAACAATAGAGTACCTCTGTTTGGTGAGATTCATGTGCCTCTATCAAAGAAACTGCTCTACCACCTCTTGGTGTTAGGCCATGTTTTATAAGTTTTAGAGTGATGGGTCTCCCTAAATTTGGATGGATGATTATAACATCCTCGTCAGTTTCTTGAAAACCTGTACGATTAAAAGCTGCTGTGACTTGATCAGCCGCAGCTCCACCAGTATCGGTGTTTCTGCCGTTTTCAGTTATTGTTTAATGAAAGTTTCAGAGCAAGTTTCAAGGGAACAAAGATAAGGTGCACAATATTTTGGAACACTGTATCCTTCAACGTTGAACAAATCAAACAGCTAATACATAGGATGTTTGTCCTACTCAGCTATGGCAGATATTATCCCTACCCACTCCAGACGTCTTATGGAGTATTGTGAGTAGGGGTCTCTGAGAAAAGCACAAATGAGATACTTCAGTATCGAGCGTTAAATTAGGGCCTTACTAAACCATTGGGCGCCATGTAGTGTAGTTCCTATATCCCTGATAGGCTCTGCGCATTGGAATAATATACACTATAGATTTGACATAGGACTGAGGTCAGTATGTCTCTATTGAGAACATTAAACGTAATTACTTGTGTGCGCCAGCTAACTCAGAGGTCACTAGAAACTTCTCGAATATACAAGAAGGGATTCGTTTCTGACAACCGCATAACCATGACAACTTTGTTTCCCTTAGAGTTAGAACAATCTCAGAACCGTGGGAACAATAGATAACAGTTTCACTCAGTCAATCGTACATGCTTCGTTTCTACAGAGTTGCACAGAAAAAGAGAGATGGGTATTTCTATAAAAAGGGTTTATTGAACAGTCTTATTTCTCATGCAAGAGATATGAACTGCTACAATTGTAAGACAGGCTGTGAAGTACAATATGTACAGAGTTAGCAGTAAGATAAAATAATATTGCAATAGCATGGTTTGCAGCTATGACATATATTTATTGAAATACCTACATAAATAACACAGGCTAAAATGTGGATACTCATCTGATGCTTCTAAATAGTTCTACCCCAGTGTACCTAACCTAAGTGTAGTACGAAGTAAGAAGTATGTGCTGTTCTCTAAAGTATAGCTAGCTATAGCTATAGTTTTAGTTTTTGCGAAGAGTTGCCAAAAGTTTCTCTAAGTTCTAGTCTGCTCCATACCTTAGAATGTGCGAGGTTGGAATCTCTTTTCCTGAACTCGATATCTAACACCCCGCAAGGGGAGTCAGAAACACAGGAGCTGGATTCTCTGCGAAGAGGATGACAGCGTCTGGTCAGTGCGTCAGGCTGGAACTCGATTTCCTTCCGAACTCGCCGTGGCGAACCGCAAGTAGGCAGTCGAGCTGGATTGTGCCGGAACCGTGGTTTGCCAGGGCAAGTGCAGGTATATTTATACCTTGAAGGTGTTTAGGAATGCCTTTATTGACGTAAAAGTCGGGCATCGGAACGTCATGAATGAATCCCTAAGGAATAGATGTTCATGCATAATAAATGAGTTCTTGGAAAAATCAACATCCAAGCAAGGGAAATTCCTAAAGGCTTAAGAGTCTGGTTTTCCAAAAACTCATTGTGATGTTGACAGACCATGCCTTTATTTGGTTAGCATGGACAATGCCTAAATAAGGGCTGGATTTTCTATGCCTAAATAAGGGCAATATGAATTGTACCTATATAAGGGCATGAATCAGGAAACCTATATAGGGAATCTACATCTACACACAACACCGCACTCCGCACCACCTCACTTCACTCCGCCATCCTGGTCTCACCAACGACACCCTGGCAAGCTGACATTGCCGCCGTGGTCTGGGGCACTACTCGCAAGCTACATACAGCACCACCCACCCCACAACACAGCCACAGCCCACAGATGCCAGCCCCATTGACTGCCGATCCTCACTTCAACGAGCACCGCCACGCTTCGCATCGCAGCCCTGGTTTTACCGTCACCGCTGGATGACCGCCACTGAGCCACAGCCTACACAGCAACCTGAGGGCAATGCACGCCACACCGCTCGGCTCACACCGCATTCTCAATGACTGCGGCACCGGAACACACCGTCGAGGTCGGCCTGAATAAAAAGGTACTGTTTACACATCTTCTAACACCGACCTCGGTCCACACTGACCCAGTCGACCAACCCGGTTGGATTTTGTTGTTTTCAGCATTGCAGTAGCACCAGACGGAGCTACTGACTTCAAGGAACTGCAGTTCTAAGGTTATTCTTGCAGAATACAGATTTTGATTATTTTATGTTGGACGTTTTATTGTTTTGGTCTTGTTTGTACAGATATTAGTTATTTCTCTAAAACTGGTGTGGTGTACTTTTGTAGTGTTTTCCCTGGAATGCACCGTATCTATTAGATATGGCACATTCCTGTCCTATTCCCCTGCACTGGCGCACAATGGGCTGCTGTGCACCAACACATGTACCTTTGCACCAGGGTTTGCATTGCCGGGATTAATATTTTTGTGCAGGAGGGAAACCTTCCTGCACAAAACCAATCACAAGAGGCTTTTTCCCCTTTCTATGTACGCTGCAGAATAGAAAAAAGAAAAATGAGTAGAAACAGAGAGGCATATCATCAACGAGGCGATAAAAAATTATCGCCGTTTTTGCATCCGTTTTCGGACGAAAAGCGGCGATAATTTTATCGCCTAATCAGCAAGTTCTCGCTATCACGTGAAATCTTGCATTAGCGCCTGTATTCTGAACGCCCACCTTTGCATCTCTAATGAGATGGAAAGTGGGCGTTCCTACCCTGACATTGCTGGAGAAATGTCGCTAAGCGACATTTCTCCAATTATCAATGGGCACGCTAACCTGAAGAGCGACAAGCAAAGTAGCGATAACCTCTGTTATCGCTACTTTCCTTACGCCTGCTTCAATACTGACTTAGCCATGATATCCTATGTAAGGTGAATATCATGGCTAAGTATGCCTTGCCCTATCATCAAGCTATCGCCAAACTTTGTGAGATTATCGCTGGATTTCCTGCGATAATCTCACATTTGGCAGTTAGCGATTGGAATTTTATCGCTTTTGAGATAAGCGTTGCTAATAGCACGCTATCTCAGCGATAAAATTTCACGTTACCCGGTGATAATCATACTAGCGCTAAGTGCGCTTAGCGATAATTATCGCCGGTCCTTGATGATATGCCCCAAAGATATTTCTCCTCGTTGTTCCTCCCCTTGGGGGGGCGTGAGTTTTTGGTGCTTCCTCAGAGTTAGCTCGTAAATCTGGGACAGTGTCAAAAAGCTATGGATGTTGCTGGGAATGCCCCTAACAACACCCATTGCACCCACATTTTTAATTTCAAGTCATTTTTATTAAGCATTTTTTTGGGAAAAGAATAAGATATACAATCAACTGTTTGTAAAAAGGTGACGTGTATACATTAATTGTTGGCCCGGAGGTGGTACAATGTTTTCTCGTACAGATTCGGGGGACAATTGCAGAAAATTGTGTTAAAGGAACTATATTTACGAGGCAGCATTAAGCCAAAAAAAGTGGCTTAGTGCTGCCTCGTAAATATGGAGCAGGCGGCACAATGGTCCTCATAAATGAGGCCCTGGATATACTCTTCCAAATCTCTGCGAGACATAAAAATGGGAACAATTCCTAACATGAAGAAAAGATAGTTCCTCCTTAACTCACCCCTGGGGCTAGTGAGAAGGTGAAATATTGATGGGGCTTCCCATACAAAACAAATTCGGAATAGAGATCTTTTTGGTAGCCAGAATAGTCTGTCTGCTGCCAGCGATGTCTTTTCTACTTATGAACAGCTCCCCCAAAGCCTGCAGTTATGATGTTGATTCCTCCAATGTGGGCCTCCTGAGCAGATACGCCAATCCTTCCCTAGTTCACGTCCTCAGTCTTGCACATTATTACTCATTACCTGTCACTGACTCTCACTCACTTTCACTCACACACAGGCTTACACATACACTCACACTTGCTTTCTCTCACATAATCACACTTTTTTTTTTACTTACCCTGCTTACCAGGGTAGGCCCCATTCTGCCTTATTGTACTCAATTTGTATTACACTAACAGTGAGTACTATAATAATTTTCACTATCAGTGCAATGAAAAATTGGTAGGAATCAAGGAGTGGAGTCCTAGCTGAGACTCCTGGCGACCCCTAAATGAAGTCCATGTTACAGACTCAGATTTAAATGCCAGCAGGGTCTGAATAGCATCTCCACCTTTCACCCTCCAAAATTAATAATATTTGAGTGGCACTTGTAACGTGCAGAGTTATTCTATGGCCGTCACTTCCGTTTCAAGCATAAAAAACACAAGTTATTATTAATTAATGGTTAATAAAATAAATCCTTTACAGTACTAATCCGCATTTAGCTATGACTAACCGTGACCTGATTTAGATTTAGAAAGTAGGAGTCTCAAGTCATTTTTATACTGTGCCATAATCTGCTTTTATTTCTAGTTAGTGCTTCCATTTGAAAAGTCAGGAGAAACAGAAACTGCTGAGGGTATCATTATATTTTAATCAAAACAAACACAGCAGCAAAACTGAATGCTTTTCAGCGTAAACGTCTTAAATCTACTGGATTTCAAAGAATGATGAAACCCAATTAAATACCGTCTAGACGTCTTTAAAATGTTTATAATGGAGGTTTTTTTCACGAGATAATTGTGTTAGGACCAGGAAGAAGATTTTTAGAGGTGGCAGGGGTGGCATGAAAGGAAGCACACAAACAAATTAAAATAAAGATACAAATACAAAATATACAGACATTTTTATTAATGATTGCTTGGTGCAATTACTTACTGCCTCGTTCTAGAAAGTGTGCGCGTTATTTCTTTGTGTCATAATAAACTTCCGGTGCTGTGCATGACACCCTTTAAATCTGCTGGAATGACAATGCAAAGGAAGAGATTACAGCTTCATCCTTCCAAACCAAGAGCTGTCTGAATGATTGAGGCATATGGAGATGCCAATCTCTTTTTATCATCTCACAGAGTTTAACAAAAGACAAGTTCGAGGAATTTTGGGAGAACTTCAAATGCCCCAAGACTGAGAACTATTTATTACATTCTCTGTATAGCCTGAAACCTGGAGAAAAACCAAGAGCAAATCTGTCAGTATTCTCATGACTTTTTTAAATGAATCATGTGATTGTGAAACACTGCTCATTCCCTGCAGCAGAAGTGAAATAGCCGAGATGCAGTGTCAAGGAGCACCATTCCTTAAAGGAGCATATGACTGGAAAAGATGTGCCTACAGAACTTCAGCCTGAATTACTGGAAAAATGCAAACATTTCGGTTCTGATTTTTAAAAACAGGGGGCTCATCCATGAGACTCCTTTCGCCTCCAGAACGTCACTTTTTGTGACGTTCCGTGGCGCAGAAGCCTGCGTGATATTTATCAGGCAGCACTAAGCCACTTTTTTTGGCTTAATGTTGCCTGATAAATATCAGTCCCTTTAACAAATTTTTCTGAGTTAAAGGGGCGTTCAATGGGTGCTGATGGTGGCGTTCCCAGCAATATCCGTGGCCTTTTGACACTGCCCCAGATTTACAAGAAATCGTAAACATGAGGCAGGTAGGCAGAACGAAGAGAAATATCTTTATTTCTCCTCGTTTTTCCTTTTTCTATGTGTGCTGCATCTGCAGCACACATAGAAAGAGGAAAAGCCCCTTGTGGTTATTTTTGTACAGAAAGGTTTCCCTTCCTGCACAAAAATAATCATCCCCGCAACGCAGGCACCCTTGCACCATGGTACAAAGGTGCCTGTGTTTGGCATGGCAGCCCATTGAGCACCGGCGCAGAGGAAAAGGACAGGAATGCGCCGTATCTTATATATACGGCGCATTCCTGCCCTTTTCTTTTGCCTTAGGGAAGCACAGCAAAAAGGCCTGCTGCGCTGCCCTACAGCAGAATCTCATAAATGAGGCCCAGGGTTTTTAAAAGTTGCATGGTTGAAGATCTATTCATTTTGTAACTTTGCAAAGTTTTAACAGGTTACGCCTGTAAACCAGCAACAGTTGCGGATTTGCAGCAGCCCTCTTAGGAAATGTGTGCAGCTTCGCAATTCTTTTTTTAACTTTTTTTAGTTTTATATAGCGAGAACTTGACCCGAAGATACCATAGCATTTACATGAGCACCATTTGCGTTACAGACGGACACATTCATTTTGTTAGGCATGAAGAGATTAAGCGATTTGCCCAGAATCACAGGATGATGAGCCTTCCTGCCAAGACTCTACCCCCTCTCCCCAGCTTCGAGGTCGACCGCTCCAACTAGTAGGCAACATCCATAAATGCAAATGTTAATGGTGCACAGTGTTACCTGGGAGGTCCCATGGGAAGCAAAGGCGCAGCCTAGTCTTGCCATGGGAGTTTTATGAAGGGGAAATGACGTGGCAGGACAGTATAGGTTTAGGATAGGCATGGGCAGAGGTTAAGCATAGTTGTTGAATAAGCGCAGAAAGAGGCTTAAGCTTTCTCTGGCACTTACCCCAGTGCAGCAGGTTTAGCTTTGGTGAGTGGGTTACTTTTTGCAGGCCGGGTCAGGTTTCTGGGCCTGCCCACTTACGATGGCTGTGGTTGCTGAGGCAGTCCATGCGGCTTTGCACATGATCGGGGCAGCAGGCCGCTCAGTATTGTTGCGCCCGGGTGTTCTGTCGGAGACCTTGGTCTGCCTCTCACAACCAAAGTGAGCTGCCTCCAGTGGTGTGGCTGTGGCAGTTGCAGCGTGCTCCTCGCCGCAAGGTAATCCCGGGAAGAAGGGTGGGACTGGGTGGGGGAGCCAGACTAGTTTGACGGACTAGTTTGCCACCCCCTGCCCGGCAGGCCACTTGTGCTGCGGGCCCAGCTGGAGTGTGTATTCAAGCCAGAGAGTGAGGCCCGCCCGCAAGTACTGAGTGGGGCATGGCCGGTAGCGCACGATGAGTGAGTGGTACTGTGGGAGGGCGAGGAGGGCTGAAGTGCTTTTTGTGACCCCAGAGCCTGCAGGGATCACCAAGGGGGTCCTGAAACAGAAATCAAGTTGAAAGTGTCCCTGGTGGACTCTTCCCCTATGGTTGATAGAGGTGGGGGGGGCAAGCTGAGGGTCGCACCTGATTTCAGTGGCCCTGTCCCATAGAAGTGGGCAGTAGCTCTCAGGATGAGTGGTAACAGGGAGGCTGGGAGCAGGGGGGTCAGGTTCCTTCCCAGGTTCACAGGTGGTAGACCTTAGTACAGGAGACAGAGGAGAGGTGGGAGAGGATGTGCAGGGAGAGGGAAGCTTAGGCGAAGAGTGGGGGCAACACAAAGAAGGTGAGGCATGTCTTGGGTGATAGAAAGGGATTGGGTGGCCTTGCAGGGGGCTCTGGTCAGTGGGTCTGAGTCCCTGGGGACTATTTTGGGGTTCCTGAAGGTAGAGAGGCTACTGCGGCCTGTGGGTCCTACTGTGCAGGGAGTCCTCACTGTCAGAGCATCTCTGCGGGGATCAGGGGGTCAAGGCCAGCAGTTGAGGCTGGCAGGATATTGGAGACCCCAATGGGTGCACCACAGCCCCTGGACATTGGGCCAAACCACTAGAGGGGGTGTTCAGTGACCTTCCCTACTTCGAGGGATTAGAAGAAGCAGTGCTTGGAGGAGTACCCAGCGGTGGCTGGGAGAGCTGGGGCTGTAAGTGTGGTTCCATTATTTGTGGAGTGGTCTGAGAGGGGTTTGTGTGAATTGGAGGATGCCTTGGAGTTGGATTATGATGAGGGTAGGAAGGTGAGGTATATGATGAGGATGAGGGACACTTGCCGGATCTGAGTGTCCGGGGAGAGAGGGGGACAACAACTTCTTCGGTTGCTGTTTTGCAGAAGTCAGGTGCGGACCAAGCTGCTGGGTTGGCGCGAAGGAGGGAGTCGTTCTCCAGGAAGGCTTCGGAGAGGATGGACCGCGGCCGGTTGCCTCAAGTTAAGACTGGTGGTCAGTGTGGGAGCCTGGGATGGCTGCCTAACATGTGAGGAGGGGCAGGTCTGTGGGGATGGGGGAGGGGAGAGTGGACAAAGGGGATGTTCAATCAAAGGGGGCATCTGAAGCATGCTCGAAAGGTAGTGCCAAGGATGATGGTACAAAAGGGGGTGAGACGCCGGAAGCCTCTGAGAATGCGGGGGGACAAGGAGGACTCTGAGGATGGCATGCACAAGAAGTGGTTGCCGTATATGGGCTTGTTCGTGCCACTGGAGTCCCATGTGGCTCAAAAGACAAAAAAAAGAATCTGGAGGCATGAGTATGTGGATATTTTTAAGTTCTTACACAGGGATATACAGAACAAGAAGGGTTCTAAGGAAGAAGAGTAGGAGCAAGCCAGGAGTCCCAGGATGCCCATCACCATGAATAATTGGATGCCTGCCTTCCTGATATATGCAAGCATATATTGTGAGAAATATGCTAATAGGTCCATTGCATTGTTTAACTATATGGACATCATTCGCAAGGCACAGTTACTCTTTGGTGGCTTAGCGTGGCTCATTTTCAATGAGAAGATTTGGGCCAGGGTAAGACTTGACCCAGAGAAACCTTGGGGGGACCTAGACTAGGAGCTGTGTATGTAGTGAATGTCCTCAACCCAGTATTTGGTGTCGGTTCTCACTGCCAGTGGTCTGCCAAAACATACAAGCACTTTCAGACTCGTCCCGCCCAGCACGGGGTAGGACCCACACAGAAACCGGCAGGCAAAACTTTGGGTGCCTGTTGGAATTTCAACAAGGGGGCTTGTTGACGGTATCTATGCAAGTTCAAACAAAAGTGCTCCAAATGTGCGCTTCACACTGACAAGCCCCTCCGAACAGTGGAGGGCTGCCAAAGGATGGGGGTCTCGGGGCACTCTTGGGCCAAAAGGCTCCTACGCCAATTTTGCTGGGAGCACTGTTACCATGGCTTGCTCTTTATCCAAAAGATACACAGATGATGAATGGAATGGCGAGCAAATCAAACGTTCATCTCCCAGTCGAGGGATCTGGGTTAAATCCATTGTTCTTTTGCTCACCATGCCACCCCAGTTAATACCATGCCATATGCAAATTAGTTTTGACCCTGTTCGTCATGGGAACAGTGCAGCCCAAACTGCCAAGCCACGTCCTCCCTGGACAGGAAACAAGCATCCTGTGACCAGTTTCGGGGCAATACTCTTCATCAGCCAGGCTAGCTTGAATACACTGCCAGTCCGCCCGAGACCCACGTCTGGGCATATCCAGCACACATAGGGTGAGAAAGCAAAAGACACACAGATGATGGACGGAATGCTGAGCAAATCATACATTCACCCAAGCATCCTGGGACCAGTTTCGTAGCATCACCCCTCATCAGCCAGGCTATCTTGAATGGAGAGGTGCGTCTGGAATGGGACAGGTTGGGCATCTTGTTGATAAAGTCTAAGATGGATCAACTGGGTAAGGGCAAGGGGGTCTGGCTGCTAGAGGGAGGTGATTTGGAAGGGTCCCCAGAGAAGAAATGGCAGGATTTTTCAGTTTGACCAGGGCTCTGACATGTGGAGGTCTTCCGCAATGAGGATGGGACCAGACTCACATCTTTTCAGCTTTTGAGTGTGCTGCGCATGGCTTGGGGCCTCTGGGCAGGGATCCTGCTCGCTATGAGACTCATTATTTCACCCCTGGGCAGAACTATAACCACTTAGGGCGCACATAGCAACATCATGAAATAAAAAGATGGACAGAGTGTTGAAAATTTTCAAACACTCACCCCCAGTCACAGATGTGGGTTTAATCAATCATTATTTTACTGGCCACATCACCCCAGATTGGACCCAGCCATAAGCAAATAAGTCTTGTACCTGCTCCCCATGAGAACAGTCCAGCCTGAACTGCCAGACCATAAGTAGATATCACATATGTCTCTACAGTTTTCTATTGAATCAGTGTCATCTGGTACACCTGAAGGGGGCATGGGATAAATGGCTCTGCCCACTGGATAAGGTGTGGCCATTCATCCAACCACAGGGAGTAAATTGTAAAGTGGGGGATGCCGCGGGTGCTGTGGCAGCAACGCACAGATGTCTAGGCCATCATTCATGCTGGGGTTGGCCGGCGCTCCCATTTCTCGACCCTTACTGGCTGTGGAGGAGAAAGCACAACATAACGCAGAAGTCCTGTGACCCACGCAACCACCGGGCCCGATTGAAAGTGTGCTTGACCCTGTGGCGGTGGGCCACCCTTGCTAGAGACTGTGTTTTTTTCTGCAACACCTAGAGGAAACAGGTTTCACCCCCCCCCGTGGCTACCATGCACTCCTCAGGGAAGAGGGGGTACTGGTGGAGCTGGGAGACCCTGATAGTATCTGTGTCGGGCGCGAGGCACGCCAATAGAGAACAATCCTTCCAAACCTTTGCGGGCAGGAAAACACGGAACAAGCACCATAACAAACATGGGAAAAGCAGAGGGTAGAGAATCAGAGCTCCCCTTTGAAAAAACACGCAGTGCACAGAAAACAGACAATGAAGGAGATAAACGCACTGCGCCACACTCTCGAGACAACGATACACCGGAGGATCATGAGCAGGATCTCAAGATCATAATGCTGGACGTTCAATCAAGCCTGTGCAATATAGATGCAAAACTAGATCCACTCTCCACTCGCCTGGACAGAGTGAAAAATAGAGTGGATGAGCATGACACCAGACTTGAGCATGTTGAAGCCAGGGTCTCCGAAACTGAAGACAATCAGACGGCCACAGCGGAGCACCTGTTGAAAATGGACAAAGTGCTAGACATCATAAAACAGAAAAACAAAGATCTTGAAGCCCGCTCAAGACCATACAATCTCCGCATAACGGGTATCGCTGAGCCCACAGCTATCTCTCAGATGCAAGACTTTGTTGAGACTATGCTGAGGGGCCTTTTTGGCTCCGATCTATCGCCAGTCTTCATTGTCGAACGGGCCCACAGATCGTTAGGACCGCGGCCTCTACTGGGGGCTCCCCTGAGGCCTATCGTGGCACGACTCCTAAATTATAAGGACCGCAACACCGTGCTGCGACAGGCAAGGGAATGGGGACTTACTCAATGCAAGGGCAATGTCGTATCCTTCTTTCCAGACTTCACCCTGGCTGTGCAGGCTGCTCGTCGCAAATTCCTACTGGCGAAGCAGCATCTGCAAAAGCACAACATCAAATGCGCCATGCTCTACCCAGCCAAGCTCAAAATCACTATCAACGGCAAGACAACCCACTTCACGGTTTCAAAACTGGCTCCCAAGTTTGCTAAACAGCAGACTCCCAAGGACCACTCCTCTGCATCCCACGCCAGTTCTTCCGCGGCTGATGCACAACTGAGTGACAACGACTAATTGCAACCAACACGGTCTTGGAGCCCGGCCGCGGAGCGACATGGGGCGATTTGGCCGCCGTCTCAATCAAATGTCACTGGACATTATAAAGTACCACTGTCACAGCTAAGTGTACTGTTACAAGAATTTTTGGGGCAGGATGGGGATGGATAGTCTTATGTTCACATAATGGGCTCAGCCAACAGGCCCTAAGGCGGGTAGACCCCATGGCATCTCCACTTCCCCTGGAGATGATTCCCAGAAGTTATGTTCATGGGAGGGGATATCTAAACCTAATTGGGGGGTTGGTGTGGGAGGGGGGAGGTGTGGGGAGGAGGGGCCTTGTTGGGAAATTGTTATATCATGTTTTTTCGTTTGGATAAAAACTGTTGGCACATCACCACTCGTTCTCATCATCACATCAGAGACTCAAAGCACCACTCTGACATGGGGGGATGCATGCACACTATCAAAACCCCCTACACTAGGCATGGCTAAATCTGACATGATCAAACTTATATCCTGGAACATGCAGGGGCTCGACTCCAGGAAATTATGCCTTTTCCACACTTATTTGAACAGATACGCCATAGATATTTGCCTTCTTCAGGAAACACACCTCTCGAACACCACACTACCCCCCTCCTCACTCGGGGCTGGGGGCTCACATGCACTTCCTCCCACTCCAACTACGCATGAGGGATGTGCATTTTAATTCGTAAAGATTTGGCTTGGACCACAGACCACTGCATATGCGATACTGAAGGGCGATATCTCATCCCCACAGGCAAACTTCACCATCATCCCATCACTCTCTCCACGGTATACTGTCCTAATATTGATGACCCCTCCTTTTTCACCACCGTCTGGCAGGGAATTGCAAACACCACTCCGCAAACAGAGCTCTGGTGCGGAGACTTCAATGTCCCGTTGACAGGCGACATGGGTCGGGCAAGGTGCATTAAACGTCCACACCCGCAAGCAGCATCCACACTGGCCACAATTATTACAGACAACATCCTCATAGATACATGGTGAGACACACATCCCAGCACACATGAGGGCACCTGCTTCTCCCTGCAGCACAAAACATGGTCAAGAATTGACTATTGGCTGCTGTCCAAAACTATGCTTCCATGGAACCCTCAGGTTTCTTACCTTCCCCATACCCTTTCATATCATGCACCAGTCTTGTTGACACTTCATTCCCTGCATGCACCAACACGCGCATTCTCCTGGCATCTTCCCCCAAACGCGCTCAGAGACCAAGTCTTTCACGAAGAGTTGCACACTGCTATCGGAGACTACTTTGCATCTAACGATGGGTCTGTCCAATCCCCCACCACCCTTTGGCACGCCTTCATGGTGAGGTGCTTAAAGCCATCCAAGGTGCGCTCTCAAAGCTCGAGTGCACATTTACGCACTCGAGACTCAATTCCACCAATCCAATGATCCCCATGTATTGGCAGACATCCGCAGTAAACTTACCGAATACCAGGAAGAGGCGGCTAGGGAGGTTACATTCTTGGGCAGGGAAACGCAAGCACGCAGATATGGCAAGGGGGATTGTCCAGGCAAGACATTAGCTAGATTACTTCAGAAACTCCGGGCATCCTCCTACATTGCAAGCTTGATAGATTCAGAGGGCCAGCGATGTTCCTACACTCCCGATTTCATGCACGTCATGGTGGATTTCTTTACCCAGCTATGGTGCCGATTACGATCCGGTAAAAAAATTCCCCGTACGACTCGTATCCGGTCTTTTTACCGTACGAATCGTACAAGTGCCGTACAAACTGCTAATTACGATTCGCATGGGAAAAAGTCCATACGAATCGCATTGGGAATTATTCCCCACACGTCCTCGGGTCGGAAAATGTGTCCGACACGTCCACGGACGATTTACCGTACAAATGTGAAAAGTGAAGCCCGACCGCGGAATTACGATCCATCCCGTGCGTCCGATGTTACAACCGTATGGTAAAAACACTGTCCGCACCGAACTCCCATAGCAACCATGGAGACATGTGCCCGCATACGCGCCTGACACTCCCCCCAGCCCTCGTACGTTCAAGTCATACCCCCCATGTATGTACACCCGTGTACGTGTCGAACCCCCTGTGTATGTACACCCGTGTACGTGTCGAACCCCCCTGTGTATGTACACCCGTGTACGTGTCGAACCCCCCCGTGTATGTACACCCGTGTACGTGTCGAACCCCCCGTGTATGTACGGTGCGTACCCCCAGCGCTACGCTACGCACCATACATACACGGGTGGGGGTACGACTCGAACGTACACAGGTGTACATACACGGGGGGTACGACTCGAACGTACGGGGGCTGGGGGGGTATGACTCGAACGTAGGGGGGCTGGGGTGGGGGCTCGGCGCGTACATGCGGGGGCTGGGGGGGGTCGGCGCGTACATGCGGGGGCTGGGGGGGGTACGGCGCTTACCGGGCCACCTACTCTGGTCGTTTCGCGGCGTACTTCGCTTTTCCGGCACTTTTTGGGTGCCTTGAAAATATTGCCGTCCGGACTGCTGTCGGTTCGAATCGTACTTCCTGGGCCGTGAAACGCTGCCTGAAAGCGTCCCGACGTCACGTCGCAGCATTCCCGGATCACATTCGTATGTATATTTTCGTCGGTCGGTGTTTTTTACGATTCGTACGGAAATGGTGTTTCCGTGCGAATCGTAATCCCATGTTTGTAAAGTTGTACAACCGGGTACGAGTCGGACGGAGAAAACGCTCCGACCGACGGTTCGTACCCGGTTTTTACCGGATCGTAATCGGCACCTATATGTTACCTCCCGAGCGGTTCCTGCTTCTGAATTACAGGCATACTTTGACTCCATTGAACTAGTATGGCTTTCCAACTCACATCACAAATTTTTGGACTCTCCCATCACTGTGGAAGAGGTACGACAGGCAATAGCTGGCCTCACTCCAGACAAGGCTCCAGGCCTGGATGGACTCACCACCTCGTTTTATAAAGTATATTCAGACCTATTAATCACTCGACTGTTGGCGGTATATCAAGATGCACTGGAGGTGGGCTCATTGCCTTCCTCAATGCGTGAGGCTGTAATCTTCACGCTTCTCAAGCCTGATTAATCTGCTCAACAGTGCGAATCTTACAGGCCCCTATAGCTTATTAATATTGATAACAAGATTTTCGCAAAAATCCTTGGGAATAGACTACAACTACTGCTACCAGTAATGATCAGCCCAGACCAGTCATACCGGGCCACTCCACGGCGCATAACTTCCAGACCATGTTCACAGTAATGCACTTTCTACACCCACAAACAACAGCGATGGCTGCTCTGCTTGACACTACCAAGGCGTTTGATACTCTGGAGTGGGGATTCCTGTTTCCCCTCTTAACACAAATTGGCCTTGGCTCTATTTTCCTCTCACAAATGTGCCTGCTATACATGCTGCCCACCACCAGTGGACATCAGGACCTGTCAAATACTTGGAAATATATATCAGCAGGGACTTATCTGAGTTATGGCAGGCCAATTTTGGTGGGGCGATGAATTGGCTGGAAGAACGTATTCCCATATGGTCAAAAGTCCCTCTGTCTCTGGCGGGATGTATCGCCATTGCGAAGATGGTCGTTTTGCCTAAGTTTCTCTATTTATTCATTAACATTTTGACATTCCCACTCCATTAACACAAGCCTTCTTCCACCAACTTCGATCAAACCTCATCGCGCTGGTGTGGGCCGGGAGACCGGCCCGGTTCAAGTACAAAATATTGACCAGCCGACAGCACCAGGGAGGGCTGGGCGCACCGGACCTACAGCTCTACATGGTCTGCACCCAGGCACACTTCCTACAACACTGGACACATCCCATGCCCTTTCAGCCGCACGTTGCAGTGGAGATTGACGCAGTATCACCATGGCGCTTGTCCACTGCCCTTTTCGCCCCCTAAAAAAGGCCTGTTGCTGAAATTGACACTCCACAATGTTTGTGGTGGGCATGGATCGGACTGGCGCAACGCACAGATGCTCCTCTCCTATATGTCCCCTCGGTCCCGTTAGACAAACATCACCTACTGCCCCCTCTACAGGATGGTGGGGCCTGTGCCTGTGAGGCCAGGCTTGACATGCACATCTTTGCTGATCTCTTTCCGGGCGATCACTTTTGCGACCCACTGACGGCACCCAGCGCCCCACTACACACTTTTTTGTACTATCAACTGCAGGCGACATGCCGCAGGCTTTTCCCAACATTTCCAGCGCCACCCGTAACACTCTCTATGCTAGAATACACTTACATCGCCACTTCACCGTGGAAACTCACCACGGCAATCTATTGAATCATACAGCGCATCCCATCTGCAGCACAACTGCCAGCCCGGAAGGCCTGGGAGGAGGATCTTGCTTTTCCACTCATAGACGCGCAGTGGTTATTCTGCTGCAGCCAGCTTGAACTACTCTCCCCAAACTAACAGCTGTGTCTCATTCATTTAAACTTTTTACACCGCACCTATTGCACCCCAGTGTTGCTGCATAAAATGGGCCTGTGTCTGAACTCACAATGCGCACGCTGTCACGCTGACACAGCAGACTTTCTTCATCTCGCCTGGCATTGTCCAGCGGTCGCATCATACTGGGCAGAGGTATACCAGGCATTAGAGGAAATCACACAGCTACAGGTGACACCCTCCCCATTGGTAGGCCTGCTGGGGCACGTGGCGGAACTACCAAAACCTTCTTGCAGATGCTGCACTGCTATTACTACTCACCAATTGGTGGATTGCAATGTGTTGGGGTGGAACCATGGCACCCAAACTGAAAGACTGGATACGGGACATTGTTTATTGTAATGAGCAGTTGTCAAACTATTGGGAGTTGATGCCTCCAAGGTCCAGAACATTTGGGATCCTTTCCCAAGCTACATGCGCCAACAAGACTCGACTCCCACTTCACAAAAAATGTATACAAAATGACAACAAATTAAATAAAGTTTTTAAAAAAAGAAACAGAGTCCCACTGGACATTTGTTTAAATATTAATATGTTTACCCAGCTCAAATGGCTTGCAAGGGTCAGTCCTAGTATTAGGTATAAAGTACCCATAACCACAGCACCTATATATACCACCAGTTATGAGCAACTTTGGATGTCCCTACAGAACAAATAGGAGGTCTTATTCACAAAGGTAAACTTACACTTTGTGTGTGTTTACTCCTTTATGGTATTCATAAACAAATGACTCAATAGTAATTTTACGGCTGCGGACACTTCGCAATCAAGGGGCAGATCTCCACACATAAAAAGAGAGACCTGTCCTTTCTTTTTAAGTAGAGTGATCTCTGCCCCAACTGTGGATTCCCTGCAGTCGTAAACTTACTATTGAATCATCTGATTGTGAATAGTGAAAAAGAATAAACTTACACAAAAGTGTAAGTATACCTATGTGAATCAGACACTCAATCAATCAATCAATCAGTTAATTTGTAAAGCGCGCTACTTACCCGCAAGGGTTTCAAGGCGCTGGGGGGGGGGTGCTGCTGCTACTGGTCGAAAAGCCAGATCTTGAGTTGTCTCCTGAAGGTCAGTAGGTCTTTGGTTTGTCGTAGGTAGAGGCAGAGGGTGTTCCATGTCTTGGCGGCACGGTGGGAGAAGGATCTGCCTCCGGACATGGTTCTACAGATGCGCCGGACCGTTGCCAAGGCGTGGTCAGCAGAGCAGAGTATTCTGTTGGGTACGGAGAAGGAGAGTCGGCTGTTGAGGTAGGCTGGGACGGTTTTGTGGAGTGCCTTGTGTGCGTGGATCAGGAGCTTGAAGGAGATCCTTCTGTCGACGGTAGCCAGTGTAGGTTCCTCAGGTGGGGGGTGATGTGGTCGTGGCGCGGGACGTCGAGGATCAGGCGTGCAGAGGCGTTCTGAATTCTTTGTAGTCTGTTGATGAGCTTGGACGAGGATCCGGCGTAGAGGGTGTTTCCGCAGTCGAGTCTGCTGCTGACTAGGGCCTGGGTGACTGTTTTCCTCGTGTTTTTCGGGATCCATCTGCAGATCTTACGGAGCATGCAGAGGGTGTTGAAGCAGGTGGAGGAGACTGCGTTGACTTGTTTGGTCATGGTGAGTTTCGAGTCAAGGATGACTCCCAGGTTGCATGCGTGGTCGGTAGGGGCCAGGGGGTCCCCAGTGATGCTGGTCACCAGGAGTCGTCCCATGCTGTGGGGTTGGGCCCGAGGATGAGGCTATCCATCTTGTCTGAGTTCAGCTTAAGTCGGCTTTCCTTCATCCAGTCGGCGACGGCCTTCATTCCCTGGTGGAGGTTGGATTTGGCGGTGAGAGGGTCCTTGATGAGGGAGAGGATCAGCTGAGTGTCGTCGGCATTGGAGATTATGTTGAGGTCGTGCTGTCGGGCGATGCGTGCTAGTGGTGCCATGTAGACGTTGAACAGCGTGGGGCTGAGAGAGGATCCCTGTGGGACGTCGCAGATGATCTCGGAGGCCTCAGACCGGAACGGGGGGAGGCAGACTCTCTGAGGTCTGCCTGAGAGGAAGGAGGTGGTCCAGTCCAAGGCCTGGATGTCCCATTTTCATGGTAAAAGGCATAGGGACAGGAATTTCATTCATTTTAAATTTGTATCATGGCTAGAGTAATCAGATTTGAAAATCCTGTTTAGTTTTTAACTGGCGGGATCTCTCTTTCATTTAGAGGTGTTCCGAATTTGACTGGTCTGCTGGTGTCGAAGTAGGCATCCTAGAGTGTGTCTCCAAGGTCCTGACCCGTGGATATGTTTCGAGCAGACTTTGTGTACCATATGAAGTGCCAGGGGTGAAGAGAAGGTGATGCACAGAAGATCTGAAATGAAAAGGACCCAAGAAGGAGAGCATATCACCTTTCTCAAGGTGTTTTGGCATTCCTCAGATCTTGATGTTGTCTTTGCAGCTCTTGTCCTTCAGACACACTCGTATGGAGAAGCCACAATTTCTACTTCCAGTCTGACACATTTTCAATTTTCTCCAACTGATGTTCCGGCTTCCACTAGATGTAAGCTTGCATTTTAGCATGGTCTGCAGTACCTTCTGGTGCTATTGATCAGATATTTCAGTATCAAGTAGAGAGTAGTGTCAATTATATCAAGAGTGTCCTGTGGCATCTGTTCTCTCTTTCTTTTGTCCAAAAGTGCTTCAGAGAAGAGTAATTATCTGTTCGGGTTCTGGCAAGAAATGTGAGGTACACAGCTTTGGTAGACACGTTCTGGCATAGTGCTGGACAATCCTAAAGGTCTTACAGAATGGCAGTGTCTTAATGATCAGTGCCTTTGGCATAGTAATCTGCCCACCATTAAAGAAATAACACTAGATCAATTGAACTGTAGGTTGTGCAATCCCTGCCTTGCCCATAATTTCACTGTCAAGGAACTACTGGAGCCTCATGGGTATTTTGTGTAGTCCCAGAGTGTTACATCACTGTGGCAGTACTGCTGTGGGATATCCTTGCCAGGTCAGTAAAGTCTCACATAATTCTGACAGGCTAGGTTTCTAGGTGAATTGTTGTGGAAGAAGATTGCTGATGCATACCTCAATCCCATTACAGGTTTACAGGCCCCTTGGCTGATCATTGCCATTGAAATGCAGAGTGTACATTACCCAGTGCAGATTAGTATGCAGCTCGGACAACAGTCACACTATGGTCCTCACCTGTTATTGGTATGTTGGATAGGTGCAGGTGGGTTTTTCATATTGGCCATCAGTGCAGGCTTTGTGCTTTTGTGAAACAGATGGCTCATAGGCTCTGCTCATTGGACGAGTTTACAAGGTCTTTCCCTTCCCAATCCACAGAAGAGGCTATATTATATTCTGCCTCCAGGGCACATTGTCTCCTGAATGCCCCAAGGAGTCTGTCTTTGCTGTGTTGTATCCGACATAGGTCACTGCCCCTTGACACCGATGCACAGTCTCTCACTTCCCTTCGATCTGAGATCTTTGAGCATCTTTGGCTGTGTGACATGTAAGACTCAAGGACACAAAGAGTGAAGATTGAGGAGGTATTCTCTCTGGTACAAGGACCCCTTGAGTGAAGTGCAACCCTCAGTGGCAGCAACTTTTCAGTTCTCCATGCTGCAGGGCCTCCAATGCTAGTTTAGGGTGGAGAAATTTGCAGATATATGGCGTGTGTGATTTGGAGCCTCATTTGTTACCAGACATCTTTCACGCAGTCAATCTATGCCTCCTTTAGTTATCTTCTAATGGCAGTTATGAAATATTGTATTGTTGTCTGCTTAACTCACAGGTGCATTATGGCTCCTATCACTGCAGAGTTGGCAGGATTAAAGTTACGGACAGTCCAGAAACTAACATAACTCATCAAAGCTATGAAAAACAAGTATATTGAAAAAGTATTTTGAGGATGGACCCACAAAACCTGTAATGTCTTTTCTGTAAAACTGTGCTCAGTTCATTCCCTTGAGAAATTTAAGAAACCTGTAAAGATGTTTTACCAGGAGAATTATGAGATTTTTTCTTTTTATAGATTTTATTTCTTAAGTAATTAGATCTAAAACCTTTGAGTCATGTTCTCAACAAATAAAATTGCAATATCTAAAGCAAATAGGGATCTGGAATGAGAAATGTCCATTTGACCAGTGACTATCAACATGCAGAGAAGCGAAGATCACAAGTAGACTCGGGTAAACTTTCTGTCTTCACCCATGAATACTGGGGTCATATTTATCAAAGATTTTATCACTCTTGTGCTTCACAAGGTAGCGGAAGAGCGACACAAAACCCAGAATTATATTTTTCAAGCCACGCAAGGTGGCCCTGCATGGCTTGGTAAATCTGGAGTAACGCAAGGCAGCGCAAGTTCCTGCTTTGTGTTACTGTGCCCCAAGGAGCTTTCCATGGGTGGAGCATGGGTATTCCAACCATTAAATCATGGATTTGGCTGAATCCCCAGATTAACCAAGATTGGTAATCCTGGGAATGCCTCAAAATACTACACCTTCTCAAGGGAGGTGTAATGAGGACAAATATAGTTATTTCTCATTGGTTTTTCCTCTTACTACATGTGCTGCATTCTGCAGCACACATAGAAAGATGAAAGTGCCTTAAATTATTGTTTTTGTGCAGGAAGATGACCCTTCTTGTACAAAATCAATCCGAAGTGACCCTTCCTGTACAAAATCAATCCGAAGTGACCCTTCCTGTACAAAGACAATCCTGTGTGAAACACATGCACCATTGCATCGTGGTGTTTGCATTGGCACTAGGCAGCAGTGTGTGCACCAGCGCAGGCAGAGAGCAGGAATCAAATTGCAGATTGTATTTACTACGCCTTTTTTGGTTTGCATGTTTACAAAATGTTGTCCTTCTTTAGTGTAAGTGCAAAGTGGATGGCTAGGCCATGTTAGATGGTTGAGTTAAAAGTGAGGATAAGGAGAATAAGAGAGGTAAGATGCTGACCTGCCAGGGCCTGCAATAGGGTTAACAATTTTAATTATATGAATTGGACCTTCGAAACATTTGAGGAAAAAAGTAACACATGAATATTCACAAGCTACAATAAATGTAAGGTCTCACCCCTGTATATCTTCTAGCACAAATAAAAACAAACCTTGGCTTACTTACTTGCACGTTTTGCTTCGTATTTCAGAATTGATCTTAAGACTTATTCTGTAATTATGAATGCAAAGACTAATGCATTATTAATATATTTACTGAAGGCTGAATGCACTGAAGTAGGACATCCTATAGATAAATGCCTGACAAAATCCATGGAAAATAATTTACCTGGGTGTTCTGGAAGATTTTAATAAGAAATGATAGGTACAACATTCATTAATGACTGTTATTTTAACTGTGTTATTAACTTATTAATATCTGATAAGCATTGTTATTTTCTTTAAGCTAAATAATCTAATTAAACACATTTGAAGTGACTGACAAGAAACTTAATTGCGAAACATAAATCAACACACTGAACAACCTAGGTGCATTACTGTTTGTCTTTCTGTACTTGTTGATTTAAAAAAGATCTAAAGATTGCTTCAAGCAGTCTAGCAATCCCCTCGGTTTATTTTCAATCATAGTGGTGACTTATGTCATTTTCTACTGCCTTGCAGTGGGTTCAAGTGCTGAGAAGTCAGAATAAGCAGAGACTGATAGCTGAAGAGGTGATAGATGACCAAGCAGTCACCAACTTAGTCCAAAGCATCTCTTGTGGCAACCAGATGAAAAGTTCCTCCAGCCTACTTCTGTTGGCTCACAATGCTTTGTCTAAATAATAATGGAAATGGCCATTTCCATTGCTAATTTTGCAGATTGTACAAGTTTGTGTGAAGACTATGGGGTTTATTTAGAGTTCCCACTGGCTCACAAAGTAGCCGAACACCCACCGTGATTTAAATTAAATGGTGCAGCAGCAATTTATTTTCTGATGAATGTCCTTCTGTTGACAAATCAGAAGCACTTTAATCAGAAATTATTATAATATGTGTCTCCCTGTCATGGTGGCCCACTTGGCAATTTATTTCTCTTTCTGAGATAGAAGCCCGCAAATGGGGACTCTGTTTCTCTAAAAATAAAAAAGATAGCCCGATACAAAAGAAATGTACTTCTCCGTCGTGGGATCCATTGCGGATGTTCTCTATCAGGGTCCAGTTTTCCTTGCAGGGTAAACATTGGCAGAAAAAATTCATTGAAAGGGCTTTCATAAATACAACAGACTTCCAAATGCATGGAAGGTGTACCACTGTAACGGGCAAGCCACAGCCATCGATTGACTCTCAGTAGAGTCAATCATCTGTAGATATCATGCAGTTCCTGCACATCTAAGTTAAGCAAAGAAACCAGAGGTTTGGCAAGGCCACAGCCATACTTACTTGCAGCACGACTAATGCTCTGCCAACCTGTAAATGAAGTCCTAAGTCATTTGTCGGCATACTCACTCAGGAATTATAAGGTGCAAGAACCTCTCACAGGTATTCCCAGAACTGCCCTGGGAAAATCACACATTGCAGGATGATAAAGGCGTAACGTGTGATTTCTTCCCCCCAAAACGAAATCATTTCAATTCTGTGTCTCTGACATTGCAGGATCCTGCATGGACCATGATACTTGCTGCTAAGTCTCTCTTCAGAAAGCTGCTTCTTAACTTGTAAAATACTGTAGATCCATCTCATACTGTGTCTGAGACCTTCTCCATCTGGAAAGCTCATCAGTCTAAGAAGCCCACAACTGGAGAACTGTGTACGGCGAAATACAATATAGATCCATGGCCAAGCATTTTCTACGATTCGCCTTTGCTTCATCGAAGGCTTTCATTGATCCAATCTGAATGAATAGAGTCTACAATGAACATCATCTGTAATTGTTCCCTGCTAAGCAGAACTGAGTTTAAAGCAAACATCTTTGTCGAGAAATATGATTTGGAACCAGGTCAATCTCTACCCAGAACTTGTCTTGGTGAAATTTACAAAAAGTTAGAATGCTGAAGAACTAAAAAGACATAGAATGCACCTACACAATTTTCTGAACTCTCACTACACTAGCACTGACTGTCATAGGCCTCTGTTAGGAAACATTATTTCAAAGGCACCACAGTATTTTACTGTAAAACTATAATTTCAATTTCGATTTCTGCAATTGGTAAACCTAATTTGTTTTCGATATATCTCTATTTTTCTACCATGTTTAATCCGGACATTGAGGCTGCTTTAGGATTTGTTTAGATTGCAATCCCCAGATTTCAGAAAATAATTCTTTATCAATAAGGAATCCACTGATGAATGGAATTTTATTTATTAAGTGTAATGGGGAAAAATGCACTGGTGGATTCATCTTGGGTTTTGGAAACATCTCTATGACGATTGATGGATGATTTCCTGGTACCACTGATTATAAATAAGGCCCCCAACATACTAATGTTTTAACTTTAGTTCATTTTGATTTTTTGATTTTTGCATCCCCCAGGTTTTCTGCCAGAGTAAAGCAATCAGCTGAACATGTGATGCTTAACTGAGAGCAAAGGTACTTGAAGTAGGATCTTACTTTCCTTGATAGGAGTAAAGCTTTCCCAGACACCGACATGGGCTGCCCAAGTGGCCTGAGGGGTATTTAACATCACGAGATCATCTAAGTCCTCTGAGCACAACCAGAAATGAATTTGGGGCACTAGGGCAATATTTTAAGCAATTCACTTTCATGGAGCTACATGTACAAGAAAACAAATAAAGATGAATAATTAAATTTTAAATGATGGATTCAAAATATTCAGTGGTAAACTTGTTGGAACACACAAACGTTTAACGGATTGACACATCTATGTGTAATATAAGCTGTGCACCAGGAGACACCATTCTGCAATCGATGTGTGCTTTACTAAAGTGCCCCAGTTCTGGAAACAAGTGCTGGAAATAGCATTTTAAAGGAAGTGTGGGGACACCATTTCCTGTAGCAAGCGGATAGAAAATATTTTTCCTGAAAGCATGTCAAGCTTCTTTCGTGCTCAACCCCAAGCACATTCTTTCCCCGTATCGGAACAGGTTTAAAAAGTCCGCAACATAATCCCACAATGTTGTGTGTTCGAAAAACTCCATTTCATTCAGTATCAAGACAGGCTGAATCTTTGGATCAGATGTACGACCATTCCATTTCGCGGGTTGCAAATTGTGATTTTTTTGCAACTCGCAAAACGGAATGTACTATTGTGTCTGAGACACATTTAGCTATTCCCAATGGCGTCGCAAATGAGCTGCTTCAATATTCATGAGGCAGGTCGCAATTTGCGACCCATTGCATTTGGGCCACAATCATAAGGGTGGTTGCCTGCTGGGGACAGCAGACCAACATGTCTGTGTTTGCTTTTTAAATAAAACAATGTTTTTTTAAAAAAAAGGCAGCCTGTTTCCCTTGAAAGAAAACTGGTTGCGTTTAAAAGATAAAAATGAAAAGTGGGAACCCTGCCTGCTCTTAAAAAATATTTTTAGGGCCAGACACAAAGGGGACTTGCTTACCACCTACTAGAAGTAGGTGGTAACTGCGATTGTTTTGCAACTGTATTTGCTGTTGCAAAACAATCATACATCCCCCTGCGACTTGCTATTAGGAAGAGACGCCCTTGGCACACCCCTGTCTAACAGTGTCTCACAAACCCTATTTTGCTTGTTGGTAAAAGGTTACAACCAGACTGATTTTCCCTTTACGACCTCTAAAACTTGGTGTACATCTTACCCTTTATTCTGTGTCTTCTCTAAATGAAATAGGAGTGAGATTTTCTTGCTATTGTATTGTTTATTGGTGGTAAACCTGTAATGGTTTATTCTTTCATGTACGTTCTGGCAAGCTCATAAATACATTATTGAGAGTATTGGGGGTCCTGGCCATCGGATATGTGGAGGTGACTGGAGATAGCCTTCTGGAGGTGAGACATTATGTTGTTTCCATGTGCCTGGCATGGAAAATTCCACCTGGCACGTCAGGAGCTTGTCAGATGAAAACAGCAACTGCATATTGATACCCATGGGTTTTGAATTGAGGCCCAATCAACTAGGAAAGCCAGACTGGGCTTTGCTCCTCCTTGAAGCAGGCGATTGCAAGGGTAAATGTGTTTTGTTTTCCTCAAAAACAACCAGTGCATGTGAAGCTTCTCAGTGTGTCTAGACATAGGGCTTAATACTGGAAGTGTATGCTTCCAGTACAAGTTGTATGCTAGACACCACACGCTCACATCTGAGCCCCCTTCCAAAGTTGTGTATCCCGCAAGGCAGCCTCTTTGTGCACCAGCGGAGGGGATGACACAGTAGCTGGCCAGCCATAGTAGATATGGCTATGCGTTGTCTTTTCCTGCTTGCACAAAGAAGCCCAGCAAATTTGTTTGCTACTCTGCATTGCATGAAAAGTTAGTAAATCTGGTGTGTAATATAATACCTTATAAGAATCAGCATCTTTGTTAAATGAATGTGTTACTAAACAGTCAACAGAGCATGGTGATTTATATATTCAATGTAAAAAACAAAGGTGAAAGCTTAGGGACACATCATGGCCCCGAGACAGATGAGTGACTGACAGCTGATGCACAATTATTGTCTCAACAGCTGCACAGACTGCGAAGGAAGAGGTGCCAGTGAGCTCTAAAGTGTAGAGTGCAACCTAACCTCTATCCCTGTCACTTTTGAAAGAAGTGGCCTCCACAGGTGACACTTTGGCAGATGCCTGAAGACTGTATGCAATATTCCAAAACAGACCCTCACTCTTGCAGTTTGCTGACAATGAACCAGCAGACTCTTTGATAGGACCGACTGGGGGTGTGTGTGCAGCACCTTCAATTGAGCCCATGCACTTCTTCATTGATCAATGTATCTCGTGATTGACAGGCGTCTGAATTATATGGTTCTGCATTTGGTAAGATATTGCTAGTGGGGGAGGTAAGTCATTTGTTCTACTTCCATGTACTTATGTTGGTAACTTTCTGTACTTGTTATTTCTGCATTGATTGAGCATCCACGTCGGCTCCCTGAATTCTCGTGATATGGCAAGCAGTTCTTTTGGCCAGAACTGTGTGTGAAAACTCACATCATGGTGTTATTGCGTTAAACAGTATAAATCTACTAATGCTGTGACGTCTTCGAGGGTGAGTATTAGTTAATGTAATCGTCCAGGGCTCACTGCCTGTGATCAGATGGCCAAGTGTGTGTTTTTTTTGGGTTTCAAAATGGAGGTGCTCCTGCCATGACAATACCCCAATCATTATGAATTGAAATCCGAATTCCCCTTCTACTGTCATTGCAAATTCCAGCTCATGCTGTGACATCTCTATCGTTTTATACAGGCTCCTTTCTCCCTTTCTTTGTCTCTGTCATTTGTCACCTCTTTCTTGTGACATCACAATTTACCATCCATCTTGAATCACAGTTCATTGTCTCTTAATTTATAGTATGGCATCACGCTTCTTTCTCCATCTAGTAGATAATTATTATCTATTGAGTTTAAAATGATGATCCCTTTGTGTCACTATCAATAGGTTAAGTCCACTCTAAAACTCTGTGACATCAAAGGTAAACTACCTTTCCTTGTCGTGTGACTCCACAACCCCCCTCTATTTCTACCAACACCACCTTAATCCCCACCACTCTCTTCCTTCCATGTTATATTAGCACCTTCACAGACATCTCTGCAGGGCATGACTGTACTGCTTTCTCACAGTCTCATCACATCACCGTTCTTCTTCTCTTGCACTCTTGTAGAACAATAAGTCCCACTATTTCCCTCCACCACATGTCAGCCCCAAAATCCTTCTCAACTAAGGGGCAGATTTACAATAACTGGCGCAACCCTGCATATTAGCAAGGATGCGCCAGTTATTTTGCATGACTCAAAAACCCCCTTGCGCCACTATGGATGCGCCGCATTTACAATGCGGCGTACCATGGCGCATGGAGAGACAGATGCGTGACGCATCTGTCGCCGTAAGGATGATGCAGTGCTGGAGTTGTGTCGCAAGCGCGACGCAACTCCAGCACTGCTCAGGGGTGCCCTATACCTGATATGCTGCGTCACTCCTTATGCCTGCTTGAAGCAGGGGTAAGGATTTGGCGCAGCTGGGACGTAAAAGTGACTCAGTGAAATCTTGTAGATTTCACTGCGTCACTTTTACGGGGTTTCCTTGCGACGGAACGCCCACCCTGCATACATTACGTGGTAAGAGTGCTGCTAGCGGTGCTGCTCGCACCTTAAGAAATTTGCACTTTGCACATGCCTTTTTAAATCGTTTTTTTAACTTGCTCTGAAAACTGTGGCAATATTGTGGAGAGCGGTGGAGAAACAAACTTACTTACTTGTTGTGTTCTGACGCTGCCCTGCACCCTGGTCCGTTGCGGCAAGTGCCGATCGAATGGAGGCTGGACCTTGGGCGATTACTCCTCCCCCTCTCCCCCTCATTTCCGGGTCACCAGGGATAAGATTCATGCCAGTGCGAGCGCGCAACGGACGCGGTAAGAGTGCTGCTAGCGGCGCTGCTCGCACCTTAAGAAATTTGCACTTTGCACATGCCTTTTTAAATCATTTTTTTAACTTGCTCTGAAAACTGTGTCAATATTGTGGAGGGCGGTGGGGAAACAAACTTACTTACTTGTTGTGTTCTGACGCTGCCCTGCACCCTGGTCCGTCGCGGCAAGTGCCGATCGAACGGAGGGTGGACCTTGGGCGATTACTCCTCCCCCTCTCCCCCTCACTTCCGGGTCACCGGGGATGAGATTCATGCCAGTGCGAGCGCGCAGCGGACGCGCACAGCGGGCGCGCCGGCGGGGCGCCAAAGGCGAGCCAAAGGCAAACCCGTCTGCGCCCGTCCGCGCTAAGGACATGCCTAAGGCAGGAAACTCTGCCCAAACAGTACCTATGCTAAAGTACAGTTCCGAGCCTTTAAGGTCACTCAACGATAGGAGTGCATGCAACCATCAAGTCGCCCCAGATAAAATATGGGACGCTTACACTTGTTACAAGTGTAGACAGGCATTTCTTGATAGCCCCACCATAGTGACCAATAAGACGAGCCTTCCCATGCCAACTCGCAAATCCAAGTTGCAAGGAGGACTTATCAATGCGAGATCACTCAGTAAACACTGCCAAGATATTAAGGACTTAATACTGTATATGCAGCTCGATTTCTCTTTCATCATGGAATCTTGGCTGAAAGAATGGTCCAACCCGGACATAGACATCGCACTTCCTCCTAACTACAATATTTATAGGAAGGACAGGACAGATGGCAGAGGAGGTGGACTGGCCGTCATTATTCGTGACTCTCTCTCCTGTTCCACTCTAGACCTGGTCTCCCTCAAAGGCGCAGAAAGCCTAGGCTTCTGTATTTCCCTGGATGCCTCACTGTCATTTTCAGGGGTCCTTATCTACCGACCGTCTGGACAAAGCACTACCTTCATAGACTCGCTTGGAGACTCCTTAAGCCAGCCACTTCTCAAATACGCTAATTTTACAATGCTAGGAGATTTCAATCTCCACTTGGAATCCAAAGGATCTCCTGGTACGGACAATTTCCTTCAAATAATCGAACTCCTCACTCTAAAACAACTAGTTGAGCACCCCACCCACCAGGCCGGCCACATCCTAGACGGGATCTGTTTCAATTTCTCTGCACTCACGGTGAACCCTCCCATCCCATTAATCTGGACAGACCATCACATGATTCCACTCACCTTAATGTACTCGACTTCAGGCAGTCCTGACCATACCTCCCTCAACTCTAAATCTTGCCGCAAATGGTCCAAACTCATGAATAACCCTAAGCTTCTGCCTCTCGCCCAGGCACGCATACCTATTCTTACAGGCAATCCGAACCAAGACTCAGGCCACTTCCATACTTGGCTCTCCACCATTTGCAATGATTTAGCGCCCCTAGAATTTCATGACAGGAAAGGAAAGAGGAAACCAAAAACTCAGAAACAACCCTGGTTTACTCCTGAGCTAGCTAAAGAACAATATTACTGCAAGCAAAAAGAACGTAAATGGAGAAAGTCCTACATTACTGAAGATAGGCTAGCCTATAAAGCATGTAGAAGACTTTACCATGTCCATATTAAAACCACCAAAAAAGTATACTATTCAAAAGCTATACTGGAGTCTAAACTTGATCAAAAATCAATCTTTAAAATTATCAACTCCTTCACGAACCCTAAGGGACTATAGAAAGACCTACCCCCCTCACAAACTCTGTGCAATAATATCTCTAATTATTTAGAAGACAAGATTTCCAAAATACAAAAAAACTTCTCCTTCACCCCTGCTAGCATTGGGACTGAAGCCCCCAATCCCCTACCTTGGTTCTAAAGCGTAGAACGCACTCCCTATTGGTCTACGAATTCAGGAATCTGAATCACTTTTCAGGAAATCTTTAAAAACTTGGATAAACAATATCTCAGATGACCGCTGCTTCGCGCTGATCTAAATTCTCTTCCATCTTGCAATTCCGTTTCAGCTTCCCTTACCTTGTTTCCTCAGCGCCAGGAGGCTCCTTGCGGAGTGACAGTTTGCGCTTTATAAATGCTCACTTACATTACATTACATTACATTATACCTGACGCAGGTATAATGTAGCGCAGGGCTTTACAACGTGACGCATCTCACTAGATGCGTCACGTAAATATGTTGCATAATGGTGCATTGTTTACGCCAACACTGCATCACAAATGTGACGCAACGGTGGCGTAAAACTGGCACAAGGGGCTAGTAAATCTGCCCCTAAGTCTCTTATTATGTGTCCTCACATCAAACCTGACACATGGCTGTTGCAATTCTCATCTTTCATTTGTGTGTATCCATTGCCCACTCTATGTCTAAAATGTGACCAGACAGTGTCCTGCAACATCACCACATCATGGCAGCCAGATTGGTGATGCCTGAGAGCACCATTGCTTCCCTCCTCATGGTAACATCATGCCTTCCTCAGGGGTGTTTCTGGGGCAGCCTCACCATCTCATGGTGTAGCAGCACCACGACCGACCTCAAAGTTGACGCATGGCAGCATCACTCAATCAGTAATAATGACCTAAAGATGTTTTGATTGAATGTATCTCTTGGTGAATTCAGAAATCATAATATTTGTGGCTCCATTTCGAATTTATAAACGTTTTCATTTGGGTTGCTATGTGAAACAAATGCACATATCTAGACAGGAGCAGTACTGCAGGGATTTGAAACCCTCTCGACCAGACCTTCTAATTTATGTTCAGATCTCATGTTATTCTTTAATTGAGGGACAGCAGCCGGAAAACAAAAACTAAATTGTCACAATAATAAGGACAGAGGAAACGTTGACACAAATCTATGCCTGGAAGGGATTGTAATTAGCCAGCGTAATTGGAGTAATTTGGTAAGTTTGCGTTACTCTTGTGAGATATAATTACTGAAGTTAATGCCATAGCGCCATGCCTTATAATCAATTCTCCAGTTCATGGAAAATTAGACAGAAAGAAGCACTGAAACAACACAAAATCGCAAACGCATGCGTTCATCTTATTTTGGTGAATGCAATCAGAACATTCAGTGGTCGACTGAACGTGAGCAGTAGTTCTTTAAGACTGATGGTCACCGGTCAGTATTTTCGGTAGACTTTCTACTCGAGCAGCTCGAAAATCAACTTGAAATACATTTTCAAGTAGATATTTTACCTAAGTTGTCAGTTTCGGTATTGTTTTGAGCACGTAATGCACTTTATATATATTATTTTTTTTAAAGCGGAAGGAAGTATCATAGGGACTAAGGGCCAGATGTACCACACTTTTTTGTGCTCTCAAACAGGAGATCAACCCGTTTCCAACCGCAAAAAAGGGTCATGGCACTTACAAACACTATTTTGCGAGTCACTGACTCACAAAATAGCATTTGCGACTTTTGTTATTAGGTAGGGGCGTCCCTTTTTAATAGTGAGACTCAAAGCCATTTACTATTGTTTTGCGACTGCATTTGCAGCCGTAAAACACTCACAGTTTACCACCTACTTCAAGTAGGTGGTACACACTTGCTAACGGGAAGGGGTCCACAGGGAACCCCTTCCCCTTTATGAACGGGTGCGTAAATCATTTTTAAGCAGAGGCAGCGATCCTAGGGCCCACTGCCTGCCCTTAAATAATGAAACTGAAAAGATTCATTTTTCTTTTATTAAATGCATTCCGTTTTCCCTTAAGAAAAACGGGCTCCATTAAATAAAACTGCTTTATTTAAAAAGCAGTCCCAGACATGGTGGTCTGCTGAACCTAGCAGGCCACCTTCCCTGGAAGTGCTAGCCATTCCCAATGGGGTCGCAAGTTGCACTTGCCTCATGAATATTTATGAGGCATGCAATTTGTGACTCCATTGGAAATCGCTAACGGTGTCTGAGACACTGTTGTACATTCACTTTTGCGAGTCGCAAATTGCGAGTCACAATTCGACACAATTTGCGACTTGCAAAACTGAATGGTTGTATATCAGGTGCTTTGAGGCTACTGTACGTGTAGCAGCAACTTCTTCCTGTCCTTAAGACTCTTCCCTTTGCTTTATCCAGCCCTTGAACACTTTGAATTTGGATTTTGGAGGGAAAGCATCACTCTCTTTGGTTGTAATCTATGCGACATCCATACCCATTGATTCTTAGCTTTTTGAGAAAAATCACATAACTTCAATGCAGCACTTTGGAAAATATTGGCTGTTTGAGGGAGAGCATGCACTGTTTTTTATGTTCCTTTTTAATTTTTTTATTTTGAATCTTTGTTGGTGGAGAACTTGCAGTTTGGACTATTGGTGGGGTCGTGCAGTTTAACTTTTTTTTTAAAGGTAAAGTTTGAAAGTTTTTTGATTGTGGAGATAGGGTTAAATATACTTTTTCTCCTTCTTGTGTTTTTTTGTGGATTTTGTACTGATTTGTTTATTATTTTACTGTGATGTTGTTTTACTGTTTGGGGCCTGCGCTTGGCCTTGGGCGTATTTTGATGTATTTTTTTACATTCTCACTGCCCCTGTGTGTATGTTTTTCAAATATCTTTTGGGGGTTGAGGTAGAAGGGCTTGGATTGAATATAAAATGCATGTTATTTTTTGTATTCATGAGCCTGTTGGTTGCTAGGATTGGGGAGGATCTTGGAGTACAGGACATTTTGTTCTTAGCTACCTTCCTCTTTCCCATGTGCTTGTAAACCATTTTTTGTGAGGTTTTGTAAGTGTGTCCTGGTTGATATACTTTGGATGGGAATTATATTTTTTTAATTTCATTTACATTTTTGGAATTGGTGGGTAAAGGGCAGTTGATGTGTGGACTCACATACATTGGGTAAATAATGTTTTTGCTATGCTTTAACTGCATTTGGAGGGGGGAGGTGCTCCAGGCAGGACACAATTACTGTCTTCTTTATTTCCCATATCTCCTTTGCTGGCCATGCGGTGGTAGCCAGTTTGTGTAGTCAATTAGTGCTGTATTTGTCATAGACCAATGTTTTGTCTTTGTCTCTATGCTTCCTTCTTTGCTGGCCATGGAGTGGTGGCCATTTTGTGTAGCCAGTCTGTACTATTTTTGTCAACGGCACCAGTTTGTCTTTGTTCTCTATGCCTCCTTTGCTGTCCATCTTGTGGAGCCATTGCGGTGTGTGCATGCTTGGTGGCCATTTACTCTTTCTAGCTTTCTATGCCTCCTTGAGCAACCTTCCACCATTTTGTGCAGCCAGTGTGTGTTTCAGTGTTTATTTCCTTCAAGTTTTAAAAGCCATTTTCTAGGAACATTTATGGAAGAGGTCACTGATATTTTGTCTTGTTTATGGCTATAATAATAATGTTTACTTATGGCCTTTTGTAGTACATAGTTTTTATTCATTTTTTTCAATTTTTGCCTGTCTCCCAAAGAGTGATTCACTCTGGCCGCAGGAGGAACACCATCAATTATATAATGGATATTTTCTAGTTTTACCTGTCTTCCCCTGCCTCTGATAGAGACCCCATTGGCCCTGGAAGTGCACTAACACATATTTAATCTATTATTTTGTATTTTTACTTGCCTTCCCTTGCTCTCCATAGAATACTCATTGTAGGAAAGTAGGATCTGCTTCTTATGGTTACCCCAACTTTTTGTTAAATGTGATACTGTTTTTGACTAGTCTGACTGGGATCTGCTAATTGGGAACCCGGTCTATCTGCTTTCTCCTTAAACTGTTATGCTAGGTACTGAGGTACACTCCAGATTGGATACTGGGGTACTCTTGGCAGTCCCTAGTATATGGTACCCATGTACCTGGGGCATAGGTACGCCAGAGGCCTCCCATGGGCTGAAGCATGTATTATGCCACCCATGAGAGGCCATGCAAAATGGAACTACAGGCCTGGCATTGCAGCATGTGTAAGTTGGTGCATGCACGATTTACTTAAGATATAGGTTTACTATATCTAAGGGTCACTGCACTTAAATCCTATAAGTCACCCCTATAGCAATCCTTTACAAGCCTGAGGGCAAGGTCCTTGGTTGTAAGTGAGAGGGTGGTACTGCATGGGCACAACACCCCTGCAGTGTATGGAGTACATTCTCCCGGGTTGTCAGTGAGGTCATCATTTACGGCATATAGAGTGGCATTATGTGACCGCGTGATGACCAACTCTAAAATGGCTGAAACGAACCCTATCGTGTTTGGTGTCAAACATGTTGGAATCATACCCCCACACTGGTAACTGGTGTGGGAGGTATGATTATACCCTTCAAAAGTGAGCTTCGTGGAGTCCCTTGTGTTCCGTTACCAGCCTTCCAGTCCTAGACAGCACAAAATGGTTGCTGCCGACCAGAGACACATTTCTGCCCTCCTGCTGCTGAGTCAAACTCGAGCAGCGGAAGGCAGAACAATAACCATCCTGTCACAGGGAGGAGTGACCACCTCCCAGACAGGATTTAGTGTATTAGGGCTGGGTGGGTGTGCTTGCAAATGACTGAAAGTCTGCATGAGGGGCACATTTGGTGTCCCTGTGCATAGTCCAGTTCAAACCAGTCTTGGGAGCCGTTGGCTCCCGCTCTATCGCAAAACTGGACAAAGGACATGGGGGTAACCTCCCCACTGTCCGGGCCCTCCCCTGGGAGGGTCCCCTGAATCTTGCTGTGTGGCAAGGAGCTTGCTGGGCAAGACTTGGTTTTCAGGAGAATTGCGGACACCAGGGAGCTGGCTTATCAAGGTTGGGCTACCCGGTGGGGTTTTATTCAAGCACAAGTACAGACTACTCAACTTTTTAAAGACACAACGTGTGCTTGCCACTTATTTGGTGTGGACAGTGATACTTTGAGTAACCTGCGGGGCTAAGAGCGGACTAGGTGCTTTTCAGCCATGTACATGTTCGGCTTGTAAGCTACTTTCTTGACAGCGTACTACATTGTGGTCGTCATTCACTGGGCAGGGACAGTGTCGCTGCTTACTCTGATGAACCGAGATTGAAAATTTACCAGGCGTGTTTAGTACATATGACTGGCATGATCACCACTTTGTGACTTTATATACGCTTTTGCTTTTTCATTCCTTTGAACATTTGAGGTTCTACTACCAGACGGCCCCAGTGACTTCTGACTCGACTGGCATCATTGCCTTGAAAAAGTCTGAATACGTATTATTGTACAGGTGAAACATGTGTTGACTTATATCTATTGCTGGGAACTTGCTATAGAAAAATAAAGAAGACAAATTGACATTCAGTGTGGAGAATTTAAGAAAAGACACAGTACCATAGTCATTTAAGATCTGTTCAAATTGGGTCAGTAATATAACTGTATTTACTTATTATCTATATTTTGGGCGAAGAGCGCCAAATGTGACTGGATTAGGGAGTGCTACTACTAATTACTTTTCATTTGGATGTGTAGGTCTTTTGAATTGCTAACAGCACTGTAGGGTAATCGGTGCAATTAGTGTATTTAGCACCCCACATTGTCAACTACAACAACGCTATTAATTGTTAAGTAATAGATCGGTTTCACAAACTTGAAGTGCGGCTCCTCCCTTTTGTTAGGGATTACTATTACCCATCATATTCAGTACCTCTTCGTTGGAACATAAGGGCTTACCTGGCTGTAGGACCTCAGATCCGACTTGTAAAAGTTTCTGAACCAGAAACCACTGAACTTCGACGGTCAGTACACTTTGGACTTCGCTGGACATCATTTGGGCCCGACTTCATCTCCCTTTCAGTCTGAAGCATTGTCTGTGCTCATGCACTATACATAATCTGTGCAGGACCTGTGGAGCATCAAGGACAACCAAAGATATTTCCCGTGAAGTGGAGGAGTAACTCCCCTGCCTTCGCAGGCACTGCAACACTGCTGTCCGGTTTGCTCTCCATGAGCTCCTATGGACTCCGAAGGCTTCAGCAGCACAGGAGATGGGATTGTACATCGCTCGTGGCCTTAGCTGCCCTCTCACCAAGTTTGAGGTAAGAATCCCTTGTGGGGGCTGCAATACACGAACCCCTGTGCTTTGCGTACATTTGCAAGTGCATATGCTTGTTGGCGTTTCATGAACAAGTGCATTGCCCAACCTCGGGCACCATTTTACCAAGAACTTTGGCCTCCTTGCATCAAGTGCTTCATGGGCTGTTGTTTGGTGAAATTGCTCGAGGTCCTCTCGCGACTCCTGTGGCTCCGGCCTGTGGGTCCAATTGAGGGTCAACTTTGCTTTTCTTGGGCTCCCCTGGTTGCTCTAGGCCTGCCCTGACTCCCCTTGTTGTGGTGAGTCTCCTGGACCATGCTGGTCCGAACGGTACACAAGTTTGACCTTCTGCATGGGTTTCCTTTGCCAAGACTTGTTGGTGCTCCCACCGGACATCGACTGTAGGACTTGACCCTTTTTGGCTTTTCCCCTAGACCTTTTTCTGGCATGGTATTGCCAACTTAGATGCTTTGGACACTTTGACACTGCTAAACAGTGTCAAAGTGTATGTGTTCCTTGTATAAATTAATGGTAATTGGTTGTACATGATTGGTATGTTTGCCTTACTAGTAATGTACCTAGTACAGTGCACTATGTGTGCCAGGGCTGGTAATGCAAATGCTACTAGTGGGCGCACAGCACTGTTTGTGCCACCCACACAAGTGGCCTTAAAAAGGGAACTCAGGACTGCCATTGCAGGGCCTGTGCGCAGTTTGTTAAACTGCCATGTTGTTCTGTCAAGTGCACTCACTTGCCAGACCTTACCCTTCCCTTTCTTGGCACATCAGACACCCCTATGGTAGGCCTAGGACAGGGTGCAGTGCATGTAAAAGGTGCGACATGTACTAAGGTGTGTGTCTTGTCTTGACGGTGAAATAATCTCCATTTTTGTTTTTCACTTTTGAAAGGCCTTCTTGCCTATAGGACATAATTAGAAGGCTGTGTAATACGTTTTCTAGCCTATCTTCCCAAAGGCTTAAGATGGAAAGGTGAAGTTTAGTATGCCTGAACTCACAATGTAATAACACATCTTTTTATGTAGGTGGTTTTTGCATTGTGTGTTCAGAAGCCACTCTTTTGGAAGTGGCTAAGTTTTTGTGCTCTGACATTTCTGTGTGTCTCTGCCTGGCTGTGGATTGACTGTTTGGATTTGAAAGTGATAGGATCTGGGGAATATCTTGACCCATGGGAGGAGGTGAGACAGCACCAGGCTGACCTGCATCTGGAGTGTAGGGGGGAGAAGCCCCTAGAGGTGAAGAGGCCTGAGCTGCTGCTATAAAACAATTGGCTCATCTCATGCTGAGTGATTGAGAATCCAGACCCCCCACTAATCAAAGGAAGAAAGGTGTCACTGGCAGGGAGGCACCCAGAACTGGTTTGAACAGGGGTCCGTGCCCCCTGAAACACAAAAACTTCAAAGCCATTGAGGGGTATAACTATGAGAGCTGAAGACCCTGAAACTTGGCGAATGGTTTGATCCAGTGTGAACAAGACTGGAGTTACTTCGTGGTCAAGAGGACCTTTGCCAAGGAAGAAACAACTGAAGAGACTGAAGGATAGGACTGACCCTTGCTATGTGATCTGGGGCTGGCCTGGAGTTTGCTGTTTCAACCAAGGAAAGGCTAAAGGGACTAGCTGTGTGCTGTGTCCCCCTGCTTGAGGGACTTTGCTGTGTGCTGTGTCCTGACATAACTTATCCCCAGGGGCCTGAGGTGAGCTGGCTCCCTGTTTGGAAACACAGGAACACAAATGTTTCCAGGAGAGTCTCAGCAGCACTGTGTGAGCGTGCCTTTTGCAGTCTGAGACCCTCGTAAGAACTGCCCTGTGATCGTGGGCAGCTGGAGTCCAAGTGAGTCTCAGCGACACTGTGTGCCTGTGCTATGTGCAGCCTGAGACCTTCATGAGGATTGTCCTGTGATCGTGAGCACCTGGAGTCCAAGCAAGGATCAGCAACACAATGTGTGTGTGCTTTGTGCAACCTGAAACCCTTTGTGAGGATTTTCCAGTGATCGTGTGCACCGGAATCCAAGTGAGTCTCATCGCAGCTGTGTGCGGGTGCATTGTGCACCCAGAGACCTTTGTGAGGATTTGCCTTGTTATTGTGTGCACCGGAATCCAAGTGAGTCTCATCAACACTGCGTGCATGTGCTTTGTGCACTCTGAGACCTTCGTGAGGATTTGCCTTGTTATCGTGTACACCAGAATCCAAGTGAGTCTCATCGCCGTGGTGGGCGGGTGCGTTGTGCAACGGGAGTCCTTTGAGAGGATTTGCCTTGTTATCGTGTGCCCCGGAGTAAAGTGAGTCTCAGCATTGCTGTGCGCATGATCTACATGCAGCCTGAGACCTGTGTGTGGAGTGCCCAGTGATCGTGCACCCGGAGTGAAAGAAGACTCAGCGACACTGTGTGCGTGTGCTTTGTGGCATCCTGAGATTTTCGTAACTGAAGTGGCCCGGACCAGCAGTCCTGGAGGAGCTGAGTTGCCGGCCCGAGCCGCCGTTGCCATTTCACAAAGCTGCATTGGAGGCCCAGCCGCAGGTAATGTGTGTCGACTCCTGGGGCAGGTCGCGGGCTCAGAGGGAGACCCTCTCGGCCTCTCTCCCGTGTTGGCAGTGCGAGCCTCTGCTTCGGCTCATATTGCGGTCCGTATTGTCAAAGGAGTGGTGTAACAGGGGCTGGAGTGTGAAGCTGCATTTTGGTATTACATCATACTGTGTTGAGGGCAACTGTGAGAGGCTGACTGCAAGTCAGAAGGAGAGGTGGAGAGACTGCCTAAGGCCCAATGATCAGGGCCTGAGTGTACTACGTAGTATTCCATTTCGGCAGAACGGAGTACCTGACTGTTGCATTACACATTGCATCATTTCTGCATAACGGAGTACCTGATTAGAGTATACTCATTGCATTATTCCTGCATAACAAACTATCTGATTAGTGTATGACGAATGCCCTTTTTATCTACATAGTGTATATGCATTGCCTTATTTTTACAGAACGACATATCTGGTGGTTGTATTACACATTGCATTATTTTACCTTGCAAAGTGTCCGATTGTTGCGTTACGCATTACAGTATTTTTCCATTGCAAAAGTGCCTGATTTTAGCATTTCAAACTGTATGACATGATATTAGGAGTACAGGAGAATGTTTAGAAGTGCTCATTGACATTGCCAGAACTCACAAGGGCTGGCTGGCCTAACAACAGGCCAGGAGAAATATTACACAACCTCATATGCAGGTTTAATATATTGTGCGGTCTTAATCGTATATCTTTTTACATAAAGTTTATACTAATTTTATAAAACTCGTATGGAGTCTATTTGTGGTGTCGTCATTGGATTATTGTGAGCGAGGTTGCGAATACTTTACACAATTGCCTTGAAGATAAGCCTGGCTGCTCGTGCCAAGCTACCGAGGGGGTGAGCGGGGCTATCTAAGAAGGTGACCTTCCTTTCCCTGATGTTGGAACGCTGGTCCCTACTTGGCCTAAGGTACCTACCTCAGCCAACCAGGGATCCCGGGTCTAACAATGACCCTTCAAAATTCAACATCCTTCACGAGACAGCTTGTATCTGGCTCCTGATTGTCCTCAAAGTCTCCTGGTCCCCGTAGCTGTAGAGTCAAGGACTCCATCAATACACCTGAAGCACCCGATGTGGGCATTCGTCTACAGAGACCCTGGTCGCTCCTGAGTGACCCAGACTCTGTCCCCTCTGCTTTCACTTACTCTTTGACAAGAATCCACCTTTGGATTCCAACAGACACTTTTCTTCCTTGCAGCAGCGGCTCTTCTTCGAAGTCCTCCATTGGGTTTGACGGCGGCTTCTGACGCCACTTCTGACCTATGCACCCGGCTTCCTTGACATAGGTAACTTGGGTACCTCAGTATCTATGGGTGGGGTGGCTCTCCAACCTCCTTGGGGTCCCAGCGATTCTAAGTTCTCTCGACACTGTCTTAATTCGAGTTGTGGTTCTTATAACACTTTCTTAGTATATGGTTTGGTTCCCCACTGGGGCCCACTGCATATTAGTGCTATCTACTGTCATTTCTGTTCTTAAGTATTGCATGCTTTGTGGTTATCTCTGTGTAGGAGATACTGTGTCGCACTAGATAGTGTTATATTAATAAATACATATTTTTTATAACTACTGTGTCGTTCTCCTTTCATTTAACCAATACTATAAGGTTGCATGATGGAAAAACAAGTGCTTAACATTCCTTCAAGACTAAGCCTGAAGGCTGCTCTCCACAGCTACCACTTGGATAGCTTTCTAAGGTTATCTGTGACCTCTTAAATCACCATGAGGGTTGTTTGGTCTGGTGCAAGTTGCCCACTTTAATTAGTGGACAGCATATACTAGGCCAACTTCTCACACTCAAGGGCTCTAGATGGGCACCAGAAATTATTTAATGCATTTTCCTATTTTTGCCTTCCTCGTTCTGCCTCTCATTCAGTCTCCATGGGCCATCAGCAATTTTCTTATGTATTATGCAGTCAATAGTCTGCCTGCCGCCCATAGAAATCATATGGGCTCTGGATGGAGACCAGCAATTACTTAATGTATTAGTTCAATTTTTGCCTGCTTCCCTCTGCTCCCCATAGAATTCACACAGGCCCTGGTGGGAGCACCACAATTCCTTTTGCATCTTATGGAATACCAACGGCAGTGGCGGGGCAACAGGAAATATTTAATGTATTATTTTTTAAATTGTTGCCTGTGTCCCTTGAGGTTCCCATCCCATTGTCCTAGATGAAGACCAACAAATAATTAATTATTTTATTAAATGTATTTGCTTTGCACCTCCCGCATCCCATAGGGGTCCCATGGCTCTGGAGGAACACAAACTAACATTTTCTATGCAATGCTGTCATATGAAACATAGTATATGCGTGTTTTGGGTACACTATTGTTAAGCATTGAGATGATGGTAATGAGTTCTTCACTTGTGTTACATTAGCTTCATTCTGATTGGCTAAGTTTCTCTGACTGTTTTTTGTTGAGTGCAGGTGCACAAGACATCACACAGAGAACTGATAGGGAGAGAAGTCGGCAAATTAGCTGACAGTGACACCTGAGTCCTCCTCTGCTAAGTGCTTCTGTGCCTAACGCTATGTGTCAACTGCTAGTGCTAAGAAGATTTCTCAAAAGAAGGAAGCTCCTGCCAAGAAAAAGGCTAGCAGTGAGGAAGAGGCTTGTTGCCACCACTGTCATCCAGCTATCTTTCTTTGTCAGAAAATGTCAAATACTTGCTGCACTCTCTTTTGGTCAGAAATAGAGTAAGAGGATTAATTGTGCATCAACACCACGGCTACCAAACCTAACACCACATCTCTCATCACTTCAGGAAGTAGGAGCAAAACAGAAGTTTGAGGTTCCAGTGGTTGAAAAAACTACTGTTTCACCATCAGCTTCTCAATCTCCAGCAAGGAAAAGAAAGAGTACTTCTCACATCTTCTCTGAGCCCCTTTGTGATCATCTTGACATGGTTTGAACCCTAGCTGAGCCAGAGAGGCAAGGGAAAAGGAAGGTTCCATGAAACCTTGCAAGTGAGAAAGGTGGTGATGATAATGAATAGCCAGTGCTCATCAGTGTGGAGAGTGGCACAGATGAAGTAGGGCTCCCCTCTATAGAACCTGCTCAGAGGCATGTGGTTCCACTAACAGTACCAGCGCGCATACTTGCAAGTCCCCAGAATCCTGCTGTCACCACCACTACCATCACCACTCCTTCCACTGTCACAACATACCTTTCAGAAAGGCACACAACACAAGCACCTTGCTTTACCTCACTATATTTAGGTTCTTTTGGCACAATAAGACACACACCTACCCACTTAGCGACTTGTATGTGCTTAGCCAGCATGAGGATAATTTCCCAATATGCTCTTTTTGCTACATAAAATGTTGCAGTGATAAACCAGGCACTACTGTACCAGAGGTCAACCGTCCCATTTGAAATAACAAGATGCAATCATGTGAAAAGAGATCCTTAGAAACATAGCTGCTGGTGGTGAGAGAGAACTAGCAGCTGAAGTGATAGAAGAAGGTGATGAGGAGGAAGCAGAGGATGCCAGCAGCATTAAGCAAAGCAGCCCTGTAAGTCTCCCCTAAAGTGTACAATCCACACCCTAGGCAACCTCTGCATGGCACAAGTCACAGCAGGATACAACAACTTCCCCCAAAAGTGCCTAGCCATCCTATCTGATCTGGTACCCGTAGATCACTTGTGGCAGTAGTACCACAGCTAAACAAGCCTACTATTGAGGCTATGTTTGCCAAGGAGTTGTCGTGCCACCAAAACCATGAAAAGGTCTGTTTCTATAATGGGAGACTGGCTAAAATGTTAGCGCGTGACCTCCTCCATTTTTCTTCTTGGAAATAGTGGACTTTCTGGAATTTGTGGAGTCCCTCTGGTCAAAATGGAATGTTCCCAGACTACCTATTTTGCAACAGTGGCTGCACTAACAATGCATCATGAAGTGTTGCAGTTGGTTGGTAATTCAATGAAACACAGCACTGATCAGTCCGTTGATCTTATGACAGTCATATGGACCAGTTGTCAAGCACCAGATTAGATGTACAGCACTGAACACTGGATCTCTTTCCATAGAGATAAGCAAAAGCTAGCAGCTGATCTCACTGCTGCTGATGCTTTTCTTGGCATTTGGCAGCAAGCAACAGTTGCAATGTTTGCCAGAGAAGAGTTGTATCCAGCAACCAACACCTTGTACAAGCTTAATACCAAGGTCTTTGAATGACCTAAACCCAGAGGTCTCACAATTTGATTTGTTGCAACTGACAATGTCAGTATTATAGTCAAAGCTGCGGGGATGTAGGATATTTCATTGTACTGTGTTTAGTGCATTGCATCAATCTACTTGGGCAGGACTTTCTGAAAAAAGAAGAGGTAGTCAGGAAAATACTTTTCACCTGCTGAAGGATATGCACTTATTTTGGTCATTCATTCAAAGCCCAGAAGCTGTTGAAGATGATGCAGCATTCTATTAAACTACCTGTAAACGCCCTAACACAGAAGGTACCAACATTTTGGAACTCAAATTACTACATTTTTCAATGCCTGTGTGAGCAGTACATGTACATTAATGATGATGTAATTCAAAGGAGAGAGGATGCCACTCTCAAACCCATGACAGTGGAGGTAGGCAAATGAGGGCTAGTTGCGTGCCTGATACAAATCCTACTTCCTTTTGAAATTATGACATGGGAAGTCAGCAAGGAGGGGAGTACCATAAGTTAAGCAAATACCATTGTTACATCTAATATAGGATCATTAAAAAAAGGTTGAACAAACATTCGCGACTGTCATTAAAGAAGCAGCTCATTCGGTGGATTCCAAAGACTACATCTGTGCCATGACACTGGATCTACAATACAAAAAAACACTGGCAACTTTCATTTCTTTTTCTGAAACATATGTCTTAGTTTTCAAAACTTGAATAGTCAGCAGAGTGAGTGAACAAGAAGAATGACTGGCAGGGCAGAAGTTCTAAAGTGGATCCTTTAATGGACATGCTCAGGAACTCCAGGTACTCCAAACTTGTATGTGGAGGTTAGACAGATTTTGGACTGGTCGGCCCCGGCGAACTTACTTGCTAGTTAGTGCTGAGGCGCTGAAACACTGCTGACTTTAAAATAGAGACAGAGTGGACTCTTGAGATACAGACTACTAGGGGGCTTGCCTTGGGTGTGGCCTATAGTGAGTAGGAAATAACCGTTATCACTAGAAGCAAGGAGGGAGTGGGACTCGGGAACCGCCTAAAGAAACACAAGTGCCCTAGACTCAGGGAAACTGTGTAGTTGTTTGTGAATGTGATATTTCTACTGTGTGATGGGAAAAGTAGAAAAAAATACTTTTTCATAAAAGTGGGTATTTGGCCGGACAATGATTAATTGTTGGTGCTGTATGTATTTTGAGTTGTCAACCCATGTTCACATACCTGTATCCACCGTCCCCCCCCCCCCCCTCCCAAGGAAGCCATTGACTGCTTGGACCATGCTAACCAGAGAGTCAAGGGCAGAAGGGGAACTTGGCTAAGTTGCTCGCAATACATAGTAGGCCAGGCCTCGGAATATCTTGAGTAAAAGGTCTCAACTCCCATGATTGGGCCCATTAACCCTTGTTTCCCCTGTGGACCTCTGAAAGGAGTTCTGACACCATACTATATTGTATTACAGTTCATTTCAATGAAGAAGACAGATATATGGTTAAACGGGCAGCACATTTGGAACATGCACCTTACTTACACTGATGAGCATTACCAAATAAATGATTCATGCTGTTGTGGCTGGGAGGATCTAGTTAAACTAAAGTTGACAATATTTTTGGTGAGACCATTCTGTATCAATGCTCATCTTTCACATTTTATTGGGATATATGTTTTTGCAAAGTCATCATGTGCACTGGGAATGCCCATTTTTTGCTGACTGGTACTGGTGGTAACTGACTCTGACTGACCCTGGGCTCTGCCTAACCAGGCCCAGGGCTACTGCTATGTGAAAAACACACTTACAATACAGTGAAAACACCTACATACACTGGGGCACTCTATGGGTTAGGGTACCCCTAATATTGGCATGACCTCCCCTATAAGGCCCTATTACATAATAGGGAAAGGGGATTAAAACTACCCTTAAAACTCTAGTATATAGGAGGACATGGTAGTTTAGAGGCCAGCAGCCTTTCTGCACTTGCATACGTGTCCTGCTGATCCCTGAGGTCAGTTTAAAAGTTGAACTGTGTTGCATGACTACTTCTAAAATACATATTGTGCCCACACCCAAATTAAAAATTAATAACCTGCAATATTCTGGCATATTAGGTACCCCATGGTCTCCCCTAGGTGTCTCAGTGTTGAGGGGTCAGGTACATATAAGCAGGATCCTTATAAAATAGATGTTATATGCCCTGGGTTTAGTAATATTGCACATTTCACTCCTCACATTGTGGTAAAGTCCTTCACAAATAAAAAATGTGTTCAAGGAGAACTGTGAAGTGGAGTGATAATTAGCTCTGGGTGTAAAACTCCGCTTGCGTAGTTTCCGGATTTTTGGCAACTCTGCGTTCCACGTAGAATGCAGAGTTACCGAAAAACTCTGCACTCCGCAAAGGAGCAGCGTTTTTTTGTGTTTGCGTGCACCAAATGCTTTTTTGCGTGCGCGGGAGCAACTTACCAGGTACCTGCAATTGGCAACAGGATTTCCCTTCCGTTTGTGAGTGCCACAAGATTTGTTAGCCGGCCACACATCCCTGCAAGAGTTTGAGATTGCAAACACGTCATTTGGGCACGCCATCGGACTTCCGGCAGTTTTGTAAAGAACACGATCCCAAACATGCAGAAGGTTCTCTCCTGAGCATCATCAAAACCTTCGCGAAATGACAATTTGGATTAAAAAACTGCTCAGATTGACATTTAGCTGTACTTTTTTGTGCAAGGAGTCTTTTTTCTTTTTTGACTTCTTTTTTTGAAGAGGAAGGAAGTGCCCCAGAGTCTCCAACTTCCGGTCCCTGTCCATCAGGCTCCTCCCAGTGCTTTGTCCATCTTCTGTTTACTTTTCATTTGGATTTGGAGCTAGAAGGATCACTCTTTGTGTCTGCTGCATCATATATCATTGGATTTGAGGACTTTTGAATTTGAGATTTTACAAGCAAGTTGGAAAATTGGTGTTGTTTGTTTGATTGGGGCATTGCACCTATATATTTTTTTTACTTTTCATAGTTATTTTAAATTTATCGTGGTGGGTGGCCAGTAGTTTCAGTAGGGGCCTAGTTGTTTCTTTGTAACTCATCTTTCTTCTTTTATAAAGGAAACATGTTGCACAGTTCACTACATTTTCTCCAACTTTTGAAATCAATGTCCAATATGTATTTAATTCACTAGCCCAGTAGTCTAGTCGGCCAATAGGCCTTTCCACCAGTAGGCTCCAAGCTACTTATGGGTGCATGAACTAACTGTTGCTGTGGTGTCTGTTGAATTTAAAGGCATGGATGGCTTTGACTTGAAATGCGAAATGTGTGTTTTTTGGTATTTTACTTTTTTATGTGTGTTAAATAAATGGCTTTGTTGGATGTGTGTGGTTGTTGTGTAAACTATTTTAGCACTGTGTATTTTAATTTTTGGCATTGTTGCATTGAAGCTGTGTTGTTTAGCATGCCTCCTTTGTCTGGCCAGTGTGTTTGTAATAGCGGGCCAGCATTTACCTTGCCTGAGCGTCCCCATGTGGCCAGGGGTAATTTTGTACTGTCTGTATCCAACTCCATATAGGGCGGCTTGAGTTCATTGTTTTCCAGATCTCCTGCTTGTTGTTGTTGTTGTGACTTCTGAGTGACCATGTGGCTGGTGGCCATTTTGTGGTGGCAGCTAGTGTGCTTTACTGCTTTTGCCATAGGCCTGCATGTCTTTCCTTTGTTCCTCTTGGCTTATTGCTTCCATCCATTATCAGCTGCAGCTCCCTGAATGCTGCATCCCATGTGATGCACAATGCCAGGCTGGGTCCGTTACATTTGTTTTTTTGTTGCTGTTCTTCTTTCCTATTCTTTCTGAGTGTACTGTACAGTTCACCAATCATGAAATCCCTTGTTGTTGTCAAAGTCTCACAAATGGCTACACTGTATTGTTATGTTTTTTTATTAACGGAGGTAATAAATGTAATAATATTAATAACACTAACAAGTGTGACCACACACTAAGTTATATATTATATTTGTTTGTTTGTTCTAGAAGCAATTGAACCACAACAATGAATGCCACGTTACGCTGCTGTTCTTCTTGCTTCTTTGCTTTTAGGTTCACAAAAGAGGAGGAGATGACCTCACCCATTGTACTGCCAGACATAGGTCCTGCTGCGCACGACGTCACATGTGACCACAGACATCTCTTCAACTTGAGCCACTGTGTGCTGCTGACATCTTCATGTTGGCCCCAAAGAAAGATACCAGGTCCAGTACCAAGAAAGTTGCCAGTGAGAAGAAGGCCATATTAGTTACTTTTATTATTTGTGTGTGTCACAGTCCTTCACAACACATCTATGACCACCGTCTTACTCTTTTATTGCCAGATTGGAGTTGCAACTGTGTGCAGTCAGTAAAGAAGTAAGTCCACTCCTCCGAGTCCTGACTCACCATAAATCAATTTCCCTCAAGCCAGACATTGAATGGAGAGTAGTACAACAAATGTGAAATGTGTGCCTGCTTCGAGTCCCTCTAAACCTGGCTATATATCTATCCTTCTTTCCAGGCCTAGAGGGACTGCGCCAGAAGAACAGGTAAATAATGGCATGCATTGCACCCTGACTCTGAGTGATTAGTGTTTGTGTTGTGCATGATGTCTACTAGTATTTAACCTAAACACACAAAAAATTGAGGAATGTCAATGTGTCCCTTGATGTTCAATAACAAAATTGTACTACAGCAGGCCGATCCATTTCATTTTTTTCCTGGAGTCTGGACTCACTCGGGACACTACAGAGTTGGACACCATGACCATACCATACTCGCAGTCAGTCAGTAGGATCGGAGATGATTGATGGAATATCTTGGGCGTTTCATGAAGTGGCCTAAAAGGTAAACAACAACAACACCAGACCTACATGTCTGTGTAGTGGTGGAGGAGAGTGTGGTGGTGTGACTGAAAGCGGTGCATTGATGTTGCTACTTAATTTGGAAAATGCTATGTTGCTGTGTGTGTATGTGTGCTCAGTGCTATCTGGCTCAAAATCTAAGCTAAGTGGAGGTTGGGTGGGCATGCCTGCTCCCATTGTTGGAGGTAACTGCTAGAAACAGACATGATTTAGCCATGCAGCCTCTGAAAGTTTTCTTGTTGCACTGCTCCTTAATTTATGCAGTTTAACTTTACTTTTCTCCTTGATTTTTCAATATCCTTTTTGTTTTTCAATCTACAGGACGGCCTTTACCCTGCGCTACACTGGAAAAACAACTCACGCTTACCTTACCAAACCGCATTGCCAGGCAGGCACCCAAGATTGACGGTGGACAGTCCAAGCAGAGACCAAGAGGAATGCCGAGATGCAACTCCCAATTTGAGAATAATTATAGTTTCATTTCATTTGATTCATTTTTTCTCTTCGATCATTACGACTGTGGTGTGTTGTTGTTTGTTTGCTTACATTTGACTCCTACAGATATATGTAAATTTTTTTGCTAGCTTTCAAAGGAAGCCCGGTACAACAGAACATAAAATGTATGTAACTTGGGTCTCTCTGGGGACAGACAGGCAAGGCAATTGCATAATAATAATTATTCGACTGCTGCCCTGTACCACTAGTCTAGTGCTACTCATCAAGTCATCATCATGCATGCACTTCCTTTTTCTCCCATAACAGATTTATGATGGTCGGCTGCCAAAATTGTATGTTGTCCATGTGTAGTGTTTGTCTTTGTCAAACCTTTCCCTCAAATCCCCCTTCCCAACCTTGCATCAAACCCTCTTCCACCAGGCTGTGTGATTTATATTGAGGTGTGACTAAATTAAATGTACACCAATTATTGATCAGACACTTCATGGGGCAGATGTGGTGAAAGCAACACTCACTGAAGGCAGGGCGAGGATCTTCTTCTAGCTTAAGTATATATACTTTAGCCCACACTGGAAATATTTGATTGCCTACCTATGCATACTATTTGATATTCACATTTTTGTTTTACAGAGGAACATTACATAATACATCATAATATTAATAATATAGTTGGTTGCCAGCATTGAGCCAACAATCATCAGAGTTCCAGCACTAAAGGTTTATGAAGCCGCTTGTCCGCTTCATCATCATAGCTCAAGTCGACTTCAGTTTGTAACTTGTACTAGGATATCCCTCCAGGCATTCTGGTTTATTTTACTTTAGCATTGCTTATAATCATCATGGTTTCTTGTTTGGCAGTCTTCTTGTTTATTGTACTTCTACTACTCGCTCCCCAGTCTCCCTCAGGTGACTAACTGTCTCATTTTCTTTTATTGCAAATGCTTCTGTCAGTGTCTACTACTACTACCACCACATGGCACCTTGGGAAACCAAACCACCACCATGCAGCCATCGCTTTGCGTAAGCATAAATAAAGATCAATCACAGGTAAGAGAAGAAGTTTGGGGGAGGCATAATACTATGGAAATGATTTCATTAATTCACACACCAACACCCTTTTGAGTCCATAGGGGTTTTAGTTGCAGACTGCATAGACGAGAAGGAGCGACTGACAGTACTAGTAGGACAAGTCACAAGTGAGGGTACCGCATCTATCTGTTGGTGTGTTACATTATCGGCAGATTATTTTAATGAAAAACTCGCTGCTACCCTGCTGCAGAAAAGGAAACCATGTGAAGTAAAAGAGTAACCCCGCACAAAACATTTACATCAAATGTAAACTATAAATAATTTATTTCCCTAACAAATGAACTAATGAGAAAAAAACACAACACCTGATCCACCCATCTCCCTAACCCCGAACAATGTCCATCATAAGAGTCCAATGCCCATGTCCATAAACCCCAACTTTTCCCCAACGCACAATTCCTACCCACCAAAACAAAAGATTTAAAAAGGGGCAAGGTGAACGAGTTCTAGCAGCAGACTCGCCGGATCTTCCTCTCCAGGTTGTTTCTAAGCTCCTCTAGGCACGCCATCCGGAGGAGCATGCAGTGCTTAAATGTCTTGCAGTTGCATGAACAGGGGTGGGCAGCAGTGTTTAAAGAATTGCAGCTGTCATCTGCCAGACCACGTTGCCATACCACTGAAGGCAATGGGGGGCCTGGCTGGGGCCTGGGGCATTGGAGGAGGCTGCCGCAGCTGTCGCCCCCTCTTCCTCCTCCACCAGAACCACCCGCTGCTGATATTCTGCACGGATGGCCTCCAGCTTTGCCGGGCCATGGCTGCTAACTCCTTCCTGTTTGGTTGTTTCCCGTTGGGAAGGAGTAGCTATATCAAGAAAGAAAAAAGACAATTGTAACCAATGCTCTAAGCAAAACAGTAACACAAAATTAATTTTACACATCAAATTTTAGTGGCACAGTAGCACTAGCAAGCACAGTACATAACATTTGTGGTATCCTCCCACTTCCTCAGCCTCTAACATTTATGGGAGCTTCAGGAATTACTAGGTACTATGGAGTAGACTAGTCTTCTTCTTCTCTCTATTGTTTAGCTAAATTAACCTTGTAGGCATTCTAGCTCAGTCAGTTTGTGCCCTAGACAGACATACTCATGTCGAAGACTCATGTTATTTACTACTACCTGCAGGTGGGGCAGCTGTAGTCTACAACTACACAATTATCTTATTTTTCTATTATGGTCATACTTTGTTACATCAATGGCAACTGCTCAATTTCACTTTCACCCTGACTACTGCAACAAGGCAGATGATATCTGATCTGAATGATTATATATGAAGCCACGTGAGGTACTATTGATTGATTGATTGTGTAACCATGCAGCCGATAGGCCATCCATGACTGACATGGTCAAAATGACATAGGTAGGGAGTAGGCCTCAGAGTCAGAGGGAGGCGATTGATAATGGGTGGGTATGGGTACATACATACACTATATATATGTTGTGCTTGAAAACTACTGTGTCTCAAGGGAGTATTCTAAAATACATCCTTGAATCAAAAACCTTGAAAAAAAGCAGTCCTTGTTTCTCTTCTCAGAGATTTTTCTACTTATAATTCCATTGCTCTTCTAGCATTTTTTTTTATTCTAAGCTTATTCTTATCTTCACCCTTGGCTTTGGTTCTCTGGCAAGGTGTATTTTCTTTCACATTCTCTTCATCCAGTGACAGTCTGGTTGATTATCATCCAGGCATCCATCCATTCAAAGTAAACATGGCTATCATTCTTCTGAATCTCACAACAAACCTTTCACCAACAACATACATTTGTAATTTTTTTTAAACCAACGCCTATGCATCTGTGCTTGCCTTTGAGCTTGACCCATCAAACTCCCCAAGGATTCCTATCACTCATACAGTTTTACACACCCACCGAGACAGGCATCCTTTTTTCAACTTTCACCCATCCTTCAAATACCCATGCATCCTATCAGTCACCTATGCATCCCAGGGCCCCTTACTTCACCCATGTATCCTTCTCTGCCAGTCATATATTACAGGTCACCCGTCATTCCTCCTTCCATCCTTCTTTCCCTTTTCATTCAACCCATCCATCAAGGTAGTCTGACTCCTAGTCTTCTTCATAAAACTTTCCTAGCTGAGTTGAAGTCAGAAAGAAGCGGACATTAGTGACTCATCTCCTGCTGTTAATGCTATTGCTAATTGTAAGTAAAGGATGTCTTCTTCAACCATTATTTACAGCAACTTAATCTCTCTCAACAGTACAGTGTACACCTGTGCAGCGAGTGTGTAGTGTCAATAATTAAGGAATATAACTTACCACCGCCCGCCACTGCTGCTGGCTTACCAACCCCTGCAGCTGCCACATCTGCTCACTCCTGGCTGACGTCATCTTCCCCGCTGGCACCGGCACTGGTGGTCAGTACGCCTAGAAAAAACATTGTACATTTTTTAGATGCCATATACACCTCCCCCTATTTTTTTCACAAGCAATATTGAAAATACAATATATACATACACCACAAACATCACTAGTACAAATCGGGTACTAGAGTAGAGTAGACAGTAGTATGTGCTATCCTATCAAAAATAACAATAAAATATCTGGTTGGGCATTTTGTTGGTGATAATTTTCAAAAAGCCTCTCAAGAAGAGGACAACCCAAAGGACTGGACTCAGTGGCTAGAGCTATTGGTGAATCTAAGTTTTAAAACTATTTAAAAAGAAAAAGAGTGGCCAACTGGGTGGACAATCGGACAAGAGGTCTCTCGAGTCTTGAGTCCTCTCTCTTGGTTGGAAAATATAGCTGTGCCCTCCTCCTCCTCATACTTCCTACCAGCCATGGTGCATGGTAATCAGTTGTTCACAATCAACTGCTGCTGCTATTAATAATAGTACTAGGCCTAGATGAGAAAAAGTGAAACCACACCACTTTGGGGTGTCCAACGTGACCATCATTTTATTTACTGATTGAGCATGAGAAAGAGAGTAAAAGAAAGCCTTCTAAACTCAAAAACATGCATAGAATACCTTAGTTGAGCATGCAATCTCCACAGCAGAGTAGTAGTACTAGTAGTAGTAAAGAACCAATGTGTTCTCATAGTATTACAGTAGTACCACCACTAGGCAGTCCACAAAATATAAGGGGAGAGGATAGCTTACTGAAAATCCAGAATAAATTATAAAGTAAGTTACAGAAAGACTAATAGTAGTACAGAGTCAGAAGCAGTTAGATTGATTTAAAAAACAAAACGGGACACTAGAAATATAACTAAGTAGCCATGTAGGTAATGCAGGGATAATAGGAATATAGAAACAGATAGATCGAAGAAGATTTGGTAAAAAAGAGAATTAGGAAAAGGAAATATTAATTTGAAAAAATAAGGTGCAGTAAAAGTTAAGGAAATATAATTATTAATATTAACAACTGAAGAACTTGCTTGGGCTAGCAGCAGAGCCATCTGCAGAGGAGCGATCCTGGTCCTGGGAGGCACCTTCAGCTCCCACCACAGCAGACCCTGTCATCTTCTTGCCCCTGGATGCTGATCATGTAAGAAATAATAAAGAGACGGGGGCATATTAACAATGCGGCGATAGAAAATTATCGCCGCTTTTGTGGCCATTTTAGGCCGAAAAGCGGTGATAATTTTATCGCCTTATCAGCAAAGACACGCTATTGCGTGTTTTGTTGATTTTGTTCCCGTTTCCAGCATGCCTAACTTCGCATGTCTAATGAGATGCAAAGTAGGCGTGTCTGTGGAAACAACATGGGTAAATATCGTGAAGGCAGCTTCGCGATATTTACAATGCGGGAAAGTGATTATTTTAATTGCACTAAGTATGCCTTAATGCAGGAATTTAACGTCTGTTAAATTCCTGAGTAAGGCATACCTAACACGGGAGGTGGATTCATGTGATACGACCACAGAGTCGTATCATCAAGCATATCGCTGTTTTACATGGAACATCGCTGGAAAACCAGCGATGTTCCATGGAAAAGGGTGCTATCCCTGGAATATACATCGCCATGGTGCTAAGCGTTGTTAATACAACGCTAACCTGGTGAAATATTCCAGCGATAGAAAAAAATGTGGTATACACGCTCAGCGATAAGTATCGCTGCTTGTTGCAAATATGCCCCAAGAATTGATTGGTGTGAAACAAATAAAAAATATTTTTAAAATGCTCCAAATTTTTTTTTAACAGGATGACAATTGCAATAAAATTTAACTATTTAATCAGATCAACAAGTAGTATTGTGGTCATGGACCGTCCTATCTCTTTATTATTTCAGTGTTCCATTCCAATTCCAGAATCCTAAACCTAAGTACCACCTAGCCCACCGATTCCAAAGACTTTGGAATGAATTGCCAATAATTATATTTGCTTCTTCTAAGTTCCGATCTCATTCGCAATCATCAATGCATCAACACCCTTTAACGGGCCAATTGTTCACTAACCCTGCCATTCCAATTATTTTAGTCCTCAAAAATGCATAGGTGGACACATGCATATTGCTGGTTGGTTGCTGATGTGCTGAGTTGCTATATTATTCACTCTCTAGTAAATTACAAAAGGTTCTACTACAGACTGGAGTTGGCAGCACGTGACGGAGGACGTGTCATGCGGACAATTACAAAAATACCAACTAATACTAAGTAACTAACTATAAAACCTACCTACCACCACTATCTTAGTGACAGGACAAAGGAAAGGAGTCTATCTAGCAATACCTAACTCAAGTTCTCAAACCTCTCTTACATAATCAGCCCAAGCGAGCGCAAACTTGTGAACAAGATTAGTAGCACCTTTTACCTGTCTAGAAGAATAACAATCACATAATATGAGATTTTTAAATGTAACTTACCAGCATGTAAGCAGCAGCAGCATTCTTGCTATTTGGGGAAAAAATATATATTCACAATAACACAAAACAGAACACACAATTGTAATGAATTAGCTACTCACCAAGCCCCACAACCTCAAAACCTAGCAGGTCCTGCTCCTTGTCCGGGATGTCGGACTACCGGTGAGTCAGCAGGTTGTAGGTGCACCGGGACTCAAAACGACGAAACACTGCCTGGCACACCCTCGCCCACCGGCGGTGACGCTCCTGGATCCCATAGCCAGAACCAGGCATGCCGCCTGCCGCCAAGGTTAAGGGGAGGTGGTGATGCACCCCTGAGAATAAGGCCCGGGCCTGCACCCCTTCCTGGCACCGCCTTCCACAAGGAAGGTGGCTCCCAGTCACGGGGAACAACCTTTACAACGCAACTATTACAACGCACTACACTTACAACACATTTTTTACAACGCAACATCCACTACAACGCATTCCATTACATCGCATGACACTACAACGCATTTTTAAAAACTACCTTTACAACGCATTCCATTACATCGCATACTACCTTTACAACGCATACCATTACAACGCATAATATTATATTAAAACCCCTACACTATCCAACACTTACCCTACTGTTGCACCCCCTGGAGTTAGAATAGTAATTTTTACCCCTATACTATCCAACACTTACCCTACTGTTGCACCCCCTGGAGTTAGAATAGTAATTTTTACCCCTATACTATCCAACACTTATCCCACTGTTGCACCCCCTGGAGTTAGAATAGTAATTTTTACCCCTATACTATCCAACACTTACCCTACTGTTGCACCCCCTGGAGTTCGAATAGTAATTTTTACCCCTATACTATCCAACACTTACCCTACTGTTGCACCCCCTGGAGTTAGAATAGTAATTTTTACCCCTATACTATCCAACACTTACCCTACTGTTGCACCCCCTGGAGTTAGAATAGTAATTTTTACCCCTATACTATCCAACACTTACCCTACTGTTGCACCCCCTGGAGTTAGAATAGTAATTTTTACCCCTATACTATCCAACACTTATCCCACTGTTGCACCCCCTGGAGTTAGAATAGTAATTTTTACCCCTATACTATCCAACACTTACCCTACTGTTGCACCCCCTGGAGTAAGAATAGTAATTTTTACCCCTATACTATCCAACACTTACCCTACTGTTGCACCCCCTGGAGTAAGAATAGTAATTTTTACCCCTATACTATCCAATACTTACCTTAAATGCAATGTAATATTATGCGTTGTAATGGTATGCGTTGTAAAGGTAGTATGCGATGTAATGGAATGCGTTGTAAAGGTAGTTTTTAAAAATGTGTTGTAGTGTCATGCGTTGTAATGGAATGCGTTGTAGTGGATGTTGCATTGTAAAAAATGCGTTGTAAGTGCATGCGTTGTAAAAGTGTGCGTTGTAACGACATACATCTCCCAGTCACACTCTTACCCTTAGCAATGGTTCAGGGGGAAGGATGGAAAATAAAAATAAAGTCAGGAGAAGAAGTAGGGAAGTAAAAAAAGATAAAAAGCAAGTAATAGAAAAACAGTACAAAAACTCAGTAAAAGTAGAAATAAAAGGGATAGATAATAAATAAAAAAGGTCAGAAAAAAAAGTTTTAGAAACAAAGGATTGTAAAGATTTGAGAGGATTCAAAAACAGCTCCCAGAACCACAACAAAGAGTAGGAAAACAAGATGGTCGCGCCCATTGGCAACAGCATGATGAAGTTTGCACAATATTTCCCCCAAACATGCAATCCATGTTGCAAAATGTCAGAAATGGCTTGCGAGCATGCACGAGCATGCGGAACAAGCAACTCTCCGCATGCTCGCAGAACATCGCGCAGCATTGTGGAGTTTTTTTAATGCTTTGCGTAGTTCCGCGTAGCGTGGCTTCGCGAACTCCGCTTGGGCTTAGTGAGAATCTGCAATATGTTTACATATTCAGAAGCCCTAAAGTCTCCCCTAAGTGTTCCAGGGGTGGGGGAATCTATAGATATAGGCAGGGTCCTTTAGAACGATGTTTTGTAAGCCCTGGTAGTGGAGAACTTGCTCAGTTAGTTTTCCCTATGGCAGCTCGCCAGGCCCATAGGTTAACATTGCAAGAAGATATTAATTAAAAACTAATGTCAGGTTAACTGAAAAATATAATTCAAGGACTTAGGAGAATGGTATTGATAAATCCAACAATATAGTATAGTTGGATTTATGCTAAAAGGTACAGACAATAATTTCTTTCTTGTCTGCAATCCAAATTCCAGCCTTCCAGTGATCTGCCCTGATTGGTCAGAGATAAGTGGATTAGCCAGGCTGCTTTGATGAGGTGATAAGTAGTCTCAGGGGTAAAAGAGCCATTATAGGAGGAGAGGGATCTGCAACATAGAAATGCCAGAGCAGGGGGAAGGGTTGGTAACAATGTTCTTCAAAGTGAGGAGGGGACAGCCAAAAAAAGTCAAGCCCATCTACACAACTCCCCTTTGAACCCAGCCAGACGGCAGCCGTAAGGTAGGAATGTAAAGATGCCAGAGGGAGGGAGAATATAGAGATGAGCCATCCCGGAAGTTGGTTTAGCCAGCTCTTGCCTCTCTGCTGAGAAATGAGCCATATTGAATTCTGGGAAACCATTGTACCACACTTTGGAGGAAAGGGTCAGGCTCTGGGGTATTGTCTTGGACCTCATTGGACAGGAGTGCCCTCCTGCTTGATCAAGAAAATCCTTAATAGGTATCCTAGAGGGGCACAGCCTCCATATCTACTGCTTGAAACTAAAGGAAGAAGAAGGGTCCATGCTGGAAGTTTGATTTGCACCAACCAGACCCTGCACTCTAACTGAGTGGGGACCCCAGGAAGAATAACTTAAGAAAGGTTCTAAGTCAGGAGGTTAACACTTTAACCAAGACCTACTGCGAGGGATAGTCACGCAGGACTCCATTGTGGTCCGCCTGAAACTTGACTTCGCCGCTGTCTAGCGCGACCAGATGTCCCAATAGGCGCTACAGGTTTCTATGTGCTATATAGTATTAAATCTGTGAAAGTTCATCTCTCCCGTTGCCTATATTGGATTTTTTTCATTCTGGTGTAATTTTAAAGATAAAAATATTTCCTATTTTCATAAATTGGTGTTGGATTTTTGTTGTGTGTTGTGTCTTAATTATTTACTGAATTGGTGTTTTAAAATGATATACATACCTGTCTTTGAAGTTAGGCCTACCTGTTCGCCGCTAAGCTAACAAGGTTTGAGCATGGGAATAATTTTCTCAGACCTATTCTGAGTCCTATTTTGTTATAGTCACATTTTTACCAGATGCATATTTACCACTACTAATAATACACTTTCCAACATATATACTTTCGTTTTCCTTTCATTAATTTAAGTCGATCATCTCTAGGGTCTTCTCCGACCAGTCAGTTTATTAACAGAGGCCAAACTAATCCTCAAAATATTTATAGTTCTTTCTCAACACAACAAGGCCAGCACGTTTGTACTATTGACTACAGCCACAAAAAGGTCCACTGCATATCTGCTTCAATAGAAAAAAAGAGGATGCAAAGAGGCTTGTCCTGTGGACTTCAGAGAGGTGGGTTAATTAGGAAAATGCAGAGTAGTGACTCAAATGGTAAACTCTAATTATTTTGTTGGCTTGTGGTCTGCCTATCTGTACACAGAAAAATTTTACTATTTTTACAGCGATTAGCCAGAAACATGCAACTTGTTGTTTGGGATTGGTGGTTCGAAATTGATTCTTCTCACCTCTGGCACACCACTGAACCAGCCTATCCTCCATCCTCCTGCTCTTCATGCACCATGATGATTATTGCTTACATTAACTCTCCAATATTTGCCATTTACTTTTGCATTCCATGGGTCATCTATTGTGAAAGAAGAATGCTCTATAGTGCTCCTCTTTGCTGTTCAGCCTTGCACGCAAGACACACAGTCCATTTGTATATGGTATAATTTTTATTTTCCTAAATATATCTATTTTTTTAGCTGTGTGGGTCCCCCCTATTTTGCATGCCCATGTAACAAATCAATTAGATCACTTGGGAGCTTGGGGGTTGAAGGGCTGTTTGCATTTGGTAACAGAATTGTCACTTTCCTTCCACACTTAACAGAGGGTCTCATCAATTTGAAGAATGTTGTTTTTGTCTACTTTGCACCTTTCCCTAATTCCCCCTACCCAGCCATTCATAAAACCTCTCATCCTCTTCCCCCAGGTTGTGTGCGATTGGTTGATGTTTATGTTAATTTCCACCATCAACAGATATCACACTTGGCAAGATGGATGGGGTAAAAGTGACCCCAACTGTTACAAAGTTAGGAGCAGTTATCAAACCAACCCACTCTTCTTACCCAAGAACGAAAGAGACATCATAGTGCTGAGACATAATCACAATAATGTTTTTACACAATCTCTGGCCATTGGATTCTACTGAATTGACCTTGTCCTGTTTCCTAATGCCTGGGGCTTGAGTGCTTCATTATTCTTAGATTAGTAAATAATCCAACACTATGGTGCTAGTTGATGTCTTGTCATGATGGTCAGTCTTGGATTATCCACTTACTCTGTGATTATTTTTAGTTTAGTTGTCTGTGATGCTTAATAAGAATGCTTTGGCTAGTTCATCTCACCAGCATGGTTTGCAATCTAAAAAACGTTGTTTTTCCTGTGATGTCTTCTCTGCTAATACTGGGCTACTACCACCAGCATTAAGAAGGCCATTTGTTATCTACACAGGTATGTAAGCAGTCCTTGGGAAGTTGTTTTAGTGAACATTCACGGACCCCATGAGTGGTCCCTAGCTACAGAGGGTAGGGCAAGGGCAGTGAGTAAGTATTATAAGATTATTACTGATGGGAGAATGAGTGCAGCACAGCCTGATCAAGCCATAGAGAGTGGGAGGCTTGTTTGGTCATAGTCAGCATTGTGTTTTTGCCTTGGGATGTACACTGTGTGACAATTGATTTGTGATGGTTCAGGTACGGAGGACAACCTCTTGTCACAACATGGGTAGTGCTTCCTATGTAACTACCAGTGATGTTATATACATTAGTAATGCAAAACCAGATATTCTAGTCACAAAATAGCAATTTATTACAAAAATTGGTATACTCCCAACCTCTCCTTCTACAAGTGATCAACTCTGTCACCCAAGGAACCAGAAAAAAGCACATACACCATTCCTAACCTGTCCTTACCACCCTCTCCTCCCACAACAGGCCCACCTCACACCCTTTAAAACAGCAGCATAATAATTTTAACGGTCCAACTACTCTGTCCCCAACTGTTTCTGCTCTCGCCTCCAATAAGAGTCCTACTCCATCCCTCCCTATAAAAACTAGCCCGCCACACCCTCCAGTCTTGTTGAAAGGTACTACTGGCCCTTGTTCATGTCCTGAACCATTTTATTGTGGAGGGAAATGGATGGAGGTTGCAGTGGAATTGCACTGGAGGTGGCTGGGAAAATCAGCTGCCAGTGATGATGCTATTGCTCGGGTCCCTCCAGCTGATGGCCCAAGGCAATGGTGGCTGATGCTGCCTCCTCTTTCTACTCAAGGATTCCACTACAATTGCCTTAACTTTCTAGAGGCACAGCTCAGTGGATGTCTCCTGTTGGGAATGGGCCTCTGGGGCACGAGTAGCGCAATGTTTTTAAGAAAAAAGAAAAAACATGAATTGTAGTACTCAATGCAAACACTTGTTTATACACTGTTGCACAGTAGAAGAACATCGCTGGTCACCAGGGGCAATTCAAATTATTTTTGCTAAGATTCATGATCATAGGGCAACGTTTTCCCATACGTACTTCACACAATGCAGTAGCTGAGTGTGGTATGGATTAATCCATGGAGACCACCATAATCAAAAATAGATGATAAAAAGTTGAAGTGATTTTAAGAGATGACTTTAGCAATACACACTTAATGTGTGTTACTGTTAGCAATAATAAGTGATTTTGCTTCCAAACAATAACAATATATTGCCAATAATATGATACAATAAATGTATGCTGCATAATTTCACTTACTATATATGTGCAACATAAAAGGAGCTATTGATGTGGACAGCATGTTTTGTATTTTTGGCACAGCTTATGGCATGTCATAAATGTTAATGTTGTTGCCCTTATCTTGCTCCCTCCTGAGTTCCTCACTACATCCTCCACCCCAAATTAGGTTTAAAAAAATACACTTTTCCTTGGCATTGGGGCAAGAAAGTGTAAGGTAAGGAAAGCTACAAACATTACTGGACTTGGGCTAGAAGAATGTTTGACTATGGACTTGTTGAGGCTCAGACTCATAATGTACTAGTAGGCTTAGTTGCATGGTTAATGTAAGGGAGACGTTGAAACACTAATGGAAGCCATGAAAAGTCGTCAATTATTCAGAAAATATGAGAAAAATATGGCACATGCCGGGATTGTAACTTTTGGGCTTGCTGGGACAGAAAGAATGAGAAAAGTGGTAGGTGAGTGTCACTGGGCGCTAATCCAAAAGAAGATGAGACAAAAACATAGGAGGCTGTAATACCTTGAATGAATGTGACTGACAATTTGTCCCAACCAGCACTCCTTACCCTTCCACAGGATGTTGATTGTCACCTCTGTTCTCCTCCTCAGCAGCCTGAGGTAATTCCGGATCTTGTAAAAGACATAAGACACATATTTAGGTACCTGTAAACATATAAACACGTTGCAAACACAACACCTCACTAATGTAAGGTTATCCTTATCTATCTACTATCTAAAGAATATCAATTGAAAAGATTTACTTGACATTTTAAATACCAATTGACATTATAATAAGTTTTACTCATACTCATACTTAAACTGCATCAGCCATTTGCCTCAACCCCAGACTTGTTGAATGGATCTCAATCTGCCTCAGATCTCCCGCCTTTTGACTCCCTTCCTAACACGTAGCCTTCGTGGTGGTAGATCTCAGAACAGCCGATTTCCTTGCGGCCTGCCTGCTACAGGACGTTTGCTCTTGGCCCCTCCTGCATGTGCATTTGTTGTGCGCTGCGTATTTCTCACTTGGACACTCTCCCCCCAACTTCAGCGGCCTCCTCCTGAAACAGACTTCACCTGGGGCATATCCTTGTCGATGCGATGATCTTGCCCGTCATCGTCCCGGACCTCCCAAGAGTCTCCGCTCGTTTCTCTCTGGATCTTCTTGGCCTCTGCTTGGTTTTTTGCCTCTGCATAGTCCTTTGCCTAGTTTTCTTTTCCCTATGCCCTCATCTACAAGGCCCATTTGCTCAATCCGTCTGACTAGCTGCAGCGAGCGTCCAAGCGCAAACGACCAACCCATGATATCAATAGGTTAATGCCAGTTCAGGACATCTCCCTCCATGATCCTCGCTACCCCCTCTCCTTAAAAGGGCTGCCCGCTCCTCTCTGATAAAACCTTCCCTACAACCCCAATCTTCCTAAAATGGCCCCCTAGATCTTCTTAGAAACATCCTCTTTAATTGCTAGCTCACTATCATCGGAGCCCTCCAATTCCCCTTGAGCCCCCTCTATGCGCCAACATCATTACTATTATTCTTAATCGTATCTACCAGATCCCAGTTCACCTATTTTTTCTGTAATTTTAACGCCTTGTCATTTCTATACCCTGAATTTTATCATATACCAATTCTCTACCCTGCTTCCTCTCACATCCAGTTGACCATCGTTTCAGCAACTATTACCTGCTACGCCATTTCTAACACTACTGTTGAATCCGAGTTTTCTCCCTTCCCTGCATTTTCCCTGTGAGCCCCCTCTACCCTGCTGAAACCTCAGCAGCCAGCTCTCTGCCCTGCCTGCCCTCTCCAGTTTTGGTTGAATGCTTCGGTCTCTTACTATCACAAGCCACCACTGACCTTTTTAGTCTCATATTATCACTCTCACTCTCTTACTCTCCTATGTGTGCTAAAAATTGCTACCGATTATGAATCTCTTGGCAGAAAAACATGTGCTGTTGACCACCGTTTAGGTTTCCCTCCCACTCATCCCTGATTCATCCTCTTTCCCTTACCCTAATTTTACCCTAATAAGCTTCCTCTAACTCCCCACACCTCAGCCCTGTCCCAAAATGCCCCCCTTTAATCACTCGCACATCCCCCTTGACAACACTCTCTCCAGACATGTCCCCAACTCCTGGTCCATTCTTTACCCCCCTAATCTGTCTAAAAACGCTAAGAAAAATTTCAAACACATACTACTCATTCGTACCCCTGAAACACTTATTGTTGATAACTACCTCAGCCTCTCTTCCCCCATAAAAAACAATTACATCTTCTATTCCAAACGCCCCTCCAAATGGAAAAGCATTTTCCTACGTCAGCTCCCAGTCACTCAAAATCCCCTATGGATTTAAATTATCCACTATTCCCTCTCCAATCTTTCCTGGTGAAATCGACAACTCCATCTTCAAAATGGGCAACATCCTCATACAAGCCACCGAATCACACCTCACGATCTTTGAGCACTACTTCTACACCTTTTCTCTCCACCTAGACAAATTCTACCCTAACCTTCCGAATACCAAATCACTCAACACCCCCATACTCTCTTCCTCTCCCCTACACCCCTCTCCCCCTCCCATATCTGCCCTCCTACCAATACCATACTCCAATCACATACTCCCCACTCCCCCTCCCCTATCATCTCTACATCCAATAACATCTCCCAACCATCATCACCCATTTTCTCTCTCCCACCTATGATTCCGCTCTTCCTGACATCCCTACTGCACATTTCCTCTCCCTACCACTTACATCGCTCAACGAACTGTCCCCCTCCACCTCTTCTAAAACAACCAACACCCTCCTTCCCTCTGGGACATCACAGACTGATTCCATGCCTCTCCTCCCGGGCTCTCCCTGCGTACCACCTCCGGTCCCACCATCACCCTCTCCTAACCCTCCTTCACAACCACTGAATCTCCCTCCACTGTTCATACCTGACACAGTCCTTCTTCACACTCTTTATGCCCTTATTTTATCTCTATCCACATCTCCCGAGTTCTGAGATCTCTTGTCCTCCATCATGACACCTCCCATGCCTAATAACATGACACCTCCTATGCCTAATAGCCTTAACTCTACTCACTCCAACTCCATTGACCTCACACACCTTACAAATAACCACCCCTGTCCACAACTAACACTATCCATTCCCTCTCTCCCTCATCCTCCCCTCCAGATATCCCCCTCTCACCTATAACTCTGACCCTAAATAAAAGAGAGAAGGGGGAAAGTAGGTCCCAAACCCTTAGTGACCGTATTATTGAGTGTAGTATAAGTTGGGTATTTGTCCTTAACAGTGGGCGAGCCCACTCCCCACTGGTAGTAATAACGTTTCAAGAAGGTTTTAGGACAAATCTTGATTGTTTGTTAATATTTGTGTAGAAAATAACAGGGAGAGGAGTCTTGATTCTATGCAAATGTGTTTAATTGCAGTTTCATAAGATATTGTGACTTTCTCATGAGTGAGCAACAAGAAAAATACAGCCAACATGTGTTTCACCCCATTACATGGCCATCCGGCCTGGGGCTTCCTCAGGGCTGTGGTGATATGTGACATAAGCATGCAGATTTAACAGAAAAGGAATGAGAAAAAGGGTACATATGCATGGTCGGACGTGCAGTGTATAACAGTGTATGGACAGGAAAATATATTATAAAGCATATCATCATATAAATATTTAGCGTTAGGGAAAAGTCCATCAAAGGGTCGAGAATGGTGCAAATAATTTGAACAAGTTGTTGTAGCGGTGTATGTAACAGAGCATATAAGTTAGAGCAATATGGAGGTACATGTGAGGAGTGGAAGGGAGAAGAGAGGTAAGTGTTAGGGATAAATGAGAAAAAGTTTGGGAGATCAAAGAGGTATTAGAACAATAGAGAGATGTCATGATGCCTGAGGTATAGGGCCCCGAACATAAGGAGAGAGAGTGGAACAGTAGAGGAAAGCAGTTCAATATACGTCAAAACGGACCCCACATTATGGGCATGGAAAGTAAATATACAGTTGGAAACACATGGTATTTACATCACGCATGTTTAGGCAAAGATTGCATTTGAGATGGTAGAGACAGAATATAGTAGAGCAAGGTTTAAAGGTGATATATGGATCCAGATGTACAAGTCATTGTGATGTCATAATCAGCATTTGGAAAGTTAGATAAACAGTTATGGCCCAAAAATGTACAGCATGCACGTATTTGAGCAAGGAATGCATTACGATGGTAAAAAATGGCATAGGAACAATGGTATATAGTAATGAGATTACCGTATTAAACGGACAGGTCAAGTTGCCGGGTCAGGAAGGATGAAAGGGATAACAAATGAGGAGGGAAATTAGAATTCGAATTATGAACAACAGAAGGTTATCGAGAAGTCGGAAGGGACCCAGGCGGTTGCCATAACTAGTATTCTAAAAGTATCTGCTGGATCTCGAGTGCTATGGGTAACTGCAAGAGAAAAAGGTTGCTTAGAGGCTGGGAAGTGGGTGGAAGTGACAAGGGTAAATAGATAATGCGGGGTACGTGTGTAAAAATGTGATCTAAGAAAATAGAGAGCAGCTGAGAGGTCAAGGTGGCGTGTCAGAGATCAGCACGCTTACCGTAGGGAATTCTGAAAGGACTCTGATGTCCTGTCAATAAAGTTGAAAGAAAAATGTCCTTGAATCTGAGAGAAAGCATAAAAAAAGGACCGGGCGGGTTAGGAACCGTGATCGAGATCTGAGCCTCGTGGAGGAAGGGGGACAGTTAAACAGTGGCCGTAGGGTTGGCTTACCTATTAGTCATTTATTGGAAGGCGCGTCGCCTAATGCAGTCTGTCCAGGCAGTCGGCAAAAGCAAGTTGTCTGCATGGGGAGGGACACTATTTGTGTATCATGTGGCAACTGGTTCTGGGTCAGACAGTGGGGGTTCTGGGAAGGGCTCTGGTGGCAGCCGGGTCAGCGGTTGACGGCAGGCTCCATATTTGAGTGGGTTCCCGGAAGGGAAAATTAAGCTTTGGAAATAGTATTTAGAGCAAGATTGCAATGGTTGTCTAGGTGCGAGAGAGTCGGGCAGGACTTCAACATACGTCTGGAAATCAAGTATTGGGCATAGAGGCCCTGTGGTGTAAGTCAGCGAGCAAGAGTAAAAGTGACTAGAGAGTAACAGTGAATCAAATATAATAGAAATAGAATGGGGGGGGGGGAAAAGAAAAGGCATATGGCATTCCCATAATTTCATTTTATGCCAAGCATTGTTGTTATGGTCTTGTGGGTACGTGGAATAAGGAGTTGGTTAGGCAAATGGTAATATGGTAAATTGTAGGTACAGAAAAAAAGTGAAGGTGCAATGGCATATAAGTGACAGGCATTCATTCACCTAACCAGACATGCATCTCAGCATCTTTATTTAGACCAATTTGACCGTGTTGAAAAGGAGGATGAGTTCACTTTCTCTCCTCCGAAGTTTGAGTTCACAATTGCCCCCTCTTTTGGCTGGTCATACAAGTTCTACGCCAAAGAAGGTAAAGTCTTTTTTATGCGGATGCGTATTGTGGAAGTGTTCAGACAGCGGTTGGCCAGTGTTGTATTTGTGTATGTTCCTGTAGTGTTCTTGGATCCGGGTACGCAGGGGTCGAACACTACTCCCAATGTAGGGTCAGTTGCAGGGACAAATGATCACATAGATGACAAACTGGCTGGTGCAGTCAATCCATTCTTTGATGATAAACTTTTAACCTTGTGGCATCGGTACTTCGGTGGTTTTGTTGATGCTGAGTTTGCATATACTGCAAATGCGGCAAGTGTGAAAACCAGCAGGTCTGTCCAGAAATGTGGTTATTTTTTGCCGTCTATCAATGAATTCAGAGCGGCGCAGCATACACTTCAGGTTTGGTGCTCTATGGAAAGTCATTTCCGGGTGGTCTTTGAGATGTTCATTTAGACTCGGGTTGTGTTTAAGTAGGTGCCAGTGTCGTTTCAGGATTCTTTGGATGTGCCGATGTCCATTGTGAAAATTGGTAATAAAACTAATTGCCGATCTTCATCTTTTTTGTGTTTTGGTCTCAGGGTCCTTTTTCTTTCATTTTTTGTGACTGTTTTTAGTGTGTTTTCAAGGGTATTTCGGTTGTATCCTCATAGTTCAAGTCTGGATACTATTTCTTTACCTTTGTCCATGAATACCTCGTCCTCACTGCAATTTCTACGGGTACATAGAAGCTCTCCTTTTGGAATGTTCCTTATGTTGTGCATAGGGTGGCAACTATCCACCCTTAGAATGGAGTTTGCCGCGGTTTCCTTCCTATGAAGTTTGCTGTGTAGGATATTTTCCTTGACACATAATGTCAGATCTAGGAAGTTGATTTCTGTTTTGAAGAACTTGGCAGTGGTTTTTATCCCCCAGAGAAAATTGTCCAGTTCTTTAAGGAATTCCTGAAGGATGAGTATGTCACCTTGCCAGATGCATAGAATATCGTCTATGTATCTGCGCCACATAATGATGTGGGCGGTAAAGTCTGAGAATTTTGAATCCCATAGCCAGTATCTTTCCACTTGGCTCCTAAAAATGCAGGCATACAGAGGAGCAAATTTGGCTCCCATGGCGGTCCCACGGGTTTGCCTGTACAGTTGGCCATTGAATCTAAAGATGCTATTATTAAGGGTAGGCGGCAAATTCCGTTCCGCTCATGGAACTTGCGAAATTTCGTCATTTTCGCGTTTCGCGCAGAACGCAAAAATGTCGAAACTTCCGAGATCCGCGGCAGAACAGAAATATGCAGGACAGGATTCATTCTGGCACAATGCTCCTGTCACAAAAATTAAACCTCAACAGGAAGCACTTACAGATATAAATAAAGCAGGTGCCCGAGTTGAAGCTCAAATTCAGTAACGCATTAATCAGCCAAAAAAATTCATAAGCTAGGTCGAGGCTGGGCAGTTGTGCTTTTCTCCCCATATCTACCGTCAAAAATTAGCTGTGATTCTTGATGGAGCTCTGTGCATCTATGACTTTCTCGAGCGCAATCCCCGTTTAGTTCCTGTGACAAGGAGCTTCTTTCTCCTCATCTGCAGCTCTGATCAGTCTCTGACCCTTTATAAACAAGAGACATGTGAACTCGCATAGAAGCCCCGCCCGTTTGGCCCCGGGCCAACACACCAGCAGTGTGCAACATCTTCCCGCCCTTTACCCCACTATGATGGACAGCTCACTCGAGGGACCCCGGCGCCCGTCGGCGCTGTGGCAACGTTACAGACACACATGGTCACGAAGAGACAAATCTTCTGGCCCTTTTCGCAGCTGTGGTGTAGGAAAAGCACTATACATTTACCCAAGGAGGTAGCACTTACTGATTAGCCAGTAGAAAGTATTTCAGTTGAGTAGAGGTATTGCACAAAATGGAGGCATCTTTTTGGGCAAATATGCAGGGCAGGATTCATTCTGGCACGATGCTCCTGTCACAAAAATTAGACATCAACAGGAAGCACTTACAGATATAAATAAAGCAGGTGCTCGAGTTGAAGCTCCAATTCAGTAACGCATTAATCAGCACAAAACATTTGTGAGCACGGTCGAGGCTAGGCAGGTGTGCTGTCTCACCAGATCTACCGTCAAGAATTTGCTGTAATCCTTGATGGAGCTCTGTGCATCCATGAGTTTCTCGAGTGCAATCCCCGTGTAGTTCCTGACACCAGGAGGTTCTGTCTCCTCTTCTGCTGCTCTGATCGGTCTCTGGCCCTTTATAAACAAGAGGCATGTGAACTGCATGGAAGCACCGCCCGTTTGGCCCCGGCCCACACACCAGCGGTGTGCAACCTCTTTCCGCCCTTTCCCCCACTATGATGGACAGCTCACTCGAGGGACCCCGGCGCCAGTCGGCGTGGTGGCAATGTTACAGACACACATGGTCATGGGAGACAACTCTTCTGGCCCTTTACGCAGCTGTAGTGTTGGAAAAACACTATACATTTACCCAACGAGGTAGCACTTACTGATTAGCCAGTAGAAAGTACTCCAGTTGAGTAGAGGTATTGCACAAAACGGTGGCATCTTCTTGGGTAAATATGCAGGGTAGTATTCATTCTGGCACGATGCTCCTGTCACAAAAATGAAACCTCAACAGGAAGCACTTACAGATATAAATAAAGTAGGTGCCCGAGTTGAAGCTCAAATTCAGTAACGCATTAATCAGCCCAAGATCTCCGCGATCACCCGGAATTTTGCGTTTTCGCAGAGATTTTTTGCGGTTTCGCGAAATTTTGCGAAAGGCAACTTCGCAAATTCCGCCCACCCCTAGTTATTATTCAGACAGAGTTCCAGCATTTCTAATACCATTTTGTTAATTTCCAAGAAATTGGCTGGTTGTGTCCAGAGAGATCTTTGTGCTGCCTTTATACCGTCCTGGTGTTTAATTGAAGTGTATAGGCTCAGGATGTCAATGCACACTAGTACAAAATCTGATTCCCATGTAATGTCTTGAAGTTTAAAGAGAATATCCTTTGTATCTTGTACATAGGATGATATGTCTTTCATGACGACTTGGAGTTTCTTATCAATGTATTCTCCCATTTTGGAGCATGGTGAGTTTATTCCAGCTATGATAGGTCTGCCAGGGGGGGGATATATGCCCCTATGTATTTTTGGTGACAAATAAAACATCAGCATTGTAGGATATTCGATGAAGAGGAATGTCCAAGACACAAAGGATATTCTCCTTAAACTTCAAGACATTACATGAGAATTAGATTTTGTACTAGTGTGCATTGACATCCTGAGCCTATACACTTCAATTAAACACCAGGCCGGTATAAAGGCAGCACAAAGATCTCTCTGGACACAACCAGCCAATTTCTTGGAAACAAACAAAATTGTATTAGAAATGCTGTAACTCTGGGGGCGTGGCCACGACGCCGACCAAGATGGCCGCCTGACGCGGGACCTCCGACGCACCGGAGCTTCTCCTTTATCCCGGTTCTTCTCCGGAGAGCATTTCACCATCACGGACAGTGGTTTTCCATGTGGGAATGCAGCGCGCTTCTGGTGAGCGCTTTTTGATGCATTTTTAGGGCCGGGCTGCCTCTTTTCTCGCCGCGTTCGTTCTCTCCTCAGAGAGCGGCCGCCATTTTGTTTGAGGCGCGATGCTCGTTGTTCTGCTGGCTTGGCTGCATTTGCTCCACATTACCCTTTTTTTAGGGTTCTACGCCTCCTGAATGCTGTTTTCATCCTTTTTTGGACACTGCCCTGCCACATGGATATCTTATTGCCTGTGCTGCCTCACGTGGCTGGAATGAGGTAATCTCTGATAATTGACTTTCTTGCCATGTTCCTGCCTCCTTTTTGATTACGCTCATCTTTGCCTCTGATGGGGGGCGTCCAGGACCTGGTTGGTTACTGACCCTGTACTCTTCATTTTTGCTTAGTCTGGCACTGGCTTGTCTCTGTTTATTCTGGAACATTTCTTTATTCACTCCACAAGCTCTCCTATGGTTACTGCTTCAACCTTATGCGATTGAATGCCTTCACTTTTTTGGTCTTACCTCATAGTCGTCCTCTTGCTTGCTGCTTGTCATTTCTGACTGGCTTCTATGGGCAAGTTACGCAATCCAAAATTTGTCTTTACCCCTTCGGGGAACTCTCCTGTGGTAACCTCTTCACCTCACTCAACGGCGGACTCTCCTCCCAAGGTAGCACCAATGGCGGGAGTAACCCTCCCTCGCTCCTCCTCAACACAGCCGCCTTTAAACAAGTCCTCACCTCCGTCAGCATCATCTTCTAAGCGTCTCAAACAAGATGCTTCTTCGTCAGAGAAGCCATCATCCCCTATTTCCATGGAGATGCTTTTTGAGGAAATTCGTGCTCTTCGGCCATTTGTTGAGGAGACCAATAGTAAGATGCAGCTTCTTGAGGAGAAATGGTCAACCATGGACAACAGAGTTACAGTTGTGGAGCAACAGGTTTCGGACCTTCATTCTACTTCCCAGAGGGTCTCCTCCTTAGAAAAATCTGTTCTGGCGCTACAGCAGCACACGGAGGAATTGGAAAACAGGAACAGGAGGAACAACCTCCGTATTTATGGTCTACCGGAATCTTTAGAAGGGGACGACCCTGTGCTCTTTTTCTCCTCCTTTCTCCCGAAGCTTTTGGATATGCCGTCCACCACTTCCCTCAATATTCAGAGAGCGCATAGACTTGGTCCTCGCTCGTCTACATCAACCAAGCCAAGGGGAGTCATTATCCTTTTTTTGAAGTTCACAGATCTTCTCTCTGTTCTTTCAGCTTCCAGAGCCAAGCGTCAGATCTCCTGGTTGGGTCAGAGAGTATATCTTTCCCAAGATGTTTCAAATGCTACTGCCTCTCGTCGGAAGGAATTTTTGTCCCTGCGAGCTCCTTTGAGGTCCCTTGGTGCTAGATTTGGTTTATTTCACCCATGCACTTTCAAAGTTACGTACCAGAATCAAACTTGGACCTTCCAGAATCCTGCTGAACTCAAAAATTTCATTCATATCCGCTCTAATTCTGCTATGGAGACCTCTTCCTCTTCTTGTGGCTGATTGTTTAATTGTTTTACACTTTCAGATTACTTGAAATGTCTAACTTTTGCTTCCCTTACAGGTCATCCATTTTTGTCCCTGTCTCTGTTTCCGTTTATTAGTTTTCTCCGTATTAGATTATAAATATACTTTCTTACTCCCATGTTTCTAACTTCAAACTCCCCCTATCCTTTGTCTAATAATTGTGTCTAGTTTTTGTCCTTCAACAATCCTTTTTGACTTCTCTGCTCTTCGCTTTCTCAGTTCTTTCTTTTATGTGTCGCTCTTGAATTTTCACCCTTTGATCGTCATAGTATGTCTTCATGTTCTCAAATGTTACTCATTCTTTATTCATTTATCTAGATGGCCCGACTTCCTCTCCACCTGGCTCTTCGGTTATGTTCTTTGTTCCGGTGCGATCCGGCCTGGTCTCCCGTCTTGGGGGATCTGTCTCGTTGAGTGTCGCCATTTCCCCGTTGTCCTATTTCGTACTCCCCTCAGGTATGTTTTCCTCAGTCATCCCTCTGGGATATGTGCTGTCTCTCCTTGTACTTACTTTCCTTTCCCGCCTCCGTTTTCCTTTTCTCTCCCCTGTACTGGTTGATCACTTCCGATTCTCCTTTGTTTCTCTTTATCTCTTTCCTTCTTTTCTCAACCTACTTTTTCGATACTTCTCAAAATTTTCTCCTATTCGACTTGTCCTTTGCGTATGCCTCTTCTTCTTTACTTCTTCTGTCCTATTTGATTCTATGTTATTTGTTAATTCAAAGTTATTACCTGGAATGTAAAAGGTTTTATTAACCCTATTAAGCGGCAGAGAGTTTTGTCCCATTTGGCCTCCTACAATCCAGATATTGCTCTCTTGCAAGAAACTCACCTTAATGATGTTGAATCTCTGAAGTTGAAAAGAAGTTGGGTGGGTACAGTTTTATTTTCACCCTCTGACAACAAAAAGAATGGAGTTGCTATCCTCTGTCACAAGAGGCTTAAATGTACGGTTCTGTCTCAGGAGACGGACTCTGAAGGTCGTTGGATACTGGCCAAATTACTGCTTAACTCTATTCCTTTGACTGTTTTTAATGTCTATGGGCCTGTACAAGCAGACTGTTCTTTTTGGCCTTTGATTACAGAGAAATGTGTTCAATATAAGGATGTATCATTTGTTTTTGGTGGTGATTGCAACCAGATTGTTGATCCGTTCCTTGACCGTAAATCCACAGTCCGTTTCACACCACACAAACCCCACAAAAATTTCTTAATACTATTTCACAATCACACCTTATCGATTCGTGGCGTCTTTCACACCCTGACACGTTGGATTATTCCTTTTTCTCTCCCCCTCACTCATCTTTCTCTCGCCTTGACTATATTTTCCTCTCTAAATCTTTATCTCAGAATGTTCTGTCTTCTTCCATTGAACCTATTGTCATCTCGGACCACGCTCCCATCGTGACAGATTTTGACCTACTCCCACCACATCCTAAACCTTCCCGTTGGCGCTTTAACAGTGCTCTTCTTACTGATCCCAATTTTTCTTCTTCTTTTCGCTCTTTCGTTGAGGAATTTTTTTCTCTTAATTCAGACCCTAGTATTTCTTCCCACACTCTGTGGGATTCCTTTAAAGCCTCTGCGAGGGGTTTCATCATTGACTTTGTCTCTCGGAAGAAGAAACAGTTTACTCAAAAGCGGAAATCCTCCCTGGCCCATATAAAAATTCTGGAGCACCAGTTCTACACTTCTTCTGATAAATTTATGTCACCGGACCTCCTGCGAGCTAAGCTAGAATTCAACAAATTAACCACGGATAATGCTTCTTCGATTCTTCTTCGCAGTAGTGCACGGTATTACGGAGGTCGCAATAAATCTGGTAAGCTCTTGGCCAATTATCTTAAATCCCGTAAGGAGCGCACTCTTATAGACTCTATATATTCTTCTGCTGGCAGTCTTCTCCACAGAGACAAAGAAATCCTTGAGCAGTTTCAATTGTTCTATCAGAATCTCTATACCCCAGAGTGTCCTCCCACTCCTTCCCTTATTCAGAGTTATTTTGAGAAGCTCCCTACACCGTCTAATTCTCACCTGAATTTTCCGGATCTTGACCTCGATCTCTCTCTCCATGAACTCTCCGCAGCCTTGTCAGCCCTTACTAAAGGCAAAACCCCTGGCCCTGACGGCTTTCCTGTGGAATTTTATTTGCACTTTTCAGACATTTTACTGCCTAAACTTTTAATTCTCTTTCAATCATTTTCCTCATCTGGTAAGGCTGAAGGCACCTTTCAAGATGCTACCATCTGTCTGATCCCCAAAGAAGGTCGCGACCACCAATTTTGTAAAAATTACCGACCGATTTCGTTAGTCAATGTAGACTACAAAATCTTTGCCAAATTACTTGCAATGCGCCTAGACCCCCTTATGCCTCACCTCATTGGCAAAGAGCAATGTGGCTTCGTTAAGGGCAGGCTTACTTCAGACAACTCTCGCCTTTTTCTTAACGTCCTAAATAAAGCTCCCTCACTTTCAACCCCTCTTGCTGCTATCTCTGTTGACGCAGAGAAGGCCTTTGACAGGGTTGACTGGTCTTTTTTGTTTGCTTCATTGCGGTGGCATGGCTTTGGTCCCAAATTTATATCCCTTATCTCTCTCCTATATTCTGCCCCCAAGGCCTCGGTACTTGTGAATGGACAACTCTCCCCATCTTTTAATCTTCAGAGGGGTGTTCGCCAAGGTTGTCCTCTTTCCCCACTTCTTTTTGTCTTATCTCTCGAACCCTTTTTATCCTCCATTCGCAATAACACTTCCATTTCTGGTTTCCCATATGGCTCTAATCAATTGAAACTTTCTGCCTATGCGGATGACATCTTATTATTTATTTCTGACCCTGAGTCCTCCGTTCCCCCCTTGTTATCCGAGTTTCACTCCTTTTCTTTGGTTTCCGGTTATAAGATCAACTCGGACAAAACTGAAATTCTCCCTCTCACCTCATCCTGTCTCCCCCATCTTTTCTCTGCTACTGGTTTTGCCTGGAGTAGCTCCAAGATTAAGTACCTTGGCATTCTGTTTTCCAATTCCATCTCATCCTCGGTTAAATTGAATTTGTCGGCAGTTATTTCCAGGATTGATCAGTCGCTCTCAGCCTGGAATCCCCTCTTTCTTTCCTGGTGGGGTCGTTTGGATTCAATTAAAATGATGATTGCCCCTATTTTAATTTATACCTTCTCTATGTTACCGGTTCATATCCCTACATTTTTCTTTAAAAAAATTGATTCTCTTCTTTCTCGTTTTCTTTGGAAAGGCAAGAAATCCAGAATTTCTATTGCCACCCTCCGCAAGCCTAAATCTAATGGTGGGGTTAACTTCCCTGATTTCCGTCTTTATCATAGATCCTTTTCTTTACGTCAAGCTTCGAGATGGATCTCATCAACTCTTTCTCCTTTCACACCCCTTTGGCTTCTCATTGAACAATCTTTACTATTACCCTTCTCCTTTGCCGAGGTGATGCGATTCTCTGCCAGGAATCCTTTTTCTCTTTGCCCCCTATTCAAACATACCTCTTCTCTTTTAAGTCCTTTGGTTCTTCCCTCCGAGGTCACACATACATCCTTCTTAAATTCTCCTATTTGGTATAACTCTCTTATTCTTTTCAAAAATAGACCCATTTTTTGGAAAGCGTGGAGGGTAAAGGGCGTAATGTGGGTCAACCAACTTTTTGATGGTGTATCCCCTTGCTCTTTTCCCCAATTTCAACTTTTATTTCGGTGCCCTCGTTCCTTTCTGTGGAAATTCACAATCCTCATGGCAATTATCCTTGACCGTTATTACTCTCTTCCCTCCTCATCATCATCGTCACCTCCTCCTTCTCTTCTTAATATTCTTGCTACACTCCCTAAAGCATCTCTCATCTATAAATCTTTTGTATCTCCTAATCCTAATCGTGTCAAATGTAAAGTGGAGCTTTCTTGGGAAACGGATTTTTGTTGTACTTGGCCGATCGCTCTTTGGGATAAGCTGTGGTCCAGATCTTTAAAAATTTCCCGCTCTGCCTCTCTTACTCAATCCTTATTTTATCTGTATCACAGGCTCTACCTTTCTCCCCTTTCTTTATCCCGCTTTTCTCCCTCCTCTGACTCTAAATGCTGGACTTGTGGCTCTTCGGATGCTGACCTTTTCCACATGTTTTTTCTGTGCCCAGTTGTTTCTACCTTTTGGGGGAAAGTGTGGTCATGCCTCTCTCGTATCTTCCCTCTCCCTTCCTCTTTCACACACTCTTTTCTCTTTTTGGGTAGCCTTTCTGATTCCTTGAATCTCCCTGCTCATCTACACGGTCTTTTTGACCTGACGCTTGCGCTTGCCTTCCAACATATTTCTTCCAACTGGAAATCTCTAGCTTCTATTTCCTTACAAGGCTGGTGGAATTCATTATGCCACTTTCACAGATTGGACGTCTCCTTTGCCTCCACTTGTAAACCTGTTCGTAATGTTGATTTTTTCTGGTTGCCTCTTACCACGTATTTGGACTGCTTGGCCCTAAAGAAACCTATATGTCTCAATGCAGAAAATTTTAAACCTCCTTGAACGTCAGGAACTCTCTCCTTTTGCTATCCAGTATGGGTTTTGTTTAATATTATTGCTTGTTTTATGATGGTAATTTTGCATCGCTGATTTATACGATTTGAATATGTGTCGTAATTATTAGATAATGTATGGTCTATATTATTATCTTTACGTCTTCCTTTCCCCCTCTTTTCCTCCATTATCCTATCCCTCCCATTGCCTCCCTCAATGTTAAAATTCTCTTAAAATGCTTTGTGGGTTTTTAACAGTGATATTAGCAGTGTTGAGCTTTTCAATGGTTTCTGTATTATTGCAATGTATGCTGATATCTTTCTTTTGTTATCAACTCTTTAATAAAGCTTTCAAACATAAAAAAAAGAAATGCTGTAACTCTGTCTGATAATAACATCTTTAGATTCAATGGCCAACTGTACAGGCAAAGCTGCGGGACCGCCATGGGAGCCAAATTTGCTCCTCCGTATGCCTGCATTTTCATGAGCCAAGTGGAAACATACTGGCTATGGGATTCAAAATTCTCAGACTTCACTGCCCACATCATTATGTGGCGCAGATACATAGACGAAATTCTATGCATCTGGCAAGGTGCCATACTCCTCCTTCAGGAATTCCTTAAAGAACTGGACAATATTCCCTGGGGGATAAAAACCACTGCCAATTACTCCAAAACAGAAATCAACTTCCTAGATCTGACATTATATGTCAAAGAAAACATCCTACACAGCAAACTTCATAGGAAGGAAACAGCTGAAAACTCCATTCTAAGGGTGGATAGTTGCCACCCTATGCACAACATAAGGAACATTCCAAAAGGAGAGCTTCTACGTACCCGTAGAAATTGCAGTGAGGACGAGGTATTCATGGACAAAGGTAAAGAAATAGTATCCAGACTTGAACAACAAGGATTCAACCGAATTACCCTTGAAAACACACTAAAAACAGTCTCAAAAATTGAACGAACAAGTACCCTGAGACCTAAACACAAAAAAGATGAAGATCCGGCAATTTGTTTTATTACCAATTTTCACAATGGACATCAGCACATCCAAAAAATCCTGAAACGACACTGGCACCTACTAAACACAACCCAAGTCTAAATGAACATCTCAAAGACCACCCGGAAATGACTTTCCGCAGGGCACCAAACCTGAAGAGTATGCTGTGCCGCTCCGAATTCAATGATGGACGTAAAAAAATAACCACATTTCTGGACAGACCTATTTGTTGTCACACTTGCCACAATTGCAGTATGTGCAAACTCAGCATCAACAAAACCACTGAAGTACCGATGCCACAAGGTAAAAAGTTTATCATCAAAGAATGGATTGACTGCACCAACCAGTTTGTCATCTATGTGATCATTTGTCCCTGCAACCAACCATACATTTGGAGTACTATTCGACCCCCACGTACCCGGATCCAAGAACACTACAGGAACATACACAAATACAACACTGGCCACCCGCTGACTGAACACTTCCACAATGCACATCCGCATAAAAAAGACTTTACCTTCTTTGGCGTAGAACTTGTACGACCAGCCAAAGGAGCGGGCAATCGTGACCTCAAACTTAGGAGGAGAGAAAGTGAACTCATCCTCCTTTTCAACACGGTCAAACTTGGTCTAAATAAAGATGCTGAGATGCATGTCTAGTTAGGTGAATGAATGCCTGTCACTTATATCCCATTGCATTTTCTCTTTTTTTCCCACCAGAGCCCTTCCCAGAACCCCGACTGTCTGACCCGGAAGCAGTCGCCACATGATACATAAATAGTGTCCCTCCCCCCGCAGACAACTTGCTTTTACCGACCGCCTAGACAGACAGCATTAGGGGACACACCTTCCAATATATGACTAATAGGAAAGCCAACCCTACGGCCACTGTTTAACCATCCCCCTTCCTCCACCAGGCTCAGGCCTCGATCAAGGTTCCTAACCCACCCGGTCCTTTTTTATGCTTTCCCTCAGATTCAAGGACGTTTTTCTTTCAACTTTATTGACAGGACATCGGAGTCCTTTCAGAATTCCCTACGGTAAGCGCGCTGATCTCTGACATGCCACCTTGACCTCTCAGCTGCTCACTATTTTCTTAGATCATGTTTTCACACACGTACCCCACATTATCTATTTACCCTCGTCACTTCCACCCACTTCCCAGTTTCTAAGCAACCATTCTCTCTTGCAGTTACCCATAGCACTCGAGACCCAGCAGATACTTTTAGAATACTAGTTATGGCTACCGACTGGGTCCCTTCCGACTTCTCGATCACCTTCCGTTGTTCATAATTCTAATTCTAATTTCCCTCCTCTTTTGTTAACCCTTTCATCCTTCCTGACCTGGCAACTTGACCTGTCCGTTTAATACCGTAATCTCATTACTATATACCATTGTTCCTATGGCATTTTTTACCATCGTAATGCATTCCTTGCTCAAATACGTGCACGCTGTACATTTTTGGTTCATAACTGTTTATCAAACTTTCCAAATGCTGATTATGATGTCTCGATGACTTTTACATCTGGATCCATACATCGCCTTCAAACCTTGCTCTACTATATTCTGTCTCTACCATCTCGAATGCAGTCTTTGCTTAAACATGCGTGATGTAAATACCACAGAGTTTCCAACTGTATATTTACTTTCCATGCACATATTGGGGGGTCCGTTTTGGCATATATGGAACTGCTTTCCTCTACTGTTCCTCTCTCTCTCCTTATGTTCGGGGTCTTATACTTCATGCATCTCGACATCTCTCTATCATTCTAATACCGCTTTGATCTCCAAACTTTTTCTCATTTATCCCTAATACTTACCTCTCTTCTCCCTCCCGCTCCTCACATGTACCTCCATATTGCTCTAACTTCTATACTCTGTTTCATACACTGCTACAACAACTTGTTCAAATTATTTGCACCAATCTCGACCCTTTGACGGACTTTTCCCTAACGCTAAATATCTATATGATGATATACTTTATAATATATTATCCTGTCCATACACTGTTATACAATGCACGTCCGACCATACATATGTACCATTTTTCTCATTCCTTTTCTGTTGAATCTGCATGCTTATGTCACATATCACCACAGCCCTGAGGAAGCCCCAGGCCGAACGGCCATGTAATGGGGTGAAACACGTGTTGGCTGTATTATTCTTGTTGCTCACCAATGAGAAAGTCACTATATCTTATGCAACTGCAATTAAACACATTTGTATAGAATCAAGACTGCTCTCCCTGGAATTTTCTCCGCAAATATTAACAAACAATCAAGATATGTCCTAACACCTTCTTGAAACTCTGACCCTACATAGCATTGAACGCAATCTCTCCTTACTGTCAAATTAACTCTCCCGACTTAGAGAAGAGGTTAAATCCCTCAACCCAGGAACCCGACTCTCGCGTGTCTATGCCCCCCACCCCAACCGGTTAATCCCGCCAACTACAATTTTCATCATTGGAATACTTACCCCTCCACAACTGTATATCTAGGCCTCGCCACACCTTGAACCTCCTCTCCCCAACTGACCTCTCTGACTTATCTAATTCCTACCTTCCTACCACTACAGTTAACAAGCCACCTCCCCCTTACTCCTACATCCCTGTTATTAGGGGGACCAACAGAATTCCCTCTTGTTCTGCCCCCCCAGATCTCCTCTCAACTCACCTCCATCCACACATCCTCCCTCCCAAAATAACCCTAATCCTCTTGCCTGCATGATAACTGCCGATCTGCTGTCCGACATGCCACTGAAATCTCCGAATCTATCCTGAATGAATCCATTGACATAGCGTTCCTCACGGAAACCTGGCTTAATGAACACTCAACAACCATGCTTGATCTACTCACCCCCCCGGATACTCTATCCTCAGAAAAGACAGACCTGACAGAATAAGAAGCGGACTGGCCATCATCTTCAAAAACGAACTTCAGCTCTCCCTTGACAACAACTTGGACCACTCCACCTTCGAATACCTTGAAGCTAAGCTTAACATTCTAGGCACCCACTCCATTCATCTACATACTATCTACCACCCTCCTGGAGATCCACACCCCTTTTTGACTTGATTACTCAATCCTCATTATCCAACTCTAAAAATGTCTGTCTTGGGGACCTCAACCTCCATTTGAATGACCCCAATGATCCCACCCCCACCCTCTTCACCAACCTTCTCAAGATCTACAAACTCAAACAAATTTGTCAATTCCCTACGGACACCAAAGGAGCCATCCTGGATGCCATCATTACTAATAATGGCTTAGCTGCCCTGACCGACATCATCCCCATTGACTGGTCAGACCAACACCTCATACTGTTCACCATCTCCATTACACAGCCTCTCCTCACCTCAAAACAAAGTAATCCTATGAAATGGACCAGAAATCTAAAACGTATCCCTCCTGGTGAACTCAAGTCCAAACTCCAAGCTCAACTGCTTTGCACTCCTCTCTCACAAAATGTAAATGAGCTTACTGATCACTTTAAAAAAGCCGTCACGGATGCCCTTGACCAATTGGCCCCTCCTAAACTTAAAACTCTAGGAAACATCCCTTTCAAATCTTGGTTTTACCCAAAACTTAACAACGAACAATGCTCATTAAGACTAATTGAAAGAACCTGGAGACAACATCCCTCCCACTCAAACCTGACACTCCTCATATCAGCTAGATCCACAGACAAAATCACATTTTTAATGAAAAGGCATCCTTCTTCCGTACACAACTCGATCGGGCCAAAAACAGACCTAGAGAACTGTTTAAAATTATCCGGCACCAAACCTCCTCAGCTCCCCCTAACCCAATGGCCTCAACTGCTAAATGTGAAGAAATCACCCACTTCATCTTCGAAAAAATAGCCAAAATAGATCAATTCTTCCTCTCAACGCAGATCCCAACTAACCCCCTACTTTCCCCTGACATCACCTCCAATTCTCTCTCCAGTCTCCTGAAACCCCTAGCTCCCCCTTCACACCCACCCGTTACCTCACCGCTCCCTAACTCCTACTCACAAATTCCTTTTCCTATTCCCTCCCTAATCTACTCCTCACACCCTCCCACCCTTACTCCTCTCACACCCAACCTCTCAAACTCACGACTGAAAAACAACGCCACCTGGCATAATTTCCTCCCCGTGTCTGAGCACTAAGTCCACAGCATTATTACTAAACTAAAACCATCCTCCCATACCAAAGACCCCCTCCCTTCTAACCTTGTTCAAGACCTAAAGCACATCATTGTCCCATCATTGACTACAATCATCGATACCTCCCTTGCTACGGGAAATGTCCCCAGCTCCCTCCCACTTGGTCAAATCTCCCCATTATCAAAAACGCTAATGCTGATCCCAATGACTTAAACAACCTCCGCCCTATCACCGACCTCCTCCTTCTCTCTAAAGCACTCGAATAATATGTCTTACTCCAGTTAGACAAACACATTGAAAAATTCAACCTTCTTGACCCCTTACAATCAGGCTTCAGAAAAGGCTGCAGCACTGAAACTACCATAATAAACATTGTTTATGACATCCACCACTCCCTTGAAACACCTCTTCTTATCCTCCTTGATCTCTCCGCAACTTTTGACACTGTCGACCACTCTGCCCTCCTTAATGTGCACAAAGATCGCTTCGGCCTCAATGGTACTACCCACAAATGGTTTGTCCCCTATCTTCAACATCGAAGCGAACACATTAAAATCCATGACTGTCTCTCTAAACCCACACTGGTCAATCTAGGAGTCCCACAAGGATCTATTATCTCACCCTCACTCTTTAACCTCTTTATGGAACCCCTCACCCTCATTCTTAAGCAAGCTGGTATCAACTACCATCGATAAGCTGATGACACCCAACTCTATTACAAGATCAAAACCCACACTGACATCATACACCTTAATAACACCCTCACTAAAATCCAATCCTGGTTCCACCTTAATCATCTCAAACTCAACCCCAAAAAAACGGAAATCCTCCTCTTCTCCCTCAAAAACAACCCTCTCCCCATTCAAACTTGGATCCCCGAACTCAATGCCCTCAACTGCTCTCTCTCCTTGTCCAATTCAGTTAAATCTCTTGGTATCTCCATCGATAACAGTCTTAACCTCAACGTCCACATAAACAATTCAGCTAAAGGAGCCCTCTTCACTCTTCATCATCTCAAGAAAATCAAGCCCTTTCTCCCTATGGAAGATTTTAAATTAGTGGTTCAATCCCTGGTCCTTTCACGAATCGATTACGGCAATGCCATCCTCACTGGAATCCCCAAGGTCCACCTAGCCCCACTCAAATCTGTTCTCAACCTTGCAGCCAGGCTCATCACCAACTTCAAATGGTTCAACCACATTGCTCCAGCTCTCAAAACCCTAAAATGGCTCCCCATCGAAGGCAGATCTGCCTACAAAAACACATGCATCACACACAAAGTCCTCCATCAAAATGCACCAACTTACCTCGCCAATAAACTCTGCAAAGCGGGCAGCACTCGACCCCTTAGAAGCACCAACGTTCTCCTCCTTGTCCCACCCCTACTAAAAAATAAATCCACTCAATCCCGTTCCTTCTCCGGAAATGCCCCTCACATCTGGAATGCCCTCCCCAAAGACCTACGATGCAACCCTGCCTACACCTGCTTTAAAAGAGATCTCAAAACTCACCTCCTCAATAAATATTGGAGGTCTCTTCCTGTGCCTTAAACCTACTCCTCCACATCTTTAGGCTTTTCCACACCTAGCTCCTAGTACTTGCATTACATGATATGTACTACCTTAAACCTCTTGTTATTCCCTGTCTTACCTGCCGTTTTTCCTATATTTGATGCTGTAAATGTAAATTTTGTAATTCTGTTTTACCATGTATGTATCTCAGCCTTGTTAAGCTCTCTGTCATTTTTTTATTCATTGATGCTGTAACTCGTTCTCTCACTGTAACTAGCTCTACCCTGTAAAGGGCTCTGATACCTCTGGGCCCCGTCAGCGCTATATAAAAACTCTAAAATAAATAAATACTGGAGGGCCATGTCTATGAATGGATCAGAAAAAAACAAGGAAGGGATAGAAGAAAATGGAAAGGACCTATAGCATTGGTAGCATCCTGCCATGCTGAACTGTCGCATCATCTTGGAACCTTGCATGAAATCCTTTTGGAGCCCATGATGACCATCTGTTAACCTGTATTATTTACTGTTTACTCAACAAAGCCTTCTGTAAACATACGTGTTGTGAATTCTTAGGCCTACATTCCTCTAAAAGTTACCAACAATCTTCTGTTAACAACACAAGAGAAGTTAAAGAGGGATTAGTAAAATGTTACAAAACAAAGTAAGGGGAAAAAAGCTACAGACAGGAGGACGTCAGTGGAAGAAAATGATGAAATAAAAAAAACGTATACAAGGAAGCAAGTATGTGTAATGAAAGTAGAACTAAAGAAGATGGAGTAAATAGAAGATACAGAATAACATAATGCATACTCGTTGAAAAGTAGAAAATATAAACATGACTTAGCAGCACCAGCAGGAATGGATGCGGAGGCTGTGTCTGGTCCATGTGTCAAGTGGTGGGTCTGTTCTCAAACAAGAAAAGATAAAGGAGATATCAAATAGCTATTATCAGTAGGTACTCTTTAAAAAAGCTATTTTACACAGGCAAACAATTCTACTGCCTGAATAAGAAATCTTTCCCTCCCTTCACTTTAACCCTAAAATTAAAATAGCTCCACCTTAGGCACAGTTTCCTACAATTGGTATTTCTCCTCCACCCACAAAAACTGTTTTGCTTTTTAGTCAAAGTCTAATTTTGTCTCTACAAAAGCTATTGGCAAAGTCAGTCTACTTCAGTTTGCTACACTGCATAGAGATGGAGAGGAGATATGTAAAAGAGGATGAGAAAAAAGGTTTATGTCACCCTTAATCTCTTAGCTGCTATGCCTTCCCCCCCCCCCCCCGTGCGAAGCCTTTTTTTGGCTATTAGGGGTAGTTTGTGCTTAGGCCCCCATAACTTTTAATCTCCATAAGGTATCCATGCCAAATTTGAATCATTTTTTTCCAACATCCTGAGGGTTCTAAGGATACCCAGGGTTTGTGAATTCCCTAGGAGGGGACTGAGAAATTAGCAAAAATACAGCAAAAGTTTCGGTTTTCGGGAAACATGGGGAAGAACGCATCTCTTTTTTCCATGCAAATGGTATCAGTGAAGGGATTGTGGTACTAAAATAACCCTCTTCCCAGGAACAGGCAGACTTTTGTCAGAAAACCAAATTGTTCTACACCGTTTTGGTACTTTACTGGAACATAGCCAATGTTTCAAATTTTTGTGCTTTCAACCTCTTTCCAGTTAGTGGTAGAAATGGATGGGAAAAGAAATAATGGGTCCTGGACAGCTATACATTTCTGAAAAGGAGACAGAATATTGAATTCAGCAAGGGGTCATTTGTGTAGATCCTTCAAGGTTTTCTTATAGAAAGTAACAGTTGAAATAAAACATATTTAAATTGAGTTGAAAAAAACAGCTGTTTGTGCCTACATTTTCACCTGTAGCTTCTTCTAACTATATTTAGTTTATGAAGCGATATACCGTTACATTTGCTGGTCCCTACTTGTTGCAGGGATATATTGGGCTTGCAGGTTCATCAAGAACCAGAGGTACCCAGATCCCGCGATAGGAAGCGGCCCAATACACAACATGGACAAATGACATTATTCCATTGAAAACAGACTCTTTTTTCAAATGTGCCTAGCTGTGGGTTTTGGGCCCTAGCTCTGCTGGCATCAAGAGAAACCTAGCAAACCTGTAATTTGTTTTTTAAATGAGACACCTTGGGGAATTCAGGATGGACTGACTTGCGTGGCTCTCTCCAACTTTCTTACCCAGAATCCCTTGCAAACCTCACAATCTGTTTAAAAAAGCATATTTTCTTTACATTTTTGTGATGGAAAGTTCTGAAATCTGCAGGGCGCCACAAACCTCCTTCCACCCAACATTCACACAAGTCTCCCAAAAAAACAGTAGCTAATTTGTGTGGGTAGGCTTAGTGCCCACAACAAAAAATGGCACAAAACACAACATGGATACATCACATTTTGCCACAGAAAACTGACCTTTTTTTAATGTTCCTAGCTGTGGAGCTTTGGCTCTAGCTCAGCTGGCACCTAAGGAAACCTAGCAAACATGTACACTTTTGAAAACCAGACACCCTGAAGAATCCAGGATGTGGTGACATATGTGGCTTACAACAAGTTCTGTAACCCAGGACCCGTTGCAAACCTAAAACGTTGTTTAAAAAACAAACACTCTCCTCACATTTCTGTGATGGAAAGTTTTGGAATCAGTGAGGAGCCACAAACTACATTCCAGCCATCATTTCCCCAAGTTTCCCCATAAAATGGTACCTTACTTGCGTGGGTAGGCCTAGTGCCCGCGAAAGAAAACGGCCCAAAAAGCAACGTGGTCACATCACATTTTTCCACTGAAAATAGACCCTTTTTTGCAATGTGCCTAGCCATGCGTTTCGGGCCCTAGCTCAGCAGGCATCTAGGGAAACCTAGTAACCCTGTACATTTGTGAAAACTAGACACCTAAGGAAATCAAAAATGGTCTGAGTTGTGTGACTCTCTCCATGTTTTTTACCTCAAATCCCATGCAAACCTCAACATTTGTCTAAAAAAACTATTTTTCCTCACATTTCTGTGATGGAAAATTCTGGAATATGCAGGGAGCTTCAAATGTCCTTCTAACCAAAATTCCTCCAAGTCTCCCAATAACAAATAATACCTCATTTGTGTGGGTAGGCCAGGTGAACGTGACAGGATATGGCCCAACACATTTTGTGGAGTCATAAAAATAATCTATCACAAAATGATCTGGTTTTGCAATGGGGTAACCTGGGTTTCTGGTCCCAAGCTCAGCAGCTATACAGGGAAGCCTACCAAATGTAGACATTTCTAAAAACTAGACACCTGGGGGAGTCAAAGGATTTCTTACCTAATAGATCCTGCAAACTTCAAATATAAAAATCACATTTTACTCACATTTCTGTGTGCAAACGTTGTGTGATCACTGTGCCGGCACAACTTTTCTACCACCCCGCATTCCCCAATAAAAACACTATCTCACTTGTGTGGGTGGGCCAAGTGGCTGAGATAGAGAAGGGCCCAAGATGTATTGTGGGGACATCAAAATTATCTATCACAAAATGGCCTGGTTTTGCAAGGGAATAACCAGCATTTTTGGTCCTGGGCTCGGCGGCAATTTATGGAAACCTACCAAACTCAGACATTTCTGGAGGCTAGACATTCGGGCAGTCTAGGGAGATGAGGCTTGCATGGACACCCCAACATTTACTTACCCTGAATCTCCTGCAAATCTCAAATTAGGCTAAAAAATCAAATTTATGGATTGGTGTGCTGCACTCCCGTCCGCATGCGCTGTGTGGTGTATTGTGCTACTGCAAACCCTGATGCCTGCCCTGTAGGGTCAGTTTGGTGCACCTCTCCATGTCCCTCCTGTACTCTGTTATCCGAGTCCATGTCCCTACCCCAATTCCTCCTGCCTACCATGATTCAATGTACCATACTTGAGAACATTTTGAACTTGGTAAGAGGGAGATTTTGAAAAAAAAATGGGGTATTGATTTTCCCCTTTGAGTTACATTGAAAAAGAGGAGATTGTAGACAGGAGACAGATGAAATAAAGCCCATTTGAGCTGAAAAACATTGGACGTTTCATGGCTGAAACGGGTCTGTTGCCATGTATGGTTGTACTACCACTGCCTCTTCCTTCTGCCCACAATGGTCTATTATATTGCCACAGCCTCTCTTGCCAGTCCTGTATTGTTGGTGTGTTGCCCCTGTCCCCCTTTCCACTGCCCTCCATAGTATGTTGTGCTGCCACTGCCCTTCCTGCCTGCCCAGTGTGGTCAAATTGTTGCCTCTGCACTCTCCTACCTGCCTTCAATTTTCAGAGTCCGTGCCCCTGGCCTCTGCCTCTCAACAGAATCCCAATGAACAACTAGATTGCTAACATTCTATATTTATTACAAAAGTGTGGAACGCCTGACGTCATCTTGATGTAACAAAACTGTAATACCTAGAGTATTTCCTTTAGAAATTACATATATGAGAGGGTCTTATTTGCATCAAAAGTATGGTTAGTGCTCTAAAAAACAAAAATGAGGACATATTTTCTGAGTTTTCAAATAGCGACAAAGAACTTTTAAATTATTTGTAATCTTTATGTTTTTTTATCCACCTGACCACTTGATTAAATGTTGCACCTTGGCGAGAGGATGTGGTGTTACTTCCAGAGCTGCAGACTTTGCAACTGGGGAACCAGGTTGGAGTTTCTGCTTCAGCTCAACATTCTGTGATTGTGGTCAAATCACTTAATCTCCCCATGTCTACAACCAAAATGAATTTGATCTTGTGTGATGTAACCAATGCTCATGGAAAGCATTCCAATGCCTGACAAGTCTGCACTATATAAAACTGCAAATACACAAAAAATAAGTGTTTTGCACATTTCTGTCATTGGGCTACATGTGGGCTACATCTGGGTGATATTTGTGCTGCATTTAGGCTCTTTTGTGTCTGGTGGCCATCTTGGGAGATTTATTTGGTATTAAGTTTCCTAATTTCCTCATTTACTGCAGTCTCCTCAGTAGGAAATGCTTTCAGTTTTTAACTTTGATTCCATCAAGAAGGTATTCAGATATGTCACACATTTGCCATAAATTCTGAATGTTAGCACTCTAGTTGCTCATTAGATCACTGTAGTAAAGCTACTGCTCACCACGGAAGTCTGCTGCTGGTATTAAAAGTGCATGTTTCAGTCTGCATATCAGAATTTTTTAATGAAAAAGAAGAGGATTTGAGAAGTCACTCAAAATGTGCCCTAATTTTTCTTTCGTCAGCACTAATCATAATTTCTATGGCAAAATGAACCCCCTCAGTGTGTTCCTTTTTAAATTAAATGTTTAAAGTGTTACCAGTTTATTCCAATCAAGATGGCTTCAGGTGTGCCATACTTTTGTCAAAGTAAGACAGTAAGAGCTCTTGTTTTCTTTAGAACACTCTAGGAAGCTGCAGTAGAACACAAAGGAATCAACTGACAGTCTCTGCCCTTGTTGGATGTACTTGTTTTACTGAGAATGTCAGACTTCATTCTCACATGACTGAGAAAGATAATGTGAATTTACAGAAAATATGCTTTCAGTTATCTTATAGATCACCTTCCAAACCTCTGTGGGAAAAGCATGAGAAAATAGTTTTCTCTCTAACATGATTCATGATATCACAGCAGAAGGATTTTTCACATGGTAAAATCACCTTAGCACACACCACAATTCCTAAAATGAGTATGGTACCATAAACAAATGATTTATTATGTAACTAAAGTCTTAAAACCTTTTATTAACTGCAATGCTTTTTAATGAGGTGCTATCATTTATATTGGTCCCAAGATGGCTGCCAACACTTCTTGGATGAATTGCTGACAGCCAATCAGATCTCACGATGAGATGTGTGGTTAGGCTCCGCCCAGATATATATGTGATTTTACTTTTGATTTTCTCAGGAACTACTGAACGGATTTACACCATTTAAGCAAAAGGCACATGCCTGACCTGAGGACTACCTCTTTGCCAAATTTCAAGTAATTCTGTTCAGCCGTTCGGGCTGTACCTTCGACTAAAGGTCCTATGGGAAAATGCATGAGGAAAACCCGTTTTGGGACCGCCCTTTTTTCTCAGCCCCCACTTGACAAATCACCCTGAGACTTTCAGGGTTGGAGCTGAGCGGAGCGCCCCATTAGTTTTGAAAATTTCACGAAGATAAGTCAACCGGCGCCAAAGTTATTCAAAATAGAATTTTCAGATTTCCTATGGAAACTCGGTCCTAACTATAACTATCTACTGGCGACCGGCAGTGGATAATATATATATATATATATATATATATATATATATATATTACCTACTGGCGGTCGCCAGTAGGTAGTTATAGTTAGGACCACGTTTCCATAGGAAATCCGCAACATTCTATTTTGAATAACTTTGGCGCCGGTCGACGAATCCTCGCGAATTTTTCAAAATAGGTGGGGCGCTACGCTCCGCTCCTACCCTGAAAGTCTCGGGGGATTCGTCAAGCGGGGGCTGAGATAAAAGGGGGGTCCCAAAACGCGTTTTTCCCATGCATTTTTCCATAGGACCTTTAGACAGGGCTACAGCCCGAACGGCTGAACAGAATTACTAGAAATTTGGCAGAGAGGTAGTCCTCAGGTCAAGGAAGTGCCTTTTGTAGGTTTGGTGTAAATCTGTTCAGTAGATTCTGAGAAAATAGCCTTTAAATCAATATATATATCTGAGCCAGCTTACGGTGCGCTTACGGTACGCTTACCGTACGCGTACGGTGGCGTGCGCGAGCGCGATTCTGATTGGCTCTTAGATCTTAGTAAACATTCGAATCGGCCGAAACCAGGAAGCGGCGGCCGCCATTTTCTCTCTCGCACTGAGAGTTAGGTTTTAAAATAAAGCCCAAAAACATGTAAAGGGGCTGTTTAGACAGCTCCCACACACATAGCCATGTTGAGGGAGTCCCCAAAGATCCCCCAAGGCCAAAAATGGAATTTTTATTTTTTTGCTAAATTCGCCGATTACGCTTACCGTACGCGTACGGTAAAAAATTATAAAAAAAAAAAATCTATCCACACTCTCCCCACCCCGTGTGCAATTGGTGGGCGAAGGCCACCAATTGGGCATGGCTTATTAGTGGTGTGATAAACTATAATATTTTTAAAAAAAAATAATAAAAGAAAAAATTATCCACACTCTCTCCACCCCGTGTGCAAATGGTGCCCGAAGGGCACCATTTGTGCATGGCTTATAAAAATTACGAAAAATTAAAATATTACCTTTCAAAACGAAGTGCATCATATGTCCTCCATGTGCGCACGGTGCGCGAAGCGCATCGTGCGTACATGGCCCATCTAGCGTAACGTGGGCACGCGGTGCGCTTCGCGCACTGCGTGCCCACCGTGCGTGCACGGCACTAACTGCGTAAAGTGGGCGCGCGGTGCGCGAAGCGCACCGCGTGCTTACTGTGCGCGCACGGAACGAACTGCGTTAAGTGGGCGCGCACGCCACGAATGGCGTAAAGTAACTTAGCATTTAAAAAACCGTACAAATTCACTGAAAAAAACATAGGTTTCACACACGTTATAGTTAGGAATTAGCATTTAAAAAACCTTGCAAATTCACTGAAAAAACCATCGGTTTCACACATGTTATAGTTAGCGGAAATTTTACTGATAAAAAACCAGTGAAATTCCCCCGTTATAGTTAGTGCAGGCAACTATAACTCACGCGACCGCAATCTTCTGCTGATGACATATGTGTCTTTATGAAAAAAAAATATTTGTAATATATGTATAGCTAAAAATGTATGGAAGAAGACATGGGCAAATAAGTGTCTAAATACAGTATTAGCATCAGCAGAGGATTGCGGTCGCGTGAGTTATAGTTGCCTGCACTAACTATAACGGGGGAATTTCACTGGTTTTTTATCAGTAAAATTTCCGCTAACTATAACATGTGTGAAACCTATGGTTTTTTCAGTGAATATATATATATATATATATTCACAGGAAAAACTATAGGTTTCAGGGGTGTTATAGTTAGCTGGACATTTCCCTCATACAAAACCCTGGAAATTCCCCTGTTATAGTTAGTTCAGCTAACTATAACTCGTGCGCCCCCGCAATGCACTGCTGATGACGTCACATATTACATCACTCATGACATGGTCAGTGACATCACTGATGACATCACTGATGACATCTCAAATGACATCACTGATGACATCACTGATGATGTCATCTAGTGAGTCTGTGTTTCTGTAGAGTTTTAATATGCTTAATATATATAGGGAAAGACCTATGGAAGAATGAGTGGGTGTATAAGTGTGTGAATGGATGATTTTCTAGGTGTGTGACTGACTCTATAAGTGAGTCATTAAATGTATCTTACTGCAGACTAGTGACTAAACTGTGTGAATGTCTGTATCTGTCTGTCTGTTGGTGCATAAGTGGCTGCATGGTTTTGTGAATAGCTATTTGAGTGTCTATATGGGTTATTGATTGGTTGTCTGAGTATCTGTATGGGTGCCTGAGTGTTTGTGTGGGTAGGGTGTCTGACTCTGTGCATAGATGTGTGAGTGGGTGAATCTATGGGTGCATGGTTTTAAGAGTGCATCTGTGATGGACGGTATGGTTGGGTGAGTGTATGTATGGGTGTGTTAGTGATTGAATGTATATCTCAGTGGTACATGCGTGAGTAACTACATGTGTGAAAGGCAGGGTATATGTGTGTAAGAGTATATAACTGGGTATATGTGAGAGTGTGTGATTGTGAGAGTGGCTGTATGGATGAGTGTGTGCTTGTATCAGTAATTGTATAAGAGCGTAAGAATGTTGTAGTATTTTTATGAGTACGTGAACTTGTGTGTGTATAACTCTATAGGTGAGTAAATTGGAGTGTGATTAATTATTTGCATGATTGACTAGGTGTGTGAGTATGTCTATGGTGGATTGGCGGTGTCTGAGTGTCTATATAGGTGTATAAATCCATATGATAGTCCTGTACTGAGTGACCGTAAGTATGAGTGACTCTACAGGTGAGTGAGTGGAGGTGTTTGTAGACCGAAGAGTCAATGAGTGTGTATGTAGTTATTGCTATTGGAGTATCTATGGTTTTGAGAATGGCTGTCTGAAATTTTGAGTCGGTGTATCAAAGGTTACATTAGGGTGTGAGAAGATGCACTAATTTATTACATGGATGATGTCATCAGTGATGTCATCAGTGATGTCATTTGAGATGTCATCAGTGATGTCATCAGTGATGTTACTGACCATGTCATGAGTGATGTAATATGTGATGTCATCAGCAGTGCATTGCGGGGGCGCGCAAGTTATAGTTGGCTGAACTAACTATAACGGGGGAATTTCTAGGGTTTTGTACGAGGGAAATGTCCAGCTAACTATAACACCCCTGAAACCTATGATTTTTTCATTGAATTTCTAAGGTTTTTTAAATGCCAATTCCTAACTATAATGTGCATGAAACCTATGGTTTTTTCAGTGAATTTCAAAGGTTTTTTAAATGCTAATTCCTATCTATAATTTATCACTAAAGCTATGATGTTTAATGATTTTCTTAGAATTTCTAAATTTTTCAATTTCAGTGTGTCAATTCCTTTAATTATATTTTTTTTAATACTTTTTTATCATCTTTTTTTAACTTATTTTTTCAATTAATTATTTTAAAAATTAAAAAATATTTGATTTTATTGTTTTTTTTTTTAATTGTTAATGTTTTAAAATATAGTTTTATATTTTTTTAAAGAAAATGTAAACTATATTTTTAAACCTTTATTTTTAATTTTTTTTCCATTTTTTTGGGATCCGCGCACCCAACGCGCTAGGAACCGCGCACCCTGCACGCATTTTGCCGTTTAAAAAAAGAAAAAAAGGGGGCCCCAGGGGGTCCTTCTTGGACCCCCTAAAAGGACCCCCTAAGCAACACTAGAGGGTCAGAGTATTTCTACCCTGCCCCCTTTACATCATTCACACACTTATTTACCTTAGTTAATCAGCCTCGCTTCTACCGAGGCACAAAATGGCTGCCAACAGTTCCTGGTTTCGAATGTAGACAGACACTTGACAGCCAATTAGCATTCAGCGTGTGATTGGGAGGGTGCGCGCTCGGATCGGGGAGGGTGCGCTTAGGGTGTGCGGATCCTCCGAGGCCATAGATATATCTATCTTTTTTACTCTCATTTTCTCAGGAACTACTGAACGGATTTACACCATTTATGCAAAAGGCACGAGTCTGAGCTGAGGACTACCTCTTTGCCAAATTTGGTGTAATTCCGTTCAGAAGTTCGGGCTGTAGCTGCGTCAACAGGTCCTATGGGAAATTGCATGGGGAAAAAGCGTTTTGGGACCACCCCTTTTTCTCAGCCCCCGCTTGACGAATCACCACGAAACTTTCAGGATAGGAGCGAACCGGAGCTGGCCAAAAGTTTGGAAAATTTCACAAACATTTGTCAACCGGCGCCAGACTTATTGGGAATGGAATGTTGCGGATTTCCTATGGAAAATAGGTGCTAACTATAACTACATACTGGCGACTACCAGTAGGTAATATATATATATATATATATATATATTCACTGAAAAAACCAGAGGTTTCAGGGGTGTTATAGTTAGCTGGACTTTTCACTTGTACAAAACCATTGAAATTCCCCCGTTATAGTTAGTTCAGCTAACTATAACTCGCGCGCCCGCAATGCACTGCTGATGACGTCACATATTACATCACTCATGACATGGTCAGTGACATCACTCATGACATCACTGATGACATCTCAAATGACATCACTGATGACATCACTGATGACATCATCCAGTGAATGTGTGTTATTCTGAAAATTAAATATGTTTTATATATGTATATCTCAAGGTCGATGGAAGAATAAATGGGTATATAAGTGTCTAAATGGATGATTTGTTTTTGAAAAATTGATTGTGTAACTGACTGATTAAGTGTATCATAGTGAATACATGGCTTAGTGAGTAATGATTAAATATGTAAATATCTGTATCAGTCTCTCACTTTGTGTATAAGTGGCTGCATGGGTTGGTGAGTAGCTACATGGGTGTCTATATAGGTTATTAGTTGGTTTTTTGAGTATCAGTCTGAGTGTCTGCATGGTTCGGTGGGGGTATTACGTAGTGCATAGGTGCATGAATGAGTGACTCACTGTTTGTATGTGTTGAACACAGTATGTGTGCAGGACTGTATGGGTGGATGAGTGTGTGTATGGGTGTGTTAGTGAGTGAATGACTGTCTCAATAGTGTCTTTATGAGTAACTACATATGTTTTAAACTAGTATATGTGACTATTGGTGTATATATGTGAGTATATGTGAGAGTGAGAGATTGAAAGAGTTCCTGTATGAATAAGTATGTGTTTCTATAAGTGATTGTTTAAAAGACTAAGTATGTGTAAGTTTCCGTAGAAGTAAGTGTGGTGGTGTGTGTATAACTGTATATGCAAGTAAATGTATGTTTGATTCTTTATTAGCATGAGTGACTATGTGTGTGAGTAACTCTATGGATGAGTGGCATTGTGTAACAGGATGTATAGGTGTATGAGTACATATGATGAGTGAGTACATGTATGAGTGACTGTATTGGACTGTTGGTGAATGAGTGGATGTGTATGTGGATCTTAGAATTACTGAAGAGGTTGTTGTAACTGGTATTGGTATGTCCATTGTTTTGAAAATTTTAGTCTCTATTTTTGAATGTGTGTATCAAAGGTTATATTAGGGTGAGAGGAGGTCTGCCACTCTATCACAAGGATGATGTCATCAGTGATGTCATCAGTGATGTCATTTGAGATGTCATCAGTGATGTCATGAGTGATGTCACTGACCATGTCATGAGTGATGTAATATGTGATGTCATCAGCAGTGCATTGCGGGTGCGCGAGTTATAGTTAGCTGAACTAACTATAACGGGGGAATTTCAATGGTTTTGTACAAGTGAAAAGTCCAGCTAACTATAACACCCCTGAAACCTATGGTTTTTTCAGTGAATTTCTGAGGTTTTTTAAATGCTAATTCCTAACTATAACGTGCCTGAAACCTATGGTTTTTTCTGTTAATTTCAAAGGTTTTTTAAATGCTAATTTCTAACTATGCCTACAGAGATAGGACATGTGAAGAAAGAAGAAAAAATGCACAGAAAGAAACAAAAGAAGTGCAGAAAGAAGCAACAGAAGTCCTCAAATACGAAGATAAGTGCAGGAAGAAGGATAACGTGCAGAAAGAACAAAAAGAAGAGCAGAAAGAAGCCTTGTTGCAAAATCATCCTGTACCCTCAACTTTTTCAGACGGATACTGGTGGTAACTGAGTCTGACTAACCAGTCCTAGAGCCAGTGCTATGTTAAAAGACACTTAGAATACAGTGAAAACACCTACATACACTAGGGAACATTATGCGTTGGGGTCCCCCTGTGATTAGCCTTACCTCCTCTATAAGCCCCTAGTATATAATAGGGCATGGGGATTAAAACTACCTCTTAAAACAGGCCACAGGGCGTTTTTGCACACGTTAACTCAGGCCCCGTCCCCTCCTTTCACCATTGTGTAAACACGCCCTGTGTCCGTTTTTAGTTGGGAGATTAAGTTCATTTGAGTCCTGAGGGTCCCTAGGGTCCAACTAGCCCACTAGGTACCTCCAGTAAGTGCCACAGAGCTGCGTTGCAGAGAGGTGTAAAAAGTGGCACGGCCTGGACCACCTCTCTGCAATGCAGCTCAGTGGTGCTTACTGGAAGCACTTGGTGGGCTAGTTAGCCCCCAGGGGCCCTCAGTATTGAAGGGAAATTATATCCCCAATTTAAAACGTGCCATGGTGCGTGTTTGCACACGTCACCTCAGGCCCCGTCCCCTCCCTTCACCACTGTGTAAACGCGCCCTGTGGCTGTTCTAAGTTGAGAGATTAAGTCCCCTTGAATCCTAAGGGTCCCTAGGGTCACACTAGACCACTAGGTACCTCCAGTAAGCGCCATAGAGCTGCGTTGCAGAGAGGTGTAAAAAGGGGCTTGGCCTCAGAACACCTGTCTGCAGCGCAGCTCCCTGGCGCATACTGGAGATGCCTGTTGGGGGCGCGTTTGCAGAGTGCTGCATGGAGGGGGCATGGCCTCCGGCACGATGCCAGTCTTTTATTTATTTTATTTTTTTAAGAAGGGGGGCTGTGTGGTTCCCCTTCTTATTCTAATTTATTGGCCCTGATGACCCCATCCCCCAGGGCCTGTCTCCTAATTATATTTATTTGACCCCAATCCCCAGGGCCGGCCACTGTTTTTTATTATTTTTAAAAAATATATATTTATAGACACACCTAGGACATGCTGGACAAACCGTACGTACCTATCACCATGACGATTTGCGTGATATTCATTAAAAGGCGACTATGCATGCAATTAATCCACGTGGAATGTATTTACACCACTAGTGAAGCTCTGACATGTCTGATGCTCTACCGTGCCTAATCCCGGTAGACACCCTTGTCGTTTATTTATACAAACATGGGTAGCTATTGACGGGCACATTTAATACACATGCACACCAAGCCATTCAAAGGGGATTCGACAAAAATTCGACCAAAACTATGCAAGAAACCGCCCTCACAGTTAATAAAACACACATCCACTGCCGGATGTGTAATACTTTTTATTTTACTCTCTGGAAAGGGGACGAACATCACTTGCGAGTCACAGCGCGCTCCTGACAGAGCCCAATGCTGTGTTACACCCACCATTGCCTGCCGAGTGCCACACACCTCTGTATTGTATTCCACTAGCTAGTGCATATGCTATGACACTCTCTAGCCCATGTGCACTGTAACACCACCCCGTGAAAATGTCATGCCACACTTGTCTTCGCACGGGTTATATTGCCCCATCTAACGTGCCTTCCTCGATGCCTATGTTATAACGCACAGTGCTATGCCATACATATTACAATTTGGGATCCATATCTTTGTCACAGTGCATATGCAACGTTACACTCCCCAGCACATATTTTATATTACAACTTTAGAGACTAGTTAGGTTACACAACACTGCCCTGTGCATATTACACTCCAAGGCGCATATCGCATAGCACTCGCTAGTGCCTGTGCTATCTCGCGCTCTCCAATGAATCTGTCATTGCGCACAATGTATTGCATATTATATTTCACGCCTGGTTCATCTTATATCACACTTTTTGGTGCATAGTTTATACCATACACTATATCTAGTTTTCATTTTCAATCGTGCTCTCAGGACTATGTTCTATATAACACTGTGTTCACCTACCCTTTTCACGGGCATTACATTTTGCGATAGGGGGTGGAGGGTCAGGGGGTGTTTTTGCCAAGTGAGCCCGGAGTCACAGTCACTAACGTCTTCTTCTTCCTGAATAAAAGTGAGATTATGCTGCATACTTGTTCATATTTTAAGTAGTTTGCACAGACAAAATGTTTTAAAAACAATAAAGTTTCTAATACCCGCCTTCTCTGAACAGTTAGCTTGCTGCCCCATCCCCCTCCTCCCTATCCTCTGTTGTGTGAATCCATGGACTAGCCTCCTCCCTCCTGCCATGCATGGTCTGATGTGCTGCCACTGCCCTCAATTTAGTATGATGTACCAGTCCACTCCTCCTGCCCTCCATTGCCCAATTCTATGCCCCATCATTGACCTCCTGCTTAAACTCTGTGCTTAGCTTGCTGCCCCTATTCTCCTTCCCCCTGCCCTCCGATGTCTTTGTGCATGCCCCTGCTCCATCCTTTTTGCCCACCATGTCCCATGGACCTGCCACTCCTATCTACTCTGAGTGTTCTGTTGAGCTGCCACTCCCCTCCCACCTGCCTAGCATTGTCAGATGACTGTAACCTGTCCCTGCCACCTCCACCCTGCCTGTCCACATGCCATGCCTCTATCCTCTTCCTCCTGTCCTACATGGTCCATTGTACTGCCACACCCTTCTGCCCTCCCTGGTCTGTTGTGCTGCAACTGCTCCTCCTGCCTGCCCCGTGTGGTCTGTTGTGAGGCCCCTTCCCCTGAACTTTCTTGTCTGTGCACAGGTCCTGACCCTCCCTTCTATCCTCCATCGTCCTTTGTGCATGCCCCTGCACCCTCCTTCTTGCCCATCATAGCCATTGTGCTGCCACTAACCCTCCCACTTGCCATGCATGGTCTTCTGTGCTGCCATGGCCCCTCCCACCTTCCCTGTGTGGTCAGTTAGCTGCCCCTGACCCCCTCCCACCTTCCCTCCATGGTCTGTGTGTATGCCATCACAGTCTCACTGTTGCTCTTCATGTTGTGTCTTGCTTCTAGTGCCCATCCTGCCTGACCTCCATGGCTATCTTGCTGCTCCTGCCCTGCCCCCTTGCCCCCAGCCCTCTGTTTACATGTGCAGACCCCTACTCCCTCCCTCCTGGCTTGTCTGTTCCATTGTAATGCCCCTGATCTGTCCCTCCTGCCCTTTATGGTCTGTTATGCTGCAGCCTTCTCTCCTGTCTGTCCATTATGGTCAGCTAGCTACCATTGCCTCTTGCCCCTCTGTTCTCTGTTGTCCATGTGCATGGTCCTGTCCCCTCCCTCTTGCTTTCTATGGATTGTTGTGCTGCACTCCCGTCCTGCATGCCCTGTGTGGTGTATTGTGCTGCTGCAAACCCTGATGCCTGCCCTGCAGGGTCAGTTTGGTGCACCTCTCCATGTCTCTCCTGTCCTCTGTTATCCAAGTCCATGTCCCTATCCCATTTCCTTCCATGATCCAATGTACCATACTTGCGAACATTTTGAACTTGGTAAGAGGGAGATTTTGAAAAAAAACTGGGGTATTGATTTTCCCCTTTGAGTTACATTGAAAAAGAGGATATTGTAGACAGGAGACAGATCAAATAAAGCCCATTTGAGCTTAAAAACATTGGACGTTTCCTGGCTGAATCGGGTCTGTTGGGATGTATGGTTGTACTACCATTGCCTCTTCCTTCTGCCCACAATGGTCTATTACATTGCCACAGCCTTGAAGGAGGGTAGATTTTGTATCACAGGGGGCCCCTGGCCCGTTCTGTCCACACCTGAAGTATGAGACCCTTGTCCTTGCCCTGCCAGCCGCATTTGTAGGCCGTATTAAATTGACCAGCGGGTCCTGTGTTGCTATATAATTATCCTGAGACATCCTTACCACTCAGCCAGCATAAAACCCCTGTGTAGGCCCTTCTGTTCAATATGTAGGCCTCTTTGTTAAATTGACCATAGCTCTGCAATTTTAGTGTATAGCAGTCTGAAGGCAGGTCTGCGAGGCCTTCTGCTCCAAACTAGTAGCCCCCACCCTACCCGAGTGCTCCGTGCTCGGTATCAAAGTTCAACATCCCCCTGAAGCTGTCGACATACAGTAGGCTGCATCCTGGACTGGTACTTGCTTCCTGGGCAGGTTTCCCGCTTTTAAGGAAGTGGCAACCGCAGAGCGTCAAGTTAGGAGAACTGAGGAGATTTTATACATGAATATATTGAATTCCTGTACAATACCCATTATTTTCTGCTTGCTCTATGGAACTTACGATAAGCGATTGGCCTGAGAGACTGACCTTTTCACCCAGTCCATTGTCAGCATTAAGTGGGTAAATGACGAAATGTCTGGTAAAATCTGCAGACGAAGCTTTTGGGTAGCATACGTAGGTAGATGTAGCGTGCAAAGGAGCCCACAAAATGATATAAAAAGGGAGCACCCACAGATATCGACGGACAACCTCGCCGTCTGTATGTAGGTTAACAGGCTGTGCAGGTTTTCCCCAAGAACTGGGAGCTGTCTTCCTTTGCTTAAAATGTCTTGCTCTGCTTTGCTTGAAGTATCTTATTCTATTTTACCTATATGAAATGTCATGTTATGTTTAACCATTGTTCTCTTTACTTTTGCATTTAAAAGATGTTGTATTGTAATTGCAGGAATGCTTGCTCTAAGAGTAAATGTGAGTGTCCCTAGGTAACATTTTCCTTGGTGTAACTGGTTTCTCATGATGCATTTATAGATGTGTTTTCTCTCTCTCTCTGTCAGTCCATTAATTGAGATACAGAGAATATCATGACAGCTGTATGATTATCTGGATTCTGTATTTTGTACTTTATGTCTCTATTCTGCGGTTTCTTTGAAGTTGCATCTTCTCATTAAACTGCCATTGTATTCTGCCTCCAATTCCATGTCTCATATGTCTGTTTTCTTCATTTTTGGAGCAAGCGTTCCTAGGCACCCCGGCTCAAATTAAGGTGCCCCTTTTGTCCCTGACTCACTCTCCTGCTCAGTTCTGTGGTGGCTCCCGGGGCTCTGGGGACCGCCCCTAGCTTCCTTGACCCGTCATAGATCTTCCCTTCAACAGCCTCTCTTGCAAGTCCTGTATTGTTGGTTTGTTGCCCCTGCCCCCCTTTCCACTGCCCTCCATAGTCTGTTGTGCTTCCACGGCCCTTCCTGCCTGCTCAGTGTGGTTAAATTGTTGCCTTTGCACCCTCCTACCTGCCTTCAATTTTCAGAGTCGTGCCCCTGGCCTCTGCCTCTCAACAGTATCCTAATGAACAACTAGATTGCTAACATTCTATATTTATTACAAAAGCGTGGAACGCCTGACATCATCTTGATGTAAACAAAAGTGTAATACCTAGAGCATTCCTTTAGAAATTACATATATGAGAGGGTCTTATTGGCATCAAAATTATGGTTAGTGCTCTAAAAGACTAAAATAAGGACATATTTTCTGAGTTTTCAAATAGCGACAAAGCACTTTTAAATTATTTGTTATCTTTATGTTTTTTTATCTAGTTGACGACTTGATTAAATGTTGCACTTAGGGGAGAGGATGTGGTGTTACTTCCAGAACTGCAGACTTTGCAACTGGGGAACCAGGTTGAAGTTTCTGCTTCAGCTCGACATTCTGTGATTCTGGTCAAATCACTTAGTCTCCCCATGTCTACAACCAAAATGAATTTGTTCTTGTGTGATGTAACCAATGCTCATGTAAAGCACTCCAATACCTGACAAGTCTGCACTATATAACACTGCAAAAACACAAAATAATAAGTGTTTTGCACACTTCTATCATTGGGCTATATTTGGGCTATATCTGGGTGATTTTGGGCTACATTTGGGCTCTTTTGTCTCCGGTGGCCATCTTGGGAGATTTATTTGTTATGAAGTTTCCTAATTTCCTCATGTACTGCAGTCTCCTCAGTCGGAAATGCTTTCAGTTTTTTACTTTGATTCCATCATGAAGGTATTCAGATATGTCACACATTTGCCATGAATTCTGAATGTTAGCACTCTAGTTGCTCATTAGATCACTGTAGTAAAACTACTGTTCACCATGGAAGTCTGCTCCTGGTATTAAAAGTGCATGTTTCAGTCTGCATGTCAGAATTTTTTAATGAAATAGAAGAGGATTTGAGAAGTCACTCAAAATGTGCCCTCATTTTCTTTCTTCAGCATTAATCATAATTTCTATGGCAAAATGAACCCCCTCATTGTGTTCCTTTTTAAATTAAATGTTTTAAGTGTTACCAGTTTATTCCAATCAAGATGGCTTCAGGTGTGCCATACTTTTGTCATAATGAAGACAGTAAGTGCTCTAGTTGTTTTTAAGAACATTCTTGGACATTCTGTCATTGGGCTATACTTGGGCTACATCTGGGTGATATTTGGGCTACATTTGGGCTCTTTTGTCTCTGGTGGCCATCTTGGGAGACTTATTTGTTAAGAAGTTTCCTAATTTCCTCATTTACTGCAGTCTCCTCAGTAGGAAATACTTTCAGTTTTTTACTTTGATTCCATCAAGAAGGCATTCAAATGTGTCACACATTTGCCATAAAATCAGAATGTTAGCACTCTTTTTGCTCATTAGATCACTGTAGTAAAGCTACTGCTCACCAGGGAAAACTGCTGCTGGTATTGAAAGTGCATGTTTCAGTCTGCATGTCAGGATTTGAGAAGTCACTCAAAATGTGCCCTAATTTTTCTTTCTGCAGCACTAATCATACTTTTTATGGAAAAATGAACCCCCTCATTTTGTTCCTTTTTAAATTAAATGTTTTAAGAGTTACCACTTTAATCCAAGCAAGATGGCTTCAGGTGTGCCATACATTTATCATAAGTAGGACGGTTAGCGCTCTAGTAGTTCTTTGGAACACTCTGGAAAGCTGCAGTAGAACACAAAGGAATCAACTGACAGTCTCTGCCCTTGTTGGATGTACATGTTTTACTGAGAATGTCAGACTTCATTCTCACATGACTGAGAAAGATAATGTGAATTTACAGAAAATAAGCTCTCAGTTTAGCTTATAGATCACCTTCCAAACCTCTGTGGTAAAAGCATGAGAAAATATTTTTCTCTCAATCATGATATCCCAGCAGAAGGCTTTTTCACATGGTGAAATCACCTTAGAACATACCACAATTCCTAAAATGAGTATGGTACCATCAACAAATGATTTATAATGTAACTAAAGTCTTAAAATCTTCTATTAACTGCAATGCTTTTTAATGAGGTGCTATCATGTATATTGGTCCCAAGATGGCTGCCAACACTTCTTGGATGAAGTGCTGACAGCCAATCAGATCTCAGGATGAGATGTGTGGTTAGGCTCCACCCACATATATATATTGATTTAAATGCTATTTTCTCAGGAACTACTGAACAGATTTACACCAGACCTACAAAAGGCACTTCCTTGACCTGAGGACTACCTCTCTGCCAAATTTCAAGTAACTCTGTTCAGCCGTTCGGGCTGTAGCTGTGTCTAAAGGTCCTATGGAAAAATGCATGGGAAAAAAGCGTTTTGGGACCCCCCTTTTTTCTCAGCCCCCGCTTGACGAATCCCCCCGAGACTTTCAGGGTAGGAGCGGAGCGTAGCGCCCCACCTATTTTGAAATTTTCGCGAGGATTCATCGACCGGCGCCAAAGTTATTCCAAATAGAATGTTGCGGATTTCCTATGGAAACAGGGTCCTAACTATAACTATCTACTGGCGACCGCCAGTAGATAATATATATATATATATATATTACCTACTGGCGGTCGCCAGTAGGTAGTTATAGTTAGGACCACGTTTCCATAGGAAAACCTCAACATTCTATTTTGAATAACTTTGGCGCCGGTCGACGAATCCTCGCGAATTTCTCAAAATAGGTGGGGCGCTACGCTCCGCTCCTACCCTGAAAGTCTCGGGGGGATCCGTCAAGCGGGGGCTGAGATAAAAGGGGGGTCCCAAAACGCGTTTTTCCCATGCATTTTTCCATAGGACCTTTAGAACGAGCTACAGCCCGAACGGCTGAACAGAATTACTCAAAATTTGGCAGAGAGGTAGTCCCTAGGTCAAGGAAGTGCCTTTTGTAGGTTTGGTGTAAATCTGTTCAGTAGATTCTGAGAAAATAGCCTTTAAATCAATATATATATCTGAGCCCGCTTACGGTACGCTTACCGTACGCTTACGGTAAGCGTACGGTGGCGTGCGCGAGCGCGATTCTGATTGGCTCTTAGATCTTAGTAAACATTCGAATCGGCCGAAACCAGGAAGCGGCGGCCGCCATTTTGTGTATTTCACTCTGAAAAAAAAGAGTGAAAACAAGGAAAGGGGGCAATGAGGAGAGTTACAGACCCCCTAACAATTGTAAGGGGGTCAAAGAAGGACAGAAAAGTACAAAAAAAACATTTATTGATTTTAAAAAAAATCACGGGGTACGCGTACGGTAAGCTTACGGTAAGCGTATGGTAAAAAAAATAAAATAAATAAATGAAAAGCAGATTTAAGAGTTTAGAAATTAGGGAGCTCTAAAAAGAGCTGTTGTGTTTATGGAGTCATTTTTTTAGTGGTACCTACAAGTAAGTACCGATGCAGAGTCTAAGGTTCAAGAGGAAGACTCTGTTCCCTTCATCATTGAAGTGCACACCATCTCCTCTATAAATGTCTTGCATGTCATAACGCAAGTTGTTGTGGTAAATGGCACCCATACCATAGTCACGGAGGAAAGCAGAAACAGATTTGTTGACGTGCTTTCTTGCTTTGTCAATCTGCGGACAGAAATGATTGGACCAGTTCCATTTTTGCCTTTGGCATATGTTGGAAAACACAAAGGCAGTTTTAGGGAAAAGTGAAAACAGTTGTGCAAAGGTGTCCTTCATAAGCATTTCCAGACCTACCCCAGTCAAAGTGCCTAGGTCATTGCCACCACAGTGCACTATTATGAGGTCAGGGTGTTGGATTTGCATGAAGGATTTCACCAATGGCATCAATTGGTGCCACTTTAACCCTCTCTGACCAATCCATTTAATGTCTACATTTGGCAAAGCAAGGTCTCTCACCATATCTGTTTTCTCTGCAAACTTTTCACTCCAGAAGACATAGCTGTGCCCTACAATCCACACTGTGAACATCTTCAAAGGAGAACTGGATGCACTCAGGAGGTGTCTTTCAATATGAAAAGAAAGACAGTTTGGAAATGGAGGCATACATATTTTTTTAAAAACAAAAAGAACTGATTGGCTGTTTCATACCATTCTAGAATAAAAACTAGGCTGTATGTGTAAACTAATAGAAGCATGTTTTGTATTGGTACAAAAAAATATGTTACCAAAGAACAGTACTATGGATTTGCTGTTAGGTTTGAAAAGTCAAGCACTCTTGCTCTGTGGAATTGAAACATTGTGTGGCGAACTTCTGACCTAACTCCACACAGCAGTGTTCCATGAGCTGTTGCTATGGTAGCAGGCAGAAGTCAAGTTGGGGGAAGGGTACTAGGCAGAAGTCAAGTTGGGGGCAGGGTACTTTTGGAAAAGGGTTGGTTTTCAACCAATAGAAATGTGTGATTACATTTGAAAAAAAGGGGGAAGCACTGAGATTTGAAACTTACATGTATATGTGTGGAAAAATAGAGGGAAAGTTTGCCATTATCTGGTTCTGCTGAGAGGAGAGAGGTGAACAGAACAGAGATCCTGGCTCTGATAATCTGCTGTTTGAGTGCCACATTTCTTTCACAACTAACTAATTTTAAAGGTGAGGTTAGAGTTTGAGAGGAGATGTATATGGTAAATTAAGAAATGAATAATAGAAATGGAAATTCTTTTTGTTGAAGTTGCGTTTATCATTTTCTGTTTTGGGAGAAATTTAAATGTGAGGAACATGTAAAATAATATGGACTATGTTTTCACGATAAATTAAGGTGTACTGGAAAAAAAAAGAATAGTTTAAGGGTTTGAGGTTGGACTCAGTAATGCAAATACATTCAGCATCACTAAGGCTGGTTGCCCTTGCTGGAATGTAGGCAGCCACCCAGGTTACACATGGTGGTGGTCTGAAAAAGCAGTTTGGACATGTGCATTTAAAAAAATCAAAAAAGTGGTTTCATAATGTGTCAGTCTGTAAAAGTGATTTTCACTTGCTAAAAAAAAAGAGCAGTAAGTGTGCTTTCAAATTGGCAAAGAAATTTCGTTTTGGGACTAATGTGAAAACATGACTCTGTGTGGAAATAGGAATTACAGGCAGAGATTTATTGCGTTTTTTTCTGGTGATTTCACATTTGCATTAGTAGGAAAAAGGGGGAGCGATTTTTTGGGGGAAGAAGCAGACTCTTAGCACACACCCATCTGCTTGCCATGTATAATCATGCACAGTATTTACAAGCGAGTGGGGTTTTCAGGTTTCAGTCTGTAATGCAAATACATTCAGCATCACTAAGGCTGGTTGCCCTTGCTGGAATGTAGGCAGCCACCCAGGTTACACATGGTGGTGGTCTGAAAAAGCAGTTTGGACATGTGCATTTAAAAAAATCAAAAAAGTGGTTTCATAATGTGTCAGTCTGTAAAAGTGATTTTCACTTGCCAAAAAAAAAGAGCAGTAAGTGTGCATTCAAATTGGCAAAGAAATTTCGTTTTGGGACTAATGTGAAAACATGACTCTGTGTGGAAATAGGAATTACAGGCAGAGATTTATTGCGTTTTTTTCTGGTGATTTCACAGTTGCATTAGTAGGAAAAAGGGGGAGCGATTTTTTGGGGGAAGAAGCAGACTCTTAGCACACACCCATCTGCTTGCCATGTATAATCATGCACAGTATTTACAAGCGAGTGGGGTTTTCAGGTTTCAGTCTGTAATGCAAATACATTCAGCATCACTAAGGCTGGTTGCCCTTGCTGGAATGTAGGCAGCCACCCAGGTTACACATGGTGGTGGTCTGAAAAAGCAGTTTGGACATGTGCATTTAAAAAAATCAAAAAAGTGGTTTCATAATGTGTCAGTCTGTAAAAGTGATTTTCACTTGCCAAAAAAAAAGAGCAGTAAGTGTGCTTTCAAATTGGCAAAGAAATTTCGTTTTGGGACTAATGTGAAAACATGACTCTGTGTGCATAGAAGAATTATAGGCAGAGATTTATTGCGTCTTGCTCTGGTGATTTCACATTTGCAGTAGATGGAAAGGGGGAGCGATTTTTTGGGGGAAGAAGCAGACTCTTAGCACACACCCATCTGCTTGCCATGTATAATCATGCACAGTATTTACAAGCGAGTGGGGTTTTCAGGTTTCAGTCTGTAATGCAAATACATTCAGCATCACTAAGGCTGGTTGCCCTTGCTGGAATGTAGGCAGCCACCCAGGTTACACATGGTGGTGGTCTGAAAAAGCAGTTTGGACATGTGCATTTAAAAAAATCAAAAAAGTGGTTTCATAATGTGTCAGTCTGTAAAAGTGATTTTCACTTGCCAAAAAAAAAGAGCAGTAAGTGTGCATTCAAATTGGCAAAGAAATTTCGTTTTGGGACTAATGTGAAAACATGACTCTGTGTGGAAATAGGAATTACAGGCAGAGATTTATTGCGTTTTTTTCTGGTGATTTCACAGTTGCATTAGTAGGAAAAAGGGGGAGCGATTTTTTGGGGGAAGAAGCAGACTCTTAGCACACACCCATCTGCTTGCCATGTATAATCATGCACAGTATTTACAAGCGAGTGGGGTTTTCAGGTTTCAGTCTGTAATGCAAATACATTCAGCATCACTAAGGCTGGTTGCCCTTGCTGGAATGTAGGCAGCCACCCAGGTTACACATGGTGGTGGTCTGAAAAAGCAGTTTGGACATGTGCATTTAAAAAAATCAAAAAAGTGGTTTCATAATGTGTCAGTCTGTAAAAGTGATTTTCACTTGCCAAAAAAAAAGAGCAGTAAGTGTGCTTTCAAATTGGCAAAGAAATTTCGTTTTGGGACTAATGTGAAAACATGACTCTGTGTGCATAGAAGAATTATAGGCAGAGATTTATTGCGTCTTGCTCTGGTGATTTCACATTTGCAGTAGATGGAAAGGGGGAGCGATTTTTTGGGGGAAGAAGCAGACTCTTAGCACACACCCATCTGCTTGCCATGTATAATCATGCACAGTATTTACAAGCGAGTGGGGTTTTCAGGTTTCAGTCTGTAATGCAAATACATTCAGCATCACTAAGGCTGGTTGCCCTTGCTGTAATGTAGGCAGCCACCCAATAGAAGAAAAAAAAAAACAATTAGCATTTAAAAAACCTTGCAAATTCACTGAAAAAACCATGGGTTTCACACACGTTATAGTTAGGAATTAGCATTTAAAAAACCTTAGAAATTCAGTGAAAAAACCATAGGTTTCACACATGTTATAGTTAGCTGGACATTTTACTCGTAAAAAACCAATGAAATTCCCCCGTTATAGTTAGTTCAGCTAACTATAACTCGCGCGCCCGCAATGCACTGCTGATGACGTCACATATTACATCACTCATGACATGGTCAGTGACATCACTCATGACATCACTGATGACATCTCAAATGACATCACTTGTGACATCATCCTTGTGATAGAGTGGCAGACCTCCTCTTCCCCTAATATAACCTTTGATACACGCATTCAAAAATAGAGACTAAAATTTTCAAAACAATGGACATACCAATAACAGTTACAACAACCTCTTCAGTAATTCTAAGATCCACATACACATCCACTCATTCACCAACAGTCCTATACAGTCACTCATACATGTACTCACTTATCATATGTACTCATACACCTATACATCCTGTTACACAATGCCACTCATCCATAGAGCTACTCACACACATAGTCACTCATGCTAATAAAGAATCAAACATACATTTACTTGCATATACAGTTATACACACACCACCACACTTACTTCTACGGAAACTTACACATACTTAGTCTTTTAAACAATCACTTATAGAAATACATACTTATTCATACAGGAACTCTTTCAATCTCTCACTCTCACATATACTCACTTATATACACCAATAGTCACATATACTAGTTTTAAACATATGTAGTTACTCATAAAGACACTATTGAGACAGTCATTCACTCACTAACACACCCATACACACACTCATCCACCCATACAGTCCTGCACACATGCTGTCTTCAACACATACAAACAGTGAGTCACTCATTCATGCATCTATGCACTACGTAATACCCCCCACCGTACCATACAGACACTCAGACTGATACTCAAAAAAACAACTAATAACCTATATAGACACCCATGTAGCTACTCACCAACCCATGCAGCCACTTATACACAAAGTGAGAGATACACTTAATCAGTCAGTAACACAATCAATTTTTCAAAAACAAATCATCCATTTAGACACTTATATACCCATTTATTCTTCCATCGACCTTGAGATACACATATATAAAACATATTTAATTTTCAGAAAAACACACATTCACTGGATGATGTCATCAGTGATGTCATCAGTGATGTCATTTGAGATGTCATCAGTGATGTCATGAGTGATGTCACTGACCATGTCATGAGTGATGTAATATGTGACGTCATCAGCAGTGCATTGCGGGCGCGCGAGTTATAGTTAGCTGAACTAACTATAACGGGGGAATTTCATTGGTTTTTTACGAGTAAAATGTCCAGCTAACTATAACATGTGTGAAACCTATGGTTTTTTCACTGAATATATATATATATATATATATATATATATATATATATATATATATATATATAATCTACTGGCGGTCGCCAGTAGATAGTTATAGTTAGGACCATGTTTCCATAGGAAATCAGAAAATTCTATTTTGAATAACTTCGGCGTCGGTTGACGGATCCTCGCGAAATTTTAAAAACTAATGAGGCGCTCCGCTCAGCTCCTACCCTGAAAGTCTCGGGGTGATTCGTCAAGCAGGGGCTGAGAAAAAAGGGGGGTCCCAAAACGTGTTTTGCCCATGCATTTTCCCATAGGACCTTTAGTCGAAGGTACAGCCCGAACAGCTGAACAGAATTACTAGAAATTTGGCAAAGAGGTAGTCCTCAGGTCAGGGATGTGCCTTTTGCATATATGGTGTCAATCTGTTCAGTAGTTCCTGAGAAAATTGCAGTTAAAAGTACATAAATATCTATAAGCGCGCACCGTGCGCGCTCCATAACGTGCGCGAGAGTAATTCTGATTGGTGGTTACATGTCAGTCAACATTCGAATCGGTTGAAATCAGCAAGTGTCGTCTGCCATTTTGTGTGTGTCAGTGAAAAAGAAAGGTGGACAACATGAAAAGGGGGCAGGGTACATAGTTCCTGACCCCCTAGCCTTTGTCAGGGGGACCCTGAAGGACACCGAAGGGTGAAAAAAACTTTTTTTTTTTTTTTAAATCGCGAGGTGCGCGCACGGTGCGCGCACGGTGAAAAAAAAACATTAAACAAAAAGAATTAAAAATCAAATTTAAGTGTTTAGATGTTAGGTGGCTCTAAAAAGAGTCGTTGTGTTAATTGAGGAACAGAGGAACAAAAAAATGAAAAAAATTATGGGGTGCCGCATGTGTGCTGCTGTGTCTTGCTCTCTATTAGGGGAATGCTGGTGTCACCATAAGAGAGAAGAGCATTGCACGCATTGCACCGTATATGCACCCTCTTGAACAGAGGGTGTATATCCAGAGGAACAGAAGAAGGTGAAGCTGCCGCCGCAGATGAAGTGCTCGGCTGAGCTGCCGATGATGTGCTCGGCTGAGCTGCTGCGGATGTGCTCGGCTGAGCTGCTGGATGGTTGTCTCTAGCAGCTCGAGCAAAAGCCACAGGATATACTCCTTTAACATGCCTGATCATAGTGAAAATACTAAAAGAGTATTTCTTTTTAGGATCTCCTCTTGATAAGACAACACCACAAATAGTGCAGGTGACTTTTGGAGCATTCACCTTCTTCTGCCCCTCTGGAAATGTAAAAAATTGCCATCTTTCTGTTTCCTCTGTCTCTGTAGCACAAGGGTCTCCTGCTCACTCCCAGAAGATGACTGCTGCTCTGCCATTCTCAAGTACTGGAGTACTGGAAAAGCTGCTCAGCTCCTTCTCCCAGGGAATCAGAAGAAATAATGAGGGGAGTGGTGTTGGAAGTTTCTGGAACTGAAACTACTATAAACCAATGAAAAGTGTTGTTTCTTAAACACATGACCTGAAACTAATATAAACCAATGAAAAGTGTTGTTTCTTAATCACATGACTTGCCGTGCGCGCACCGTGCGTGCACCGTGCGCGCACAGAGCACGCACGCATGCGCGTACGGAGCACGCACGCATGTGCGTACAGAGCACGCGCACATGCGTTTACGGAGCATGCGCGTACGGAGCACGCGAGCATGCGCGTACAGAGCACGCGCACATGCGCATACGGAGCACACGCATACGGAGCACTCACGATGTACGCATGCGCACGTGGAGCACGTACGCATGCGCACACGGAGCACGTACGCATGCACGCACCGTGCGAGCACCGTGCGCGCACGGTCAAAAACCCTTAAAAAAACAAAAAACATTTAAAGTGTTTATAAGTTTATAGAAGATATTAACTATGCTGTTCAACTTTATCCAAATAAAAAAAAAAGAGCTGAGCCATTCCATATTACAGGATACAGTCAATCTATAACTATATACTTAGGTAGCTTATTGTAAAATAAATATTTAAAAAATATAAAAATACATTCATAAATTTGCATTCAAAAAACCTTGCAAATTCACTTAAAAAACCATAGGTTTAACACACGTTATAGCAAGGAATTAGCATTTAAAAAACCTTGCAAATTCACTAAAAAAACCATAGGTTTCACACACGTTATAGTTAGGAATTAGCATTTAAAAAACCTTGCAAATTCACTGAAAAATCCCTTAGGTTTCACCCATCAGTGATGTCATTTGAGATGTCATCAGTGATGTCATGAGTGATGTCACTGACCATGTCATGAGTGATGTAATATGTGACGTCATCAGCAGTGGATTGCGGGCGCGCGAGTTATAGTTAGCTGAACTAACTATAACGGGGGAATTTCAATGGTTTTATACAAGTGAAATGTCCAGCTAACTATAACATGTGTGAAACCTATGGTTTTTTCAGGTAATTTGCAAGGTTTTTTAAATGCTAATTCCTAACTATAACGTGTGTGAAACCTATGGTTTTTTCATTGAATATATATATAACATCATGGCGATACACGCGGCATCCATGCTGGCCGAAGAAAGCAAGAAAGAAGTTACCCGGATTGCAGCTCCTCCATTGGCCACAGATCCACCAATAACAACGAAGGTGACGAAATTTAAGCAAATCAGAGACTGTGTCCCATTTTTAACACAATGAAAGCACTTAAGAAGGCTCAAATGCCGAAATGCATTTGCTGTGTATTGCGTTATTAAATAAGTGAATTACCCCGTGAGTGCTCCTTACCTGTGGACTAAGTTGTTGTGTAACACGCGAGTCCTACCCTCGCGACTAAAGGATGCACCCGTTTTTGAGTTCAGCAGTGGCTTTGGTGGGAAACGTGGAAAGGTATGCAAACGCTATACTGCTTGAACCGCAGCCGCTGGATCTTCTCGCCATTCAATGAGGTCGCTAACTATCCAAGTTGGTGGTTGTCTGTTTATTTAAATGGCACCAGCGAGAGCGCCTTGGTATCATCATGCGGCTGTAACGAGGGGCTGAAGGACACAGAATCGGGAAAGTGGAAGCCCATTTGGGAAGCAATGGAAGGTGCCTGATACCACAGAAGTGGGGTTTAACATGGATGCATGAACAGACAATGAGTCACAAAAAACAGCGCATTGGCAATAACATCATGGCGATACACGCGGCATCCATGCTGGCCGAAGAAAGCAAGAAAGAAGTTACCCGGATTGCAACTCCTCCATTGGCCACAGATCCACCAATAACAACGAAGGTGACGAAATTCAAGCAAATCAGAGACTGTGTCCCATTTTTAACACAATGAAAGCACTGAAGAAGGCTCAAATGCCGAAATGCATTTGCTGTGTATTGCGTTATTAAATAAGTGAATTACCCCATGAGTGCTCCTTACCTGTGGACTAAGTTGTTGTGTGACATGCGAGTCCTACCCTCGCGACTAAAGGATGCACCCGTTTTTGAGTTCAGCAGTGGCTTTGGTGGGAAACGTGGAAAGGTATGCAAATGCTATAATGCTTGAACCGCAGCCGCTGGATCTTCTCGCCGATCAATGAGGTCGCTAACTATCCAAGTTGGTGGTTGTCTGTTTATTTAAATGGAACCAGCGAGAGCGCCTTGGTATCATCATGCGGCTGTAACGAGGGGCTGAAGGACACAGAATCGGGAAAGTGGAAGCCCATTTGGGAAGCAATGGAAGGTGCCTGGTACCACAGAAGTGGGGTTTAACATGGATGCATGAACAGACAATGAGTCACAAAAAACACCGCATTGGCAATAACATCATGGCGATACACGCGGCATCCATGCTGGCCGAAGAAAGCAAGAAAGAAGTTACCCGGATTGCAGCTCCTCCATTGGCCACAGATCCACCAATAACAACGAAGGTGACGAAATTTAAGCAAATCAGAGACTGTGTCCCATTTTTAACACAATGAAAGCACTGAAGAAGGCTCAAATGCCGAAATGCATTTGCTGTGTATTGCGTTATTAAATAAGTGAATTACCCCGTGAGTGCTCCTTACCTGTGGACTAAGTTGTTGTGTAACACGCGAGTCCTACACTCGCGACTAAAGGATGCACCCGTTTTTGAGTTCAGCAGTGGCTTTGGTGGGAAACGTGGAAAGATATATATATATATATATATATATATATATATATATATATATATATATATATATATTATCTACTGGCGGTCGCCAGTAGATAGTTATAGTTAGGACCGAGTTCCCATAGGAAATCTGAAAATTCTATTTTGAATAACTTTGGCGCAGGTTGACTTCTCTTCGTGAAATTTTCAAAACTAATGGGGCGCTCCGCTCAGCTCCTACCCTGAAAGTCTCGGGGTGATTCGTCAAGCGGGGGCTGAGAAAAAAGGGGGGTTCCAAAACGCATTTTCCCCATGCATTTTCCCATAGGACCTTTAGTCGAAGGTACAGCCCGAACGGCTGAACAGAATTACTTGAAATTTGGCAAAGAGGTAGTCCTCAGGTCAGGCATGTGCCTTTTGCATATATGGTGTCAATCTGTTCAGTAGTTCCTGAGAAAATTGCAGTTAAAAGTACATACATATCTATATGCGCGCATCGTGCACGCACCGTGCTCGCACGGGGCGCGCACCAAATGTCCGCGAGCGTAATTCTGATTGGTGTTTAGATGTCAGTCAACATTCCAATCGGTCGAAATCAGGAAGTGTCGGACGCCATTTTGTGTGTGACAGTGAAAAAGAAAGGTGGAGATCGTGAAAAGGGGGCAGGGTAGAGAGTTCCTGACCCCCTAGCCTTTGTCAGGGGGTCCCTGAAGGACCCCGAAGGGTGAAAAAAACATTTTTGTTTTTTCAAAAAATCGCGGGGTGTGCGCACAGGGGCGCACCCCCTAGCCGCCATTTTGAGTTTTAGAGGCAGAAAAGAGCTGAAAATACAAGTGGAGAACGTGAAAAGGGGGCAGGGTAGAGAGTCCCTGACCCCCTAGGCCTTCTCAGGGGGACCATGAAAGACCCCTAAGGTCCCCAAAAAACCCCCAATTCTTTATAAATATGGCGCCGTGCGCGCACGGTACGCGCACGGCGGCAAAAAATTCATCAAAAAAATAGAATTAAAAATCAAGTTTAAGTGTTTAGATGTTGGTTGGCTCTAAAAAGAGCCGTTGTGTTCATTGAGTGTTTTTTTGTACCTACAAGTAAGTACCGATGCAGAGTCTAAAGTTCAAGAGGAAGACTCTGTTCCCTTCATCTGTGAAATGAACACCGTCTCCTCTATAAATGCCTTGCATGTTGTAACGCAAGTTGTTGTGGTATATAGAACCCATACCATAGTCTCTGAGGAAAGCAGAAACAGACTTATTGACGTGCTTTTTTGCTTTCTCAAACTGCGGACAATATTGGTTGGACCAGTTCCACTTTTGCCTTTGGCATATATTAGAATATACAAAGGTAGTTTGTGGAAAAAGAGACATCAATTGCACAAAGGTGTCCTTAACAAGCATTTCCAGACCTATCACAGTTAAAGTGCCTCAGTCATTTCCACCACAGTGCACAATTATAAGGTCAGGCTGTGGGAGATGTAGAAAGGATTTCACCAAAGGCATTAATTGGTGCCACTTTAACCCTCTCTGACAAATCCATTTAATGTCTACATTTGGCAAAGCAAGGTCTTTCACAATACCTCTTTTTTCTGCATACTTTTCACTCCAGTAGACATAGCTATGACCCACAATCCACACTGTGAACATCTTTCAAGGAGATCTGGATGTACTCAGAAGGTGTCTTTCAGTAGAATGGCAATATGAAAAGAAAGATAGTTGTAAAATGGAGGCTTACATACTTTTTTTTAAATAAAAAGAACTCATTGGCTGTTTCAGACCATTCAACACTAAAAACTAGGCTGTATGTTTAAATTTTTAAAAGCATGGTTTGTATTGGTTCAGAAAAATGTGTTCCCACAGAACATTACTTTGGATATGCTGTTAGGTTTGAAAAGTCAAGTACTCTTGCTCTTTGGATTAGAAACATTGTGTGCTGAACTTCTGACCTCTCTGCTCACACCAGTGTTCCATGATCTGTTGCTATGGTAGCAGGCAGAAGTCATGTTGGGGGTAGGAATCATTTTGAAAGGGTTGAAATTTGCAACCAATAGAAATGTGTGTTTCCATTTCAAAAAATGTGGGAAGCAATGTGATTTGAAGTTAACATGTATATGTGTGAAAAAAGAGAGGGAAATTTTGCCATTTAGTGGTTCTGGTGAGAGGTGTACAGCTCAGAGATAATCTGCTGTGTGAGTGGCACATTTCTTTCTCAACTAACTACTTTTAAAGGTGAGTTATGAATTTGAGAGGGGATGTATGTGGTGTATTTTGATATATATAATAGAAATTTGATTCTTCTTTTAAAGTTGTGTTTTACATTTTATGTTTCGGAGGATATTTAACTGCCTTGAATTTGTAAGATATTATGGAGTATGTCTTCACCATAAGTTAAGGTCTACTGGTATCACCCAAGAATACTGTTTTGTGCCTAGAATCACACCATGAGTCTGTGTGCACACAGGAATTGTTGTCAGAGATTTAATTAGTGTTGCTCTTGTTCTGTAAGACTTGCACTCGTAGGAAAGGGGCAGCTTGCTTTCTTGAACTGTGATGGTTAGCATACAGCACACATCACCATCTCACAGATGAGAGGCAAATGCTAACACATTTGAAAACAACAGGGTAGTTTTCCTTGCAGTACTGTAATGAGTGAGGTAGTTCCTACATGCTTATAAGCCCAATTAACCCTTACCACATGTGCTCTTACATACATCTCTGCAGTCTTCATGCAGTTGTGCAAGTGTCCATGCAGATCTCTCTTGCACCTGACAATACACAGTCTCCAGAAACACACACTTAGCACACAGGCAGCTGTTTCTCCTGCACTCCCATGCTTACTATTCAGCACAGTGTGGTATTTCAGTTAGCAATGTGTAACGCTAACACATTCAACATCACCAAGGCTCATTTCCTTTGCTCTAGTCTAATTACTCACCCAGGTTCCACATGCTCATGGTCTCAAGTAGCTGTTAGGACATGTGCTCTTTTCTGCCTCTCTAAACTATAAGGAAAATGTGTCAGGCTGTTACAGTAATTATCACTTGCTCTACCACAGTAGTAAATGTGCTTTGAAATTGCCAATCAAATATCGTTTTCTGCCTAGAATCACACCATGAGTCTGTGTGCACACATTAATTGTTGTCAGAGATTTAATTCGTGTTGCTCTTGTTCTGTAAGACTTGCACTCGTAGGAAAGGGGCAGCTTGTTTTCTTGAACTGTGATGGTTAGCATTCAGCAGAAATCACTATCTCACAGATGAGAGGCAAATGCTAACACATTTGAAAACAACAGGGTAGATTTTCCTTCCACTCCTGCAATGGGTGAGGTAGTTCCGACATGTTCAAAACTCCAATTAACCCTTACCACAGGTGATCTTACATACATCTCTGCAGTCTTCATGCAGTTGTGTAAGCGTCCATGCAGATCTCTCTTGCACCTGACAATACACAGTCTCCAGAAACACACTCTTAGCACACAGCCAGCTGCTTCTCCTGCACTCCCATGCTTACTATTCAGCACTGTGTGGTATTTCAGATAGCAGTGTGTAACGCTAACACATTCAACATCACAAAGGCTCATTTCCTTTGCTCTAGTCTAATCACTCACCCAGGTTCCACATGCTCATGGTCTCAAGTAGCTGTTAGGACATGTGCTCTTTTCTGCCTCTCTACACTATAAGGAAAATGTGTCAGGCTGTTACAGTAATTATCACGTGATCTACCTCAGTAGTAAATGTGCTTTTAAATTGCCAATCAAATATCGCTTTCTGCCTAGAATCACACCATGTGTCTGTGTGCACACAGGAATTGTTGTCAGAGATTTAATTTGTGTTGCTCTTGTTCTGTAAGACTTGCACTCGTAGGAAAGGGGCAGCTGGTTTTCTTGAACTGTGACGGTTAGCATACAGCACACATCACCATCTCACAGATGAGAGGCAAATGCTAACAGATTTGAAAACAACGGGGTAGATTTTCCTTGCAGTACTGTAATGAGTGAGGTAGTTCCTATATGTTCATAAGCCCAATTATCCCTTACCACATGTGCTCTTACATACATCTCTGCAGTCTTCATGCAGTTGTGCAAGCGTCCATGCAGATATCTCTTGCACCTGACAATACACAGTCTCCAGAAACACACTCTTAGCACACAGCCAGCTGCTTCTCCTGCACTCCCTGCTTACTATTCAGCACTGTGTGGTATTTCAGATAGCAGTGTGTAACGCTAACACATTCAACATCACCAAGGCTCATTTCCTTTGCTCCAGTCTAATCACTCACCCAGGTTCCACTTGCTCATGGTCTCATGTAGCTGTTAGGACATGTGCTCTTTTCTGCCTCTCTAAACTATAAGGAAAATGTGTCAGGCTGTTACAGTGATTATCACTTGCTCTACCACAGTAGTAAATGTGCTTTGAAATTGCCAATCAAATATCGTTTTCTGCCTAGAATCACACCATGAGTCTGTGTGCACACAGGAATTGTTGTCAGAGATTTAATTTGTGTTGCTCTTGTTCTGTAAGACTTGCACTCGTAGGAAAGGGGCAGCTTGTTTTCTTGAACTGTGATGCTTAGCATACAGCACACATCACCATCTCACAGATGAGAGGCAAATGCTAACACATTTGAAAACAACAGGGTACATTTTCCTTGCAGTACTGTAATGAGTGAGGTAGTTCCTACATGTTCATAAGCCCAATTAACCCTTACCACATATGCTCTTACATACATCTCTGCAGTCTTCATGCAGTTGTGCAAGTGTCCATGCAGATCTCTCTTGCACCTGACAATACACAGTCTCCAGAAACACATTCTTAGCACACAGGCAGCTGTTTCTCCTGCACTCCCATGCTTACTATTCAGCACTGTGTGGTATTTCAGTTAGCAGTGTGTAACGCTAACACATTCAACATCACCAAGGCTCATTTGCTTTGCTCTAGTCTAATCACTCACCCAGGTTCCACATGCTCATGGTCTCAAGTATCTGTTAGGACATGTGCTCTTTTCTGCCTCTCTAACCTATAAGGAAAATGTGTCAGACTGTTACAGTAATTATCACTTGCTCTACCACAGTAGTAAATGTGCTTTGAAATTGTCAATCAAATATTGTTTTCTGCCTAGAATCACACCACGAGTCTGTGTGCACACAGGAGTTGTTGTCAGAAATTTAATTTGTGTTGCTCTTGTTCTGTAAGACTTGCACTCGTAGGAAAGGGGAAGCTTGTTTTCTTGAACTGTGATGGTTAGCATTCAGCAGAAATCACTATCTCACAGATGAGAGGCAAATGCTAACAAATTTGAAAACAACAGGGTACATTTTCCTTGCAGTACTGTAATGAGTGAGGTAGTTCCTACATGTTCATAAGCCCAATTAACCCTTACCACATATGCTCCTACATACATCTCTGCAGTCTTCATGCAGTTGTGCAAGTGTCCATGCAGATCTCTCTTGCACCTGACAATACACAGTCTCCAGAAACACATTCTTAGCACACAGGCAGCTGTTTCTCCTGCACTCCCATGCTTACTATTCAGCACTGTGTGGTATTTCAGTTAGCAGTGTGTAACGCTAACACATTCAACATCACCAAGGCTCATTTCCTTTGCTCTAGTCTAATCACTCACCCAGGTTCCACATGCTCATGGTCTCAAGTATCTGTTAGGACATGTGCTCTTTTCTGCCTCTCTAACCTATAAGGAAAATGTGTCAGACTGTTACAGTAATTATCACTTGCTCTACCACAGTAGTAAATGTGCTTTGAAATTGTCAATCAAATATTGTTTTCTGCCTAGAATCACACCACGAGTCTGTGTGCACACAGGAGTTGTTGTCAGAAATTTAATTTGTGTTGCTCTTGATCTGTAAGACTTGCACTCGTAGGAAAGGGGAAGCTTGTTTTCTTGAACTGTGATGGTTAGCATTCAGCAGAAATCACTATCTCACAGATGAGAGGCAAATGCTAACACATTTGAAAACAACAGGGTAGATTTTCCTTGCAGTACTGTAATGAGTGAGGTAGTTCCTACATGTTCATAAGCCCAATTAACCCTTACCACATGTGCTCTTACATACATCTCTGCAGTCTTCATGAAGTTGTGCATGCGTCCATGCAGATCTCTCTTGCACCTGACAATACACAGTCTCCAGAAACACACTCTTAGCACACAGGCAGCTGCTTCTCCTGCACTCCCATGCTTACTATTCAGCACTGTGTGGTATTTCAGATAGCAGTGTGTAACGCTAACACATTCAACATCACCAAGGCTCATTTCCTTTGCTTTAGTCTAATCACTCACCCAGGTTCCACATGCTCATGGTCTCAAGTAGCTGTTAGGACATGTGTTCTTTTCTGCCTCTCTAAACTATAAGGAAAATGTGTCAGGCTGTTACAGTAATTATCACTTGCTCTACCATAGTAGTAAATGTGCTTTGAAATTGCCAATCAAATATCGTTTTCTGCCTAGAATCACACCATGAGTCCGTGTGCACACAGGAATTGTTGTCAGAGATTTAATTTGTGTTGCTCTTGTTATGTAAGACTTGCACTCGTAGGAAAGGGGCAGCTTGTTTTCTAGAACTGTGATGGTTAGCATTCAGCACAAATCACCATCTCACAGATGAGAGGCAAATTCTAACACATTTGAAAACAACAGGGTAGATTTTCCTTGCAGTACTGTAATGAGTGAGGTAGTTCCTACATGTTCATAAGCCAAATTAACCCTTACCACAGGTGCTCTTTCATACATCTCTGCAGTCTTCATGCAGTTGTGCAAGCGTCCATGCAGATCTCTCTTGCACCTGACAATACACAGTCTCCAGAAACACACTCTTAGCACACAGGCAGCTGCTTCTCCTGCATTCCCATGCTTACTATTCAGCACTGTGTGGTATTTCAGATAGCAGTGTGTAACGCTAACACATTCAACATCACCAAGGCTCATTTCCTTTGCTCTAGTCTAATCACTCACACAGGTTCCACATGCTCATGGTCTCAAGTAGCTGTTAGGACATGTGCTCTTTTCTGCCTCTCTAAACTATAAGGAAAATGTGTCAGGCTGTTACAGTAATTATCACTTGCTCTACCAGAGTAGTAAATGTGCTCTGAAATTGCCAATCAAATATCGTTTTCTGCCTAGAATCACGCCATGAGTCTGTCTGCACACAGAAATTGTTGTCAGAGATTTCATTTGTGTTGCTCTTGTTCTGTAAGACTTGCACTCGTAGGAAACGGGCAGCTCATATGATAAGATTTGAAAAGCTCAAAAGAAATATAGTAATATATTTAAATTACATAAAGGTATTTTTTTTTTAGTTTCCTTTAGGTATTGCTGAACAACACTGAAATAAATTAAACAGGTCTATAAAATCAAGAAAGAGAAAAGAACAGCAAAAACATTTATATTTGAAGACAACTGGACAACAGAAATTAGTTGAAGAACCTCATGTTGGAAAAAAGAAAAAGTCTTCTGGTAAGCAGACTAAGGATATTTTAAAAAATATCCTCAAACATAGAAAAAATGTACAAAGTATATCCACTTCAAATAGTGTTTCAAAAGAAAACAACAAGACAATAGAAAGAAAATACTAAATGCTAATGTACAATCAGAAGCAAGAAAGAATGACTTAAAAAGAAAAACAGAATTTCAAAACATTCGTAAAAAAATGTTTCAGAGAAGAGTGGTGTTCAATTTGCTAAAGGATGTGAAAAAATATAGGAAGAAAGCAATATTTTATAAGAAAAAGAAACATATTGAATCAATTGTTGCAAAGGCTTAGGAATTAAAAAGAAAACTATTAATTTTAATTTTTAACAGGATCCGTTCATTAGATAAAATAGTCAATGTAATGAAGTTAAAAAGCAAAAGGAAAAGAGTAGTGAAAAAAATAACTTTTGTAATGTGTTCTTAGGAGTATGGAAGCATAGTTCAAGTACTGAACCATTTTTTAATGAAGAGAGTTATCTTCAAAGTAATAGTTTGCCGCATGCAGTTGACACCAGTTGTCGAAGTTATGAAGTTAAAGATGGTTGTGTAATGGAAAAGGAGAAAATGGTTCCAAGAAATGAGGAAGAAGTGATAGCTGATGAGGTTATTGGGAAATGTCCTAAAGCCCCAGTGTACATTTGGAATTGTAGTAGTATTTGTACTGTACGACAAGAATCTAGTGATAAATTACGTGACTTTCTAAGAGAATATAGTTAAAAAAGTGTTAAACTGAAGATTAAGGTGCTTCAAAGACTAGATACATGCAGAGTGAGAAAGAATACTGGTTTGCAAGGACATTCTCTGCTTGTCACCATTTTAGGATGCTGGCAGTACATCATACTGAAATGAGAAAGTTTGTGAGAAGATTGTATTTTGCTAAAAGTCTAGCACTAAAGTTAAATGAGTTGAATAGTGCTCTGTTGCATGGATCTGTATCAGATGTAGAGAAGGTTACTGATGATATTCAGTTTTGTTACTTCGGTCCAGAGCAAGAAAGTGCACGAAATGACACAGTTATTGAAGAAAATGTGGAAGTGAAAGTAGAACCCACTGTTAGTGAAAAGTTTGAAGATCAAATGACACAATTTACTATCATCTCTAATGAAAGACCAAATATTACTTGTAATTGTTGCCGGAGAAGCCATTATAAAACTCAAACAAGGAATGTTGATCTCTATAAAAAAGTGAAAAAGAAAATAATTATGAGTGGAAGGATTTTGCTACATATTTGTTTCTGGAAAATTGTTTTGATTTGGGTGAAGATCAGCGTATTTGTAAATACTGTTATAACAAGTTAGAAGAAAATAAAATGCTAGCTAGAGCTGTACATAATAATTTAGAATCGGTTGATATTCCTGCAGAACTTAGTGATTTAAATACGTATGAGTCAATACTCATTCAATGTGTCCATCCGTTTCAGACTATAGTTCGTTTGGAGCCCAACACAGGTAAATTACCTCCTTCAGATTTACAAAGAGGTTTAAAAGGAAGAGTTGTCTATTTGCCATTAGATTTGAAAAAAAAAATATTGAAATAATTGATGCAGATAGTTTGGAAACTGAACCATTAGTTATTCTGGTTAATGGTGTACCTACAAAGAATAAGAAAATTTGGCAGGAGCTAGTAGATGTACGAAAAGTACAAAGATCAAATTTATATTTGAAAAGAAATAATAAGTACTATGAATCAATTTATATGGATGAAGATGAAGAAGTTTTACTAGCAGACACAGGAATACCAACTGGGCAAATTGAAAAAGTGGATAAGTCAAAAGAAGAAGAAATTTATGAACATTTCAGCATACATCCTCTTCATTCTAAAGAAGTTATGGAAAACACTATTAATCTATTTCAGATAAAAAAAGCAAAAGGAACTCCCGTGAGTGTATGGGAGGAGAGCTTGGAAGCTCGTTGTTTTCCCCAGCTGTTTCCTACAGGAAAAGGTGGACGATATGATGAACGTCCAGTACAGATTCCTGCTTCTGAGTATCGGACTACAAGATTATATGCAGAAGATCCAAGATTTCGTCAAAGTATTCCTTATTTGTTCCATCTTTTATTTGAAAGTGACTTGTCTGCACTATCTTATGCAGTAAATCACATTTTAAAAACTGGAGTACATCTACAGAATGTGTCTGCAAAGGATATTATGAACAAAGTGCAACAGCGAGATGATCATTTGGAATCTCAATTGAATAATCTGATGGCTTGTCAGCGTGGAACTAATGAATATTGGTACCGACGCCATGGAGAATTGAAATGTATGTTACGGAATTTAGGAACTCCTACATGGTTCCTTACCCTAAGCTGTGCTGAGTACGCTTGGGATGATTTACTGGATTTTCTTCGAGAGGCAAATTCAAATATTGAACACATCCAATACAAGACAGCAGGAGAATTGTGCTCATTGGATCCGGTTAATGTTTGCAGATATTTCAATCATAGATTAGAGGCTATGATGTCCATCATCTGCAATAAAAAAAATCCACCTCTTGGAGAAGTTGTGGATTTCTTTTGGAGAAAAGAGTACCAAGCAAGAGGTGCTCCTCATATTCATATGCTGTTGTGGATCAAGGATGCCCCAAAATTTGGAACAGATTCTGATGATGCAGTTTTATCTTTCATTGAAGAATATGCAACATGTGCTATACCTAAAACCACAGAAGACAAAAACTTAAAAGAGCAAGTTTTACGTTTCCAAAGTCATCGGTGTGGAAAATACTGTCGACGAAAGTACAAGAGTAAAGATAAATTCTACACAAAATGTCGATTTGGATTTCCACGACCTGTTCTTTCAAAAGGAAGAGTAAACAGTTTTATGTCAGCTGTGCGACATACCATTACAAGAAAATCTCCGAAAAATAACCACAACCTAAGAAGAAAAGAAGAGTCAAAATATATAAATGACTACAACCCAGTCATTTTATCAATGTGGAATGCCAACATGGATATTCAGTATGTAGCTGACAATTCTATTGCTGTTGCTCGGTATGTCACATCTTACATCACTAAATCTGAGAAAACGGAATTGAAAGAAATGTGGGAAGAGATTTCTCACGAGAAGACTGTCAGTAAAAAGCTATACAGTTTCAGTTTAAAGATGTTATTGCATCGAGAAATTGGGTCATACGAATGCTCAGATAGGTTATCATCTGCAAGTCTGTACTCCAAATCCGGAAGAATAATTTGGGTAAGTTTAGGCCTTGCAGGAATGCGAAATCGGGTACTGAAATCTATTCGAGAAATTGAATATTTAGCTGAGAACGAACCAGAAAGTACAGACATTTTGAAAACAAATATGCTGGACACATATTACCCAAACAGAAGTCATCATCTTGAGAACATGTGTCTCTATGAAGTGCTGCAGAACTACATTTTTACACGGAAGGCCACAGAAGACATCAACAATGGAAAATATAAAGTCATTGGTGAGGAAGGATGTTTGGTGAAACAAATAAAAGGAAGTTTGATTAATCACAGGAAGCTGAGTTGCGACACTACTGACAACAAGGAATTTTACTACTTAGCACTTTTACAGCTGTTTAAACCATGGCGTACAGAGGATGAATTACTTGGAGATTTTCAGAGCTGTGAAGATTCCTTTAATGCATGTAAAGATAGCATAGAATGCAGTACTTTCACAAATTATGTACAAATGTTAAATGAAGAAATTGAACAAGAAGCTACAATTGCAGCTGAAGTAGCTAGAGACAGTTCTCAAGACAGTCAAAGTTCTGGTACGCTCAGTCAAGATCCCCTAGGACAACCAATCGTAGAAAATGAAGCTGCAATAGCCATGACTGAAGTGGAAACAGCTATGAATCAAGCTCAGGAAGATTTAATAGACTTACCAAATTTGGAACAACAACTGAATGATGAACAACAACAAATTTATGAAGAAGTCACAAAACAAATTGATCATGGATTACTACATGAAAATAAAGAGTGCTCATGCACATCATTTGAACCAATCAGAATGTATGTGAGTGGACAAGCTGGAATTGGAAAAAGTTTCTTAATTAAAGTAATTAGAAGCTACCTACAGAAAAAAACTGATTCAACTTTGTCTTGTGTTGTTACTGCTCCAACTGGGTTAGCAGCATATAACATAAAAGTAATTACCTTACATCGTTTGCTAATGTTACCAGTAGAGCATGAGAACAAAATAGAATACCACAAGCTAACAGGAAAAGCATGTTTTGAAGTTTCAAGAGTGTTGAAGAAAATGAAAGTTCTCATTATTGATGAGGTAAGCATGGTATCAAACTTAATGCTTGCCTTTGTGCATTTAAGAATGCAGCAAATTCTAAAGACAGACTATGACGTGTTATTTGGAGGAAAACATGTTATAGTTTTTGGGGATCTACTGCAGCTCACTCCAGTTAAAGGACAACCGATATTTAATACTCTTGCACATGAAGACACGAAAAAGTCATTAGGATGTATAGGTAATGTGAATATTTGGTCATACTTTGAGTACAAAGAACTCATTACCAATATGCGGCAAGCAAATGATGATGATTATGCAAGTATTCTCAAAGATATCAGAATTGGACTACTCACAGAACATGGCAGAAAAGCTTTACAGAGTCGATTGCTATGTAATTTGTTTCCAACAGAACAAATAGTTCCAGAGAAAATATACAAGAAAATTGCAGAAAAAAATACTGTAATCTGCTTAATGCCAACACTACATGAATGCTCTATATTCAATGAAGAACTTTTGAAATTGGAAAATGAAGAGATTATGAAAATGGAAGCCATGGATAAAATACAGCATCAAGGAATAACTATTATATTGACAGGCAAATTGAAAACTAAATTGGATTCTCTAGAGAAAAACATATCGAAAACAGCTGGTTTAGAAAAGAATCTTTATGTATGTATGAACTGTCGAGTAATTTTAAGACGTAATTTGAATGTAGAAAAAGGTTTAGTGAATGGAGCTATGGGTAAAGTTGTGGGTTTTGTTAATTACCAGAAAAAAGATGGAATTGAATATTTAAAAATAAAATTTGATCAGACTGAAGAGGTTAAAGACATTAGTCGTTGTTCAGTTCGTTTTTTGCTTGTGAAAGACTTATATGTACGTAGGAAGCAGTTTCCGTTTTCTCTAGCATATGCTGTAACTATTCACAAATCTCAAGGATTAACTGTAGATAGTGCGTTTGTAAACATTGGATCTAGTGTGTTTAAAGAAGGTATGGCATATGTTGCTTTGTCACGAGTGAAACAATTATCTGGTTTATTCATGATAGACTTTGATGACTCAAAAGTTAGTGCTGATGCAAATTGTGTAAAGGAGTATAATAGATTAAGAAGAAGCTACGCTCGTAATTTAGGTCAGTGTCCTGTGTTTGAAAAACGTGTTGTTTGTCGGAAAAGGAGAATTGAGAATATCTGTAATGAGGATGTACAGAAGAGAAAACAAAAGGAGAGTGATGTGATTGCAAGCAAAAAGAGAAAGGACAATGTTGAAGAGGTTGTTGGTTGTCATTTTGAAAATAGCTCTGGTGTCAACTGCTACGCTAATGTAGTGCTGAATGTTGTATTTTATCTTGAAAGTTTGCAAGAGCAGATAATACTAAATCATGAAAAAAGATTTTGTTCTCTGCTGAGTTTCCTTTATGAGAAGTTTAGTAATGATAAAACTAAAATAGAAAGTGCTTCTGATGTTAGAAATCTTTTATATGTATGTTCTGGATGTACACAGTTTACACAAAATGTCCAGCAAGATGCACAGGAATTCTTAATGTATATGCTTATTGTACTGGAAGATGAAGGGGTAGAAATAGAAAATATGTTTGGTCTCTCTTATAAATGGGAACATTGTTGTGAAAACTGTATGAACACATGCAGCACTAATGTTGATTCTGAAAGGTTCATACATTTAACATTACCAGAGAGTAAATCAGTGACTTTTAGTAAATTAGTTAAAGATGCAAATCACAACATGGAATGTTCTCAATGTAAATCAGAAATGTTATCAACGTTATTTTTAAAGAAATATGGACAGTATATAATTTTAATGATGCAACGTTGTAGAGCTGATGGAACAAAATTGGACACTTTAATAAAGATGTTTGTAGGAAATCAATTATCAATATCAGGAAAGACTTTTGTTGCAGTTGCAATAATTTTCCATGATGGACCTTCTATAACTTCTGGTCATTACACAGTTTATCTAAAATGTGAAAAAGGCTGGGCACTGTGTAATGATTCTCAATTGATTTTCAAGCAACGTTTGCCTGCAGAATTACCAAATTCCTACTTAATTTTTCTAAAACCAAACTTTTAGATACAAATTGCAGCATCTGAAGAAACCATTATTTCGATTTTATAGGATTACCATTGGATATTTCACCTAAAAAGGATTTTAAAAATACCATTTGGCCTCATGGAAAGGTAAATGTTTCTATTGTGGACTTCTTTGACAGATATTATTTTGGTGTATGTGCTTAAGCAACAAGATTTACAGACGTTATTTATTGCAAATAGTTATTGTTCTTAGAAGATATTTTTAATATATATGTTACATTTCTATCAAGGTATGTTTTACTGAGGATAGATTCAGGGCTTTTTTAAACAATCTTTCAGATTGTTTATTTTTTTGCCCGCTGTTAAGTGATGAATACAATTGATATCACTATTTTCAGTGAAATTCAATATATTCTGAAAACAGCAAAAAAAGGGCAAAAAATTACTTTGTTAAATATGAAAATATGTGTACTGTATTCTAAAATGTATTGTTAAATATTACTACTTTTTTTCTTTTTTTTAAGATCTAGAAAGAAAATTTAGGAAATTGAATCCATTGTTCTTGTAATTAAAAAAACACATTTATTTCTAATTAAGTTATTTTGTTGGTCAGGTAAGTTTAAAATATCTGTATTTCTCACCCCTTCACTTTCATGCTCCCTTTTCTATACTTCTCCTCACTCTGCTTTTCTCATTCCCCTTCCCTCTCTCTTCTTCCTTTACTGCTCTTTCGTAACTCCCTCACTCCTTCTCTACTACTCCCCTAGGTTTACTGCCTCCATCACTATTTTTTTCAACCATGTTTCTCTCCCTGTCTCCATATGTCTCAGTCATTCTAACTGCCTTACTCCTTCTCAGTTCCTTGCTCTCTGTCTCTGTTTCTGTCTCTCTCCCTTTGTCTGTCTTACCCTTAATTTCCTTAACATCTCTGCTTCTACCACTCCTCCTCTCTCCATCACTCATTTTCCATCTATGTTATTTTTTTAACCTTCTCCGTCATTCTCCTTCCCTCACCTTCCCTAACTGTCACTATCCTTTACTCATAGTCACTCCTATTCTCCTACTTCACTTCCTCCTGTCTGTATCTCACACCCCTTCAAAAAGCTTTTTTCTCTGTATCCCCTAGCCAGTTTTAGTCATCCACTCACTCACTAACTACTTCTCACAAACCCTCAATCTCACATTCTAATAAATGCAGGCCTGCACACTTCTCTTGCGTGGCTATCTTCCCTCTCAGGATGGAGGTTGAAAACAACAGGGCTGCATCTCAGTAACAGCTCACAGCTGCTTCCATAATAACTCCAGGGAGACGTGAAGCACCTCTCACTGACCTTAGCATGGACACTGTTGAAATAATAAAACAACAAATTTATCACTACTGTGCCAGAGTAGCAGAACAATGTCATAATTAATCTGGGGAGAAACAGTCAACTCCTATGAGCAAAATAAAACAAGGCATAGCATTCTAATTGTGTGACTCTTTAACTAATTGTGCAGACTGCATTGCAACAACGCCTACCAGAAATAAATGCTTGTGTGTCACACTCTTGTATTAGGGGAAATAATATGCAAACTACTATCCCAAAAATATGCTAAGTTAAAAAAAGGGAGCTAACATGTACTCTAGCTCAAGAACAGCAAGGAGTATGATCTTTAGCACCTTCAGACCTTGGTTATTGCAAGTAAACGGACTTTCTTTGGGCAGATTTTGTATAGAGTGTACATTGATCCTAGTAGACACTTTTTAATACTCTGTGGTGTATTTTTTATGAGCTGTTCACTGTCTGGAACCAGGGCAGTACTGAGTAAACTGTCTACATAGTGTAAACACTGTTTAGAGAATCCACTTTTCTACTGATATCCACTTTATTTCTCACTGTAGATGTGGTGGTTGTGAGGTGTTTGATATAGGTAAAGACTTGAGATGTCATCAGTGATGTCATGAGTGATGTCCCTGACCATGTCATGAGTGATGTAATATCTGAAGTCATAAGCTGTGCATTGCGGGGGCGGGAGTTACAGTTAGCTCTGGTAACTATAACTTGAATTTCTCTGGTTTTGTATGAGTGAAATGTCAGTCTAAGTATAATGTTAATGTAAACTTTGTTTTTATCCGGGAAATTCTAAGGTTTTTTAAATGCTAATTCCTAATTATAATGTTCATGTGATCTTTGTTTTTTAAGTGAATTTCAGCCAGCACCACATTAAAAACGTATAACTACAAAATAGATTATAACCAACACACTAAACATATTACTATCTAAATGACTCTATAATAGCATATATAAATCCCCTAATATATCTATAACACAGATTATATCAATGTCAGTGGAATCTCCTACTAAATGCATTAGCATATCAGTAAGTCTCTCATTCACAGTATAAATATTTCATGGATCTGTGTGATGGTGCATTAGTCTATCAATGGTTCTGTCAGGAACTGCGATACTGTCTCATGAGTGGATGCATCAGTGTCTCAAAGGGTCTGTGATTGGTTGCAGGAGTCTCTCAGTCGATCTGCGAGTAGGTGCATGAGTGCCTTTGTGGATTTTTAAGTAAGTACATGACTGTCTGACTGGATCTGTGAGTGGATACATGAGTCTCTAAGTGGGTGAGTGAGTGGGTGCATGAGTGTCTGAATGTGTCTAGGAGTGAGTGTGTGGGCCTCTGAGTGGGACTGTGAGTGGATGTGTGAGTGTCTGAGTGTATGAGTGGCTGGGTGCATACATCTCTGAGTGGGTCTGAGTGGGTGTGTGAGTGACTGTATGAGTGTTGGAGTGTCTGAGAGTGGGTGTATGAGTGTCTGGGTACAGCTTGAACGGGTGAATGAGTGTCTCAGTGAGTCTGTGAGTAAGAGCATATGTCTCAGAGTGGGTGAGTGAATGGGTACATGCATACATGTCTAAGTGGGCCTGTGACTGGAGTGGATGCATGAGTCTTGAGTGGGTGAGTGAATGGGTGTGTGTATATCTGAATTAGTCTGTGAGTAGGTGTGTATGTCTCTGAGTGTATGTGTGAGTGACTGAGTATATAGGTCTCTGAAAGGGTCTGTGACTGAGAGTGTGAGGGACTGTATGGGTATGTGAGTGAGTGTGTGAGTATCTAAGTGGATCTTTGAGTGGGTGTATGAGTGTTTTAGTGGATTTGTCAGTGGGTGTATGAGTGCCTCAGTGGGTCTATGGGTACATATGTGAGTATGTGAGTGGGTCTGCAAGTGGGTGTGTGAGTCTCTGAGTGGGCCTGTACAGGAGTGTTTGACTCTCCCGGTGAGTATATAAGTGGGTGGATGAGTATAAGAGTGGTTCTGTGAGTGGGTGTGTGAGTGCCCAGCTGGGTCTGTGAGTGGGTGTAAGAGTCTCTAAGTGGGTATCGAAGTAGGTGTGTGAGTCTCTGAGTGGGTCTGTACATGGGTGCATCACTCTCAGAGTGAGTTTGTAAGTGGGTATCTGAGTACCTGAATTGGTATGTGAGTGGGTGCATGAGTATCTAAGTGGGTATGTGACTGGATGTATAAGTGTGTGAGTAGGTATATGAATGAGTGTATAAGTGTCTGAGTACATTTGTGAGTGTGTACATGAGTCTGTGACATTGACAGGCGAGTGTGTATGAATATATATTTTTTAGAATTTTCACCAACATTCATGGTGTCTCGACGATGTTCGCAATGTGCGCGTTGCAGTACATGGAGGGCTTTGCTGTTGAAAGCGGCATTGTCACGAATATTGAGAGGAATTTAAAAAATCTATTTTAGACACATAACTTGTATCACTAACACCCCCATTTCTCAAACATGGGGTCAGAGTACTTCCACCCTAGTGTAAGTGATAAATTATAAAGGTTTTATTTTGCAGTGGCAAGGATAGTGATAAACCCAGGTGAGGTTTTCCAGTAGCACTATCTTGGAGCCCCCCTCCTCACTGTTTATAATAACACTTTCTATGCTAACAGAAGACATAAAGTTCCTACAAGCTCACAAGAGGGAAGGAGAGAAATATAGAAAGTTACATAAAACAGATGAACAATCCCGCAAACAAACCCAGAATCGCTCTGTTTATTAGGAAATGGTTGTTGGTAATGTGATTTGAAGGTGGCCGTCTTTGTGCTTTAGGTAAGGGGGTAAGACTAAGTGTACTTGCAACATGCTGTCCTATGTAGGTGTCTTGGTAGGTGGTGGCGAGGCTGAGGATTGAGGGGCCACTGTGGAGTCTTCTGTGTTTGGCAGGGAATATTGGAGTTCAATTAGCATGTTATCCCAGCTAGCTGAGATGGAGTATTTACACATGCCCCTGACTGCCTCTATGTGCAGGGCTACACTCTCGGCCCAAGCCCAGGTTGTTATAGAGCATCCCCAAGCTGAAATTGCAGGGGGAGCTGATCACTTCTGTCTACGATTTTTCAGGTGTTTAGAAAGCAAAAGACCTAGAAAAATAAAGCGAGAGTTGGCCCTGTTTTTCTTAATCTGATGGAGCATGCCCAGGAGCCATATCTACCATGTGTGCAACAAGGTGTGCCCAGTACCATTAACTAGGCTAGGGGTGATGCCCTGCCAGTTCTGGTGAAGAGATGGGCACGCCCAGAACATGTGTACGAAGTCTGCATCAGTAAATTGGCAGCAGGGACAAGCTGCATTAGTGTGGTGAAAATAGTGGCTTATCTTATGGGGAGTAAGCTCGGCCCTGTGTGTTATGCAGTATTGTATAAGCCTTGAAAAGGGCACGGGACACAAGGGCAGGGTATGCCAGTATGGTCTACCATTCATTGTCTCTACAGGTGTGGTCCAATTCGGCATCACAATGACAAAAAAAAGAACATGACGGGCTCCACAGCTTGCGTGAATAAGTAGCTGGCAGGTAACGTGTTAAGTGGCTGCTCGTGCCCATGATGTGTAAGTATTGAATGGAGAGGTGCATTTTATGCTCTTGCTGCAGGTCCCCCCCAGTGTATTCTTAATGCCCTGATGAGGGAAATATGGAGTAGAAATTGGCCCAGAGTAAGCCCAATATTAGTTATTAGGTCATCATCATTATAAAAAGCGAGGTCATCCAGGGGTAGGAGCGTGCTTTTGTGATGCAGATCTCCCATTGTATGAAGTCCCACCTAACGCCAGGGGACAACCTCTGCTAAGGAAGTGACTAACATCCCACGTGGTGTGCCAGGACAGGTATCACTGGAGCATTTGGCTGTACTGTCTCAATGAGGAGAAAACAATGTCAGTAACAATGGAGCACTACTCCTAAAAGGGATTAGGCAGCGGGGCTTTCAAACAGGTTTGAAATAGATGCAGTAGACGGGTCAAGTCCCATTGAGAAGAGGCAGTCGCAGTATCTGCCAGCTGGAGGCCTGCCAGCCACGCGGACACCCATTGTAACTGAAAAGCCAGATAACAGTGCTAAAAGTTCGGCACTCCAAAACTTCCCTGATTAGTCGATAAGTAAGGCTTGTTGAGGGCCACCCTGCAGCATGTACCATGCCAAATGAATCCGCCTGTTAAACATTCAAGCATGTGGAAGAAAGGTTTAGTAATGTAAAGGGGAAAGTTGGCGAAGAAATATAACAGATGGGACAGTATCACCATTTTTATCAGAGCTTTGCGTCCCACCACGGAAAGATGCCTCCAGAATGTCATCTGTGCACACAGGGAGTTCACCGCTCGAGGGAGGTTACCATCTAAGAGGTAAGCATGTTGGTGCTCACTATAAATGCCTAAGTACCAGAATGTGTCTAATGCCAGGTCAGGAAGGCACCATTGAATCAAAGTGCAGGATCAGGCGTTGTGGGCGTAAGTTGGAAGAAGCAGGACTTAGCCCATTTAACCTTGAGGCTCCTCAAATATGTGTCAGTACTATGCCACATGGAATATCGTGAATGTCTTTAAAATATAGTGGGAGGCCATCTGCACAAAGGGAAGCAGCAGAATTTCCAACTCATGAGCCTGTGCGTGGAGAGCATGTGCTTATCATTCAATGGTGAGGGAAAACGGAGTGGGAATAAGGGGCCCCTCTGTTGGGTTCCCCTGTGTATAGGAATAGGGTCTGATGTGAGTGAGGACATTTTCACTCTAACCAGCGGTTGGGTATAAAAAATGTGAACTAGCAGAATGAAGCAGGCCCCAGGTCATAACCCGTCAGCACTCTAAACAGGAAGGCCCACTCCACTGAATCAAAGGCTTTTCCAGGTCCAGGCAGCCAGCACGGTGCCATACAAAAGAGGCATACTCCAGGAGCCAGAACAACCTGCGTAGATTTAGTGAGGCATTGCAAGACGGTTTCAAGCAGTTCTAGTCTAGGTGTATGCGGGTTGGGACCAAGGGAGCTAAGCAATCTGCCCAAATCTTAGCACGTATTATATATTCTGTGTTGAGTAGTGCTGGCAGGTGGTAAGATCCTAGTGCTGTAGGGTCCCTAATGGGTTTCAACATAGATACAAGCAGTGCTTTGCAGAGTGTGGACGGTAGAGAGGCAGCCAGTAGATCTTCATCCTAAAGCATTTTGTTGCAAGGGGCTAGGGAGGGAGTGTATGCATTTTAGAATTCTGACTGAAGCCCATCAGGACCTTGAGTCCTGCTGGTAGCTAGTGCGCGGATAGCCTCCTAAATTTCAAAGAGTGACATGTCACTATCAAGGTCTGCCCTCTGTTCTGATGGTGCGCGGGGAGAGGCATGCCAGTTAGAAAGGAGTCGATCTCCTCCACTGAGGAGACCACCACTGAGGTGTATAAGGAGGTGTAGCGACATGTGAGTTCAGCATAGATGTCTTTCTCTGTGTGTAGCAGGGTCCCAGATGTGGCACAAAGTGTGAGAATAGGATACCAAGGATTTTTCCTGATGGATGAGCCAGGCGAGTAGTGACTGCGATTTGTCCACCTCAGTGACCAATGCCATTTTCTGATGATATGCACGATTTGCAACTTGCAGAATCCCTTGCAATCAAGTAATTTTTTATTAATTTATTGTAATCACGGTGCATTTAATGAAGTTTGTTACAGCCACTTAATCACAAACACGTTAAAATTGCACATAAACTAACTAGTCACAGGTCCAGATTAGAGAATCATTACCAACAATTTATAGGGCTTTGAAGTTTATACCTAAATAATTACGTAGATGCAAAGTTTAATATGTTTGGGGGGCGCTAGAGGGCACACTGCAGAATGGCTGGCTTCTGAAGCAGCTCCGCCAGTTCGGGACAGGAAATGGAGTAAATGGCCAGCCTGTGGGACTGTAACTGACTACAACTAGCTGCTGCCAACACTGGAACCACTCGTGGACAGGATGCAGAGGGGCCGAGGCTGTGAAATTGCCATTTGCCCGCTCTAAGCTGCTTAAGTAATTATCCGGCGGAGAGGCGGGCAGCGGACTCAAGATGGCGGTGCCCGCTCCTGCGTCCGCTCCAGTGTAGGTCCATTCCCGGCCGGGTGGTGGACTCCCAGGAGATTGTCTCTGGCTCCAGGGAGGTACAATCGAGGGGGAGAGACCAGCAGACTGCCGGAAGCAGACACGCAGTGAGTATGATTACCCTATGGCTCTGCTTGCTGTCCGTGCCACACATCGAGGCTCCCGCACAAAATGGCGGCCCGCGTTTGAGATCAAAAATGCCCCCACGCTGATGTGACTTCTCTGCCATTGCAGAACCAGGCGGCCGTAGCGGCTGGGGGAACTATGCCTCATCTAAAGCGACGATCATCATCATGCATACTGAGGGCACCTATATTGCTGGATGTGGTGACTGCTCTGCGGTTGGAGGCCCCCCGGAGGCGACTGCAGGGACCGCGTGATCAGACAGCAGGGGGACCTTGAACCTTGCCGTCGCTCTGCCATACGTCCTGTATAACTTACAGGGTGCAAGGTTCTCAGCGCCTGTGTGGTAGCTGGTGCTGGACGCGTATCGTGTAATCAGTGGTCTCCCGGAGGGCGGAATGGCTGCGTGGTGCCTGTTGGTATGTGTCATGTAGCCTGGCAATACCTGCACATGTCGCAACACATGAAGAAATGGGACATGTTAGTGCGTGTTACCATGGTACCTCCCCAACAGTGTGAAATGTTCCCTGCTGGATGTCTGCCATAACCACGCGACTGATTTGCGCATGAGGCACTCCAGCCCCGGCTGCAACTACCGGATGCAATCCAAGGAAGTAAATATTGTGTTCAACATATGGAAGCTAGAGTTAATTGTGCTAAGTGAAGGTTTGGGAGTACAGGAGCCTAACAAGTGGTGCGTTTTTCACACTGTCCTCCTGCGGGTGGCGATAGGGTGAAGGGAGTGCCGCCATTTTGGGGGCTCGCTACTGTCAACATGGGGAAGCCAGACAAGCAACAACCCAAACTTTCATTCAAAACTAAACGACAAAACAAAGGTGCCAAGGCGTTATCGGAGGGGCTGAGGTGAACAATACAATGGAACTTGTCCTCAAAGCGATCCAGCAGAGTTTGCAGGATATAAATGGCAAGTTGGACTCCCTTACCCATAGGGTTGAGAATATGTCGGCTAAGCTGGACAGACAGGGTGAAAGACTTGATGAAGCTGAGAGGCGTATAACAACCGTAGAAGATGAATCGCAAACCACAACGCGTAAGTGTAAGGACATGGAGAAAGTGGTGGAAGGCCTTAAACACAAAGTGGAGGACTTGGAAGCGAGGTCCCGTCGCAATAACATCCGCATTGCGGGAATTCCTGAATCCACAAATGGAGACCTACGTAGAAGACATGCTCCGAGAAGTGTTTGGTGCTAGTAATTTCTCGGCTGTCCTTATAGTAGAGCGTGCACATAGGTCTTTGGCGCCCAGACCCCCTCCGGGCGCCACTCCGAGACCCATAGTGGCCAAGATCCTGAATTATAGGGATCGAGATGCCATATTACGAATGGCGCGAGAAAAACAGCAGGTGTCCTACCAGGGCAATAAGTTAGCCTTCTATCCGGATTTCACCATGTCAGTCCAGCTGGCACGAAAGGAATATCATCCCGTAAAGCAGAAATTGCATGATATGGGTGTGGAATATGCAATGCTCTATCCAGCCAGATTGAAGGTGTTTCACGATGGCCACTCCACGATCCTCCACTCTCCAAAAAGCAGCAAACGACTTCCTAAAAAAACTGCTGGGTCAGCGCCGGCAACGTACGAAGACTGGACAGAACTCTGAGCCTGTATAAGTGCGATCTTCCTGTTGATCACAGCAGGGGGTGAAATGGAGGTACACTGTATGTCTTGTGACACGTCGGAGTCCTGCTTGCGTGGGATAGGCTGACAGTTAACTTGCGGTTTCACCGTCTGGAGGGACTATATGGCTTGACTTCTCGCTCATTGGACCTCTGAGACATTGAAGTCAACGCGTCACTAAGGGTAGAGTAACAAGGGTAGAGACACTGCTTTCCTAAAGGTGCACATCAGATGCAGTAGTCAGAAGAGGAGATACATGTATTGTGCACATGTCGCTAAGAGATTGGTGATATTGCTAGATAGGTTTCTTTTTCTATATCGTAGAAGACTCTACTGTACCTTTCTCCCTAGGCGAAGATAGGGTCGATGACCTCATAGAGTTATCATAAGTGGGAGCTATGGTCTGCATCCCCTGCAGTAGCGAGAGTAATATTTGCTGTACAGCATGTGTGGTACTGATATGCATAGCGTACTGGTACGTTAACATCACTGGATAGCCTGATAGTCAGAAACAAACCTGTGTAAATAACGTTTACCAGACCACATCCACTATGCGTGGATGAAGTTGTGTGCACTAGGTGGTACCCCTAGCGGGTGATCCCCACGCAGTGGTTTAGTTCTGTTATTTACTATGTTGGGGATGTGTCTTTGGCATGGTTGGGGTGCTGAAGTGGGTGGGGGGAGCGGAAGGGGGGTACAATGTTTGCAGACTGTTGTACTTGAGAAACATCGCGGATATCCAGTTGTATGGTTTCATGCCTGATGATGCCAGATTTCTATTCACTCACATAAGTTGTGCAAGTAGGGGTAACATTACACGTTAAAAGGCACATATTTTTCCCCAGCACTGTCTACAGATAGGACACAACCTACACATTTAAATATGTTAACTTGGAATGTCCGGGGACTAAATAACCCGAAAAAAATCAGACAAATCTTCGCTTATTTAGACAGACTCCACATTGACATAGAGTTTCTTCAGGAGATACACCTTGATCCTAGGGCTACAAATCAGATTGGGCGCAGACGGGCAGAGGCAATATATGGTTCATCATACTCCTCCTATTCTAGAGGTGTTATCATATTGGTAAAGAAAGGGACGCAGCTGCAAATTGATAGTACGATACGGGATGAATTTGGGCGCTACATCATTATCAAGGGGTGCTTGCGGGGTCAGAGAATTGCTTTTATCAACACTTATGGTCCGAATGTAGATGACCCGGAATTCTTTAACGAAATTTGGCGTAAACTGAAGGAGCTGTCGGACATGGCTATATGCTGGGGAGGTGATTTCAATGTTGCACTGTGTGATGACTTAGACAGATCATCAGGATCTAATGAACCGCATCGTAGGGAAGCGGCAGTGGTGCGCAATATTATGAGCGATGCACAGCTTCATGATATCTGAAGAACCCGTAATCCAGATGGTAGGGAGGCCACAAACACCACAGAGGCACACAACAGCTGGTCTTGCATAGACTACTGGTTGGGTACTAGTGAGGTACTATTATGAAGGCGTGAGGTGAGACACATGCCCAGAACATTTTTGGACCACAACCCAGTGCTGCTCTCTATTAACATACCACATTACACACCACCCCTTAACCTTTAATTCGAAAGCCCTATTAGACTCAGTGTATACTGACACTATCAGTCAAGCTATCACTGATTATTTCGCCTTGAATAAGCCCAGTACAGACGATCCAGGTTTACTGTGGGAGGCCTTCAATGCGACGATCAGGGGCGTCTGTATTAGTACTAGCGCTGGTATATTAAAAGACATACGCCAACAGCTTAGCAAGCGTGAGCGCATACTAGCCGCATTAGAATGGGAGTATGTAAATACGCAAGAAGTGAAAACACTAGGTGACATTCGGAGGGTGTTGTCGGAAAATCAAACCTATGCAGAGGATGAACTGAAGTATGTATCGAAGCGTCAAGTGGCGCGTACATACGGGGAAGGAGGTAGGCCAGGAAGACTATTGGCATCCAAGATCTGTAAAGGTCGCCCGCCACAGACGGTTCTAAAGATCAGAGATGCACAGGGGGAGATGCATCACGACACGAAGGGTATATTAAGAGAATTTATGTGTACATATAGCGAGTTATATACTACACGTCACACGGCTACACCATCCGAGGTTGAGGACTACTTGGAAGATGTGGCGATTGCTTGGTTATCTGACACGCATAGGGAATATCTGTCCTTGCCCATCACGGTAGAGGAGGTTACGGGAATTATTAAACCACTGCCTAATGGCAAAGCGCCTGGCCCTGACGGGTTCACCTGTGAATTCTATAAGCGTTTTGTGGATCAACTGGCGCCACATCTGAATGAGATGTACGGGGATGCACACGATAAACAATTATTACCGCCCACACTGCGAGAAGCTGTGCTGATTGCCCTTTTGAAACCGAACAAAGACCCTGAATGCTGTGAATCTTATAGGTCAGTGTCTCTCATTAATGTTGATACCAAGATATTGGCCAAATTATTGGCTGCCAGGTTGCAACCTCTAATGACCAGGCTAGTATTGCCAGATCAAGCTGGATTTATCCCAACTAGATCGACGACTCACAACACCAGAACGTTATTTGCATTGTCACATTACTTAATTCCCAATACCAAAGCCGCTGCCATTCTATTGGATGCTGCGAAAGCATTCGATTCTATTGAATGGCCTTACCTGCACACCATGCTGCGGCGTATGGGATTTCCACCGCTATTTTTACGCTGGGTACAAACATTATATACGGCCCCTACAGCTTGTATTAAAGTGAACAACTATATATCAGAGACCATTCAGATGCCCGCTCTCCCCCTTGCTTTTTGCGTTAGCACGGGAACCACTCGCCTGTAAAATAAGGCAGGGTCATCACTACTCGGCACTCTAATTTCCGCAACGTCCATTGCACATATCTTTATATGCGGATGACATGATGCTATATGTGCGAGACACGGAGCAGCATCTCGCCCCACTACTTAGGAAATATATTCGTTTTGGTCATCAATCAGGACTACAAATTACTGGTCTAAGTCCCTCATAATTCCGTTAACGGACTCAACGATTCCACACCACACTGAATTCCCTCTGGAATGGCAATCAGACCCGGTCCAATATCTGGGAGTCTGGTTTCACCGCGACCCGGACCTTGTAATTCGTACCAACTACGGCAAAGCGCTAGATTCCATGGAGGGCAAAATCGATCGATGGATACAATTACCGTTATCTCTGTCCGATCGTCTAGCGATTGTAAAAATGGTAGTCCTGCCTAAATTCCTATATCTTTTTAATAATAAACCCATCATTCCCCCTTCCGTGATTTTTAAACGCTTAACTGCATTAGTGACGAGGTCGATATGGGCTGGCGCGCAGGCCCGTATTAAGCTACACACACTTACGCTACCATACTCACGTGGGGGATTTACGGTCCGAGATTTTTTACTTTACTTCTTATGTGCTCAGACGCAATTTGCGCACTATTGGTATCACCCGATCCCCTATGTTACGCATGTAGCAATAGAGGAAGGAGATGCACTCCCAAACCCTCTGTCGGCTATCCTTACACATCGGCAGCCCCCTCTTCATAATCGTGATATAAATACCATAGACACGATGAATGCGGCATGGTTCAGAATGGGGAAATTAGCAGGCAAGGTACCGCTTTATGCTCCGGCACTACCATTATCACATCACCCAGACTTATCAGTCACTCAAGAAAGAGTAGTCTTGGATCAATTAAAACAAGTGGGTATAGCTACAATGGGGGACTTGTATCACGAGGGTAAATTTAGGACATACAGAGAAGTTACATACATCAGTAATCAAACACCACTGTCTCGGTTCACCTATTATAGATTGCAGCACGCGATTAAAACGCTCTATCCCTCCTATCCTGCAGAGCCACCCAAATTATCAGCTTTGCAGTGGATGCTCACTACACCTAGTAATGTACACATGGTTTATAAACTATACATGCAATTGCAGGAGGATATAGCTGCCACGACGGTCCATGCAATGACAAAGTGGAATGGGATATTGGACACTCCGCTTACGGAGGAAGAATGGGTCTTGGCGTGTGCGCTCACTGGTGTACTAACACCCAATGGCAATTTGCGTATGGTGCATTATAAATACTTACACCAAACGTATTATACCCCAACAAGATGATACGCTTATGGCTTAGGACCAGATGCACACTGTAAGCATTGCGGGGCTTATATGGCAGATTTCTTACATCTTTCCTGGTCCTGCACGAGAGTAAGTGAGTACTGGACAGATGTTACGAGAGAGTTGGGAAAAACGGTGGGAACGCATATTGACTGTACTGTTCGCACCTGCTTATTGGGTCTGGTTCGGGGTGTGCGCTCCAGGAGGCGCAAGTTCTGTGTAGTAGCTTTGTTGTTAGTAAAACGTAGGATTTCGCTATGCTGGGATAGTCCAGTTGTTCCAACGATTCGACAATGGCTACAAGATCTGACATATTGTCGAGAAGCTTTACATACCTACGAGGAGGAACTGTCCACTGGCACCAAACCAAGAGACTACTGGTCCTACCTGATTAACTTTTTACATGCAAATCCGAGGGACTAGCTGTCCAGTGTAAAATACCCATTGTAACTATTAACTACTGGCAACTTGTACACTAAGTGATCGCTGGATGATGGATGTTGCTGTGCAACAGTCTGGGGGGGGGGTTTGTTTTCTTTGTTTATATTTTGTAGAATTTTGAAATGTCAATAAAAAAAAAAGTTTAGTATTATTATTTGCAATGGCGGCTGCGGCAATACTGAGGAACTGGGCGGGTCGGGAGATTAGTTGGAATAATAAAGGATTTTAAACGTAACTGACAATGCGGCCACCTCGTTCCTCTTCTCCGGCTCTCCTCTCAGCATGCACGGGGGCACAGCTTCCCCACCCAACCCAGCACTGCTCTCAATAGCATGAGAGCAGTGCCAGGATTTGTCTGAGTGGCACTGTTTGCCGCTCGGATAGTGCCTAGGAGCCTCTGATGTTTCTCCAACCTGGCGTGCAACACACCTGGGTTGGAGAAACCTAAGTGTGCATGCTGTTTGGCCGGACTAAGACAACCGGCCAAACAGGCATGCGCACTTATAGTGCGCCTACCACTCCTCCCTGCTATGCCCGCCCTGCCCCACCCTACACTGCTGACATCGGCTCCATCAGTCAATATCATTTTATTTTTTGTTTGACCGCTGATTGACTACCAGTGGGGTGACGCTCCTTCGCCATTACGGAGGAGCTGCCACTGATTATTTGTTGTTTAAAAATTAAAAATAAACTTTACAAATTTCGGCAAGTGTGGGTCTTCAAAGTCACAAATAACGGCACACCCCTGCTCTAAACCAATAGACATGCACACGGAAATAGTACATATCACGTTATAAAGAAACAGAATCCTGAGCAAAATATACAACCACGTTATGCATATACTTGACATATACTGCATACATAAAAATAAACATGATGTGCATGCTCAGATGCAAACACAGTCATGCAGAAACGTTGCTTATATGCATTGGTACATGAAATCCAGACCTATCGGCTTTGCTGGTGAGTGTTTCAAAGTATTAACGTTAACGGTCAAATGCCAAACGTGAGGCCTTCAGGGTCTTCTCTGCAGCAGTAGGTCAACACGGAAGCACACTAAATCGCTGTGATAGACAAATTACAGCTTGTTATCTTTCAATGCAACTGGCAAAATATAACTCTAACAGAACACGTGTGGCTAGTCTACGAATTTTTATGCTATGTTGCAAAATGGGTTAAACTAATTTTAATTATATTCACTAATCAGAAAGAATATACGAGAATTTAAAACTAAATAATATGAAGGGGCAGGAATTGGTGTAATAATTTGCACATATGATCTTCTGAATCTGATACAGATCGGTGGCCAGTCTAAATATTTTCCTATTTCTCTGCTTTGATTGATTTATTTTTTAAGAAAATGAACAATTTTGAATGAAATTAGGGGCATATCATCAACGGTCAGCGATAATTATCGCTGGCCGTTCATAGCGATGGAAAAATTATCGCCAGCTATCGCTGAATATTATCGCCATGATAACGCTATATTTACAATGCATAGCGCTATGGCGATAATATTTCAGCGATAGCGGTGTTTTCAATGGAACATCGCTGGTTTTCCAGCGATGTTCCATTGAAAACAGCGATAACATTACTGATAGGACCCTGTGGTCCTATCAGCATAATCCATATCCCATTAAAAGTATGCCTTAGTCAGGAATTTAACAGGTGTTAAATTCCTGAGTTAAGACTGAGGTAGCGCGATTTTTTTTATCGCTGCACCTCCTTGTTATTATCGCGAAGCTGCCTTCACGCTATTAACATGTGTTGTTTTCACAGCCACGCCTCTTTTGCATCTCATTAGCGATGCGAGGCTGTGAAGAAATGGGCTCTACATCAAGGAAACACGCACTAGCGTGTCCTTGATGATATTGCGATATAATTATCGCCGCTTTTCGCCCAAAAACGGACGCTAAAGCGGAGATAATTATATCGCCAGCCCTCGCTTTAGTGAGCTGAGCGTGTAAAGCCGTAGTTTCTTCGGGGCATATTATCAAGCACGGCGATAATGGGCTTGATAATATGCCGCAGAGAATTCCCATAGAAGCCCATGTTCACACCAGAACATGGGCTTCTATTGGAATTCTCCAGGGCATATTATCAAGCCCATTATCGCCGCTAAAGCGGCGATAATTTTATCGACATTTCTTGATAATATGCCTCTTTGGGGCATATCAACAAGGGCTTTATCTCTGCTTTTTTGGCTTTAAAAGCCAAAAAAGCAGAGATAAAACTAGCGCCCTATCAACAACAGGGTGCTAACACGCAAATTTGCATGTTAGCACCCTTTTACTCTACGCTTCCCCTTGCATCTCTAATGAGATGCAAAGGGGGCGTTCCAGAGTAAAATAATAGGAGAAATGTCGCTAAGCGACATTTCTCCTATTATCAAGAATGTCGCTAACCCTGTTAGAGACAAAAAAAGCAGCGCTAACCGCGGTTAACGCTGCTTTTTTACGTCTGCTAATTTTCAGACTTAGCCATGATATCCTATGGAAGGAGGATATCATGGCTAAGTTTGCCTGTCCCTATCAACAAGGTAACGTGTGATTATCGCTGGGTTTCCAGCAATAATCTCACGTTAGCCTGTTAGCGTGTAGATTTTTATCGCTATTGAGATAAGCGTTGCTAATAGCACGCTGTCTCAGCGATAAAAATTCACGCTAGCCGGCGATAATTATCCTCACGCTAAGAGCGCTGAGCGATAATTATCGCCGGTTGTTGTTGATATGCCCCTAAGTTTCTTATCTCGGATATATGTGCAAAACATTAGTTGACTCTTTCTCTTTGAGAAGTTGTAGAAAAAGTGTACAGCTCCAGGGTATACCCTGAAATCAAGGCAATGCTGTTCAGCTTGTAAAATCTATTTATTAGTCAGTGCGAGGCACACTTTATGAAGGAACAACATCACAAAGACAAAAATAACGCAATTACAAGGTAATGTCACCTTCATAAATACTCTCGCTATCTCAGAGGATGTTCTCCAGACTCTTATTACAGCTCCCTCTATGAAAGATTTACAAGCACCATTAAAGGAAGCTCTGTTAAAAATCAAGCATCAATAAAACGTTTCACTATGGGGCTGCCTTGCCTGGTCTAAGAGCAGTAGTGCCTTAACAGAATACTAATAAAATCAACTCTTAATACAATATGATGAATGAGCTTCAGCACTCTAATACGTCCACACAGCATTAGTTCTGCATTAGTCTAATAACCCCGACCACTTGTATGCAGTGATGAATGAGCTTCATCCGAGAGCCAACGCACATCCACAGGAAAAACATATTTTCTCAGCTTTATCACTGAATCTACTAAGGATCTGCTTCGGCTGAGTGATGGAGTTGTTTTCAGTAGGCACATGTTTGAACTAGAATTTATTAATGAACTGGCTGAGGGTGTGTTCCACAGAATAGATATATAGTCAGGAGGATCAGTGGTTAGACTTTCTGTAGGGTTGACTAGAGAGAACGTCAGAGCCAATGTCTGTACACACCCTCTAGAAAGACACAGGGGCATATGTACGAGGACTGTAGTAGTAGTAGGTAGTTTATTGTACATGATTAATTAAAACCTTTACAATGATAAAACAGTATTAAAATTCATTTAAGCAACTTCTTAAAAATTACACAGTTCAAATTGTAATCATCAGTAAGTAATAAAGGGCAAATGCATCAAGGTCAGATAGACGATTAGAAGTTGTTCTTAATCGAGTGGACTGCTAAGTGCTTGTACTTCTGGAGCGGTAAACAGTAGGGGTGGGCGGAATTTGCGAAATTCACTTTCGCAAACTATCGCCAACATTTTAAAAATCTTCACAAACACGCGGAAATATCGCGAAGATGCAGAAGTTTTTTTTCCCACCCGTTCGTGGTATTTTCAGCGTGATCGCGGCTCGCCAACTTACCCATGCGGTTGCTCACGGGCACGAGATGTCAATCATCTCAAACTCTCTCGGTGCATGATTGCGAGAAGAAAGACGTGATCGCGTGACGAATGATGTGATCGCGTGACAAATGCGGGCGCGAGCTGTCTCGAGACAGCGCAAATGGCTACCAACAATCCAATATCACGTGGAGAATGCGACCGGATCGGGAAAACTTGTCGGGGAACGCAGGGATTCAGGTAAGGTAATCGCGCACACGCGAGAATGTATTTTTTTACAGCGCGAGGAAGAAAATAATTTACGGTAAGATGCGGATTGCGGAAATTTGGACATTTTCGCACTCTCTGCGGAACGCGAAAATGTCAAATTATCGCAATTTCCGCGAGCGGAACAGAATGTTAGCCCAGGCCTAGTAAACGATAAACAGACATAATATCGAATTAAAAATATCGACAGGACAGAATATCGAGTTTTAATATAGAATGGACAGAATATCGAATTGCCAAAATATAGTGGTGAAGAATATCGAAAATCAGGTAAGAAATAAAATATCGATTTAAATAATATAGAAGTAAGTAATATCGACAGTCATAATATAGTTGTTAAGAATATCAATTTTTTTTATAGTGTTTTAAGTGTTAGTATATGTGTTAAAAGTATGTATAAATTTTGGAATGTATGTTTGAATATTTTTAAAGTAATGAATTTTATGTTATTTAATTTTTGTGTAATTTAATTCCGTAGCGGGTTGTGGGTTTGTAGGGGATTAGGGTGGGAAGTAATTGAATTATAGTACATTAAATAATAATTTTTAGGAATTATTAATTATTTTTAATTTAATTTTGCGTTTCACTTCTGTAGCGGGTTGTGGGTTTATAGGGGAATAGGGTGGGAAGTAATTTAATTGTTATTAGGTAATTATTAATTGGTACTGAAAATAAATTGGTTGTTGATTAATTATTAATTGGTAAATAATTTGTATCAATTGGTAATTAATTTGTATTAATTGTTTCATTGATAAATATGGTAATTGTATTAATTTATTATTTGTAGCGGGTTTTGGGTTTATAGGGGAATATGGTGGGAATTAATTTAATTGTAAATAATTAATTATTGAAATAATTTTGGTATATTGCTAATTAATTTATTCGTAATTAATTATGAATTGGTATTAATTTTATTTATAAATTTTTGGTATTGAAAATTAATTGGTTGTTAATTAATTAATAATAGGTTATTAATAAAAACATATTGGTATTTATAATAAATTAATTATTAAATATTGTGTGATTGGTAAGTAATTTTACTATTTTTTGGTGGGTATTAATCATTTATTTAATTTTAATAAAATATTAAATTATTATTTTCCCTACTATTGCACTCACTGGAGTGGGAATAGTAATTTTAACCTCTACGCTATCCAACGCTTTCCCTACTATTGCACTCACTGGAGTGGGAATAATAAGTTTTACCCCTACGGTATCCAACGCTTACCCTACAGGTGCACTCACTGGAGTGGGAATAGTAAATTTTACCCTCCCGCTATCCAACGCTTTCCCTACTGTTGCACTCTTTGGAGTGGGAATGGTAAATTTTACCCCTACGCTATCCAACGTTTTCCCTACTGTTGCACTCTCGGGATTGGGAATAGCAGTTTTTACCCCTACGCTATCCAACGTTACCCTACAGTTGCACTCACTGGAGTGGGAATAGTAATTGTTACCCCTACGCTATCCAACGCTTTCCCTACTGTTGCACTCTTTGGAGTGGGAATAGTAATTTTTACCCCTACGCTATCCAACGCTTTCTCTACTGTTGCACTCTCTGGAGTGGGAATAGTAATTTTAACCCCTACGCTATCCAACGCTTTCCCTACTGTTGCACTCTGTGGAGTGGGAATAGTAATTTTTACCGCTACGCCATCTGACGTTTTCCCTACTGTTGCACTCACTGGAGTGGGAATGGTAAATGTTGCCCTCCCGCTATCCAACGTTTTCCCTACTGTTGCACTCTCGGGATTGGGAATAGCAGTTTTTACCCCTACGCTATCCAACGTTACCCTACAGTTGCACTCACTGGAGTGGGAATAGTAATTGTTACCCCTACGCTATCCAACGCTTTCCCTACTGTTGCACTCTTTGGAGTGGGAATAGTAATTTTTACCCCTACGCTATCCAACGCTTTCTCTACTGTTGCACTCTCTGGAGTGGGAATAGTAATTTTAACCCCTACGCTATCCAACGCTTTCCCTACTGTTGCACTCTGTGGAGTGGGAATAGTAATTTTTACCGCTACGCCATCTGACGTTTTCCCTACTGTTGCACTCACTGGAGTGGGAATGGTAAATGTTGCCCTCCCGCTATCCAACGCTTTCCCAACTGTTGCACTCTCTGGAGTGGAAATAGTAATTTTTACCCCTACGCTATCCAACGCTTTTCCTACTGTTGCACTCTCTGGAGTGGGAATAGTAATTTTTAGCCCTACTCTATCCAACGCTTTCCCTACTGTTGCACTCTTTGGAGTGGGAATAGTAATTTTTACCCCTACGCTATCCAACGCTTTCCCTACTGTTGAACTCACTGGAGTGGGAATAGTAAATTTTACCCTCCCGCTATCCAACGCTTTACCTACTGTTGCACTCTCTGGAGTGTGTATATTAATTTTTACCCCTACGCTATCCAATGCTTTCCCTATTATTGCACTGTCTGGAGTGGGAATACTAATTTTTACCCTCCCCCTATTCAACGCTTTCTCTACTGTTGCACTCTCTGGAGTGGGAATAGTAATTTTTACCCTCCCGCTATCCAACGCTTTCCCTTCTATTGCACTTACTGGAGTGGTAATAGTAAATTTTACCCTCCCGCTATCCTACGCAAAAAATATTGCATTTTTTAAATTAATATTACGTTAATATATAGGTATTATCTTTTTTTTAACTTTCATTAATTATTTATTAATTTTAAAGTTATTTAAGTATTTTTAAGTATATTTCAGTTAATTATATGTTTTATTTAATTAATTTTACATTTATTTTAAGACATTTAAAATAATTTGATATTGTGACTAACTATATTTTTTACAACAATATTTTGGATTCTATATTTTTGTACTTACCTGTTTGGAGATAGGGCTTAGATATTTTGGCATTCTATATTCTTCCTTCGATATTTTGGCAATTCGATATTCTCCTTCTCGATATTTCGTCAGTGATCCCTAGTAAACAGTATATAATTGACCGAGTCTGAGCAGCAGCTTTACAGAATCGGGATGAAATTTAGAGGCCTTCCTTAAGCATTGTATAAAATTACACTATTCAGTACCAAGTTCGTCGATAGTTCATATAGTGCTGGTGTCTCATGACCCAAGAAGTTAGACAGAGCTCCTTAGGTGGGCTAGTCTTTAAAGTGCTTATGCTTCTCTACCTAAATCCTATTCGAAGATGTCCTAAGCCTCGCTCTTTGAACTTGTTTTCAATTGTACAAGTCAAGTAAAGAATGTTAACGTGTTTGGGAGTCTTCCCAAGGTGGAGTTATTGCTGCCGTTGTTGATCTAAAGGCAGGCTGTTCTTTTCCATGTTATGCCGTTATTACTTAGACACCGGAAGTCCATAAATGTGACTTCGGGTGTTTCAAGCTGCCGTCAGGTAATGCCCTGCATAGGTTATGTTTTGTTGGTCCACACACAGCATGCTCTTGTGCCTTTTTGTTACTAAGTGGAAAAACTTTTTGAGTCAGCAGTTTAGTTTGGTTTCGACTGGATTAAAGCACAGTTTAACTGCCTGTCTGCAGGTTCGAATGCCATGCTGCGTAAAAGATGAGCGTAACAGGCTATGCCTGATATCCTTTAGGTTAAGTCCAATGCAGACAAAATGGATAATGTCTTCCTTGCTGACTCCACATAAGCGGCGGAACTGCGGGCTGTCTATCCTTTCCTTTCCCAAGGTGGCAGATGAGGGGTGATCGGGATTACTCCGAGGCGTAGCTTTAAAAACGTTTCTTTCGTCTTTATTTTTATTCCGGTTTCAAGGTAAAATTGTGGTTGCAATATTCCGTAGTCGCTAAGCGTTATCCAGCCATGTGCTCTTTTGGAGAGTGCCTCCTTGTCTTCAATGGCGGATATAATTTGTGTTGATTTTTTCACAATTTTTTTAAAAAGACGAAACGTCGGTAGGGGTACCCTAGAGATCTGACAGTCCCAATTCTTTAAGCGAGTCAAACAAGTAGTCCCTGGCTGAGGATTTTCTGTGGCGGAGTAGCTCTTCCCAGAGATTGGAGCTTAAGGATCCAACCTCCGTGCTGCAAATATTGTGCCCACAGGTTACGTACGCACCCCTTCTTTCCAGCGTTTGTTTTAGAAGACCATATTCCAGCCGTATTTGCGCTGGGGAAACGTATTTTGGCAGGTTGGAAATTGCTCTATACGATTTGGCTATCACTATGTCCGGTATTAAGGCGTCCTTTTCTTGAAGGGATTCACTCCCATACGTAAGAGTCGGCTGCAGCTTTGCATGCAGTACCTGAAGCAAGGGATCAAGCGTTTAGTCGGGCAGTTTGTTCTTTATTGATTTTATCACCAGATATGTTGCATTTCCCTTCCCCCGCAGGGACTCCAGTTGGGGTTTGAACGTGTTTTTCAAAACTCTTAGGTTAAGATGTTTAATTTGCCGTAGCAGGTATGTATTTTGAGCATCTTGCTGCTTTGGTACTTCCCATGCACTGCTAAGATCTTGGTCAAAGGCTTCATCTTTTCCGGAGCCAATAAGATGCATGTTAAAGTCGCCTGCCAGGATAATACAATCAGTATCCTCCTCGTCCATTATCTTTTTTGCTGCTTCTATCAGTTCCTTGGCAGCTTTCAATTTTTGTTTGGGGTGGATGTAGGCATTGATTACTATAACTTATTGGCATACGCTATTAAGCTCATGTACTGTCTTTACCACCTATATGAGGCTCGGAAATGCTATTTGAGCCTCTATTGGTATGATTTCTCCTATTGTTGTTATAGATACCAAGATCATTAGGTACTCCGATCGACAGCCAAAGTCGGAGCACTTTGTTGCTGGGATACAGCAGGAAGTGTAAACTTGAAGCTCAAAGGCCTTATCTTCCCATGTCTCTTGGAGCAATATCAAGTCAAATGATTTTAAATATTGCAGAAACTCCGAGTCCTCACTTTTGCTGGCTAGATCATTGATGTTCCAGATACATGTGCTGATTTCCCCGGCCTCAACCAGTGCAGATCATGAGCTGCTCCCCCTTTGTCAGTGTGTTTGGTCCATAATGATTGTACACTGAATTTGCCTCCAGTTTTGTGATGTAACTGATGAGGCATGACGTGATTTCCTTGGATCTAAGTTCAAGGGAGATGTCTTTGTGTCTGAGGCATGTGCTCTGGGAGTGCTGCTCCTGGCTTCCTCTAATACTGAGATGGTGTATTTTCGTGGAGCAGTCCTGCTGGAGAGTAGAAAAGGTGTCGGATAGGGAGGTTTTATCCCCCATTGTTTAAACATGGTGTCTTCTATCATGATTTTCTTAACTACCTCACTAGAGTTCCAGGTTGCTTTAGTTGCTTCTCGGCATTGCGGGTTGTTAGTTGATTGAAACTCTATTTGGAGGAGATCAGTGGAGTTAATACCGTCGAGGCTTGAGATGGAATGTAGATGCCGCAGTATGTTTCCTCTATTCAGTATGTCGTCTCTACCCCAAGCCTGATATGCATTCGTAGAAACTGGTCCATGGGCGGTTAAGGTTAAGTGTGGCTGAAATTTTATGCACAGACCTTCGCCAATTAAGTTCCTGTTTCTTCCCATCCTTTTTTTCTTCCTGTGAGCTTTCCGTGGTGTCTGGGCATTGATTACTACGCAATCCACTGTTGTTACTGTTGCTTCACAGGCTACTGGCAGGTAATGACTGGTTTTGATGACTGCGTTGTTAATGCTTCCCCGCCCATCGGGAGGGCGTTGCTGGTTAGTGCCTGCTCTGCTTTTGGGTGCTCTAATGCTGTTGTTGGTGCTCCAGGCAATTGACAACACTGGAGGGGGTTTGATAAGACAGTGTTTTTTAAATCCGATATTAAGTCCCCTATCATAGATGGTAGTGTTTGTAGCTGGTCTACAATCGGTGCACAGGAGCATGCTAGTGGTTGTGTTGGAAACACTTGAGTCGCTTCCTGTCCTCTCTTTATGAGGCCATTGAGCTCTGATATCTTCCAATCAATCCCTGAGATGGAATTGGCCATTGTTTGAAGAACCGTAAGCTGCAGATCCATTTTGTGGAATTGGAAATGTAATGCTGCGGCTGAGTTTTGCAGGGTACTTAAAATTGTTATCCAGATGGTTTCCGGGATTAAGCTGCCAGATGTTGTTACTTTTCTTCAGCTGTGGGAGGTTGAACAGGTTTTAGATTGTAGGAGGCAACTAATTCCTCCAATTCCTGTGTAGCTATGAAAGTCATGTCAGTGTACGTTGAGTGGGAGTCGCCATAAGGTAGCAGTGTATGACGCACTGGAGGTGTATTTACTATTGAGTTGTTGTGCACTGCTAGGTACTCCCAGGCATCTGCTTGAGTTGTTTGCATTTGAATGGCAGAGCTATTTTTTGGTTGAGGAGGTAAGTCTTATGGTTTTTGGTCCTGCTGATCCTGTCCCGTGGTTGCAGCTAGTGGATCTGTATGGACCTCAAGGTCCGCCAAGTCGCCCCTGGCTGTTTGACTTGAATTTATTATGGCACGATTGACTGAGTGGCAGTGTGTGTCCGGTTCAGGGGGTCTGCCTGCCTTCAGATGACCCGGCAAACTGTTTTTTGCACTGCAGGGCGAGCCAGGTGACAATTTGTTGCCCAATATACCAATTCTAGGCCCACCTAGGCTGTCAGCCCCACCGCTTGCTAGGTTGGCTATGTCCCCTGTTCCAGTTGACGTTATTTTCCAGAGAAGATGTTGAAGGCTGTTCCTTACATGTGATGAAGACTTGGCTGGATTGATGTTATTCGAAGGACAGTGGTCAAGTTTGCTTGGCAGAAGTGGTGTTTGCAGCCCCTTTATATTCTCAGTATTAGAGTAGATAGCTGTTCCAGGGTCTTTCAGAAAAGAGAATTTTGTATAGATCTTGGGCTTGTAGGTGCACAGCTTTTTTCTCTGGGGCATCCCTTAGATGTTTATAAGATCTTCTGGATCTTGATCCCTTGATGGTGCTGGTGCTGGTAATGATGGTAGAGGGGGCAGTGGTCGTGTACAGTCAGTTGAAATTAGAATGTTGGTTGACGCTGAGCCGTTGGCCTTATACATGCGTGAACTTATGGGAACATCCCTTCTAGGTGATATAAGATCATTTGCATTTGAATTTGCAGTTATACTTGTGCTTGTGCTTTCCCTGTCGTGATCATAGTCATGGACGTAAACATGGTCTTTATCATGGATCATCTCTAGTTGCAAGGCTACTTTAAGATCAGATTTCCTCTTTTTTGACTTAAGTTTTGGCTCTAAATGTAGTTGCCTTACTCTGCCAGATCTCATAGCTCCCCTTGTTATTTTAATGTTACCATTACTTAATCAGGGATCCAGTAAGGCGACACGGTTAGTTCACAGTTGGCTCCTGGTTGGCTCCTGGCTTGAACACTGTTGGATACTGTTGGATACTGCTGGTGCTGCTGGTAGTGCAGGTCCGCTTAGGGTGAGCTTAGAAAAGAAGGCCCTCGGTGTGCCTTCAGTGTCACTCAATATGCCTCAAGTGCCCTCAATATGCCCCTCAGTATCTCTCAGCTTACACAGGTGCCCGCCCGCACTACGCAACGGAAAGCATGAGCAGGGCAAAAGTTTAATGCTGATCCCGCCAGTTGCTGGTGAATTGGCGAACTGGCAAGCTGAAGTTATAGTTTAAGTTATGAGAGGCAAATGAGGGGCGAATGAGGTGATGGCAGATGGACAGATGAAGGAGCAACCGGTTCTCACGTTGTGCAGGACCCTCTGCTGAGAACAACGGCATCCGCACTCGCTGTACCGTACCAGTCCGAGTCGCGCCGCACTGCCCCTGCACAAGTCCTGAGCAAAGCGGCCTCTTATTCTTACTACCGATAAGGGCGGCAGGGACGACAATCCTGGCAGCTGGCTGCTGGTTTTAGACTTCTGACTTCTGGCCTCTGAATTGAGCGGGGTGAGCAGGGGTGAGAGGCAAGCTGAAATGGCCCGGGGCTCGCAAGTTCACAGTGCTCACAGTGGCTGGCCGCACAAGTCTGCAGGCTCCACCCCCTCAGACCCACTGATCAAGCCAGTGGGAGATGCAAGCGAGCAGTGGCTATGGTTTCGCAAGCAAGCTTCAAACTTCAAGAGGCCCCCCCTGAAGTATGGTAGGGAAACCTGGCCACTGTGTAGTGGAAGGGAAGGAAGGGAAAGATGTCACGGTGGCACGATGTAGCACGAGAGTAGGGCATGCTGGTTGCCCCAAGACGCACCCAACCTAGTTGGGCCACCTGCGTGGACGCACATGGGCACAACATTCTGCGGCCAACACTAATGGTGGCCGCGATCTCGCGCTCCCGTGCCGCTCGACCCTGCTCCTGTTGTGCAGCTCTTCCCTCTGGTTGCCTCCTCGTAGAGGGTCTGATGCCCAATGTCCGATGCTGTAAGCAGTCCACAGTCCGCAGTACGCAGTCCACAGCATGCAGTCCACAGCCAGCAGCCCTGAGGGATACTCCGGGCGACTGCTCTGCCCTCGCTCCTTGCTCAAAGCCCCGTATCTGTCTCGCGTCCTCTCATGTCTCGTGTCTTGCATCTCTCCACTGGTCATGCGCTCCTCCAACTGCCTCAGATTACATATTAACCAGGTCTCGCTGTGCCTGATTCGACACCTTGGCTTCGTTCCATTGATCAACATAAAGGATACTGGCGAAGTTTATTTCCATGAGTGTAACTATTATTTCTGGGTTAAGAGATGCCAGGTCACCGTGCATTAACACAGAAATGTATTCTTCTGCGCTGTAGTTGGTAGCTTATTAACTTAGCATGTGCACCTGAAGCAAGTTGCAAACACCGATGTGTGAGCAGTGCCTATGCTAAACTACAAGCAGGCATGAGAACTCCAAGGCGGAAATAATTCCAGGGAATATGTATGGCATGGCACTAACTTGACAGTATGCATTCTTGTATGTACACAAATGCTTTGCTTTTCATTTGAACTGTCCCCCGGCCTTTTTCTAGACAGATCAAGGCAATGTAACCAATAGGCACCCAGCATGCAGGATGGGCCGGGTTCTGAGAAACAGGCTCAGTCCTGACTGGGAAGGGCTAGCAAAACACAAACGTTCACTGACAGGAGCCGACGCTCGAGCAAGTGTATCTGTTCCTCCTAACAAAAAAACTGTCAGATCATGATCTGATGGTTATTGAAAAATAAAGCGTTGTCTGCGCGAGTAAATAAAGTTCAAATGTTTCCCGCACCTGCTTCCTCTCGAGAAGAGCCCAGATTGCTCCTCGCGAAGCGATATATTTTGCTAACTTCCTATGTAATAGAGTCAGTTTGCCTGATAAATATTGTGAATGCCAGTTAAAAAAAGTACAACAAAGAGTCAGCTAAGTGCACTACAACACCGATCATACCTCATTAAAGCTGTGCACACAATACTACTAACCACTGTACGAGGACAGGCAAAAACTACCACTAACACTAGTTAGCAGCAGTTTTCTTACTGCTTTGTACCGCTGAAAAGTAACGCCTTGTTAGCGACGAATGGACAAGACGTCGCTACATGGCGATAGCTACAGGGATCAGCGTTGAAAACTGCCGCTAACATCAGTGTGATAGCAATAGGAATTCCTTTGTTAGCGTGCAAAAACCAACGAAAGGCCTATTAGCGGCAAAACACGTTAGCAAGCCCAACATTCGTTTTTTTGCCTCTAATGGAAAAAATAGCCTATCAGTCGACCTCCAATAGGAAAATAGGCAAAAGAAAAGATGAAATGTAGAATGGAGCAGCCAGGGCCAAGTGCAGCACACATCAACAACCCCCTCAAGCCACCCAACATCCAGGATGACCTGGATGAGATCCTGGATGCCTCGCAGGACCTGCATCTGGAGTCTGGATGCCTCGCTGTACCTGCGTCTGAAGCCTGGATGCCTCGCTAGATCTGCGTCTGGAGCCTGGATGCCTCACTGGACCTGCGCCTGGAGCCTGGAGTGGGATGCGGAGGAGCTGTGGAGTCGATGAACCGTGGCAGTAGACATTGAGGCACAGCGATCGCCCGTACCTGGTGGTGAAATCTGGCTGGTCTCATGGAGACACATTGCTGACCAGTGTGAGAAGACCGCCTTGCGCCCCTTTGAGCAGTGAATGGTAGAGGCGCTCCTAGGCACCAATGTAGGGAGGTCTGCATCGCATACTATGATCCACCACTACACCGGGGTGCACAGAGGGGATTACCAATGGTGGGCGGCACCTCTCTGCATCACAGGCCGGATGAAATTGCTCTGGCTGGATGCTGTGGAGGGTGAGGCCCCTGAGCTGCACCAAACTGTTGCTGGAGCGCTGCAAGTCCATGCCTAAGGGGGCCGTGCTTCATCAACTGCATCGGGAGGTTCACCAGTGGACTTGGTGGCGACTGCTGTACCCAGGCTTGTGCAATCCCACCTGGCTGAGGCTCTAGCTGGCTGAGTCACAGATTTGGAGAGAGCTTAGCAGATTGCACCACGGTGTCAAAGTCCAGGTAGGGAGAATGTGTAACACGTAGTGGAGGATGCCCGGGGGTCGAGTCGCCCAGGCCTAGCCCCTGTAGATGATGCACCCCCCGTGTCGGCTCATCCGCTAAGGCGGAAGAGCATCGCCCCACTGCTTTCAAGCAGTGAAAGAAGAGGAACAATCATTACATGATGATACATTCCTGATGTATTTGTGCCTTGTTTCCTTTGCGGGCGGGATGGTCGGTAGGGCTAATCCACTCACGGAGCAGGGCAGGGGCGGAGTTGCATGCCAACTCAAGTGCGCAGTGACTGTTTGGTTGGCCCGCTTAGGCCGCACAAAGCAGTCATGCACACTGTCCTGTTTGCAATGCAGGCTGCATTGCAGCCAGCATTGAGAACATGCCCACACCTTCAGCCCCTGGCTGAACACCTTGTTCCGGCGCCAATGACAATCCCAACGCCCCATTGCAGTGTTGTGAATGGCTTAGGGGAGGGAGCCTGGCTGCCTACTTTCTGTTCCTGGAAGCAGACTCAGAAGAGCAGGAGCAACGAAGACACAGGACCTGGCCTCGAGGTAAGATTTCTCACATTAAAATATTTACAACACACGCTCACACACACCCACACGCGTCCACGCCCCATCCAGTGTTCTTTCTGGTGTTTCCCACCTCCCAGCTGTCCAGTGCCCTCTCGCAGCACTTCTCAATGGCGGCCGCTGTGCGGCCATGCGCAGCGGGCATAACACTGGTGTGCCAAAGGTACATATGGAGTCCCGACATATACCATTATATCGCAATCCATTACAATGCATACTAATACTAGGCATATTGCAACAGTATGGGAGGTGTTGGATTGCGGAGATGTTAACATTACTATTCCCACTTCAGTGAGTGCAACCCTAAAACTAACCCTTGCACCTCAAAGCAAACCCTGAACCCTAAAATTCATCTTTGAACCCCCAAAACACGCCCTAAAAATCATATTTACCCCAAACTACACCTCACATTTCATCTCTGACACCCGAAAACCATACCCACCCTAAAAATCTAAAAATTAAAAATACCCCATTACTGACCTCACACTGCATTGTAATGGAAAGCGATATAAGGGCACCTGAGTTGTTGGATTTGCACTGTGAAGGCATTACAATGTAATGCCTGCATTGTAATGAACATCTCCCATACCAAAGGCAAGCCACAGACAAGCCCATCTGTGTCCGTCTGCCCCTGGACTGCGCTCAGCACCAAATACCTTTCCTCTCGGTCACTCCACCCCTACGGCACCAGCACCCTCCTCGCCATAAACCCTGGACGCCACATTACCTGCCAGGACCAACATCTGCTCCGGACCAGACATCACCATCGCAATCGCTATCGCCATCACTGACGTCTACTAAATCACCTGCAAGGACCACCCTGACCGTCCAGGAGGAGGCATTTGCCATCACCTACAGAAGCACACTCTGACTGACCATGCACAAGAATGACCCAACGGTGACTATGGAACACCTTAATTTCCAGATCTGGACCGACCCCAACCCCATCTTCTGTGGCACCCTCATCTGCAGGCCATGGACACCCATTCTCCGATACCTTGTAGACCTCATTGCACACCAGGCTCTCCCATCCACCGACGACATCCTACTCGGCAAACTCAAGTTCCACCAAGACAACCCCAGTGATCAGAACACCACCCCCTAATGGGGTAGCTCCCTAACATCAGTCTCAAGTAGCTAGTCACCGCAGCGAGCCACATAGCAGGACACACGGTCAAGCACATCTCCTCCACCAGCGGAACCTTCAACTACAGCCACACCACCAGACTCTCCTGGACTGACCATCATTGTATACATCACATCTTCACCATGCCCACCATACAAAACAGTCATCATCGTCCCACTACCAGTCACCGAAGTACGTCTCGTCAACTCCCTCAGCACCACCGCTCTGCTGATGCTTACAGACAATGACACCGCAGCGCGCAACCACCACCGATTGATCTCCAACTGCGCCAACACCCGGGCACCCCTCAAGAACAGCACTAGCACTGTGTCAGTACTTTACACCTGTATGATGGCAGGCGTAAGGGTGACGCAGTGCAACAGGGATAGGCTGGCCCTATGCATTGCTGAAGTTGAGTCATGATTGTTACATGACTACAGCAATGCGTGACTTTAGCGCAGACAGATACGTCAGGATTCCAGACGTATCTTTCATTACTTCACTGGAAAACTGCCGCTAACAGAGGTTAGCGACAACTTGTACATATGGCGATAAAAATATTGCCTCAAAACCATTGGAAAAGTGCAGCTAAGGCGGTGTTAGCCCCTTGTACATATGCCCCACTATTACTTAGTGAGGTAAGCTTAACTTTCCATTGGTTGAAAGTATACAGCATTCTGGTTGGTCAAATGAATTCTTTCACGAAGTGCACCTCCACCAAGCAACTATATTCATCACCATTGCGCCATTACACTTTGTGTGCAATGTGGTGGTCATTTTGTAGATATTATATTAACCTGACCACAAAGTTTCCTTCATATAGGAAATGTACTATAACACTCATTAGTGTATTATACTGCCTAAGCATTGCATCACCACCCCCACCACATCCTCAAAAACAAATGCTATCACCGATCAACCCAGCACAACTACTCGTCACCAATATGTAATCTCCAAAAACAAAACCGTCACAATTGCCCACCACAACACTACCACCCTCACCATCACACTACTACACCAGAATCCTGCATCACAAGCCCCACTGTTGCACAACTTCTCTAAAGCTGGATAAACAACCCCTACACCATCTTTGCATTACAAATAACTAAAGGGTCACTGGCCAGTATGACATTAACTTAATTTGACATCATACCCTTCGAGGAGACTTGGGTTACAGTGGCACACTTATTTAGAAATGGCTATGCCTCCATTTACGGTAAAACCTTGCCCTTGCCTTAGGAGCTCAAGACAGGGCTAGCTGTATTAATAAAATTGGATCGAAACTGCAGTTTGGAAAGAATTTCTTGTGACTTATCCTGTAATCTCAGGATCCTTTTGTTCTTTCCGAATGCTTTACGGATTTTATCCATTAATGTGTACGATTCAGTTTATAGGACATCGGACCAAGATGTTCTTAAGGATTTGAACAAGTTCCTGAATTGCTATTTCTCTCGTGCCTCCCAATATACATAATTGCTTTTGATTGGGGATTCTAATTTACATCCTTGCTTTGCTTTGTCTGCTGTTTCTAGAATGCCCCCGACTTGGATTTGGTTACCAGTGACCAAGTGCATCTTAAGCACTCGTCTCAGGGTGTCTTGATGAGTAATTTGATTTTAGATTTAAACCTGATTAATTAGCTCTACAAGAGAGATGTTATTGCTGAAGGGAGCACACCTACTTTTAAAGGCTTGGGGACAGTACCTATAATTGGTTATGTCTTTGTCTCTCCTGGTTTATTTTCTCCATTGAGAAAATGTAGTACTGATTGGGATATTAAAATTGACCGCAATCCATCTTCGGACACTTTGAGTGGGATTTGAAGTGGTGGGGCCAACCACGAATACATTGACCCTGTCACTACTAAGGATCAGGGCTGAAGAGTGAAATGGGCTAGGATTATCCCAGAGGACTTTAATTTTAATATGCCGACTATTGGTCAGTCGGAAATTCAGATTTGTCTCGATGTGGATGCATCAGATGATTACATTCTTTCTGTGTAGGACTCATTATGCGGTTATATCAAGACTACCCTCACTTTTAAAACAGAATTTGGATTGCCACCTCTCCCATGCAGGTGGTTTGACAAGGTGTGAGCAAAAGTCCATAATGAGCTGCTGGTGGCTCTCAAAAAGAAACCCTGCGATAGGGGTGAGGGGACAAAGGCTAGGGCCACATATCGCATGGAACTGAAGGACAGGAAGAGCAACATAAATAGGGAAATGTGGGAGAGCCTTCAGATGATAGTGAACTGTGGGATAGTGCCTCATTTTGGAGGGTTGTCAGAGACCTGCTTTATATCTCATCACAGGGTGCAGTGCAGGTTTCAACAGTCCCTGCTCAGGTTTGGACTGATCGCTTTTGAACCCTGTATGATTTTGAGGGCATTGTTCTTCCAACCACATAACTGCAGAGAGCTGAGAACCTGGAAATACATTAAGAGGAAGTCAGGGAAGTTAGCATATCCTTACCATCAGGAAGGTGCCCCGCCCAGATGGGGTCCCATGTGACCTGCTTAAGTCTTTGTTGAAACTCTGGGCACCAATTGGGACAGAGCATATAAACACAGCATATGCCTGTACGAATGAGTGAGTTGGTGTGTGAGTGGCTCAATGCATGAGTGAGTGGATGCATGAGTATTTGTATAGTTTTGTGAATGGGTATGTGACTGGTTGTCAGGGAGTGTGAGTGGGTGAATGAGAAGTTGCATGGAGGTGTGAGTGGGTGTGTAAGTGGTTCTGTGAATGATGTCATCAGTGATGTCACTGAACATGTCGTGAGTGATGTAATATGTACAGTCATAAGCAGTGCATTACGGGGGCGTCTAAGGTTTTTAAAATTATCTTTCCTAACTTCAACATCCCTGTAATCTTTGCTTTTTACAGTGGATTTTTATGTTTTTTAAAGTAATCTGTAATCTTTGTTTTGTTAAGTGAATTTCTACTGTTTTTCAAATTGTATTTCCTAACCTTAACCTGTAACCTTTTTAAGGTGTGTGACTGAGTGCATGAGTGTCTCAGTGGGTGTGTGAGTCAGTGCATGAGTACCCCAATGTTTGTGAGGTGGTGTGTGAGTGACTGAGTGGGCCTGGGAGTGGCTGCAAAAGTGTCTCAGTGGGTATGTGAGTGGGGGCATGAGTGTCTCAGTGGGTCTCTGAGTGGGTGCTCTAAGTGGGTACATTTGTGTTGTTGTGGGTCTGTGAGTGTCTGAGTGGGTTTGTGAGTGTCTCCATGTGTTAGAGTCACTCTATGATTGAGTGCATAAGTGTCTAAGTGGGTCTGTGAGTGGGTGTGTGAGTGTCTCACTGGGTGAGTGAGTAGGTGTGTGAGTATCTGAGTGGGTCTCTGAGTGATTACCTGAGTGTCTCAGTGGGTCTGTGAGTGGGTGCATGAGTGTCTCAATTGGTTTGTGAGTGAGTACATAAGTCTCTGAGTAGGTCTGTGAGTGAGTGTGTGAGTGTCTCAGTGGGTTTCTGAGTGTTGGACCTGGCACTTTTGTCAGGTTCACCACTAAACTTTTTGCATTTATCCTGGCCTTTTTCCCTATGTAGTGTTAGTGGTTTTAGACCTCTAGGCACTTTAGCATTGTGTCCCAGTGTAAAATGTGTGCACTCTGTGTTACATTTAGTGAGACTGGCCTGTCCTCCCATAGGAATGCATGGGGGATATGTCTGTCCATGGTAGTTCCTGATGTGAGAGGAGTGCAGGGGCGAGTTTGGTATGTGCGAACTTGTGAGAATAAATGCTGCTCAATGGTGTGTGCAGATTTATTGTGACTGGTGGAGAAGTGCCACGTCTACAAGTTGGCATTTCTGTGTGCTGTGTGATGTGAATTGCATGTCTGGCTTGTGATTGACAGGAGCTGAGAGGGCTGAGGAATTCCAGGAGCCAGGGTGAGTCTGCCCGGTGGTGAATGGAGAGATCTGCATGTAGATGGGAGGGAGGAGTTGCACCTGGGACCTGAATGGGGCTGGGCCTTCCCTTCACACTGCTGGTTCCACCTCCTGTGGTGCGTCTGATGTCCCTGGCCTGTCCTGTAAATAGAGAGGGGAGCTGAGCGAAACAATGTGCTCCAGAACCAGTTGTATCTGGTTATCCCCTCGCCCTACAGTTTTAGACAAAGGATGTAGCTGTATAAATAAGGGGCTGTGACCCCAAGTACATTTTCTTGTTTTTGGACTTGAAACTACCAGGTGTGTGCTGCTGCTGGGGCCCAGGGGAAGGCTTGCCTCACTGGGCCCTGCCCTGCCCCTGGATGCCTGGAGGACTTTCCTTTGCTGGGAGCTGTTTTGCTCCATCTTTGATGCCCAGGACTTCTTGGGACCCTTCTGCCTTGCTTGGGTCGCAGGACCGCTTTCTGCCTCCTGCGCCCTGTGGGCCCTTCATTTTTTTTCCCCCATGGAAAGGGGAATGCGTGGGTTCTTTGCCGCGCTGAGCGGCCGTGTTTGTTTCCAGAGGGAATCCCCAGCGTAGGGATTCCCCTGTCCTGCCTGTAGCAGAAGCCCACCCCGCTTATTTGTATTTAATTACGGGTGCCCACCCCGCTTATGGCCGCTTATCATTTATTTTATAGGCGGGTGCCCACCCCGCATATCGCCACATTAAGCGGGTGCCCACCCCGCATTATTTGCCGTCTAAAGAAATCACCGCCGCGGCCCGAGCCGCACATCGAATCTCTTCCGGGCCGCTGCCCAGCGCAATCCGGAAGACCGGCAAGGGTGGGACGTCATGGGCGGGGCTTCCGAGACGGAATGGAAGCCCCGCAAGAAAGGATTCGGGCACCGGGGATGCTGCGGGGCTCTCATGAGCGAGGGAGAGCCCCGCGGTGGCGGCCACCAGAGAGGAGAAGTCCCGGGCCCCAGGAGGGTGCCCGGGTGAAGAGCAACGTGAGCCGAGCCAAGCGGGCTCCACAGTGAAGTCCTGGGTCCCGAGAGGGGGCCCGGGTGAAGGAGGCAGAAGCACCGGTCCCGGCTACCAGCGAGAGAACTCCGCGCCAGTGAGCCGGTGAGTGAGGGCTGGGCGGGGGACACGGCTGCATTTCACTCCCGCTCCTACGAGGGGGCATATCTGGTTTTCAGCGCCAGTTTGCTCTAAAAAGGGGCACAGTTGCTTTCTGAGCCTGCGTGGCTCCAACGCTTTGGGGCATTATTTGTTTACAGAGCCCCGTGTGGCTCCAACGTTTGGCCCCTTTATTTTCAGAGCCCCGTGTGGCTCCCATGTGGGGCATAGTTTGTTTTCAAGGGCCCGTGTCCCTACCAGTTTGCCCAGTCCTACAGCTGCCCCGCCTGATAAAGGGCAGCTGCAGCCTTTTGCATATTTGTTTCGCAGGGCACAGTCGGTGCCAGTGCCCCTCATTTTAATATTCCCAGCTGCCCAGCAAGTATTGGGCAGCTGCATCGTTTAGGCCCTCAGTTGATTCTCCCAGCTGCCCAGCAAGTAGTGGACAGCTGCAACGTTTAGGTCTGCGCAGATTGCGCACCCTTGACTTTCGCTGCTTTGGCAGTGTGCCCTGACTTTTGGGACATAGGGCATTTGAGCCCCTTTTTGAGATGGCCAGTTGGCCAGGGGGACGGTTAGATTTATAGGGCGCCAGGCCCTAATGTGATTTATGTGCTAACAGTATTTTGGATGCTAGGAAATGTGATTCATGTAGAATGATTTACGCACCTGTGTTGATACCTCTAAATGTGTTTTATGATTATGAGGTTGGTTTGCATATTATGGTTTATGCTAGTGAGATTTATTTCCTAATGTAGTTATACTTAGGAGGTTAGGGTCTAATGCGTTTAGACTGGTAAGATGATTGCCTCATGTGTTTATGATGGTGAGGTTGGCGCAGAAGGTAATTCGCGCCTGATGTGATGCTGTGCATAATGTAGTTTATGTTACAGGCCGATACTAAGTACAGTGATTACCAGTAGTTACTGGTTGTGTTCTATGTTTATGATAAGTTCTACATTTACTAAGTTCACTTTGTGATGGTACTGACAGTGGTCCAGTTGGCCCTCTCAGCTCTAAATAATCCCTTGTAAATATGACCTAGTACCAGGTGGCACCATGTATAATATGTGCTTACTATTCTAATGTGTTATGATAATACAAAGGCTATTTTTATATAACCTTGTGTGGAGTTCCTTTTGTGGTGTGCCTGGGATGTTGTTGCTGTGTGCGTGTGCAAATGCTTTACACATTGCCTCCTGAATAAGCCTGACTGCTCGTGCCAAGCTACCAAGGGGGTGAGCAGGGGTTATCTTTGGCGTGTAACTTCCTTGCCCTGACTAGGGTGGTGGTTTCTGCCTGGCTTTGGCGCAAGTCTTAGCCAACCAGAAATCCCATTTCTAACACTGAGTTAGTGCATGCGTGTTGCGGCAAGCATTAAAAAATACAAACTCTTGGTTAGTAAATAGCCCCCCTATGGGCCGGGTCCTGGTGGCATGTCCATTAAAATTAAAGGATGGGTGTACTAGGACCTCCTACATGGGCATTTCTATGCCCTGGGGACCACCATCTTCCCCACACTTATGTTTTTTATAAATGTGGGAAGGGCACATGGACCCCGAATAACACTGATTTCAACCCCAGCTAATTCATCTCCCAGGGCATGGCCATGTCTTGTGGATGCTCCCTAGGGCACCCAGTGTGCAATGGGACTGTGGGATGTGCCTCAAGGACCTCATGGTCCCAGCTGGCTCCTCTCCTCCAGTGGGAGCAGACATTGCTGCCACAAGTAGAGAGGTGGTTTAAATAGCAGCTCCCTGCTTGCGGGAGCTGTGTTTTTAATCTGTTTCTGCTTAATAACTTGTGCTTGCAGAAAGCAGAGTAAAGTCTGCTTTTTCTTGGTGGAAGCTGTCAGCTCCTATGAAGAAAAAGCAAACATCTACCTCCCTAGTGTGGGCACCTCAGGCGGTAGCAGGAAATTGCCCTGGGGGATGGCGGTCCATGAGTGGGGCCAAGCAGCCCCCTTCATTGTAGTATTTTGCACCGGAGAGGTGGTAGGTCCTGGGGGTTCATGAAGGACCCCCTGCATATATGTATCTCACCCAAGATCAAGAGATGGTGGTCCCCAGTGTTGCGATGGTGCAGACCCTTTGTTTTCATTAAATTGCCCCATGGAGGTGGCAGTCCTTGGGGCTGCAGGGGGCTGTGCTGGCCCTCCTGCATTCTTTTAGTGTAATTTTCCCCGGGTAAGTTGTGGTTCCCAGGGCAAAGGCAGACCCAGGTGGTCCACCCACCTACACATTTTCAAGTGCCCCGGTGAGGTGGCGGTCTCTGGGGCTGCCAGGTGGCTTATGGTCCTCCTTGCATTTATTTAAACAGATTTGCCTCCGGGAGGTGGTGGTCCCCGGAGCTGCTGGAGGTCCACACAGCCCCCTGCATTCTTTCTCATAATTAGCCCTGGGGAGGTGGAATCCCAGTGGTGCAGATGAGCCCATCAGGCCTACCTGCATACATATTTTCAAGTGCCCCAGGGAGGTGGCAGTCCTCTGGGTTGTGGGGAGTCATGCCGTCCTCTCCAAATTCATTTCTACAGATTTGCCTTGGTGATGTGGCATTCCCCAGGGCTTTCATAAGCCCTAGGATGGGACAGTTAACCCTCCCTCCTTTTTTTATAGTTTGATCCCGGGACCCAACCCACCCAGGGGCTATGATAAAAATAAGGCCCAGGGTATTAATACCCTGCCCCCTTCTCTTTTTTAAAATTTGTTGTGGGACTCAGCACAAACCAAGTCTCAAGATGGCTGCCAACACTTCCTAGTTGAAGTATTAGCAGCCAATCAGATCGCAATATGAGATCGGGAGGGTTATTGGAACATTCACATTCCTATATATGCAAATTAGAATTTCCTTTAATATCTCATAAACTACTCAACATATTTACACTAATTCACAAAAAGTTTGGTTTCTGGATCAACAGCCATCTTTCTGCCAAACTTGATGTAATTCCGTACAGCAGTTCAGGCTGTAGTCATGTCTACATTTCCTATGGGAATTACCATGGGAAGCACACTTTTTACCCCCACCTTTTCTTGCCCCCCCGCTTCACGGATCACCCTGAAACTTACTTTCCATGCACATCAAGAATCACTGGGGCCCTTTTGAGTGAAAATTTCTTGAAGATTCGTCAATTGGCACCAAAGATGTAGGCAAGTCAAAAAAATGCTTTATCTATGGAAACATGGTCCTAACTATAACTACCTACTGGTGACTGTCATAGATATATGCCTCATAGTGGATTCAGGTCTCCCCCTAATGGGTCGTCCATAGCATGGTGTTCTCCGCTTATAGGACCTGGATAAGTGTACTCGGAAAGCAAGTCACAGTGTTCGCTTGACAGCCATGCAGTAAGTGTGCCATTTCCCACGGAAATGTATTAACTGTATAATGTGGCATATCGCCATGGGCATAGTGCTACAGTGTCGCAAAAAATTATAATACAATACAAGTGTCTTATCTAAAATGTGGCATATTTAGCCCATGCAAATAAGAGTGTTCGTAATGATATCTGGTCATGGCATTTTGTGTGGCAATGGCGCAGCTGGTCTATCTCTTCTGTGGGGAAAATGATGGGTCGTGTATAATGAGGATTCAAATATATAGGCAAGTCAAAAACCCTTTTCCTATGGAAACATAGCCCAAACTATAACTAACCACCACTCAAAACAATGATTTTGGAAAAATGTTTTTATTGCAAGGTCCTGATGAATTCGCGGATTTGCGGTTAAAAAAAACACAATTGCGGGCTCACGTGTTTAAAAATCCCCTGGGTGGGCCAAGTCATGGGGGCATATGTAATAGTATGCGAGGGGCTGTGCCTCTTCCCCACAGGACTACAACCTCCCTGGGGCAATGAACTATATGAATTTCAAGGGTAACCCGTAGCCCTTTCACAGCCCAGGGGACCGCCACCCCCTTGGGGCTATGAACTATAGAAATGCAGGAGCCCTGCATGCCCCCCGCTGCCCCAGTGAATGCCACCGCCCAGGGGTAATTAACAAATAAATGCAGGGTAGCCAATGTAGCCCTCTGGAGCCTGGGGACAGCCACTTCCCTGGGGATCAAATATTACAATAGAGGGAGTACTTTGCAGACCTATGGGGACCACCACCTCCCTGGGCTTAAGTAGACATTGGAGGGGGGCCACATGGCCCCACTCCTGGATCCAAAAATGGCAATGGGGACTGCAATCCCCCCAGGGCTGGCTCCTGCTATATCCTGGGGAGCCCCCAGCCAGGACATAGCTGTTTGCTATGGCTTGGTCGGAGCCTCCCGCTCCAGCCAAGCCATAGCAAACTGTGCTCTGCTTTGAGCAAGTGAGAGCATTTTGATCTTGCTTGCTCAAAGTGGAGCACAATTGCTTTTATAGTCAGCGAGCTGCATGTTAGCAGCTCCCTATATGTAAAAGCAATGCCAACTCTCGCAGGAGGCAGGAAGCTGGCAGGGACCACAGGGGCCTTCTTCTTCTCCCCAATGTCCCCACCTTTGGTGAGTGGGTGCCCAGGGTGGGACCAGGGCACCCACATTACAGGCCAGGCCCTGGGGGATTTGCCCCAGGGCCAAAATCAGCCCATGAGGGAGGCCGCCTGGCCCATCCCCCTTTTAAAAAAAATAATAAAAAAGGAAGGCAAGCCCTGGGGAAGGAGTCTCTGGGGCCGAAATTGGCCTGGGAGGGGGGTCATGCTGCCCTCTGCTTTATTGTTTAAAAAAAAATTAAAAGGCTCGGTACGAGAGGTGGGGTCCCTGGGGGCGAAATCAGCCCAGGAGCGAGTCACTTGGCCCCTCTCCCTTTTAGTTTTTAAATAAAATATATAAAATAAAGGCCGGACCCTGGGGTGGGATCCATGGGTCTTAATCAGCCAAAGGAAGGGGATCCATGCGGCCCCCCCCCCATAAAAAATAAAAGCAAAAAAATACGGGACTGGCAAGTCAACAGAGCCCTACCCCCTTTCCTCAAATCTCTGCAAACGTGCCTCCTGGTGCACTGCTGGTTAGGGAATGAAGTCCCCTTGAATGCTGAGGGTCCTTGGGGGCCAGGTACCCCTTCTGTTACCTCCAGTAAGTTTCAGACTGAGGGATTGCTGAGAGGTCTTTAGGGAGCATGCCCCTTTCTCTACCGCTTCATGGTGCACTACTGGTTAGGGAATGAAGTTTACTTTACTCTTAAGGTTCTTTAAGGGCCAACTACCCCTCCTCTTACCTCAGTAAGTCCCACACAGCAGTATTGCTGAGAGGTTGTTGATGGACATGCCACGTTTCTCCACCACTCTGCAAATGCGCCTCTTGGTGCACTGCTAGTTGGTAAATGAGATCGCCTTGGCTCCTTGGGAGTGAACAACCCCTCCTGTTACCTCCAGTAAGTCCCACAGAGCGGGATTCCTGCAAGCTTTAAATATGTATTATATTTATAGCAATCTGCATTAAAGAATGAGTGGAAGTATAAGTGTCTAGATGGAGGATTTACTAGCAGTGTGATTGACTGTTTAAGTGACTGATTTAATGTGTCTCACTAAATATATGGGATTGTGATTAAACTGTGTGAATATCTGTATCACTCTGTCTCTTGTTGTGTAAACTACTGCATACGTTGGTTACTAGCTATGTGAAAGTCTATACTAATTATTGATTAGTTAAGTGAGTATTTTCATGGGAGAGAGAATGTGTGTGTGGTTGGGTGGGAGGTGTGTGACTGTCCAAAGATGTGTAAATAGTTGATTTAGTAGGTATATGAGGTTAAGACTGCATGTGGAAACAGTTGTTTGGGTGAGTAAATGTCTTTATGGGTGTAGTGATGTGTAAATATATTTCTCAATGATACATGTCCTACAAAGTAGAAATATAAAAGGCAGTGTATGTGACAGTTGTATATAAATAAGTATAAACACGACTCTATGAGTGACTGCATGGATAACTGCATACTTGTAATAGTGATTTTATAACACACTAAGTATGAGTTAATGAATAAATGAAGTGGTGTTTGTATAAGTGTGTAGCTGAGTAAATGTAAGTATGATCAATTGTTTGCATAAGTGAGTAGGATGACTGCATACATGAATAGGATGTATGCTGGTGTGTAATGTTGATGTAGGTATATAAGTATATTTGATAGTGTTCTATTGATCTTTGTCAGCATGTATGAGTGAATCTATAGGTAAGTGTTTAGATGTGTGTGTAGATCTAGGAATCACTGAGTGGGTTTTTAGAAACTTATATTGGTGTGTCAATGGTTTCAATTATGGTACTCCATATTTTATAATGAGTGATGAAAGGTTATACTAGTGTATGATGAGGTGTATCAGATTGTCACGTGGATGATGTCATCAGTGATGTCATTTGAGATGTCATCAGTGATGTAATCAGTGATGTCACTGACCATGTCATGAATGATGTAATATGTGACATCATCAGTAGTGGATTGCGGGCGCGCGAGTTATAGTTAGTAGAACTAACAATAACGAAGGAATTTCAATGGTTTTGTACGAGTGAAATGTCCAGCCAACTATAACACCCCTGAAACCTATGGTTTTTTCAGTGAATTTCTACGGTTTTTTAAATGATAATTCCTAACTATAACATGTCTGAAACCTATGGTTTTTTCAGTGAATTTCAAAGGTTTTTTAAATGATAATTGCTAACTATAACATGACTGAAACCTATGGTTTTTTCAGTGAATTCCAAAGATTTCTTAAATGACAATTTTTAAATGTAATAATAGTTACATTTATTTTTTTGATACTGATTTTTCTACATTTTTTGACTATTTATTTTTTCATATTTTATTTTTTAAATTACATTATATATTTTTAATATAAATGTTTTTTTTTTTAAAATATTGAAACTCTAATGTTTTTTTTGTTTTTTTTTGTTGAAAATATATTTATATTATTTTCTTTATTTTTATTTTTTCAAAGCGTACCTTTCTCGATCAATGCCCGGAACCTAGCCTCCATTTTAGGATTGATGTGCAGGATCCGCGTAGGATGTGCGATGGGTGCGTATTTTCGTGCGTGATCGCTATGCGACCGGTATGCGACTCCAGGTGCATATGCGACACATGCTTATTACTTTATGCGACGCTCGTGCGCTTGAAATGCCCCGGGGGTGGTGGTCCCCGGGGCTGTGAGCCCCCCGCATATATTCTAAAGAAGCCGCGGGGGTGGCGGTCCCCGGGGCTTGGGGGGTCCTTTGAGCCCCCACTCATGAATATTGAAGCCACGGGGGGTGGCGGTCCCCGGGGCTGGGGGGGGCTGAATTAAAAAAAAAACTTCCTGAACTAATGACCCCAGGGCTTACCATATTTTTAAAAGTACTAGGCTCTCTTGTTATTTTTGTTTTTCTGGTTGCATTTTGTGGGCTAAAGAATTTTGAAAGTAAGGCTCAGCGACATGTTGGCTTTATAAAACAAAAACATAACATTTCTTTTAACATTTTTTCAGCCAAAATGCAATAATAATATCTATGTTAAAAACAAGGCCTGCAGACTTATTTTTTCAATAAATCTTTATTAAACAGTTTTATAATATTTACTAATATTCAACATTGGACTGTGCAAAATTACTGAAATGCACAATATTGGTGAGTTTTGGGGATAACTATAATTGTTGAATTTCAGCGGTTTGGTTTGTTTAAAACACCTATTCTTACCTGACATTTTCTCCTAACTATAAGGTCACTTTAACAGCAGGTAAGATGGAAAGTGTCTTCAGAAGGATTAGATCTTCTCCTAATCAACATTGAAGGGTGTACTGTGATAACTGATCATGAGATCTGTGCTTGGTGTCCACCCATTGTTTGAAGCATAGTGCTTGGAGCTTGCTACGCAATCCGACCCTAGGTCAGTGCCATAGTGTCCAAGAAAGCATCTGGAGAGTACTCTCAAAAGGGTGGCTAGGGTTCCTACCAGAAGAAAGAGGAGGAGCTAAAAAATAAATAAGGAGTTATATTAATGCCCGCAAAATAGTACACAGGAGACAGAGACCTTACCCCAATCTGCACACAAGAACAATGAGTTTGAACATAAGAAGAATGGAAGGTTTGTCCCCTGAGTGTTACAGGTATACGCATGCAAAAGGGTATCCCAAGTGGGCATAGCCTCCCTCTGATTGGCAGACCCAAGGGTTGGCCAGCGTAGCACTTGGGGGTAATTGGCCCTGTTAGTAAAAGGGGGCTACAGCTAAGGTTGCCCTACTGTCCCTGGGTGACAGGGGGTGGCTTCCAAACCCCATGTGCAGTTCAAAATATAGGTAGTGGGTTACCATCAATGGTAGAGGGAGGAGGCACTGAGGGAACTAGGAGCGAGTATGACGATGGTAAGGTGTCACCTGTTGTCCTCAGAGCATGTGATACCCTACACATTCTGTGAGGTTGTAGTAGCAGACAACATGTAAATGTCACTACCAAGTGGGTCTGGTACCATTTGAATGTGGGGGTCTTGGATTCTCCTAAGATAGCTGTTACCTCTGCCATGCTTGTGGATTGCTTGTTAGGCAATGAATTACAAAACACTGCTTGAAAGGATGCTAAGCTCAGTTGGAGATGTTGGGGTTACCTGAGGGAGTCTGCATGGCTACACGGTCCATGGCAGCTGTGTATAGGGCAACACATGTGTTGATGGTCCCCCAGTGCTATAGGGCCTTCCTACAGGGACTGGCTCATGACACACCCCTGGCAGGACATCTGGGACAGGACAAGACCTTTGCAAGGCACTCACATTGGCCCCGGATGAAAACGCCCTCAGATACACTTTGTAGGACATTTCCCACCTGCCAGACCAGTGGGCAAATAGGGAAAATGCTGAAGGCTCCCTTAAATCCCTTCCCTGTCATCGACACCCCCTTTGAAAGGGTGAAAATCTAAATTGTTGGACCCTTGGACCCCAAACCTGCCTTAGGCAGCAGGTTTATCCTGGCTTTGGTGGACCATGCCACCAGATACCCAGAGCCCATCCCTCTGAGTTCTGTAACTGCACCTACAGTAGCCAGAGCCCTGATGGGGGTTCCCCGAGGAAGTGTGTCGGACAGAGACTCAAACGTCATGTTAGCTTACATGAAATCCATGTGGGAAGAGCATGAGGTAATCTACCAGTTCTCCACACTCGATCATCCTCAAACCAATCAGCTTGTTGAATGATTCCACAAGACTATGAAGGACATTATTACGGGCCTAACTGAGCCCATGAGGTAGAAGTGGGACATCCTCTTGCCTTGCCTTGTTTTTGCCTACAGGGAGGCACCACAGAAGGTACCTGGGTTTAGCCCATTTGAAGTTCTCTATGGTACCTCACATGGGGATGCTTCAGTCTGGTAAAGGAGTGGTGTGAGCAAGCGTCCAAGAAGTCAACCTAAGAAGTGGTTGGCTACATGCTAGTCTTCAGAAATCAGATGCAAAACTTCAGTAAAAAGGCATCCGAAAACTTAGACACCAGCCAGGATGTCATGAAACTCTAGTATGACCAGAAGGCCACTCTGGTAGAGTTTCAGACTGGCCAGAAAGGGTAGATAATGGAACCAGTGGAGGCCAGGGAATTTCAAAACTGCTGGACAGGATCTAATGTGGTTAAGGAGAGAAAGGGGGAAGCCATCTACTTGGTGGACCTCAAGGCCCCCAGAAATGTCTTAAGGTACTCCATGTGAATCACCTCAAACCACACTATGAGAGGACTGAGGTCACCTTGCCCTTGGTGACAGATGATGGAGTAGAAAAGGAGCGTGAGCCTCTCCCTGACCTTCTATACTTCAAAGAGAAAAAGGGGTCAGTGGAAGGTGTCGACCTCTCTACCACCATGGCCCCAGAGCAGCAGAGGGTCTGTCACCAATTGTCACCAGTAGATGGTGTAGTTTGCATTCCTGTACTCACTCACTCCTGGGCTTACACACCTGTGCACCCATGACATAGACACTAGAGACAGTATGCCTTTAAAGAACATAATGTACAGGCTCTTAGATAACACGAGGCCCATCTTTAATGAGAAAGTCTCTAAAATGCTTGAGTTGGAATTGATTGAGCACTCCAGAAGTCCCAAGCCTCCTCACCGGGCATCGCCCCAGAATTCAGGTTGTGTGTTGACTACAGTGGGTTCCGCTCAGTCACCAACACTGATCCACAACACATCCCCCTAGCTGGGCAGCCCCCAGCTTGGGGCAGCCATGTTCCTGAGTACGTTTGACCTCCCTTCAAGATACGGGTAGATTGCTCTAACTGAGAGAGCAAAAGAGTGATCAGCATTCTCTATCCCAGAGGACCACTTCCAATTTAGGCTAGTGCCCTTTGGACTAAAGAATGACCATGCCACTTTCCAGAGGCAATTCCATGATAGAATTTAGGCTTTCAATGCTGCTTACTTGGATGACACAGGTGTCTACTTTAGTAGTTGGGTGGACCACCGGTTTCACCACCAGGTAGTACTACAGGCACTTCATCAGGAAGGCCTGCAAGTGCCAGATAGGTCAGAGTTCTGTGGTATAATTGGGACACCTCATGGTTGGGGGAAAGGTGCAATCCTTCCAAGCAAAAATAGAGACTATACTGGCCTGTGTACCCCAAAACCCCAAACAGAAGTGAGGGGCTATCTAGGCTTCAGTAGATATTACAGGAGGTTTCTTAAGTGATGGCACTACTGTTTTTTTGTAAACAAACTTTATTAGTCATTTGAAAGATAAGGCATTGTACAATATAGGCGCTTACTCCACTTGGCTAGCCAGCGGAAGTACACCTCTGACATATATATAGTTCGAGATTACTATGTTAATGTCCATGCTCCGACTTCATCACTTCAGGAGCTTCAGTATTAGGTGTTGGCTGAGCACATGCCTACAAGTAAAACAGTAAATAATGTGACCCACTCCCCCCTCCAAACAATAACTCCCACGCCCTCTATCTCTCTTCCCTCCCCCTAGGCGTGTCTTGAGTTATTAAGCACCTGCATCCCTCTCCGGGACACCGTCCAGTTGCTCCTGTCTAATCCTCTTGGACACTGAAACTCCTGTGTAAGCTCCAGCTGGGGACACACTCCTCAGTCCTCTCACATATCCACGTATGCATCGTAATGCATGAAATCACCTATCCACCCCCGGCTATTCTCGGTCTCACTCTTCTGAGATGTTAAAGCCTTCCGTGCTCTGGCTGCTTCTAGTGCCTTCTCACTCCCGTTTCTCCTAGAATCTCGCAAGCGGACCGTTCCTTCACTGCCTGCCCAACGCTCAAATTCTCTTCTCCATCTACATATGCTGGGACCCCCCTCACTTTCCAATGACTCGTGAGATCTCCCTTTGCTAGTACTAAGCCTAAATCCTGAAATTTGCTGGTGATCTTGTTCATAGACGTATGTGGGAATCTGTGTAGCAAGCAATATCCTGCTGTTATATTCACTTCTTTCTCAGTAATTTCCGGTAAAAGTTCCGTCACCCCCTGCCAATTATTCTCTATTTCCGGGCAACTCCAGAACATATGGAGGAACTCCACTCCTACTTCACCACACTGGGGACACACGGCTGTGGCCGTGTTAATATACTTGTTAATGCGCTCTGGGTTAAAAACAGGCATTTCTAGTGACCTTGCTGACCCTCTTCGTTAACTCTCCCCATGTTTTTTCCTCCAAGGGTTCTCCTAAGTCCTTTTCCCATTTCTGTTGTAGTTTACGAAGTGGGAGAAGTACTGCACGGCTCAGCCTTCTATACAAGCAGGTGACCGCCTTAAACATCCCCGCTGCCGTTACCACATATTGGCAACGCTCATCTAATCCAGGTTCAGTTATGCCAATCCCCCAATGCTTACGTATTGCTGCAGTTAAAGCCACATGGAGCAAGAAATCACCCCCCAGTATTCCATTTTGCTCACTAAATTGTGCAAACGGTAATAACATGCCGTCTTAATGCATTTGCCCTATGGTGAGCACTCCGGCTTCATCCCATGCTTCTAGCTTCCTCCAGTCCGCTCTAAGAGGCAATGCCATGCAATATTTTAATGGTATCTCCGGTGCATAAGGGCGCCTGACTCTTACCCTCTGCGACCTGCTGATCCAGCATTTGTGGGCCATAGTCGCTTCCGCATTCATCTGTCTCTCTGATATAGGCAGTTTCAACACTATTCTGGGAAGGAGCTCCAGAGCAAAGCATTCATCGCCCCTCTGTATTGTTCCCCGAAGTTGGCTGGAAACCCATTTCTTCAGCCATTGCAGTTGAGCTGCAATATAATAGTATTCAAGATCTGGCACGGCCAGTCCCCCCTCTGTCTTGGGCCTCATTAAGGTCGTCAAAGCCACTCTCCTCCTACCAGCCCCCCACAGGAATTCCGTCACCATTGTCCAGAGCTGTTTGAACAGATCTGCAGGGATCCATATTGGCAGGACTTCAAAGATGTAGTGGAGTCTCGCAGAGTCACCATCTTTAACAAGGATGTCATGCCCACCACCGAAAGGGGGAGGGTTCCCCAGAATTCTAAATTGGCTTTGGTTCCTCGTATAATCTTCCCCACATTGCCCTCCACCTCCAGGAGATCCGTTTTATTGTGGTAAATTTGTATTCCTAGATATGGGATGCATCTCCCTTCCTATTTGATTGTCTCTACCGTCAGAGGTTTCTCCCGCCCCTGCATAGTAGGGAACAAACTTGACTTTCTCCAGTTCACCTTGAGGCCCGCTACTCTTTCCAGTTCTAACAGTGTGCTTTTAGCACCCTCCAATTCTGTTTCTGTATTTTGTAAAAACAGAATCAAATCGTCAATGTATAATGCTATATGATGAATATGTCCCTCTACTTCCAGTCCGCTGTACAAAGTTTCAGACCTGGCTTTGGTGGCCAGCGGCTCCATGACTATCGCAAACAGCAGTGATGATAACGTGCATCTCTGCCGTGTTCCTCTCTCTAATGCATACCCCTGTGAAATAATCTTTCCTGTCCGAACCCCGGCTGTTGATTCTCTATATAATGGGGCTGTCCATGCTCCAAATCCCTGCCCTAATCCAAAAGCATGCATCACTCTGAATAGGTACGGCCATTCAAGGCTATCGAATGCCTTTTCGTTGTCTATTGTCAAAATAGTCACCTCTTCTTTGCAATAGGAGTCAGCTCCTAACACTTTTAGCAGTCTCCTCACATTCATTGCTATATTCCTCATTGGTATGAAACCAGCCTGGTCCCAATGTATGAGACTCATCATGTGCAGTAGGAGCTGTGTAGCTAGTATCCTGCTCAAGATCTTATAGTCAAGGTTAGGCATTGACAGTGGACTTTATGCTGTCTTGTCATGCGCCTGCTTCCCTGGTTTCAGCAATCGGACAATCAGGGCTTCCCTAGCATTCCCCGGCAATTTTCCCTCCTGTTTTGTTTGGTTATATAGTGCTATCAGTTGGGGCCCCAGCAAGTCTATGTATGTGCCATGAAATTCTATGGGGAGCCTGTCAGTGCCTGGCGTCTTATTTCTAGCCATGGCCTAACAGCGCTACGTACCTCATGTAGGTCTATTTCCCGTCCCAGGGCTTCCGCCACCTCTTCACAGATTTTTGACAACTCAACACTTTCTATATATTCATCAAGTTCTGCAGCCGTAGAGGAAGCTTTACTTTTATATAATTTGGTATAATAGTCACTGAAATGCTGGTTAATTTCTTGCTGTCGGTATAAAGCCCCTCCCTGGTCATCTCCCAGTTCCAAAATAACGGAACCCCTCTTGGCCGGATTGGCAAACCAGGCCAACAGGGCCCCAGGTTTGTCCATTTCTGCATGAGCCCTGGTCATATAGTTCTTGTAATCAAAGCAATACCGTCTTTCTACGTGCTCCGCTACGTCCTCTCTGGCCTCTAATACATCCCTTTGCTTTTCTTCATTCCCAGGTCTGTCACAATCAACCTGTCGCAACCTCTGCTCTGCATCCAACATCTCCCTTAAAAGAGTCCTCCTCACTCCTACCACCTCAGAGATGCAGCAGCCCCTAAGCCCTACCTTGAACGCCTCCCACTATGTCATTATATTGGAGGCCGCCCCTTCGTTCTCCGCAAAGTACTGTTTTATTGCTGCGTGGATCTCAGCCTGGTACACCTGATCCTCCAATGCCTCTGGCTTAAGGCACCATGTAGGGATATTTGTCCTAATCCTGAACCAGCTAAGGCAGACCAGCAACGGATTGTGGTCTGAGACTGTGTGTGCTAAGTATTCACTACTCTGTATATGCCCGTGCACATCAGGAGTGCAGAGAATGGCATCTAATCTGATGTGTAGGTCATGCATTGGGGAAAAGAACGAATAGTCCTGTTCCCCGTTGTGGTGTGCCCTCCAAGATTCTATTAATCCCCATTGCTGTTGCCAATCTCTCTGTGCCCTTGCCACCCTCTGAGCAGGTAATTGGTGGAGGGGAGGGTGAGATCTGTCAAGCCTGACATCCTCAACACTATTGTAGTCTCCCCCCAGAAGTACCGACCCCGCCAGTGTGTGCACTAATGACCTAGAAATGCCTGCCAGCAATGAGGCTTGTTCTATGTTTGGGGAATATATACTCCCAACCGTTACATCCCATCCATCCAGCTTAACCAGTACCACTACATATCTCTCATTCGGGTCAATGAATTCCCTGGTGCATTGGAAGGGGATCCCTGCTCTCACCCAAATCAGTACGCCTCTGGTGAAAGCTGAGTAATTTGCATAAAATAATTGCCCTCACCATCTGCATTTCAAAGCAGCTCCTTCTTTTGCATTTATATGCATTTCATGCAATAGTGCAATATGCAACCCTCTGCACACCAGGAATACATGTATTTTATGCCGCTTTTTCATGAAGTGTCTTAATGACACATTCATCCCAGACACGCTTGGTCCCCATTACACAACCCCAAAATAACTGAACTACCCAACTCCCCTTCCCCAGGACAGGTAGAAGTGACCCCCCCTCCCATCTAAATTCTGTTAACTATATTGATTATGTGGGTGTAGTGGGCGCTGCCCAGTTCTGTTGGACCCCCCAACTCCTCATCTGCAATACTCCAAAGTCATCAATCATTGCCCCCCCCCATAATTTGCACCCAGAGTTGCATGTTATGTCTAGGAGGCGGTAGCGTAGGTAAGGCTTTTTTTCTCTACTCTCCCTGTCCCCTTTCTATGCTGTTTGTTTTGCCGCCCTACGGGGCTGTGAGAGGGCAGTTTGCAGATGCACGGCAGCTTGTTCCGCATTTAAACCAAGCGTTTCAGTGTTTCTTGGCTTGGTTTTGTTTCCGGTCTTTGGCCCCCCAAAGGACTTTGCCGTCAGCTGTGTTGGACGAGCTGACAATTCTCCGTGGGAATTTTTGAGCGCGTTTGGAAGTGCATTTACAAGACTGGAGCTGGGTTTACTTGATCCTTTGAATTTCATGAACATAGCTGGAGTATTCCCGTCCTAGACTATTTTAAGTGCCCCTCCTGCCGGGTAACGGTTATGAACAGTAAAGAATTGTTCCCTGAGGCTATCCGTTACTTGGTTACCTTTGCCCTTTCCCCATCAGTATTTTTTTGTGTGTTTGCTTTTTTCACCGGAAGGGATCCCTTGCCGTTTCAAGTATTCCTGTCACAGGTTTTTTCCCCACGTTTGGGTTTTTCCCGAGAAGTTGGAGCAGGAATAGATGTTTGCTAATTCCCTGATTATTTCACCCACGATACATTCTGCATATGGACCTTATGGAGAAAAGATACGTCTAAGAGAACACCTTGACATAGTTGGGGTAAGCCAGGTGCTTAGAGGGACGGATGGGGACATGTTTTTTTTTCATATGTATTAACTCTTTCTTTGTGATTCTTAATCTTTTCCTCTCTTAGCTGCAGTATCAGTAGTTATCGGGAGTATCGCCACAGCCAGGTTGAGGAGAATAGACTGGAGGTCCGTTGCTGTGGGTCCATATTTTCCCCTGATCCTCCCTTCTCCCAAGGTATCCTGTCTCTCCTGTCTCTGATTGAGCAAGGGCAGGAGAGTTGGCTGCATGGGTAGAGGTTTAAGCTTCACTCCTGCAGTGTCTGGTGACTGAGCTTGTGGGACATTGCAGTCTCAGAGTTGTGGAACCCCCAGATAGGCCCAGCTCATCCGCAGTGTGGGGTATCACAACAGGCATCTCTCTTTCGGAATCTTCTGTCATGCTCATGATTGGAGAACTTTCTGACCGGCCATCCTCTTTGTCACTCCTCGTTGATCTAGGGCTGGATCCCAGTTGGCTAAGTTCTACCACCGCCTTGAGGACCTTGCTCCTCCCGACTTGAGCTTCTGTTGGGGCTGGCACTCTCAATTGTCCTCAATTTGGTCCGCCATCTCCTACAGGAGATCTCAGCGAATTACCTCCTGACTTCTGACCAGGGATAGTTTCTTGCCAATACCAGGTCTCCTGTGGAAGAACTGCACTCCCTTAGGTGCCAACAACTCGTAACCTGGCAGGGAATAGCATTGCATAGGAAAGCTGCATTTGTCGTAATTTTCTCTTCACTGCCAGAAACATGGATCTTTGCCACTGTACCTCTCTGGTAAAAATCCAGAAACACCATCACCCTGCTATTTCCACTTTGTAAGTCCTTCGCTTGACGAGCTTGCTTGAGTATATGGTCTCTATCTCGAAAATGGAGCAGGCGAGCAATAATTAGTGTCGGGGGCGGCCCTGGTTTGGGAGGTCTGGCCAGTATCCTATGCACCCTTTCAACTACGTAAAACTGTGAGTGTCCCTCAGGGGCCACCTCTTTCTTAATCCAGTCCTCTAGATATTGCACCATATCATTCCCTTCCTCCTTCTCAGGCACCCCTACTATGCGCAAGTTATTGCAAAGAATCTCCCTTCGCTGTCTTCTGCACGCAGCTCCAGGACTTTGACATTCGGCGCCAACTTAGTAAGAGATTTCTTCAGTTCTGTGACCTCTGTGGGGATGTTCACAAGCACTTTTTCCACGCTAGTGACCCTTTCCGCCAACTGGTGCTGGGCATCCTTTAGGAGGTCGAGATCAGGGCCTATGGAGTTTATTTTCGTTTCTTGCACTTCCCGGGATGCCGTAATGGCTTCCATTATGTCTGCTAGTGTGAGCTTCAAAGTGGATGCATCCTTCTCCGAATCTAGGATCTCATCTTCTTTGTCCATTGGGATGCCTCCCCGTCCCGCTGTCGCAACACTTTGCCCTTTTCATCTGGCCACTTATCCTATGGTGACCATTTACTCAGGCACTCTGTGCGCGACAGATCTTGCTATGTATTCAGTCCACCTCCTGAGTGTCACCCCGCTCAGGTCAGTCCCTCGACAGTCTTAGCAGCACCACTCTGCCATGTGTTGTGCAGCAGCCAGACTAGTGGTCCACGTGCATGGGTTAGTGTCCTCGTCAAGTTACCACTGTACCCCCCAGTGGACAATCTGCCTGACCAAAGTTTTATTCTCTTTCAGTGTAGTGTTATCTCTTCCCCGGCACTCACAACCACTCTTGGGATGCTCACAGTTCATAGTCTACTAAGGGAGCCCCCAATAGGTGCCCCGCACCGGCAGCTCATACACCTGAGCCATTGCTCACAAGGCCACGCTTATAGACCTCAAGACCTCTTCCTCTCATAAAAATGGCCACTCACCGTGATCTGTAGTGCACACTTCAAAGTTCCCAGCAGCACATATCACACAACTCATCCAAGTCAGGGAATGTCACTTGAAGGGGCAGTGCCCCCTCTATTCACTCCATCGCAGCCCAGGTGTCATAGTTCGGGTGTGGTCGCTCAAATGTACTCCTCCCCGTGCTCTCCCTGCAGCTTATCTCCCTCCAGGTCGCCACACTAATAGGCAATTTTCCCCATAGGCCTGTGATGCCCCAAATAACATTGTCCATCTGCGAGGCCTCTCCGGCAGCTCCCTACCACACTGCACTGCTTGCTGGGGGCCTGAACGCTCACAGCTCCCGCTGTCTCCTCTCCCCTCCAATCCAACTTTCTGCCACAAGTAGTTTAGACTCTGTACTGTGCACAATCAGGGCCATTGCCTCCCGTGTTCTCACGCCCTTTTCCCGTCCTAGGCCTCAGGCAAGTAAGGGGATATCAGCCGGCCGTTTCACGTCCTCCGCACTCATCCACGGTTGCTGTACACATCACCATTCACCGCCACATCTGGCTGCAGTGTCTCGATCCTCACCTCTCTTTGTCCACGCTCCAGGCAACAACGCCGCTGCCAGATCGCCACCAAGGAAATTGCCACTCAGGGGGTGGATCATCAGCTTCTACTCTGACTGTCTATCTCCCCGTGATGAGAGCCCAGTGAGCGCTCCTTGCCTGCTGCTCGTCTCGCCTCTCCTCGCCGGGTATCAGGCTGAAATCTCAATTTTACATTGCTGGCGCCATTTTGAATAGCGCTTCTTGGGATCGTCTCTCCCCCTTCAGTGGTCGATGTCGGCTTAATACTGTAAATCGCCACCTCAGCCCACGTCCATTGCTTCGTGGAGTGGGCAGCTACTGATTCTCCTGCTTTTCCGAGGGTCAGGGGCTCAGGATGATGTTAACCACTAGAGTCTGTGGCCGGAGCTCCGAAATTCGCTCCCATCTACATTGGCGCCAATCCACGCCCCCATATGGAACCACTGTTGCCCGCTTAACTAAACTAACTTCTAGAAGCACCCCAAAAAGGTGAACTGGACAGAGGCCTGCCAGAAAGCCTTTGACCCCCTGTACTAAAGGCCCTTGACTTCTCCAAGAAATTCATTGCACAGACTGATGACTTAGACCATGGCACTGAAGTTATGTTAACATAGTTGAATGAGGAGGGCCTAGACCAACCTGTAGCCTTCACCAGCACAATGTTACTCCCAAGGAACAGAGGTGGACTGCTGTTGAAAGGAAAGGCTTTGATGTGGTATGGGCACTGGAGACCAGACCTGTTTGGGACTCACTTCTAGATTCAGATGACCACAGTCCCCTGAGAAAGCTTAGTTATGGTTCAGTAAACTAACCATAATTTGTTCTGTGTCATCATTTGATTTCAATCTCACATGTTGCATCACTCGTGACATTCTAGTTGACATCATTGATGACTAGGGGTGGGCACGACATGCATAGTTTGCTGCAGCACAATGATGCAAAATGATAGTAAAATCATGGAGAATACGCAGAATTGCACAAGGAGATTAACCCTACATTTAGTGCTGTGTCCTAAAATGGAATAGAGGATACATTTTTCTCAAGGCAAATAGTGCTAAATGAAACAGAACAAGTACAGCAGCAGCTGCTGGGTTCTGTTCCTGGTCTGATTTGGAAGTCATTTTTGTTCAAAATTATGCATAATTACACAAGCGGGGTGAATCGCATAACTTTTTCCAATCTCGCGTCATGAGAGTAACACAAAATTATTAACATTACTCCACCCATGCCTGGTGATCACATCATTAATGAAACTGATGTTGACATTAATTTTGATTTGGGATATCAGGAGCTTAAAAGATGACTACACAATGTTTGCAAACTCATTAGTAACATAATAATTTACCATTCATATTAGGAATGGCACAACTATGGTTACAGTATGATCTCTTTGTATGTGTTGAAATTTAAAGGAATTATGTAAATTCCTACTATTTATTGCTCTAAATATTGGGGGATCATAAGCACAGCATTTTGTGTGTGAGCTTAGGCATATATAAAGAGTTTTTTGATTTTATTTCATATCTGTAGCTGATTTTTACCTGTGGATTTTTAAGTGACTCAATCAATCCAACATTTATATAGCATGGCAAATCACCTGTGAGGTTCTCGAATCGCTAGAGCTGTTCGCTGCTGCGTGGAGGTTGATGTTTCAAACAACCAGGGTGCATATTTACTAGAAAATTATGCAGTGCAGCACCCCATCATTAGGAAAGTGTAGGGATGAATTTTATTTACAGAAATATGATACATCCCTGTTGTTTCCTCAGTGCTAGTGCACAATTGGCTGCCTAGCGTCAATACAGGCACCCATGCACCATAGTGCAACGGTGCCTGCCCTGCAGGGATGATTGTTTTTGTTCAGAAAGGGACACCTTCCTGCAGAGAAACAATAATTTCTGGTATTTTCCTCCTTCTATGTGTGCTGCAGAAAGAGCAAAAAATGAAGAAAAATAAAGGTATTTCTGCATGTTGCATCACTTTAACACCTCCCCTGGCGAGGTGTTAGAACCTGATGCATTTCCAGGATTACAAAAAGTTTTAAATTTAGAGATGCATCAGAATCTACGGGTGTTGCGTAGGAATACCTACATCAACACCCATGGAACACCCATTTCATGCAAGGTATTGTGTGTAAGGGGGCCATATTTACAAGGCAATGAAAAGCAATACAGGGTGGCTTTGGGTGGCCATTCCAATATTGTTCAGCATTGTGCACCACCAGAGAATCAACAAAAGTGATGATCTGGTGGCACAGGGGCCCTGTAAATATTCTGCCAGGTCTTTGGATCTCTTCAAAATTGAACGGAGTGATGGTATGGTTCTGAGGTGCAGGGGGAGGTTGTTCCAAGCCTTGGCTGACAGTTGCAAGAAGGAGCAACCTCTGCTGTTGTCTTGGTGGATCCATGGGGTGTCCACAATGGAGAGTGAGCCTGATCGGAGGTGTCTGGTTAGTTGGTGGAAAGTGAGGCGTTTGTTGATGTATGCTGGTCCTTTGTTGTTCAGGGCCTTATCGGCATGGGTCATCATCTTGAACTAGCATCTCTTCTGAATCGGAAGTCAGTGTATCTTTTTGAGATGGGGTGTGATGTTGGTCTTTCTGGAAGGTCAAGTATCAGTCTAGCTGCTGAGTTCTGTAATGCCTGGAGCCTCTTCAGGAGGGGTGCAGTGATTCCTATGTAGGGCATGTTTCCATAGTCCAGTCTGCTGGTGAATAAGGCCTGCGTGATGGTCCTTTTGATGTTTACTGGAAGCCACCTTCCGATCTTGCAGAGCATGTGAAGGGTGTGGAAGCAGGTGGAAGAGACTGCATTGATTGGTTTCTTCATGGATAGCTTGCTATCCAGTATTATGCCGAGGTTATGGCCATGGTCTGCTGGGTCGGGGTGTACAGAGCCCCATGGAGTCATTCCATGGTGAGGTTTTATTCCCAAAAATGAGGACTTCCATTTTTTTCCAATTTGAGTTTGAGACAGTTGTCCTTCATCCAGTCTGCAACATTCATTATGCATCTGTGGAAGTTAGCTTTTGTGGTGGAGGGACCTTCGGACAGTGAGAGGATGATGTTGAGTCCATGTGATCTGACGGTGTTGGCAAACAGGGCTATGTAGGTGGTGAAGTAGGGTGGGGTGAGGGACAATTCATGGGGGAGTCCACAGATATTCTTCTTTGGCTCTGCAGCGAACACTGGGAGACAGATCCTTTGTATTCTGCCATGAGGTACGAGGCGATCCATTTGAGGGCATTTCCTTGAATACCTATGTGGTGCAGTCTGTTAACCATGATGTTTTGGGAGACGGTGTTAAACATGGTGGAAAGGTCCAGGAGGATGAGGGATGCTGTTTCCCTGTGGTCTAGGAAGGCTCTGATGCCATCAGTTGCTGCAATTAGGGCTGTCTCTGTGCAGTAGTTTGCTCAAAATCCAGTTTGGGGGGTATAGGAGGTTGTGGTATTCTAGGTGTTGGGTCAGAGTTTTTTAAACATTCCTTATGGTGTTATGATAAAACCTAACTAGAACACATATTAACCCATTCAGGGTGGGTGTCGGCCACAGGCCGACACTGCCTCCTCAGTGCATTGGTCTGCCACTGACTGACACTGGGGAGGCACCTATATGCCCCTCTGGTGCAGAGAAGTAGATGGATTCTTTTATACGTTTCTTCTTTAGTGTAATGATATCAGCACACAGGGCGTGCTGATATAACCACACTACAGTGAAAGTAAAATGAGCTGATGGGCATATCTCAGCCCCTGAGCACTGATTGGGGTGGAAGAGATGTTGTTGGAAAGGGGAGAATCTCCCCTTTCCAATGATATCTCTGGCCAGTGGATGCCTGCTTGGGGATCGCCATAGGAGAGCAACCCCAAAGTAGTGATCCACCCACTAGTGGTCCCCTAGGCAAGGGCTTGTGCTTCACAAACCCATACTATAGAAGTATTTTTGTCCTCCTGGGCGGCCGATTGGGAAAATTACACCTGATCTGCCCCCAGGGGGCCAGAAAGCCCACTAGACACTAGGGCCATGCCCCCCCACAACTATTATGACAGTCTTTCTTCCCCCCTCTGAAGGCCTGATGGGGTGATTACTCCCAATATGCCCCCCCCTTGGAGGCAAAAAAGCCCACTAGACACCAGAGTATTTTTTTTGAATATAGGAGAAGGGGCTGCCCACCATAGGCATGGCCATGCCCTCACCCCAACAAGAATAGAGACAGTCCTTCTGAAATTCCTGAAAATTAGCCGAATTCCAGCGTTGCCAATCGCTATTTGGCTGTGAGCAATGTAGGTGAGTTTAAACCTACTAGCAAAATAAGGAATCGCAAAATTGCGATTCCTTATTTTGCTCTTGCATTTAAGGAATCAGGAATTGCGATTCCTTAAATGCAATGTAAGTAGCACAAAAGTAAGTGCACTTTAGCCTTAAGGAATCGCTAATTACCACCAACTTCAAGTTGGCGGTAATTAGCGATTTCCTTTAAAAAAGCACTTTTTTGCTTTTTATAAAGTGCCTTGTGGCACACATTCATGCCCTTAGGGCATGCATCTGCGCCACATATGCACACATGCACATTTCAGGGGTGCAACAGGGTGTCCTTTTGACACCCTGGCACCCTTGAAATAGCACACGCTATTTGCCATTCTTTTATACCGAATCGCTAGTAGTGAATATCTTCCCATTCATTCCTATGGGCCTCCTAGCCCATAGGTATGAATGGGTAGGTATTCCTTATTAGCTAATCTCAATTTGCGATTCTTTATTAAGAAATGTTAAGGACTCGCTAATATTTTAGCGATTCCTACCTACATTCAATTTTGCAAGTCCATAATAGCAAATCGGTAAAATTCGCTATTAAGGATTCGCAAATTTGATTTTATCTACATCTAGCCCCTAATAAATTACTGACTCAAACACATCACTCTCCAAATGTACTCAGTGACATATTTACTAGCCCCTTGCGCCACAGGAGAGTCACTTGTTCTGCATTTCAAATCACAAAATCATATCAAGACCAGGCAATGCCATTATGTGTGGCTTTGAATGGCCTCATAGATATGGATTAAGTTAAGGCAGCACAAATCACTGTGTTGCCTTACTCTGTGCTCAGGAGGCATTCCATGGGCATTGCAGAGGGTTTTCTCAAGCAACACCTATGGAATTTTACACTTCCCCTGATTTACGAGAGGCATAAAGGGGAGACTTTATTTCTCCTCATTTTCCCCTCTTTCTACGTGTTCTGCAGCACACACAGAAAGGGAAAAATCTCTTATGATTGTTTCTGTGCAGGAAACTGCCCATTCATGCACAAAAACAATCCTGCCCATCACACAGGCACCAATGCAACATGTTGCAAGGTTGCCTGTGTTGGTGCTAGGCTGCTGAAACAGCACCAGTGCAGGGGAAAAGAACAGGAATGCACGGTATTGCACAAATAGTGATGCATTCCTGCGGCATAGGGAAGTGCAGGAAGTTGACTTGCTGCGCTGCCCTACACCAAATCCCCATTTCAGTTTATAACCGAGTTGACATAGCCACCATTATATAACCACAAAGCCACAATTATACACCAACACAATTAGTATTAAATATAAAAGAAAAAATACTGAAGATGCACAAATCATCCATTTGACACACATACCACCATGATTAGATGCTAATAGCTTAGATATCATGTGCCCATACATCCACCATTTTGAAAGGCTGTAAAATTTCACTTAAAAAAATGTCATAAAACAACAAGAAATCTCCATTAATAACCTTGCTATGTACAATTGGCAAATTTTATATTTGTATCAAAAACCAATTAAAACAGTGTGCAATCAAGGGTGTAAGAAGGGCATAGTATAATGCAGTGAAGAGTGCTATACATACATTAGGAAACAGTTGTCAATAGAACAATACAGTTTAGGCCATGTAGGAATGGCATTAATAAGTGGTAAATCAACATATTGCCAACAGAATGTAGCACATAAATTCTTATTAAAGCCACTTATCAGATGTTGGAATCGCAAACCCAAAGTGTAAGTGAACAAGACAAGATACTGTGTTAAAAGTATCTGAGACAGCTAAAATTAAAAAAAACAAAAAACAAATTCGACTTATGAGACAAATGTAAAAAACGAGAGTGGGAAAATGTGTTTAAAAATATGTGAGTATAATTTATATATTCTCCATGAGTAAAAATTACCCATACAGCATAATAGCTGTGTTAAAAAAGTCTGTAATCAATTATCACAAGCAAAAGATAACAGAAGAGAACTAGAGGTGCTGTCACAAATGTTAAAGTGGGGTGCTGCTCATTAATGTCACCTCATTAGAGGCAAAGGGTATGTGAAGACTCCGGCTGCTACCTGACAAATGAGCGTACAAAATGAGACAAATACATTCTATGGTAGCTGTTGGGTGGTGCAGAATCTACTATTATAGATTAGATGGCATTTTTAGAAAAAACATACATTACTACACTTATGCTTTAGCGTGATTCCATTATTCAATACCATATGCATTGCAAAAAATTTCTTTATGTGAATCAAAATAACCCAAAACAACCACTGTACTGGAAAAGCAAGTCCTTAATTGCTTTTACTGATTCTGATTGTTTTAAAGACAAACCTGAAGAATTGTGTTTGCATGAATGGGCACTGCATTATTAAACCCTCCAAAAAGAAGTGGTCCAAAGTCATTTGGAAATTATTTCCTTAATTTTGTTGCCAGAGCTGTGTAGAGATGTATTAATGCATGGGCAAAGAGGGCAATTGTCCCAGGACCTCACCATCCAAGGGACCCCCTGCAAAACTGAACCGTCTCTCAATTAACCTCTGCATATTCTACTGCGTTATGTAAACTTCTCCCTCTCTCTGCCTATTGTTACCTCTAACTCTGTCTCTCAAAACCATATCATCTTAAGGATTTGTGGGGTCCCAGGGAAGACATATTTATACTTTTTATGATATAAAACCGACTGGCTTGCAAACTAGGTAGTTTGGTGTCTGTTGTAACAGGTTAGACATGTGTGCTTCCATGAACTGGAAAGACATAACAAAAACAATGTGAGTATAGGAGTGTGTGACCCATGGGCTTCTCCATTCATTAGAAGAATACAATCAATCCCGGTTTGATTGCTTAATTGCACACAATAATGTTTACATAGCAGCAGTTGAGTACAGCTGTGGGGTTGAGGTGGAAGAAGATTGTGACCACTCCTTTTAAGTTTAAGAAATACATTTTATTTGATTAATATGCAAACACAAGAGAATAATATCAGGGATAAACAATATACATTTAATGATAATGTTAAAGAATGAGAAAAATGAAATGGGACAGAAAGAGAAATAAAGAAAAGAGGGGGAGGGAAAGAAAATATTACTAAATGAATAATATACAAATTGGCAGATATAAAACAAGTAGAAATGCACATATTTCCTATTTGAAGAAGCCGTTAAAAAATGTGTTATGGGTAACAAGAGAAGATCTCTTTGAATAGAGAGAGCAACTGGGTGTACATATGCTCTATCTAATCTGTGATTATAACAGACTCCATACCACCATGTCTAAAAAGATAAAAATAAGCATCCTTCTGGTAATCTGTTGAAAAGCAAAAGCTAGAGGTAGGTCAAATATGTGAAAATCATTAGACTCACATGGCCAATCCTCTGAAACGCTTCCTGGGAAAATATTAATAACAGAAAATGAGACTTGTGAGTGAAAAAAAGTATTTATCTGTTGCCAGATTTGTTTCAAAATATGAGTAGAAGGACATTCAAATAACATGTGTTTAAGATCTGCTAAAGTTGTGGTGAATGACCACCAAGTAAAAGGAATATCAGGATCAATTCTATGTAATTTAGCATGTGCAATGAAGAGTCTATTGTAAATTTAAAAAAAAAGATTGAGTTGTATTTGTTGCTCTAGAAGATTTCCTATTTCAGTCCAAATTGTATTCCATGTTAGAATTGAAAAAAGGGATTTGTAAATCAGACTCCAGGTAGAGTTCCACCTCCGTTTTATCACAAGTTTCTGGAAATGAAGTTAGGTGTTTGTAAGCTTGAGACGCAGAAGGAGAAACACATAAAACGAATATGTTAGAGGGCTAGACATATGATTAGGAAGAAACTGGTTATATGAGGATTGAACTACAGAAATTAAGGACAAATATTTGGTTTGATATGAAGAGGGAAAGGGTAAAATGTGTTTGAACCATCGAAAAAGGAATACAAACATAATCTTGAAAAAGCTGATACCATCTAAGTCCTTACGCAACCAGTCTCTCCCAAAAATGTATTAATTATGTATTTTAATATGTTTATTATACCAAATTGATTAATTTAAAAATTCCGTTGCAGTACTTTGATAAGAAATGAAAATAGGTTGGAGGAACTTACAAGCATTTTTACAAACGGTAAGAGATAATGACAAGGGTTTATCGGTAAAGAAGAGATACTCCTCAAAAGTAAAAAGATGGAAAAAGGATTTTTCAAGAAAGCTGTATGGTAAGAAAGAAAATCCAGAAAGTTAACACCTCCCATGTGTTTAGTTCTATGAGCTTATGTATAGACCTTGTAGCTACTTTGTTGTTCCATAAAAACTTAGATAAATTATGATACCGTTTTTTATAATGAGAGTTAGAAATATTTATAGGAATGTTAGATAGATAAAAAAATATTATGGAAACTAACATAATTTTTAATTTTTGTTATTTTTTGTCCTCATTTGCCTTATTTCCACCCTTCTTCCTTCTAACGATGCCAACCTTGGGTTATCAAACCTCATGCACTGGAAAAGGGGTAATAAGGTAAAGGCTCCCAAAACAGTATCCCTGCCATTTTTCAGAGACCTCCTCCTTCAACCTACTGCAGACCCTTCCCCATGTACTTCTGCTCATGCAGAAAAGACTATAACCAACAGAGGCAGTAGAAGGCTTAATCATTGGACCGATTTTTCAAGTTCCCTCACTCATAAAGTTCCCCTAGACAAAAATGGAGTCCAAAATTCATATTTCCTTTTCCCCTGATCCAAAATATCCAAATTAGAAATGTAACTCATAGATTTCAACCAATCATCCATTGTTGGAGGTGTCGGAGATACCCACGGTTTACATATCTCCATACGGGCTAGAAGAATAGCATAAAATACCAATTTTGCACAGTCTTTAGTAACAATACATTGTCATTCCAATCCTCCAAAAATAACCAATACAATGCTTACCTTAATCTGCAGGTTTAAAATGCTAGCCATGCATTTACTTACGGCCTCCAAGAAGCGCTGTAACTTCGGACAGTTTAATAACATGTGTAAGTAGTCTGCATTCTGACTGCCGCACTTATAACACGCCACCACTCCTCCTGACACAAATTTAGAAAGCCTTTGTGGAGTCCAGTACGCCCTATGCACAGTTAAAAGATGGTTCCTTCTCAGATACGCAGGTTTAACTATTTTGTAAAGCATAGACATAGATACTTGCCATTGGTCTTCCAGCTTGGTCACTGGCAAGCATCCTTCCCACAGATCCAATGGCAGAGTAAACGCGCCGTCTTCCATCACCAGCATCATCCAGTACCATAGTGCGATTTCATTTTTTAACACAACAGCAGACAGAAGATTTTCCTCGAGTTCATTAAGATCTCCTAACGTTACACTCATTGCCAGGAACCAACTTTGGACCTTGAAAGCGTTAGGCCTACCACCTGCTCACAGCAGCAGAAATTGGAGGATAGAGAGGGAATTGGTAGTAGCAAGCCCTTACAGGAGTACTTTGTTTTTGGTACAACAGAGGCACAAGCACAGTCATTAGCGTAAGGGGAGTAGGGTAGAATTCCCCGAGCTGCAGTAGAATACTCCTAATTGTGTTAAAGTGTGTGGGGTGAGCAGGAAGGAAGTAAAGGAAGTAAAATCCAGGGGAGCACTATTGAGTAAGGAAAGCACCGCTCGGAAAAAAATCTAAAAAGGGGTAGTGCCGAGCATAACATTAGAGTGACCCCCTCTCTCAGGACCTACTTTAAAGTAATGCCAAAAACCCTAGTGTTAAGGCGTAAGTGAGTGAGTCCCAGCACAATCAACTATACCAACCGGTTGAAGAAGGCAATATCTACATTCTGTCCATCAACTGTTGTTTTTGCATTTGTCACCCTGATTGGGACGGGTATGCTCAGACGTGTGTCCCGTACTCTCCATGCCACTGGAATCAAGCTATCCTGGCTGAGGAGGGGTGAAACCCCGAAACCGGTCCTAGGATGCTTGGTTCCAGTCCAGGGAGGACCTGGCTTGGCAGTTCGGGATGAACTTTTCCCATGAGGCACAGGGTCAAGACTGATTTGCATATGGCTGGGTTCAAACTGTAATGGCATGGTGAGCAAAAAAACGATGGATTTAGGCCCAGATCTCTGTACAGGGGTGAATGCATGACATTGTTCTGCATTCTGTCCATCAACTGTTGTTTTTGCAATATAAGTGGAGCTCCAAATCTGGGGGAATGGACTGCGCATCTGAGCCCATACGGTTTTCAGCTGTTGGCCTCGGAGATGAGGGGTGTAGATGAGTCTCCGGAGGGGGAAGTCTCTCTAAATGCCAGTATGGGACATTTAGACCTGTCCCCTCCTGATTCACAGGGGAGATCCCGAAACAGCAACGCGGGCCAGATTGAGCCAATGTCTGGGAATCACGCCAGGGTTACGCAGAAAGAGATGGGTAATGTTGCTCTAAATCCCAAGAATGGGGACCCTTCTATCAGTAGTTTGCTTGCCACTCTCATGCTTGAGATATGAAACAGATTCAAAACCTTAGAGCTGAATCAAAGAGAAAAAAGGTCTGCGTGTGATGTATTAGAGAAAAAGACGGATGATCTAAGCGGAACGATTTTGGCATTAGAAGCAGAAGTAAGAGACCTTAAAGAAATAGTTCAAGTCAACAGAAAAGAGATAGAAGATCTTAGGGCAAGGGAGAGAGATCAGAGTGAAAGAGTGGAACGGCTGGAGAATTCCCAGAGGAGAAATAATCTCAAAATTCTAAAACTTCCTGAGGGTAATGAAGGTAGTGATATTAATAGTTTTGTGGTTCAAATGCTTAAAAAGGAGAAGATGAAATTGCTAAAGACATTCAAAGTATCCATAGAGACCCGTTCAGGTTAAACATAAATAGATCTAAACCTAGGAGAGTCTTAGTTAATTTCCTGTCTTACTCGTTGAAGGAATTTTTTTTGACTAAGGCCCTGAAGAATAAATCGTTAGAACTGGACGGAGCAATAATTGACATAAGATTGGATCTCTCAGTAGTAACATTTAATGGGCAATGGGAGGCTTTAAGAAAGTTAGGAGCTTTGGTTCAGTTGAAATTTCCAGCCTTACTTAAAGTGATGTTACATAATAAAATGCACTCTTTTCGATTTGTTGAGGAGGTTGATAAATTTATTGAGGAGCTCCAATCGGGGGGTCATTAATAAGGTCCCACTCAGATGCTTTATTGTGCACTTTTTATGTTGGTAACTTCCGTTTGCACGCCTAGTGGTTCCCCCATAGGGCTTTTGCAATGGGAAGTTGGTCATGGTTTTCCAAGGGTGGGGGGGTGGGATGCGGGGATCATAAGGGAATAAAATACCTCAAATGTCTTGTTTTTCACCAAATTAGTCTGGTATGCCAACTTTTTAGGGGATGACCGGGAATAAAGTAAATGAGATAAAAGTTTTAGCGTGGAACGTAAATGGAGTCGGGGTAAAGGGTAGGAGAGATAGGATAATGCAATATGTGAAAGACTGCCCAGCACAAATTAATATATTGTTAGAGACACATCTCACGGAAGGGGAAAGTAGGACGTTTTTTAAATCACAGAGGTGGGCTGCACATGCAGTCTACATGAAACAGACAACGGTCGTGAAGGGGGTAGCACTATTGGTCAAGCAAGGTACAAATATTTCAGTAGAAAGTAGTGTTTCAAAAATTGCAGGAAGATGGCTCTTAGCAAAGTTCAAAACTTTTGGTCAGAACTATACTTTGGTGGGGTATTACGGTCCAAATCAGGATGAAACAGGTCCATTGGACTAATAAGTTAATGAGCTTTTGGGTTTCCCAGATCACATTATTATGGCCGGAGATTTTATTACCATTCTGGTCCATAAATTAGACAGATCCCAGAATAGCAGAGCAGCAGTTAATCCTAAAATGTCAGATAGGGTGCTATTGTTGATGGCCCAGTGGGGTCTCTGTGATATATGGAGGAGTATGGCTGGGTCACAATCAGGTTTTACTTATTATAACAAAAAGTATAGACATAAATCTCGGATTGACTACTTTTTGATTGACAGGGTTTTAAAGGACTTTGTGGTGGAAGTTAAACATATTGGTGTACACCTGTCAGATCATTCAGCTATCCTCCTTCATATGAGGTTAGGAGTAGGAATTGTAAGTTCTAGGTGGACGTTAGATTGCACAATCTTATTGGAGGCTGAGACAGTTGAGATTCTAAGAGAAGAGACCAAGGAATTCTTTGAGAGAAATCAGAGCTCAGCTATGATTGAGACTGTCTGGGATGCTTCTAAGGCGTATTTAAGGGGTAGACTAGGAACTTTAGCCGCAGGGAAAAGGCGAGCTTATTATGGGAAAATTCTGGAATTAGAAGAGCAGATTCGGAAGTTGGAAGGGGTCTTGAGTAATTTAGGAAGATCGGATGGAGGCGAGAAGGAGCTGGCCGAAATTACTAACTAAAAGCTAGCGGGTAGGGAGTTATAAGTGACAGAGTTAGAAAGAGGTGGCAGTCTAGCCAGTTGGCACATTTGGAGTATGGTGAAGGCTGTAGTAAATTACTAGTGTGGAAGGTGAAGAGTGATCAAGTTAGAAATCTTATAAAAGAGATTAGCTGTGAAGATTCAGGAGCAGTTCTGAGTGACAGTCAAGGGATTAGTTTGGCTTTTTACAGTCACTTTGGGAAAGTTTATAAGGAAGATCTGGTTATAAATGAGGATGATGTGTTGACTTGGCCGGATCACATAGAATTTTTCTCCGAAGAGGCAATGGAGGAATTGGATGAGGAGATCACGTTGGAGGAGCTTGAAGAGGTGATAGGGGGTGGTAAGATGGGAAGGCTCCGGGGCCAGATGGCCTTCCAGTTGAGGTATATAAAGCCTTGGCTAGTACTATAATTCCTATTTTGAGGCTGATTTTTAATGAGATATTTTTGTCAGGTACTGCTCTGCCTGAATCTTGGAAGGAGGCAATTATAACTTTAATTCCTAAGCCTGGGAAATCTCCAAGAAAAGTTGACTCTTATAAGCCTATTTCCCTTTTAAACGCCGACTATAGGCTTTTTGCAAAGGTTATGGCGGGGAGGCTAAATTATTTTAAGCCTCATATGGTAAAAGAAGATCAAAAGGAGTTTATAAGAGGAAGAGCCTTGAAAGAGCTTGTTGCAGGGATTCTGCTCATGCACAGAACTATGCACAGGAAACCAGGACCTCAGTGAATTGTGGTGTAACTAAAACTCACCTCAGTACCCAGAACCCCATCCGACTAGCATCAGTGTCTCATTCGTTTTCCGTATCATCTCGATGCTACCAATGATTAGATAACCCAGAACAAGCGACTTAGAGACTCTCAGGAATGGTGGGAATCAGAAACACCTTTTCGTTATTATTCTCATATCAGTCCACAACAAGAGTAATCAGAGACACGGTAAAGTTTAAAATGTTTCTTTTTTACTACGTGCCATAAGGTGCAGTACTTTGGCTTACATAAGCTGATAAATGATTAAAAACAAAACCATCAGCATTGTTACAATACCATAGAAAATGGGAGATATCATATTACAAATGATAGTGGAATAAAGCTACCCTCCCTTCGCTAGTAAGCTAGTTTTATGAAACTAATAGAAGGTCTCTAGGCTTGAATGGGGAACCCCATACTGTAAATATCAGCTTAGGTGAATCACATCACAGGATCAGCTCTGCTCTGTGTCTGGAAAAGGTTTTCTCCAAGTGTCTGAATCATGCATGCAAAATGCAATATTAAAGGCACCCGAGTTTCAGATATTTGCAGCTGTGTGCGTGTTATGGCTAGAGCGTGGGTCGATCAACATTAATTCAAAAGCAAACATTGTTATTTGACCTTGACGGCTTCTGCACACAGTGTTCAGACTAAGGTCACGGTGCACGTCTAGGGATGTGAACAACAGACCATTGAAATCCAATTGGGGTGTGGTTTATCGCACTCCTGGATGTATTCCGTGTAATCTGATTTGTTCAGGTAGTGGGTGCCATACTGGTAAACCCTTCTGGGCGCAAGGGTGAGTAACAATAAGAAAACAAGCATTATATCCCATTAGAGTAACGTCTCCAAGTAAGCACTTCTCAGTAAAGATATCAACAAAATTCCATGAAAAGTCTTGAACTTGCTTTTATACGATTGTTTAATGTCATTTAGTTTGGTTCCATGCTATTGTATTCATAGTACATGGTGACTTGTGTATGTCATTTCACTTATATTCTGCCCAATGCATTTCGGGCTAAGCCCTTCTTCAGGGGTCTTTAATTCTGAAAGTATAAACAGTACTACATTTTATAACCGAGTGAAAACAACAACGTGTTGAGTTTGTTTAAATCACTAACCACCCATTAGAGGTTCCACATTACGAACTAACTTACCGTTCAGAAAACAGCTACACGGGAAGGTCTAGCATGTCATTAAAGTTCTATATAGCACCCAGGTATTAACACACTGGTAAATCACACAAACATAGACGACAGCTTTTTCAGTATACGTCTTTTCAATATACGTTTGTTCAGTGTTTCAACAGTCACGCAAAGAACACCTTTGATTACAGATAAATTTGAGCACTATTAACATGTCAAAAATCGACAATAACTCGTAATTGCCACCAATTTTAGACAACACGGTCCGATTCCGGTCGTTCATCCACTTGTTTCACCAACGCTTCGTGTGATGGTATTTACACTTTGTTGTTTTCACTCAGTTATAAAATTAAAGTTCCCTGAAGAAGGGCTTAGCCCGAAATGCATTGGCAGAATATAAGTGAAATGAAATACACAAGTCACCATGTACTATGAACAACGGACCATTCTCATGTGAAGAAAAGGTAATCAAGCAGTTTTTCTTGTAATAACAGCTACCTGCAGGGTCTTGTGCAAAATAGGGGTGGGCGGAATTTGCGAAAGTGACTTTCGCAAATTATCGCAAAAATTTAAAAAATCTCCGCAAACACGCGGAAATATCGCGAAGATGCGTAAGTTTTTTTCCCGCCCGTTTGCAGTATTTTCTGTATTGTCGCGGCTCGCCAACTTACCCATGCGGTTGCTCGCGGGCGCGGCCATCTTGTTTTCACTCTTCTCGCGGTGCATGATCGCGAGAAGAAAGACGTGATCGCGCGACCAATGACATTACTGCGGGCGCGAACTGTCGCGAGACAGCGCAAATGGCTACCAACAATCCAACATCTCGTGGAGAACGCGACCGGATCGGGAAAACTTGTCTGCGAACGCGGGGACTCAGGTAAGGCGATCGCGCGCGCGCGCGCGAGAATGTATTATTTTACAGCGCGAGCAAGAAACAAATTATCGCTAAGCTGCGGAATGCGGAAATTTTGACATTTTCGTGCTCTCCATGGAACGCGAAAATGTCAAATTATCGCAATTTCCGCGAGCGGAACGGAAATTTAGCCCAGGCCTAGTGCAAAAGCAGCAAAAGTGGCAAGATGGTATTTTACATCTAAGGTGCTTATGCTAACATAGCTGACCCTTCCTTGATCAGACCACAAATAAAATAAGGAAGCAAAGTAGGAACGCAGAATTCAAGTTCGATAGAGACAGAACCAAGATCATGTATTTCCAATCCATATAATTGGTAGTGACAGTTTTAAAACGTGTTCGAAAAAGCAAGGTATTAAAACATCTCGCAGAGGCTTGACAGAGCCTAAATGTAGAGTAAAAATGAAAAAAATTGGTTTTGGACTTGCGGAAGAAGGACCACTAACAATTTAATCCATCAATGTGTAGGCACAATAAGTAGCAACTGCCTCCAAGAGGAAGTCATTATAATGTTCTGTAAAAGTTTCCACCATCCAGTCTAGCAAAGTAAATGAACATACATGTTCTTCGTAGGCCTGGGCGAAAATTTTGTTCCGTTCGTGGAAATTGCGATAATTTGACATTTTCGCGTTCCGCGGAAGGCGCTAAAATGTCAAAATTTCCGCATTCCGCAGCTTGGCGATAGTTTGTTTCTTGCTCGCGCTGTAAAATAATACATTCTCACGCGCGCGCGATCGCCTTACCTGAATCCCTGCATTCGCCTACAAGTTTTCTTGATCCGGTCGCGTTCTCCATGAGATGTTGTATTGTTTTTAGCCATTTGCGCTGTCTCGCGACAGTTCGCACCCGCAGTGACGTCATGCGTCGCGCGATCACGTCTTTCTTCTCGCGATCATGCACCGCGAGACAACTGAAAAGAAGATGGCCGCGCCCGCGAGCAACCACACGGGTAAGTTGGTGAGCCGCAACCATGCAGAAAATCTCGTGAACATGCGGGAAAAAAACTTCCGCATCTTCGCGATATTTCCGCGTGTTTGCGATAATTTTTAACATTTTCGCGATAATTTACGGAAGTGGATTTTGCAAATTCCGCCCACCCTTAGTTCTTCGATAACTGGTGCCTCTAGCACAATCAGAGGACAACTTGCGTGTTCTTCAAGATAACTTCTCGCCAAGAAGTCATAAGCTGCAGCATTTATATCCCAATTCCCTAGGACTCCATGTGCCGCTCCACAGGCCATAATCTCGATGCCAGAACAGTCCAACTCATGAGCCACTAAGGGACTCATCAGTCGATCATAATCCGGGGCAGGAGACGCCGAGTTCGACAGGCACAAATCCAGAGCCCATTCGAATGGGCAATCTAGGCAATGGAAAACAGGTTGCACGCAAGTAAAGTAGCAGAACCAGAACGATAATCCATAGGCTTTGCTAAAAGTGGCCATTGGTAATGTTCCACAGTATTCTAGCATCCGGTTACGCAGTTGAAGCAGCCGGGGCAGGCTGTCGTGTGATACATATCGTGCAGCCATTGCGCAGCAAGCGGACCAACAGGAGCACACCAGCCGTGAGGGTGAGAATCAACGGAAGCCCGCCGAAGATGCTGGAAAAATAGAATGAAAAAATGTCAGTATCACACCAAATATTCTTTGGAAGGAGGTCAAGAGGCCAGAGCCCACAACTTTAAAAAAATGCACCAAGTCAGTTGTTGACGAGGCATTGAATATAGTATGAATCAGAGCACCGAAATGAAGGGGGAGATCAGTATTCAGAAGCGCATGCACCTCGGTGCGGGTGTTTGACACGTGAAGGACGAATGTTTCACGGGAGGAAGTCAGTGCGACTTCTTTTTGAGACAATAGAGCTCTTATTCTTCTCATCTTGTTGAACTCTGCTTTCAAGGTTGGGATGGAAGGCCAGAAGGATACATCCAGTCTACCATGCGGGGGTGGGAAAAGGACATTTTTACAGCAGACTACGCGTTGTGAGACAGTTACAATGTACGGAATTCCGACTAGCATCCCGCAGCATGCCTCATTATTTAAAAGCAAATAGCTACTGTTTACTAACAATGTAAAAGTGGCCGTAATTACTGGCACAGGATTTGCCTTCAGAATGCAAGCTAAATTTGGTGCCTGAACGTTGCAGGCACCATGCAATTGGATGTGTCCACAGACTACTGAGTGATCAGGTGTGGAAGTGCATTCCTTTCCTTTCAAATAAACTTCTTTACCCTCTCTCATGCATCTGTATGTAAATGGGGGTGACAAAACTTCATTCAGGGAAGTAGTACCCAATGGTTCATATCTGCCTAGGGCATAATGTTTCATACATGAACTGAACTTAAACAATGGAAACGGCAAGGTGATTAAACTGTGGATAAGCCACACAGCTGAGTTCGATTCGGCCACAGAGAAAGGTAAAGGTTCCAACTTTTCAATATGCAATAATGAGTATGTTGCATCTTTCATGGACATGAAGTGTTGTTTTGCAGTCAGATTAAATGGCAGGAATAAAGACGATGTATTCATGTAGTCCCAGTGAACTTTCTCAGCTTTCAATGTTTGTAAAGTTCATGCAAACTGCATTATAGAACGCAATTGATTTTGACCATGGTATAAAACAGACATATCATCCTGTACAATATCCACAACAGATGAAACAATATTATCCAATGTGTAAATTCTGTAAGAAAGGGTGTTAATGCTATTATCGATGACAGCTAGCACTTTTTCCAAATTTGCTTGATCAATAGCCCTTAATCTGGAAGCAGCTTCAATTTGAGATAATTTCCAAACTTTGTTATAAATAGCATACACCCATCATTTGGACCTGCCACCCACAGGACCCTTAACAAAATCATTCAAATCTACTTTGTCATGTAACTTTGATAAATGAAGTTTAACAGATGCCAAGGTGGAATGTTACAGCCAGTTCTGACATAACTTCCCTACAGAATAGGTAGTAACCGAATGGGAAGATTCAAATCAGGGGTCCACTCTAACCTGTGTATAGCCAGGGTATAGACCCAGAAAACGATGTTGACAGGAATCTGAGCGCTTCTGCTATATCAACTATCCTTCAGGATCTAATTTGGAAATGTTGAAGGATGTATTAGTAATATATGACTGCAATGCATCAAGGGTCAGATCTGTGTGATTATTCCATTTTGGATAAGTGCCCAGATCAGGGATAGAGGGGGAATTAATCTTTTTAGAAGTAGCCAATCCAAAGCAGGTGGTGTGACAAATGGTAGAATTCAAAAACAACATGTGGTTTGGGATAAGGCAAGCACGATGCAGAGCTTCTGTACCTTGTACCTGCCAAGCTTTAGAATCCCAAACAGATTTAAGATCAATGGTATCTTTCCACAGCTCATAGCCCCCAATAGCCAATTCATCCATAAATGACTTGGAATACAATAATTTAGTGTGGGTCAGTCTAACTTTGGAAGCTGACTCAACCGCCGCTTTAAAATAAAAGGCATCAGGTTCAGATACACTGGTATCAGTAAAATATGTACATTTGTTCACTAGAGTTTTGGAGCTGCCTTCAATGGGCGCTGGGCAATGTTCCCAATGCGTATAATTAACAAAATTTCTAAATGTATTTGCTTTATGCAGGAAATGATTGCCATAGTGTTGGTAGCAAAACAACTCCCCATAATTAGCTGTGTCTAAATACAAATCTTCAGCAAAAACAACAATTGATGGACAGAATGCAGAACAATGTCATACATTCACCCCATTACAGAGATCTGGGCCTAAATCCATCGTTTTTTTGCTCACCATGCCTTTCCTGTTTGAACCCAGCCAAATGCAAATCAGTCTTGACCCTGTGCCTCATGGGAACAGTCCAGCCCGAACTGCCAAGCCAGGTCCTCCCTGGACTGGAAACAAGCATCCTAGGACCGGTTTCGGGGTTTCACCCCTCTTCAGCCAGGATAGCTAAACCACCCCCTTTTGTACCGCTAAATACAAATCTTCAGCATCAATTTTTCAAATCAGAAAAAAGAGCCTCTACGGCTTGGACATACCAATCATCCGAGCGGATGTTTTGCTTAACAACATCCCCCATAGAGACACAAAGTACATTGGGGACATTAATCACCTCTATGGGACTATGGATTTAAAATTTAACAGCATCCCATACAATCCCATACAACACAGGCCAGGCAGTAATATTCACAAAAGTCTGGTCCCTTTTCATGATGTGCGATGAGGAGTGGGGGGCCAAAGTTCCATCAATTATTCTAATTGCAGATCTTTTGGTGAGATAGTGTCCATTTACAAGATGAACAAATACCACCACAAATCCAATGGACATAAACAAAAAAACACTTATGAGCATCAGCCAAATATAAGTCCAAGGGGAATTAAAAAATGTCTTTTAAACCAAGCAGCAAAAATTGAAATTTTTGATGGGGCATTGGAAGTCATAGAGTTAGTGTCAAATGTAAAACGAGACTGGTCAACTGCACTTGAATGTAAACCTGGCAACGACACATCTGTGGGATAAGTATACTCAGTATATTCAGTAGGACCACCAGCCGGTGGAGGCAATAAAGGATTAGTAACTGTATGCATCTTGATGGCAATGTCAGGCCTGTTGGTAGTTGACGGAGCCAAAACAGAATTTCTCAGCATAGCTGGACAAGAGACCGTTGGAGTCATACTAAGAAGAAATGGCCACTCGCTGTAATTTGACATTGTTAATGGAGATGTACCTGTTATCCTTGCGAACAGGAAGTGGAGGTAAAATTACTGTTCTTGTATCCTGCACGCCAAGCAATGGAACTGGAGCACGATAAGTGGGGCCGAACTCCTTCTTGTTCTCCACCTTCTCACGGACCAGGTCACCAACTCGAGGTAGCCAGCCGAATACCCGAATCTGAAGCGCAGCATCAGTTGTGGAGGGCAAGTGTTCCTTTGCAAGACTGTCTCTGGTCTCTTGTAGATTCTGTAATACAGCACAGTGATCATCTACGTCAAAGGGTGCGGCTGACGCCGCTTTGTCTAGACCATCAAGGTCCGGGACAAACATCTTTATGCCAAAGAGCATTTCGTATGTGGTCCGCCCACTCAGGGACCTTCTAAGGAGATTATTAAGTACACGTTGAATGCTATACAGATGGACCAACCAGTTCCCGCCAGTACCTAAAACCCTAGCTGTCAGGGATTCCTTTAAGTCACGGTTCATTTGCTCCACAACACTATTGCCCTCAGGCCGGTATGGAGCCGAAAATTTTACTCGGACCCCCAAAGATCTCATGGCTTCTTTGTACGCCTTAGAGGCGAACGCAGGACCTTGGTCAGAATGAAGGATACCACATGCAAAAATTCCCACAAAGACACGCAAATCCCTGATGACAGTTCGAGCATCAGCACTCCGTTTTGGCCAGACCCAAACAAAACGTGTGCATGAATCCACTGCAAATAAGATGTACTTATACGCAGTATCAGTCGAAGGCTTAATCTGCTGGCAGATGTCACAATTAAGAACATAAGCTTGAGTCTGTTTATACAATCCTCGCCACCAGTAACGTTATTGTAATAGAGTGACAGTCGCTGAAACGCCGGCATGTGCAGAAGCCATACCTTCGTGAGCCGCTGTTATCAAGGAAAGTCTGCAGTCCGCGTTGGGAATAAATCTGTCACCAACGTCGCTAATTCTCACATAGGTAACTTTATCAGGACTTAAATGATAAGAGTATTTAGAAGGGAAACCTCGCGGGTAATCACTTCCCTTCTCTGTTGCAGCAATAGCTGCCAAGATGTCATCATCAATCTTACTTTTGGATCTTGTAACTCTGCTAATAGATATGTTGCCACTGCTGTTTTCGCTGCTTTGTCAGCTAAGCTCTTTCCGACAGCTTGGACACCTACTCGCTGGTGCCCAAGAGTATGAATTACATTCACGAGCGGCAGATGCTGTTTAAGTTCTGCGATTCGAAACCAAAGCATTTTATGCTTGATTGTGCTACCTTTGGAATCTTGATACTCATTTTGAGACCAAAAGAATAAATTGTCGTTAAAAGACTGAACACAGTAAAAAGAGCCACTCACTATAAGAGTAGTAACTCGAGGATCAGCAAACTCCATTGCAAGCACCAGAGCACGTAGCTCTGCCAACTGGGCGGTACAATCACCCAATGACTGCGTATGCACAACATCAGATTTGAATTTACCATTCACGAAAGTACCAGCCACTATTGCGCAGGCCACTGAATAAGCATGCTTAGATTCCGTCGCCGGTTGCGCCGAACCGTCAGTGTAAATGACACAATGGTAATCCTCAAGCGGGCGCAAGGACACAGGAGCTGGATGAACAAATTCATACTGCAAGTACTCCTGAGTCTGAAATGAGGCATCAACGATGTAAGTGACATCCGGTGTTGTCAAAGAAGTAGACCATTGTATCCAACATGGATGCAAAGCTTTAGAATTAGGTACACTGGCTTTCGTTACTGCCTCTAGGGCAGGATACGGTGTAACAACCAACATGCGTTTCCCTTGCGACAGCGCTCTCTCCTTTAGAATCGCCGTCTGCACTGCAGTCAAAACTTTCTCGCCATGGAAAAGCGCATTTCAGCTGAAGTGTACAAGTGTGATTTGTAAGCAATGGGGACGGTGACGCCCTCATTGACAGTTAAGTACGTGAAACCCACTGCGCCAGGCACAACTCTTATTACCAGGTTGGTGTGGTCATCACGTGTCAGTAAGTATTTCAACGCAAGAAGATCAGCCAGCAAAGATTGCAAGATAGCTGAATGTTCTTGTAGCCAGATTGATATGTAAAAAGTAGGTTGTACCAAGGCATGTGGCGGCTTGATACGCTGAGCATAATCGGGAATGTAAGTACGCCCAAAATTAAAAAAACCCAGCAAAGATTGTAGTTTCTTCAGTGTTGTCGGAGCACGCAAACATGTGCACTCCTCCAGGAAGTGAGGTGCTAATCCTCGCCCTTCATTGTTGAGTTCATAGCCCAAAAACAACACTGTATACTCTTCAATGTGCGACTTTGCAAAGTTGAATTTGTAACTGAAGTCTGCAAACATGACAATGATGCGGTCAACACGACACAGATGCAGCCATAATTCGTCGTCTGTGAGATAGATATCATCAACATACAAGTACGCATCAGGGTCAATGCTCTCTAACAGAGAGACTACAGGTGCGACAAAGACACCTGGACTGTTTCTATAGCCCATGGCTAATCTCTTAAACTGTTTTTGTTTGCCGCCAGAAGTAAAGGCTGTCCATTGACTAGTAATAGAGGACAGATTATGGCTATAAAAGCCATTGGAGATGTCAAGTGTGGTCTTAGACCTTTTTCTCATGAGAATATCAACGAGGGCAGAACTGTGGGTATTCTGTATGGCACAGGTCCGACAATGAGAGTTCAAATGGCGGTAATCCAAAACTAGGCGGTACGACCCATCAGGTTTAGTTACAGTGATTAGAGGATTATTCATGGGTGACACACATGTTTCAATAACACCTTGATATTCCAATTGTTCAAGGATTTCTGTGACATGAGATCTAGCTTTGCGGCGCATGGGATATTGGGGTTGCGGCTGGGGCATAGACCGTAATGGAATCTCATGGCTAGGCGACAACTTATTCCATCCAACCTGAGTACAGTACAATGCTGAGCAAGTACCTGAGCCCACTCTTCTGCAAAGTTCTGAGCCTGATCCTTCGGCACAGTGTGCGCGAAAGATGGGTGGATTACCTCCTCACGTCTAGGAGCGGCCAGAATGTCATATGTAGAGGTCAGATTATCCCCAAAAATCCCTTTTATGGTACGTTGTATGTCACCTTCTAATAAAAGGACTATGTCATATAGTCAGTCAGGGGGAGCCACTCTAGCATCAGCAGTTTCTACAGTAATAAATGTATCAGTTGCTGTCACCTTTAGATATGGACGAAGTGTTTGCCGCACTACTGTAACCTCCGCCGCGCTGTCGAGCAGCGTTAGTGCCCATGTCAGGTTCCGAAGCTGCGTTCTCACTATCTGTGGCTTACCTCGCTGTTAGTGCAGCTACTTTTCTTCTTTTGAAACGGGGGTCGTTGTCTTGCAAACTCATCCTGCTTGCCTTTACCGTCAGTCTGGCGGGGCGGCTCACGTCCTTGTTGGGCACCCCGACCTTTTCCACGTTGTCCTCCACCGGACTGGGAGACTGATGTTTCCTGTGAAGAACGAGGAGAACATTGGTCAGGAACCTGAAATCTATCAGGAGACCTAATTCTAGTGCGATTGTGCAAATCATATGTGCGTTCAGTAGTAGCTTGGACCGTCGACGCGGGACGAGACCCCTGCTTCTGTTGCTGTTTCCCCTGTTTTTTAGCTTTCCAATTTTGTTTAGGAAAAGCTGGACGTTTGTCTTTAGAAGACATCCCTGTCTTAGTTTGCGGTTGCGTAGTTGTTGACTGAACAAAAGGCTTAACCCCTAAACTATTGCGGACAATGGTCTTATATGCCTCTGCAATAATCTTAGTAACTGCCGGGGTTTATCAACGTCATTGATGAGGCGCAGCGCATTTGACACTTGAAAGTTAACCGCATCTCCCTTGACGTTAGCAAGGATGAGCGTGGCAACTACGTCGAACACGCCGACAAGCCTCATTCCTAACACGACCGCCGCCTCCAGACCGTGTTGATCCTGAACACGTTTGATCATGGAGGGTAGTACAGCCATAGACGGGGTGCCGAAGCACTTCGAGTAGACAGCTGCACCTTACCCCAGTTATCACAATCAGCTACCTCTGGGACCAAGTCTTTCTGAAAACTAATCGTGAGAATCCTGTGTTTTTCCACAGGAGTTGAACTCGGAAAAACTGCTTCCAGCTGGTCAAATTTCTCAGCAAGCCAATAAGGCATATCGTCCTTATTTTGGGGGCACTTGCCCATTACCGAATTAACCATGACGGGACTAATAGTAATCCCGGGCGGGCCAGCTGGTTGCCCCGCAACCACAGGTGCCCCTACCTGGTTGTTGCGTGAAACGTATTGCACTAAAGTCCGATGTACCGCAATCAGGGCGGTATGGAGTTGACGTAACTCATCCACCGTGGCTTGCAAATAACGTGGATGTGGTGTAAACCCAGTCAATACTGGCCAAGTGGCCCCTGGAATGGACAAGGGACCCAAACAAACCGGGGTAAACGTGTAGGGAAGGGCGCCATTGAACCAAATACGATGCTGCCAAGCGGGAATTGGAATTTTCTGCGTCCTATATGGCGTGTAATTTGCCGGGACAGCGGTAGGAGTGTATGAGTGAAACGTACCATCGTCCGCATTCACCTCCGGCAAGGTAACCCAAGAGTAAAATAGCTCATAGGGATGCGATGCATCGGCACTCACTACAAAGATAATAGACATCCTATCGTCAGGCACCCCGAACTGCGTCAAATGATGCCGGAGAGGTGCGTGACTATGCGCTGCAATAGCGACTTCAGCCAGAAGGACACAGAGAAGAAAAACAATCTATATTAACTGTAGCACAAAAAGGGTATAAGATAAAATGAAACCTTTTTAATTATCAAGCTTGAGAGAACCTATATATCAACTATTTAGGTAGGTTAAAACCGTCACTCCCGCTATCCGCTAACAAGAGTGAGGGTTTAGTTAATAGCTTTATTCGATTTATCTAAAAATCATAAAAGCATACAGATACAATTTATGCAGACAATTAAAAAACATTTTCCATATAAACAAGTTACCAAAATGGATAAAAAACATTTCTCGCAAGAGTTAAAAAAGTACGACAGTCATTTGAATTAATCAGTCAAGGTTGACATGTGTTAGTTAACTCATAGAGTTTCTAAATTTCATCACTGACATTAAAAAGCGAGAAACAACCCAAATAACATCCACATCTTCTAAAAGCAAAATTTTTAGGTATGCAGATTTACATGTTCTTATCCCCCAGCGTTTAAGTAGGGGTAAGAGGAATAATTTCCTCGGACTGGTATACAAATTACAAAAGAACATGATGTGAATGTTACTTTGTGTGGAATGGTCGTCGCATGGACATATTAATTTCAATGAGGCCCAGTCATTCTGTTTCGGGAAAGTAACCAAACGGAAGAAAGTCCCTAGGCGCAGCCTAGTTAGGAGCATGCGAACATAGGGTGCCTTTTCAGTTCCAAGGTAAAATTGTAGGCCTTCAGTAGGGGTGATTTGCTGATAGTTCAGGGTTGTGCCTTTAAGTTTCTCGGTATCCCATCTAGCGCTCTCTAAGTGTGTAGATAATAGCTTTTTGAGGGCCGGTCTAGTCAAGGTTTGTAGGGTCTCTGGTTCATTGTAAAATTCAGGGTGTCCAATGTTAGTAAACATCGCTTGTACGTGTCGCAGCCACTTAATTTTTGCTACACCGTCCAAACCCATGCAGTCTTCTATGAGATTTCTATTCAAATAGCACTCCTCTGTGGTCCAGATCTTATGCCAAAGCAGACAAGGTGATATTTTTATAATGTCGCTAAGGTATTTGACGCCGGTCTCAATGTGAGTCATAAAAGTCGACGCGGTTTTGGGCACACCTAGTAAGTAACAAATAAAGATGTTCTCACAAGTTTGTAATGCGGACACATTCTCAAAACCCCAGAGACCTGCGCCATATGTGGCCGTTGCTATACACTTTGCCCGGTAGACCTGTAGCATTTCTTGGATGGGTTTACCCCCAATTTTAGCTGCAAAGGTTCTTAAAGCACCTATGGCACGGCTAAAGGCGAGTTTCCTAGCTGACACTGCGTGTTTCCACCTTCCCCACCTGTCAAACACAATGCCCAAGTAGCAAAAGGTGTCTGTAATAGCAATCTTTTGCTGGTCTAAATATATTGAGCATGATGGTCTATTGTTCTTTTGAGAGCAGGGCATGGAGAAAGTTTTGGAAATATTCACCTTTAAATTTCTTTTATCCATGTAGGATGAAAATTCATTTACTGCTCTCTGCAAACCTATTTTTGTCCTAGACATGATTGCCGCGTCGTCAGCATATAAAAGAATAGGTACAGGGCTACCCTTAACAGCCGGGTAATCGCTTGCCAGTGTTATTAAGCTTTCAGCGATAGAGTTTATGTAAAATGTGAAAAGCAAGGGCGCAAGTATGCAGCCTTGCCTCACCCCTCTGTTTATGGCAAATTTTTGTGAGCATTGCCCCTGGGTCCCAAATCTTACTCTGGCCCCCGCTTCTCTATATAATTCTTTGATAAATATAAGGATAGCTGAGTCCACCCCGATGTCTTCCAGTGTCGACCAGAGCATCGCATGATCCACACAATCAAATGCGGAGCTGAGGTCGACAAAGGTAACAAACAGATCCCCTTTTTTGGCCTGTGTATATTTGGAGACTAATAGGGACAAATTTAAAGATTGCTCCAATGTCCCTAGTCCCTTTCGAAACCCATATTGGAACTCCGAGATAACCTTCTTTTCTTTTTCCCAGTATTGTATCCTCTTGAGGACGATCCTGCCAGCGACTTTCATAAGTCCGTCCAATAACGATATAGGACGGTAACAAGCAGGGTCGTCCCTATTTCCTTTTTTAAAAATGGGGACTACAATTGCGTCCGACCAGGTGGTGATAAAACCGCATTTATTTCCCATGTTAAGTACGTTAGTTAACAAGGGAACCCAGAAGTCCGGTTCTGATTTATAGAGGTCCACTGGGGTGTGGTCAGGGCCGGGGGCTTTACCTAAGGGACTTTCTCTAAGGGCATCTTCCACTTCTAGTGTGGTGAATACCAGTTCAATAGGGTAGGGAGGTGCTGGGGAAACAGTAAGATTACTATCCTGAGTAATGCCATCTGGTGGTAAATTCACATTGCCTGGGTTCGAGGCATTACCCTGTGTGTTGCTGGAATAAAGGTTACCAAAATGTTCTGCCCAGAGCTCAGCCGTTATGGCCACTTCTACAGAGTTATCTCTGTCTTTTAAGTTATAAACAGACCTTATAACTTTCCAAAAGGCATTACTGTCCTTATTCCCAGCAGCTTCCCCCAGGGCTTCCCAGGCCTCTTGCTTCAATTTCGCCCTCCGCTGTTTAATTGCCAGCTTATAATCATATCTCGCTCGACGAATTTGAACTCTATCTTTGGGGTCGGCAGACAAAGCTTTCTTTAAGATTTTCAATGTTAATGTACATCTAGAGTCAAACCAACCCCGAGTATGCCTCCCCTTGTCTTTGCAATTCCTAGTCAGTGCATTTTTTATGTGGCACTGAATATTGGAAAAAGCAACCATGATGCTCTTTGGGTCAGTATCTTCCTCTAAGCAGGCAAGTATATCCGTGGAGCAGGAGGATAGAAAGTTTTGAAAAAAAGATGTTGGATTTATTTTTTCCCATTTAATTACATACCCGTTGGTCTTAGATAGGGTAACCTCAAATGGATATAGAACGCTACTAGGTTCCTTTACTTTGCCCTCCATGAGATTTACCCCGAAGGTAATAGGATAATGATCGCTCATGGGGTCATCCCCCGTTTCCCAGAATGTTATAAAATCAGGAAAGGTGGGTGATATCAAGGCAAAATCAATTGTAGATTTACAACCTCTTCCATGGTACGTTGGGGCAAAGGGAACCGGGGGCGAGCATGCCTGGTTAATAAAGGTGAGGTCAAAGGTAAATATAACATTGTTAAGAAGAGACCCCATGTTGGTGTGGGAAAAGTGCAGGGGACCGTCCTCCCCGAGATCTGCAAGGCCGCACAAACCTAACTCAGAAAACGGACAGACGGGGCAATTGAAGTCACCCACCCACAGCATTATGTGATCCCCCGAAGCTTGATCTCTCAACTTGTGAATATGATGGATCATGACGTTCAAAGTTGGTTCCACCTCACCAATTAGCAAATTATTATAAAAATTCACAAGAATCACCTTTTGCGAGGTGCCCCATTTAAATGATATAATTTGGAAGTACTGATTAGATTGAAAGTCGTAAACTTTTACATCCCCTACATTGGATATATATGTACACAAGCCCCCCTTGTTGCGACCCTTGGCTGATGGCGCCGCTGGGGTATGCAAAGTTCGGTAACCCAACATATGCACTTCCTCTATAAGCCAAGTTTCTTGTAGGCATAGGATGCCATACTTCTGCACAATCTCCAGCCAAGGCTTGTGGGTGATCTTACTATCGAGGCCTGCGACATTCCAAGAAAGGAGAGAGTGCATTGAGTTACTGATTTCCTGTTGATAAGGCCCCGCGTTCCCAGTAATGCCTATCCGAGCTTGCAGGTGTTCAGAGTCTGCCGATAGTTTGACCTGTGGTGCAAGAGGGCGCTGTACAGGGGGGTTTAGATCTATCCCAATGTGGGTTGGGACTAGGGGTATGGGCATTGATTTTTCTCTCGGAACGGTTTCCGTTGGGGGATTTTTAGCGTTGGTAGGGATTATAGCAGCACTAATTCCCAGTCAATCCCCCTGATCCAGACATTCGAACCTGTTCATGGTGGGTGCTCCTTCCCACCAGTTATTAAAAGGTTGCCAACCATCCCCATGTCCTTTCCGTCTACGATTTTGGACTATTGACCATGCCCCAGGTAGCTCAACCGTCTGTTTTGGAGGATAGAAAAAGGTAAGGGGTCTGGTGACAATAGATTGGTCGGTGTCCTGTAAATCCCAGGTAGTGATATGCTGGGCTGTGTGAGGGTCTGCAAATGAGACCACTATGCAGTCACCTGGGATAGATTTATGGGTACGACCCACCCATGGCACTCTCCTGACCATTAGAACCCTCGTCCTGACGGTATTGGGGAGCTGCCTATTGGTGTTAAGCCAGTGGATCACCTTGTTCTTTAGGGACCACTGGGTCTCCCTAGAAAGTGGGTCAAGTGGTGGTACACCAGTCAGTATAACGACGTAAGGCCCGGCATCAGGAGGAAGATCAATGTAACCCCCACGAAAATTCTGGCGGCCATGGTACTGGTTAGTTATGCACGCAGTAGGGGGAACATTAATCTTATTGGGCTTATGTGCGGCCTTAGGGATAGGGTTGGATAAGGACTGGCTCTCGGAGCCTGTTACCACTGATGTTGGGGTTTTTGGTAATGGGGGAAAGGGAACAGTTGGCTTAAAACAGGGTTTGGTTATTGTGATTGGCTTTGGTAGGGGTAGGGACAAGGCCGGAGCTGGAATTTCAGGAGCAAGGGAACTAGCATTAGCATTAGTTTCTGGTACCGGGTGAGTGGCATCGTCATTCTCCTGAGAAGTACTCTCAGCAATATGAGGATAAATTGCTTCCAGTTGTTTTAGGCTAAGAGTGGCCAGGGAGACTAAGGTCTTGTCCATCTCGAGGAGATTATTCTCTATACGAGAAAGCCTAAGTTCCAGAGGTGACAGTAATTGTTTTAATGTACCCCAGACTATCTTAAGAAAGTCTTCGTCGTCACCCCCCTTGTCTCTGTCCCTCCCTGACTCACTTTGCCCTCCCTGAATAGGTTTCTCACCACATGTGGGGAAAGGCCCTTGGATAGGGTCAAGGACTACGTTAAGATTGCTATGTTCGCTATCCACCCCTGTTGATTGATTTACCAAATTTGGGGCTTGTGTGATCCCCCCAGTGGTGGGTAGTGTTCGCCTATTATTAAAAAACTGTGACCTCGCAATTTTTTGTTTTTTGCGGGCATAGGCAGATCTTGCGTTATTTTTCTTTTTAAGAGTTGAACCAGCTTTGTTTTTATTTTGTACTGCTGGGGGAGAGGGGTCAGGGGGGTCAGGACTATCCGCCAAAACGATGACAGTTCCAGGTCCAGTGGAAGTGACTCCCTCGAGAGTTTTTGGGAGGCCAGTTGTTAATGTAGATATTGCGTCTAATGGAAAGGAAGATGGTGGGGAAGCATGATGAACATCGGCCATAATTATCAATGGGGAAGGACAAGAAGCATGTTGTGGAGATGCAGCAAACGCTATTTTCCCTAGGGAAGATTTTTTAGAGTTAGCAAAAGTCTGGGAAAGCCTACGTGCCGCATCAAGCTCGTCTGACACCCTCTTTTGCATTTTGGTGATTTCAGCATCAATTGCTAGATTAGTCTTAACGAGGAAATCATCCAGTGTCCCGGTGGGCTTGCTCAGCCCCATTGCAGTTTTACTGCGACTGCCCCGTGTGCTCATGATATATCAATTACAGTGCCCACAATGTACTTACTGATGGAGGAGGGACGAATCAGATAACAGGAACCAAAGGGGGGGTGGGCCAGGCCAGTCCTCTATGTCCTCGAACGGCCTCAAACGGCCCGCTCTTTGCCCGGTCTTCGCCCCGGGCTGCGACCCGCGCGCGTCCCGCGATGCGCGGTCCGGAGAGCGCTTTCTAGAGTGTGGTGAATTGTGGGGGCGTGGGGCTGTGAGGGGGCGCGGCTCTCGCGGGAAGAGGACCAGCTGGAGCTGTTAAATGCTGGTCCTCGCAGTCCCGGGGCCTGCGTCTCACCCTCCACTACACCAGACGATCTATTTCGGCGTCCCAGCAACTCCTCCACGATGAGATAGGTGTATGAGGCTACTCCTGTAGCGGGACGAAAGCAGCGCAGCCAACACAGACTGTAGCGAGTGAGGGTATTGTGGACTAATATAAGCACTACTAAGGCATCTCAATCATAAGACCAAACATTAGGTGTGCCATGTGCAGGGTTCTGCTCATGCACAGAACTATGCGCAGGAAACCAGGACCTCAGTGAATTGCGGTGTACCAAAAACTCTCCTCAGTACCCAGAACCCCTATCCGACTAGCATCAGTGTCTCATTCATTCTCAGTATCATCTTGAAGCTACCAATGATTATACAACCCAGAACAAGCAACTTAGAGTACTCTCAGGAATGGTGGGAATCAGAAACACCTTTTCGTTATTATTCTCATATCAGTCCACAACAAGAGTAATCAGAGACACGGTAAAGTTTAAAATGTTTATTTTTAACTACGTGCCCTAAGGTGCAGTACTTTGGCTAACATAAGCAGACAAATGATTAAAAACAAAACCATCAGCATTGTTACAATACCATAGAAAATGAAGGGAGAAATCATATTACAAATGATAGTGGAATAAAGCCACCCTCCCTTCGCTAGTAAGCTAGTTTTATGAAACTAATAGAAGGTCTCTAGGCTTGCATGGGGAACCCCATACCGTAAATATCAGCTTAGATGAATCACATCACAGGATCAGCTCTGCTCTGTGTCTGGAAAAGGTTTTCTCCAAGTGTCTGAATCATGCATGCAAAATGCAATATTAAAGGCACCCGAGTTTCAGATATTTCCAGCTGTGTGCGTGTTATGGCTATAGCGTGGGCCGACCAACATGAATTCAAAAGCATACATTGTTATTTGACCTTGATGGCTTCTGCACACAGTGTTCAGACTAAGGTCACGGTGCACGCCTAGTGATGTGAACAACAGACCGTTCTCATGTGAAGAAAAGGCAAGCAAGCAGTTTTTCTTGTAATAACAGCTACCTGCAGTGTCGTGTGCAAAAGCAGCAACAGTGGCAAGATTGCGTTTTACATCTAAGGCACTTATGCTAACATAGCAATGTGTGAACATGGAACTCCGTCTCCACTACAAGCTGACGTATTCATTGATTGGCTCTAAAGATATGGCAACTACCTACGATTTTCCCCTGGCAGTTATAGCGTTAGACGCAACCAAAGTGTTTGACGGCATTAACTGGGCTTATCTGCAGAAGGTGGTTAAACATTTTAACTTATTTTCAAACTTCTGTAGAGTATTGAGATGTATTTATTCTGCCCTGGAAGCCAGAGTGTTAGTAAAGGGGGCTTTGACTCAGCCAGTGAAGATTATGCGAGGTACCAGGCAGGGTTGTCCCCTGTCTCCTCTTTTATTTTATCTTTATATTGAGCCGTTGGCCAGGAAAATAAGGAGCAGTAGTGATATCTTGCCGTTTGAATTTAAGGGCTGGAGAAAGAAGGTTGGGCTGTATGCAGACGATATTCTAATTTTCACAACAAAACTTCCACAATTCTTGAGAGTGGTGATGGAAAAAACAACTGAGTTTGGTAAAGTTTCAGGATATGATATCAATAAAGATAAGACGGAAGTAATGAGATGGAATATGGGGGCAGTAGGGATTGATACCAAGAGTGAAATGAGATATCTAGGAATTAGGATTACTCAGAATATTGCGGACATCACTAAGGCAAATTTTGACATGGTTTAAAAGGAGATTTGTGCCAGTTTATGGGGTTAGATGCATCTTCCGCTAACATTTTTCAGCCGAGTGAACTTAGTAAAGATGATCGTGCTTCTGAAACTAACTTTTCTGTTTGAAACAATCCCCTTATCTTTTAGAAAAGAGTGGTTGATCATTTTTATAGTATCTAAACAACCCCACCATGATAAGAATAACGGATGCCATTGAGATGCAGACAAAAGTAATACTGATTGCAATTCTTTCAGATATTTGGTTGCAGTCTCTTTAGTAGAAGCAGTGAACCATATTGCAAGATATTTCGTTTTCTCTGAATACCAGTGGAAAGAAGAAAATTTAACATCTGCATGAAAACATAATTTATTTAGGGGAGAATTTCACATTTCACATGTATCAGCATTTAATTTATATTCTAAAGCAAAAGCAAAATTATCTACCTCTCTTCAAAAGACTGGTAAAGAAGTCTTAGATTGTGAAATAAAATGTAAAATGTCATCAGCATAAACTGTGAGTTTTAATTGTTTGTCACTATAGGAAAAACCTTTAATATCTGAGTTCATACACATTTTTATTAAAAAAAGGTGCAACAAGACATGTCTATATTACATGGACAGTCGCAATTACGGTTAATAGTAAACGTTACGTTCTGGACACGTGCCATGACGTTACATTAACAGTACAAATCTGTTTTCAACATACTATGTAAAAGAAAGACAGATGACAATGGCACATAGAGATGCAAAATATACCATGTTGCACATTGAAAAATTGGACCAATTACCTTTCACTGTGGCTGAGACACCATCCACTGACTGGATAATCCATGGTTTCATCACCCTACCGGTCACAAACTTTTAATTCCAATACTGTCTCCAATACCAACAGAATGCAGATATGAAGCGCTAGGGGAAAGATATGTGCACAAATATTGAGAATTGCCATTAAGGTTTAGATGCAGGAATGGGGACACAGACGTTTTTCTTAGTGGCTCGGACTGTGAAGATGCCTTAAGCTGTTCCTTGGTGTGCAAGGAAATTTCTCTCCATGGAGCATGCAATGCTTGCTTCAATGGCTAACTTGTCTTGTTATCTGAAGGGTTCCCCAGATGCCATGATTCATCCTGTGTTCAGTCTACTCTTGAATAGGAGCTATTTGATGCTGAATGATCAAGGTTGCTGCAGAATGGAAGTGGGCATTGCTTATCTAGTGACAGTTAATTCCATAGTCACTTGTACACAAGTACTGCTTCCACCTGCCCGCACAGTTAGGGAGGCAGCACTGTCGCCTTCAATACATGTTTCCAACCTAAAATTGGACTCCCTGAGAAAACTGAAAGCCATGATTTTACAGAAGGATGTGACCTTAACTTCAGCCAAAGAGGCATTTGATCACCAGGTGGCAAGGTCCTCGTCTGAGATACAGAGAATACACCACACTAACTTCCCGCAACATTTTGAGGAGTTGGTCCATGGTATCTTTAACATGTCTGATACAAAAGGAAAAGTGCACTTTTTCAAATGTATCCGCTCTGGTTTGGTTAGCACCTCTCAGACGATATTCTGAGTTATACCATCCTTCATACACAGCATGTTGGGAAGCGTTTTTGGAGGGCTCCCCCTTGTCCTGTTACGTGTGGCAGGAATACTGATTTTATTCTATCTTCTCCACAATGGACATCCCAGTTCAACTCAGAATGGAGATGACACTTTTAGTGCTGTGTTTCAGTAAGTGCATGATACACTGCTTCGGCACACCTCGGTTTCAAGAACTGAATGAGCACTGGTTCCTGTTATTCAGGTTGGCTTGACTGCATTCAACCTTTCTTCCACTGCCTGCTTAGTAGCCAAGAATGCATCCTGGATATATGTCTTGGATCAGAATTGGTTGCACAACCGAACATTGAGGAACTGATGCGCCCCTTAAAGGCCCATGCGTATTGCTGTCCCTAGCCTATTCCATTGATGATGACACATTGCATTCTTAGAGCCACACCTGGGATGCTTCAGCTCCTAGTGATGTGAACAATGGCTCTGCGGACAACTTGTGGGACACAACACCTCCCTCAGCTGCTGCTGTGGGAACTGGATGGAATCATCTTTGCTCCATAAACATGTCACGAGGTGCGCCTCTGGGAACGTCTGTGGATGTGAGCAACACCAATATTGCTTCTACAATTCGGAACACATAAACAATTGGCATTATTCCTTGTAGGAAAAATTCGGTCTCTTTTGAAACAAAATGTACCAAAGCAGTTTTTCTCTTTCTAGGTACCATGGCTTTCTGAGTGCTTGGGTTATCAAATAATATAAAGACCTATTTTTTTTGGGCAGCCCACTTTTAGATGCTTTTAAAGAGTAGTTTTTTAAATGTTTCTAAAACTAAACTGTCTGCTGGCTTTTTAGATATCAACCCTTAGTATGAGGAGTGGGTGTTGTATTCCCAGGTTAAACATATGTAGTGAAGCACCTTATTTCTTACATTGTTAAAAAAAAAACATTTCCAGTCTGTGACCTTTTGCATACATTTGCACGCATGACAACGTTGGATTAGTTTCTCTGAAATTAAACTTGTTTTACATCTAGCTGCACACAACATTATCACAACAGCCTAAACATCATGTACATTGTCCCATTCCTTACTACATGCAAATGTCATCACTATCGGTAATTGCAGATTAGGTAATGCAAAACCAGAGGTGCCCTTGGGCCTAAGGCCCCCCTGAAGCACCCCAAAACAAATGAGCAAATGCAAAGCGCGCACATGCTCTAGGGGCATGTCTGCGCTACATGGCACTTTGAAAAAGTTATTTTTTGTGCATTTTAAAAAATTGCACATGGTTACCACCTATCTTTACTACTGTGAAGTCTCCGCATATAAAAAGATAGGATTGTCCTATCTTTTTGTGTGCGCTTACTCTGCAGTCATAAAGATATGACTAGTAAAAAACCTTTGTGAATAATAACCAATCATAAACTTACACAAAAGTGTAAGTTTGCTTTTGTGAATCAGGCCCTCAGTTCAAGTCTCAATATTATATGCAGTGGGCCTCATGCAGTTAGGCCAACTGTGTACCTGCCCATCCTTTTTCTGATACTGGGAAGTTACAGTGGTGAAATATCTGCCATTTCCATGATTTCTGGTGTGACCAGTAATGTGCTGTTTACAAGAAAAATACAAATGGAGGCTGTATTGATCAAATTCATTCATATCCCTACTGATCAGCTAGCGGAAGAGTGTTATTTGGAAGGTACTTATTGAGTAGGAAGGCTTTGAGTTGTCTTTTAAACACTTGAAGGAAGGAGGGCATTAATATTTCTTGGGGAATAGAGGTCCACATTTTAGGAGTACGTACAGAAAAGGACTAGTTCAAAGTTCTTTTTTTTTTTTATGTTTGAAAGCTTTATTAGAGAAAAATAAGTATTACAATAAGGTGACATCAGCAAATATGAGAAAAAAGGTATAAGATGGGACAAAGAAAATAGAAGCAGCCAATATCACAATGAAAAACAAAGCATTTTAAGTTATGGGGAGGGAAGGAGGGGGGGGAAGGGAGGAGAGAAGAAAACAAAAACATGGTATTTATCGTAGAAGATGGGTAAGCAATAATAGGAAATACAGTAAATGGCAATCAAAAAGTACAGTAAAAAAAACCATCATATGAGTAATTGCATGAATGAAAAAGAAGTATGAAGAAGGTCAATATAAAGCTAAATAATTACCATATTGAGACTGAAAAATATCATGAAAAACTGCAGGCAAGAGTACATGTGTTCAGGGGGGCTTGAAATTATCTGAAGATAGTGGAGAGTAACTCTTTTTGGCGGATTGATCAAGGTATAGAGTAAGAGGTAGCCAGTAAAATTCAACATTTCGGGAGGGTTTACAGGAGGAAGCAAAGGCAACATCAAGTCTGTGTGAGTGACATACAAGATTCCACCAACAATTGAGAGACAATTTGTTCAGAGATTTCCAATTAGAGACAATATGCTGTAATGCCAGAGCCAGCATAAGGTCAAAAAGACCGCGAGAATGTGGGGGGAGGTCTAAATCCTCTGAAAGGCTACCAAGAAAAACTAAAGAAGGAGAAAATTGAATAGAGAGGTTGAAAATGCGAGAAAGGCGAGAGAATAGCTGAGACCAGAAAATACGAGTTGAAGGACAGAAGAAGAAGAGGTGGAAAAGATCCGCAGAAGGGGCATTACAGGTCCAACAATTAGATACAGCATCAGGTTGAAAGCGAGAGATAGAAAGAGGAGAAAGGTATAGTCTGTGGTAAAAGAAAAATAGGGATTGAGTGAGAGAGGCAGTACGGGAAATCTTCAAGGATCGAGCCCATATTTTGTCCCAGAGAGAAGTCGGCCATGAAGAATGTAAGTCTGTCTCCCAGGACAATTCTAATTTTGATTTGAGACGATCTGGATTGGGGGCTGAAAAGTACCGGTAAATGATGGAAGCTTTAGGAGTTGTAGAAAGGACAGTGAGTAGAGAGGAAGATGAGGTAGGTAGATCTTCAGAGGAGAGAGAGTAATAACGATCTAGAATGGTTTCCATAAGGATAGGGAATTTCTTTGCAAAAGAAGGAGGGCAGTGGAATTGAGACCGAAATGCAGGAAATGAGCAAGGGGATGACCCATCAAAAAGATGACGTATCCAAATGATACCTTTCGCTCTCCATGAGGGCCATGCAATAGGTCGGTTGTTAATTAATAGAAGTGAATTGTACCATATAGGCAATAGTAGGAAGGATTCCTGCGTTACTGAGGAAGGTGAAACTAAAGGGCGCAGAAGAGAAGAAGTATGCTTGAATAAAAGGGGATTAAGGCATGGGGCTTTAGAGGTAAAACGAATTACTTCTTGGAAAGAGTACGGAAGCAGTAGTTCCTGTTCAACAGAAAGCCAGAGGGGAGAAAAAGGGGAGGGTTCCTGAGATAACCAGCGGGAAGCCTGTCGAAGGGAAAAGGACTTATGATAGAGGCGAAAGTCTGGAAAATTGGTACCACCATTAAGTTTAGATTTACGTAAGTTGAAAAGCGATATGCGGGCTTTTTTCTGCTTCCAAAGAAATTTGGACAACGCAGAATCAATGCGACGGAAATAGGAGTTTGGAATACGAAGTGGGAGCATGGATAATAAGTAAATCAAAATAGGGGCAATCATCATTCTGATGGAGTCAAGACGGCCCCACCAGGAAAGAAATAGTGGATTCCAAGAGGTGAGTAATGAGTCTATCCTAGATATGACTGCATTCATGTTGAGTTGAATGGAGGAGGATATAGAGCTAGAAAAAAGAACACCGAGATATTTAATTTTTGTAGAATTCCAAGCAAAGCCAGTAGCCGTGAAAAAGTGGGGGAGACAAAGTTTGGTTAAAGGAAGAATCTCTGTTTTGTCCGAGTTTATTTTGTAACCGGAGACCAAGGAGAATTTCTGAAATTCGTCTAGTAATGCGGGGACTGAGGTAGGCGGGTCAGAAATAAATAAAAGAATATCGTCAGCATATGCAGACAATTTAAGATGACGTTTACCGTACGGGAAGCCAGAGATGGATGGATTATTGCGTATGGAGGTAAGGAAAGGTTCAAGCGCTAAAATAAATAAAAGAGGTGATAAGGGACAGCCCTGACGAACACCACGTTGGAGTGTGAATGGGGAAGTGAGTTGACCATTAACGAGAACAGATGCTTTGGGCATAGAATATATCAAAGAAATATAAGATATGAATTTGGGGTTAAAGCCGTGCCATTTTAAGGAGGCCAGAAGAAAAGACCAGTCGACCCGGTCAAAGGCTTTCTCAGCATCTACTGAAATGGCTGCAAGGGGAATCGATAGTGAAGGGGCTTTACTTAAAACATTAAGGAAGAGTCTAGAATTATCCGAGGTCAAGCGGCCTTTAACAAAGCCGCATTGTTATTTCCCTATAAGATGTGGTAGGAGCGGGTCAAGGCGAAGAGCTAATAGTTTCGCAAAAATTTTATAATCAACATTAACTAGAGATATAGGTCGATAATTTTTACAGAACTTAGGGTCTCTACCATCTTTAGGGATAAGACATATGGTAGCGTCCTGAAAAGAGCCTTGGGCTGATCCAGTAGAACAAAAAGACTGAAATAGAGATAGAAGGTGGGGTAAAAGAAGGTCTGAGAAATGTAGGTAAAATTCAACTGGGAAGCCGTCAGGTCCTGGGGTTTTCCCCTTAGTGAGGGAGGATAGAGCAGAGGACAGTTCCGAAATCGTAAGATCAGAATCAACGGCCGAAATATTAAGGTGGGAAGTATCTGGTTGAGGTATGTTGTCAAAGTAGGATTGAATAAGCTCTGGGGTGGGAGGATTTTCCGGAGTATATAAAGTCTCATAAAAAGAGTGGAATTGTTCCAAAATTTCTGCATTGGTATGAAGAAGTACATTAGAGGGGGAATAAATAGAATCAATATTAGTACGTTCTTTACGAGATTTTAAATAGTTAGCTAACAGTTTACCTGATTTATTTCGACCTCCATAAAATCGCGCGCTGCTCCGGAGAAGAAAAGAGGAGGCAGAGTCTGTGGTAAGTTTGTTAAAGGCAATCTTAGCCTTAAGCAATTCAGGAGACATAATCTTATCAGAGGAAGTATAGAATTGATGTTCCAGAGATTTAATATGAGCAAGGGTGACTTTACGTTTTTGAAGGAATTTTTTCTTCCTTTTAGAGACAAAATCAATAATAAAACCTCGGGCTGTGGCCTTGAAGGAATCCCAAAGAATATGAGGTAGGGTATCAGGCGTAGAGTTAAGATGAAAAAATTCAGAAGCAAAAGCACGAAAAGAGGAGGAAAAAAGAGGATCAGTAAGAAGAGAAGGGTTGAAGCGCCAGCGAGAAGATTTAGGAGTAGGAGGAAGAAGGTCAAAAACAGTAATAATAGGAGCATGGTCAGAGATAACAATCGGTTCAATAGAAGAAGAAATAAGGTGTTGAGAAAGAGATGAAGAGAGAAAGATATAGTCTAAGCGGGAGAAGGAAGCATGAGGAGGAGAGAAGAAGGAGAAATCCATAACGTCTGGGTGAGTGAGTCTCCATGAGTCTACAAGATGAGTTTGGGTAATAGTGTCAAGGAATTGTTTATGTGGTTTATGAGGGGAGAAACGAACAGAGGATCTTCGGTCTAAAAATGGGTCAATGATCTGGTTACAATCTCCACCCAATAGAAAAGCATCATCTTTATGTTGAATACATTTTGCTGTAATGGAGGGCCAAAAAGAGGAGTCAAAACATGTGGGACCGTAAACATTGAATATCGTAAGTGGGATATTGTTAATTAGTAGTTTAGCTAAGACCCAGCGTCCCTCGTCATCCTTTTCTTCTAGAACTACTTTACACTGGAGTCGCTTATGAATCAAAATGGCTACTCCATTCTTTTTCTGAGAAGCAGGAGAAAATAAAACAGTTCCAACCCATAGTCGCTTTAGCTTTAAAGATTCGATGTCAGATAGGTGAGTTTCTTGGATAAGGACGATATCTGGATTGTAAGAGGAAAGGTGGGAGAGTACTCTTTGCCTTTTGATAGGGTGATTAAATCCTTTCACATTCCATGAAACAACTTTGAAGGTGAAAGCTTACTAAACTGATCTAAATCAAGAATTGCAAAAGCATACTGTACATGTAATAATAATTCAAACTGTATAGAAGTATTAACCATAAAACTCTTCAAAAAGGAAGAAGGAAGAACAGGTAGAAAAGGAAGAAGAAAAAGGAAAAGGGAGGAGGAGAGGGATGGGAAAAGGGAAGGGAGATCAGTGGGGAAGGAAGAAGGAAGAAAAGAGAGAATGCATAGAAGACAGTACAAATCCAGAAGGATGACTGTATTAAACATACCTGAAAGAGAAAAAATACACATAGGGAAGGTGGGGAGGTGGTGATGCTTTACAAGACGTACGGACCAGGATCAGGAGGAGAACCACATCGAGACCGCACAAAAGGAACATGGAATGGGACAAGGTGTTAAGAGGAGTAACCGATACATATCCGTCTGGGGAGGAAAAAAGGGAAAAAATGTTAACATACATAACATGTAGACGTAAAAACAAAAGTCCAGAAAGTAGAAAAAGAAAATAGAGGGATATATAGGAGATGCCAGAAACAGATAAAGGAGAGAAGAGATACGAAAAGAGAGTGTAAGAACTGAGATGAGAAGTAAGGAGAATACATGAAGTCAAAGACAAGCCATTAGGAAGACAAACAAGTTAAACAATAAAAATCCAATTTCAGCCACTGGTCGAAGCAGAAGAGGAGGCGTCCATCCCTTCTTCACTGTGTAGAAGAAGAAAGTTCCTTAATTCTCCAGGTTCCTGAAATGACCAAGTCTTTTCTCGATAGGTGACTCTGAGAGTACAAGGATGAAACAAGCCATATCTTGCTCCCAAGGCGCGCAGAGAGGGACGCATAGCCAGAAATTCTTTACGTCTGGAGGCAGTGACGTTAGAGACATCCTGAGATAGATATACTCGTTGACCTTGCCAAGACACTTGTTTTTTACTCCTCGCAGCTGAGAGAATCAATAAAAGATCTGTGTATTTCAGAAATAAAATGATGACTCCACGAGGTTTTGAGGAGGAGCCCGTTCTGGCACCTAGTCTATGGGCTCTTTGTATACTAATGGAGGTGGAAGGTGGTAGGTCCAGAAGTTTCGACAAGAAAGTGGTGAAGAAAGTTACTGGATTATCCCCCTCAAGATTTTCCGGCAGATTGTAAATACGGAGGTTATTCCTCCTATTTCGATTTTCCAAATCCTCTGTATGCTTTTGGAGTGAGAGGACCGTTTTTTCTAAAGAGTCTATACGTTGTGTGTTGGACTGAACTTCAGGAAGGTGCTGTTCAACAGTAGAAAGACGGGCATCCATATTTTCCCATTTATCCTTTAAAAGCTGCATATCTGTACTCGTTTTTTCAATAAATGGGCGCAGCGCACGCAATTCCTCTAGAATTTGGTCAGTAGAAGAATGTGAAGGATTGTCTTCTGGCGTAGGAGAATTTTGCTTGAGGCGCTTGCCCGCCGGAGCGGGTGGGGAAGACTTACTGGTGTTAGTATGAGCCAATGATGATTTTGGAGTCGTCATTTTCGCAGATGCAGTGGCTCTATTTGTACCAGATGAAGATGCTCCTGAAGTACTCCCCGATGGTGTGAAGACAAATTTAGGTTTGCGTAAGTTGACCATAGAAAGAAATGAACGTGCGACAATATAGTCTCAATTCCCTGTGAGACGACTAAAGGTGCATGTGAAATGTTCCAGAAATATCTCCAAAGAGAGGGTGAAGCACCCAGACGTAACTCAGTGGAAAAGGCGACAGGGAATTAGAGTGTGCTAAATAACGAGTACAAAAAAGGGAGGATGACTAAAATGGAAGCACAGGAAGGAGCATCCTGAAGTAGCTGAGGCGCAGGAGAAACGGGCAGAAAGTCTCAGAGAACGTTGTTGTCATAGCGCCATGAGGAAGAAATTTAGGATAAAAAGTATTTCAGAGCAGTGAGCATGTTAGGGCGGGAAACATCCAGTTGTCAGGGGTGAAGCGCCGTAAAACTGCGTATTTGGACGTTTCCTCTAATGTGGAGGAGGAGAGAAAAAATGCAGTAAAGGCGTCTTGCACAATATATATAAATCTCACCCCTGAAGTGAAGTCGGTGTCTGAAAGTTCGTTGGTGTCCAGTGGCACATCGTGTAGTGACAGCTCCTGTCAGCAGAGGCTCCGATGTTCGGAAGAGCTTCAAAATGGCGGCTCCGTGAGGGGCAGGGAATTCATCGCGTAGAGGGGCGAAAACGGCTCCACAAGCGGTGAAAAGCTGCTCCGCTGATTCCGTTAATGTTCCGCCAGCCAAATCCGGCGACGGTGCTCAATAGCGGTCCCGTTTACATCGGGAAAAATACGCCGTGAGGTGATCGATGCGGCGGAGCTCCGTACCTAGCCGGCCATCTTGCGCGGCATTCAAGCCACCCAAAGTTCTTTTTTAAGATTTGGATTTTAAGTAGTAGTGAGTTAGTGCTTCTTACATGTCGTGATTCTCAGTCAGTCGCTGTGGCCAGATGCACAGCAACATGTAGTGGGACTTCCATTGTCCAGTGTGCGTTTTAGGGTTCTGACCTAGAAAGGCATATTTCCCCTTGCCACTCCCAGATGTACAACTATAACTTCTGAATTCTTTGCACTGTCAATGAAAAACTTTACGCATAAGAGATAGGTCTTACATAGGAGTAGATCTAGGCACTTAGGTGAACATGCATCAAAATTCTGAAAAGCGAGTCCTTATTAGCGATAAATAAGGAATCGCAAATAAGGATTTGTTTTACGGGATGCATGTACAGATTCGGTAAAATCTAGTGATTCCTTAAAAATCGCTAAAACTAACGGAAAACACAATGATGATTCCTTAAAATAAAGATTAGCAAATACCGAAATCGGTAATACCAAATTCGGTATTAGCGAATTCGGAGATAGCGAATTCGCAAAAAACGGGTCGCACCTGAAGCTGGCTGATGACATCACAACCAGGAAGTCATCCAGCCCATGCCTCATTCACTGCCCTGAGAAGCTCACAGGAGGAGGCAGAGCATACAAGCTGAGCCAAGAGACTTCCCCCTCAGAACCCATCCAGACTACAGTTATCCAGGATGGACAAGAATGCATCTAATCCATCAGACACGCCCAGGAAGAGGAAGAGAAAGTTCTCTGACAGGGAACTGGAGCATTTGACCGAGGGGGTGAGCAGCAAGCATGATAAGCTGTTTGGGAAGCTGTCACTCAAGGTGCCCGAAGCCAAGAAGCGCAAGATATGGCTTCGCATTAGGGAGAGGGTGAATGCTGTTGGAGTCACGCACCGCAGCACAGGCGACCTTAAGAAGAGGTGGTATGACCTCAGGAAAAGGGCAAAGGAGCGCATTGCCGAAAGGGTGAAGGAAGCAGCTGGCACAGGAGGGGGGCCATCCAGAGTACCTGCCAACACAGCCCTGGAGGAGCTTGTTGAGGGGACATTGAGCCAGAGGCAGTCGTCGGAGTAACCCAGATGGACACCTCCGGTGCAGCAACCACAGAACAAGGTAAGATGCATGCCTGGGCTTATACGCTGCGTATTGTATACCCATGCCCATCCCCCCAGGTTAATCACAGTGTGCAGGGAGAAGCGCATAACACATATACCCTCACATTAGTATTGCATCATGGGAGTTGTAGTCATGTTAGCCAAGTGTGCATGGATGATCACCAATGCACAATAAATGAGACCAGCAGTACAGGCCCAACAGTGTGTCTAAATATATCATTTATTGTAGTAAAAGTATGCGGAATGATAAACAGATATAGTTACAAAATAAACTAACAATGCACTGTTTCACACACAGATGCATCTCCGGTGGACTCTGATGACAGCGAGTGCCTCATCATCTCCGAGACACCGGCAGAGACCGATGGAGAGACTCCACACGAACGTCAATCCACACCCCCACCACCGAAACCACCACCACCACCGACAACACCACCACCACCGACAACACCACCAAGACGCAGGGCACATGTCCCCTCCCTGCAGGTGATGGATACAGAGCCAAGACCAGCACCCACAAGTGTTCCAGTCAGATACATGTCACTCTGCCAGCACCAACAACAGCACGTGGCCGAGTCACACGGCGGCGCAGGTCCATGCGCAGTATTGCTGAGCTCTCCGAACAGCCAACAAACATCTATGGTGGTGTAGAAGCCCAGATGCTGCGTGTTCAGTGCCTGCAGGGGGGACATATGGGAACAATGAACCTCAACATCTCCAAACTGGCAAAACACATGTGCACTTTAACAGATGCTGTGCATCACATGACCACAGTTGTAGCTGAGGGGAATCGTGACATCAACAAGAGCCTACAGGAGCTCACCCGTGCCATCCTAGCAGGACAACACAGTGAGCGCAGGAGGCATCGGCAGAACTTGCTCCGTACTACTGCATCTGCCAGGGCCATCACCAAGCTCTGCAACAGCACTGCAGTTTTGTCCCGCCGCTCCGTGTCACTGCAGGTGGACCTAGGGCATTACTGTGGGGATGTAGCGAAGTCCTTAGGCCAGGTGACCACTGCAGTTGAACACTTACAGTCTGGCACATTTAGTGCCAGCAACTTGGGAGGGGAGGAGGGCAGTGAGGCCGGAGGCCTGTAACAGGAGGCGCAGTTCGCGCAACTCTACAGCCACAGAAACACAGCGTGGTGAGGTAGAGGAGACACGCGACAGGAGGCTGGGGGTACGTAGGAAGCGGCACAAGACATTCAGTCCAGCATCTTTGTCCATGGTGGTGTAACCATGGGTCACTTGCATATTGCGTTTGTACTCCCGTGATGCCAACTGATCTTTTTTTTCCCACAATGTGTAGAATCACTGTCATTTATTCTACTCATGTAAATTCACTTTGACAAGTGCTCAAGTGAAGTAAACATTAGCACTCCACAATATATGGTCATGGCTCATTCTTACCTGGCTCGTAAGTTATGTTGTGTGATGTATGTCTGCCTCCTTTGACCTTCAGCTGTGTTTGGCACGTGTGACTGTCGGTGTTGTGCGGGTGGTTGGTCATCCTGATCGTTGTCATTTCTGTCCATCTCTATGGGTATCCCCCTTCTGATTGCAATGTTGTGCAGCATGGCACATACTGTTACAATCCTGCATCAGGTCTCGGGGTTATATTGCAAAGCACCACCAGTCTTATGTAAGATCCTGAAGCGACTCCTCAGGATCCCGAATGTTCTCTCAACCACATTTCTGGTGCTAATATGTGCCGCGTTGTAGTGTTGCTCCTGTGGTGTTGCTGGGTTGAGGTAGGGGGTGAGGATATATTCCCGCAAGGCGTATGCGCTGTCACCTACAGGGAAGGAAGCAAAGGCTTAGCGGCAGTAATGCAAATACATATGTGATACTGATGTAATGAATAGGTATGAGTATGTACCAAGCAGGAGTCACTCTCTGAATTCACCATAGAGCAGACGCCTGTGGATGCCACTGTGTCTGAAATTATATGAGTTGTGTGTGCTCCCTGGAAATTGTGCCACTATGTCCGTAATTATGTGCTTGGCATTGCACACGACCTGCACGTTGATTGAGTGATAGGAATTCCTGTTACGGAAGATGTACTCATTGGCTGAGTGTGGACAGATGGGGACATGCGTGCAGTCAATGCATCCTATGACATGGGGGAATTGGGCCACCTGGTAGAAGTCCTGTTTGGTCTGGTCCATCTGCTGTGGGGTTGTGGGAAGGGTGATGTGGGTATGTATCATTGTCAGCATGGCATTAATGAATTTATGGAAGAAGCGTGAAAGGGCGCTTTGTGATACGCCTACAGCTACCGCTACGACCCCCTGGTAACTTCCAGACGCCAGTAGGTGCAGGCTGCATAGGACCTGGACGTGCGCAGGAATGGCATTGGTCCTACGGGTCTGGTGCTGCAGTAGTGGATCCAGGTCAGCAATTAGGCGCATTATCATGGCACGATTCAGACAGTACTTGTCATATACTTCATCCTCATTTTAGCCCAGCAATGTTATGCGCACTCTGAATACCCTCTCCTGGATCCTCCTCCTGCGCTGTGCTGCTGTATTTATTCTCATCCTCCTTGCGAGCACGTAGAGGGCTGCTATTTTGGAAAAGAATACAAGGTCTCCAGGCCAATTTTTGAAGGCTTTCTGATTCATTACACCTGTGGTACACTTTAATTTTTTTTTTTTATTTTTTTGAGTGTTTCTGCAACTTTACCTCCTGGTTAAGATTCCCCTTATTCTGCTCATGCTAAATAGCGAATTTGATGGTTTTCGGTATTAGTGATGTTTGATGCATTATTTTGCGATTCTTTGTTTGCTAATCGCTATTGGCATGCGCTATTGGTATTTTGGCTATTTCCGATTCCTTATTTTGCGATTCTGTAATTTACCGGGGTTTATTTTAGCAATTCTTTAGTTTTTTCGCTATTGGGGTTGATACATTGGAATCTGTTGTTTGGCGCTCGCTAACGGCCTATTTTAGCAATTCGCTATTTAAACGAGGACAATTTTGCTTGATGCATGTGCCAGTTAGCCTATAGGAATTGCATTTAAGTGTACATGAAGTTGCACTTCTGGAATATTTATTCATGTACTTCTAAATGCCTTTTGTGGATGGCCCCTTATAAACTTGGGTAGTCAAATTGTGAGCATTATTCACCATAACTGTGACCCAGGCCTAACACAGATAGGCTTTGTGTAGCTGTGTATGGGAATCAGGCAACTAGTGGAACCAAAAATATGACCTTATTCACAGTAATTTTTTTGTGGTTTACTCTTGCAATACTCATAGGTTACTCATGAATCCCAGAACTAAGGGGCATATTTGCAAATAATTGGTATCGGGGCAGCGCAGCAAGTCATTTTGCTGCGCTGCCATACACTAATTTGAAAGGAGAGAAATGCATGGTATTTCCAAGATACAGTGCATTCCTGTCCTTTCAGCCAGTGCCGGCACACAATTTGCAGCCGTGCGCCAACGCAGGCACCATTGTGAAAGGGTGTCTGTGCTGTTGGCATGATTGTTTTTGTGCAGGAAGGGGCATCTTCCTGCACAAAAACAATAATTTGAGTAGTTTTCCTCTTTCTATGTGGAAAGAAAAAAAACAAGGATAAATAATTTTATTTCTCTTCATTACGCCACCACTGGGGAGGCCCCTATTTCAACGCATTGCCAGATTTACACCATGTTGTAAATTTGGGAATGTGTGAAAACCTATGGCCGTTGCAAGGGAACACCCACTGCATTGCCTGCCTCTCCAACGCAGTCAGGAAACGCAGCGACTTGGGCTATGTTGTCTCTCTCCATATCTAGAAAGGCCATGAAAAGCCACAAAGGGTGGCATTACTTAGCCTTGTAGCTATGGCTAAGCCCTGTGCAATACCGAAATGTAACAAAAAGTAGTGATCTGGCGTTGCACAGGGATTGCAAATAATCCTCTAATTAAGGAGAAAGCGAGGAATACGACTAATAGCACATATTAAAGATAAAGCCAGGAGTAACGGAAGATTAACCCCTTCGATGCTCATGACGGAGCGGTTCCGTCATGAGCATCGGTTGGGCTGTGCTTATGACGGAACCGCTCCGTCATGAGCACAGCCCCCGGGGGAAGCGCTGGCGCTCTCCCCTGGGGCATTGATCGTGCCCCCACAGAGGGGGATGGCAGCGGAAGAGCTTCCGCTGCCACCCCCGAGCCCCCCCACGCTTCCCCATGACGTCAGCGCGCACAGCGCGCGCCGGCGTCATCAGGAAGCGTTGGACACGCTGGAATCCATTTCTTCCAGCACGTCCAAGGGGGTAGAGGTATGTTTGCTTGTCCAGTGGGGGCCGCAGGGGCGAGATTTTTAGTATTGAGGCATCGGGGGAGAGGAAAGAGTATTTCCTCTCCCCTGATGTCTCAATACAGGGCATTCCTGCTCCACGATCGCGCACAGCGTCGCGATCGTGGAGCAGGGATGCCCCACTAGACACCAGGGATGTGTTTTTTTTATTTAGGAAGCGACCCCTTAGGCAAGGGTCGCTTCCTAGGGGTGCCAAATTGTTGGAAGTCTTTTCTGCCCCCCCTGGGGGCAGATCGGTCGTCTTTCTGCCCGTTTCTGCCCCCAGGGGGGGCAGAAAAGCCCACTAGACACCAGGGATGTCGGTTATGTTATTTAGGAAGCGACCCCTTAGGCAAGGGTCGCTTCCTAGGGTTGCCAAATTGTTGGAAGTCTTTTCTGCCCCCCCTGGGGGCAGATCGGTCGTCTTTCTGCCCGTTTCTGCCCCCAGGGGGGGCAGAAAAGCCCACTAGACACCAGGGATGTCTGTTATGTTATGTAGGAAGCGACCCCTTGGGCAAGGGTCGCTTCCTTCGGGGGCAAAATAATTGGAAGACTTTTCAGTCCCCCCCTGGGGGCCGATCGGTCTTCTTTCTGCCCGTTTCTGCCCCCAGGGGGGGCAGAAAAGCCCACTAGACACCAGGGATGTCTTTTTAGTTATGTAGGAAGCGACCCCTTGGGCAAGGGTCGCTTCCTAGGGGTGCCACAATATTCGAAGACTTTTCTGCCCCCCCTGGGGGCAGATCGGTCGTCTTTCTTCCCGTTTCTGCTCCCAGGGGGGGCAGAAAAGCCCATTAGACACCAGGGATTTCTTTTTCTTTATGTAGGAAGCGACCCCTTGGGCAAGGGTCGCTTCCTTTGCGGCCTAATTATTTAGAAGACTTTTCTGCCCCCCCCTGGGGGCAGATCAGTCGTCTTTCTGTCCGATTCTGCTCCCAGGGGAGGGGGCAGAAAAGCCCACTAGACACCAGGGATGTCTTCTTTTTTATTTAGGAAGCGACCCCTTGGCAAAAACTGTTTGCATTTGTGCTCGATGTGTATTTTGTTGTCTTGTAAGTAATTTGTTTTTTTTTTCTTCTTTCTAGTTGGATATCGTTGGTTTTTGCTGTGTCACTGCAAAGTAGGTTCTGGTGAGTGTAGCTGTCTCTTGTAATTGAATTCTATAGTTTTTGAGTACATTGATCATTGTGATAAAGGTACACATTTCTTTACTTACTTGGTTTGCACATTGTTGGTTGTTGTTGACTTGTTTGTGCAGTCTTCAATCTTAGTAAGTATAATGTCTAGCCACAGGATTACTGCTCAGCAGGTTGTTGGTTTGCTGTTTGAGTCTTCCTCTGATATTGGTTCAGAGACTGACTCTGCATCTGAGGGAGAGGAGGCAGGGGACGATTCTGGCAGTGAGTTGTCTCTCCGTATGGAGTCATCGGATGATGAAGATACTCTTAGTGCGGATGAAGTGCCTGTGTTAGAGGAGGAGACTGATGTGCCGATAGTGCAGCAAGAGGCTTCTGGGCTGCAGCCTGCGGCTGCAAGGCTTCCCGTTGGTGTAGTGCGGCAAGAGGCATCTGGGCTGCAGGCTGGGGCTGCAAGGCTTCCCTTTGAAAGTGATGACCTCTGGCCTGGTGCAGCTGGCATTGCCAGAGTTTACTGGTGTTCCAGGGTCTAGAGTGAATACTGAGAACTTTTTGCCGGTCAATTTTTTTCAGTTGTTTATGGACGATGTGTTTTTTGCAGAGATTGTTGAGCAGACTAATTTGTATGCCGAACAGTTTTTGAGGGACAACAGTGCCAGTCTTAAGCCACACTCTAGAGCTACCCGGTGGACTCCAACAAATGTTGAAGAGATGAAGAAGTTCTTGGGTTTAACTTTTTTGATGGGCTTGCTAAGGAAGCCATCAATGTCTTCATATTGGTCTAGCAGTCCCTTGATGGCAACGTCTATTTTTCCGGCAGTCATGAGTCGTGACAGGTATTTGCTTCTGCTTCGGATGATGCATTTTGTTGATAATGGTTTAGCGTTGCCACAAGATCACCCTGACTGTGACCGTCTTTTTAAGATTAGGCCTGTCCTTGATCACTTTGTTGATCGATTTTCTGAGATTTATGCCCCTGGGAAAGAAATTGCAGTGGATGAGTCTTTGGTGTTGTTCAAGGGCCGCTTGGTTTTTTGGCAATACATTCCTAGTAAGAGGGCACGCTATGGAATAAAGCTGTATATGCTGTGTGACAGTAGGACTGGATATGTCTCTAATTTCAGGGTGTACACCGGTAAGGAATCTAGGTTTAACCTCCCTGGTTGTCCGTCCACTTTTGGAGTGACTGAGAAAATTGTTTGGGAACTTGGAAGAGGATTTTTTAACAAAGGCCACCATTTATATGTAGATAACTTCTACACTGGTGTGCGGTTGTTCAGGGAATTGGCCAAAGTGGACACTCTTGCTTGTGGCACAATCCGCTCTAACCGTAAAGGTTTCCCGAAAGAACTTGTTTGTCAAAAGCTTTTGCGGGGACAGTGCAGTGCGTTGCGTTGCCAGGAGCTTCTTGCTGTGAAGTTTACAGACAGGAGAGATGTCTACATGCTGACTACCATCCATGATGAAAGCACTGCACCTGTGACTGTTTGGGGTCAGGTCGCTGAAGCGCACAAACCTGTGTGCATTTTAGACTATAATAGGCACATGGGTGGTGTTGACAGAGTAGATCAGAGGTTGGAACCTTACACTGCTCTTCGTAAGGCTTACATTTGGTACAAGAAGTTGGCTATCCATCTTTTCTACTTGGCAATGTTTAATGCTTTTGTTGTGTTCCAGGATTCTGGCCCTGAGTCAAAGATGACTTTTGCTAAGTTTCAGGAGTCTGTAATATGCAGCCTTGTTGTAGTGGAACAGGCAAGTGTTCCTAGAGTTGGAGTGGTGGAGGATGTTGCTAGATTGAAAGAACGCCACTTTCCAGATCACATTCCTCCCACACCCGCAAAAGATTTTCCCAGTAGGAGATGTAGAGTCTGTTGGCGAAGAGGTTCGCGGAAGGAGAGTCGTATGTACTGCCCCGACTGTCCTTCTCATCCTGCACTGTGTCTCCCAGCTTGTTTCAGAGCGTACTACACGCGAAAGAATTTTTGGGAGCATTCATGAGTGGTAAAGTGAACTGCCTGGTCTGTATTCTTTGGATAATTTGATTCTTTTTCAAGGTTGGTGTTAGTGCAATGTATTTAGTTGCTGATTTTCTGTTAGAAGATTTGTATCTATTTGCAATTTGTTTGTGTTTTTATTTTTTTCTAAAAAAATCCTAAATGTGATGACGGTGTGTGTAGGCTTGCGCTTGGCTGTTGGTGTGTGTGGACTGGCACTTGGTTGGTGGTGTGCGTGGAATGGTGCTTGGCTGGCGGTGTGCGTGGACTGGCGGTGTGCATGGACTGGCGGTGTGCGTGGACTGGTGCGTGGCTGGTGGTGTGCGTGGACTGGAGCTTGGCTGGCGGTGTGCGTGGAATGGTGCTTGGCTGGCGGTGTGCGTGGACTGGTACTTGGCTGGCGGTGTGCGTGGACTGGTGGTGTGTGCGGACTGGTGCTTGGCTGGTGGTGTCCGTGGACTGGAGCTTGGCTGGCGGTGTGCCTGGACTGGCGATTGGCTGGCGGTGTGCCTGGACTGGCGATTGGCTGGCGGTGTGCCTGGACTGGCGCTTGGCTAGCGGTGTGCCTGGACTGGCGCTTGGCTAGCGGTGTGTGTGGACTGGTGCTCGGCTGGCTGTGTGTGAGTAGTGACTTTCTGCTGGTCACTACACACACTGCTAGCTGAGTGCCACTCCACGCAACCCATCAGCCTGTGTAGTTGCTGTGTCTGGATTGTGGGCGTGTGAAAGTGATGGGCCCTTGAATGGCGCTGTGTGCTGGTGTGAGTTTTGTTATGTGATGGGCCCGCGGCTGGCGGTGTGAATGGTTTTGTATGTCTCACACGTATGAAAGGTGTATGAATGGCCTGTAAAGAGGTTGGTGCCTTGTCGTGGCTTTACAGCTCACGAGCTGTGAGTCAATGGTTCAGTTTCTCGCCCTTTCAATTATTGCCAGTGCATTTCATTTCTGTGAAATCACTTGCTAATACAATTGTATCTACTGAACCATCACTCACCCTCGTGCCAAATCCAAACAGTATGTGTGTGTGCTTGCGGATTAGATGGCTGTGCAGTAATATTTGTCTTTCTGAAGCAGGGTGTACCTTGTCCCTTTTTGGTGAATTATGAAATGTGTTGCTTTTGTGCCTGGTGGTGCGAATGGTCTTGTTTGTATCACGTATGAAAGGTGTGTGAATGGCCTGTAAAGTGGTTGGTGCCTTGACGTGGCTTTACAGCTCACGAGCTGCGAGTCATTGGTTTGGTTTTTTGTGAATTTAATTATTGACAGTGCATTTCATTTTTGTGAAATCTCTTGTTAATAAAATTTAATACACTGAACCATGACTCGTGCCAAATCCAACCAGTATGTGTGTGTGTTTGAGGAATAGATGGTTGTGCAGGAATCTTTGTCTTTAGTTTCTCTGCCAAGGTACACTTTCCATGCAAGAATAACCCGCCAACTGTAGATATTGTCGAAAACCCATGGGAGTTCATGGTGATGTCTCTCTTGTGAATTCCCCAAAAAATTTTAACCCCAATGTCCTGTGAACCTCAAAATGTCTGCCACATTTTCTTTGCAATATTATTCCAAAATTCTCACGCTGTAGGAACAATAGTTAATCTGGTTTTGCAAGGGGGGTCACTTTGGTTTTTGGCCCGGTGCTCGGCGGCCATCAAGGGAAACCTACCAAACCCACACATTTCTGAAAACTAGACACCCGGCGAATTCCAGGGAGGTATGGCTTGCGTGGATCCCCCAACGTTTCCTTACCCATAATCCCCTGCAAACCTCAATTTTTGTTGAAAAATTCACATTTTTCACACATTTTGGGGTGGGAAAGTTGTGGCATCACCGGGCTCACACAAATTTACCACCACCCAGCGTTCCCCCAGGTCTCCCGGTAAAAATGGTGCCTCACTTGAGTGGGAGGCCCAAGTACCTGCGGCAGGCAAGGGCCCAAAACGTAGTGAGGCGACATCAAAATGGCCTATCGCAATCCCACCTGGTTTTGCAAGGGGGGTCACTTTGGTTTTTGACCCGGTGCTCAGCGGCCATCTAGGGAAACCTACCAAACCCATGTATTTCTGAAAACTAGACACCCGGCGGCTTCCAGGGAGGTATGGCTTGCGTGTATCCCCCAACGTTTCCTTACCCAGAATCCCCTGCAAACCTACATTTTTGCTGAAAAAATCACTTTTTTCACACATTTTGGGGTGGGAAAGTTGTGGCATCACCGGGCTCACACAAATTTACCACCACCCAGCGTTCCCCAGGTCTCCCGGTAAAAATGGTGCCTCACTTGTGTGGGAGGCCCAAGTACCCGCGGCAGGCAAGGGCCCAAAACGTAGTGAGGCGACATCAAAATGGCCTATCGCAAAACCACCTGGTTTTGCAAGGGGGGTCACTTTGGTTTTTGACCCGGTGCTCGGCGGCCATCTAGGGAAACCTACCAAACCCACGCATTTCTGAAAACTAGACACGCGGCGGCTTCCAGGGAGGTATGGCTTGCGTGGATCCCCCAACGTTTCCTTACCCATAATCCCCTGCAAACCTCAATTTTTGTTGAAAAATTCACTTTTTTCACACATTTTGGGGTGGGAAAGTTGTGGCATCACCGGGCTCACACAAATTTACCACCACCCAGCGTTCCCCCAGGTCTCCCGGTAAAAATGGTGCCTCACTTGTGTGGGAGGCCCAAGTACCCGTGGCAGGCAAGGGCCCAAAACGTAGTGAGGCGACATCAAAATGGCCTATCGCAAAACCACCTGGTTTTGCAAGGGGGGTCACTTTGGTTTTTGACCCGGTGCTCGGCGGCCATCTAGGGAAACCTACCAAACCCACGCATTTCTGAAAACTAGACACCCGGCGGCTTCCAGGGAGGTATGGCTTGCGTGGATCCCCCAACGTTTCCTTACCCAGAATCCCCTGCAAACCTACATTTTTGCTGAAAAAATCACTTTTTTCACACATTTTGGGGTGGGAAAGTTGTGGCATCACAGGGCTCACACAAATTTACCACCACCCAGCGTTCCCCCAGGTCTCCCGGAAAAAATGGTGCCTCACTTGTGTGGGAGGCCCAAGTACCCGCAGGGTGGTGGTAAATTTGTGTGAGCCCTGTGATGCCACAACTTTTCCACCCCAAAATGTGTGAAAAAAGTGATTTTTTCAGCAAAAATTGAGGTTTGCAGGGGATTCTGGGTAAGGAAACGTTGGGGGATCCACGCAAGCCATACCTCCCTGGAAGCCGCTGGGTGTCTAGTTTTCAGAAATGCATGGGTTTGGTAGGTTTCCCTAGATGGCCGCCGAGCACCGGGTCAAAAACCAAAGTGACCCCCCTTGCAAAACCAGGTGGTTTTGCGATAGGCCATTTTGATGTCGCCTCACTGCGTTTTGGGCCCTTGCCTGCCGCGGGTACTTGGGCCTCCCACACAAGTGAGGCGCCATTTTTACCGGGAGACCTGGGGGAACGCTGGGTGGTGGTAAATTTGTGTGAGCCCGGTGATGCCACTACTTTCCCACCCCAAAATGTGTGAAAAAAGTGATTTTTTCAGCAAAAATTGAAGTTTGCAGGGGATTCTGGTCAAAGGAAACGTTGGGGGATCCACGCAAGCCATACCTCCCTGGAAGCCGCCGTGTGTCTAGTTTTCAGAAATGCGTGGGTTTGGTAGGTTTCCCTAGATGGCCGCCGAGCACCGGGTCAAAAACCAAATTGACCCCCCTTGCAAAACCAGGTGGTTTTGCGATAGGCCATTTTGATGTCACCTCACTACGTTTTGGGCCCTTGCCTGCTGCGGGTACTTGGGCCTCCCACACAAGTGAGGCACCATTTGTACCGGGAGACCTGGGGGAATGCTGGGTGGTGGTAAATTTGTGTGAGCCCGGTGATGCCACAACTTTCCCACCCCAAAATGTGTGAAAAAAGTGATTTTTTCAGCAAAAATTGAGGTTTGCAGGGGATTCTGGGTAAGGAAACGTTGGGGGATCCACGCAAGCCATACCTCCCTGGAAGCCGCTGGGTGTCTATTTTTGAGAAATGCATGGGTTTGGTAGGTTTCCCTAGATGGCCGCCGAGCACCGGGTCAAAAACCAAAGTGACCCCCCTTGCAAAACCAGGTGGTTTTGCGATAGGCCATTTTGATGTCGCCTCACTACGTTTTGGGCCCTTGCCTGCCGCGGGTACTTGGGCCTCCCACACAAGTGAGGCACCATTTTTTCCGGGAGACCTGGGGGAACGCTGGGTGGTGGTAAATTTGTGTGAGCCCTGTGATGCCACAACTTTCCCACCCCAAAATGTGTGAAAAAAGTGATTTTTTCAGCAAAAATGTAGGTTTGCAGGGGATTCTGGGTAAGGAAACGTTGGGGGATTCATGCAAGCCATACCTCCCTGGAAGCCGCCGGGTGTCTAGTTTTCAGAAATGCATGGGTTTGGTAGGTTTCCCTATGTGCCGGCAGAACTAGGGTTCAAAAACTACAGCTAGTCACTTTGCCAAAAAAGGGTCATTTTTCACTGCAAAATTGAGGTGTGACCACGTTGCGTTTTGCGCCGTTTCCTGTCGCGGGCACTAGGCCGACCCGCACAAGTGAGGTACCATTTGTCTCGTAGGACTTTGGGGAACGTGGGGTGAGTGGAAATTTGTGGATCCACGCAGATTCCAGAACTTTCTATCCCAGAAATGTGGGGAAAATGTGTTTTTTTTGTCATTTTTTTACGTTTGCAAGGGATTCTGGGTAACAGACCATGGTGGGAGGCAGTCAAGTCACCCCATCCTGGATTCCCCTGTGTGTCTAGTCTTCAAAAATGTATAGGTTTGCTGGGTTTCCCTAGGTGCCGGCAGGGCTAGGGTTAAAAAACTACAGCTAGTCACTTTGCCAAAAAAGGGTCATTTTTCACTGCAAAATTGAGGTGTGACCACGTTGCGTTTTGAGCCGTTTCCTGTCGCGGGCACTAGGCCGACCGACACAAGTGAGGTACCATTTTTCTCGTAGGACTTTGGGGAACGCGGGGTGGGTGGAAATTTGTGGATCCACGCAGATTCCAGAACTTTCCATCCCAGAAATGTGGGGAAAATGTGTTTTTTTTGTCATTTTTTTATGTGTGCAAGGGATTCTGGGTAACAGACCTTGGTGGGAGGCAGTCAAGTCACCCCATCCTGGATTCCCCTGGGTGTGTAGTTTTCAAAAATGTATAGGTTTGCTAGGTTTCCCTAGGTGCCAGCAGGGCTAGGGTTCAAAAACTACAGCTAGTCACTTTGCCAAAAAAGGGTCATTTTTCACTGCAAAATTGAGGTGTGACCACGTTGCGTTTTGCGCCGTTTCCTGTCGCGGGCACTAGGCCGACCCGCACAAGTGAGGTACCATTTTTCTCGTAGGACTTTGGGGAACGCGGGGTGGGTGGAAATTTGTGGATCCACGCAGATTCCAGAACGTTCCATCCCAAAAATGTGGGGAAAATGTGTTTTTTTTGTGATTTTTTTACGTTTGCAAGGGATTCTGGGTAACAGACCATGGTGGGAGGCACTCAAGTCACCCCATCCCGGATTCCCATGGGTGTCTAGTTTTCAAAAATGTATAGGTTTGCTAGGTTTCCCTAGGTGCCGGCAGGGCTAGGGTTCAAAAACTACAGCTAGTCACTTTGCCAAAAAGGGGTCATTTTTCACTGCAAAATTGAGGTGTGACCACGTTGCGCTTTGCACCGTTTCCTGTCGCGGGCACTAGGCCGACCCGCACAAGTGAGGTACCATTTTTCTCGTAGGACTTTGGGGAACGCGGGGTGGGTGGAAATTTGTGGATCCACGCAGATTCCAGAACTTTCCATCCCAGAAATGTGGGGAAAATGTGTTTTTTTTGTCATTTTTTTACATTTGCAAGGGATTCTGGGTAACAGACCATGGTGGGAGGCAGTCAAGTCACCCCATCCTGGATTCCCCTGGGTGTCTAGTTTACAAAAATGTATAGGTTTGCTAGGTTTACCTAGGTGCCGGCAGGGCTAGGGTTAAAAAACTACAGCTAGACTCTTCGCAAAAAAAGTGTAAATTTTCAGTGTGAAAATGTGGTGCGTTCACCTTAGGTTTTGAGCCACTTCCTGTCGTGGGCTCTATGCCTACCCACACAAGTGAGGTACCATTTTTATCGGGAGACTTAGGGTAGTTCAGATTTGTAAAGCAACTGTTATTACCTATTGATTTTTGATGCATTTCTCCCTTCCAAATGAAAGACATTGTGTAAAAAAAAAGTCATTTTGAAAAATGACCAATAATTGTCATGCAAGTATGAGTATTCCCAATTTCGAAAATGTGCAAATATGCACTGTTTCTAAACTCTGTAATTTGTTCCCATTTCAGAAATACATAGGTGTCTTTCATACCGATTTTTCCATGTATACATTTTCCCACAATAATTGCTATATACCCGGAACAAAAAAAAAAAACATTACAAAATGCTGCTCAATTTTTTACTCTGGGTTCGTTGGGCTCTTGGTGAACCTACAAGTCCTATATATCCCCACAACCAGGAAGGTCCACCGGATGTAACGGTACATTGCTTTCAAAGAGATGTCATAATTCGAAGAAGTTACAGGTGAAAACGTTGACTCAAAAGGCTGCTTTTTTCAACAAATTTTTAATTTTTCCTATATTTACCTGTAAGTTTCTATAAAAAAACCTTGATGGATCTACACAAATGACCCCTTGCTGAATTCAGAATTTTGTCTACTTTTCAAAAATGTATAGCTTTCCAGGATCCATTATTGCTTTTCTACCCATTTCTACCATTATCTGGAAGGAGGTTCAAAGCACAAAAAATAGCAAAAATAGGGTATGTCCCACAAAAAAATTTCAAAACTGTGTAAATAATGTTGGATTTCTGACAAAAAACTGTCATTCCCTAAAAGCTGGAGAAATTGTGATTTCAGCCCCACAAACCCTTTTTTGATATCATTTGCAGAGAAAAACCCAGACGCTTTCATTTGCAGCCACTTTTCCCCATTTTTCACAAAAAACCCAATATTTTGCTGTATTTTGGCTAACTTCTGGGAACCCTCTATAAGAATCCACAAACCCTGGGTACCTTTAGAATCCCCATGATGTTGGAAGAAAAGGACGCAAATTTGGCGTGGATACCTAATGTGGTCAAAAAGTTACAGGGGCCTAGGCGCGCACTACCCCAAATAGCCCAAAAAAGGCTTAGCACAGGAGGGGAAAAGGCCTAGCAGCGAAGGGGTCAAGTCAGACTCATTCATCTCAAATTCTTTGTGAAAAAGGCCGTACTTTTAAACTTTGTAAAAAAAATACCTGAGGATTTTGTCTGTCATACTCCTAGCCTACTCACAGAATATAATAGCACGTCAAAAGTACAACAATAGTATGTCAGTTGTGTTTGAGTACATTTGCGGGGTTACAAACATTTGGAAAGAATAAACTGGAAATCATGAGGCAGTGTTATGGTTAAGAGTCCATAATTTAAAACTTTTTATGGGCCAGATTCACAAAGGTTTACTTTGATTTTCGCTTTTAGTGTTTCTAGCTTCCTCACGGAACGCGTGAGTAATCCAGAAGTACGACAAGAGTCACATCTATTTATAGCAAAATCTTTGTAAATCATGCCCATTGGAAACAAGTAAGTTAGCAATGGTGAAGATGGCAGAAGGAAGCTATTCATATCAGTATTTTAGAATGTAGTTAACCAAAATGTTTTAAAATGTACTGGAGTTACAACAGAATTGTAACTACTCAAACTAAGGCCTGATTGTTAAAGATGTTGTGGTGACTTACTGTTGCAGCAGTCCTGTCTTGTTCTTGAATTTAAGGAATACATCAAGAGTAAGTATGTAGTACTCCCGGAACTCAGGAGTAAACCAAGAAAACTACTATAGCAAGTCACATCTGCTCATGGGAAAACCTTTGTGAATAGGCCTCACTGTTCAGCTAATTTTTTTCACACAGCACAGAGACTAGTTGTTGAAGTCTCTTTTTATTAGAGTAGTTTAGGAGACAAAATGCCATTTATTAATAAAGTAGTTCATTGTAATATATTCTCCTTTGTTTCATCCAGTTTTAAAAAATCTAGTTCATTTTGTTTATCCTCCACATCTGTGGCAAACGTAGGGCGGATGCGAATTGATAACGTCAGTTGACATGTCCTTCCTCGTAATTGTTGACATAGAACACACTATGCCTGTCATTTGTATAACATCAAACCTTTCCTGGATAAGGTTCATTTTTAAAGGTTAGCAAGCAATTGTCCTCCAAGGGTACATGCCGCGAAAATAATTTATAGGAAAAAGAATGTGCAGACAATTCAGTAAACTGTTTGGCTGAAAGCCGCCTTTGTGTGTTCCTTTGTATAATCTTTTTTATTGTCATAGGTTTCAGTCCCTGCCCAAAATAAAGCTTGAGACAGGCATACAGTGAAGGGAAGTCATGAAACAGATTCCTGTCTGCCCTTCTGCCGCTCGAGAGAGTGATGTCTTTTATTATAGTAGATACAAGTGTCAAGGTCCCCCTGACACTACAGCTGCGCTTCTCGTCATCCAAAGAAATAATGCACTTTGTGTGATGGACCCGGCGTTCCCTTTTGCCTTAAGATGTCTTATTATAAACTGAGATTTCAATGGCAATGCATAACCTCTTGCCTTGGTCCCAAAGATCCCAAACATATAATTTCGAACTAAGACGAGTGTCTTATTATTCTTAATAAGATGAGCTTTGGGGATAAATAAACTACTTTCGTTATATGATTTTTTTTTTTTTTGAAAGAGCAACAAACATATTAAAAATGCAGGCTTTGTTGCTTTTTTGAAACACATTACTACCTGTAACCAGTCACTTCAGTGAGGAAAGGGTGATGTTTAATTGGTAATAATGCTTAGCAGCCTATAGCATTGGCCTTATTTAGAGTTTGGGGACAGAATACTTCATCAAAACGCAATGAATATCCGTCCACCCTATTACGATTGCCATAAGCAATAATGCAGTTATAATACAGCGAACAGGGTATCCTCCATGTTTGTGTTAGAGCATCGCATCTGCCAAATTCCAAATATGACCCTATATCGCTGCCTTTTTAGATGAGCCATTCTACTAAAAATTTCAGAAGGTGCTAATCTAATGCACTCTTTAAGGACATACATCAGTGGCGGGCGACACTGATCGAGGGTGGCACGGCGGGGGGTAAGGGGGGGGGTGAAAAAAGAAAAATTAACATACCTTATCGCTGCATCAGACAGGAGCAGGAAGCATTCAGGCTCCCCCAAGCCAATCACAACACTGCAATGTAGTGTTGTGATTGGTGTGAGCGCCGTGGTTTGGCACTCAGATGGGGAGAGGAAGACTGGGCTTGCTCTCCACCCAGGCTGTAATGCAACCTGAGTGGAGAAAATGCGAAGTGCCCATGACTGTTTAGCCTGCTCAAGAGGGCCGGCCAAACATTCATGCGCACTTAGAGCGTGCGCACCACTCCTCTGCCTGCTCTGTGAGAAGAGCAGCCCACCCGTCCCGCAAAGCTGCTGCAGCAGGAATAAATAAAATGATAATAACATTGAGTCACTATCATTTTTTATCCTTAATTTACAGTGGGACAATGCTCCTCTGCCTTAGAGGAGGAGCCACCACTGACATACATACTGAGGCCAAGATAAAAAAAATTATTTTATCTTTACAAAAATAATAATTATAAGAAACATTCTCGTTAAGCTAAGGGAGAGGTCTGCCACCATCTTGATGTGACCTGTGATTGAGCTCCCATAGAGCAGTAATGCAAAAAAAAACAGGGGTCCTCCCTGCAAGGTACATGGAGGACCCCCCTCCGGACTCAATCAGGAGATCTCCAGCCAGAGTATTGTCCTGTGGGGGACCCCCTGGAGATTGGGGGACCCCCACACCGCAGGGGTTGCGAGGCCTGTGTTATGCCAATGCCACAGAGTCAAAACTCTCTTAATGCTTAAACTGGTTTATGTGAGGAAATCCTGGGTTAACTGTGGCAGCAATCAAGCAGCGCAAGGCTTACCCAAAATCATTGTATATGATATCTACGCAACACAAAAAAAGAAATCAAGATAAAAAACAATTTCGAAACAATGTTGGTTAAAAAGTGGAAGATATAAGGAAACTTATGACGCAGAATGAACAAAATTTCATGCAAAGTTCAGGAGTCATTACAAAAACGCAAACTGTTCCCTCTAAAAAACAAAATGTGAACTCCAAATTCAATGTAATTCTATGAAAGTTGGTGCAGTTTTACCCGTTGCCAGCTCCTGATTGAATGTGATGGGGCTTGTGCAAATGTTTATAGGTAATTCTGATTAAATAGTTTATTTAATGGAGGTAAAAAATTAGCAATGTAGCAAATATCGAAGCTGTAGTCAAGAAGGGCTCCAAAAGGCTACATCATTTTCAGAAAAAAGTTTTGTAGCTGTGTGTTTGGTTCACAAAAGTCTTCACATTTTCAGGAAATATAACAATGCCCTGAATAAATAGGGATTAAGCTTCAGTAAATCTTCCAACAACTTCATTTAAGGCCAACAACAAACATCTAGTTACATCTGGGCTAATGAGTTCTCTTTGTCCGCAGGACCTCCTTCATCCTCAAATACAAGAAACATGTTTCACCAGCATTAGCAGATAAATGTGTAGATAAAACTTGTTTGCTACTTCTTTTTCAGGCAAATACAGCTTCTTCTATCTGAAGCTTATTTTACACTGTACAATGTCAGGAGAGAAGTTTAACAAGGAAAACAGACTTTCAAATTGCAGTGCCAGAAGTCTTCCATCATGCCATATCAGCAATTTGCTACATCCCCTATCCCAAAGAGCGGTGTTGAAGTCCCTGCAATTCAAAGCAGAGCAGGAGACACAATCTCTTTATCTATAAAAAAAGGGTTGGAGTCTAGAATACCGTGGAAGGAATATTGAATGGTCGCAATATTCTGACAAAAAAATAAAACATCTAAATATCAAGGAGGTAACTCCACAGAGGGTGGTATAGATGTTCTACCCTTCCCTCCGCATCTATGTGCCTATATATATATATGACTGCAAACAACCTTTACAATGTAGGATAAACAACAGGATGCCTTTACAATGAAGGCTTTAGAACGAAAAAGCCTTTACAACAACAGTCTTACGTTGAAATCTTTTACAACAAATGTGCTTTCATCATGGATTTAAAAATTATATATATATGTTAGACCGCCCATACATAATATATATAGATATATATATACTAATAACCTGGATGCATCAATGAATATGGTGTCAATATTGATTAAATACGCGGAAATTGATCGTGTAGGAATTCTCAAAGAAATCGAAGAAATAAATGCTATGCTGGAAAATAATGAACAAAAAGAACAAATTAATAAAGGAAGAGAGGAAATCACAGCAAAACTGAAGAAACATGAAGAAATAATAAAAGAAAGGAAGATTTATAAGTTTGCACGCGATAAAAGAGACTATGAGACTGGGCGTGTTTTTACTTTTTCAAAAAAATTTGATAATATTAAGCGTCAAGCGCTTGCTAATGGAGGTATTAAGAACACTGCAAGCACAACAAGCGCGTTGCCTATACAGAGTGATTTATCTTCAGTGGAATCCAGTAGCTTAGAAAGCAGTAATTTCGATTCAGATGAGGAGCAACGGCAAAACATGGCACAAGTACCAACTAATCTGGCACCAGGAGAAGAGCTTTCTTTTTTAGTGGAGGACCGCCGGCAAACTCTCAGACCACGCAATCAGAAACCAGGACAAGAAGAAATTAATGGAGAAAACAGAGGCGGAAAATCAAACTTCAGAGGCAGAGGAAGGGGCAGGAGGAATTTCAACAGAAAAAAATAGATCAGGTATCTAACGTTATAAATGATAATACAGTAATCAATTTGTCGGACATAACTTTAACTGTGGCAGAACAACAACTATTGTCTTTAGATTTGTCATACTGTCCTATGAGTTGTTTCAAGTATACTCAAACACGAGTAGATGTCTTTAAATTTATCCGCAAACTAAAACTTAGAAAACACTTTCAATTGAATCAAGCGGCGAATAAGGCATCTCAGAGCAGAAATACTTATAGTCTGAGCTCCAATCTCCAAGTAGCAGATGTGGGAACTCTGATTACAGCACAGGATCTGGCTAATTCCAATAATACACAGGGAATTTCTACACAAGAAAAACTCTTGGAAGCTGGCATAGCGTGCAATACTCCCATTGCTAGTCCATTTAGACCTCCATCATCCTTTATACCATTGATGCCAAGGGATGCAATCGATGTGTTTAGTGATTGCATGATAGAGGACTTAAAGAAGTTGAATTGTGAGGTCATGCAACAAAATAGACAACGTAATCAAGCTGAAATCCAATACACTAAACTCATCCAAAAGTTACAAAAACATACAGAGGTCATTATTAACAAAGCAGATAAAGGGGGAAATATTGTTTTATGGCCTCGGTCAATGTATATGGAAGAAGCTGAGTTGCACCTCAAAGATCTTAATTGTTATCGTAAAGCCAGATTCCAAGATTTAAGATTGAATAAAGAATTTGTCTTCAGTGAGTTGGCACGATGGAAACGTTCAGGATTATTATCTAAGAATGAATACAGTTTTCTGAAAAACGAGCATCCTATGACTCCTTTTCTTTATTTTATTCCTAAGATACATAAAAATGTGGTTCCAGTCCCCGGCAGGCCTATTATTTCGGCCCAAAAAAGTCTATTGGAGGCAATGTCGAAATACGTTGATCATTTTCTGCATGAATTTGTTGAAAACTTGCCTTCTTTCATCAAAGATACGGGACATTTTTTATGTAAAATGAAAACTGTTAAATGGGATGAGGAATGTTTACTAATTGTGATGGACATTAGCTCATTGTACACCAGTATTCATCATAGTGATGGTATTAATGCTATACGCTATTACTTGGATAAAAGAAACATACACATGTATGAACATAACAAAATGTTAATTAAAATGATTGAGATCTGCCTAACCCGCAACTATTTCCTTTTTAATAAGGAAATTTTTCAACAACTACGCGGTGTGGCGATGGGAGCATGCTTCTCCCCCAGCTACGCGTGTTTACACGTGGGCTGGTGGGAGGAGCATGTACTGAGAGGTACCCACCAAAAAAGTTTTGATCAACATGTGCTTCACTGGTGGAGATTTATAGATGATGTCTGTCTAATCTGGAAAGGTTCAATAGAAACAGCTGAAAACTTTATTAAAACCCTGAACGATAACACCCTTAATTTGAAATTCACATCGGAGATTAGTAAAGAAAAAGTTCAATTCTTAGATGTAGAAATCTATATAAAAGAAAATAAAATTCAGACTAGACTATATAGAAAGTTAACAGCGGGAAATTCGATCCTCCACGCTAAAAGTGCACATCCTAGACATCTTATACGTAGTATTCCCTATGGTGAATTTTTAAGAATTAAAAGGATCTGTAGCCATGATGATGACCGAAAAAACTGTCAAACAGAAGCCTTTAAGAGATTTTTAAATAGGGGATATAAAGAAGAGGAATTGACCAAAGCACAAGACAAAGCTAACAAAACTGGTCACCCGTCTGAAACTGGTGAAACCCCTATTACAGTTGTGCAAATTGAAGAAGAGACAGGTATGACCATCACTGAGTCAAGTAACAAAATAAGATTGATAACTAACTTTTGTAGACAAGAGAGAAAAGTCCGCAAAATCTTATATAAAAATTGGCCAATTGTTAAATCAGACATGACTCTGTCAAGGATCTTGCCAGTACTTCCGAATCTCACTTTTAGAAGAGCACCCTCTATGAGGGATGCCCTTGTTAAAAATAGCCCTGAGGTTATAACCTCTAACACCTGGCTATCAGCAAGATCCGGATTTTTTAAATGTAGTTCATGTCGTGCTTGTAAATTTGGCAAAAACACTTCAGAATATGTTACAGCTTTTAACTCTGAACCGATTAAAATACAAGGACACTACACCTGTAGAACGGATTATGCAATATACGTTTTAGAGTGCACTTGTCATCTACAATATGTAGAAAGCACCAAATTGCAAGTATTTAACCGGATTCTGCAACACCTCAGGGCAGTGGTCAACTCAGATCCGAGCTACCCAGTAGCGAGACACTTGAAACTGGTGCACAATAACGAGCTAAATGATCTGAAATATTTTGTTATCTGCTCAGTGCCCAAAAACTTCAGGGGAGGCAACAGAGAAAAAAGATTACGACAAGTAGAATCTGAATTCATTATGCTACTTGATTCGAAAATGCCCAATGGACTTAATAACAGTGATGATTTGTACAATTTTTTATAGGATAATGGGTTTTATAAAATGGTCTCATCATTGACAAGTAGCCGGTAATTTTAGTCTAAATTTTATCTACATTGACTGGGAATATTGCCGAAAACTCAAATCTAGAGACTTGTCTAGTTTAACTTCAATAATTGGTTTTATGATCTATAGTTAATATATTTATATATTTATGTATTTTAATGAGTAAATGTATCACAGACAATATTATGACAGGTTTGGTGATAGTCCCATTGTACTTGGTTTTATCTGACACTCGGATTTTATTAAGTTTTATGGGATATAGTTACCGGCAGATTGTACTTAACTGTAGATAAACTATTTATTATTTAATTCAATTATTGTATTGGCCAGATTTTTAGGTTTGAGTGTCTTGTCATATTAAGATATATTTTATGATATCCTCCTGTTTTTCTTTATTAGATCTACCCGATGACTCATTCTTGGAACATAACAAAGGAACTCGATATTATATAAAAATGCTTGAAACTTATGATTTAAAACAAAGGAAAAAGACTTTTTTTCAAGGGCACTTTACAAATACGCTGCTACCCTTTGTATTTATACTGTTATTCAATGTGTAAATATATTTTCTGAACTTTTTTTTGCACTTGCACATATGCACTTTATTCTTCAATTAGTTGGCACTTTTTAATGTACTGTCAAAATCGTATTATGAGAAAAAAATATATTTTCAGTGCTCAGAATTTTAATGAGGGTGATAACTACAAAAAGATTATACTATGTACTCATATAGAAGATATAAACGAATGAAGATTAATTTCAGAACACTTTATTTGTAATAGGAGCACCATGCTTTGATTCTGTATTCCATTGTGGATTATATATATTCTTTTATGTGGTATTTGTTCTACACAATTGTATTTGAGCAATATGGCCCTTTAAATAATTTTTGAGCACTAGGTTTATCTAAACCAATGAGAAGAGCAGTAATATGTGCCTATCTTGTCTTTCACTATATATTTGCACTGATAGGTCCTGCACGTCATGTGATCAAGGCTGCCGTGGGGCAGTCGAAACGCGTGAGGCTGGGCACTTGCATTGAATAGCTACGTTTTTATCTGCAACAAAATAAAGGAAAACTTGTTCTCCTCGAGTGTGGTCCGTACCTGTTTCTTGCGCCCGTGACTGGGTTAGCTCAGGATTGTGGATTCCATATATATATATATATATATATATATATATATATATATATATGAACGAAGTTCGCCGCCAACAATAGCCTCACACGGACCAAAGGACGAAGAGCGGACCAACAAGAGTCAGTGCGAATCCAATTTTATTTCGTGCCAAGCAAGTCTGCCATTACGCGTTTCGACCCCCACTCAGGTCTTGATCACATGACGCATTGCGTAATCAAAGAGCGACATTTGAAGAGATAAGTGCAAGGATGTGACGACACAAAGTCAAAGTGCAAGTGCATGGTAACTGCAAAGTTACTTAAAGCAGCGTATAACATTCAATTGTATGTGCAAACTTCACGCATTAAAACACAGTCAATAAATATATAAAAGTGTATAAATATATAAATATGCTGGTAAATGCTAAAACAATTGTTGTAAAATCTCAGTATGTTAAAAAAAAGCAACATGTATGGTTGGTTCTGTGGTTGGCAAAATTGCTCCATAGTTGTGGCAGATAAAGACAACATAGCAATTAAAATCTAGTATGATGTGCCAATTGGTACTGCATACAGCTAAAAATGCCTACGCATATTTCGTAAATGTGTCTATCTGCGTCTTTTTTATTCTCAACCACAATGATTTTTTTATATTTGTAAATGCTGTTAATGCGTAAATTCATCTATGCTGCTTTATATGCTATGCATTCATGCCCAAGTGGGCCTTCTTGTACTTGTGTCTATCATACAATATCCCAATATTGAAATCACTTAGTCGATCTTAAATATGTGCAAAATAGGTGCAAGAAGTAAGTAACTAAAAAAATATAAAAAGAAGGGGAACAAATCCCTATACAAAAACCTTAAAGTATTTTCAGGAGAAGATAAGCCTATACATTCAAATTCAAGTTCAAAGAAATAATAAATATTTACATTGTGAATCATATATACAAGAAGCAGCTGATATAAACATACAGTATAAATGTGAGCCATCATTTGATTTTGAAGTCCAACCTTACAGAATTCTCAGAGACATGTGTGGAAATCTTCGCTGGCATTTAATCCCAAAGGATGTTTCGTATCTAACTCTAAAATGTAACGGGTTTCAAGTAAGCGCAATTTGGCTTCTCGATTACCCCCACGTTTAAGTGGTAATATTGTATCAATTACATAATACTGAGATAAATGGGATTGCTATCATGCTTTTGCTCAAAATGCCTAGCGACTGGGTAAGCCTGATCTTTGCTGTTGATTGCTCTTATGTGCTGGAGTAACCTCTTATAGGCCGGAAGTTTAGTACTCCCAACATATTTCAGCCCACAGGGACACTCCAGCACATACACAGCAAATTCCGTTTTGCATGTTAGCCTCTTGTTAATCATGATAGGGTCTTGCTTAAATGAACTGCAATATTGGGTTTTGTTGCAGCCAAATTGGCATGCTTTGCACGTAGGACATTTCCTAAAGCCCTTACACTGCGCCAACCAAATGTTGGGAGCTACCAACTCAGGGCTATTCCTCACCAGGATGCTGCTCATTGACGACGGTGCTTTTCTGAAAGTCAATGCTGGTTTTGCTGGAACTAACATACCAATGACTGGATCCCCCTGTATCAGATTCCAGTTCCGGTAAAAGATTTTCCTAAGTTCCTGATGCTGATTGTTGAATGTTAAAATACCCCTGGGTTGTAATGTAGTATCTGCCGAATTATCAGCTGACACCTTTAATTTGGGGGTGAGTGCCTCCCTTCTAGATAAGTTCTTAACTTTCCTGATGGCACTGTCAATAATCTTATTGGCATAGCCCCTAGCCAAAAATCTCTGCCTGCATGCTTCCTGTGCAATCTCACATTCCAGGTCTGTGCTGCAGATCCGCCTAATACGCAGCATCTCACCATATGGGATGCTGCGTATTAGATGATGCGGATGGTGGCTAGTTGCATGCAGGACCGTATTGCCTGCTGTCGGCTTTCTGAACAGTCTAGTAGCCAAATCTTCTCGATCTACATAGACCTCTACATCTAAGAAACAAACTGACACGGTACTGATGGTTGATGTGAATTGAAGATTAAAGCAGTTGTCATTCAGTGAATTTACAAAATCTTTGGCACCTAACTCCGTACCCCTCCAAATCAAAAATAGATCATCAATATATCGCAGATATACAATTGCATGTTCATCCATAATCTCTCTGTTCTCTCCCCATAGGACCTGCTCCTCCCACAGCCCCATATGTAAACAGGCATAGCTGGGGGAGAAGCAGGCCCCCATTGCGACTCATCTGATCTGCTGATAAATCTGATTATTGAATAGAAAGAAATTTTGTTCCAAGCATCCCTGTATCATGTCAAATGTCATCTTATTATGCAAAGAATAGTTCTTTGGACGTAAATTCAAGTAGTGTTCTATAGCTTTGAGGCCATCAAGGTGCCTGATAGAGGTATATAGAGATGTTACATCTAAAGTGATTAGGAACATATCAGGACTCCATGTCACATGTTCAATTTTCCGTAGAAAATCCGAGGTGTCCTGAACGTAGGATGCCAATCCTTTGACCCAATCTTGTAAAAAGAAGTCTACATATTTAGAAGTATTCTCCATTATACTATCGATGGCAGAAATGATGGGTCTTCTGGGTGGTTTGTCGCTACATTTATGGATTTTCTGTATCAAATAGAGGGTAGGGATGACCGGATGTTCCTTTTTCAAAAAACGATATTCGTCGTTAGTGATTAATCCTGCACTTTTACAAGCTAATAGTTTATGATAATTTTCATTCCAAGCCGTTCTGACAAAATGAATGTTGCTTTTTCTGTAACACGCCAGATCTGCCAGATGTTGCGTGGCTTCCTCCAAATAAAGTTGTCTTGGCCATAGTACTACATTTCCGCCCTTGTCTGCTTGCCTCACAATGATGTTGTTGTCGGATTGTAGTTTCTTCATTAGCTGTTTATAACAAACATTTTGTTTGTGTATACTATGGCAAGCACTGTTGGTTGCAAAGTACAACTTTTTCAGATCTCTGATAACTAGATCATGATAAGTATCTAAATTATCATGTAGCATGGTCGGCTGGAAAACAGATTTAGGTTTAAAAGGAGTGGTGCAGGACCCTCTATTGATCAATGGTTCTTGGTCCATGATAGATATTTTATGTTCCAGTTCATTTTGAAGGGACCAGGCATCCTGAAATAGACTGTAGTCTCCAGCTGTCAACAATGTCGGACGCGCAGTAGATCCCTCCGTGATGGCTGCTGTTTTCTTTTTAGGTCGTAGTAAATGGAATTTGTTGAGTTTCAATTTCCTCACAAACTTGAACGTGTCCATGCGGACATCCGCATAATTGAAATTACACGGTGGGCTATACGATACACCTAATCCCGAAATCCGCTTCTCTGCTGGAGTTAACTGCAGATTGGTAAGGTTAACTACTGCTTCGATGCTTGCACCTGAGCTTGCTTGCGACTGTGAAATCGATTCCATCTGCCCCTCGATGGTTTTTTGCCAGCATCTTTGCCTTCTTTTGTGGCATTTTCTTCTCTCACTGCGTTTGAAGTTGAGTTTTTTGTTACTCTGCCATGCCAAGTGTTCCCCATGGCCTCAGAGTGTCCCTTCTGTCCTGACACAGGCAGTCCACTTCCTGTGCCAGAGACAATTTGGTAAACCCCAAGGTATGTGCCCTTGAAGTATCTCCCTCGGGTTCACTTTCGGCAGCCAAACTTAAATCCGAAATTGAGGTAGATGCTGTGGTGACATTACTGGTATTTCTTTGAAGCGGTCTGTTTGCCCTTGCTTTGACTGCGTCATATCTACGGGCAAATGTGAACACTTGCCCGTTTTGATAGTCTGCCTTGTCTCTCTCAAAGTTTAAAGTTTTGCGCCTCTTGATAATATCTTCATCTTTGCTTAGACGGGCCAACATATCTTCCCTCATTTTTATGGTGTGCTCCGTTTGTTCCAGTTTGCCAATTTCTACCTCCAATTCTTCTACCTGGGCGTGTAACTTGGCGCGGTCACTCTCCGCATATTTTACCAATATCGCCATGAGTTTGCTGGACGATTCCAAATTTGTTTCGGCCCATTCAGTGAGCATAGCAGGGTCAGAGTTCTCATAGCTTGGGGCTAGAGTGATTCTCAGACCCCTCTGCACTCTCCCAACCTCCAGGTAGCGGGACAATGATTTGTGCTCCCACCACTTGGACTGTTCCGAGCGCATTAATTTTTCAAGTTTCTTGAACATATCTCTGGCGGTAGGACTTCCTGATGACATAACGCCTGTATGTACAGCAGCTGTGGCCCCCCCAGCCGGGGAGTCATTGAACATTGAAGTGGCCGCCTCCTCACGATTGCGCAAAGCGTCGGCAGACATCGTTGCTTAAAAGATATATATATGCCAGTAGGTAGTTATGGTTAGAACCTATTTTCCATAGGAAATCCGCAACATTCTATGTGGAGTAACTTTGGCTCCCGTTAATAAATCTTCGCGAAATTTTCTAAACTTTTGGCCAGCTCTGGTCCGCTCCTATCCTGAAAGTCTCGAGATGATTTGTGTGGTGGGGGCTGAGAAAAAAGGGGGTCCCAAAATGTTTTTCCCCATGCAATTTCCCATAGGACCTTTAGCTGCAGCGACAGCTCGAACGGAATTACACCAAATTTGGCAGAAAGGTAGACCTTGGTTCAGAGTCGTGCCTTTTGCTTAAATGGTGTAAATCCGTTGAGTAGTTCCTGAGAAAATCAATATCAAAATCACATATATATCTGGGTGGAGCCTAACCACACATCTCATAGTGAGATCTGATTGGCTGTCAGTACTTCATCCAAGAAGTGTTGGCAGCCATCTTGGGACTAATATACATGATAGCACCACATTAAAAAGCATTACAGTTAATAGAAGGTTATAAGACTTTAGTTACATTATAAATAATTTGTTGATGGTACCATACTCATTGTAGGAATTGTGGTGTGTTCTAAGGTGATTTTACCATGTGAAAAAGCCTTCTACTGTGATATCATGAATCATGTTTGAGAGAAAACTATTTTCTCATGCTTTTCCCACAGAGGTTTGGAAGGTGATCTTTAAGCTAAACTGAGAGCATATTTTCTGTAAATTCACATTATCTTTCTCAGTCATGTGAGAATTAAGTCTGACATTCTCAGTAAACATGTACATCCAACAAGGGCAGAGACTGTCAGTTGATTCATTTGTGTTCTACTGCAGCTTCCCAGAGTGTTCTAAAGAACAACTAGAGCGCTAACAGTCCTACTTATGACAAACGTATTACACACCTGAAGCCATCTTGATTGGAATAAAGTGGTAACTCTTAAAACATTTCATTTAAAAATGAACAAAATGAGGGGGTTCATTTTGCCATAGAAAGTATGATTGATTAGTGCTGCAGAAAGAAATATTAGGGCACATTTTGAGTGATTTCTCATATCTTCTTCTATTTCATAAAAAAATTCTGACATGCAGACTGAAACATACCAGCAACAGACTTCCATGGTGAGCAGTAGCTTTACTACAGTGATCTAATGAGCAACTAGAGTGCTAACATTCTGAATTTATGGCAAGTGTGTTACAGATCTGAATGCCTTCTTGATGGAATCAAAGTCAAAAACTGAAAGTATTTCCTACTGTGGAGACTGTAGTAAATGAGGAAATTAGGAAACTTCATAACAAATAAGTCTCCCAAGATGGCCACCAGAGACAAAAGAGCCCAAATGTAGCACAAATATCACCCAGATGTAGCCCAAGTAAAGCCCAATGACAGAATGTCCCAGAGTGATCTAAAAAAACAACTAGAGCGCTAACAGTCTTACTGATGACAAAAGTATGGCAGACCTGAAGCCATTTTGAATGGAATAAAGTGGTAACACTTAAAACATTTAATTTGCAAAGGAACAAAATGAGGGGGTTCATTTTGCCATAGAAATTATGATTAGTGCTGCAGAAAGAAAAATTAGGGTACATTTTGACTTCTCAAATCCTCTTCTATTTCATAAAAAAATTCTGACATGCAGACTGAAACATGCACTTTGAATACCACCAGCAGACTTCCCCGGTGAGCAGTAGCTTTACTACAGTGATCTAATGTGCAACTAGAGTGCTACCATTCAGAATTTATGGCAAATGTGTGACACATCGGAATGCCTTCTTGATGGAACCAAAGTAAAAAACTGAAAGTATTTCCTACTGAGGAGACTGCAGTAAATGAGGAAATTAGGAAACTTCATAACAAATAAGTCTCCCAAGATGGCCACCAGAGACAAAAGAGCCCAAATGTAGCCCAAATATCACCCAGATGTAGCCCAAGTATAGCCCGATGACAGAATGTCCCAGAGTGTTCTTAAGAACAACTAGAGCGCTTACTATCTTACTTATGACAAAAGTATGGCACACCTGAAGCCATCTTGATTGGAATAAACTGGTAACACTTAAAATATTTAATTTAAAAAGGAACACAATGAGGGGGTTAATTTTGCCATAGAATTTATGATTAGTGCTGAAGAAAGAAAAATGACGGCACATTTTGAGTGACTTCTCAAATCCTCTTTTGTTTCATTAAAAAATTCAGACATGCAGACTGAAACATGCACTTTTAATACCAGCAGCAGACTTCCGTGGTGAGCAGTAGCTTTACTACAGAGATCTAATGAGTAACTAGAGTGCTAACATTCAGAATTTATGGCAAATGTGTGACATATCTGAATACCTTCTTGGAGGAATCAAAGTAAAAAACTGAAAGCATTTCCTACTGAGGAGACTGCCGTAAATGAGGAAACTAGGAAACTTAATAACAAATAAATCTAACAAGATGGTCACCAGAGACAAAAGAGCCCAAATGCAGCACACATATCACCCAGATGTATCCCACATGTAGCCCAATGACAGAAGTGTGCAAAACACTTTTTTTTGTTTTTGCAGTTTTATATAGTGCAGACTTGTCAGGTATTGGAGTGCTTTACATGAGCATTGGTTACATCACACAAGATCAAATTCATTTTGGTTGTAGACATGGGGAGATTACGTGATTTGACCAGAATCACAGAAGGTTGAGCTGAAGCAGAAACTCCAACCTGGTTCCCCAGTTGCAAAGTCTGCAACTCTGGAAGTAACACCACATCCTCTCCCCTAAGTGCAACATTTAATCAAGTGGTCGACTGGATAAAATAACATAAAGATAAAAAATAATTTAAAAGTGCTTTGTCGCTATTTGAAAACTCAGAAAATATGTCCTCATTTTAGTTTTTTAGAGCACTAACCATAATTTTTATGCAAATAAGACCCTCTCATATATGTAATTTCGAAAGGAAATGCTCTAGGTATTACAGTTTTGATTACATCAAGATGACGTCAGGCGTTCCACACTTTTTTAATAAATATAGAATGTTAGCAATCTAGTTGTTCATTAGGATACTGTTGAGAGGCAGAGGCCAGGGGCACGGACTCTGAAAATTGAAGGCAGGTAGGAGGGTGCAGAGGCAACAAGTTGACCACACTGGGCAGGCAGGAAGGGTAGTGACAGCACAACAGACTATGGAGGGCAGTGGAAAGAGGGACAGGGGCAACAAACCAACAATACATTACTGGCAAGAGAGGCTGTGGCAATATAATAGACCATTGTGGGCAGAAGGAAGAGTAAGTAGTAGTACAACCATACATGCCAACAGACCCGATTCAGCCAGGAAACGTCCAATGTTTTTAAGCTCAAATGGGCTTTATTTGATCTGTCTCTGTTTACAATCTCCTCTTTTTCAATGTAACTCAAAGGGGAAAATCAATACCCCAGTTTTTTTTCAAAATCTCCCTCTTACCAAGTTCAAAATGTTCGCAATTATGGTACATTGGATCATGGAAGGCAGGAGGAATTGGGGTAGGGACATGGACTCGGATAACAGAGGACAGGAGGGACATGGAGAGGTGCACGAAACTGACCCTACAGGGCAGGCATCAGGGTTTGCAGCAGCACAATACACCACACAGGGCATGCAGGACGGGAGTGCAGCACAACAATCCATAGAAAGCAATAGGGAGGGGACAGGACCATGCACATGGAAAACAGAGAACAGAGGGGAAAGAGGCAATGGTAGCTAGCTGACCATAATCGACAGACAGGAGAGAAAGCTGCAGCATAACAGACCATAAAGGGCAGAAGGGATGGATCATAGGCATTACAATGCAAAAGACAAGCCAGGAGGGAGGGAATAGGGGTCTGCACATGGAAACAGAGGGCTGGGGGCGAGGGGGCAGGGCAGGAGCAGCAAGATGACCATGGAGGTCAGGCAGGATGGGCACTAGAAACAAGACACACCATGGAAAGCAAGAGTGAGACTATGATGGCATAAACACAGACCATAGAGGGAAGGTGGGAGTGGGTAAGGGGCAGCTAGCTGGCCACACAAGGAAGGTGAGAGGGGCCGTGGCAGCACAGAAGACCATGCATGGCAAGCGGGAGGGTTAGTGGCAGCACAATGGCTATGATGGGCAAGAAGGAGGGTGCAGGGGCATCCACAAAGGACCATGGAGGATAGAAGGGAGGGTCAGGACCTGGGCACAGACAAGAGAGTTCAGGGGAAGGGGCCTCACAACAGACCGCGCGGGGCAGGCAGGAGGAGCAGTTACAGCACAACAGACCAGGGAGGGCAGAAGGGTGCGGCAGTAAAATGGACCATGGAGGACAGAAGGAAGGGGATAGGGGCATGGCATGTGGACAGGCAGGGTGGAGATGGTAGGGACAGGTTACAGTCATCTGACAATTCTAGGCAGGTGGGAGGGGAGTGGCAGCTCAACAGAACACTCAGAGTAGATAGGAGTGGCAGGTCCATGGAACATGGTGGGCAAAAAGGATGGAGCAGGGGCATACACAAAGACATCGGAGGGCAGAGGGAAGGAGAATAGGGGCAGCAAGCTAAGCACAGAGGCTAAGCAGGAGGTCAATGATGGGGCATAGAATTGGGCAATGGAGGGCAGGAGGAGTGGACTGGTACATCATGCTAAATGGAGGGCAGTGGCAGCACATCAGACCATGCATGGCAGGAGGGAGGAGGCTAGTCCATGGATTCAGACAACAGAGGATAGGGAGGAGGTGGATGGGGCAGCAAGCTAACTGTTCAGAGAAGGTGGGTTTTAGGAACTTTATTGTTTTTAAAATGCGTGTCTGTGCAAACTACTTAAAATATGAGCAAGTATGCAGCAAAATCTCACTTTTATTCAGGAAGAAGAGGATGTTTGTGACTGTGACTCCAGGATCACTTGGCAGAAACACCCCCTGACCCTCCACCCCCATCACAAAATGTAATGCCCGTGAAAAGGGTAGGTGAACCCAGTGTTATATAGAGAACATAGTCCTGAGAGCACGTTTGAAAATGAAAACTAGATATAGTGTATGGCATAAACTATGCACCAAAAAGTATGATATAAGATGAACCGGGGCGTGAACTATAATATGCAATACATTGTGCACAATGACAGATTCTTTGGAGAGCGCAAGATAGCACAGGCACTAGCGCGTGCTATGCGATATGCGCCTAAGAGTGTAATATGCACAGGGCAGTGTTGTGTAACCTAACTAGTCTCTAAAGTTGTAATATAAAATATGTGCTGGGGAGTGTAACATTGCATATGCCCTGTGACAAAGATATGGATCCCAGATTGTAATATGTATGGCATAGCAGTTCACATGCACTGTGTGTGGTTGTGATTTGCGGGAGACTATCAAATATTTGGAGGATTACTGTTCGTTAGGTGGTTCACGGTAGCCAGATGCTTTACCGGGCTCCGTGATCACGCTTGATTTTAAAAACGATTTTAATATTAAATTGTGCATTTCAACTGTACTCTGCCTGTTAACCCCCTTTTTTGTTGTGCAGGTTGATTTCATGTGTATATACTCACTGGGCTTTCAGTTGCGCATTTGCTCTGATCTGTCTCGTGGCTGGCGATCATAGCGCTGCCCGGGACCTGACTTTGGCCGCCATCTTGGGTGAGGACCCTGTAGTGGAAGCGAGGCGAGCGGACTAGCGCTCGGCCCCTCCCGCCCTCAGCCCTATAAAAGCCTTTCTTGCACTTTAGTTCATTGATAGACGTTCACGGTAGCCAGATGCTTTACCGGGCTCCGTGATCACGCTTGATTTTAAAAACGATTTTAATATTGAATTGTGCATTTCAACTGTACTCTGCCTGTTAACCCCCTTTTTTGTTGTGCAGGTTGATTTCATGTGTATATACTCACTGGGCTTTCAATTGCGCATTTGCTCTGATCTGTCTCGTGGCTGGCGATCATAGCGCTGCCCGGGACCTGACTTTGGCCGCCATCTTGGGTGAGGAGCCTGTAGTGGAAGCGAGGCGAGCGGACTAGCGCTCGGCCCCTCCCGCCCTCAGCCCTATAAAATGGCCCTCCTTCTTCGGAAGCGCAGCGGACGAGCGCAGCGGGCGCGACGTAGGCGCGCCTGAGTTGCGCCTGAGTTAAGCCCGTCTGCGCCCGTCCGTGGCCTGACGGGCCCAGGGCCCTGGAATGCTGCTCCCGGATCCACTTATTCAGCTGCCTCACTCAGAGCGCTGCAGCATCCTCCCTGTGCCCTCTCTTCTATAACCTGGGATCGCCTAGTATCGTTTGGCATCTCGGCTGATACGCCTTCACCACGACTCACACATCAGGCTCTGTGCGCCACGTCTTCGCCTGAGTCCTGCATCCGTATACTCTATCTCAATACACGCTCCCTTCCCCAACATCACTCCGATATATTTCTTCTCCTGACAGCTGAGAACCCTGATGTCCTGCTGCTCACCGAGACCTGGCTGTCTGTTTCCTCCCTCCCTGATATTCTGGCAGCCTTGCCCCCTAGCTATTATATGTTGAATGCTAACCGGCCTACAGCCCACCGCGGCGGAGGAGTGGCAGCAATTATACGCAAAGATCTTAAATTTATTGCGTCTTCCTCGCTTTGCCTCCCTGAGGTTGAGAATCTCGTCATCAGCCTCGCTTCTGAGGCTGGAGCCCTGACTCTCGTTGTTCTGTACCGCCCCCCTACATCCATGCCTCTGTTTCCTGCAGCTCTCTGTGAACAGCTTGCTGCTCTGTTGACTGCTTCCTCTCGCATTGCCATGTTTGGCGACTTTAATTACTGGTATGACCAGGCTAACGCCGGCCCCCACGCTTCTGAATTGTTTGAGACACTCCTCAGCTTAAATCTGACCCAGCATGTCACCACTCCCACTCATATTTGGGGTCACATCTTGGATCACATCTGGACGCTGGGGGTATCACTCTCTGGCCCGATTGTTTCTCCATGCGTCTGGTCAGATCACTCGTTGATCGAGTCCTCCATTTTGGTGAAGGGCTTGGCTAGACTCCCGCCTTTAGACGGCGGGACTGCCAGGAAATGGAATGCGCTTGACTTCCCTGCTTTTCTTTCATTTCTTGCTGAGACTCAACCTCTCTCCAGTGACAGCTTAGACATTAATGCTCTGGATGCCAATATTACCAACTGGCTTACAATGGCTAGCGACCAATTTGCCCCCCTCTCTCGGTTTCCCCGCTCCCGACACAGTAATTCTCATAAATGGTTCAATTCAGCTCTGAAATCTCAACATCTCGAGCTACGTCAAGCGGAGCGTAGGTGGAGACGCAATTATCTGAGCGCCGACAGGGCGATGTACGTCCTTGCATGTAAGGAATATAAAAAAGCCATTACCACCACCAAGGCTGCTTTTGTCTCTAAGAGAATACTAACTGCCCCTAATAAATCTAAAGAGATATTCAAGGTTCTGGCTGAACTGACATCTGATGCCAGGACACTCCCCAACCAGGCCCCCTCTGCTGAGGCATGCAATGCCTTGAATTCTTTTTTCATCGATAAGATCTCGGTAATCAAAAATTCTATTCCTTATTCTCCCTCTACGGCTATTGTCGCAGCCCCCTCTATTAACACTTCTACCTTGACCTGTTTTCCGACTCTTGATCCTGACTCCTTAGCCAAATTGGCCACGCGCGTGAAATCCGGCTCCCCCAAGGATTGCTGCCCCCCTACTGTGTTCCACGAGATCTGTCGCACTCTCCCGCATAGTGTTTTACCCCTACTTAATGCTTCCCTCAGCTCCGGAATAGTTTCCAGGTCGTTCAAGGAGGCTATCCTAGTGCCTCTGTTGAAAAAGCCTGGCGCGGACCCTGGGGTCCTCGCAAACTATCGGCCTATTTCCCTCCTGCCCTACCTGTCTAAGATCTTGGAGGCACATGTCACCATTTGCCTCTCGCAATTCATTGAGGAATCCAACTTTTTAGAATTAAATCAAGCCGGCTTTAGACCTCTCCACTCCACCGAGACGGTCATCCTTGCCGTGATGGACAACCTCAGAAACAATGCTGACAGAGGCTCCCCCCAGGCATTGGTCCTTCTGGATTTGTCGGCAGCATTCGACACGGTGGATCATGCCATCTTACTCCACCGTGTCGAGTCAGCTGGAATCCGTGGGGTCGCTCTGACCTGGGTCAGGTCCTTCCTCGAGGGAAGATCTCAAGCTGTCAAACTGGGCCCTTTCAGAGCCACCAGCGTTCCGTCACCTTGCGGCGTCCCCCAAGGTTCTTCTCTGTCTCCTCTCCTTTTTAATCTGTATCTCCAACCCCTTATCCATTCTCTGGGTAAGGGGGACGTCACCGTGTTCAACTACGCGGATGACTTACAAATTATTTTTCCCCTTACTTCCCCTGATGCTATTGTTAACTTCCAGGCAGTCATGATACACATCCAGCATTGGATGAATCAAAACCAACTAAAGCTTAATCCTGGGAAAACTGAGCTCCTCCTTCCTGGGAGGAGCGCCTCCCTCTGGGGCCCTCAGTTCTGGCCCTCTGAGCTCGGCCCTTCGCCTCTCCCAGCTGACCGTGTAAAGAGTCTGGGGGTCATTATCGACTCTGAGCTCAATCTCAAGGCCCAGGTGAGCGCTGTAACTTCCACTTGTATGTTTCAGCTCTACAGAATACGGAAAGTTGCCCACCTCTTGACCCCGGAAGCCTTACTACAGGTCATAATAGCACTGGTGATGTCCCGTCTGGATTTCTCCAATTCCCTTTACCTCGGCCTCCCAAAATCCTTGCTGTCCAGGCTACAGATTATTCAAAACCAGGCTTCTAGACTCGCCTTCAAGATTCCAAGATGGCAGTCGGCTAGACCTTTGCTCCATCAATTACACTGGCTGCCTATCAGTGAAAGAATAGCCTTTAAGATCTGCTGCCTGGTTTTCAAAGCCCAGACTGGTTCCTCTCCGGCTTTTGTGAAGTCCTTGGTTACCTCTTACTGTCCCTCTCGTACCCTGAGGTCCACTCATCTCCAGCTTCTGGTTACCCCCCGCGTCAAATTTTCTAGGTTAGGTGGACGCAGTTTTTCCCACCTGGCACCTAAGTTGTGGAATTCTCTCCCACTTTCCCTTAAGACTGAGTCTTGTCTTCTGCCTTTCAGGAAACTTCTGAAAACTCTGCTCTTTTCACATCCCCGTTAAGTTTCTCCTGCTCTGCCTTGGTAGTCTATCAGCGCCAGGAAACCTATGGTTACAGTGCGCTCAATAAATTCCCCTTAACATTAACATTAACATTAACATAGCGCTGTGCCTTATAACATAGGCATCGAGGAAGGCACGTTAGATGGGGCAATATAACCTGTGCGAAGGCATGTGTGACATGCAATATTCACGGGGTGGTGTTACAAAGCACATGGCCTAGAGAGTATCATAGCATACGCACTAGCTGGTGGAATACAACACAGAGGTGTGTGGCACTCGACGGGCACTGGTGGGTGTAACACAGCATTGGGCTCAGACAGGAGCGCGCTGTGACTCTCAAGTGAGGTTTGTCTCCTTTCCAGAGAGTAAAATAAAAAGTATTACATATCCGGAGGTGGATGTGTGTTTTATTAACCGTGAGGGGGGTTTCTTGCATAGTTTTTGTCGAATTTTGTCGAATCCCCTTTGAATGGCTTGGTGTGCGTGTGGGTTAAATGTGCCCGTCAATAGCTACCCATGTTAGTATAAATAAACGACAAGGGTGTCTACTTGGAGAGTACCCACCGGTGGGGGCGCCGTGATTAGGCACGGTAGGCCGTCAGACACATCAGAGCTTCACTAGCGGTGTAAATACATTCCACATGGATTCATTGTATGCATAGTCACCTTTTAATCAATATCACGCAAATCGTCATGGTGATAGGTACATACGGTTTGTCCAGCATGTCCTAGGTGTTTCTATAATTATATATAAAAAAATAAAAAACAAAGGCCGGCCCCGGGGGATTGGGTCCTCGGGCCATAAGTGGCCTGAGGAGGGGGGCAACGCAGCCCCCTCCTAAAGATTTTTTTTTAAAAGGCCATGCCCCGGGGTTTGGGGTCCCCGGGGCCGATTAAGGCCATGTGAGAGGGGTCACGCAGCCCCCTGCCGAATTTTTGTTTTCCCCAAAAAAATATTAGGGGGCAGGCCCTGGGGGATGGGGTCCCCAGGGCCAATAAATTAGAAAAAGAAGGGGGACCACACAGCCCCCCTTCTTAAAAAAATAAAATAAATAAAAGACCGGCATTGCACCGGAGGCCACGCCCCCTCCTTGCAGCACTCTGCAAATGTGCCCCCTGGCCAGTTGTAAGTTGGGGAATTAATTCCCCTTCAATACTGACGGTCCCTGAGGGCCAACTAGCCCAACAGGTATCTCCAGTATGCGCCAGGGAACTGCGTTGCAGACAGGTGTTCTGAGGCCACGCCCTTTCTACACCTCTCTGCAACGCAGCTCTGTGGCGCTTACTGGAGGTACCTAGTGGACTAGTTTGATCCTAGGGACCCTTAGGATTCATGGGGACTTCATCTCTCAACTTAGAACAGCCACAGGTCACTTTTACACAGTAGTGAAGGGAGGGGACGGGGCCTGAGGACGTGTGCAAACACACACTGTGGCGCGTTTTAAGTTGGGGAAATAATTCCCTTTCAATCCTTATTTTTTTTGTTTTTTTGTTTTTGTTTTTTTGTTTGTCCTCATATATACTGCCAGTCTATACTCTAGATGGAAACCCCATATGCCTTTCACATTGTCTACTGATACCGCCCTGGACTCAATGCACGGCAATAGGGGTCGCCCAGAGGTAGGCTGTTTCCTTGTCCCACTCCCCTGTCCTATGATGGGATACCTCAGGGCAGGGACTCGGGGAGCCAACTAGCCCACCAGGTGCTTCCAGTAAGCACCACTGCTCTGCATTACAGAGAGGTGGTGCAGGCCGTTCCCCTTTTTACACCTCTCTGCAATGGCGCTAACTGGACGCAACTAGTGGGCTATTTTGCCCCTAGGGACCCTCAGGATTCAAGGGGACCTAATCTCCCAAATTAAAACGGCCACAGGGCGTGTTTGCACAGTGGGGAAGGGAGGGGACGGGGCCGGAGGTGACATGTGCAAACACGCCGTATGGCGCGTTCTAAGTTGGGGAAATAATTCCCCTTCAATCCTGAGGGCCCCTGGGGGCTAACTAGCCCACCAGGTGCTTCCAGTAAGCGCCACTGAGCTGCGTTGCAGAGAGGTGGTCCAGGCCGTGCCACTTTTTACACCTCTCTGCAACGCAGCTCTTTGGCGCTTACTGGAGGTACCTAGTAGGCTAGTTGGACACTAGGGACCCTCAAATTTCAAATGAACTTAATCTCCCAACTTAAAACGGTCACAGGGCGTGTTTACACAGTGGGGAAGGGAGGGGACGGGGCCTGAGGTGACGTGTGCAAACACGCCCTGTGGTGCATTTTAAGAGGTAGTTTTAATCCCCCTGCCCTATTATATACTAGGGGCTTACAGAGGAGATCATGCTAATCACAGGGGGACCCCAACGCATAGTGTTCCCTAGTGTATGCAGGTCTTTTCACTGTATTCTGAGTGTCTTTTAACATAGCACTGGCTCTAGGACTGGTTAGTCAGACTCAGTTACCACCAGTATCCATCTGAAAAAGTTGAGGGTAAAGGATGATTTTGCAACAAGGCTTCTTTCTGTTCTTCTGTTTGTTATTTCTGCACGTTATCCTTCTTCCTGCACTTTTCTTCGTCTTTGAGGACTTCTGTTGCTTCTTTCTGCATTCCTTTTTTTCTTTCTGTGTGTTTTTTCTTCTTTCTTCACATGTCCTATCTCTGTAGGCATAGTTAGAAATTAGCATTTAAAAAACCTTTGAAATTCACTGAAAAAACCATTGGTTTCAGGCACGTTATAGTTAGGAATTAGCATTTATAAAACATTAGAAATTCACTGAAAAAATGTAAACTATGATAAACAAATTAAATATAATGCCTTACCTGCAACGCGGCTTCCCGCGGCTCCCTCTTCCTCGTTGACAACTTCTTTTCATAAATGCGCATGCGCGTGCACCCGCGCATGCGCATTTCTCGTGAGAAATGTGCATGCGCAGGCGTCCGCACATTTGTGAAAAGAAGTTATCGTCAACGAGGAAGAGGAAGTCCCGGGAATCCGCGCTGCAGGTAAAGCATTTTATTTAATTTTTTTATCGTAGTTTACATTATTTTAAAAGGAGGGCGGGCGGGAAGCGGGTGGCGGGCGGCAGGCAGCTCTACTTCACCCTGGCGTGTGCGTAGCGCTGCCTGCTACGCCTACTTCGTAAACCACGAAGCAGGCAGCGCTACGTACACTCCGTGGGCGAAACAGAGTACTACGCCCGGGGTTACTCATGACATGGTCAGTGACATCACTCATGACATCACTGATGACATCTCAAATGACATCACTGATGACATCACTGATGACATCATCCTTGTGATAGAGTGGCAGACCCCCTCTCACCCTAATATAACCTTTGATACACACATTCAAAAATAGAAACTAAAATTTTCAAAACAATGGACATACCACTACCAGTTACAACAACCTATTCAGTAATTCTAAGATCCACTTACACATCCACTCATTCACCAACAGTCCTATACAGTCGCTCATACATGTACTCACTCATCATATGTACATACACCTATACATCCTGTTACACAACACCACTCATCCATAGAGTTACTCACACACATAGTCACTTGTGCTAATAAACAATCAAACATCCATTTACTTGCATATACAGTTATACACACACCACCACACTTACTTCTACAAAAACTTACACATACTTAGTCTTTTAAACAATCACTTATAGAAACACATACTTATTCATACAGGAACTCTTCCGATCTCTCACTCTCACATATACTCACTTATATGCACCAATAGTCATATATACTAGTTTAAAACATATGTAGTTACTCATAAAAACACTATTGAGACAGTCATTCACTCACTAACACACCCATTCACACACTCATCTACCCATACAGTCCTGCACACATGCTGTCTTCAACACATACAAACAGTGAGTCACTCATTCATGCACCTATACACTACGTAATACCCCCCACCAAACCATACAGACACTCAGACACTCAAACTGATACTCAAAAACCCAACTAATAACCTATATAGACACTCATGTAGCTACTCACCAACCCATGCAGCCACTTATACACAAAGTGAGAGACTGATACAGATATTTACATATTTGAACATTACTCACTAAGCCATGTATTCACTAAGATACACTTAATCAGTCAGTTATACAATCAATTTTTCAAAAACAAATCATATATTTAGACACTTATGTACCCATTTATTCTTCCATCGATCTTGAGATATACATATATAAAACATATTTAATTTTCAGAAAAAAACACATTTACTGGATGATGTCATCAGTGATGTCATCAGTGATGTCATTTGAGATGTCATCAGTGATGTCATGAGTGATGTCACTGACCATGTCATGAGTGATGTAATATGTGACGTCATCAGCAGTGCATTGCGGGCGCACGAGTTATAGTTAGCTGAAATAACTATAACGGGGGAATTTCAATGGTTTTGTACAAGTGAAAAGTCCAGCTAACTATAACGCCCCTGAAACCTATGGTTTTTTCAGTGAATTTCTAAGGTTTTTTAAATGCTGATTCCTAACTATAGTGTGCCCGAAACCTAAGGTTTTTTCAGCGAATATATATATATATATATATATATATATATATATATATATATATATATATATATATATATATATTACCTACTGGCGGTCGCCAGTAGGTAGTTATAGTTAGGACCCCTTTTCCATAGGAAATCCGCAACATTCTATTTTGAATAACTTTGGCGCCGGTCGACGAATCCTAGCGAATTTCTCAAAATAGGTGGGGCGCTACGCTCCGCTCCTACCCTGAAAGTCTCGGGGGGATACGTCAAGCGGGGGCTGAGATAAAAGGGGGGTCCCAAAACGCGTTTTTCCCATGCATTTTTCCATTTGACCTTTAGACAGGGCTACAGCCCGAACGGCTGAACAGAATTACTTGAAATTTGGCAGAGAGGTAGTCCTCAGGTCAAGGAAGTGCCTTTTGTAGGTTTGGTGTAAATCTGTTCAGTAGATTCTGAGAAAATAGCCTTTAAATCAATATATATATTTGAGCCAGCTTACGGTACGCTTACGGTACGCTTACCGTATGCGTACGGTGGCGTGCGCGAGCGCGATTCTGATTGGCTCTTAGATCTTAGTAAACATTCGAATCGGCCGAAACCAGGAAGCGGCGGCCGCCATTTTGTGTGTTTCACTCAGAAAAAAAAGAGTGATAACAAGAAAAGGGGGCAAGGAGGAGAGTTACAGACCCCCTTACATTTGTGAGGGGGTCAAAGAAGGACAGAAAAGTACAAAGAAAACATTAATTGATTTTAAAAAAAATCACGGGGTACGTGTACGGTAAGCTCACCGTACGCGTACGGTAAAAAAAAAAAAAAATGAAATGAAATGCAAATTTAAGTGTTTAGATATTAGGGGGCTCTAAAAAGAGCCGTTGTGTTTATGAAGTGATTTTTTATTGGTACCTACAAGTAAGTACCGATGCAGAGTCTAAGGTTCAAGAGGAAGACTCTGTTCCCTTCATCATTGAAGTGCACACCATCTCCTCTATAAATGTCTCGCATGTCGTAACGCAAGTTGTTGTGGTAAATGGCACCCATACCATAGTCTCGGAGGAAAGCAGAAACAGATTTGTTGACGTGCTTTCTTGCTTTGTCAATTTGCGGACAGAAATGATTGGACCAGTTCCATTTTTGCCTTTGGCATATGTTGGAAAACACAAAGGCAGTTTTTGGGAAAAGAGAAAACAGTTGTGCAAAGGTGTCCTTCATAAGCATTTCCAGACCTACCCCAGTCAAAGTGCCTAGGTCATTGCCACCACAGTGCACTATTATGAGGTCAGGGTGTTGGATTTGCATGAAGGATTTCACCAATGGCATCAATTGGTGCCACTTTAACCCTCTCTGACCAATCCATTTAATGTCTACATTTGGTAAAGCAAGGTCTCTCACCATATCTGTTTTCTCTGCAAACTTTTCACTCCAGAAGACATAGCTGTGCCCTACAATTCACACTGTGAACATCTTTAAAGGAGATCTGGATGCACTCAGGAGGTGTAATTCAGTAGAATGGTAAAAAGAAATGAAAAACAGTTTGGAAATGGAGGCATACATATTTTTTTATAAAAAAAAAGAACTGATTGGCTGTTTCATACCATTCTACACTAAAAACTAGGCTGTATGTGTAAATTTACAGAAGCATGTTTTGTATTGGTACAGAAAAATGTGTTACCAAAGAACAGTACTATGGATTTGCTGTAAGGTTTGAAAAGTCAAGCACTCTTGCTCTGTGGAATTGAAACATTGTTTGGCGAACTTCTGACCTAACTCCACACAGCAGTGTTCCATGAGCTGTTGCTATGGTAGCAGGCAGAAGTCAAGTTGGGGGAAGGGTACTAGGCAGAAGTCAAGTTGGGGGAAGGGTACTTTTGGAAAAGGGTTGGTTTTCAACCAATAGAAATGTGTGATTACATTTGAAAAAAAGGGGGAAGCACTGAGATTTGAAACTTACATGTAGATGTGTGGAAAAATAGAGGGAAACTTTGCCATTATCTGGTTCTGCTGAGAGGAGAGAGGTGTAGAGAACAGAGATCCTGGCTCTGATAATCTGCTGTTTGAGTGCCACATTTCTTTCACAACTAACTAATTTTAAAGGTGAGGTTAGAGTTTGAGAGGAGATGTATATGGTAAATTAAGAAATGAATAATAGAATTGGAATTCCTTTTGTTGAAGTTGCGTTTATTATTTTCTGTTTTGGGAGAAATTTAAATGTGAGGAACATGTAAAATAATATGGACTATGTTTTCACGATAAATTAAGGTGTATTGGTATAAAAAAAGAATAGTTTAAGGGTTTGAGGTTGGACTCAGTAATGCAAATACATTCAGCATCACTAAGGCTGGTTGCCCTTGCTGGAGTGTAGGCAGTCACCGAGGATACACATGGTGGTGGTCTGAAAAAGCAGTCTGGACATGGGCTTATAAAAAAATATGAAAAGTGGATTCATATTGTGTCAGTCTGTAAAAGTGATTTTCACTTGCCAAAAAAAAAGAGCAGTAAGTGTGCATTCAAATTGGCAAAGAAATTTCGTTTTGTGACTAATGTGAAAACATGACTCTGTGTGCAAATAGGAATTACAGGCAGAGATTTATTGCGTTTTGCTCTGGTGATTTCACAGTTGCATTAGTAGGAAAAAGGGGGAGCGATTTTTTGGTGCAGAAGCAGACTCTTAGCACACACCCAGCTCCTTTCCATGTATAATCATGCACAGTATTTACAAGCGAGGGGGGTTTTGAGGTTTCAGTCTGTAATGCAAATACATTCAGCATCACTAAGACTGGTTGCCCTTGCTGGAGTGTAGGCAGTCACCGAGGATACACATGGTGGTGGTCTGAAAAAGCAGTCTGGACATGGGCTTTTAAAAAAATCTGAAAAGTGGATTCATATTGTGTCAGTCTGTAAAAGTGATTTTCACTTGCCAAAAAAAAAGAGCAGTAAGTGTGCATTCAAATTGGCAAAGAAATTTCGTTTTGTGACTAATGTGAAAACATGACTCTGTGTGCAAATAGGAATTACAGGCAGAGATTTATTGCGTTTTGCTCTGGTGATTTCACAGTTGCATTAGTAGGAAAAAGGGGGAGCGATTTTTTTGGTGCAGAAGCAGACTCTTAGCACACACCCAGCTCCTTTCCATGTATAATCATGCACAGTATTTACAAGCGAGTGGGGTTTTGAGGTTTCAGTCTGTAATGCAAATACATTCAGCATCACTAAGACTGGTTGCCCTTGCTGGAGTGTAGGCAGTCACCGAGGATACACATGGTGGTGGTCTGAAAAAGCAGTCTGGACATGGGCTTTTAAAAAAATCTGAAAAGTGGATTCATATTGTGTCAGTCTGTAAAAGTGATTTTCACTTGCCAAAAAAAAAGAGCAGTAAGTGTGCATTCAAATTGGCAAAGAAATTTCGTTTTGTGACTAATGTGAAAACATGACTCTGTGTGCAAATAGGAATTACAGGCAGAGATTTATTGCGTTTTGCTCTGGTGATTTCACAGTTGCATTAGTAAGAAAAAGGGGGAGCGATTTTTTTGGTGCAGAAGCAGACTCTTAGCACACACCCAGCTCCTTTCCATGTATAATCATGCACAGTATTTACAAGCGAGTGGGGTTTTGAGGTTTCAGTCTGTAATGCAAATACATTCAGCATCACTAAGACTGGTTGCCCTTGCTGGAGTGTAGGCAGTCACCGAGGATACACATGGTGGTGGTCTGAAAAAGCAGTCTGGACATGGGCTTTTAAAAAAATCTGAAAAGTGGATTCATATTGTGTCAGTCTGTAAAAGTGATTTTCACTTGCCAAAAAAAAAGAGCAGTAAGTGTGCATTCAAATTGGCAAAGAAATTTCGTTTTGTGACTAATGTGAAAACATGACTCTGTGTGCAAATAGGAATTACAGGCAGAGATTTATTGCGTTTTGCTCTGGTGATTTCACAGTTGCATTAGTAGGAAAAAGGGGGAGCGATTTTTTTGGTGCAGAAGCAGACTCTTAGCACACACCCAGCTCCTTTCCATGTATAATCATGCACAGTATTTACAAGCGAGTGGGGTTTTGAGGTTTCAGTCTGTAATGCAAATACATTCAGCATCACTAAGACTGGTTGCCCTTGCTGGAGTGTAGGCAGTCACCGAGGATACACATGGTGGTGGTCTGAAAAAGCAGTCTGGACATGGGCTTTTAAAAAAATCTGAAAAGTGGATTCATATTGTGTCAGTCTGTAAAAGTGATTTTCACTTGCCAAAAAAAAAGAGCAGTAAGTGTGCATTCAAATTGGCAAAGAAATTTCGTTTTGTGACTAATGTGAAAACATGACTCTGTGTGCAAATAGGAATTACAGGCAGAGATTTATTGCGTTTTGCTCTGGTGATTTCACAGTTGCATTAGTAGGAAAAAGGGGGAGCGATTTTTTTGGTGCAGAAGCAGACTCTTAGCACACACCCAGCTCCTTTCCATGTATAATCATGCACAGTATTTACAAGCGAGTGGGGTTTTGAGGTTTCAGTCTGTAATGCAAATACATTCAGCATCACTAAGGCTAGTTGCCCTTGCTGGAGTGTAGGCAGTCACCGAGGATACACATGGTGGTGGTCTGAAAAAGCAGTCTGGACATGGGCTTATAAAAAAATCTGAAAAGTGGATTCATATTGTGTCAGTCTGTAAAAGTGATTTTCACTTGCCAAAAAAAAAGAGCAGTAAGTGTGCATTCAAATTGGCAAAGAAATTTCGTTTTGTGACTAATGTGAAAACATGACTCTGTGTGCAAATAGGAATTACAGGCAGAGATTTATTGCGTTTTGCTCTGGTGATTTCACAGTTGCATTAGTAGGAAAAAGGGGGAGCGATTTTTTTGGTGCAGAAGCAGACTCTTAGCACACACCCAGCTCCTTTCCATGTATAATCATGCACAGTATTTACAAGCGAGTGGGGTTTTGAGGTTTCAGTCTGTAATGCAAATACATTCAGCATCACTAAGGCTAGTTGCCCTTGCTGGAGTGTAGGCAGTCACCGAGGATACACATGGTGGTGGTCTGAAAAAGCAGTCTGGACATGGGCTTATAAAAAAATCTGAAAAGTGGATTCATATTGTGTCAGTCTGTAAAAGTGATTTTCACTTGCCAAAAAAAAAGAGCAGTAAGTGTGCATTCTAATTGGCAAAGAAATTTCGTTTTGTGACTAATGTGAAAACATGACTCTGTGTGCAAATAGGAATTACAGGCAGAGATTTATTGCGTTTTGCTCTGGTGATTTCACAGTTGCATTAGTAGGAAAAAGGGGGAGCGATTTTTTTGGTGCAGAAGCAGACTCTTAGCACACACCCAGCTCCTTTCCATGTATAATCATGCACAGTATTTACAAGCGAGTGGGGTTTTGAGGTTTCAGTCTGTAATGCAAATACATTCAGCATCACTAAGGCTGGTTGCCCTTGCTGGAGTGTAGGCAGTCACCGAGGATACACATGGTGGTGGTCTGAAAAAGCAGTCTGGACATGGGCTTATAAAAAAATATGAAAAGTGGATTCATATTGTGTCAGTCTGTAAAAGTGATTTTCACTTGCCAAAAAAAAAGAGCAGTAAGTGTGCATTCAAATTGGCAAAGAAATTTCGTTTTGTGACTAATGTGAAAACATGACTCTGTGTGCAAATAGGAATTACAGGCAGAGATTTATTGCGTTTTGCTCTGGTGATTTCACAGTTGCATTAGTAGGAAAAAGGGGGAGCGATTTCTTGGTGCAGAAGCAGACTCTTAGCACACATCCAGCTCCTTTACATGTATAATCATGCACAGTATTTACAAGCGAGTGGGGTTTTGAGGTTTCAGTCTGTAATGCAAATACATTCAGCATCACTAAGACTGGTTGCCCTTGCTGGAGTGTAGGCAGTCACCGAGGATACACATGGTGGTGGTCTGAAAAAGCAGTCTGGACATGGGCTTTTAAAAAAATCTGAAAAGTGGATTCATATTGTGTCAGTCTGTAAAAGTGATTTTCACTTGCAAAAAAAAAAGAGCAGTAAGTGTGCATTCAAATTGGCAAAGAAATTTCGTTTTGTGACTAATGTGAAAACATGACTCTGTGTGCAAATAGGAATTACAGGCAGAGATTTATTGCGTTTTGCTCTGGTGATTTCACAGTTGCATTAGTAGGAAAAAGGGGGAGCGATTTTTTTGGTGCAGAAGCAGACTCTTAGCACACACCCAGCTCCTTTCCATGTATAATCATGCACAGTATTTACAAGCGAGTGGGGTTTTGAGGTTTCAGTCTGTAATGCAAATACATTCAGCATCACTAAGGCTAGTTGCCCTTGCTGGAGTGTAGGCAGTCACCGAGGATACACATGGTGGTGGTCTGAAAAAGCAGTCTGGACATGGGCTTATAAAAAAATCTGAAAAGTGGATTCATATTGTGTCAGTCTGTAAAAGTGATTTTCACTTGCCAAAAAAAAAGAGCAGTAAGTGTGCATTCTAATTGGCAAAGAAATTTCGTTTTGTGACTAATGTGAAAACATGACTCTGTGTGCAAATAGGAATTACAGGCAGAGATTTATTGCGTTTTGCTCTGGTGATTTCACAGTTGCATTAGTACGAAAAAGGGGGAGCGATTTTTTGGTGCAGAAGCAGACTCTTAGCACACACCCAGCTCCTTTCCATGTATAATCATGCACAGTATTTACAAGCGAGTGGGGTTTTGAGGTTTCAGTCTGTAATGCAAATACATTCAGCATCACTAAGACTGGTTGCCCTTGCTGGAGTGTAGGCAGTCACCGAGGATACACATGGTGGTGGTCTGAAAAAGCAGTCTGGACATGGGCTTTTAAAAAAATCTGAAAAGTGGATTCATATTGTGTCAGTCTGTAAAAGTGATTTTCACTTGCCAAAAAAAAAGAGCAGTAAGTGTGCATTCAAATTGGCAAAGAAATTTCGTTTTGTGACTAATGTGAAAACATGACTCTGTGTGCAAATAGGAATTACAGGCAGAGATTTATTGCGTTTTGCTCTGGTGATTTCACAGTTGCATTAGTAGGAAAAAGGGGGAGCGATTTTTTTGGTGCAGAAGCAGACTCTTAGCACACACCCAGCTCCTTTCCATGTATAATCATGCACAGTATTTACAAGCGAGTGGGGTTTTGAGGTTTCAGTCTGTAATGCAAATACATTCAGCATCACTAAGGCTAGTTGCCCTTGCTGGAGTGTAGGCAGTCACCGAGGATACACATGGTGGTGGTCTGAAAAAGCAGTCTGGACATGGGCTTATAAAAAAATCTGAAAAGTGGATTCATATTGTGTCAGTCTGTAAAAGTGATTTTCACTTGCCAAAAAAAAAGAGCAGTAAGTGTGCATTCAAATTGGCAAAGAAATTTCGTTTTGTGACTAATGTGAAAACATGACTCTGTGTGCAAATAGGAATTACAGGCAGAGATTTATTGCGTTTTGCTCTGGTGATTTCACAGTTGCATTAGTAGGAAAAAGGGGGAGCGATTTTTTTGGTGCAGAAGCAGACTCTTAGCACACATCCAGCTCCTTTCCATGTATAATCATGCACAGTATTTACAAGCGAGTGGGGTTTTGAGGTTTCAGTCTGTAATGCAAATACATTCAGCATCACTAAGGCTAGTTGCCCTTGCTGGAGTGTAGGCAGTCACCGAGGATACACATGGTGGTGGTCTGAAAAAGCAGTCTGGACATGGGCTTATAAAAAAATCTGAAAAGTGGATTCATATTGTGTCAGTCTGTAACAGTGATTTTCACTTGCAAAAAAAAAAGAGCAGTAAGTGTGCATTCAAATTGGCAAAGAAATTTCGTTTTGTGACTAATGTGAAAACATGACTCTGTGTGCAAATAGGAATTACAGGCAGAGATTTATTGCGTTTTGCTCTGGTGATTTCACAGTTGCATTAGTAGGAAAAAGGGGGAGCGATTTTTTTGGTGCAGAAGCAGACTCTTAGCACACACCCAGCTCCTTTCCATGTATAATCATGCACAGTATTTACAAGCGAGTGGGGTTTTGAGGTTTCAGTCTGTAATGCAAATACATTCAGCATCACTAAGGCTAGTTGCCCTTGCTGGAGTGTAGGCAGTCACCGAGGATACACATGGTGGTGGTCTGAAAAAGCAGTCTGGACATGGGCTTATAAAAAAATCTGAAAAGTGGATTCATATTGTGTCAGTCTGTAAAAGTGATTTTCACTTGCCAAAAAAAAGAGCAGTAAGTGTGCATTCTAATTGGCAAAGAAATTTCGTTTTGTGACTAATGTGAAAACATGACTCTGTGTGCAAATAGGAATTACAGGCAGAGATTTATTGCGTTTTGCTCTGGTGATTTCACAGTTGCATTAGTAGGAAAAAGGGGGAGCGATTTTTTTGGTGCAGAAGCAGACTCTTAGCACACACCCAGCTCCTTTCCATGTATAATCATGCACAGTATTTACAAGCGAGTGGGGTTTTGAGGTTTCAGTCTGTAATGCAAATACATTCAGCATCACTAAGGCTGGTTGCCCTTGCTGGAGTGTAGGCAGTCACCGAGGATACACATGGTGGTGGTCTGAAAAAGCAGTCTGGACATGGGCTTATAAAAAAATATGAAAAGTGGATTCATATTGTGTCAGTCTGTAAAAGTGATTGTCACTTGCCAAAAAAAAAGAGCAGTAAGTGTGCATTCAAATTGGCAAAGAAATTTCGTTTTGTGACTAATGTGAAAACATGACTCTGTGTGCAAATAGGAATTACAGGCAGAGATTTATTGCGTTTTGCTCTGGTGATTTCACAGTTGCATTAGTAGGAAAAAGGGGGAGCAATTTTTTGGTGCAGAAGCAGACTCTTAGCACACACCCAGCTCCTTTCCATGTATAATCATGCACAGTATTTACAAGCGAGTGGGGTTTTGAGGTTTCAGTCTGTAATGCAAATACATTCAGCATCACTAAGACTGGTTGCCCTTGCTGGAGTGTAGGCAGTCACCGAGGATACACATGGTGGTGGTCTGAAAAAGCAGTCTGGACATGGGCTTATAAAAAAATATGAAAAGTGGATTCATATTGTGTCAGTCTGTAAAAGTGATTTTCACTTGCCAAAAAAAAAGAGCAGTAAGTGTGCATTCAAATTGGCAAAGAAATTTCGTTTTGTGACTAATGTGAAAACATGACTCTGTGTGCAAATAGGAATTACAGGCAGAGATTTATTGCGTTTTGCTCTGGTGATTTCACAGTTGCATTAGTAGGAAAAAGGGGGAGCGATTTTTTTGGTGCAGAAGCAGACTCTTAGCACACACCCAGCTCCTTTCCATGTATAATCATGCACAGTATTTACAAGCGAGTGGGGTTTTGAGGTTTCAGTCTGTAATGCAAATACATTCAGCATCACTAAGGCTAGTTGCCCTTGCTGGAGTGTAGGCAGTCACCGAGGATACACATGGTGGTGGTCTGAAAAAGCAGTCTGGACATGGGCTTTTAAAAAAATCTGAAAAGTGGATTCATATTGTGTCAGTCTGTAAAAGTGATTTTCACTTGCCAAAAAAAAAGAGCAGTAAGTGTGCATTCAAATTGGCAAAGAAATTTCGTTTTGTGACTAATGTGAAAACATGACTCTGTGTGCAAATAAGAATTACAGGCAGAGATTTATTGCGTTTTGCTCTGGTGATTTCACAGTTGCATTAGTAGGAAAAAGGGGGAGCGATTTTTTTGGTGCAGAAGCAGACTCTTAGCACACACCCAGCTCCTTTCCATGTATAATCATGCACAGTATTTACAAGCGAGTGGGGTTTTGAGGTTTCAGTCTGTAATGCAAATACATTCAGCATCACTAAGGCTAGTTGCCCTTGCTGGAGTGTAGGCAGTCACCGAGGATACACATGGTGGTGGTCTGAAAAAGCAGTCTGGACATGGGCTTATAAAAAAATCTGAAAAGTGGATTCATATTGTGTCAGTCTGTAAAAGTGATTTTCACTTGCCAAAAAAAAGAGCAGTAAGTGTGCATTCTAATTGGCAAAGAAATTTCGTTTTGTGACTAATGTGAAAACATGACTCTGTGTGCAAATAGGAATTACAGGCAGAGATTTATTGCGTTTTGCTCTGGTGATTTCACAGTTGCATTAGTAGGAAAAAGGGGGAGCGATTTTTTTGGTGCAGAAGCAGACTCTTAGCACACACCCAGCTCCTTTCCATGTATAATCATGCACAGTATTTACAAGCGAGTGGGGTTTTGAGGTTTCAGTCTGTAATGCAAATACATTCAGCATCACTAAGGCTGGTTGCCCTTGCTGGAGTGTAGGCAGTCACCGAGGATACACATGGTGGTGGTCTGAAAAAGCAGTCTGGACATGGGCTTATAAAAAAATATGAAAAGTGGATTCATATTGTGTCAGTCTGTAAAAGTGATTTTCACTTGCCAAAAAAAAAGAGCAGTAAGTGTGCATTCAAATTGGCAAAGAAATTTCGTTTTGTGACTAATGTGAAAACATGACTCTGTGTGCAAATAGGAATTACAGGCAGAGATTTATTGCGTTTTGCTCTGGTGATTTCACAGTTGCATTAGTAGGAAAAAGGGGGAGCGATTTTTTGGTGCAGAAGCAGACTCTTAGCACACACCCAGCTCCTTTCCATGTATAATCATGCACAGTATTTACAAGCGAGTGGGGTTTTGAGGTTTCAGTCTGTAATGCAAATACATTCAGCATCAGTAAGACTGGTTGCCCTTGCTGGAGTGTAGGCAGTCACCGAGGATACACATGGTGGTGGTCTGAAAAAGCAGTCTGGACATGGGCTTTTAAAAAAATCTGAAAAGTGGATTCATATTGTGTCAGTCTGTAAAAGTGATTTTCACTTGCCAAAAAAAAAGAGCAGTAAGTGTGCATTCAAATTGGCAAAGAAATTTCGTTTTGTGACTAATGTGAAAACATGACTCTGTGTGCAAATAGGAATTACAGGCAGAGATTTATTGCGTTTTGCTCTGGTGATTTCACAGTTGCATTAGTAGGAAAAAGGGGGAGCGATTTTTTTGGTGCAGAAGCAGACTCTTAGCACACACCCAGCTCCTTTCCATGTATAATCATGCACAGTATTTACAAGCGAGTGGGGTTTTGAGGTTTCAGTCTGTAATGCAAATACATTCAGCATCACTAAGGCTAGTTGCCCTTGCTGGAGTGTAGGCAGTCACCGAGGATACACATGGTGGTGGTCTGAAAAAGCAGTCTGGACATGGGCTTATAAAACAATCTGAAAAGTGGATTCATATTGTGTCAGTCTGTAAAAGTGATTTTCACTTGCCAAAAAAAAAGAGCAGTAAGTGTGCATTCTAATTGGCAAAGAAATTTCGTTTTGTGACTAATGTGAAAACATGACTCTGTGTGCAAATAGGAATTACAGGCAGAGATTTATTGCGTTTTGCTCTGGTGATTTCACAGTTGCATTAGTAGGAAAAAGGGGGAGCGATTTTTTTGGTGCAGAAGCAGACTCTTAGCACACACCCAGCTCCTTTCCATGTATAATCATGCACAGTATTTACAAGCGAGTGGGGTTTTGAGGTTTCAGTCTGTAATGCAAATACATTCAGCATCACTAAGGCTGGTTGCCCTTGCTGGAGTGTAGGCAGTCACCGAGGATACACATGGTGGTGGTCTGAAAAAGCAGTCTGGACATGGGCTTATAAAAAAATATGAAAAGTGGATTCATATTGTGTCAGTCTGTAAAAGTGATTTTCACTTGCCAAAAAAAAAGAGCAGTAAGTGTGCATTCAAATTGGCAAAGAAATTTCGTTTTGTGACTAATGTGAAAACATGACTCTGTGTGCAAATAGGAATTACAGGCAGAGATTTATTGCGTTTTGCTCTGGTGATTTCACAGTTGCATTAGTAGGAAAAAGGGGGAGCGATTTTTTGGTGCAGAAGCAGACTCTTAGCACACACCCAGCTCCTTTCCATGTATAATCATGCACAGTATTTACAAGCGAGTGGGGTTTTGAGGTTTCAGTCTGTAATGCAAATACATTCAGCATCACTAAGACTGGTTGCCCTTGCTGGAGTGTAGGCAGTCACCGAGGATACACATGGTGGTGGTCTGAAAAAGCAGTCTGGACATGGGCTTTTAAAAAAATCTGAAAAGTGGATTCACATTGTGTCAGTCTGTAAAAGTGATTTTCACTTGCCAAAAAAAAAGAGCAGTAAGTGTGCATTCAAATTGGCAAAGAAATTTCGTTTTGTGACTAATGTGAAAACATGACTCTGTGTGCAAATAGGAATTACAGGCAGAGATTTATTGCGTTTTGCTCTGGTGATTTCACAGTTGCATTAGTAGGAAAAAGGGGGAGCGATTTTTTTGGTGCAGAAGCAGACTCTTAGCACACACCCAGCTCCTTTCCATGTATAATCATGCACAGTATTTACAAGCGAGTGGGGTTTTGAGGTTTCAGTCTGTAATGCAAATACATTCAGCATCACTAAGGCTAGTTGCCCTTGCTGGAGTGTAGGCAGTCACCGAGGATACACATGGTGGTGGTCTGAAAAAGCAGTCTGGACATGGGCTTATAAAAAAATCTGAAAAGTGGATTCATATTGTGTCAGTCTGTAAAAGTGATTTTCACTTGCCAAAAAAAAAAGAGCAGTAAGTGTGCATTCTAATTGGCAAAGAAATTTCGTTTTGTGACTAATGTGAAAACATGACTCTGTGTGCAAATAGGAATTACAGGCAGAGATTTATTGCGTTTTGCTCTGGTGATTTCACAGTTGCATTAGTAGGAAAAAGGGGGAGCGATTTTTTTGGTGCAGAAGCAGACTCTTAGCACACACCCAGCTCCTTTCCATGTATAATCATGCACAGTATTTACAAGCGAGTGGGGTTTTGAGGTTTCAGTCTGTAATGCAAATACATTCAGCATCACTAAGGCTGGTTGCCCTTGCTGGAGTGTAGGCAGTCACCGAGGATACACATGGTGGTGGTCTGAAAAAGCAGTCTGGACATGGGCTTATAAAAAAATATGAAAAGTGGATTCATATTGTGTCAGTCTGTAAAAGTGATTTTCACTTGCCAAAAAAAAAGAGCAGTAAGTGTGCATTCAAATTGGCAAAGAAATTTCGTTTTGTGACTAATGTGAAAACATGACTCTGTGTGCAAATAGGAATTACAGGCAGAGATTTATTGCGTTTTGCTCTGGTGATTTCACAGTTGCATTAGTACGAAAAAGGGGGAGCGATTTTTTGGTGCAGAAGCAGACTCTTAGCACACACCCAGCTCCTTTCCATGTATAATCATGCACAGTATTTACAAGCGAGTGGGGTTTTGAGGTTTCAGTCTGTAATGCAAATACATTCAGCATCACTAAGACTGGTTGCCCTTGCTGGAGTGTAGGCAGTCACCGAGGATACACATGGTGGTGGTCTGAAAAAGCAGTCTGGACATGGGCTTTTAAAAAAATCTGAAAAGTGGATTCACATTGTGTCAGTCTGTAAAAGTGATTTTCACTTGCCAAAAAAAAAGAGCAGTAAGTGTGCATTCAAATTGGCAAAGAAATTTCGTTTTGTGACTAATGTGAAAACATGACTCTGTGTGCAAATAGGAATTACAGGCAGAGATTTATTGCGTTTTGCTCTGGTGATTTCACAGTTGCATTAGTAGGAAAAAGGGGGAGCGATTTTTTTGGTGCAGAAGCAGACTCTTAGCACACACCCAGCTCCTTTCCATGTATAATCATGCACAGTATTTACAAGCGAGTGGGGTTTTGAGGTTTCAGTCTGTAATGCAAATACATTCAGCATCACTAAGGCTAGTTGCCCTTGCTGGAGTGTAGGCAGTCACCGAGGATACACATGGTGGTGGTCTGAAAAAGCAGTCTGGACATGGGCTTATAAAAAAATCTGAAAAGTGGATTCATATTGTGTCAGTCTGTAAAAGTGATTTTCACTTGCCAAAAAAAAAGAGCAGTAAGTGTGCATTCTAATTGGCAAAGAAATTTCGTTTTGTGACTAATGTGAAAACATGACTCTGTGTGCAAATAGGAATTACAGGCAGAGATTTATTGCGTTTTGCTCTGGTGATTTCACAGTTGCATTAGTAGGAAAAAGGGGGAGCGATTTTTTTGGTGCAGAAGCAGACTCTTAGCACACACCCAGCTCCTTTCCATGTATAATCATGCACAGTATTTACAAGCGAGTGGGCTTTTGAGGTTTCAGTCTGTAATGCAAATACATTCAGCATCACTAAGGCTGGTTGCCCTTGCTGGAGTGTAGGCAGTCACCGAGGATACACATGGTGGTGGTCTGAAAAAGCAGTCTGGACATGGGCTTATAAAAAAATATGAAAAGTGGATTCATATTGTGTCAGTCTGTAAAAGTGATTTTCACTTGCCAAAAAAAAAGAGCAGTAAGTGTGCATTCAAATTGGCAAAGAAATTTCGTTTTGTGACTAATGTGAAAACATGACTCTGTGTGCAAATAGGAATTACAGGCAGAGATTTATTGCGTTTTGCTCTGGTGATTTCACAGTTGCATTAGTACGAAAAAGGGGGAGCGATTTTTTGGTGCAGAAGCAGACTCTTAGCACACACCCAGCTCCTTTCCATGTATAATCATGCACAGTATTTACAAGCGAGTGGGGTTTTGAGGTTTCAGTCTGTAATGCAAATACATTCAGCATCACTAAGACTGGTTGCCCTTGCTGGAGTGTAGGCAGTCACCGAGGATACACATGGTGGTGGTCTGAAAAAGCAGTCTGGACATGGGCTCATAAAAAAATCTGAAAAGTGGATTCATATTGTGTCAGTCTGTAAAAGTGATTTTCACTTGCCAAAAAAAAAGAGCAGTAAGTGTGCATTCAAATTGGCAAAGAAATTTCGTTTTGTGACTAATGTGAAAACATGACTCTGTGTGCAAATAGGAATTACAGGCAGAGATTTATTGCGTTTTGCTCTGGTGATTTCACAGTTGCATTAGTAGGAAAAAGGGGGAGCGATTTTTTTGGTGCAGAAGCAGACTCTTAGCACACACCCAGCTCCTTTCCATGTATAATCATGCACAGTATTTACAAGCGAGTGGGGTTTTGAGGTTTCAGTCTGTAATGCAAATACATTCAGCATCACTAAGGCTAGTTGCCCTTGCTGGAGTGTAGGCAGTCACCGAGGATACACATGGTGGTGGTCTGAAAAAGCAGTCTGGACATGGGCTTATAAAAAAATCTGAAAAGTGGATTCATATTGTGTCAGTCTGTAAAAGTGATTTTCACTTGCCAAAAAAAAAGAGCAGTAAGTGTGCATTCAAATTGGCAAAGAAATTTCGTTTTGTGACTAATGTGAAAACATGACTCTGTGTGCAAATAGGAATTACAGGCAGAGATTTATTGCGTTTTGCTCTGGTGATTTCACAGTTGCATTAGTAGGAAAAAGGGGGAGCGATTTTTTTGGTGCAGAAGCAGACTCTTAGCACACATCCAGCTCCTTTCCATGTATAATCATGCACAGTATTTACAAGCGAGTGGGGTTTTGAGGTTTCAGTCTGTAATGCAAATACATTCAGCATCACTAAGGCTAGTTGCCCTTGCTGGAGTGTAGGCAGTCACCGAGGATACACATGGTGGTGGTCTGAAAAAGCAGTCTGGACATGGGCTTATAAAAAAATCTGAAAAGTGGATTCATATTGTGTCAGTCTGTAACAGTGATTTTCACTTGCAAAAAAAAAAGAGCAGTAAGTGTGCATTCAAATTGGCAAAGAAATTTCGTTTTGTGACTAATGTGAAAACATGACTCTGTGTGCAAATAGGAATTACAGGCAGAGATTTATTGCGTTTTGCTCTGGTGATTTCACAGTTGCATTAGTAGGAAAAAGGGGGAGCGATTTTTTTGGTGCAGAAGCAGACTCTTAGCACACACCCAGCTCCTTTCCATGTATAATCATGCACAGTATTTACAAGCGAGTGGGGTTTTGAGGTTTCAGTCTGTAATGCAAATACATTCAGCATCACTAAGGCTAGTTGCCCTTGCTGGAGTGTAGGCAGTCACCGAGGATACACATGGTGGTGGTCTGAAAAAGCAGTCTGGACATGGGCTTATAAAAAAATCTGAAAAGTGGATTCATATTGTGTCAGTCTGTAAAAGTGATTTTCACTTGCCAAAAAAAAGAGCAGTAAGTGTGCATTCTAATTGGCAAAGAAATTTCGTTTTGTGACTAATGTGAAAACATGACTCTGTGTGCAAATAGGAATTACAGGCAGAGATTTATTGCGTTTTGCTCTGGTGATTTCACAGTTGCATTAGTAGGAAAAAGGGGGAGCGATTTTTTTGGTGCAGAAGCAGACTCTTAGCACACACCCAGCTCCTTTCCATGTATAATCATGCACAGTATTTACAAGCGAGTGGGGTTTTGAGGTTTCAGTCTGTAATGCAAATACATTCAGCATCACTAAGGCTGGTTGCCCTTGCTGGAGTGTAGGCAGTCACCGAGGATACACATGGTGGTGGTCTGAAAAAGCAGTCTGGACATGGGCTTATAAAAAAATATGAAAAGTGGATTCATATTGTGTCAGTCTGTAAAAGTGATTGTCACTTGCCAAAAAAAAAGAGCAGTAAGTGTGCATTCAAATTGGCAAAGAAATTTCGTTTTGTGACTAATGTGAAAACATGACTCTGTGTGCAAATAGGAATTACAGGCAGAGATTTATTGCGTTTTGCTCTGGTGATTTCACAGTTGCATTAGTAGGAAAAAGGGGGAGCAATTTTTTGGTGCAGAAGCAGACTCTTAGCACACACCCAGCTCCTTTCCATGTATAATCATGCACAGTATTTACAAGCGAGTGGGGTTTTGAGGTTTCAGTCTGTAATGCAAATACATTCAGCATCACTAAGACTGGTTGCCCTTGCTGGAGTGTAGGCAGTCACCGAGGATACACATGGTGGTGGTCTGAAAAAGCAGTCTGGACATGGGCTTATAAAAAAATATGAAAAGTGGATTCATATTGTGTCAGTCTGTAAAAGTGATTTTCACTTGCCAAAAAAAAAGAGCAGTAAGTGTGCATTCAAATTGGCAAAGAAATTTCGTTTTGTGACTAATGTGAAAACATGACTCTGTGTGCAAATAGGAATTACAGGCAGAGATTTATTGCGTTTTGCTCTGGTGATTTCACAGTTGCATTAGTAGGAAAAAGGGGGAGCGATTTTTTTGGTGCAGAAGCAGACTCTTAGCACACACCCAGCTCCTTTCCATGTATAATCATGCACAGTATTTACAAGCGAGTGGGGTTTTGAGGTTTCAGTCTGTAATGCAAATACATTCAGCATCACTAAGGCTAGTTGCCCTTGCTGGAGTGTAGGCAGTCACCGAGGATACACATGGTGGTGGTCTGAAAAAGCAGTCTGGACATGGGCTTTTAAAAAAATCTGAAAAAGTGGATTCATATTGTGTCAGTCTGTAAAAGTGATTTTCACTTGCCAAAAAAAAAGAGCAGTAAGTGTGCATTCAAATTGACAAAGAAATTTCGTTTTGTGACTAATGTGAAAACATGACTCTGTGTGCAAATAAGAATTACAGGCAGAGATTTATTGCGTTTTGCTCTGGTGATTTCACAGTTGCATTAGTAGGAAAAAGGGGGAGCGATTTTTTTGGTGCAGAAGCAGACTCTTAGCACACACCCAGCTCCTTTCCATGTATAATCATGCACAGTATTTACAAGCGAGTGGGGTTTTGAGGTTTCAGTCTGTAATGCAAATACATTCAGCATCACTAAGGCTAGTTGCCCTTGCTGGAGTGTAGGCAGTCACCGAGGATACACATGGTGGTGGTCTGAAAAAGCAGTCTGGACATGGGCTTATAAAAAAATCTGAAAAGTGGATTCATATTGTGTCAGTCTGTAAAAGTGATTTTCACTTGCCAAAAAAAAGAGCAGTAAGTGTGCATTCTAATTGGCAAAGAAATTTCGTTTTGTGACTAATGTGAAAACATGACTCTGTGTGCAAATAGGAATTACAGGCAGAGATTTATTGCGTTTTGCTCTGGTGATTTCACAGTTGCATTAGTAGGAAAAAGGGGGAGCGATTTTTTTGGTGCAGAAGCAGACTCTTAGCACACACCCAGCTCCTTTCCATGTATAATCATGCACAGTATTTACAAGCGAGTGGGGTTTTGAGGTTTCAGTCTGTAATGCAAATACATTCAGCATCACTAAGGCTGGTTGCCCTTGCTGGAGTGTAGGCAGTCACCGAGGATACACATGGTGGTGGTCTGAAAAAGCAGTCTGGACATGGGCTTATAAAAAAATATGAAAAGTGGATTCATATTGTGTCAGTCTGTAAAAGTGATTTTCACTTGCCAAAAAAAAAGAGCAGTAAGTGTGCATTCAAATTGGCAAAGAAATTTCGTTTTGTGACTAATGTGAAAACATGACTCTGTGTGCAAATAGGAATTACAGGCAGAGATTTATTGCGTTTTGCTCTGGTGATTTCACAGTTGCATTAGTAGGAAAAAGGGGGAGCGATTTTTTGGTGCAGAAGCAGACTCTTAGCACACACCCAGCTCCTTTCCATGTATAATCATGCACAGTATTTACAAGCGAGTGGGGTTTTGAGGTTTCAGTCTGTAATGCAAATACATTCAGCATCAGTAAGACTGGTTGCCCTTGCTGGAGTGTAGGCAGTCACCGAGGATACACATGGTGGTGGTCTGAAAAAGCAGTCTGGACATGGGCTTTTAAAAAAATCTGAAAAGTGGATTCATATTGTGTCAGTCTGTAAAAGTGATTTTCACTTGCCAAAAAAAAAGAGCAGTAAGTGTGCATTCAAATTGGCAAAGAAATTTCGTTTTGTGACTAATGTGAAAACATGACTCTGTGTGCAAATAGGAATTACAGGCAGAGATTTATTGCGTTTTGCTCTGGTGATTTCACAGTTGCATTAGTAGGAAAAAGGGGGAGCGATTTTTTTGGTGCAGAAGCAGACTCTTAGCACACACCCAGCTCCTTTCCATGTATAATCATGCACAGTATTTACAAGCGAGTGGGGTTTTGAGGTTTCAGTCTGTAATGCAAATACATTCAGCATCACTAAGGCTAGTTGCCCTTGCTGGAGTGTAGGCAGTCACCGAGGATACACATGGTGGTGGTCTGAAAAAGCAGTCTGGACATGGGCTTATAAAACAATCTGAAAAGTGGATTCATATTGTGTCAGTCTGTAAAAGTGATTTTCACTTGCCAAAAAAAAAGAGCAGTAAGTGTGCATTCTAATTGGCAAAGAAATTTCGTTTTGTGACTAATGTGAAAACATGACTCTGTGTGCAAATAGGAATTACAGGCAGAGATTTATTGCGTTTTGCTCTGGTGATTTCACAGTTGCATTAGTAGGAAAAAGGGGGAGCGATTTTTTTGGTGCAGAAGCAGACTCTTAGCACACACCCAGCTCCTTTCCATGTATAATCATGCACAGTATTTACAAGCGAGTGGGGTTTTGAGGTTTCAGTCTGTAATGCAAATACATTCAGCATCACTAAGGCTGGTTGCCCTTGCTGGAGTGTAGGCAGTCACCGAGGATACACATGGTGGTGGTCTGAAAAAGCAGTCTGGACATGGGCTTATAAAAAAATATGAAAAGTGGATTCATATTGTGTCAGTCTGTAAAAGTGATTTTCACTTGCCAAAAAAAAAGAGCAGTAAGTGTGCATTCAAATTGGCAAAGAAATTTCGTTTTGTGACTAATGTGAAAACATGACTCTGTGTGCAAATAGGAATTACAGGCAGAGATTTATTGCGTTTTGCTCTGGTGATTTCACAGTTGCATTAGTAGGAAAAAGGGGGAGCGATTTTTTGGTGCAGAAGCAGACTCTTAGCACACACCCAGCTCCTTTCCATGTATAATCATGCACAGTATTTACAAGCGAGTGGGGTTTTGAGGTTTCAGTCTGTAATGCAAATACATTCAGCATCACTAAGACTGGTTGCCCTTGCTGGAGTGTAGGCAGTCACCGAGGATACACATGGTGGTGGTCTGAAAAAGCAGTCTGGACATGGGCTTTTAAAAAAATCTGAAAAGTGGATTCACATTGTGTCAGTCTGTAAAAGTGATTTTCACTTGCCAAAAAAAAAGAGCAGTAAGTGTGCATTCAAATTGGCAAAGAAATTTCGTTTTGTGACTAATGTGAAAACATGACTCTGTGTGCAAATAGGAATTACAGGCAGAGATTTATTGCGTTTTGCTCTGGTGATTTCACAGTTGCATTAGTAGGAAAAAGGGGGAGCGATTTTTTTGGTGCAGAAGCAGACTCTTAGCACACACCCAGCTCCTTTCCATGTATAATCATGCACAGTATTTACAAGCGAGTGGGGTTTTGAGGTTTCAGTCTGTAATGCAAATACATTCAGCATCACTAAGGCTAGTTGCCCTTGCTGGAGTGTAGGCAGTCACCGAGGATACACATGGTGGTGGTCTGAAAAAGCAGTCTGGACATGGGCTTATAAAAAAATCTGAAAAGTGGATTCATATTGTGTCAGTCTGTAAAAGTGATTTTCACTTGCCAAAAAAAAAGAGCAGTAAGTGTGCATTCTAATTGGCAAAGAAATTTCGTTTTGTGACTAATGTGAAAACATGACTCTGTGTGCAAATAGGAATTACAGGCAGAGATTTATTGCGTTTTGCTCTGGTGATTTCACAGTTGCATTAGTAGGAAAAAGGGGGAGCGATTTTTTTGGTGCAGAAGCAGACTCTTAGCACACACCCAGCTCCTTTCCATGTATAATCATGCACAGTATTTACAAGCGAGTGGGGTTTTGAGGTTTCAGTCTGTAATGCAAATACATTCAGCATCACTAAGGCTGGTTGCCCTTGCTGGAGTGTAGGCAGTCACCGAGGATACACATGGTGGTGGTCTGAAAAAGCAGTCTGGACATGGGCTTATAAAAAAATATGAAAAGTGGATTCATATTGTGTCAGTCTGTAAAAGTGATTTTCACTTGCCAAAAAAAAAGAGCAGTAAGTGTGCATTCAAATTGGCAAAGAAATTTCGTTTTGTGACTAATGTGAAAACATGACTCTGTGTGCAAATAGGAATTACAGGCAGAGATTTATTGCGTTTTGCTCTGGTGATTTCACAGTTGCATTAGTACGAAAAAGGGGGAGCGATTTTTTGGTGCAGAAGCAGACTCTTAGCACACACCCAGCTCCTTTCCATGTATAATCATGCACAGTATTTACAAGCGAGTGGGGTTTTGAGGTTTCAGTCTGTAATGCAAATACATTCAGCATCACTAAGACTGGTTGCCCTTGCTGGAGTGTAGGCAGTCACCGAGGATACACATGGTGGTGGTCTGAAAAAGCAGTCTGGACATGGGCTTTTAAAAAAATCTGAAAAGTGGATTCACATTGTGTCAGTCTGTAAAAGTGATTTTCACTTGCCAAAAAAAAAGAGCAGTAAGTGTGCATTCAAATTGGCAAAGAAATTTCGTTTTGTGACTAATGTGAAAACATGACTCTGTGTGCAAAGAGGAATTACAGGCAGAGATTTATTGCGTTTTGCTCTGGTGATTTCACAGTTGCATTAGTAGGAAAAAGGGGGAGCGATTTTTTTGGTGCAGAAGCAGACTCTTAGCACACACCCAGCTCCTTTCCATGTATAATCATGCACAGTATTTACAAGCGAGTGGGGTTTTGAGGTTTCAGTCTGTAATGCAAATACATTCAGCATCACTAAGGCTAGTTGCCCTTGCTGGAGTGTAGGCAGTCACCGAGGATACACATGGTGGTGGTCTGAAAAAGCAGTCTGGACATGGGCTTATAAAAAAATCTGAAAAGTGGATTCATATTGTGTCAGTCTGTAAAAGTGATTTTCACTTGCCAAAAAAAAAGAGCAGTAAGTGTGCATTCTAATTGGCAAAGAAATTTCGTTTTGTGACTAATGTGAAAACATGACTCTGTGTGCAAATAGGAATTACAGGCAGAGATTTATTGCGTTTTGCTCTGGTGATTTCACAGTTGCATTAGTAGGAAAAAGGGGGAGCGATTTTTTTGGTGCAGAAGCAGACTCTTAGCACACACCCAGCTCCTTTCCATGTATAATCATGCACAGTATTTACAAGCGAGTGGGGTTTTGAGGTTTCAGTCTGTAATGCAAATACATTCAGCATCACTAAGGCTGGTTGCCCTTGCTGGAGTGTAGGCAGTCACCGAGGATACACATGGTGGTGGTCTGAAAAAGCAGTCTGGACATGGGCTTATAAAAAAATATGAAAAGTGGATTCATATTGTGTCAGTCTGTAAAAGTGATTTTCACTTGCCAAAAAAAAAGAGCAGTAAGTGTGCATTCAAATTGGCAAAGAAATTTCGTTTTGTGACTAATGTGAAAACATGACTCTGTGTGCAAATAGGAATTACAGGCAGAGATTTATTGCGTTTTGCTCTGGTGATTTCACAGTTGCATTAGTACGAAAAAGGGGGAGCGATTTTTTGGTGCAGAAGCAGACTCTTAGCACACACCCAGCTCCTTTCCATGTATAATCATGCACAGTATTTACAAGCGAGTGGGGTTTTGAGGTTTCAGTCTGTAATGCAAATACATTCAGCATCACTAAGACTGGTTGCCCTTGCTGGAGTGTAGGCAGTCACCGAGGATACACATGGTGGTGGTCTGAAAAAGCAGTCTGGACATGGGCTCATAAAAAAATCTGAAAAGTGGATTCATATTGTGTCAGTCTGTAAAAGTGATTTTCACTTGCCAAAAAAAAAGAGCAGTAAGTGTGCATTCAAATTGGCAAAGAAATTTCGTTTTGTGACTAATGTGAAAACATGACTCTGTGTGCAAATAGGAATTACAGGCAGAGATTTATTGCGTTTTGCTCTGGTGATTTCACAGTTGCATTAGTAGGAAAAAGGGGGAGCGATTTTTTTGGTGCAGAAGCAGACTCTTAGCACACACCCAGCTCCTTTCCATGTATAATCATGCACAGTATTTACAAGCGAGTGGGGTTTTGAGGTTTCAGTCTGTAATGCAAATACATTCAGCATCACTAAGGCTAGTTGCCCTTGCTGGAGTGTAGGCAGTCACCGAGGATACACATGGTGGTGGTCTGAAAAAGCAGTCTGGACATGGGCTTATAAAAAAATCTGAAAAGTGGATTCATATTGTGTCAGTCTGTAAAAGTGATTTTCACTTGCCAAAAAAAAAGAGCAGTAAGTGTGCATTCAAATTGGCAAAGAAATTTCGTTTTGTGACTAATGTGAAAACATGACTCTGTGTGCAAATAGGAATTACAGGCAGAGATTTATTGCGTTTTGCTCTGGTGATTTCACAGTTGCATTAGTAGGAAAAAGGGGGAGCGATTTTTTTGGTGCAGAAGCAGACTCTTAGCACACACCCAGCTCCTTTCCATGTATAATCATGCACAGTATTTACAAGCGAGTGGGGTTTTGAGGTTTCAGTCTGTAATGCAAATACATTCAGCATCACTAAGGCTAGTTGCCCTTGCTGGAGTGTAGGCAGTCACCGAGGATACACATGGTGGTGGTCTGAAAAAGCAGTCTGGACATGGGCTTATAAAAAAATCTGAAAAGTGGATTCATATTGTGTCAGTCTGTAACAGTGATTTTCACTTGCCAAAAAAAAAGAGCAGTAAGTGTGCATTCAAATTGGCAAAGAAATTTCGTTTTGTGACTAATGTGAAAACATGACTCTGTGTGCAAATAGGAATTACAGGCAGAGATTTATTGCGTTTTGCTCTGGTGATTTCACAGTTGCATTAGTAGGAAAAAGGGGGAGCGATTTTTTTGGTGCAGAAGCAGACTCTTAGCACACACCCAGCTCCTTTCCATGTATAATCATGCACAGTATTTACAAGCGAGTGGGGTTTTGAGGTTTCAGTCTGTAATGCAAATACATTCAGCATCACTAAGGCTAGTTGCCCTTGCTGGAGTGTAGGCAGTCACCGAGGATACACATGGTGGTGGTCTGAAAAAGCAGTCTGGACATGGGCTTATAAAAAAATCTGAAAAGTGGATTCATATTGTGTCAGTCTGTAAAAGTGATTTTCACTTGCCAAAAAAAAAGAGCAGTAAGTGTGCATTCTAATTGGCAAAGAAATTTCGTTTTGTGACTAATGTGAAAACATGACTCTGTGTGCAAATAGGAATTACAGGCAGAGATTTATTGCGTTTTGCTCTGGTGATTTCACAGTTGCATTAGTAGGAAAAAGGGGGAGCGATTTTTTTGGTGCAGAAGCAGACTCTTAGCACACACCCAGCTCCTTTCCATGTATAATCATGCACAGTATTTACAAGCGAGTGGGGTTTTGAGGTTTCAGTCTGTAATGCAAATACATTCAGCATCACTAAGGCTGGTTGCCCTTGCTGGAGTGTAGGCAGTCACCGAGGATACACATGGTGGTGGTCTGAAAAAGCAGTCTGGACATGGGCTTATAAAAAAATATGAAAAGTGGATTCATATTGTGTCAGTCTGTAAAAGTGATTTTCACTTGCCAAAAAAAAAGAGCAGTAAGTGTGCATTCAAATTGGCAAAGAAATTTCGTTTTGTGACTAATGTGAAAACATGACTCTGTGTGCAAATAGGAATTACAGGCAGAGATTTATTGCGTTTTGCTCTGGTGATTTCACAGTTGCATTAGTAGGAAAAAGGGGGAGCGATTTTTTGGTGCAGAAGCAGACTCTTAGCACACACCCAGCTCCTTTCCATGTATAATCATGCACAGTATTTACAAGCGAGTGGGGTTTTGAGGTTTCAGTCTGTAATGCAAATACATTCAGCATTACTAAGACTGGTTGCCCTTGCTGGAGTGTAGGCAGTCACCGAGGATACACATGGTGGTGGTCTGAAAAAGCAGTCTGGACATGGGCTTTTAAAAAAATCTGAAAAGTGGATTCATATTGTGTCAGTCTGTAAAAGTGATTTTCACTTGCCAAAAAAAAAGAGCAGTAAGTGTGCATTCAAATTGGCAAAGAAATTTCGTTTTGTGACTAATGTGAAAACATGACTCTGTGTGCAAATAGGAATTACAGGCAGAGATTTATTGCGTTTTGCTCTGGTGATTTCACAGTTGCATTAGTAGGAAAAAGGGGGAGCGATTTTTTTGGTGCAGAAGCAGACTCTTAGCACACACCCAGCTCCTTTCCATGTATAATCATGCACAGTATTTACAAGCGAGTGGGGTTTTGAGGTTTCAGTCTGTAATGCAAATACATTCAGCATCACTAAGGCTAGTTGCCCTTGCTGGAGTGTAGGCAGTCACCGAGGATACACATGGTGGTGGTCTGAAAAAGCAGTCTGGACATGGGCTTATAAAAAAATCTGAAAAGTGGATTCATATTGTGTCAGTCTGTAAAAGTGATTTTCACTTGCCAAAAAAAAAGAGCAGTAAGTGTGCATTCAAATTGGCAAAGAAATTTCGTTTTGTGACTAATGTGAAAACATGACTCTGTGTGCAAATAGGAATTACAGGCAGAGATTCATTGCGTTTTGCTCTGGTGATTTCACAGTTGCATTAGTAGGAAAAAGGGGGAGCGATTTTTTTGGTGCAGAAGCAGACTCTTAGCACACACCCAGCTCCTTTCCATGTATAATCATGCACAGTATTTACAAGCGAGTGGGGTTTTGAGGTTTCAGTCTGTAATGCAAATACATTCAGCATCACTAAGGCTAGTTGCCCTTGCTGGAGTGTAGGCAGTCACAGAGGATACACATGGTGGTGGTCTGAAAAAGCAGTCTGGACATGGGCTTATAAAAAAATCTGAAAAGTGGATTCATATTGTGTCAGTCTGTAAAAGTGATTTTCACTTGCCAAAAAAAAAGAGCAGTAAGTGTGCATTCTAATTGGCAAAGAAATTTCGTTTTGTGACTAATGTGAAAACATGACTCTGTGTGCAAATAGGAATTACAGGCAGAGATTTATTGCGTTTTGCTCTGGTGATTTCACAGTTGCATTAGTAGGAAAAAGGGGGAGCGATTTTTTTGGTGCAGAAGCAGACTCTTAGCACACACCCAGCTCCTTTCCATGTATAATCATGCACAGTATTTACAAGCGAGTGGGGTTTTGAGGTTTCAGTCTGTAATGCAAATACATTCAGCATCACTAAGGCTGGTTGCCCTTGCTGGAGTGTAGGCAGTCACCGAGGATACACATGGTGGTGGTCTGAAAAAGCAGTCTGGACATGGGCTTATAAAAAAATATGAAAAGTGGATTCATATTGTGTCAGTCTGTAAAAGTGATTTTCACTTGCCAAAAAAAAAGAGCAGTAAGTGTGCATTCAAATTGGCAAAGAAATTTCGTTTTGTGACTAATGTGAAAACATGACTCTGTGTGCAAATAGGAATTACAGGCAGAGATTTATTGCGTTTTGCTCTGGTGATTTCACAGTTGCATTAGTAGGAAAAAGGGGGAGCGATTTTTTGGTGCAGAAGCAGACTCTTAGCACACACCCAGCTCCTTTCCATGTATAATCATGCACAGTATTTACAAGCGAGTGGGGTTTTGAGGTTTCAGTCTGTAATGCAAATACATTCAGCATCACTAAGACTGGTTGCCCTTGCTGGAGTGTAGGCAGTCACCGAGGATACACATGGTGGTGGTCTGAAAAAGCAGTCTGGACATGGGCTTTTAAAAAAATCTGAAAAGTGGATTCATATTGTGTCAGTCTGTAAAAGTGATTTTCACTTGCCAAAAAAAAAGAGCAGTAAGTGTGCATTCAAATTGGCAAAGAAATTTCGTTTTGTGACTAATGTGAAAACATGACTCTGTGTGCAAATAGGAATTACAGGCAGAGATTTATTGCGTTTTGCTCTGGTGATTTCACAGTTGCATTAGTAGGAAAAAGGGGGAGCGATTTTTTTGGTGCAGAAGCAGACTCTTAGCACACACCCAGCTCCTTTCCATGTATAATCATGCACAGTATTTACAAGCGAGTGGGGTTTTGAGGTTTCAGTCTGTAATGCAAATACATTCAGCATCACTAAGGCTAGTTGCCCTTGCTGGAGTGTAGGCAGTCACCGAGGATACACATGGTGGTGGTCTGAAAAAGCAGTCTGGACATGGGCTTATAAAAAAATCTGAAAAGTGGATTCATATTGTGTCAGTCTGTAAAAGTGATTTTCACTTGCCAAAAAAAAGAGCAGTAAGTGTGCATTCTAATTGGCAAAGAAATTTCGTTTTGTGACTAATGTGAAAACATGACTCTGTGTGCAAATAGGAATTACAGGCAGAGATTTATTGCGTTTTGCTCTGGTGATTTCACAGTTGCATTAGTAGGAAAAAGGGGGAGCGATTTTTTTGGTGCAGAAGAAGACTCTTAGCACACACCCAGCTCCTTTCCATGTATAATCATGCACAGTATTTACAAGCGAGTGGGGTTTTGAGGTTTCAGTCTGTAATGCAAATACATTCAGCATCACTAAGGCTGGTTGCCCTTGCTGGAGTGTAGGCAGTCACCGAGGATACACATGGTGGTGGTCTGAAAAAGCAGTCTGGACATGGGCTTTTAAAAAAATCTGAAAAGTGGATTCATATTGTGTCAGTCTGTAAAAGTGATTTTCACTTGCCAAAACAAAAGAGCAGTAAGTGTGCATTCAAATTGGCAAAGAAATTTCGTTTTGTGACTAATGTGAAAACATGACTCTGTGTGCAAATAGGAATTACAGGCAGAGATTTATTGCGTTTTGCTCTGGTGATTTCACAGTTGCATTAGTAGGAAAAAGGGGGAGCGATTTTTTTGGTGCAGAAGCAGACTCTTAGCACACACCCAGCTCCTTTCCATGTATAATCATGCACAGTATTTACAAGCGAGTGGGGTTTTGAGGTTTCAGTCTGTAATGCAAATACATTCAGCATCACTAAGGCTAGTTGCCCTTGCTGGAGTGTAGGCAGTCACCGAGGATACACATGGTGGTGGTCTGAAAAAGCAGTCTGGACATGGGCTTATAAAAAAATCTGAAAAGTGGATTCATATTGTGTCAGTCTGTAACAGTGATTTTCACTTGCCAAAAAAAAAGAGCAGTAAGTGTGCATTCAAATTGGCAAAGAAATTTCGTTTTGTGACTAATGTGAAAACATGACTCTGTGTGCAAATAGGAATTACAGGCAGAGATTTATTGCGTTTTGCTCTGGTGATTTCACAGTTGCATTAGTAGGAAAAAGGGGGAGCGATTTTTTTGGTGCAGAAGCAGACTCTTAGCACACACCCAGCTCCTTTCCATGTATAATCATGCACAGTATTTACAAGCGAGTGGGGTTTTGAGGTTTCAGTCTGTAATGCAAATACATTCAGCATCACTAAGGCTAGTTGCCCTTGCTGGAGTGTAGGCAGTCACCGAGGATACACATGGTGGTGGTCTGAAAAAGCAGTCTGGACATGGGCTTATAAAAAAATATGAAAAGTGGATTCATATTGTGTCAGTCTGTAAAAGTGATTTTCACTTGCCAAAAAAAAAGAGCAGTAAGTGTGCATTCAAATTGGCAAAGAAATTTCGTTTTGTGACTAATGTGAAAACATGACTCTGTGTGCAAATAGGAATTACAGGCAGAGATTTATTGCGTTTTGCTCTGGTGATTTCACAGTTGCATTAGTAGGAAAAAGGGGGAGCGATTTTTTGGTGCAGAAGCAGACTCTTAGCACACACCCAGCTCCTTTCCATGTATAATCATGCACAGTATTTACAAGCGAGTGGGGTTTTGAGGTTTCAGTCTGTAATGCAAATACATTCAGCATCACTAAGACTGGTTGCCCTTGCTGGAGTGTAGGCAGTCACCGAGGATACACATGGTGGTGGTCTGAAAAAGCAGTCTGGACATGGGCTTTTAAAAAAATCTGAAAAGTGGATTCATATTGTGTCAGTCTGTAAAAGTGATTTTCACTTGCCAAAAAAAAAGAGCAGTAAGTGTGCATTCAAATTGGCAAAGAAATTTCGTTTTGTGACTAATGTGAAAACATGACTCTGTGTGCAAATAGGAATTACAGGCAGAGATTTATTGCGTTTTGCTCTGGTGATTTCACAGTTGCATTAGTAGGAAAAAGGGGGAGCGATTTTTTTGGTGCAGAAGCAGACTCTTAGCACACACCCAGCTCCTTTCCATGTATAATCATGCACAGTATTTACAAGCGAGTGGGGTTTTGAGGTTTCAGTCTGTAATGCAAATACATTCAGCATCACTAAGGCTAGTTGCCCTTGCTGGAGTGTAGGCAGTCACCGAGGATACACATGGTGGTGGTCTGAAAAAGCAGTCTGGACATGGGCTTATAAAAAAATCTGAAAAGTGGATTCATATTGTGTCAGTCTGTAAAAGTGATTTTCACTTGCCAAAAAAAAAGAGCAGTAAGTGTGCATTCAAGTTGGCAAAGAAATTTCGTTTTGTGACTAATGTGAAAACATGACTCTGTGTGCAAATAGGAATTACAGGCAGAGATTTATTGCGTTTTGCTCTGGTGATTTCACAGTTGCATTAGTAGGAAAAAGGGGGAGCGATTTTTTTGGTGCAGAAGCAGACTCTTAGCACACACCCAGCTCCTTTCCATGTATAATCATGCACAGTATTTACAAGCGAGTGGGGTTTTGAGGTTTCAGTCTGTAATGCAAATACATTCAGCATCACTAAGGCTAGTTGCCCTTGCTGGAGTGTAGGCAGTCACCGAGGATACACATGGTGGTGGTCTGAAAAAGCAGTCTGGACATGGGCTTATAAAAAAATCTGAAAAGTGGATTCATATTGTGTCAGTCTGTAAAAGTGATTTTCACTTGCCAAAAAAAAGAGCAGTAAGTGTGCATTCTAATTGGCAAAGAAATTTCGTTTTGTGACTAATGTGAAAACATGACTCTGTGTGCAAATAGGAATTACAGGCAGAGATTTATTGCGTTTTGCTCTGGTGATTTCACAGTTGTATTAGTAGGAAAAAGGGGGAGCGATTTTTTTGGTGCAGAAGCAGACTCTTAGCACACACCCAGCTCCTTTCCATGTATAATCATGCACAGTATTTACAAGCGAGTGGGGTTTTGAGGTTTCAGTCTGTAATGCAAATACATTCAGCATCACTAAGGCTGGTTGCCCTTGCTGGAGTGTAGGCAGTCACCGAGGATACACATGGTGGTGGTCTGAAAAAGCAGTCTGGTCATGGGCTTTTAAAAAAATCTGAAAAGTGGATTCATAATGTGTCAGTCTGTAAAAGTGATTTTCACTTGCCAAAAAAAAAGAGCAGTAAGTGTGCATTCAAATTGGCAAAGAAATTTCGTTTTGTGACTAATGTGAAAACATGACTCTGTGTGCAAATAGGAATTACAGGCAGAGATTTATTGCGTTTTGCTCTGGTGATTTCACAGTTGCATTAGTAGGAAAAAGGGGGAGCTATTTTTTTGGTGCAGAAGCAGACTCTTAGCACACACCCAGCTCCTTTCCATGTATAATCATGCACAGTATTTACAAGCGAGAGGGGTTTTGAGGTTTCAGTCTGTAATGCAAATACATTCAGCATTACTAAGACTGGTTGCCCTTGCTGGAGTGTAGGCAGTCACCGAGGATACACATGGTGGTGGTCTGAAAAAGCAGTCTGGACATGGGCTTTTAAAAAAATCTGAAAAGTGGATTCATATTGTGTCAGTCTGTAAAAGTGATTTTCACTTGCCAAAAAAAAAGAGCAGTAAGTGTGCATTCAAATTGGCAAAGAAATTTCGTTTTGTGACTAATGTGAAAACATGACTCTGTGTGCAAATAGGAATTACAGGCAGAGATTTATTGCGTTTTGCTCTGGTGATTTCACAGTTGCATTAGTAGGAAAAAGGGGGAGCGATTTTTTTGGTGCAGAAGCAGACTCTTAGCACACACCCAGCTCCTTTCCATGTATAATCATGCACAGTATTTACAAGCGAGTGGGGTTTTGAGGTTTCAGTCTGTAATGCAAATACATTCAGCATCACTAAGGCTAGTTGCCCTTGCTGGAGTGTAGGCAGTCACCGAGGATACACATGGTGGTGGTCTGAAAAAGCAGTCTGGACATGGGCTTATAAAAAAATCTGAAAAGTGGATTCATATTGTGTCAGTCTGTAAAAGTGATTTTCACTTGCCAAAAAAAAAGAGCAGTAAGTGTGCATTCAAATTGGCAAAGAAATTTCGTTTTGTGACTAATGTGAAAACATGACTCTGTGTGCAAATAGGAATTACAGGCAGAGATTCATTGCGTTTTGCTCTGGTGATTTCACAGTTGCATTAGTAGGAAAAAGGGGGAGCGATTTTTTTGGTGCAGAAGCAGACTCTTAGCACACACCCAGCTCCTTTCCATGTATAATCATGCACAGTATTTACAAGCGAGTGGGGTTTTGAGGTTTCAGTCTGTAATGCAAATACATTCAGCATCACTAAGGCTAGTTGCCCTTGCTGGAGTGTAGGCAGTCACAGAGGATACACATGGTGGTGGTCTGAAAAAGCAGTCTGGACATGGGCTTATAAAAAAATCTGAAAAGTGGATTCATATTGTGTCAGTCTGTAAAAGTGATTTTCACTTGCCAAAAAAAAAGAGCAGTAAGTGTGCATTCTAATTGGCAAAGAAATTTCGTTTTGTGACTAATGTGAAAACATGACTCTGTGTGCAAATAGGAATTACAGGCAGAGATTTATTGCGTTTTGCTCTGGTGATTTCACAGTTGCATTAGTAGGAAAAAGGGGGAGCGATTTTTTTGGTGCAGAAGCAGACTCTTAGCACACACCCAGCTCCTTTCCATGTATAATCATGCACAGTATTTACAAGCGAGTGGGGTTTTGAGGTTTCAGTCTGTAATGCAAATACATTCAGCATCACTAAGGCTGGTTGCCCTTGCTGGAGTGTAGGCAGTCACCGAGGATACACATGGTGGTGGTCTGAAAAAGCAGTCTGGACATGGGCTTATAAAAAAATATGAAAAGTGGATTCATATTGTGTCAGTCTGTAAAAGTGATTTTCACTTGCCAAAAAAAAAGAGCAGTAAGTGTGCATTCAAATTGGCAAAGAAATTTCGTTTTGTGACTAATGTGAAAACATGACTCTGTGTGCAAATAGGAATTACAGGCAGAGATTTATTGCGTTTTGCTCTGGTGATTTCACAGTTGCATTAGTAGGAAAAAGGGGGAGCGATTTTTTGGTGCAGAAGCAGACTCTTAGCACACACCCAGCTCCTTTCCATGTATAATCATGCACAGTATTTACAAGCGAGTGGGGTTTTGAGGTTTCAGTCTGTAATGCAAATACATTCAGCATCACTAAGACTGGTTGCCCTTGCTGGAGTGTAGGCAGTCACCGAGGATACACATGGTGGTGGTCTGAAAAAGCAGTCTGGACATGGGCTTTTAAAAAAATCTGAAAAGTGGATTCATATTGTGTCAGTCTGTAAAAGTGATTTTCACTTGCCAAAAAAAAAGAGCAGTAAGTGTGCATTCAAATTGGCAAAGAAATTTCGTTTTGTGACTAATGTGAAAACATGACTCTGTGTGCAAATAGGAATTACAGGCAGAGATTTATTGCGTTTTGCTCTGGTGATTTCACAGTTGCATTAGTAGGAAAAAGGGGGAGCGATTTTTTTGGTGCAGAAGCAGACTCTTAGCACACACCCAGCTCCTTTCCATGTATAATCATGCACAGTATTTACAAGCGAGTGGGGTTTTGAGGTTTCAGTCTGTAATGCAAATACATTCAGCATCACTAAGGCTAGTTGCCCTTGCTGGAGTGTAGGCAGTCACCGAGGATACACATGGTGGTGGTCTGAAAAAGCAGTCTGGACATGGGCTTATAAAAAAATCTGAAAAGTGGATTCATATTGTGTCAGTCTGTAAAAGTGATTTTCACTTGCCAAAAAAAAGAGCAGTAAGTGTGCATTCTAATTGGCAAAGAAATTTCGTTTTGTGACTAATGTGAAAACATGACTCTGTGTGCAAATAGGAATTACAGGCAGAGATTTATTGCGTTTTGCTCTGGTGATTTCACAGTTGCATTAGTAGGAAAAAGGGGGAGCGATTTTTTTGGTGCAGAAGCAGACTCTTAGCACACACCCAGCTCCTTTCCATGTATAATCATGCACAGTATTTACAAGCGAGTGGGGTTTTGAGGTTTCAGTCTGTAATGCAAATACATTCAGCATCACTAAGGCTGGTTGCCCTTGCTGGAGTGTAGGCAGTCACCGAGGATACACATGGTGGTGGTCTGAAAAAGCAGTCTGGACATGGGCTTTTAAAAAAATCTGAAAAGTGGATTCATATTGTGTCAGTCTGTAAAAGTGATTTTCACTTGCCAAAACAAAAGAGCAGTAAGTGTGCATTCAAATTGGCAAAGAAATTTCGTTTTGTGACTAATGTGAAAACATGACTCTGTGTGCAAATAGGAATTACAGGCAGAGATTTATTGCGTTTTGCTCTGGTGATTTCACAGTTGCATTAGTAGGAAAAAGGGGGAGCGATTTTTTTGGTGCAGAAGCAGACTCTTAGCACACACCCAGCTCCTTTCCATGTATAATCATGCACAGTATTTACAAGCGAGTGGGGTTTTGAGGTTTCAGTCTGTAATGCAAATACATTCAGCATCACTAAGGCTAGTTGCCCTTGCTGGAGTGTAGGCAGTCACCGAGGATACACATGGTGGTGGTCTGAAAAAGCAGTCTGGACATGGGCTTATAAAAAAATCTGAAAAGTGGATTCATATTGTGTCAGTCTGTAACAGTGATTTTCACTTGCCAAAAAAAAAGAGCAGTAAGTGTGCATTCAAATTGGCAAAGAAATTTCGTTTTGTGACTAATGTGAAAACATGACTCTGTGTGCAAATAGGAATTACAGGCAGAGATTTATTGCGTTTTGCTCTGGTGATTTCACAGTTGCATTAGTAGGAAAAAGGGGGAGCGATTTTTTTGGTGCAGAAGCAGACTCTTAGCACACACCCAGCTCCTTTCCATGTATAATCATGCACAGTATTTACAAGCGAGTGGGGTTTTGAGGTTTCAGTCTGTAATGCAAATACATTCAGCATCACTAAGGCTAGTTGCCCTTGCTGGAGTGTAGGCAGTCACCGAGGATACACATGGTGGTGGTCTGAAAAAGCAGTCTGGACATGGGCTTATAAAAAAATATGAAAAGTGGATTCATATTGTGTCAGTCTGTAAAAGTGATTTTCACTTGCCAAAAAAAAAGAGCAGTAAGTGTGCATTCAAATTGGCAAAGAAATTTCGTTTTGTGACTAATGTGAAAACATGACTCTGTGTGCAAATAGGAATTACAGGCAGAGATTTATTGCGTTTTGCTCTGGTGATTTCACAGTTGCATTAGTAGGAAAAAGGGGGAGCGATTTTTTGGTGCAGAAGCAGACTCTTAGCACACACCCAGCTCCTTTCCATGTATAATCATGCACAGTATTTACAAGCGAGTGGGGTTTTGAGGTTTCAGTCTGTAATGCAAATACATTCAGCATCACTAAGACTGGTTGCCCTTGCTGGAGTGTAGGCAGTCACCGAGGATACACATGGTGGTGGTCTGAAAAAGCAGTCTGGACATGGGCTTTTAAAAAAATCTGAAAAGTGGATTCATATTGTGTCAGTCTGTAAAAGTGATTTTCACTTGCCAAAAAAAAAGAGCAGTAAGTGTGCATTCAAATTGGCAAAGAAATTTCGTTTTGTGACTAATGTGAAAACATGACTCTGTGTGCAAATAGGAATTACAGGCAGAGATTTATTGCGTTTTGCTCTGGTGATTTCACAGTTGCATTAGTAGGAAAAAGGGGGAGCGATTTTTTTGGTGCAGAAGCAGACTCTTAGCACACACCCAGCTCCTTTCCATGTATAATCATGCACAGTATTTACAAGCGAGTGGGGTTTTGAGGTTTCAGTCTGTAATGCAAATACATTCAGCATCACTAAGGCTAGTTGCCCTTGCTGGAGTGTAGGCAGTCACCGAGGATACACATGGTGGTGGTCTGAAAAAGCAGTCTGGAAATGGGCTTATAAAAAAATCTGAAAAGTGGATTCATATTGTGTCAGTCTGTAAAAGTGATTTTCACTTGCCAAAAAAAAAGAGCAGTAAGTGTGCATTCAAGTTGGCAAAGAAATTTCGTTTTGTGACTAATGTGAAAACATGACTCTGTGTGCAAATAGGAATTACAGGCAGAGATTTATTGCGTTTTGCTCTGGTGATTTCACAGTTGCATTAGTAGGAAAAAGGGGGAGCGATTTTTTTGGTGCAGAAGCAGACTCTTAGCACACACCCAGCTCCTTTCCATGTATAATCATGCACAGTATTTACAAGCGAGTGGGGTTTTGAGGTTTCAGTCTGTAATGCAAATACATTCAGCATCACTAAGGCTAGTTGCCCTTGCTGGAGTGTAGGCAGTCACCGAGGATACACATGGTGGTGGTCTGAAAAAGCAGTCTGGACATGGGCTTATAAAAAAATCTGAAAAGTGGATTCATATTGTGTCAGTCTGTAAAAGTGATTTTCACTTGCCAAAAAAAAAGAGCAGTAAGTGTGCATTCTAATTGGCAAAGAAATTTCGTTTTGTGACTAATGTGAAAACATGACTCTGTGTGCAAATAGGAATTACAGGCAGAGATTTATTGCGTTTTGCTCTGGTGATTTCACAGTTGCATTAGTAGGAAAAAGGGGGAGCGATTTTTTTGGTGCAGAAGCAGACTCTTAGCACACACCCAGCTCCTTTCCATGTATAATCATGCACAGTATTTACAAGCGAGTGGGGTTTTGAGGTTTCAGTCTGTAATGCAAATACATTCAGCATCACTAAGGCTGGTTGCCCTTGCTGGAGTGTAGGCAGTCACCGAGGATACACATGGTGGTGGTCTGAAAAAGCAGTCTGGTCATGGGCTTTTAAAAAAATCTGAAAAGTGGATTCATAATGTGTCAGTCTGTAAAAGTGATTTTCACTTGCCAAAAAAAAAGAGCAGTAAGTGTGCATTCAAATTGGCAAAGAAATTTCGTTTTGTGACTAATGTGAAAACATGACTCTGTGTGCAAATAGGAATTACAGGCAGAGATTTATTGCGTTTTGCTCTGGTGATTTCACAGTTGCATTAGTAGGAAAAAGGGGGAGCTATTTTTTTGGTGCAGAAGCAGACTCTTAGCACACACCCAGCTCCTTTCCATGTAGAATCATGCACAGTATTTACAAGCGAGTGGGGTTTTGAGGTTTCAGTCTGTAATGCAAATACATTCAGCATCACTAAGGCTGGTTGCCCTTGCTGGAGTGTAGGCAGTCACCGAGGATACACATGGTGGTGGTCTGAAAAAGCAGTCTGGACATGGGCTTTTAAAAAAATCTGAAAAGTGGATTCATAATGTGTCAGTCTGTAAAAGTGATTTTCACTTGCCAAAAAAAGAGCAGTAAGTGTGTTTTCAAATTGGCAAAGAAATTACATTTTGTGACTATTGTGAAAAGAAATGTAGTAATATATTTAATAAAATAAAGGAATTTTTTTTTAGTTTTTTTCAGGTATTGCTGAAGAGCAGTGAACAAAATTTAAGATGCCTACAAAATCCAGACTTCAAAAAATGCACAAAAAAAACCTATATTTGAAGACAAGTAGAGGACCAAAGTTAGTAGAAGATGCTCATGTTGGGAAAAAGAAAAAATCTTCTGGTAAGCAGAAAAAACAATTTCTAAAAAATATATTCAAAAGAATGAAAAATGTACAAAATGTCTGTACTGGAAAGGATGTTTTGAAAAGAAAAGGAGAGGAAAAAATTGAGAATTTAGTTAATGCAAATATACCTTCTGCAACTGAAAAGATTTATATAAATAGAAAAACAGCGTTTAAAGAGATACGTAGAAAAATGTTTCAGAGAAGAGTTATGTCCAATTTGATGAAGGATGTGAAGAAATATAAGAAAAAGACAAAGTTTTATAAAAGAAAAAAAGAAATTGAAGCCATTGCAGCAAAGGCATTAGAATTAAAAAGGAAACTATTCATTTTAATTTTGAATAGGATGCGTACATTAGACAAAATGGTTAATGTACTGAAATCACATAGCAAAAGGAAAAGAGTAGTGAACAGAACAAACTTTTGTAAAGTGTTTTTAGGAAAGTGGATGCATAGTTCAAGTAGTGAACCTTTTTTTAATGAAGAGAGCTATTTTCAAAGTAATAGTTTGCTGCATGCAGTTGACACCAGAGGTCGTTCTTACGAAGTAAAAAATGGTTGCATAATGGAGAAGGAGATAATGGTTCCAAGAGATGAGGTACAAGTGATGGCAGATGAGGCTATGGGGAGACGTCCTAAAGCCCCAGTGTACACTTGGAATTGTAGTAGTATTTGCACTGTGCGTCAGGAATCTATTGACAAATTTCGTGAGTTTCTAAGAGAATATAGTAAAAAAAGTATAAAGCAGAAGATTAAGGTGCTTCAAAGTCTGGATCCATGCAGAGTGAGAGAGAATACTGGTTTGCAGGGTCATTCTCTGGCTTGTCTATCTAGAAAAGTGTGTAATAGTGTTTTCCATCATTTTAGGATGCTGGCTGTTCATCATACTGAAATGAGAAAGTTTGTGAGACGGTTGTATTTTGCCAAAAGTCCAGCAATAAAGTTAAATGAATTGAATAGGGCTCTGTTCCGAGGAACGGTATCAGATGTAGAGAAGGTTGTTGATGAAATTCAGTTTTGTTACTTTGGTCCTGAACAAAACAGTGCAGAGAAGGACACAGTAAATGAGGAAGAAGTGGAAGAGAATGTAGAACCCTTTGTAAGTAACACATTTAATGATCACATAACAAAATTTGCAATAATCTCTAATGAAAGACCAAATTTTACTTGTATTTGTTGCCGCAGAACTCATTATAGAAAACAAACTAGGAATGTTGATCTCTACAGAAAGAGTGAAAATGAAGATAATTATAAGTGGAAGGATTTTGCCACATATATATTTCTTGAAAATTGTTTTGATTTGGGTGAAGATCAGCGTATTTGTAAATACTGTTACAACAAGTTAGAGGAAAATAGAATGCCGATCAGAGCTGTACATAATAATTTAGAATTGGATGCTATTCCTGCTGAACTTTCTGAATTAAATACATATGAGTCTATACTCATTCAATGTGTTCATCCGTTCCAGACCATAGTACGTATGGAGCCCAAAACTGGTAAATTACCTCCTTCAGATTTACTGAGAGGTTTAAAAGGTAGAGTGGTGTATTTGCCCTTGGATTTGAAAAAAAATATGGAAACTATTGATGCGGATACTTTGGAAACTGAACCATTAGTTATTCTGGTTAATGGTGTACCTACAAAGAATAAGAAGATTTGGCAGGAGCTGGTAGATGTACGGAAAGTACAAAGAGCAAATTTGTATTTGAAAAGGAATAACAAATGGTATGAATCAATTTATATAGAAGAAGAAGAAGAAGAAGATTTACAAGAAGACACAGAAACACCAACTGGACAAATTGAAAAAGTGGACAAGTCAAAGGAAGAAGAAATTTATGAACATTTTAGCATACATCCTCTTCATTCAAAAGAAGTTATGGGAGACAATATTGATCTCTTTCAGATGAAGAAAGCAAAAGGAACTCCCGTGAGTTTATGGGAGGAGAGCTTGGAAGCTCGATGTTTTCCCCAGCTGTTTCCTAAAGGAAAAGGAGGACGATACGATGAACGTCCGGAACAGATTCCAGCTTCTGAGTATCGGACTACAAGTCTATATGCTGAAGATCCCAGATTTCGACAAAGTATTCCTTATTTGTTCCATCTTTTATTTGAAAGCGACTTGTCTGCACTGTCTTATGCAGTAAATCACATTTTAAAAAGTGGAGTACATTTACAAAATGTGTCTGCTAAGGATTTTATGGAGAAAGTGCAGCACCGAGATGATCATTTGGAAACACAACTGATCAATCTGATGGCTTGTCAGCGTGGGACAAATGAATATTGGTACCGACGCCATGGTGAATTAAAATGCATGTTACGGAATTTAGGAACACCAACATGGTTCCTTACCCTAAGCTGTGCCGAGTACGCTTGGGATGATTTACTGGATTTTCTACGAGAGGCAAATTCAAACATTAAAAACATCGAATACAAGACAGCAGGAGAACTGTGCTCATTGGATCCGGTTAATGTTTGCAGATATTTCAATCATAGATTTGAGGCTATGATGTCCTTCATCTGCAATAAAAAAAATCCACCTCTTGGAGAAGTAGTAGATTTCTTTTGGAGAAAAGAGTACCAGGCAAGAGGTGCTCCTCATATTCATATGCTGTTGTGGATCAAGGATGCCCCAAAGTTTGGAACAGATACTGATGAAGCAGTGTTATCTTACATTGAAGAATATGCAACATGTGCTATACCAAAAAGCACAGAAGAGAAAAAGTTAAAGGAGCAAGTTTTACGTTTCCAAAGTCATCGGTGTGGAAAATACTGTCGACGGAAATACAAGAGCAAAGATAAATACTACACTAAATGTCGATTTGGATTTCCTAGACCTGTTCTTTCAAATGGAAGAGTCAACAGTTTTATGTCAGCTGTGAGACATACTATCACAAGAAAATCACCTAAGAATACCTACAACCTAAAAAGAAAAGAAGAATCAAAAAATATAAATGACTACAACCCAGTCATTTTATCCATGTGGAACGCTAACATGGATATACAGTATGTAGCTGACAATTCCATTGCTGTTGCTCGATATGTAACGTCTTACATTACGAAATCAGAAAAAACAGAATTGAAGGAAATGTGGGAAGAGATTTCTCACGAGAAGACTGTCAGTAAGAAGCTGTACAGTTTCAGTTTGAAGATGTTATCGCATCGAGAAATTGGATCCTACGAATGTTCAGATAGGTTATCTTCTGCAAGTCTCTACTCTAAGTCAAGAAGAATAATTTGGGCAAGTTTAGGCCTTGCAGCAATGAGAAATCGGGTACTAAAATCTGTTGGAGAAATTGAATATTTGGCCGAGAATGACCCAGAAAGTACAGATATTTTGAAATCAAACATGTTGGACACATATTATCCCAAGAGAAGTCAACATCTGGAGAACATGTGTCTCTATGAAGTGCTGCAGAACTACATTTATTCACGGAAAGCCGCAGAAGACATCAACAATGGAAAATATAAAGTCGTTGGTGAGGAAGGATGTTTGGTGAAGCAAACAAAAGGAAGTTTGATAAATCACAGGAAGCTGAGTTGCGACACTACTGACAAGAAGGAATTTTACTACTTGGCTCTTTTACAGTTGTTTAAACCATGGCGTACAGAGGATGAACTACTGGGAGAATTTCAAAGCTATGAAGATTCTTTTAACGCTTGCAAAGACAGCATACAATGCAGTACATTCTCAACTTATCTGCAAATGTTAAATGAAGAAATTGAACAGGAAACTACAATTGCAGCAGAAATAGCTAGAGACAGTTCTCAAGACAGCCAAAGTTCAGGAACACTCAGTCAAGATCCCCTAGGACAACCAATCGTTGAAAATGAAGCATCAATAGCCATGAATGAAGTGGAAACGGCTATGAATCAAGCTCAAGAAGAATTTATAGACTTACAAAATTTGGAAAGACAACTGAATCAAGAGCAGCAACAAATTTATGAAGAGATCAGAAACAAAATTGATCACGGATTTCTACATGAAAAAAAAGAGTGCTCATGCACATCATTTCATCCAATCAGGATGTATGTAAGCGGACAAGCTGGAACTGGAAAAAGTTTCCTTATAAAAGTCATCAGAAGCTACCTACAGCAAAAAACGGATTCTACTTTGTCTTGTGTGGTTACTGCTCCAACTGGGTTAGCAGCATATAACATAAAAGGAATCACTTTACATCGTTTGCTAATGTTACCAGTGGAGCATGAGAACAAAATACAATACAACAAGCTAACTGGAGAAGCATCCTTGGAAGTTTCAAGAGTATTGAAGAAGATGCAAGTTCTCATTATTGATGAGGTGAGCATGGTATCAAACTTAATGCTTGCCTTTGTGCATTTAAGAATGCAGCAAATTTTGAAGACAGACTATGACATGTTATTTGGTGGAAAACACGTCATAGTTTTTGGAAATCTTTTGCAACTTACTCCAGTTAAAGGACAACCAGTGTTTAATACTGTCACACATGAAGACACGAAGAAGTCATTGGGAAGCATCGGAAATACAAATATTTGGTCCTTCTTTGAGTACAAGGAACTTACTACTAATATGAGGCAAGCAAGCGATGAAGAATATGGAAGTATTCTGAAAGATATCAGAATTGGACTACTCACAGAAGTTGGCAAAAAAGCATTACAGAGTCGGCTGCTACATAATTTATTTCCAAAGGAAGAAATAGTTGCAGAGAAGATATACAAGAACATTGCAGAAAACAAAAGTGTCATCTGCTTAATGCCAACTCTACGTGAATGCTCAATATTCAATGAGGAGCTTTTGAAATTGGAAAAGGAAGAGATCAGGAAATTGGAAGCAGTGGACAAAATTGAGGAAGGAAGAATTACTGTCACAGTAACAGGCACACTGAAAAATAAATTGGATTCACTAGAGAAGAACATCTCCAAAACTGCTGGATTAGAAAAAAATCTATACGTTTGCATGAACTGTAGAGTATTTTTAAGGAGAAATTTGGATGTTGAAAAAGGTTTAGTTAATGGAGCTATGGGAAGAGTTGTGGGTTTTATTAACTATCAGAAAAAAGATGGAATTGAATGTTTAAAAATAAAATTTGATCAGATAGAAGAAGTTAAAGACATTTGTCGTTGTACAGTTCGTTTCATGCTTGTGAAAGACTTATATGTACGTAGGAAGCAGTTTCCGTTTTCGCTAGCATATGCTGTAACTATTCACAAGTCTCAAGGATTGACTGTAGATTGTGCATTTGTGAACATTGGTTCAACTGTGTTCAAAGAAGGAATGGCATATGTTGCTTTGTCACGAGTGAAAACATTATCAGGTTTATTCATGATAGACTTTGATGACTCAAAAGTTAGTGCTGATACAAATTGTGTAAAGGAGTATAATAGATTAAGAAGAAGCTATGCTCCTCATTTAGGTCAGTATCCTGTGTTGGAGAAACGTGTAGTTTCTCGTAAAAGGAGAAATGAGAATATCTGTGATGAAGATGTAGAGAGGAGGAAAAAAAAGAGGAGTGATGTAATTGCAAGCAAAAAGAGTAAGGAAAAAGAAGAACAGGTTGTAGGATGTCATTTTGAAAATAGCTCTGGTGTCAACTGCTACGCAAATGTAGTGCTGAATGTTGCATTTTATCTGGAAAGTTTGCAAGAGCAGATTATAGTAAATCAGGGAAAAAGATTCTGTTCTGAGCTGAGTCTCCTTTTTCAAAAGCTGAGTAATGATAAAACTCAAATAGAAAGTGCTACTCAAATTAGAAGACTTTTAGATGTATGTTCAGGATGAACACAGTTTTCTCAAAATGTACAGCAAGACGCACAGGAATTCTTGATATATTTTCTTCAGGTACTGGAAGAAGAAGAAGTTGCAATTGATAATTTATTTGGTCTCTCTTATAAATGGGAACATAGTTGTGAAAACTGTTATAATATATGTGGCTCTAATGTTGATAATGAAAGGTTTATTTTTTTGACATTGCCAGAGACTAAAACAGTCACTTTTGCTAAATTAGTTAAAGATGCTAATCATAGCATGCAATGCGGTGAGTGTCAATCTGACATGTTTTCAACGTTAATTTTAAAGGAATACGGACAGTATGTAATTTTAATGATGCAACGATGTAGAGCTGATGGTTCAAAATTGGATACTTTAATAAAGAAGTTTACAGGACAGCAATTATCAATTTCAGGAAAAACTTTTGTAACTGTTGCAATAATTTTCCATGAAGGACCTACTGTTACTTCTGGACATTACACAGTTTATCTTAAATGTGAAAAAGGCTGGACACTGTGTAATGATTCCCAATTGGTTTTTAAGCAATGTTTGCCTTTTGATTTAGCAAATTCCTATCTAATCTTCCTGAAACCTAAATTTTAGAGAGACTTGCCAAGATCTGGACAAAACAATTTTACCATTTTATTGGATTACCATTGGAATTTCCCAAAAAAAATGATTTTTCAAATTATCATTTGGCCTAATGGAAAGATAACCAATTGTAATGTGGACTTTTTAAATTTTTAATGAAACTTTGGAAAACCAAAAATTTAGAGAAAATCGGTTACATCTGCACAATTTAAATTTTGGAATGTTATTGGAGTGCCATTGGAAATTTTTTCAAAAAAGATTTTTTAAATTACTATTTGGCCATGTGGAAAGGTAAACAATTCTATTGTGGACTTAATAAATTATTAATAAATATTTCGGGAACCAATATGTTACAGAGAATCGGTGAGATCTGTACAAATTAAACTTTAGAATTTTATTGGATTACCATTGGAAATTTAATCTAAAAAGAATTTTAAAATTACTATTTGGCCTAAAGGAAATGGAACCAGATGTAATGTGGAGTTATTTGAGATATAATATTGTGATTATACTTCTGAAACAAAAATATCAGACGGTATTTTAAAGAAATAAGTATTGATATTAGATGATATTTTTTTAGAATATTATGCATTTCTATAATGTTAAGTTTAAGTAAAAAGAGATTGTGGGCTTTTTTAATACAATCTTTGAGATTGTTATTTTTTTTTGCCCGCTGTAAAATGATGAATGCAATTGCTTTCACAATTTATAGTGAAATGCAATATATTCCGAAAACAGCAAAAATAAGGCAAAAATATTTTTTGATAAATATGTAAATATGTGTACTGTATTATAAAATGTTTTAAAAATATTAATACTTTTTTCTTTTTTTTCAGATTGATATAGAAAATTTTCGAAAATTAGAACCATTTTTAAAGCAATTTTTTTAAAAAACAAATGAATAAATATTTTTTGGAGTGGGTATGGTAAGTCAATAATAATAATTCTAGTCTCTCAAGGACCTTGTAATCTGATAATTGATTTTTAGTGTTTTAAAAAAAAAAATTACGCGCACCGTACGCGTACGGTAAAAAATAAAAAAAAAGTTTTTAAAAACATATATAAAAAAAAGATGAAAGATAAGGTTGGCTCTTAAAAGAGCCGTTGTGTTCATGCAGGGACAGAGGAAAGAACGATTGGGAAAATTAGTCTCTGCGACAAGTGTGCTGATCTATTTTGAGGTCCACTAGGGAAACACTGGTCTCCCTATGACAAATTAGATCATGACAAGAGGCGCATCGAATATCAACCCTCAGAAATCGAGGGTTAATTTCCAGAGGGCCAGCAAAAGGAGATGCTCCCCCCACAGATGAAGGGCTCACCTGACCTGCAGAAGAAGGAGTCAGCCCTGCAGATGATGGTCCAGGCTGAGCTGCTGTGGATGTGCTTGGTTGACTTACTGAAGGGTTACCTCCAGTAAGTCGAGCATGTGTCCTTTTGTGTACATCCTTGAGGTGCCTCATCATGGTATGATTCCCAAAGGAATACTTCCTGTCAGGATTACCTCTAGAAAGTACACGCTGACACAGCTTACAAGTAACTAAGGGTGCATTTACCTTTTGCTGGCCTTCAGGAAAAGTAAAATAATCCCAAACATAAGAGGTCTTTTGTTTCCTCGCTCAATGCCTCAAGGTAGTGCTGCTAGTGCTAGCCTCACTCTCAGAAGGGCTCTGCTGTTCTGCCATCGTATCACAAAGACAACCCAGCTCCTTCTCCTAAGGGATCACAAGCAGAAATGAGGGGAATGGGTGTGGTGTAGGAGAGTTCTAGAACTGAAAGTAGTTTCAACCAATCAAAAGTTGTGTTTCATGATCACATGACCTACCGTACGCTTACGGTACGCTTACGGTACGCTTACGGCAAAAGTACGCATGCGCGTAAAAAAGACACGCGCTTGCGCGCATGCGCTTAACAGTCACTTCCCGACACTTCCGCGTAACGTGCGCGTGTAGCGTACACGCGTACACGTCCCGCGCAGGGTACGCGCGGCAACGCAAATTGCGTAAATATCCGCAAACAGCGTAGAAAAATTACGGACGTTGCGTAAACCGTACGCTTACCGTAAGCTTACGGTACGCGTACTAAAAAATAATAATAAAAAAAAGGAAAAAATGTACTGCAAATAAATTTTACATGTTTATTTTATAAAATATATTAAAAAAAAAAATAAAGAATTTTTTTAAAAAAAACCATAGTCTTTATAAAAGGATAGTAAATTAAAATAAAAATATGTTTAAAAAAATAGAAGAAATAAAAAAATTAGCATTTAAAAAACCTTGCAAATTCACTGAAAAAACCATGGGTTTCACACACGTTAAAGTTAGGAATTAGCATTTAAAAAACCTTGCAAATTCACTGAAAAAACCATGGGTTTCACACACGTTATAGTTAGGAATTAGCATTTAAAAAACCTTAGAAATTCTATGAAAAAACCAAAGGTTTCACACATGTTATAGTTAGCTGGACATTTCACTCGTAAAAAACCAATGAAATTCCCCCGTTATAGTTAGTTCAGCTAACTATAACTCGCGCGCCCGCAATGCACTGCTGATGACGTCACATATTACATCACTCATGACATGATCAGTGACATCACTCATGACATCACTGATGACATCTCAAATGACATCACTGATGACATCACTGATGACATCATCCTTGTGATAGAGTGGCAGACCACCTCTGCCCCTAATATAACCTTTGATACACACATTCAAAAATAGAAATTAAAATTTTAAAAACAATGGACATACCAATACCAGTTACAACAACCTATACAGTAATTCTAAGATCCAAATACACATCCACTCATTCACCAACAGTCCTATACAGTCACTCATACATGTACTCACTCATGATATGTACTCATACACCTATACATCCTGTTACACAACGCCACTCATCCATAAAGTTACTCACACACATAGTCACTCATGCTAATAAAGAATCAAACATACGTTTACTTGCATATACAGTTATACACACACCACCACACTTACTTCTACAGAAACTTGCACATACTTAGTCTTTTAAACAATCACTTATATAAACACATACTTATTCATACAGGAACTCTTTCAATCTCTCACTCTCACATATACTCACTTATATACACCAATAGTCACATTTACTAGTTTAAAACATATGTAGTTACTCATAGAGACACTATTGAGACAGTCATTCACTCACTAACACACCCATGCACACACTCATCCACCCAAACAGTCCTGCACACATGCTGTCTTCAACACATACAAAGAGTGAGTCATTCATTCCTGCACCTATGCACTACGTAATACCCCCCACCGAACCATACAGACACTCAGACACTCATACTGATACTCAAAAAACCAACTAATAACCTATATAGCTACTCACCAAACCATGCAGCCACTTATACACACTGTGAGAGACTGATACAGATATTTACATATTTAAACATTACTCGCTAAGCCATGTATTCACTAAGATACACTTAATTAGTCAGTTATACAATCAATTTTTCAAAAACAAATCATCCATTTAGACACTTATATACCCATTTATTCTTCCATCGACCTTGAGATACACATATATAAAACATATGTAATTTTCAGAAAAACACACATTCACTGGATGATGTCATCAGTGATGTCATTTGAGATGTCATCAGTGATGTCATGAGTGATGTCACTGACCATGTCATGAGTGATGTAATATGTGACGTCATCAGCAGTGCATTGCGGGCGCGCGAGTTATAGTTAGCTGAACTAACTATAACGGGGGAATTTCATTGGTTTTTTACGAGTGAAATGTCCAGCTAACTATAACATGTGTGAAACCTTTGTTTTTTTCATTGAATTTCTAAGGTTTTTTAAATGCTAATTCCTAACTATAACGTGTGTGAAACCCATGGTTTTTTCAGTGAATTTGCAAGGTTTTTTAAATGCTAATTCCTAACTATAACGTGTGTGAAACCCATGGTTTTTTCAGTGAATATATATATATATATATATATATATATATATATATATGACTGAATTGCTGCCTTCCAACTTCCCCACGGGCGATGAAAAGAACCAGCACGAACTCCTCTTAGTTGGAATGACAGGATGTTTATTGCTCACTCAATATGTCATTACGCGTTTCGACTGACACAGCAGCCTTGATCACATGGAGAAATGCGTATACCATAGCTTTTTTAAATACCACCTACTAGTGTCACGTGCTCCCAAAGGACATAGAAAACATACTATGAAAGTGTTTTTTTCTCTCCACTTTCACATGTGCAAAATAACGCTAATATTATAATAAATAGGTAACAACAATAAATACATTATTTAAAACAATCTCTCCAATATTAATCGGATAAATCCATAAATAATACATCTAGATCCATGGAAATCAAGATATGGAGTTTGGTGAAGTACATAATACTGTGGGCCGGATTCTGTATTCATCTATGCAGAAATAAAACACATAAATATGTGAGTGGATACCATTAAATTGCTGTCATAAAAAATAATATTCTACAAGACAAAAGTTTGTCCGCATAAACATATGCTTAAATACTTTGCTCAAATGCAAAAAAATTCCAGCCAGCAATGGGGTACATCCTTTAGTACTAATATATATATATATTACCTACTGGCGGTCGCCAGTAGGTAGTTATAGTTAGGACCACGTTTCCATAGGAAAACCTCAACATTCTATTTTGAATAACTTTGGCGCCGGTTGACGAATCCTCGCGAATTTCTCAAAATAGGTGGGGCGCTACGCTCCGCTCCTACCCTGAAAGTCTCGGGGGGATCCGTCAAGCGGGGGCTGAGATAAAAGGGAGGTCCCAAAACGCGTTTTTCCCATGCATTTTTCCATAGGACCTTTAGAACGAGCTACAGCCCGAACGGCTGAACAGAATTACTCAAAATTTGGCAGAGAGGTAGTCCCTAGGTCAAGGAAGTGCCTTTTGTAGGTTTGGTGTAAATCTGTTCAGTAGATTCTGAGAAAATAGCCTTTAAATCAATATATATATCTGAGCCCGCTTACGGTACGCTTACCGTACGCTTACGGTAAGCGTACGGTGGCGTGCGCGAGCGCGATTCTGATTGGCTCTTAGATCTTAGTAAACATTCGAATCGGTCGAAACCAGGAAGCGGCGGCCGCCATTTTGTGTATTTCACTCTGAAAAAAAAGAGTGAAAACAAGGAAAGGGGGCAATGAGGAGAGTTACAGACCCCCTAACATTTGTAAGGGGGTCAAAGAAGGACAGAAAAGTACAAAAAAAACATTTATTGATTTTAAAAAAAATCACGGGGTACGCGTACGGTAAGCTTACGGTAAGCGTACGGTAGAAAAAAAAAAAAAAAAAGGAAAATCAGATTTAAGTGTTTAGATATTAGGGGGCTCTAAAAAGAGCCGTTGTGTTTATGAAATGATTTTTTAGTGGTACCTACAAGTAAGTACCGATGCAGAGTCTAAGGTTCAAGAGGAAGACTCTGTTCCCTTCATCATTGAAGTGCACACCATCTCCTCTATAAATGTCTTGCATGTCATAACGCAAGTTGTTGTGGTAAATGGCACCCATACCATAGTCACGGAGGAAAGTGGGTGGGCGTAAAGTGGGCGCGCGGTGCGCGAAGCGCACCGCGTGCTCACTGTGCGCGCATGGTGTGCGAAGCGCACCGTGCGCGCACGGAACGAACTGCGTTAAGTGGGCGCGCACGCCACGAATGGCGTAAAGTAACTTAGCATTTAAAAAACCGTACAAATTCACTGAAAAAACCATAGGTTTCACACACGTTATAGTTAGGAATTAGCATTTAAAAAACCTTGCAAATTCACTGAAAAAACCATAGGTTTCACACATGTTATAGTTAGCGGAAATTTTACTGATAAAAAACCAATGAAATTCCCCCGTTATAGTTAGTGCAGGCAACTATAACTCACGCGACCGCAATCTTCTGCTGATGACATATGTGTCTTTATGAAAAAAAAATATTTGTAATATATGTATAGCTAAAAATGTATGGAAGAAGACATGGGCAAATAAGTGTCTAAATACAGTATTAGCATCAGCAGAGGATTGCGGTCGCGTGAGTTATAGTTGCCTGCACTAACTATAACGGGGGAATTTCATTGGTTTTTTATCAGTAAAATTTCCGCTAACTATAACATGTGTGAAACCTATGGTTTTTTCAGTGAATATATATATATGATATGTGTGTTTGTATATATATATATATCCCAAAGAAAGAAACGGCAAACCAGAGGAGTGCACAATACTTTATTGTGCACGAAAACAAGGCATTACGGTGAAGCCTTTATGAAGTGAAAGACCTCAGTGCTATCCCCTGTAAAAATACAAGCCTGGGTTCATGGAAAGAGAAAACATACTTTGATAACAATCCGTTTGTGCTTCAAAATGTTCACGTTGAGCAGTAAATAAAGTTCAATATCAATTGATGAAACTTTACACATTGTTGAAATACATGTGACAATTCAGATTGAGATATGCTTTGCAATAATAGATCATGTTATGATTCATGGATGGGTACTAGATAATCTGGACATCTTCAATATGATTCAACCACTGATAGTATATAAATAAATAGATGCATGAATACAATGTCCAACATATCACAAAATGTGTCCGATTTTCAAAGCGAAAACATGTCTTCGTGAGCACAAGTGTTTTCGAGCAAATGCTCCCAAATTAAACACTAGCATACATGCTAAAAGTACAATCAATGTTGATATTTAAAAAAATATCGGGCATGCACCGTTCCAACTTGTGCCCACAAAGAGAAGGAAAACGCTTACCCATAGATGACAGATTGTAATTAATCAATGACAAAAAATGCCACTCCCTCCAAATAGCGATTCAGTTAAGCAGAAATAAATGGTAAATACCTGACATCACCTACCGACGATCTTGGGTAATGTACCCCTACTAATTTGACCATCTATAATACATGATCAATGTCAAATATCCATATTTGGTGATTTGTCAAATTTCAACAATCTAGGGTAATGTACCCCTACATATTTGACTGTCTGGAATACATCATCAATATCTAATATTGATGTTTGGCAATTTCCCAAACACCAACCAGAAATGTATAATAAGTCAATGGCACAAATGGATAGTTAAATCATATCGCTCACCCAGCAACTAATGCAATAACAGGGGGAAACAGGCCCACAAAGTGTGTGTGTTGTGAAGAAAAAATAGAAATGAAAAGAAGTGAGAATTGTAAATAAGTGGGAATATCGCAAGTTATCTCGAATTTTCAGAATTAATATCATGTCGTACTGAAAGCATGGCGAAGGAAACAGGCTAACTGAATACATCAAATCGGCTACACATATCCTACGTGGATGGTAGTAGAAATCTTAGTTAAACTACGGCCACTATGCCTTCCCCCCTAAAAAGTGACAGTGAATAAAACAGCAAAAGCTGACTGAAATCAAAAACTGGGGCTGTACAGAAAGGAGATACTACCAAGTCAGTTGTATCCTATACGAGTTGCTAATTCCTCTCCACTATTGAGCCTTTGTGGAATTTTAGTATTGAGCTCTATTATGTTTTGGGACTCCGTGATATGTAGCAATTTTTCTCTATCACCACCCCTCGGGTGTTGTACAATTCTATCTATTCCGTAGAATTGTATTAATTTGCTGTTGCTCTGATGTCTCTCCTGATAATGCCCGGCGACTGGATAGGTAAGATCTTGATTCGTCACTGCCCTCATATGTTGTAAACTTCTAGTTTTTAGTTGCGTTTCGTGCTCCCAATGTATTGAAGGCCACACGGGCACCCCAATGCATACACAACATAATCGCTAGTACAAGTTATTAATTTGGTGATCTGTTTGGTCGTTCCCATGTGTGTACTGAATTTGACCCTGTTTTTACTGTATCTGCACGCTTTACACACGCCACATCATACAAAGCCTTTAGTTGTCCCTAGCCATGTGCTGGTGATAGATTTGCTCTGATGACTATGGACTAGGTGATCTCTAAGTGATTAATATTTTCTATACATGATTTGTGGTGTTTTGCCAATACTAGTGCCAATTTGTGAAATGATAACTCTTTCTTTATTGGTCAGCCATTACTCGTTTCGGTCCAGCCGAACCTTGATCACATGTCAACGCTGCCATGTTTTTTTTTCCTTTTTTAAAGTGACACGTGCATGATGCCTACGGTGAATTAGCATAGACAGGAAAAACATACTCAAAGGATGTAGTATTGCGTAAACAAACGACTCATTAGTTTTCGACAAATTACAATGAAATAAAAATTTGCTAACCTCAATGATTGGTATTTAAAGTATGTTTTGGGATATAAAAATCGCCATAAATACAATAAATATGCTAAATACAAGGGGCCCGATTCACAGAACAAACTTAAGACTAAATCCTAAACTTAGTACCATTCTGGTATTCACAGAATGCACCTAGTACTTCTGGTATTCACAGAATGAACTTACTACTTTTGCTATTCACAGAATGAACTTAGTACTTTTGCTATTCACAGAATGGATTTACGACTCCTAAACTTACGTCCGCACTCGGGCCGGAAATTCCGGCCCGGAGGCGGAGCTTCCGGGCCGGAGGCGGGGCTTCCGGGCCGGAGGCGGAGCTTCCGGGCCGGAGGCGGAGCTTCCGGCCCAGAGGTGGAGATTTCAGCTATAGCTAAATCGGCCGGAAGCTCCGCCTCCGGCCCGGAAGCCCCGCCTCCGGCCCGGAAGCCCCGCCTCCGGCCCGGAAGCTCCGCCTCCGGGCCGGAATTTCCGGCCCGAGTGCGGACGTAAGTTTAGGAGTCGTAAATCCATTCTGTGAATAGCAAAAGTACTAAGTTCATTCTGTGAATAGCAAAAGTAGTAAGTTCATTCTGTGAATACCAGAAGTACTAGGTGCATTCTGTGAATACCAGAATGGTACTAAGTTTAGGATTTAGTCTTAAGTTTGTTCTGTGAATCGGGCCCAAGATCTGGATTTTTTGGAGTTGGTGCATTCCATAGATTTTAGCTTTTTGAATTACCTCAAAAAACTACCCGTTTGATCTGTTGCATATATACGAATAAATAAAGCTTTTTACTGTAAAAAATGAACTATGATTATTCATCCTTTCCCTTTTGCCGAACGGCATCATATATGTTGTCTTACTGATTCCGTATTGGCAAGCTTTACAGCTCCTACATCTAACAAAGCTGTTGCGCTGTGAGAGCCATGTTTGATGTTCCGTTATCTCTGGACTGCTCTTGACCAAACATTTGCTCATGGAAAGGGCTCATCTGTAGGTAATAGCTGGATTATGTGGCAGTGTTGCACCTATAATTGGGTCACTCAGCACTATTGGCCAGTCGTGTCTCATGTTATTTGTATGCCAAAATTAGATTAATTTCATGGGTGTTTCATTGTGACTAGTGTTTGTGTCTTTTGATTAAGCCTGGGCAAAGCACTACGCTACGCTTGCGTAGTTTGCGCTACTTCGCACTACGCGAATTGCACGTAGCACAGTGCAAACACACGTAGCATAGCGTTGCGTAGTGCAGCGGTCATTTTTTGCTTGCTCGTGGTCCTCAACGTCAAGTTGGCGACCGCGAGCAAGCAAAATTACATCCCAGCGAGACATTTTCCTCGTTCGCGATCAGCAACATCAAGTTGGCGATTGCGAGCGTGGAAAATAAACCTCCCGGTGAGATTCTCAACGCGGGGAGGTCAGGTTTCTCATTGCGAGTGGTTGCATAAGCTCGCGACCGCTAGCGATGAGAAACTACCAGTCCGCATTGAGAAAGCTGCCGTTCAAGTAAAAATCTACTCGAGCGGCAGAAAACTACAGCTCGCACTGTGCAAGATGCCGTTTTTAATGTTTGCACAGTGCCGGATGCTTGTCCGCACTGTGCAATCATTGAAAACGGCATCTTGCACAGTGCGAACAGGGTACTACGCAGTTCGCGAAGTGCTTCGCGTAGCTCGCGTAGTGCGAAGTGCACTTTACGTAGCTACGCATAGCGCTACTTCCCGAACTACGCCCAGGGTTACTTTTGATCTGCTTAAACTTGTGGTTTTTGCAATGGCAGCATCTAATGTTTTTTTTTAATAACCACGATCCAAATATATAAGTCTTTCGGATTGCTGCATACTCTTTATATTCTGAGCATTTCCCCGTCTGGGACGGAAGCTTGGTGAGTGTAGTACTGAGTTCCCCGCAGTTTCCGTACGGTTTATTTTTGTTTCTATTTTGTTGCTTTCTATATATACCTCTACATCTAGGAAATGCACCACTTTGTCACTGATAACAGATGTGAAACCCAAATTAATTCCATTGATGTTAATAGCTGCGACAAATTCTGTAGCACTTGAGTGTGTCCCATCCCAAACAATAAATAAGTCATCAATAAAACATAGCCACAGTTTTACATTGTTTTCCATATAGGTTTTGTGCAAGCTCTTCCCACCAGCCCATGTGTAAACACGCGTAGCTGGAGGAGAAGCTGGCGCCATGGAAACGCCACGCATTTGGTGGTAATACGATTTATAAAACATAAAATTTTATTGTTCAAACAGAAATTAACCATATTTACAAGCATTGTGTTATGTTGGGACATTTGCATCATGTTTTTACCCAAATAAAAGTTGAATGCTCGAAGTCCATCTTTGTGGTTTATACTGATGTAAAGTGACATTACATCTAATGTCACTAACAAAAAGTTCTTCTGCCACACAAAATCCTTTAATTTGGAAAAAAAATTGACAGTATCTTTTATATGAGATGGTAATTTCTGTATGTGTTCCTCTAAATGGTAGTCAATGTACCATGAGGCAATCTCCACGAGACTGTTTTGTGCCAAAATAATGGGCCTTCCCGGTGGTCTTTACAGGTTCTTGTGAATTTTGGGCATGAAATATATGTTAGGGACAATGGGGTTTTCCTTTTTGATGAATTTGTATTAATCTGAGGTGATCAATCAAGCACTTTTCCACACCAGCAGCTTCATATAAAATTAGTTGTAGACTGATCATAGTGCCAGTGAATTACTTTTTTTATAGCAAGTTCTGTCATTAAGTTGGGATAGAGCTTCTTGCATGTAGTGTTCTCTGGCCTATATGACTATATATTACCTACTGGCGGTCGTCAGTAGGAAGTTATAGTTAGGACCTATTTTCCATAGGAAATCTGCAACATTCTATTCCCAAAACCTTTGGCACCGATTGACGAATCTTCGCGAAATTTTCAAAACCTTTGGCCAGTTCCGGTCCGCTCCTATCCTGAAAGTCTCGGAATGATTCGTGTAGCAGGGGCCGACAAAAAAGGGGGGTCCCAAAACGGGTTTTCCCCATGCAATTTCCCAAAGGACCTTTAGCTGTAGCTAAAGCCCGAACTGCTGAACGGAATTACACAAAATTTGGCAAAGAGGTAGTCCTCAGTTCAGACTCGTGCCTTTTGCTTAAATGGTGTCAATCTGTCCAGTAGTTCCTGAGAAAATCAAAATCAAAATCACATATATATCTGGGCGGAGTCTATCCACACATCGTGAGATCTGATTGGCTGTCAGCACTTCATCCAAGAAGTGTTGGGAGCCATCTTGGGACATGATAGCACCTCATTAAAAAGCATTGCAGTTAATAGAAGTTTCTTAAGAGTTTAGTTACATTATAAATCATTTGTTGATGGTATCATACTCATTTGAGGAATTCTGGTGTGTTCTAAGGAGATTTTACCATGTGAAAAAGCCTTCTGCTGAGATATCATGAATCATGTTTGAGAGAAAACTATTTTCTCATGCTTTTCCAACAGAAGTTTGGAAGGTGATCAATAAGCTAACCTCAGAGCATATTTTCTGTAAATTCACATTATCTTTCTCAGTCATGTGAGAATGAAGACTGACATTCTCAGTAAAACATGTACATCCAACAAGGGCAGAGACTGTCAGTTGATTCCCATGTGTTCTATTGCAGCTTCCCAGAGTGTTCTAAAGAACAACTAGAGCGCTAACAGTCCTACTTATGACAAACGTATGGCACACCTGAAGCCATCTTGATTAGAATAAAGTGGTAACTCTTAAAACATTTAATTTAAAAAGAAACAAAATGAGGGGGTTCATTTTGCCATAGAAAGTATGATTAGTGCTACAGAAAGAAAAATTAGGGCACATTTTGAGTGACTTCTCAAATCCTCTTCTATTTCATTAAAACATTCTGACATGCAGACTGAACATGCACTTTGAATACCAGCAGCAGACTTCCCTGGTGAGCAGTAGCTTTACTACAGTGATCTAAAGAGCAACTAGAGTGCTAACATTCTGAATTTATGGCAAATGTGTGACACATCTGAATGCCTTCTTGATGGAATCAAAGTAAAAACCTGAAAGCATTTCCTACTGAGGAGACTGCAGTAAATGAGGAAATTAGGAAACTTCATAACAGATACATCTCCCAAGATGACCACCAGAGACAAAGGAGCCCAAATGCAGCACAAATATCACCCAGATGTAGCTCACATGTAGCCCAATGACAGAACTGTGCAAAGCACTTATTTTTTGTGTATTTGCAGTTTTATATAGTGCAGACTTGTCAGGTATTGGAGTGCTCGACATGAGCATTGGTTACATCACACAAGATCAAATTCATTTTGGCTGTAGACATGGGGAGATTAAGTGATTTGACCAGAATCACAGAATGTTGAGCTGAAGCAGAAACTCCAACCTGGTTCCCCAGTTGCAAAGTCTGCAGCACTGGAAGTAACACCACATCCTCTCCCCTAAGTGCAACATTTAATCACGTGATCAACTGGATAAAAAAACATAAAGATAACAAATAATTTAAAAGTGCTTTGACGCTATTTGAAAACTCATAAAATATGTCCTCATTTTAGTTTTTTAGAGCACTGACCATAATTTTGATGCAAATAAGACCCTCTCATATATGTAACTTCTAAAGGAAATGCTCTAGGTATTACAGTTTTGATTACATCAAGATGACGTCATGCGTTCCATACTTTTGTAATAAATATAGAATGTTAGCAATCTAGTTGTTCATTAGGATACTGTTGAGAGGCAGAGGCCAGGGACACGGACTCTGAAAATTGAAGGCAGGTAGGAGGGTGCAGAGGCAACAATTTGACCACACTGGGCAGGCAGGAAGGGCAGTGGCAGCACAACCGACTATGGAGGGCAGTGGAAAGGGGGGCAGGGGCAACAAACCAACAATACAGGACTGGCAAGAGAGGCCGTGGCAATATAATAGACCATTGTGGGCAGAAGGAAGAGGCAGTGGTAGTACAACCAAACATGCCAACAGACCCGTTTAAGCCAGGAAACGTCCAATGTTTTTAAGCTCAAATGGGCTATATTTGATCTGTCTCCTGTCTACAATCTCCTCATTTTCAATGTAACTCAAAGGGGAAAATCAATACCCCAGTTTTTTTTCAAAATCTCCCTCTTACCAAGTTCAAAATGTTCGCAAGTATGGTACATTGGATCATGGTAGGCAGGAGGAATTGGGGTAGGGACATGGACTCGGATAACAGAGGACAGGAGGGACATGGAGAGGTGCACCAAACTGACCCTACAGGGCAGGCATCAGGGTTTGCAGCAGCACAATACACCACACAGGGCATGTGGGACGGGAGTGCAGCACAACAATCCATAGAAAGCTATAGGGAGGGCACAGGACCATGCACATGGACAACAGAGAACAAAGGGGAAAGAAGCAATGGTAGCTAGCTGACCATGATGGACAGACAGGAGAGAAAGCTGCAGCATACCAGGCCATACAGGGGAGGAGGGACGGATCAGGGGCATTACAATGGAACAGACAAGTCAGGAGGGAGGGAATAGGGGTCTCCACATGGAAACAGAGGGCTGGGGGCAAGGGGGCAGGGCAGAAGCAGCACGATGACCATGGAGTTCAGGCAGGATAGGCACTAGAAACACGACACACCATGGAGAGCAACAGTGAGACTATGATGGCATACACACAGACCATGAAGGGAAGGTGGGAGTGGGTCAGGGATAGCAAGCTGACCACACAGGGAAGGTGGGAGGGGCCATGGCAGCACAGAAAACCATGCATGGCAAGCAGGAGGGTTAGTGGCAGCACAATGGCTATGATGGGCAAGAAGGATGGTGCAGGGGCATGCACAAAGGACCATGGAGGATAGAAAGGAGGGTCAGGACCTGGGCACAGACAAGAGAGTTCAGGAAAAGGGGCCTCACAACAGACCACACGGGGCAGGCAGGAGGAGCAGTTGCAGCACAACAGACCAGGGAGGGCAGAAGGGTGTGGTAGTAAAATGGACCATGGAGGACAGGAGGAAGGGGATAGGGTCATGGCATGTGGACAGGCAGGGTGGAGGTGGCAGGGACTGGTTACAGTCACCTGACAATGCTAGGCAGGTGGGAGGGGAGTGGCAGCTCAACAGAACACTCAGATTAGATAGGAGTGGCAGGTCCATGGAACATGGTGGGCAAAAAGGATGGAGCTGGGGCATGCACAAAGACATCAGAGAGCAGGGGGAAGGAGAATAGGGGCAGCAAGCTAAGCACAGAGGCTAAGCAGGAGGTCAATGATGGGCCATAGAATTGGGCAATGGAGGGCAGGAGGAGCGGACTGGTACATCATGCTAACTGGAGGGCAGTGGCAGCACATCAGACCATGCATGGAAGGAGGGAGGAGGCTAGTCCATGGATTCAGACAACAGAGGATAGGGAGGAGGTGGATGGGGCAGCAAGCTAACTGTTCAGAGAAGGTGGGTATTAGGAACGTTATTATTTTTAAAATGTGTGACGGTGCGAACTACTTAAAATATGAACAAGCATGCAGCATAATCTCACTTTTATTCAGGAAGAAGAGGACATTTGTGACTGTGACTCCGGGCTCACTTGGCAGAAACACCCCCTGACCCTCCAGCCCCCATCGCAAAATGTAATGCCCGTGAAAAGGGTAGGTGGACGCAGTGTTATATACAACATAGTCCTGAGAGCACGATTCAAAATGAAAACTAAATATAGTATATGGTGTAAACTATGCACCAAAAAGTGTGATATAAGATGAACCGGGGCGTGAAATATAATATGCAATACATTGTGCACAATGACAGACTCTTTGGAGAGCGCAAGATAGCACAGGCACTAGCGCGTGCTATGCGATATGCGCCTTAGAGTGTAATATGCACAGGGCAGTGTTGTGTAACCTAACTAGTCTCTAAAGTTGTAATATAAAATATGTGCTGGGGAGTGTAACGTTGCATATGCACTGTGACAAAGATATGGATCCCAGATTGTAATATGTATGGCATAGCGCTGTGCGTTATATCATAGGCATCGAGGAAGGCACGTTAGATGGGGCAATATAACCCGTGCGAAGGCAAGTGTGGCATGACATATTCACGGGGTGGTGTTACAGTTCACATGGGCTAGAGAGTGTCATAGCATTAGGGGTGGGCGGAATTTGTGAAATTCACTTTCGCAAACTATCGCGAAAATGTTAAAAATCTCCGCAAACATGCGGAAATATCGCGAAGATACGGAAGGGTTTTTTCCCGCCCGTTCGCGGTATTTTCTGCGTGGTCTCGACTCGCCAACTTACCCATGCGGTTGCTCATGGGCGCGGCCATCTTGTTTTCACTTGTCTCGCGGTGCATGATCGCAAGAAGAAAGATGTGATTGTGCGACAAATGACGTTAATGCGGGCGCGAACTGTCGCGAGACAGCGCAAATGGCTACCAACAATCCAACATCTCGTGGAGAACGCGACCGGATCGGGAAAACTTGCCGGCGAACGCGAGGATTCAGGTAAGGCAATCGCGCGGACGCGAGAATGTAGTTTTTTTATGGCGCGAGCAAGCAAAAAATTTCCGGTAGGATGCAGATTGCGGAAATTTTGACATTTTCGCGCTCTCCTCGGTACGCGAAAATGTCAAATTATCGCAATTTCCACGAGCGGAACGGAATTTTAGCCCAGGCCTACATAGCATACGCACTAGCTGGTGGAATACAACACAGAGGTGTGTGGCACTCGTCGGGCACTGGTGGGTGTAACACAGCACTGGGCTCAGCCAGGAGCACGCTGTGACTCTCAAGTGAGGTTTGTCTACTTTCCAGAGAGTAAAATAAAAAGTATTACACATCCGGTGGTGGATGTGTGTTTTATTAACCGTGAGGGGGGTTTCTTGCATAGTTTGGTCGAATTTTTGTCGAATTCCCTTTGAATGGCTTGGTGTGCGTGTGTATTTAAAGTGCCCGTCAATAGCAACCCATGTTTGTATAAATAAACGACAAGGGTGTCTACTTGGAGAGTACCCACAGGCGGGGGCGCCAGGATTAGGCACAGTAGAGCATCAGACACGTCAGAGCTTCACTAGCATATACAAACGTGGAATCATTGTATGCATAGTCACCTTTTAATGAATATCACGCAAATCGTCATGGTGATAGGTACATACGGTTTGTCCAGCATGTCCTAGGTGTTTCTATAAATATATATATTTTTTAAAATAATAAAAAACAAAGGCCGGCCCCGGGGGATGGGGTCCCCGGGGCCATAATTGGCCTGAGAAGGGGGGCAACGCAGCCCCCCTCCTAAAGAATTAAAAAAAAAAAAGGCCATGACCCGGGGGTTGGGGTCCCAGGGGCCAATTAAGGCTGTGGGATGGGGGCTTCGCGGCCCCCTTCCAAATTAATTTTTTTCAACAAACCATAGGTTTCAGGGGCATTATAGTTAAGTGGACTTTTCACTCATGCAAAACCATTGAAATTCCCCCGTTATAGTTAGTTCAGCTAACTATAACTCGCGCGTCTACAATGCACTGTTGATTACGTCACATATTACATCACTCATGACATGGTCAGTGACATCAATCATGACATCACTGATGACATCTCAAATGATGACATTATCCAGTGAATGTGTGTTTTTCTGAAAATTAAATATGTTTTATATATGTATATCTCAAGGTCGATGGAAGAATAAATGGGTATATAAGTGTCTAAATGGATGATTTGTTTTTGAAAAATTGATTGTATAACTGACTGATTAAGAGTATCTTAGTGAATACATGGCTTAGTGAGTAATGTTTAAATATGTAAATATCTGTATCAGTCTCTCACTTTGTGTATAAGTCGCTGCATGGGTTGGTGAGTAGCTACATGAGTGTCTATATAGGTTATTAGTTGTTTTTTTGAGTATCAGTATGAGTGTCTGAGTGTCTGTGTGGTTCGGTGGGGGGTATTATGTAGTGCATAGGTGCATGAATGAGTGACTCACTGTTTGTAAGTGTTGAAGACAGCATGTGTGCAGGAATGTATGGGTGGATGAGTGTGTGTATGGGTGTGTTAGTGAGTGAATGACTGTCTCAGTAGTGTCTTTATGAGTAACTACATATTTTTAAACTAGTATATGTGACTATTGGTGTATATAAGTGAGTATATGTGAGAGTGAGAGATTGGAAGAGTTCCTGTATGAATAAGTATGTGTTTCTATAAGTGATTGTTTAAAAGACTAAGTATGTGTAAGTTTCTGCAGAAGTAAGTGTGGTGGTGTGTGTATAACTGTATATGCAAGTAAAAGGATGTTTGATTCTTTATTAGCATGAGTGACTATGTGTGTGAGTAACTCTTTCGATGAGTGGCATAGTGTAACAGGATGCATAGGTGTATGAGTACAAATGATGAGTGAGTACATGTATGAGTGACTCTATAGGACTGTTGGTGAATGAGTGGATGTGTATGTGGATCTTAGAATTACTGAATAGGTTGCTGTAACTGGTATTGTTATGTCCATTGTTTTGAAAATTTTAGTTTCTATTTTTGAATGTGTGTTTCAAAGGTTATATTAGGGTGAGAGGAGGTCTGCCACTCTATCACAAGGATGATGTCATCAGTGATGTCATCATAGATGTCATTTGAGATGTCATCAGTGATGTCATGAATGATGTCTCTGACCATGTCATGAATAATGTAATATGTGACGTCATCAGCAGTACATTGCGGTCGCGCAAGTTATAGTTAGCTGAACTAACTATAACGGGGGAATTTCAATGGTTTTGCATGAGTGAAAAGTCCAGCTAACTATAACGTCCCTGAAACCTATGGTTTTTTCAGTGAATTTCTAAGGTTTTTTAAATGCTAATTCCTAAATATAAGGTGCCTCAAACCTATGGTTTTTTCAGTGAATTTCAAAGGTTTTTTAAATGCTAATTTCTAACTATGCCTACAGAGATAGGACATGTGAAGAAAGAAGAAAAAATGCACAGAAAGAAAAAAAAGAAATTCATAAAGAAGCAACAGAAGTCCTCAAAGATGAAGAAAAGTGCAGGAAGAAGGATAACGTGCAGAAAGAACAAACAGAAGAGCAGAAAGAAGCCTTGTTGCAAAATCATCCTGTACCCTCAACTTTTTCAGACGGATACTGGTGGTAACTGAGTCTGACTAACCAGTCCTAAAGCCAGTGCTATGTTAACAGACACTTATAATACAGTGAAAACACCTACATACACTAGGGAACACTATGCGTTGGGGTCCCCCTGTGATTAGCATGACCTCCTCTGTAAGCCCCTAGTATATAAAAGGGCAGGGGGATTAAAACTACCTCTTAAAACGCGCCACAGGGCGTGTTTGCACACGTCACCTCAGGCCCCGTCCCCTCCCTTCCCCATTGTGTAAATACGCCCTGTGGCCGTTTTAAGTTGGGAGATTAAGTCCACTTGAATCCTGAGGGTCCGTAGGGTCCAACTAGACCACTCGGTACCTCCAGTAAGCGCCACAGAGCTGCATTGCAGAGAGATGTAAAAAGGGGCAAGACCTAGACCACCTCTCTGCAACGCAGCACAGTGGCACTTACTGGAAGCACATGGTGGGCTAGTTGGCCCCCAGGGTCCCTCAGGATTGAAGGTGAATTATTTCCCCAACTTAAAACTTGCCACAGGGCGTGCTTGCACACGTTAACTCAGGCCCCGTCCCCTCCCTTCACCACTGTGTAAACACGCCCTGTGGCCATTTTTAGTTGGGAGATTAAGTTCATTTGAATTCTGAGGGTCCCTAGGGTCCAACTAGCCCACTAGGTACCTCCAATAAGCGCCACAGAGCTGCTTTGCAGACAGGTGTAAAAAGTGGCACGGCCTGGACCACCTCTCTGCATTGCAGCTCAGTGGCGCTTACTGGAAGCACCTGGTGGGCAAGTTAGCCCCCAGGGGCCCTCAGGATTGAAGGGGAATTATATCCCCAACTTAAAACGTGCCATAGGGTGTGTTTGCACACGTCACCTTAGGCCCTGTCCCCTCCCTTCCCCACTGTGTAAACACGCCCTGTGGCCGTTTTAAATTGGGAGATTAAGTCCCCTTGAATCCTGAGGGTCCCTAGGGGCTAAATAGCCCACTAGGTACGTCCAGTAAGCGCCATTACAGAGAGGTGTAAAAAGGGGCACGGCCTGCACCACCTCTCTGCAACGCAGCGCAGTGGTGCTTACTGGAAGCACATGGTGGGCTAGTTGGCCCTCAGGGTCCCTCAGGATTGAAGAGGAAATATTTCCCCAACTTAAAATGCGCCACAGGGCGTGTTTGCACACGTCACCTCAGGCCCCGTCCTCTCCCTTCACCACTGTGTAAATACGCCCTGTGGCCGTTCTACGATGAAAGATTAAGTCCCCTTGAATCCTAAGGGTCCCTAGGGTCAAACTAGCTTACTAGGTAGCTCCAGTAGGCGCCACAGAGCTGCGTTGCAGAGAGGTGGAAAAAGGGACGTGGCCTCAGAACACCTGTCTACAACGCAGCTCCCTGGGACATACTGGAGATACCTGTTGGGCTAGTTGGCCCTCAGGGACCCTCAGTATTGAAGGGGAATTAATTCCCCAACTTACAACTCGCCAGGGAGCGTGTTTGCAGAGTGCTGCAAGGAGGGGGCGTGGCCTCTGGCACGATGCCGGTCTTTTATTATCTTATTTTTTTAAGAAGGGGGCTGTGTGGCCCCCCTTCTTTTTCTAATTTATTGGCCCTGGGGAACCCATCCCCCAGGGCCTGCCTCGTAATTATTATTTTTTTTTTTTTTACTTTTTGAAGGGGGCACGTGGCCCCCCTCCCAAGGCCTTAATCAGCCCCAGGGACCCCATCCCCCGGGGCATGGGCTTTTAAAAAAAAAAAATCTTTAAGAGGGGGGCTGTGTTGCCCCCCTCCTCAGGTCAATTATGGCCCCGGGGACCACATCCCCGGGGCCGGCCATTGATTTTTATTATTATTTTTTTAAATATATTTATAGAAACACCTAGGACATGCTGGACAAACCGTATGTACCTATCACCATGACGATTTGCGTGATATTCATTAAAAGGTGACTATGCATACAATGAATCCACGTGGAATGTATTTACACCGCTAGTGAAGCTCTGACGTGTCTGACGCCCTACCGTGCCTAATCCCGGCGCCCCCGCCGGTGGGTACTCTCCAAGTAGACACCCTTGTCATTTATTTATACAAACATGGGTAGCTATTGACGGGCACATTTAATACACACGCACACCAAGCCATTCAAAGGAGATTCAACAAAAATTGGACCAAAACTATTCAAGAAAGCCCCCTCACGGTTAATAAAACACACATCCACTTCCAGATGTGTAATACCTTTTATTTGACACTCTGGAAAGGAGGCGAACCTCACTTGAGAGTCACAGCGCGCTCCTGGCTGAGCCCACTGCTGTGTTACACCCACCAGTGCCCGCCGAGTGCCACACACCTCTGTGTTGTATTCCAAAAGCTAGTGCGTATGCTATGACACTCTCTAGCCCATGTGCACTGTAACACCACCCCGTGAATATGTCATGCCACACTTGCCTTCACATGGGTTATATTGCCCCATCTAATGTGCCTTCCTCGATGCCTATGTTATAACGCACAGCGCTATGCCATACATATTACAATCTGGGATCCATATCTTTGTCACAGTGCATATGCAACGTTACACTCCTCAGCACATATTTTATATTCCAACTTTAGAGACTAGTTAGGTTACAAAACAATGCCCTGTGCATATTACACTCCAAGGCGCATATCGCATAGCACGCGCTAGTGTCTGTGCTATCTCGCGCTCTCCAATGAATCTGTCATTGCGCACAATGTATTGCATATTATATTTCATGCCCGGTTCATCTTATATCACAGTTTTTGGTGCATAGTTTATACCATACACTATATCTAGTTTTCATATTCAATCGTGCTCTCAGGACTATGTGCTATATAACACTGCGTTCACCTACCCTTTTCACGGGCATTACATTTTGCAATGGGGGTGGAGGGTCAGGGGGTGTTTCTGCCAAGTGAGCCCGGGGTCACAGTCATAAACGTCCTCTTCTTCCTGAATAAAAGTGAGATTATGCTGCATACTTGTTCATGTTTTAAGTAGTTCGCACAGACACACATTTTAAAAACAATAAAGTTCCTAATACCCACCTTCTCTGAACAGTTAGCTTGCTGCCCCATCCCCCTCCTCCCTATCCTCTGTTGTCTGAATCCATGGACTAGTCTCTTCCCTCCTGCCATGCATGGTCTGATGTGCTGCCACTGCCCTCCATTTAGCATGATGTATTAGTCCACTCCTCCTGCCCTCCATTGCCCAATTCTATGCCCCATCATTGACCTCCTGCGTAGCCTCTGTGCTTAGCTTGCTGCCCCTATTCTCCTTCCCCCTGCCCTCCGATGTCTTTGTGCATGCTCCTGCTCCATCCTTTTTGCCCACCATGTTCCATGGACCTGCCACTCCTATCTACTCTGAGTGTTCTGTTGAGCTGCCACTCCCCTCCCACCTGCCTAGCATTGTCAGATGACTGTAACCTCTCCCTGCCACCTCCACCTTCCTGTCCACATGCCATGCCCCTATCCCCTTCCTCCTGTCCTCCATGGTCCATTTTACTGCCACTCCCTTCTGCGCTCCCTGGTCTGTTGTGCTGCAACTGCTTCTCCTACCTGCCCCGTGTGGTCTGTTGTGAGGCCCCTTCCCCTGAACACTCTTGTCTGTGCCCAGGTCCTGACCCTCCCTTCTATCCTCCATGGTCCTTTGTGCATGCCCCTGCACCCTCCTTCTTGCCCATCATAGCCATTGTGCTGCCACTAACCCTCCCACTTGCCATGCATGGTCTTCTGTGCTGCCACGGCCCTTCCCACCTTCCCTGTGTGGTCAGCTAGCTGCCCCTGACCCCCTCCCACCTTCCCTCCATGGTCTGTGTGTATGCCATCATAGTCTCACTGTTGCTCTCCATGGTGTGTCTTGCTTCTAGTGCCCATCCTGCCTGACCTCCATGGTCATCTTGCTGCCCCTGCCCTGCCCCCTTGCCCCCAGCCCTCTGTTTCCATGTGCAGACCCCTATTCCCTCCCTCCTGACTTGTCTGTTCCATTGTAATGCCCCTGATCCGTCCCTCCTGCCCTTTATGGTCTGTTATGCTGCAGCTTTCTCTCCTGTCTGTCCACTATGGCCAGCTAGCTACCATTGCCTCGTTCCCCTCTGTTCTCTGTTGTCCATGTGCATGGTCCTGTCCCCTCCCTATTGCTTTCCATGGATTGCTGTGCTGCACTCCCATCCCGCATGCCCTGTGTGGTGTATTGTGCTGCTGCAAACCCTGATGCCTTCCCTGCAGGGTCAGTTTGGTGCACCTCTCCATGTCCCTCCTGTCCTCTGTTATCCAAGTTATTTGTGCTACATTTGGGCTCTTTTGTCTCTGGTGGCCATCTTGGGAGACTTATTTGGTATGAAGTTTCCTAATTTCCTCATTTACGACAGTCTCCTCAGTAGGAATACTTTCAGTTTTTTACTTTGATTCCATCAAGAAGGCATTCGGATGTGTCACACATTTGCCATAAAGTCAGAATGTTAGCACTCTTGTTGCTCATTAGATCACGGTATTAAAGCTACTGCTCACCAGGGAAGTCTGCTGCTGGTATTGAAAGTGCATGTTTCAGTCTGCAAGTCAGAATTGTTTAATGAAATAGAAGAGGATTTGAGAAGTCACTCAAAATTTGCCCTAATTTTTCTTTCTGCAGCACTAATCATACTTTGTATGGCAAAATGAACCCCCTCATTTTGTTCCTTTTTAAATTAAATGTTTTAAGAGTTATCACTTTATTCCAATCAAGATAGCTTCAGGTGTGCCATACGTTTGTCATAAGCAGTACTGTTAGCGCTCTAGTTGTTCTTTAGAACACTCTGGGAAGCTGCAGTAGAACACATAGGAATCAACTGACAGTCTCTGCCCTTGTTGGATGTACATGTTTTACTGAGAATGTCAGACTTCATTCTCACATGACTGAGAAAGATAATGTGAATTTACAGAAAATATGCTCTCAGTTTAGCTTATAGATCACCTTCCAAACCTCTTTAGGAAAAGCATGAGAAATAGTTTTCTCTCAAACATGATTCATGATATCCCACCAGAACGCTTTTTCACACGGTAAAATCACCTTAGAACATAACACAATTCCTAAAATGAGTATGGTACCATCAACAAATGATTTATAATGTAACTAAAGTCTTAAAACCTTCTATTAACTGCAATGCTTTTTAATGAGGTGCTATCATGTATATTGGTCCCAAGATTTCTGCCAACACTTCTTGGATGAAGTACTGAGGGCCAATCCGATCTCACGATGAGATGTGTGGTTAGGCTCCGCCCAGATATATATGTGATTTTGATTTTGATTTTCTCAGAAACTACTGAACGGATTTACACAATTTAAGCAAAAGGCATGACTCTGATCCAAGGTCTACCTTTCTGCCAAATTTGGTGTAGTTCTGTTCAGCAGTTCGGGCTGTAGCTGCGGCTAAAGGTCCTATGGGAAATTGCATGGGGAAAACATGTTTTGCAGCCCCCGCTACACGTATCATCCCGAGACTGTCAGGATAGGAGCGGACCGGAGCTGGCCAAAAGTTTTGAAAATTTCATGAAGATTCTTCAAAGGGCGCCAAAGTTATTCAAAATAAAATGTTGTGGATTTCCTATGGAAAATAGGTCCTAACTATAACTACCTACTGGCAACCGCCATTAGGTAATACATATATATGTATATATATATATATATATATATATATATATATATATATATATATATATATATATATATTCACTGAAAAAACCATAGGTTTCAGGGGTGTTATAGTTAGCTGGACTTTTCACTTGTACAAAACCATTGAAATTCCCCCGTTATAGTTAGATCAGCTAACTATAACTCGCGCGCCCGCAATGCACTGCTGATGACGTCACATATTACATCACTCATGACATGGTCAGTGACATCACTCAGGACATCACTGATGACATCTCAAATGACATCACTGGTGACATCACTGATGACATCCTCCAGTGAATGTGTGTTTTTCTGAAAATTAAATATGTTTTATATATGTATATCTCAAGGTCGTTGGAAGAACAAATGTGTATATAAGTGTCTAAACGGATGATTTGTTTTTGAAAAATTGATTGTGTAACTGACTGATTAAGTGTATCATAGTGAATACATGGCTTAGTGAGTAATGTTTAAATATGTAAATATCTGTATCAGTCTCTCACTTTGTGTATAAGTGGCTGCATGGGTTGGTGAGTAGCTACATGGGTGTCTATATAGGTTATTAGTTGATTTTTTGAGTATCAGTCTGAGTGTCTGCATGGTTCGGTGGGGGTATTACGTAGTGCATAGGTGCATGAATGAGTGACTCACTGTTTGTATGTGTTGAAGACAGCATGTGTGCAGGACTGTATGGGTGGATGAGTGTGTGTATGGGTGTGTTAGTGAGTGAATGACTGTCTCAATAGTGTCTTTATGAGTAACTACATATGTTTCAAACTAGTATATGTGACTATTGGTGTATATAAGTGAGTATATGTGAGAGTGAGAGATTGAAAGAGTTCCTGTATGAATAAGTATGTGTTTCTAAAAGTGATTGTGTAAAAGACCAAGTATGTGTAAGTTTGCGTAGAAGTAAGTGTGGTGGTGTGTGTATAACTGTATGTAAAAGTAAATGTATGTTTGATTCTTTATTAGCATGAGTGACTATGTGTGTGAGTAACTCTATGGATGAGTGGCATTGTGTAACAGGATGTATAGGTGTATGAGTACATATGATGAGTGAATACATGTATGAGTGACTGTATAGGACTGTTGGTGAATGAGTGGATGTGTATGTGGATCTTAGAATTACTGAAGAGGTTGTTGTAACTGGTATTGGTATGTCCATTGTTTTGAAAATTTTAGTCTCTATTTTTGAATGTGTGTATCAAAGGTTATATTAGGGTGAAAGGAGGTCTGCCACTCTATCACAAGGATGATGTCATCAGTGATGTCATCAGTGATGTCATTTGAGATGTCATCAGTGATGTCATGAGTGATGTCACTGACCATGTCATGAGTGATATAATATGTGACGTCATCAGCAGTGCATTGCGGGCGCGCGAGTTATAGTTAGCTGAACTAACTATAACGGGGGAATTTCAATGGTTTTGTACAAGTGAAAAGTCCAGCAAACTATAACACCCCTGAAACCTATGGTTTTTTCAGTGAATTTCTGAGGTTTTTTAAATGCTAATTCCTAACTATAACGTGCCTGAAACCTATGTTTTTTTCTGTGAATTTCAAAGGTTTTTTAAATGCTAATTTCTAACTATGCCTATAGAGATAGGACATGTGAAGAAAGAAGAAAAAATGCACAGAAAGAAAAAAAAGAAGTGCAGAAAGAAGCAACAGAAGTCCTCAAAGACGAAGAAAAGTGCAGGAAGAAGGATAACGTGCAGAAAGAAGCCTTGTTGCAAAATCATCCTGTACCCTCAACTTTTTCAGACGGATACTGGTGGTAACTGAGTCTGACTAACCAGTCCTAGAGCCAGTGCTATGTTAAAAGACACTTAGAATACAGTGAAAACACCTACATACACTAGGGAACATTATGCGTTGGGGTCCCCCTGTGATTAGCATGACCTCCTCTGTAAGCCACTAGTATATAATAGGGCAGGGGGATTAAAACTACCTCTTAAAACAGGCCACAGGGCGTTTTTGCACACGTTAACTCAGGCCCCGTCCCCTCCCTTCACCACTGTGTAAACACGCCCTGTGTCCGTTTTTAGTTGGGAGATTAAGTTCATTTGAATTCTAAGGGTCCCTAGGGTCCAACTAGCCCACTAGGTACCTCCAGTAAGTGCCACAGAGCTGCCTTGTAGAGAGGTGTAAAAAGTGGCACGGCCTGGACCACCTCTCTGCAATGCAGCTCAGTGGCACTTACTGGAAGCACTTGGTGGGCTAGTTAGCCCCCAGGGGCCCTCAGTATTGAAGGGAAATTATATCCCCAATTTAAAACGTGCCATAGTGCGTGTTTGCACACGTCACCTCAGGCCCCGTCCCCTCCCTTCACCACTGTGTAAATGCGCCCTGTGGCTGTTCTAAGTTGAGAGATTAAGTCCCCTTGAATCCTAAGGGTCCCTAGGGTCAAACTAGACCACTAGGTACCTCCAGTAAGCGCCAGAGAGCTGCGTTGCAGAGAGGTGTAAAAAGGGGCTTGGCCTCAGAACACCTGTCTGCAGCACAGCTCCCTGGCGCATACTGGAGATGCCTGTTGGGCTAGTCGGCCCTCAGGGACCCTCAGTATTGAAAAGGAATTAATTCCCCAACTTACAACTCACCAGGGGGCGCGTTTGCAGAGTGCTGCAAGGAGGGGGCGTGGCCTCCGGCACGATGCCAGTCTTTTATTTATTTTAATTTTTTAAGAAGGGGGGCTGTGTGGTTCCCCTTCTTATTCTAATTTATTGGCCCTGATGAACCTGTCCCCCAAGGCCTGTCTCCTAATTATATTTTTTTGACCCCAATCCCCATGGCCGGCCACTGTTTTTTATTATTTTTAAAAAACATATATTTATAGACACACCTAGGACATGCTGGACAAACCGTACGTACCTATCACCATGACGATTTGAGTGATATTCATTAAAAGGCGACTATGCATACAATGAATCCACGTGGAATGTATTTACTCCACTAGTGAATCTCTGACATGTCTGATGCCCTACCGTGCCTAATCCCGGTAGACACCCTTGTGGTTGATTTATACAAACATGGGTAGCTATTGACGGGCACATTTAATACACATGCACACCAAGCCATTCAAAGGGGATTCGACAAAAATGTGACCAAAACTATGTAAGAAACCCCCCTCACGGTTAATAAAACACACATCCACTGCCGGATGTGTAATACTTTTTATTTTACTCTCTGGAAAGGGGACGAACATCACTTGAGAGTCACAGCGCGCTCCTGGCAGAGCCCAATGCTGTGTTACACCCACTATTGCCTGCAGAGTGCCACACACCTCTGTGTTGTATTCCACCAGCTAGTGCATATGCTATGACACTCTCTAGCCCATGTGCACTGTAACACCACCCCGTGAATATGTCATGCCACACTTGTCTTCGCACGGGTTATATTGCCCCATCTAACGTGCCTTCCTCGATGCCTATGTTATAACGCACAGTGGTATGCCATACATATTACAATCTGGGATCCATATCTGTGTCACAGTGCATATGCAACGTTACACTCCCCAGCACATATTTTATATTACAACTTTAGAGACTAGTTAGGTTACACAACACTGCCCTGTGCATATTACACTCCAAGGCGCACATCGCATAGCACGAGCTAGTGCCTGTGCTATCTCGCGCTCTCCAATGAATCTGTCATTGCGCACAATGTATTGCATATTATATTTCACGCCCGGTTCATCTTATGTCACACTTTTTGGTGCATAGTTTATACCATACACTATATCTAGTTTTCATTTTCAATCGTGCTCTCAGGACTATGTTCTATATAACACTGTGTTCACCTACACTTTTCACGGGCATTACATTTTGCGATAGGGGGTGGAGGGTCAGGGGGTGTTACTGCCAAGTGAGCCCGGAGTCAGTCACAAACGTCCTCTTCTTCCTGAATAAAGGTGAGATTATGCTGCATACTTGTTCATATTTTAAGTAGTTCGCACAGACACACGTTTTAAAAACAATAAAGTTCCTAATACCCGCCTTCTCTGAACAGTTAGCTTGCTGCCCCATCCCCCTCCTCCCTATCCTCTGTTGTGTGAATCCATGGACTAGCCTCCTCCCTCCTGCCATGCATGGTCTGATGTGCTGCCACTGCCCTCAATTTAGTATGATGTACCAGTCCCCTCCTCCTGCCCTCCATTGCCCATTTCTATGCCCCATCATTGACCTCCTGCTTAAACTCTGTGCTTAGCTTGCTGCCCCTATTCTCCTTCCCTCTGCCCTCCGATGTCTTTGTGCATGCCCCTGCTCCATCCTTTTTGCCCACCATGTTCCATGGACCTGCCACTCCTATCTACTCTGAGTGTTCTCTTGAGCTGCCACTCTACTCCCACCTGCCTAGCATTGTCATATGACTGTAACCTGTCCCTGCCACCTCCACCCTGCCTGTCCACATGCCATGCCCCTATCCTCTTCCTCCTGTCCTACATGGTCCATTGTTCTGCCACACCCTTCTGCCCTCCCTGGTCTGTTGTGCTGCAACTGCTCCTCCTGCCTGCACCGTGCGGTCTGTTGTGAGGCCCCTTCCCCTGAACTTTCTTGTCTGTGCACAGGTCCTGACCCTCCCTTCTATCCTCCATCGTCCTTTGTTCATGCCCCTGCACCCTCCTTCTTGCCCATCATACCCATTGTGCTGCCACTAACCCTCCCACTTGCCATGCATGGTCTTCTGTGCTGCCATGGCCCCTCCCACCTCCCCTGTGTGGTCAGTTAGCTGCCCCTGACCCCCTCCCACCTTCCCTCCATGGTGTGTGTGTATGCCATCACAGTCTCACTGTTGCTCTTCATGGTGTGTCTTGCTTCTAGTGCCCATCCTGCCTGACCTCCATGGCTATCTTGCTGCTCCTGCCCTGCCCCCTTGCCCCCAGCCCTCTGTTTACATGTGCAGACCCCTACTCCCTCCCTCCTGGCTTGTCTGTTCCATTGTAATGCCCCTGATCCGTCCCTCCTGCCCTTTATGGTCTGTTATGCTGCAGCTTTCTCTCCTGTCTGTCCATTATGGTCAGCTAGCTACCATTGCCTCTTGCCCCTCTGTTCTCTGTTGTCCATGTGCATGGTCCTGTCCCCTCCCTCTTGCTTTCTATGGATTGTTGTGCTGCACTCTTGTCCCGCATGCCCTGTGTGGTGTATTGTGCTGCTGCAAACCCTGATGCCTGCCCTGCAGGGTCAGTTTGGTGCACCTCTCCATGTCCCTCCTGTCCTCTGTTATCCAAGTCCATGTCCCTACCCCATTTCCTTCCATGATCCAATGTACCATACTTGCGAACATTTTGAACTTGGTAAGAGGGAGATTTTGAAAAAAAACTGGGGTATTGATTTTCCCCTTGAGTTACATTGAAAAAGAGGAGATTGTAGACAGGAGACAGATCAAATAAAGCCCATTTGAGCTTAAAAACTTTGGACGTTTCCTGGCTGAATCGGGTCTGTTGGCATGTATGGTTGTACTACCATTGCCTCTTCCTTCTGCCCACAATGGTCTATTACATTGCCACAGCCTCTCTTGCAAGTCCTGTATTGTTGGTTTGTTGCCCCTGCCCCCCTTTCCACTGCCCTCCATAGTCTGTTGTGCTGCCACGGCCCTTCCTGCCTGCTCAGTGTGGTTAAATTGTTGCCTTTGCAACCTCCTACCTGCCTTCAATTTTCAGAGTCCATGCCCCTGGCCTCTGCCTCTCAACAGTATCCTAATGAACAACTAGATTGCTAACATTCTATATTTATTACAATAGTGTGGAACGCCTGACGTCATCTTGATGTAATCAAAACTGTAATAGCTAGAGCATTTCCTTTAGAAATTACATATATGAGAGGGGCTTATTGGCATCAAAATTATGGTTAGTGCTCTAAAAGACTAAAATAGGGACATATTTTATGAGTTTTCAAATAGCGACGAAGCACTTTTAAATTATTTGTTATCTTTATTTTTTTTTATCCAGTTGACCACTTGATTAAATGTTGCACTTAGGGGAGAGGATGTGGTGTTACTTCCAGAACTGCAGACTTTGCAACTGGGGAACCAGGTTGGAGTTTCTGCTTCAGCTCGACATTCTGTGATTCTGGTCAAATCACTCAGTCTCCCCATGTCTACAACCAAAATGAATTTGTTCTTGTGTGATGTAACGAATGCTCATGTAAAGCACTCCAATACCTGACAAGTCTGCACTATATAACACTGCAAATACACAAAATAATAAGTGTTTTGCACACTTCTGTCATTGGGCTATATTTGGGCTACATCTGGGTGATTTTGGGCTACATTTGGGCTCTTTTGTCTCCGGTGGCCATCTTGGGAGATTTATTTGTTATGAAGTTTCCTAATTTCCTCATGTACTGCAGTCTCCTCAGTAGGAAATGCTTTCAGTTTTTTACTTTGATTCCATCATGAAGGTATTCAGATATGTCACACATTTGCCATAAATTCTGAAAGTTAGCACTCTAGTTGCTCATTAGATCACTGTAGTAAAACTACTGTTCACCATGGAAGTCTGCTCCTGGTATTAAAAGTGCATGTTTCAGTCTGCATGTCAGAATTTTTTAATGAAATAGAAGAGGCTTTGAGAAGTCACTCAAAATGCCCAGTCACAGGCCACAGAAAACACCAACACAAGACACGGTAAGCCGGATGACGGGAGTGTGGGCCCCAAAAATCACATAGTGCAACTCAGAAGCAGACAACAATGCCCCCTGCCCATATGGCCTAGGTCACAGCCAGACAAACAGTGTGTCCTCACACAGGAAAGACTTGCCAGCAAATGGCGGACGCCTTGCATTAACACATGGGGGTGACATCACGTTTTTGCACATGACAGCAGCTAATGAACTGCCAACACTGTGAAAGAGTGGCAGCACACACCACCACAGCAGCAGCGCAGACACAGACACTACACCCAATGGGTGCCTGGAGATCAGAAACAAACTCACATCAACAATCCAAGGGCCATTCAAAGATCTGCTAAAAGTGTGTGCCCAGGAAGCTGGGCTGAGGTGACAGAGGGTGACACACAGAGGGAGGGAGAGGGGGACAGAGAGGGAGGGAGACACAGGGAGATGGACAGAGGGAGGAGGCTGACACAGGGAGGGAGAGGGGGACAGAGAGGGAGTGAGAAAGGGACACACAGGGAGACCAATTCAGCCTTGGGGGGTGTGGGCATGTCTGCTCGTCAGCAGGTGGACTGCGTGCATGTAGACAAGGGTGGCCAGTGCCAGAACCCCCCCTCTTCTCCATGGGAAAACACAGGGCCATGTCTCAACCTGTGCACGAACACAACGACAGCTACCTGCATTATCTAAGTGTGTGGAACCACTCCATGTGCCCACGTACAGTGCAACACGGAAGGCGCCAATGCATGGCTCGCCACACCTGCTCACTTCACTGCTGACTGCAGTCACAATTGACGCAGCAAGTAAGACTGTGCCACACATAGGTAAAGTCGCAAAAGCTGTGGCCAAGGGACATACCCATGCACAAGTGCACTGTGAGTGGAATGCAAGACATATCCAAATTCCCAGAGGAAATGTGCCAACTTAGAAACCAATGAAACATGGATGTTGCATGGAACAAAATTAACATTGTCTCTCTCACACACAGGTCAACGTCGTGGATCACCCCCCAACACTGGGGGGGAAGACTCACAGGACCCGGCTCGGCGGGATGACAGAGCCACCGGCAGCGACGACTCTCACCACTCTGTGGACGAACCCGACCCCGACCAACCTGGCCCCTCTGGTGTCCAACAACCTGCAGCACCTGCATCAGGTACAACTGGGCCAACCACCACCCCCGCTCCTGCCACATCCCAGGAGACACCCAGGATCCCTGCCCCACCACCACAATGCAGCCAGGCTGGCCAGGAGGGGCATGGTGTACCGGGCACCCAGGAGGAGGCAGGCGACAACGCCAATGCCACCCCTCAGGGGTCCCGGAGACCCGATGTGCCCACAAGGGCAGGCCAGGTGCAAGTGGGCAGGGGTGGTGGGAGTGAAGGACAGCGGAGGCGCGAGCCTGACCGGTTGGCTGCGGAACCGGTATATTCCCATGTCAGAAACATCCTGGACACATACCGGCAGGACACCACGGGCATGGCCCAGGTTGTGTCCATCCTCGAGGAGATCAAGACCCAGCAGGCCCAGCAACATGCGGAGCAACATGCCTGTCTACTGCGACACCAAGGGCGGATGGAGGACAGACAGGCTGAGCTCGTGACGGTGTTCACGGGAATTCACAGTATACTCCGTCGGATAGCCGACAACATGGGCAACCCTCCCTGTGCCACCAGGCGTAGAACATCACCACCCACAGGGAGGGATCAGGAGGAGGAGGAGTCATCCGACGGAGCATCCCAAACATCGTCACGGCCTGCTTCTGAGGGTCCCCGCAGGAGGGCGGGTCGTCCATGGAAAAGACCGTGAAAGTCAGCGCAACAGCACCATCTCCCAGGACACCTGGCCTGGCACCTTGCCCACTGGACCAACAGCAGCACAGCAGCAAAAGACATTCTCTGCCACATGGACTTGCTGGTCACTGTCTGACCAATGTTGACAAAGACTGTGGCATGGACTCTGAGGATTTCTAATGGCAAGGACACCAACTCCCCTAGTGAACTTTGGATTCCATACACCCGGAAAGCCCCTCATGTCATACCCCCCCGTACCCCAACCAAAATAAAAAGTTACACCATAAAGAGAAGATGCCTACATATTGCATTATTACCTTACATGTGTCTTGTAAAGTCTAACCATGCCTGAGTTCTCATTTGACTTCAACCATCCACACCCTGGGGCCTGAGTCTGGCACAGGACACACATGGGTCACATTGTATTAGGCAAGACAGACATGGAGCACCATACACACCCGTGATGGGCCCAACCAGCTAAGGGGGTGGCGGCACAACCGTGCCGACAGACATATTGAGTACAGCGACAGCCATGCGCAGAGGTCAGGGATCATGTGGAGTGTCCTGTGGGGCACCCAGGTATGTGTGGACAGGTGGCAGAACCATGTCCTGCAAGCTTGAGTCAGGTGGATGCAGAAAATGGTGGCCTGGCCAACGTTGGATGCACGGGGATGGCACATGTCACAATACCCACACAGTCATGGACATCATGCACAATACAGTCTAATCTCACACAAACAGCTTGCATCTTGCTACTCTACACATAGACACATAGCCACTATCACGGAAAACCATGCCAGACATGCCGTATGCACCGTGGCAACACACCAGCATTGACTGAGAAGAGGCACCTTTGAGGCATAGGGACACCTTTATTAGTCATGTATTCGGGATTGCAGAGGCAACTCGAAGTACACATGAACGGGTCATGTGGAGTAACATGTGGGTCCCACACTGGAACCCCCCTTCTGCAGCACAAATGCGTGATAGCCATGGAACTGGCACACAAGTGTCGGCTAACAGCTAAACACCCCCTGCTGCTCATGGAGAGGCTGCCATACACCATTGATCCGCTGATGTGGAAGTCCCACACCATGTCAAGTCAATGCAAACTGTATGCGTCCGAGGGCAGTGTAACACACATTGATGCCATCATCACAATCCACAATCCCATCACTGATGACTGTCAACAAGTCTGACCATCTAATCAGGTGTACCCAGCTACATGTAATGTGTCCCATGGTGATGCGACATGTCTGCAGAGGAACCAAACATCGACAGGGGCAGTGTGCACACATCGTAAACAACTGCCACACCCAATACACCCCTGATGCATCCCTTACCCTAAAGAGACTTCCAAACTTGTCCGTGCGTGTAACGCTGAGTCAGCACACGATGACGTGTCCATGAGGAATAGCAGTGCCACAACAATGCAACCAGCAGACGGCATGCGCAAGTACCTGGGGATGAGAGACACACAAGAAGTCAGCCACAAAAAGCACAGCCACTTGCATGTGCATGTACTCGACACATGTAAGGATGACAACATGCTAGGTCACAATTATGACTGTGGAAATACACTCATCACTGGCACCATCACTCCAGTGACACATCCACACACACCTCTGACTCACGCGGCATACATGCAGATGGACACACATATCGCAACACATGCCACACGGGGACCAATGCGTGCACACACAGACACTGGTACTCACCACTAAGCAAAGAAGTCGCGTATGAGCCGACTCCGGATGTCCTCTTGCGGAACCACATCCTCCACATCACTAGCCCCATTGCCAAGACCTTGGTCCTCCACGGGTGGATGGTCCTGATCATCTTGATCCAGGATGAGTGGCACAGCTTTCTCAACTGCCATGTTGTGCAGCATGCAGCACACCATGAAGATTTTGCAGACCTTCGCCGGGGCATATGGGAATGCGCCGCCGGTCTTGTGGAGGCATCTGAATCGGCTCTTCAGGAGGCCAAATGTCCTCTCTATCACTCGCCTTGTCCGGCCATGGGCGGTGTTGTAGCGGAGCTGGGCCGGCGTGATGGGGTTGCGGAGAGGTGTGATCAGCCATGGCATGTTGGGATAGCCAGCGTCCCCTACATGGTAAGCACATGGACATTAGTAGGACAGGAGAAGCGGTCGTGCTGGAAGTCTACGCAAAATACAGGACAGACAGAGTGTACCCACCAACAACACATGCTTGTTCGTTGCGCAGCTGCGTCATCATTTCAGGCACCCTGCTACGCCTCATGATGTAGGCATCGTGTGCTGATCCTGGAAAACGAGCACAGACATGTGAAATCACCATGTTGGACAGACACACCACAAGGGCATTGATGGAGTGGTAGTGCTTGCGATTCCTGTACGCTACCTCCTGTGCCTGTGGTGGTACCAAAGCCACATGTGTCCCATCTATGGACCCAATGACATGGGGCATCCCTCCCAGGGCATAGAATCCACGCTTGACCCCAGTCAACATTTCAGGGGTTGGAAAATGGATGAACTCATCCAGGTGAAGCAACATGGCCTCTAAGAAATCATGCAGCACACGGCAGAACATGCTCTGGGACATGCCGCCAACATGAGCTATGGTATTTTGAAAGGTACCCGTGGCAAGAAAATGTAGGGCTGCCATTACCTTCAGCTTGGGTGTCAGTGCCGTAGGATACCTGTGCAGCGGTTGCAGGTGTGGTGCCAGCCTCGCCGTCAACTCCTCAATCAACGGTTGGGGGAAGCGGTAGCACCGGATACAGTTATTCTCCCGCATGTCAGCCAAGTCCGGAATTGCTTGGGGAAGAGGTGGCGCTCTGCAGTAATTTGGAAGTGACAAGGAAGAGTGAGTGCACTACAACAACAATTTTGTGGTGCTGAGCACATGTTAATCTGTCAATACACATATGCGACATACGGAGTAAGGTATGTGTCACATGCCCTGGACACGAATGGCTGCCAGGTGACACTCCTACCAAGACCCAGCTACACACGGAGATTGTGAACCTCCACATGCCATGGCATGGGATTAGCTGTGTCCCAGTGTAAGTGAACAGCCAGACGCAACACAGAAGTGACATACATCAACACATCAGCAGAATTAGGATGTCGATTTCAGAGACTGGTAGCAGAACACTAGAGCCACAGGTCACATGACATTACACTAGGACATCCCACACACCTTGCCAATAAGGTGTACATGTAATGACTCACCACACATTCATAGAGAGGATGCAGACATGTCCTTGTTACGCTACTCCGTGTCCCATGCATACATACGCACCTCACATCCGATACCACATGTGGCCTGGTGTGCGTAACAGTGTGCCATGTCCATCTACACACAGACACATGTTGGTTGCAGCAACAGCAGATGCTTTTGAGGGAACACCAACATCAAGCTAATGTGAACACACCACGACATACCATGACACACCATGACATAGACACATCGTGCACTGTGGGTAGTCACATGTCTGGTGTGGTAACCCCTGTAGCGGCCATCAGGGGACACTTGCGTGTGTAGTTGACTGTGCCATGCCAGTGACGCTCATCCCAAGTGTGCAGTACGACATGCACACATGTCAAAGGAGTGAAGGGCATGGCTGGCACACATTGCACCGTCACACATAACATCTGTACACATCTCATCATACATCTGGTGCCTTCTCGACTCAGGAGTAATGTGCCACATCACAGCCTTTCACACCTGTGCCCCACACATGTAGTACTGCCCAGGCAATGCCTTGATGTCCATCCATGGACAAGTATGTCAGCCCTATTCCTTCCTGTGTGCTGCCTGTCACCACTGTGATGTGTGAAAGGCACCGTACTTTCGCTCAGAGGGCCTGTGTACGTTCCCTATCACTATGGGAGTGCTGCCGTATGTGTACCCATAGTGATAGTGAGCGTACAGGCGTGTGTACAGTCCGTACCACTATGAGTACGCATACGCGAGAACACCCATAGTGATACGGACCGTACACGCGTGCGTACGCTCACTATCACTATGGGTGTTCTCGCGTATGCGTACTCATAGTGGTACGGACCGTACACACGCCTGTACACTCACTATCACTATGGGTGTTCTCGCGTATGCGTACTCATAGTGGTACGGACCGTACACGCGTGCGTATGCTCACTTTCACTATGGGTACGCATACACGAGAACACCCATAGTGATAGTGAGCGTACAGGCGTGTGTACGGTCCGTACCACTATGAGTACGCATACACGAGAACACCCATAGTGATACGGACCGTACACACGCCTGTACGGGCCGTTGCTATGCATTTGTGGTGCCCTAGGCCCCCGGTACGCACCGTACCTGTGTGTGAAACTCCAAATTACATAGGGGACACATGAGGGACAAGTATAAAGGCCTACATGCATGCTGGTTGTCATGGAGACCAAGTTTTAAGTTTGAATTTTTTTCAGCAGGTGCACAGCAGTAGTCAGTTTGAATGAATCTACTTTGTTGCAATGTGGTTCTGGAGTTGACATCATGATCAAGAAAAAAACACAATAAGAACTAACCCCGGGCGTAGCACTACGCTTCGCCCACGTAGTGTACGTAGCGCTGCCTGCTTCGCACTTTCTGAAGTAGGCGAAGCAGGGCAGCGCTACGCACACGCCGAGGGCGAAGCGTAGCTGCTTGCCACCCGCCACCCACCTCCCGCCCGCCCTTCTTTTAAATAATATGAGCAATAAAAATTAAGTAAAGTAAGTCGACTTACCCGTAAGCGCGGCGTCTCCGGGGCTCCCTCTTTCAGTTTCTAATTTCTTCTGGCAAATGCGCATGCGCGGACACCCGCGCATGCGCATTTCTCGCGAGAAATGCGCATGCGCGGGCGTCCGCGCATGCGTATTTGCCAGAAGAAATTAGAAACTGAAAGAGGGAGCCCCGGAGACGCCGCGCTTACGGGTAAGTCGACTTACTTTACTTAATTTTCATTGCTCATATTATTTAAAAGAATGGCGGGTGGGAGGTGGGTGGCACGTAGTGGGGCTACGCGAAGCGCGTAGTGTGCGTAGATTTGGGCACACTACGTGCTGCTTCACGTAGCCCCACTACGCCCACTACGCCCACCCTTAATAAGAACCCACTGACTGTGCTAGGTTTGAAGGGATTGGAGGAAACATAGGATGCAAATGTGAGTGACCAATCACTCTGTACTCCTGTGCATGAAACAGGCCAGCAAGGCAGATATAAGGCAGCCAGGTCCCATGAGGGAGCACTTGCCTGCACATCTTTGGATTCGACGACCCAGCTGCTGCTACTGATTCCCTGGAACCATGTCAAGGTCTGTGGAGAGGTCACAGCCTTTCACCCTGGAGGAGAACCTGGCTTTGCTGGATGTGATCCTCCCACAGTACCCCCTGCTGTATGGGCGACCAGGGTATCAGGTGAGTGCAGAGTCTACTAGCACAGACTGTGTCCCTTGTTTGTGACTGTGACTTTTGGCATTGTGTCCAGGTGTGACACACATGCTATGTACTGCAGGGGGGGTCCCAGGGGGGGGGATGCCTGATGTCTCCCAGCCAGTGCATGCTGTGGTGCATGTCTGCCGTCCTCACTTGCATTGTTTTTACTGTGACAATCACTGCATGGTGCATGCCACATTCTGGCTGTCTTGTCCTCCTGGGAATGTAGCCTCTACAGTCCTCATTTTATTATGTGGTCAGCCCAGTGTGACAGGTGACTGTACCCACAGATGTGTGTTAGTTCTGTGTACCTGTGCTGAGAGTGTCCACATGATGTGTTCGTACCCTGGACATCGGTGTGTGTGTAAGTCCCCTGTCATGTGGGTGGGTGCATAAGTGGAGTGTGGCCCCCGGCCTGCATGAGGGATGGATATACCCTGCCCATGTGATGTGAGCAGGAAGCAGTGCTGTGTGTCTGACGTGCAGAGCCAGCCCCACACCTGTGAGCCCCCCCCGTCTAGTGGCACATGTGCAGAGTGAGGTTTGTCGCTGCATTTGGCAATGGCAGGTGGATGTCCTGTGCCTGTGTGTGTCTGTGTACTCTGCTGCGGTAGCGTCAGTGGCCTGTGGCATGTGACTGCTTAGAGGTGCTGCACATTCTCCTGGTGTACCTTCTGATGCACAGTGTGAGACTGGATCATTGATTGTGTCGTTTCCCTCATTCCACCTGTGTACTTTCAATGGCGCATACTGCTTTTGCCCTTCCCCAGAGGATCATGTCCCTATGACAAAGGTGCAATGCGTTGGATGCATACTATGCCTTGTTGTAAACAGCTAATTTGTTCTAATATGTCTCTCTGTGACATGTGCCTGGTGTATTGATGTAGTGTCACTTGTTCATCCTCACAGGTAGGCGCCTCTGCCAAGGAGCAGATATGGATGAACCCCGTCAGTGCCGTGAGGAGGACGGAGGGTCGCAAGCGGCGCCTGGCCCAGGTGAGGAAACGCTGGCAGGATATCCGGTGCTGGACGCGGAGGATCGCACGGGTCCTGCTGGGGGACTCACCTGAGACCCATAAGAACCGTGGGCGCCGCCGTCTGACCCACATCCACAAGCGTGTGCTGGCAGTGGTATTTCCAGACTTGGACAGGCGCTTACAGGAGAAGCAGCAGCAGGAAGGGGGTAGGTACATATGTGTTTGTTGTGTGTCACCAGCATTTGTAAGTGCACAGTTGCATGGATACACTGCCAGGGTTTAAAGGTGCTGTGCAGATCCAGTTACCCACAGTATAGCGGTGCTCTCCTGCCTCCCTTCCCCTCCTTGCAATGTGTTCCCTGGTCTGTGTGTAGTCACTCCTTCACAAGGTAATGTAGGCTGGCGCTTTCTCCACGTGAACTATGCCTGTAGCATCATGTGTCTGGGGGTGGTGTGTAACAGGTTTTGGGACCTTGCCTGTGCCCTGTCCAGTTCAGTACATGTGGGTTCCATGTCAGTTGGCACTGATGCTGAGTCTAGACATGGGAGTTAGTCTCTCAGGTGTCATGCCTTATAGCACGCATGTCCTATGTTGTGGCCTGTGACATGATGTGCATGATTGTGCGATACGCATAGTGCAGGGATGGTGGCGTGTGTTGCAGTCATTCCCATTCAGGACCATGGAGTTGTGTGGCCACTACTGTCCCCTGGGGCATATTTTCCTAGGTGTCATGTGTGTCATCACAAAACGTGGACACTCTCAGTGTCTACAGCATAGGTTGTGCTCTGTGCCATTGTCCCCTGGCACCATGTATATTGACGTAAAATGTAGTACAAGTGTCCACTGTACAGCCTGACCTGATTTTCCTTGTTCATACTCACGGTGGCCAGTGCCTGTGTGTCTTGTTACAATCATCTGATGATGACCATTTGTACATGATTATTTGGACAGGCGCACCTTGGGTATTTGGCGTCCAATCTTGCATTTATGCAGCCCCTGTGTATTTCACCCAGACTAAGAGATGTAAGTGCTTCCTGTGTCTCAACAAATTGTCTCATGTAGGGGGTGGTTGGTGCGGGCAAAGCCTACATGTCAAAACCTGAAATCTCCTTGCTAGGTCTGGCCAGTGTGTGATGTTTGTCTGGACATACACTCAAGGTGCAGTGAGCCAGTCATGTTGGGCATGTTTTCAGTATTACCTATGCAGTATGTGCCTCAAGTTCATGGATATGGTCCCTGCTAATCCCTCTTTTCGCCAACGCTGTGTGGTGCAGATGCAGTGCTGGATTGTCCCCAGGGCCTGGCTCCTCTGTCAAACTCCATTTCATGTCATTTGCTATTGTGTCATGCTCTCCATGGTTTTTCTGTGGCATGGTGGGTCAACCAACTGTGTGTTGCATGCCCTACATCTGTACCTTGTTTTGTAGATGTTACAGATCTTTAGTTTCAGGCTATGCACTGTAACCTATGTAGATTGGACTCATGTGACATATGTATACAGGTGTATGATTAATTGCTGTCTCTTCACCTTGCCCACAGCATCGTCGGGGGACACGGAGGGAGACATGAGCACAGACGGAGCAGAGGGACCGAGCACCAGTGCCAGCGTTGACATCGTGGCTGGCACATTGAGTGGAACTGAGGCGGAGGAGAGTGAGGCTGAGGACCTGTTCACTGGCACGACAGAATATGAAGCTGACGGGTCCGAGGATGATCTCTCCGAGTGGGTGGAGGCTGCACCAGCAGCTGACAGCGGCACAACATCTCACCCCGCCCCCTCCATTGCCATCAGCCGCCTCCCACTCGCTCGTGTCCCTTCCCAGCGTGCCCGGTCACCACATGTCTCCTTCCTGCCAGGCACCGCACCCCCTGCCCCTGTCTCCACTGCTGCCGCCAATGCCGAGTCTGTGGACATCCAGCGGCAGTTGCAGGTTGGTCAGGCTGCGATGCTTAATGTCCTCCATGGCCACAGCCAAGTGCTGAACAACATGGAGGCATACTTGGAGGGCATTTTTTCATCGCAGGCTGACCAACGCAACTTGCTGAGGTCCATTGACTCAACACTGACTGCAGCAGTGGGTCTCCTGCAGCACTACGTCCAACCCCCTACCCCTGACCCATCCACACTTCCCACTCCCATGCCTGTCCCACGTACACCCAGACGTCAGCATGCACCCACCACAACAGACACGGGCACCACACCAGCAGGGAAGGTCATACGCACACCTCCTGGCATGCACACACAGGGTGAAGAAGGCACACCCACTGGGTCGGGGGGCAAACGTAAGTCACGCAGCCAGAGTGGGAGTCCGCATTCCACCAAATCCACTCCCTCCAAATCCCCTCCCCTCAGCTCTCCTGGCCACATATCCGGCAAAGACTCCTTCATGGCCGCTCTGTCCCTGAGCCCCACTGTGACACCACCCCGCAAGCGGTCAAGGGAGTCCCCGGTCAGGGTGGTTGAGTCCCCCCCCCTGTCCACACCCTCCCCCAGTGGCGCTGTGACCCATCCCTCCGCCCCCCCCCCCTCCTTGGGGCCTGTGGTTCCTTCGGGTGCAGGGGAGTCGCTGGAGGACCTTGCTAAGGTGTGCAGCGCCATCCTGGCCTCCGCCTTTGGCCCTGACCCACCCCCTGTGGTGGAGTCCTCCATCCCTGCACCCACGACGCCTACCCTTCGCCCTCATGTCCCTGCGGTGCCTGGTCCTTCCCCCCCACATGATGCCCTCCCCGCTCTGAAAGACGAAGGAGTCTGACTGTGCAGGCAAGCTAGGGGGCACACGTCCCACTGTGTCCCCCACCTGGATTGGAACTTTGGATTGCTCTATGGGCATTGTACTTTTTGAACTTTGAAGGGACAAACATATTTTTGGATGCTGATTAAAGCAATTTATTTTTCCTTAGTACACTACTGTCTGTCTGGTATTGCTGTTGGTCGACCTGCCCCATTATTTTGGGTGGTGATTATGTGTTGGGTGTGTGGGAATTGTCGTCTTGTGCTGGTCATAGGGTGGATCCTGGTATCTGTGTGCCATCACAAGCTGTTGGCTACATAACTTTGTTCATGTAAGCAGTTACTGCATGGTGACATCGTCCCAAGGTGTGTTCCTTCCTCTGTGTAACCTGACTTCTTCCCTGCAGGGTCTTTCCAATATGTGGTGCTGAGCTGTGTCTACATTGGCTGGGTGTGTGACGGACTCGTTAGACTTGGCCCATGCATGCTGAGCGATGTCTCCACCTGCATCATTTGTGGCGTCCTTGGTGGTCAATGTACTTGTGTATGTAGACTGTTGCCATGACTTCATGTGTACATGTATTCTTTTAGGCCCTATGCATATGTATACTTCCAGCCTCGCACACATGTGGTACATGTACTGCAGGATCTTTGTGCACCTGACTGACATTTGTGGGCATTGGATCTGTGTGTACTCCACCCTTTTCTTTGCAGGGGCACTGCTGTGAGTGTTAGGCACCCACCCCTCCTGTGTCTGGGCACTGCTGGGAGGACTCTACACCCACCCCTCCTGTCTCTGGGCACTGCTGGGAGGACTCTGCACCCACCCATCCTGTCTCTGGGCACTGCTGGGAGTGATAGGCACACACCCCTCCTGTGTCTGGGCACTGCTGGGAGGACTCTGCACCCACCCCTCCTGTGTCTTGGCACTGCTGGGAGGACTCTGCACACACGATTCTTGTGACTGGGCACTGCTGGGAGGACTCTGCACCCACCCCTCCTGTGTCTGGGCACTGCTGGGAGGACTCTGCACACACCACTCTTGTGACTGGGCACTGATGGGAGGACTCTACACTCACCCCTCCTGTGTCTGGGCACTGCTGGGAGTGATAGGCACACACCCCTTCTGTGTCTGGGCACTGCTGGGGGGACTCTGCACCCACCCCTCCTGTGTCTGGGCACTGCTGGGAGGACTCTGCACCCACCCCTCCTGTGTCTGGGCACTGCTGGGAGGACTCTGCACACACCACTCTTGTGTCTGGGCACTGCTGGGAGGACTCTACACCCACCCCTCCTGTGTCTGGGCACTGCTGGGAGTGATAGGCACACACCTCTTCTGTGTCTGGGCACTGCTGGGGGGACTCTGCACCCACCCCTCCTGCGTCTGGGCACTGCTGGGAGGACTCTGCACCCACCCCTCCTGCGTCTGGGCACTGCTGGGAGGACTCTGCACCCACCCCTCCTGCGTCTGGGCACTGCTGGGAGGACTCTGCACCCACCCCTCCTGTGTCTGGGCACTGCTGGGAGGACTCTGCACACACCACTCTTGTGACTGGGCACTGCTGGGAGGACTCTGCACCCACCCCTCCTGTGTCTGGGCACTGCTGGGAGGACTCTGCACACACCACTCTTGTGACTGGGCACTGCTGGGGGGACTCTGCACCCACCCCTCCTGCGTCTGGGCACTGATGGGAGGACTCTGCACACACCACTCTTGTGACTGGGCACTGCTGGGAGGACTCTACACCCACCCCTCCTGTGTCTGGGCACTGTTGGGAGTGATTGGCACACACCCCTCCTGTGTCTGGGCACTGCTGGGGGGACTCTGCACCCACCCCTCCTGCGTCTGGGCACTGCTGGGAGGACTCTGCACCCACCCCTCCTGCGTCTGGGCACTGCTGGGAGGACTCTGCACACACCCCTCCTATTTCAGGATATGTACGCTTAGAACATACACGGGTGTGGGTTCGCTACATGCATACGAGGTGGGGGTACGGTCCGTACATACACGGTTGGGGTGGGGGTACGCTCCATACGTACGCAGGTGAGGGTACGGGTCGTACTTACACTGTTGGGGTGGGGGTACGCTTCATACATACGCGGGTGAGGGTACGGGTCGTACTCACACTGTTTGGGTTGGTGGTAGACTCCATACATACGTGGGTGTGGGTACGGGTCGTACTTACACTGTTGGGGTGGGGGTACGCTCCATACGTACGCGTGTGAGGGTACGGGTCGTACTTACACTGTTGGGGTGGGGGGTACGCTCCATACGTACGCGTGTGAGGGTACGGGTCGTACTTACACTGTTGGGATGGGGGTACGCTCCATATGTACGCGGGTGAGGGTACGGGTCGTCTTTACACAGTTGGGGTGGGGGTACGCTCCATACGTACGCGGGTGAGGGTACGGGTCGTCCTTACACTGTTGGGGTGGGGGTATGCTCCATACGTACGCGGGTGAGGGTACGGGTCGTACTTACACTGTTGGGGTGGGGGTACGCTCCATATGTACGCGGGTGTGGGTGCGGGTCGTACTTACACTGTTGGGGTGGGGGGTACGCTCCATACGTACGCGTGTGAGGGTACGGGTCGTACTTACACCGTTGGGGTGGGGGTACGCTCCATACATACGCGTGATGAATACAGGCCCCAGCTAGGCCCGCAGCATACAAGGGTTCGCTCTCCTGTAATGGAAGCTACAAGGAAGTTGGCACGGAAACTGCAAAGTACAAAGACAAAGTTTATTAACCCTTAAGGGTGGTCCTACAACCTATACAACACTCTTCAGTATTGCATAGCGTAGCACAAAGAACTTGTGTACACGGTCCCCTTTTATACACAACAGAGGGGCTCATAAGTGGGTGGATACATCATGAGGCAAGCGTTTTTACCTTTTATGGGCATTTTCGATACAAAACCAATATGTGGGCGGAGTAACCAATTTCCTGAGCCCGCGAAAACATGGTCAAGCAAGGATTAACTGATAACAGATGTGGTCAAGTCTGGGCATGCGCCAGACGGACAAAGGAGCTATTTATAGACTGTTACTAGGCAGATTACAAGAGCAACTAGCGAGAAGGAAGGACTCTTCTCGTGCACAACACGTGGAGGCAGACAATACAAAATGGAGTCCAGACGTTAGTCAACATAAGACAATAGACATGTTCTAAGGCAGGAAAGTTAATGTCTTTAGTAAATGCTTAACCATCGCTGTTTTAGTTTTCAACAGACGACCCTTTCAGCATTTACTGAAGACATTCGGCTTATTAGGATAATCATCAAATATGTCAATTTTCATCATCTCTTCCACTTCTTTGGTTAAATGTTTCTGATGGGCGACATTGGCGATAGTTTTCTTATCAGGAATACAAAATGACACACATAAAGAACAGAGTAAAGGACCACATTGGACACAGATGCAACAGGAAAACAGAACTGCTACAATAATACAGAGACCATTTAAAACCTTCCATCCCCATGTAGTGATCAATGCCCAAAACCATCCGGAAAATGTCCAAGAGCCATTTTCTGTATGGATTTCAGCTGCAATTTTATGTAACTTGTTGATAGCATTATAAACTGATGGCGTATGATCAGGAATAAACACACAACAACTACTTCCGATAATTTTACATGCTCCACCTCTGTCAGCTAACATAACATCTAATACCATGCGATTCTGTAATGCGACAATTCTAGTAATTTGCAATTCCTCCGTAAGATTCCCAAGAGCACAGGTCCGCTTGAGCTTGTGCCACTTGAATCACAAATCGGTCCTTCCCCACAGTGTCTCTAGTGTTCGTGAAAATGTAGGGGATCGATTCATTGTCTGGTCGATACTCTTCCCATTCCCATAGTGTCCCATTCGCTTGTGGATAACCATTTTTATCTTGATGACATTCCCTATTAAGTCTGAAAAGTAATCGTCCCACTGTTGGTTTCCGTGTGGCAAAAAGCAAAGTGTACCATGCTCTACAAGAGCCATTATGAGAAAAAGGAAGAGGTATGAATGGCGTTCCTCCTTTCTTCTGATGAGCGGGCATCATACCACATATCCAACAGTTCGTAGCATTGGTAGCAACATGGGTATGATGCAACATCTGAATGAAAGTGTTATTCAAATAAGACTGACGATGCTTCAGTTCTTGATACGGAAGGGTATAGAAGTAGTGCTCCTCGGGCACTGGAGTAGTCAAAATAAGCATCTCCCGGGCAGGAGTCACATCCTCAACAAACCATGTGGTTATCCCAACAATAGCTACTGTAATAATAAAACCTGTTGCACAAAAAATCTTCTTCTTCTCCATCTTAAAGTGAAAAGTCAGTATCTTCCTGAAACTAAGAGGTTGTCAGAACTCTTCCCCTTAGGCAGCGGTTGATTTCTTCACCAGCGGGCCAAGACGGGTGTCGCTATACTAATGCAGGGCTGATCCCCCCCCTTGCCACATTGGCTCTCCGTTTCACTAACCTAAGGGCCGTTCTTGACAACTTTGAATACAGCAGTCACTTCCTCGGTCTGAGGTGATATCTTCTTCCTCCAAGAATCGCTTGGTCCGGAAAGAGCTCCTCAGTGTCGTTCGGTTCCACAGCACGGCCTTTCTCTGCAGTCAGAATTTCTCGATGGTCGGTCAATACAGCAGGCTCCACCAATCCGGGCGGCACTTTACGACAGTGCAGGGAATGGATCCAATTCTTTCGATTGGAAACTCGCACAGCCGTCCTCGTTGCAAGTAAGACCTGCTCAGGACCAACCCATCTCGGCTCCAAGCTGTTCGTCCTTTCAAAAATCTTCAGCATAACATAGTCTCCAGGTCGGAGATTATGACCTTCACCTGTGGACCGATCAGGGAGCGCCTCTCGGACCTGTTGATGAATAGAAACCAAATTATCCGTTAACTGTGCCAGATAGTCATTCATCATTACACAAGGTACATCATACACAGACTTAGGTTTTGGTGGACCCCAAATATTCATTGGGCGTCCAAAGACAATCTCATAAGGTGTGAGACCGGTTCGAGAATGTGGTATCGATCTAATTGACAATAATGCCAGCGGCAAAGCATCTGGCCAAGTCAAAGAAGTTGAAGCTTGGATCTTAGCGATCTTGAGCTTCAAAGTACCGTTATACTTCTCAACCAATCCCGCAGACTGAGGGTGAAACACTGTATGGAACTTCTGGGTAATGCCTAGACCCTTCAGGACATACTTTATAACGTCCGCTATAAAGTGAGGTCCGTTATCACTCCACAACAATCTGCAAACACCGTATCGAGGGAAGAACTCCTTCAATAGCATTTTGGCTGTCGTCATTGCAGTATTGTCTTTCGTAGGGTATGCCTCAACCCATTTACTGAAGGCACAAACCACTACTAGAACATACTTCAGATTGTTACAGCGTTCAAGCTGGATGTAATCCATCTGCAAAACCTCAAAGGGTGCAGTAGGTGTTGCAAATCCTCCTGCTGGAGTTCGGGTACCCTTTCCTGGGTTATACCTCAGACAAATCATGCAGGTCTGCACTACCCTCTTTGCCGTACTAGCGATCTCCGGATGCTCCCAAACTCGTGTGAGTAATTTGACAATTGCGGAAGCTCCGACATGCGCTAGTCCATGTGCCATCTGAACCATAGGTTGTACAAAGGCTGTGGGTAACTTCCATTTATCCATCTGCTTATTTCTCCAACATCCTTCGTCATCTAATTCTCCATCATTGGACCATTGTTCCCGTTCCTTATCGGAAGCGGTCCTCTGTATCTCCAACACCTCTCTCCTAGCATCTTGCCATTTTTCTGCCTGTGACTTCACAACATACATTGCAGTAGCACCAGGCTGCATCGCAGTCTCTCGTGCCACCCGGTCTGCTAAAGCATTCCCTTCTCCAACTTCATCCACCACCTTCTTGTGGGCACTGCATTTAACTATAGCAATCTTCTTTGGATATGTTAGTGCAGTCAAGAGGTTGTGAACTAACTCCCCATACATTATCTGGGTTCCATGGGACGTTAGAAATCCTCTCTCCTTCCAGAGTAGGCCGAAATCGTGCGCTACTCCGAAGGCATAGCGGCTATCTGTATAAACATTCACACACAATCCTGCACTGAGCTCACATACCCGTGTTAATGCTATCAGTTCCGCTGCTTGAGCTGATTTCTGTGGTATGCGTGCTGTCTCCACTATTGTTTGCAGTGTGGTGATTGCATACGCTGCTGAAGTCGTACCATCTGGTAGCTTCAGGCATGATCCGTCCACCCACAGTTCTCCATCTACCTCTGAAAAGGGCGTATCCTGGAGATCAACACGACCCTTTGTCTGTTCCTCAGTCACAAGAATACAGTCATGTGTTTCTCGTGCTTCAGGCTGAGTTTCCGGAAATGACAACAATGTGGCTGGATTTAACGTTACACACCTCTTTAACGTAATATGAGGAGCCAAAAGTGTCAACTCATATCCCGTTAAACGGGCACTGGTCAAATGCTGCGTCTTAGTCTGATTAAGCAGGGCATCAACAGCATGGGGGACTAATACCAACAGTTTGTGAGATAACACAATTCCCTCACTTTGACGTATTGACACAGCTGTCGCCGCAACCGAGCGAAAACACCCTGGTAATGCTCGGGCAACAGGATCAAGTACAGCCGAAAAATATGCACAAGGGCGCTGCTTGTCGCCGTGCATCTGCACTAAAACTGATAATGCACATCCATCTTTCTCATGCACATACAGTGAAAAGGGCTTCGTATAATCAGGGGTCCCTAACACTGGTGCTGAACAAAGGGCCTGTCGCAGTTGCTGAAATGCAATTTCACACTTATTTGACCAAGGAAGAGGAATTGGTGTGTCCTTTGTCAAAAGGGCTAACAATGGTTTAGCTATGTGTGAAAATCCCAATATCCATTGCCTACAAAAAGAAACAAGACCAAAGAATGCACGCACGTCCTTCTGTGTGGAAGGCACTGGCGTATCCAAAATTGCTTGAATACGATCTGATGTGAGTGCACGCCCCTCCTTAGACAAAAGGTGACCTAAATAAGTCACCTTTGGTCTACAGAATTGCAATTTCTTCTTCGACACTTTGTGATTGTGAGATGCCAAAAAGGAAAGCAAGGATAACGTACTCTGCTCACACAACTCAGGAGTGTCAGCCGCCAACAAGATGTCATCGACATATTGTATAAGGGCGACACCCCCGGGCAGAACAAAGGAATCCAATTGCCTTTTCAATGCTTGACTGTAAATGCTAGGGCTTTCTGTATAGCCCTGAGGAACTCTACAAAATCGATAAGACCTATTATTCAAAGTAAAACCGAAGAGATATCGGCTATCAGGATGAATAGGGATCGAAAAGAAGGCATTTTTCAAATCAATAACTGAAAACGTGGTCGCCGTTGGCGGGACCAAAGTGAGCAACGTCGTGATATCAGAAACCACCGGATACTGAGGTATCACGATCTTGTTCACTTCCCTCAAATCAATGATAAACCGATAAACTTTAGCATCCGTGTCTTTCTTTAAGATGGGTAAAATAGGACTGTTGCAAACATTGTAAGGAACTTCTTCCACTACCCCCACCTTAATCAAATCCTGCACAATCTGAATGAGCGCCTCCTCCCCCTCCTGGGAAATGCGATACTGAGGGAGGCACGGTAACACCGCACCCTCCTGGACACTAATATGGACTGGTGGAATCACCATCTGTCCCACATCGGTATCTGAAGTAGCCCACAAAGAATGAGGGAGGGAAGCTAACACAGAATCCTCCACGACCACACACATCCTGTCTGTCATCGGGTGATTATCATTTAATATCACACGTACTCCAGCAGGGGAACAGCGGATCGTAGCCCTGAAGTGTTTGAGCATATCAAGACCCATAATGTTTTCAGGCGTGTTCGGGGCAAGCAGAAACGGACAGGGTGCAGAAAAGTGATCAACATGGAAGGGAAGGGGTCGAGAAAGAGGGCTTCGAGAGAGTGTACCATCAAACCCTACCGATGTAACCATTAAGCCAGATGGGGGAGCCCTTGGAACCAATTGTTTGGACAACGCACTGCGAGTCGCTCCTGTATCAACTAGGAACCGATCAGTAGAACCCAAAACCTGTGCTGAAACATAAGGACCCTTCTGATCAACCGGAACTTCAACTGATTCCAACCCCCATCCAACGAATTCCTATGCATGCCGCGAATCATGGTACCCAGCGCTGTCAGTCCCTGCCATTTGATACTGGTGCTGTCGATCAAACACATTGGATCTGTCTCGCTGCTGCGCGTTAGGTTCAAAACGAGCACGATCACTAGAATTCCCTCTGAAATTCGAGAAACCCCCTCTACCTCTCGGTGGACCTTGACCACGCCCCTGACGAGATGCATACAACGCTGGACAATCTCTGGCCCAATGACCCGACTGTTTACAATACGCACATTGATTCCTATTGACATCTGACCGACCCGAAGGGGGACCATAAAATCCTCCCCTACCTCTGTCGACACCCCGACGAGGCGGACCATATACCTGTGCTAGCATCACCTTTGTCTTTAAATCTTTCGATTTCTTCTCCTCCTGCCCTTTCGCTTCTAGTTCCTGATGCTCATAATACTGAGCCATAGTCAGGAGGGATGCCGGAGACGAAGTGGACCAGGAACTTTCACTCGCTTTTAAACGAGCTGCTATTCCCGGTAATAAATTCGCCACATATTTATCCACAAAAAGATGTCTACCCGTGTCGTCCGTAAGTGACTGACCACTAAAATCGTGAAATGTCTCCTCAAAGCGCGTAAAGAAATCAGAGACTGATTCATCAACCTTCTGTTTACATGATGCTAACATATTCCAGTCAATCTTTTTAGGGGGGATAATCGTTTTCAACTTAGTCAAGATAGCAGCGGGAAGATCTAAAATAATCTGCGGTGGTTTTTGCGCGGGTGTTCTCTCCCTGTCCTCATCCTCAATGTCAGACCACTTAGCCTTAAAAACGGCTTGGTCATCCACCTTCCGCACAGATCGCCACATATCCGGTGGTAAGAAAAGCCCAAAGAACAAATCTATATCTGCTAAAGTCATAGTACAAGAATTCAAGGCCCCTTCGACTTCTTCGTAAAAGGCCGCTGGATTCTTGCGGGGGTCAGGCAATGCATTCTTTAATGCCATAACATCTGCCCTATGCCAGGGAGTATAAACCCAATTATACACAAAATATCCCTTAGCATCGGCGGAAGTAATATCCGAACTAGTTCCCGCTCCTTTAGGAGGAACGTACAAAGGTGCCGCCTCTCGCATCGGTTTAACATGCACTAGTTCGCTCTTATCTGAGTGGGAGGTAGATGATTGGTCATCGCCGACACGTGAATCCGACTGCTTTTCCTCCTCTGCTTTTAGGCGCGCTCTCTCTTTAAGGTCCCTCGTCGCGTCCCGTAATGCAAACAGCCGTCGAGCCGCATCAGGCGCCTTAGAGGGAGAAAAAACACCGTTACGTAATGCTTTAGCATCTATTACCACATCATCAGGCTCAAAAACGTCGGAATATTTCCGAAAGGCAGAAATCACTTCATCAGAAAAGTGTCCCAAAAAATACAACTTCTCTCTATCCTGCCACTTTTCCCAAGAGTCCAACAATTCAGTGAGGGATAACCTGCCCTTAAGTGCACGAAAAGAAAGGTTCCGAAGCTCACCCGTTCGGTCAGCCGATAACATGGACCGAGTATCTACCTTAACCGAAGCCGATCCAGAATCCTGTGACCTCGGGGCAGACGCACCAACATAAGGGGGCGGAGAGCGATCTAGTAAATAAAAATCATCGTCAAGATTAGTAAGGACAGGATAAAGTGGCTGACGGACAGCATATTGCCCCGAGACTTGCAACCTACGCTATTTCTCTTGTCTCTCCGTCAGTTCTCTTTCCTCCCGACGCTTCGCTTCCTGTGCTCGCACATGATCATTCTTCCGTTGCTCTTTATCAAATAGCACTTTCTCACGTTTCTCTCGCTCATGCACTTCCTTCACCCATAACCGCACACACTCAAACATATCTTGACGAGCACGCCGTTTACACATACACTGTTCCACATACTCAATCTTACGCACATCAAACGATCCATACAAAGGCCATCGCAACTCAGGATCCTTGTTGGTGCATTTCCTCCATACTGTGCTGTACATTATAGAAGAAAGACCATGTTTCACATACATATCCCTATTAGGAGTCCCCTCTGGGGGAGCTGGAGCAGATTCCTCGAGGTTTAACCGGTTTCCAAAGCAGCAGCACCACTTATGGAGTGCGCTAAAAGCAGGCATGCTCAAAAATAATGCAAAATATGCAGTACTATATAAAAAATGGCACTTAAACGTTGCGCCGTTCAAATTTACACAGCTCCGGAGAAATATCTCCACATTACCTGCCTATATGTGTTGCAACGCATATATTCTCACAGTAATCAATACAAAGCATGACCGGTCATCACAAATCAAATTCAAATAGCCAACCCAGGCTTCAAAACTCGGAGCAAGTACCGTACAACGGTTCTTACCAATCAAGAGTCCAGGTTCCAACTGCCAAGCTCCAAAATTCGCCCAAACGGCTGTCACGGCAAAACCGACAGAAGAGGTCTCAGTCGAGGACCGGTGCCACCCAGAAGGTCAGTTCAGAAGGAGAGGAAGAAAACCTCGGGATGCCAGGGCTGAAAGACGCCGCTGGCAGTGATCACATCCCTGGCCAAATTCCTCACCTTCGTCACGACCAGTCCTTCGAGCATTTGAGTCGCCGATGAGCCCCACGTGACGGGCGCCAATTGATGAATACAGGCCCCAGCTAGGCCCGCAGCATACAAGGGTTCGCTCTCCTGTAATGGAAGCTACAAGGAAGTTGGCACGGAAACTGCAAAGTACAAAGACAAAGTTTATTAACCCTTAAGGGTGGTCCTACAACCTATACAACACTCTTCAGTATTGCATAGAGTAGCACAAAGAACTTGTGTACACGGTCCCCTTTTATACACAACAGAGGGGCTCATAAGTGGGTGGATACATCATGAGGCAAGCGTTTTTACCTTTTATGGGCATTTTCGATACAAAACCAATATGTGGGCGGAGTAACCAATTTCCTGAGCCCGCGAAAACATGGTCAAGCAAGGATTAACTGATAACAGATGTGGTCAAGTCTGGGCATGCGCCAGACGGACAAAGGAGCTATTTATAGACTGTTACTAGGCAGATTACAAGAGCAACTAGCGAGAAGGAAGGACTCTTCTCGTGCACAACACGTGGAGGCAGACAATACAAAATGGAGTCCAGACGTTAGTCAACATAAGACAATAGACATGTTCTAAGGCAGGAAAGTTAATGTCTTTAGTAAATGCTTAACCATCGCTGTTTTAGTTTTCAACACGCGGGTAAGGGTACGGGTCGTACTTGCACTGTTGGGGTGGGGGTACGCTCCATACGTACGCGGGTGAGGGTACGGGTCGTACTTACACTGTTGGGGTTGGGGGTATGCTCCATACGTACGCGGGTGTGGGTACGGGTCGTACTTACACTGTTGGGGTGGGGGGTACGCTCCATACGTACGCGTGTGAGGGTACGGGTCATACTTACACTGTTGGGGTGGGGGTACGCTCCATACGTACACGGGTAAGGGTACGGGTCGTACTTACACTGTTGGGGTGGGGGTACGCTCCATACATACGCGGGTGAGGGTACGGGTCGTACTTACACTGTTGGGGTTGGGGGTACGCTCCATGCATACGGGGGTGGGGGTACGGTCCGTACATATCCGTCCCCACGCTATGTGATGCTTGTGCGGGCCGTACCCAGGCCTTTGCCACGTGGGTACAGCCCTCCCGCCATTGTTGGGATGACGTTGGTGTGGGCGTGGTACGACTCGTACCCACGCTCTTAAGGCGTGGGTACGGGACGTACCTGTATTGTTGTGTTGCCGGTTCGCATCGTCAAGCACTTCCGTTGTGGCGGACGCTGGCTGTGCTGGACACGCCCCCACCCCCTCGTAGTGACCAGGGCCTGGGGGTCAGGTATGTCCAGGGCATGTGTGCTGTGTGACTTTGGTGGGAATTTTGTGGCCTGCCCCTGGTCCTGCCCCCCCCCTTTCCCCCCTCCCTTTGTTGTTCTGACTTTCTGCGGCGTCTGCGTCATAACCTGTAGAGGATGTCGACTGCTATGAGGGCCGGGATGACACGTAGGTTCGGGTCCATGTCTGTCCGTCACGTGCAGGTACTCCTTGTTCGCGTCGTCCTGATTTCCCGGCAGTTTTTGGCTGCCGGAAAATATTCACCATGCGGGATGATGTCGGTGCGAATCGTAATTCCTGGTTCGTGAATGGTAGGCTGTGTGCGTCCCGACGTCACGTCAGCGCTTTCCCGGATCACATTTGTATGTTTTTTTTCGTCGGTTGGGGTTTTGTATGATTTGTACGGAAATGGGATTTCCGTACGAATCGTAATTCCATGTTTGTATATTTTTTCGACAGGGTACGCGTCGGACGGAGAATATGCTCCGTCCGACGGTTCGTACCCGGTTTTTACCGGATCGTGATCGGCACCATAATGTTCCCTAGTGTATGTAGGTGTTTTCACTGTATTCTAAGTGTCTTTTAACATAGCACTGGCTCTAGGACTGGTTAGTCAGACTCAGTTACCACCAGTATCCGTCTGAAAAAGTTGAGGGTACAGGATGATTTTGCAACAAGGATTCTTTCTGCTCTTCTTTTTGTTCTTTCTGCACGTTATCCTTCTTCCTGCACTTTTCTTCGTCTTTGAGGACTTCTGTTGCTTCTTTCTGCATTTCTTTTTTTTCTTTATGTGCATTTTTTCTTCTTTCTTCACATGTCCTATCTCTGTAGGCATAGTTAAAAATTAGCATTTAAAAAACCTTTGAAATTCACAGAAAAAAACATAGGTTTCAGGCACGTTATAGTTAGGATTTAGCATTTAAAAAACCTCAGAAATTCACTGAAAAAACCATAGGTTTCAGGGGTGTTATAGTTAGCTGGACTTTTCACTTGTACAAAACCATTGAAATTTCCCCGTTATAGTTAGTTCAGCTAACTATAACTCGCGCGCCCGCAATGCACTGCTGATGACGACACATATTACATCACTCATGACATGGTTAGTGACATCACTCATGACATCACTGATGACATCTCAAATGACATCACTCATGACATCACTCATGACATCATCCTTGTGATAGAGTGGCAGACCTCCTCTCACCCTAATATAACCTTTGATACACACATTCAAAAATAGAGACTAACATTTTCAAAACAATGGACATACCAATACCAGTTACAACAACCTCTTCAGTAATTCTAAGATCCACATACACATCCACTCATTCACCAACAGTCCTATACAGTCACTCATACATGTACTCACTCATCATATGTACCCATACACCTATACATCCTGTTACACAATGCCACTCATCCATAGAGTTACTCACACACATAGTCACTCATGCTAATAAATAATCAAACATACATTTACTTGCATATACAGTTATACACACACCACCACACTTACTTCTACGGAAACTTACACATACGTAGTCTTTTAAACAATCACTTATAGAAACACATACTTATTCATACAGGAACTCTTTCAATCTCTCACTCTCACATATACTCACTTATATACACCAATAGTCACATATACTAGTTTAAAACATATGTAGTTACTCATAAAGACACTACTGAAACAGTCATTCACTCACTAACACACCCATACACACACTCATCCACCCATACAGTCCTGCACACATGCTGTCTTCAACACATACAAACAGTGAGTCACTCATTCATGCACCTATGCACTACGTAATACCCTCCACCAAACCATGCAGACACTCAGACTGATACTCAAAAAACCAACTAATAACCTATATAGACACCCATGTAGCTACTCACCAACCCATGCAGCCACTCATACACAAAGTGAGAGACTGATACAGATATTTACATATTTAAACATTACTCACTAAGCCATGTATTCACTATGATACACTTAATCAGTTAGTTACACAATCAATTTTTCAAAAACAAATCATCCATTTAGACACTTATATACCCATTTATTTTTCCATCGACCTTGAGATATACATATATAAAACATATTTAATTTTCAGAAAAACAGACATTCACTGCATGATGTCATCAGTGATGTCATCAGTGATGTCATTTGAGATGTCATCAGTGATGTCATGAGTGATGTCACTGACCATGTCATGAGTGATGTAATATGTGACGTCATCAGCAGTGCATTGCGGGCACGCGAGTTATAGTTAGCTGAACTAACTATAACGGGGGAATTTCAATGGTTTTGTACAAGTGAAAAGTCCAGCTAACTATAACACCCCTGAAACCTATGGTTTTTTCAGTGAATTTCTGAGGTTTTTTAAATGCTAATTCCTAACTATAACGTGCCTGAAACCTATGGTTTTTTCTGTGAATATATATATATGTATATATATTTCCTATATATATATATTACCTACTGGCGGTCGCCAGTAGGTAGTTATAGTTATGACCAACTTTATACCTTTAGCGTCGTTTGATGAATCTTCATGAAATTTTCCAAACTAATTCTTTGTTTATATCGGCTCCTATGTTGAAAGTTTGGGGGTGATTCATCAAGGGGGGGCCGAGAAAAAATGGGGGTCCCAAAACATGTTTTCTCCATGTTAATTTCCATAGGAAACTTTAGATCAGGCTACAGGTTGAACGGGTGAACGGAATTACCCCAAATTTGGCAGGGGCTTGGTCTATAAAGCATGATTTTGTTTATTTGGTGTAAATCGGTTGAATAGTTTTGGAGAAGTATCGAAATTTACAGATATCGATATTTGGGAATTCTGCCATCTGATTGGCTTAGGCGTTACGAGCACGAGCTTGCTGCTTATTGGCTGCGAGCGGTGCGAGCGGTTTCAACTAGGAAGAGTTGGCAGCCATTTTGTTATTCTGTTATAGTGAGTAAGGGGAAACAATGGCTAAAAGAGTAGGAAAGAGGAGGGTAGGAGCACTGTGAGCTCTGTGGGATGGTTAGGGTGTGCTATACAGGGAGTGTGAAGCAATGTATTCACCCCTACCGGTGTGAAAGTGCTGTTTTGCCCAGAGTGAGATGGTGCTGAGGTGAGGTGCCAGTACACTCGGAATGAAACTGTGAGCTGATTGCTGTAAACTTGTGTGCTCTGGGCGCTGTAGCATATTGGCCGCTGTGGCATAGCTGTGCAAGTGGTGTTAGTATGGGTTTAGTATGGGAGTGGGAAGCAAACTACTCACCCCTACTGGTCTGAAGACTCGAATGGAGTTTTTTATCAAGCAGGAATAAAGAAATAATCGTGAAGAATATAATGCAGAATGTTGCAATGCCACAGAATACAAATGGTGAAATCAGGTGTGTTTAAGAAAGTGGCTGTGTGGGATTAAGCGATGGAGTCTGCAAGTTATATAAAATGTGTCTTTATTTAAGTGACATAAATGTACCCACTGGTGCAAGAGCTAAGTCATCCAGCTGAGGCAAACTCCAACCGCTTCTGCTGTATTCAAACCTAAGCTCCTGCATCAGACAATTCCACATTACATGTTACAGTTCCATGTGACATAAACAATACCTATTAGACATGAATGACTGTAAATTGTAGAATGAAAATAAAGGTAGGATGTGATTACCACACTGTGCCAACCAGTTCCTAAACAATGCCGTGTTTTTTTATCTTGATCGCCAGCTCGTGAGCAGAGTCTGAGGATGAGCTAATTTGTGTGAAAGGGCTTTGTGGATAACAGGCCGACAGAGAGATGTGTGTACAAAGAATAGACATGGTTTCAAAATGGATGTCAGGTTTAGGCTAATTTAGCAAGTAAATAGCGTATTTACATAGGCCATACATCACCCATCCCTGGTTAGTCTGCAGACGTAAGGGGCAATAATGAAAACAGAGTTCAAATGCCTAAGCATACTTAGAAATGAAGTGTATTAAAAAGTTGTATAGGAAAAAGTAAAAAATGTTGGAAAAAATCAATCCAAGAATAAAGTGAATTTCTTACAAGTATTGGAGATTGCAGTCTGGAAATTCTTCAGCAGCTTCAGATGCGTAATGTTCCAAGAGGGGATTGTTGCCATTGTGTGAGAAAAGCAAAGTGATCCAATTCATATCCTGGAAGGGACAGTAATGTTCCTCGAATGTTGGAGTGGCAATTTGAATTGGCAGGCAATCTGCGATGTTGTCAAAGGTCGCACGTTGCAGGAGATCTTTCGCGGCTGCGCAGAAATCCCATTCCGCCAGGATACCTTTTTGTGTTGCATCCGACATTGCTCCACTACCCGAACAATCAAGTTCATGGTTTTCAAGATACTCCATTACCTGCTGGATATCGGGAGCATTTGCTGGGATGTTGGTAAGGCATAGAACCATTCGCCAGTTGAATGGGCAAGTTTTGCAATAGAAAGATGGTTGCACGCAGATTGTATATGTGTAAATAAATGTCATTTTGTAGCTGGCTCTCATAATAAATAGAGGCAGGCAGCCGAAAAGTCGTTCCATTTTTTCACTGTATTGATGTAGCTTTGCGTAGAGGCGTATTTTGTCGGACATGCTTGTTACCACAGGGAGCGCAGCCATTTTGTACAAGCTAAAATAGTAGTAGGATGGCCACGAACAGAGCGAGAATTATGGGCGCTGTTCCTGTTATTCCAGAGATGATCGAATTAATGAAGTCTGGTACTATACCAAAAACAGTTTGAAAGCCTGTGACAAGGAGACAGTGTTAAAAAAGTGTGCCAGAGCTTAAATGTCAGATGTGTTGAAAATTGTGTAACAATTCACAAAGTGTAATGGGAGGTTCTTATTTAAAAGGGAGTGTATTTTACTTGAAGTTCGTGCTATCTGCAGTCGTTAAATTACTTTTGGAGAAGTGAGGGACACTTCCGTTTGAAACAAAAGCGCTTTCAGTTTGCTCCATTTAATAAAATCTGTTTTCAAAGTAGGTATTGAAGGCCAAGTTGAACTTTGGGAGTTACTTTGTGTGGGTGAGAATAGAGATTGCCACAGGAAGTTATCCGGTTTGAAACAGTAAGGACATACGGTATGTCAGCTCACATTGCATAGCAGTCCATGTTATTAAGAAGCAGATAACTGCCGTTAGAAAGCTGTGTGAATGTTGGTCTGATTGTGGGAGTTGGTGAGCTTATAAGAAAGCACGCAAGATTGGGGGCTGTAAGGTTAGAAGCGTTGTGCAGTTGGACATTCTTGCATAATAATGAATGACTGCCATTGTGGTCCCACTTTTCACCTGTGAGAAAGTTCTTTATCCTCTTTAACACAGTGATATGTAAATGGGAGAAACCACTGCTCGTAAATAAACGTGCTACCTTATATAATCACATACAACATGACAAACAACATGTACACCTAGCAGACACAATGACACTATGTACTGTGGGAACCGTGCCAAGCCATGTACACAAACCAAACATAGCACCTCTGCCACACAATGCAGAATGCGGGGAGAGATGGGAGCAAAGTATGTACGAATGTGGCAAGTGATTCTCGATTATAAAAGAATACAATGCAAAGTGTTGAGGGGATATGCCGGACAGACTTGAGTATGCAGAGCACAGACATGTACATGTCAACATACACTGATGGTCTATTGAGTGAAGTGGACAGTGGACGCAACCATGACAGTGCAGTCAGTAGGGAAGATTATGAAAACATAGCGCATACGTGCCCCCTCCCCCCTAAATCTTTAGCGTAGTGGGCTTGCTCGGCGTACACAAGGCTAGCGCAGGGGTATGAATGAAAGGCACGTTTCTCTGGGTGTGGTTCTCTTCTGGAATGGCAAACATGTCTGTCAGGTCTACACAGCTTACACCGCCACAAGGCTGATGCCGTGAGCGAAGTTGGCTGTGGGAATAATGCGCTCAGCTTGCTGGTACCCAGAAACCGTCATGGCCGCTGCGACGCACATATGCCCCACAGTTCACCTTTCGACACTGCCGTATGTGAAAGAGGGCCCACTATGTGCCGGCGGAAGCTTTTGGGCCGAGGTCTGCGACCTGGGAAGGCTCCTGAGATCAACACTGGCTACCGCGACATAGGCAGACGGCACCCAGCCTGAGGCCCAGCACCATGGAGTGCTCTGTATACTACTAACACAGTAGTCCAACAGGTCCCAACAGTGGAACGGTGTCTTGATCCCACAATGGACGATGTCCGATATTACCTGCTGCTTGATGGTTTTCACAGAACTCCCTCTGTTGAGGTGCATCAGACTCTGTGCTTCCGTAGCTAACTGCTGCACATGATTATTGGTCTTGGTTGACTGCAGTCGGTGGAGTACTACCAGCTACACCTAGCCATGTTATCCAGGTTATAGGCTATATGAAAGCACCAAATACTGGGGAGAAGAAAACATCAACTTTTTAACAGTGGAATTTTCAGGACTGTAACTTAAAATCCAACTTTACCATTAAAGATGGTTTTAAAAAATACAATTCTTTAGACACTAAACTCAATATTCCTATCTGCTCCCAATTGAAAGTTATAACTTATTACATGTAAAAAGTTAACCCAACGTTATCCTATGGGAGAGATAGGCAGTGCAACAGTGAAAAGTGAATGTAAGGCTTTTTTTATTATCAAGAAATGTAAAGGTTAAAGTACATGTCTAACTTTTTAACTACACTGTAAACTGCCTTGTGGGCTATTTAGGGCATACCCTAGGGGTGACCTCAATGTATTAAAAAGGATGGTTTAGGCCTGCAAAAGGTTTATTTTGCCAGGTTGAAATGACAGTTTAAAAGTAAAACTGCACACACAGGCCGCAATGGCAGGCTTGAGATATGTTTTACCCTTTTGCTAATGGGAAATTTTTTTGCTTTTTGGGATAGTTTGTGCTTAGGCTGCCATTACGTTTTTCCACATAAGCTATTTATGCCTAATTTGTGTCCTTTTTGTCCAACTTACTGGGGATTCTAAATGTACTCAGATTTTTTGGGGACAAATGGGATAAAATCGCTGCAGAAGAAGGTGTCTATTCAGACAACCATTTTTTTACCACCATTTTGGCATTTTACTGGAAGATAGTACATTTTTCCTATTTTTGTGCTTTCAACCTCCGTATAGTTAGTGGTGGAAACCCATGTTGGATCATGGAAAGCTAAACTCTCTGAAAACTAGATAAAATTCGGAATGCATCAAGGAGCCGTTTTGTAAATCCTTCAAGGTTTTCTCAAAGAAACTAAGTGTAAAAATTTGTAGAAAAAAACGTGATATTATTTTTGTTTGTAATTTCTCTTCACAATGGGCGATTTACAAAAACTATATACCATATCTGCTAGACCCTTCCGGTTGCAGGGATATATAGGGTCTGTGGGTTTTCCAAGGACTCCAGGTACCTAAAGCCAATAACTCAGCTGCATCTTGAAATGGTTTTTCATTGTTTACTGGGTATAGAGCGATTCATATGGTTAAATATAAAGAATTAAAAATAGATATCAAGGAAACCTATGTATTTCCAAAATAGGAACAAGGTATGGAGTTTAGAAGCAGTGGTTATTTGCACATCTCTCCATTTTTGGTTTCCCAGACTATCATGTGAATTAGAGGGTATTTCTCAAGATGTCTTCTTTGGTACACATTAGCTCACATTTGTAATGCACAAATGCAGATAAATACAATGGCTAATAACGCTTGTTGTACTATTCTTTGCCACCCCCAAGCCTGCTGATAAAAATGGCACCACACTTCTGTTGGGAGGCCTAGTGCCCGCTAAAAGAAAGGGCCCAAAATGCATCAAGGACACATCACATTTCTCCACTGAAAATTAACCCTTTTTTAAAATGTGGCTTGCTGTGGATTTTGTGCCCTACCTCAGCCTGCACCATGTGAAATTTTTAAGGCTTCCAACACGTTTTCCTACCCAGAATCCCTTGCAAATCTCAAACTTTGACTAATATTGTGCTTTTTCCTTGCATTTCTGTGATGTAACTTCTGAAATCAGCAGGAAACCACAACATTATTTTCATCCAGCATTCTCCTACGTATCCCTATAAAAAGCTGCCCCATTTGTGTTGTTGAGCCTAGTAACCCATTTAGGAACAGGTCAAGCCAAGGTCAATGAGAGTCCATTTGCGAGGACACCCATTGATGTTAGTTCCTGTCATGGGCACTAGGTTCAACCCCACATGTGGGGCATCTTTTTTCCTGGGGTAAGTGGAGAAACACTGGTTGGTAGGAATTTGGTAGATTCCTTCTGATTCTGGAAGAATATGTCACAGAAATGCCAGGAAAATGTGTGATTTTAGTAAAATGTTGAGGTTTGAAGGGTATTGTGGGTGAGAAAACCTTGTGATAAGAGGCACACCACCCTGTACTACCCTGGATGTCTAGTTTTCAGAAATGCCTGGGTTTGGTAGGTTTTCCTGGGTTGACTCCAAACCCAGACCCAAAAACTGCAACTACCCCTTTTGTTGGTGTTGCCATACTGCCACTTCGATGCTGCCCTGTTGCGGGCGCTAGGCCCACCCACACAGGTGAGATACCATTTTTATTATCAGTGTTATATGGCTTGTTCCTCTCCTGTAAAACTCTGTGTTTGTTGGACAACATAAACGTTAGAGTTGTGCCAGACTGATTCCATGCACACCCTTAGGATATGTTTGCCTATAGTCCTGATAGGCCACAGTGTACCCTCCACCCTTAGAGGGTAACAAATTGGTGTGCAACCTTAGAATATGACAACCCTGTTTCTCTAAGGAAATTGTAGTAACGGATCTAGAACCGTGTTTTTTGTACTTTCATGCATACCCAAAAAAATACACAAGTACTAATCAGCAATGCACTTCAATATTTATTGATGTATTGTGATTCTTGATTAAAATAAGTGTGCTGAGATAACCAATAGAATTAAACAGAGTGGCCTAATTAGAATTATGAGAATAGTGATAAAATTGACAATTCCACCACTGAACTAAAGCAATAAATATATATACTGGCATATAAATACTCAATATAGTGTATTCCTACGTAGGGTTACCTGACCTAGTCTTGCCTAGGGTGTGTGATCTGCCAAATCCCTGCTGAGTGGTCTAACTCCCCACCTGCAGGTAACTGTCATCAGGCTTTCCATCTTGGTGTAGAGCTGTACATCCCTCATGTTGGTAAACAGGAATCAGCTTAGCTGGAATTCCAGCATGCAGAGACCCCACAGTATCATCTGAATGCTCCTCTCCCTTAAATAAGAAAGTGGTTCTGTATATATAATAAACAGCACCCATGTGACCATGTCATAACCCTAATTTGGCCGCAATTATTTATTATAGGTTGTTAGCGTCGTTGCCTACCAGATAATAACAAGAATGACATTTGTGCAGTGAACTTTATCTATTGTGGTGAATGCTCAAGGTTTCGTGATAGTTTGCCTATGAAGTTGAAATGTAAGCAATGTGATTCAGCGAATGTTCTCCAGCAAAGTCTTTCAGGTAAATGTATGTCAAAAGTCATGGTGTGTAGAAGAGAAAGCAGCTTAAGAAACATGAGCATGTAAATGGTGGTATTCTTACCAAGTCTATCCTGACCATGTCACATCAGGAGATATGTGAGAACTCTTTGTGGCAAGACATTTTAGGCTCCCAGCAGATTCCAATACTTTGAAGGATCCACATAGAGCAATCCTTGAGTACCCCTGGGTCTGTATTACACAAAGTACCACGGGCGCCACAGGTGTTTGCACCTGTTTTGCGTGCCCTGGTGGCACTTTGATATTACCGAAGGGGTCGCCCCAACACTTGTGCAACCCCATTCTGTACTACAGATAGTGCTGGCACACATAAATCACCAGCGCTATCTTCAGGGGGTGTTTCCTCATTTGCATGGGGGCATGCTCCATGCAAATGAGAGAATCTATTTGCCTCTGCACCTGCGCTGTATTACAGACGCGGGCGCAGAGGCAAATAAGCTCTCAGGAGGCGCACTGATAGTAGGCACCTAAAAGGTGGTGCACTGTCAGTGTGACCCCTGCAAGCAGCCCTCTGGAGGGGTGAAGGGGGCCCTTTGGACTCCCCAGAGATCCCCTTGCAGGCGGGTTCAGTCATTCACTGCACCGTTCTCCAAGGGGATCTCTAAGTCCCTTGAAAACACAGAGTGGCTTCAAAGCAGCCGCTCCATTTTTCAAATGAATGTGCTGCCACCTGGGCATGTTACATGATGTGCTTTGCAATAACCCTCTTTGCTACTTTGAGTCAGAACTGAGGCTAGACAATAGATAGATCTTTCCAGCAACTGCATTAACCCCATCCAAAGTTATCTTACAATTATGCATTCAGATTTATTGGAACACACAAAATTCTGCAGCAGGTGCCTTAATCCCGTAAGATATTTTAAAATATAGTCTTTGCAACCAATTAACCAGAACAGATTTAGTGTCAGTTTTCTTCTTGTTACCACTTTCTATGTGGTAGAGTTTAAATAAAAATAAATGTATATTTGAGGCCCAGATTTATCATCAGCGGTAAGTCACTTTTCTGGCATAACCCTGACGTAAAATCTGTTTTGGGATTTACAGTACCACACATTGCCCTGCCTTGCATTATCTTACTTCAGGCAGGCTTTACATGGGTGGTGTATGTATTGATGTATTTTGATGCAGAACTATGTTTACAAAGACTTGTAAATATAGGTTTGCACCAAACTGGTGAGTCCCCTGAGGCTGGCGTAGTGAGAAGAAATATATCCATTTCTTCTTGTTATGTCCTCGTTGCATGTTTGCTGCAATCTGCAGCACACATACAAAGAGGAACTAGCCTCATAGAATAGTTTTTGTGTGGCTTTGGGAAATAAAATACACAAACTGTTTCTGAGGGTCCTATTGCTGAATGCCAAGGTTGCAATAACCTTTTTCTTTCACCACACTAAAATTGCTTAGTCTTGCAGATTCTTGGGGGCATGGCTTAGCGCACAACCAAGATGGCCGTGCTGTTTTGAGCTCCGTCAGTCCTCTGATGCGGACACTCTTCTTTCAACGATGTTAGGGGGATTTTTCCTCACCTTTCTACAGATTTGAGCGGGGGAACAGCCCAGGAGCATTGGGGTCTGCGTGTTTGTCCCTCGGTCGTTTCCCTTCGTTGCTGCATGACTTGGCGATATTCTCCTCACATATCGGACTCAAAATGGCAGCTGGAAAGGAGATGTTGTCTCTAAAGAATTTGAAGAGATAATCTCAACTATTTGCTTTAAAGGGTCCTCTCATTTATTACTCTGGTCGATATGAGGTATTGTCATGCTCTTTTTTATACCTCGTTATATCTGAACTCGTGACTTTGGTAAGGTCGCTTTTACTTTTTCCTCTGCATCATATCTTCGTACAAAATGGAGATCACTGTCACAACTTTATTAGAAATCATATTGCCTAATTAATGGCCTTTTATTCTGCCGGTTGCACTTCAGTGGGTCTTCACTATATGTGCTGCATGTTTTTTCTTAAATTTTCAACTTTGATTTCAGCACTGGTTATTGTGTGTGATGCAGATTTCACTGAATTTTCTTATTTACAACTCAGATTGACTGGCCTTTTCGGTAGTGGCACCTTCCTATGAGCGCACTGCTGACGTGAGTCTTAGTGCCTTTTGTGCTTTTTTCCACACAGTGGTCTTTGGTGTGGCAGGCATTATTACCTCACTCTCCACTAAGCAATTTTACTGTACTCTGTGCTCATTTTGCAACAACTACGCTATTCCAGTCAATTGAGGTGTCTACTTTATCTGTTTCCAATGGCAGAAGGCTTGGGTGTCACCTCCAAAGATAGGGAAACTGAAGGAAATATGAAGAGGTCTAAACAAAATTCAGCCACCCCAGAATTGCCAGCTAAGAGTAATTTAGACTCTGTTTCCACCTTAGACGCTATACTTCTGAAACTCAATTCAGTTCATGACATAGCACAGAGCACCAAAACAAACACTGACTTGCTTCAAATTGAAGTAGCGCCTATCCGGAATGACCTCAAGGATCTTTCCGTACGTGTTTCCAATGCAGAAAATTGAATAAGTACTGTTGAGGATTTCACGAATAAGCAAGCTAAACATGTGCAAAGTATGGAGCGCTTTTTGGCCTCACTGAGTAGAGATATGACTGAGCAAGAAGACAGAAATCATAGAAGTAATCTTTGTATTTTTGGATTACCGGAGGATTGCGAGAAATCTACTCCTTCAGTGTTAGATTTTTTGCATACTTGGATTCCTACTGTGCTGAACATCTCATTTCAAAAGGACTTTGAAATAGAAAGGGCCATAGATTTCCCACCTTTTAGCCTAAATCCTTGTCTTCTCCAAGACCATTGATTTTTAAACCCCTGCGTCACCAACACACTGAACAAATTCAGATGAGGAAGATCAAAACATTGCAATGGGAAGCCATAGAATATCTATATCGCAAGATTTTGCCAGAGATACTGTCATTGGTCATAGGGGTTTCTTGAATCTGCGCAGAAGGCTCATAAATACGAACATTCCATTTTCTTTTGTGGGTCCCTCACGATTCAGAATAACTTATAGAGGTCCTCCACAGATTTTTTATGAACCTTCAGATCTTTCCACTTTTTTGGAATGAAATCTGAATTACAGATGGACTCTGAGTCTCTTCCTGGCACGTCTCATCCTTAGCATATCTCAGTGTTTGATAACTTGGGTCCATGTTTTCTGTGTTTTGCCATAAGTATGTGGCTATATTGCTCTCCTGTGTTCTTTGTTGATATGGTAACTTTACATTGGTAAAGTTAATGTTTTATACTGGTTACTTTCTTTTAACTGACTTTTCCTTCACAGATTATATGGTTTATCATATTTTTGTGAATCTCTGTTTGAAATTTACATTCAATATACTGACACTATTTCGGTATTATCCTCTTAATTTTGGATGTCATAGTTTTTCTATTTTCTTATACCTTATTCTCTTTCTTTGCATCTTTTTACATTTCTGATTTATTCCTATACTGTTTCAGCTTTTTGCTCAGCTGTTTCTTCATATTATGGACATTTTTCCTATTTTTTGATGATGAACTCTTTTTCAACATTTTGTTCTGCATATTTGGTCTTTCCTGTACTTTTCTTTCTTACTATTTTTCATGACAAATAAATACCTCCTCTTCTACTCTCTATACTCTTTCTCTGTTTTGGACCACTCTTCTTTTCTCATACTATTTGAATGTTTGTTCCATTTGTTGCCTGATTTGTTCCTCCTCTCTTCTTATTACCTTATGTTAGTGATAAATGTTTACCTGTATTCACTATTTATCCGTGTCTTTCTCCATTTTTGTTCTACAGTTACAAAACTGTTTTCTGTATGTAGATCTATCTATTCATGACTTTATTTAGTACATTGACTCTTTTGCTTCATTCCTTATGTATTTGTGTTATTATGAATTATTGTTATCTTATTTTATTTATACTCTAATTTTCATTCCTAGATAATATCAAGTTGTCCTGTTCGTTATGTTTCTTGTTGTGAGACTTACAACATATTTTATAGCTTTTTCTATTACCTTAAATTATCATTAACTGCATCTTTTTAGTATTTGTATTGCCTTAGACTGTGTTTTATATGGCTTAATATTACTATGTATAATACCTTATTTGCTATTTCCATGAATTTTCTACTTCAATTTCTTATCAAATGTGATATATTGTTTTGGATCTTGTATCATTTACTCTCATTTATGTTTTATTTCTTCATTTCCCATGTCCTTTGATATTTTTACCTTGATGCTATTCATTTTGTAGTATTTGCTACATTAACCGCCCCGAGATTTATAATGTTTTATATTGGTTTTTATATACCATAAATTGTTATTTTTTTTATATACCATTTCATATTATGTATTATGCCTTAGGCGAATATATCTCTTATTTAATATTGATTTTTATAAGGCTCTTCTTTGTTTTTTATCTGATAGTTTTGTCTCATATTTCTATTCTATTTATGAGAATATGTTGGTCATTCTTTTTTAAAATGAATATTGTTTTGGTTCATGTAGTATTTATTCCTATTGACTGATTTTATTGCATAACACACATTAACTTATATATATTTGTTCCGTCGCTTTATGAAATATTTATTGTTGTGCGGTCTGCATTGTATTTTTTGGCCTCTGTGGTTGCTCCTCCACGTTATTTCCCCCCCTGCAAATTTTCTATTATAGACTTCCCCTGGTAGGGCTTCTCTTTTTTTATGCTCCTTTTATTCTTTGGAGTTCTTTTGCTCTGTCTTTTCTTCTTTCTAGTCTTTTCTTTCCCTCTTCCTATCTTTCTATCTCTGGGGACTCCTGCTTTGATATATTTTTTACAATTTTTTTGTTCTCCATTTACCCCTATATTTGATGAACTTTTGAAATGTTGCCTTTTTTCTTTATCAGATATCTTTATTGATGTTGTTCTTTGTGTCTCTATGAGTGGCTTAAATGTAATCTCTCTTAATGTTCGTGGTTTGAACCACCCTGTTAAGAGGACCACGATCCTTGATTATTGCAAAAGTCTGTCTGGTGATATTGTTCTACTTCAGGAGACCAAGATAGCCTTTAAGGAAGCTTTCCTTTTACGGAAGGAGTGGGTTCTTGATGTCACTTGTTCTGATGCCTCTAGTAAAAAGAATGGGGTTGCAACTTTGATTTCCAAAAATTCAGGTCTGTCTATTGTTACTGATGAGCATGATACTAATGGGAGATGGTTGCTTTCTTGTCTATCCAATGGTTCAGATTTATATGTCATGAATATATATGCCCCTAACATTGACGATCCTTTCTTTTGGAGTTCTGTAAATAGAAAGCTCTCTGAACTTCATCAGAATGCCAGAACTATTGTTGGCGGTGATTTTAATTTGCCCCTAGACGCTATTCTAGATCGACAGTCTGCTTATAAATTTCGTCCCCCTAGGTCACATAAACATTTGCTTAGTATGTGTTCTGCGCACCAGCTTGTTGACACATGGAGAATGCATAATCCTACGGATAGTGATTTCACTTTTTTTTCCTCTCCACATTCTAGCTTTTCTCGTATCGACTATCTCCTTGTTGATGCTGCCCTTTTAAAATATACCATTACTGTCATGAATCATCCAATACTTGTTTCTGATCATGCTGCGATCTTGTTGACCATGCTTAATTTTACTGATACGAAAGGTCCTCACACTTAGCGCCTTAATACAGAGATTTTGGATGATAAGGATAAAGTTAAAGAACTTATTGAGGAAATTAATAACTTCTTCCAAGACAATGTAGCTTCAGTGAACTCTCCAATAGTTTTTTGGGATGCATTTAAATGTACTATTCAGGGTCATATTATCAAAAAAATGTCAAAAAGAAATAGCGATATTAGAAAGTCGTTCCAGTCTTTGGGAGATGAGATCAAACGTAAAGAGGTGCTACATAAAAGTTCTAATGATAAGTCTCTCCTACAAGATATTAAGAATCTAAAATACTCCTTCAATCCTATAGTTACTAAAAGAGCTGTTGGCTACCACTTTAAAATACCAGAATACATATGTCAGACCTGTCCAGATTTCTTATATTAATGGCAAGAATGGTTCCAAGAAATTTCATACTCAAAAATTATTTGAAGATTTTCAGGACTATTATGAGAAGCTTTACACTACCAAGGATCAATGCAACATATCTGAGTGTCAGCAGTTTTTGAAAATTGATCCCTATGAATACTATTTCACATTCTGATATGACTGATTTGGGGAATTTGATTCAGTCAGTCACACAGCTTTATTCGATCTTTTATAAACAGACCATAAAAGCACATGAATACATATAAAATATCCGGGCCAATAAATATACATGTATACAAGATTAAAATGAATATTAAACAAATTCACTGTGATCCAAGTAAGACCCTTAAAATCATTTGAATAAAACAATTAATTATTAAAATTGCACAATACTAGTTGGATGTGAGCCCGCCTTTTTCCTCTTCCTGAAACAGGCCCATAAAAATGAAGCAACACAGAAACATACATATGGGTCCAATAATGCCTTTAGAAAGTACATGGTGACCCGGCATTGCCTAAAATTATGGTGCCTCAGGATTAGAAGTATAAATGTTTTCCTTTCCTCAGAATACTTTTTACAAAATAATACGATATGTAAGTCTGACTGCAAGGCATGGTTATTGCAAGGGCATCGAGCCAGATCTGCTAGTCTGTTTTTATTTTGTGGGTAACCCAGGAGTAACGGAATCATATTCAGTCTAAAGCGCAATAAAATGAATCTATGCTGCGCATTATTTATACAAGATAAATAACGGAAACCTTCCCCTGGTATTGATGGGACTATATCATATGCAATGGAGGAATGATGGATACGATTTTTTCCCTTCATGCATAATTTAATCTTTGAGTATATAAATCTGTTATCCATTTCTTCATAACCTCTTTACAACAATCGGGATCTTGAAAAAGCTTTCCCAGCCCTAGAGTTTTCAATTCAGTCTCTACGTAATTTAACCACCCGATCCTTTTATAATGAGCTAGGTTACCACAATCCCTAATGATAGTTTGAGTCAGGTCCACCGTAGTTCTTCGCCATATTGAAAGCCACATGAGAACTGGGGCCAACCTTATGGTGTCACTGACATAGGGAAGCCCCAATTCTAAATGTAAAATATAATTTGGGGCTGATTGGGGTAAAGACACACAATTTTTAAAAAAGGAGTCTTCCATTTGCTGTAAAAAAAAAAGCAGCCTTAGCCACCCCCCAAACACCTGCCCCATATGTTACTGCCGACTTTGTTTTAGCTAAATAAATATTTTTAATTACATCTAGTGGGCTACCTCCCAGCTGTTTTGCGAATCTTTTAACAACATTAAGGCTCCTCTGCATACCCTGGCCTTTTGTTTTCACTAATTTAGACCACAAGTAATCCTTATCAAAGAGCACTCCAAGATATGAAAAGGAGTCAACCACCTAGACTTTTTTACCTGCCAGCTGAAAGTGGGGGTGTTTCTCACCTCTATTCGATCCCGTCACAATTATAAATGATTTGGATTCATTAACTTTTAGATGAAGGGAGGCCATAAATATGGAATAAGCGTTGATTGATTTTTGTAAGGCCAACCCCGATCTAGCCATCAGTACAGAGTCATCGGCGTACGCCAGGATCGGGAGGGGGGTTTGATCAAATTTGGGCACATCCAGTGAGAGAGCAGACAGGGAGGACTCAACAACGTTCTTGTAGATTGAGAAAAGAAACGGGGCGAGTACACACCCCTATCTTACTCCCTTTTCAATTTTGAAATGACGAGTAAACTTCCACTTCCTGCCATACCTTACACAAGCTGTGGCAATGGCGTACAGCTGGTCGATGAATCCAATAATCAGCTGGTCAATGCCCATGCCCTCAATCATGGACCACAGCCTAAAGTGTTTACACACTGTCAAAGGCTCATGTTAAGTCCATGAAGGCCAAGTATAATTTGCCGCGTTTAGCCTGTGTGTACTTCCCTATGGTTAGGGAGAGGTTTAGGCACTGGTCAACTGTCCTCATTCCTCTATGAAGCCCATATTGTGCCTTCATAATTATATTATGCGACTCTGCCCAATCCTCCAGTCTGGCCAGGAGAACCTGGCCCATTAGTTTGGCAGTGGTATTGAGGAGAGATACAGGGCGATAATTCTTTGGAGAGCCCCTATCCCCTTTTTAATAAATCGGGACAATTACACTCTGACTCCATGAAGGAGGTGGGCCTGCTATCTGAATGCTGTTAAGGACATTTACAAGTAAAGGAAATCAATTGGTATTCCATCATGCCCCGGGGCCTTACCGGGGGTACAGGATTGTAACGCCTTTCGGACCTCGGATACAGAGATGATTAGCCCTCCCTGAGGTAAAGATTCTGGGCAGCATACTGGGGTAGATGAGGAAGTTGATAGCCCAATATTCCTACAAAATGACTCACCCATGCCTTTTCATCTACATGCACATCTAATACAGGATCAGTGATGTCTTTAAAATGAGGGGCATCCACAGTTTCCCAAAAATCTCTGCTGCTACCAGAGATAGCTGCTTGCTCGAGGTCTTCCCATGCCTGTGCCTTAAGATAATTCTCTCTCACCTTCCTGGCTAGTTTATAGTCATTGCATAGTGAACGGATCTTAGTATAATCTCTGAGAAGAGTTTTTAGGGCATTTGTGAGGGCTATTTTAGCTTTGGAACAGGCTGAGTCAAACCACCCCTTATTAGCAGTAGCATTTGTTGACTTCACCCGGGTAAGTGCTATTTTTATTTTCGCCAAAAGAGCGGTAAATACAATAACCAGATCTGCGGGCAATATCTTTTCTTCCAAGCGTGTTATTATGTCAGCCTTTACTCGCAGTAAAATTTCGGGAACCAGATTTAATTTTTGTACCATTGGCCATTTCAGTTGGTAGCCATTTTTCCTCGACAGGTTCACTTCTTCTACAACCTGTTTATGATTTTTAGGTTTGGGTAAAATATTTAAGTAAGTCGATAACTTGGCATGAATACTGTGGGGTGAAAATTGAATACTCATGAGGGCCACTTTCCGAAGTAGGTGTCCAGACGCTAACACAAAATCAATAATGGACTCTTGAATGCCCCTCCTGAAGGTAGTCCCTTGCCCTCTCTCATTCAATACATTTAATATTGTTAGATTCCACTGAAATAGCAAGCTGTTCAGAATCTCACCACACTCGTTATGTGGAAAATGTGAGAGGGGATTACCATGAGCATCTTCTACGCCACATACCCTGGTCCCATTAAGTTTACAAAGGTGGATATTGAAATCCCCGCCCATAGAAGATTCGTGTTGCCCCTTTTTTTCCTTTGTGTAATTTCTCAATCTCTAACACTAGAGCATCTACCACAGTCCTTCCTCCCAAACTCATTATTATAAAAGTTGACAAGAATGCAAATGGCCAATCTCCGGGTGCCCAGCTTCAGAATCCGGAAGTGAGTGTGTAAGGGTCCAACTTTTCTGACTTGAAGTGGAATAGTATTTGAAATTATAGTAAGTAAGCCCCCTTTCACCCTTCCAGAGACTGAGGGAATGGCTGGAGAGTGGAAGGTGCGGAACCCCATCAAGTAGAGAGGGTCTTTTGTCCATGTTTCAAGAAATAATACTAACTCCATGGATTGCCACTCTTTTAGCCAATGTGGGTTAGCAATTTTAGAGGCTATACCTGTCACATTCCATGATACCATGTTCGCCCTTGTTTCCTCGGTATTATTCATAGAAAGTAGTAGGGTCTACCCATGTCCCTGTGTACTTTGCGCTAGATTTACAGCTGCAGGAGCTATCTCAGAGGGTAATGAGGTGGGTGAAAGCATCAATTGGCTGCACTCTACTGGAGCCACAGTGATTGGCTTGGTAAATAAGGAGGTGACAGGGTTAGTCAGTCACATGCCTCCAAGTTCAACAAAGCAGTTAATTTATTATGTAATCTAATCTCAGGATTTATAGTGGGGCCCACATTCAAGGCAGTAACTGGATTCAGGTTTATGACCGTAAGAGCTCTCCCCTCGAAGACACCCTGGCCAGTGTAAAAAAGCTCCAAGGATTAGGGTATTATCTGAGTATTCCTTAGGACAGGGCTGTGAAGGTTAGCTAAAAGGGAAGCACTTGCATTAGCATTGTTAAAATTAATTACCACACAGTCCCCGCAAAAAGTTTTTCTTTGTCTCACCAGCCAACCTACTCTCTTAGCCATAATTATTTCATGAGCCAACTTCATCCTACCCCGCTCAGTCGCATTAACATTGCACAGTAACCAATGAAGGCATTTGTCCATTAATTGTCTGGTAGATTCAGTCTGGTTTTCACGAGGGGTAGGGACATTTGCCAGACCTAAGACCAATGTGTTAGCAGTGGGTGGAGGGTTTGTTGTGGGAGATGCTCTTGTACTCCGTTGGGTTTCTCATGGCACCCTGCCTTATGGATTACTCCTGTTGATCCCTTCTGTGGTAATAGTAGCTGGGAGGTTAGGTCCCCTTTGGTCGTCCCTGGAAGGCATTGTGCGGCTCGTGTAAAATTAAGGTTGGAGGTAGCATTTAATGGCCGTGTTGCAACCCTGGTGGGGCCACCAGATGATATAGGTGTTGGCTGCATCGTTATTGCCGCTAGGAGTAGCCCCCGTGGATCTCTCAATGATACTGAATCAGTGATTGTAGATGTTATCGGTGGAGAATCGTGCATCGGAGGCATTCGGGCTAATAAAGCCCAATTCTGCGATTCTAACTCCCCCGGTCGCAGTTCTATTTGAGACAATTTAGCGAGAATGGGAGCCATTATTTCATTTGGCCTTAATGTGATCTCTGGCCCGATAGGATCCAACTGCAGTACCTGTGACTTTAGAGTGATTGATGGTGTTAGTGGTGCTATTGTTTTAGAGTGCATAGGGTGCCCCCTTGTTTGAACAGTTTTAGATTTAGGGGCACAAGTGTTTTTAGATTTTTTTAAGTTTAGCGCAGTTAGTAACCCCCCTTGCTCTGGTTTGCTTGGCAGGTGGAAGTGGTGAAGAAGAATCCAACAGGGAGACATTCTGAGAAGGGCTTTCTAAACCCCTTCCCAAAATGCTCTCTGTAGACGGATTTGGGTGAGAAGAGCAGCTTTGGTCTAATGGAAGAGCTGTTAGGGTTACAGGTATTGGCAACTGAATTGCTGGGGAAGTAGTAGTCTCAAGGGCTGAGGGGAAACCTAATATTAGGGAGGGTCGGGTCCAAAGAAAGAAATCTATCGGTCAGCTGTATCTTGTGTGAGAGAACACTTGCCACTCTGACTAAGAAGGAATCCAGCGTGGCTCCGACCCTCCCTCCAGTCTTCTCTTTTAAACCCTTTCCTTTCGACATGGCTGCAGGCAGGAGATGTAAAGGATAGACAGTACCTTATCCAGACACAGATGAAAGAGAGTGAGCCCAGCCTCCTTCGCGCTCTGACGGGCGTGAACGGGCACAACATTGGCCTGGGCGTGGCCCGGGCACGCCCGCAATGCGTGAGCCCTGGCCACCTCCTATGCGCCTCCAGGCACTTGCAAGGAATGTCAGCGCCTCCCCTGGCCCATTGGAGTGTGGGCATTGGAGTCCCCACCTAGAAATGCAGGTGATGTGGCAGGCAGGCAAACAATCAGCACGGGCTCCCGCACTGACTCTTTTGCGCATCCTGGCGCTTGCAGAGAACATCAGCGCCTCCCCTGGCAAGTTGGAGTGTGGGTGTTAGAGTCCCCACCTCGGAATGCGGGTGATGTGGCAGGAAGGCAGGCAAACAATCAGCACGGGAAACCGATTGATTCTGAGGAGATAATTCAAGCCATTAAAGCTACTTGGTCGGGGAAGGCACCGTGGCCTGATGGCTTCCCGATTGCTTTGTATAAAACTTTTTCCTCCTCAATAATTAAATATCTTCAACAGTTTTTTGATCATTTTATCCTCTCTGGCAAGGTATCTGGTTCAGCAGCTGAGGTCACTATTGTTGTGATCCCAAAAGAGGGCAAGGATCATTCTGATCCTAAAGATTTTCGTCAAATTTCATTATTAAATATGGAAGCAAAACGTTTTGCCAAAATCCTGGCTAAACGATTTGAGGGTCATATTCCTAATCTTATTCATGATTCCCAGACTGGTTTTGTGAAAGGGAGACTTGCCAGAGATAATATTCTAACCTTTTGTCATATTTTGGAGTAAGCAAAGCTTTCTATTTTTCAATCGGCTGCGATTGCCCTTGATGCCGAAAAGGCTTTCGTCAAGGTTTCCTGGCCTTTTTTACAAGCTGTGCTTCAATCGCATAATTTAGGGGATTCTTTTATCAATATGGTAATGTCTCTATAAGCACAACCTAAAGCTAACATAAGAGTTAATGGGGCTACGTCTGTTTTTATTAATCTTCGTCAGGTACTAGACAAGGGTGCCCTTTATCACCCCTTCTTTTTCTACTAACAATAGACCCGCTCCTTCGATTACTCAATCTAAATCTGGACATCAAAGGCTTCCAATTCAGTTCACATACACTTAAAACTGCTGCTTATGCGGATGACATTCTTATTTTTCCAGAGGATATTGCTGCCGAGCTTCCTGCTATCTCCAATACCATTAAAGAGTTTTTGTTTGTTTCAGGTTATACTCTGAATAAAGAAAAGACAGGAATGTTTCCTCTTAATTCGTTGTGTTTCCCTTCCCACATGGGCGATTCTGGCTTTAAATGGCAATCGACTAGTATTAAATACTTAGGAATTTGTTTTTTAAAGATCTCTCAGACACTATTTCCTATAACAAATCTCAAATCATAACTAAAGTTAAAGATCTTTTGTCCTCCTGGTCTCCGAAATATATCTACTGGTTGGGAAGATTTCAAACTCTTAAAATGATGATAAGTCCGTTTATTTATTTTTTATCCTCCATGCTACCTATAAAGCTTTCCCTGTCCTTTTCCCATGAAATTGATTTACTCACTTAAACATTTTTGTGGAATGATAAACGTCCTAGAATTGCGTATAAACTTCTTAGAAAGCCCTCGGTTCTGGGTGGATGTAATCTTGCCTTTTTAGCTTCTCAAGGTGCTCTTTGGTACTTACCTGATTCCCAACATTTACTCCCGTGGATTAAATTGAGCGTGAGTTATGTACACCTCTCTCTACTTCCCCCTTTCTTACAGCTTCTAAACTCATTCCTGGTCATTCCCATCCTATTATATTAGACACGATTAAGGCACTAAAATGTATTGATAAAAATGTTTCCAAACCCATTCATAAATCGAGGTGGTCCTCGCTATGGTATAACCCTAAAATTGTTGTTGATATTGATTCTGCTAGGATTTCTTCCAGGGCTACTAGAGGTTTTACGTTGGTCAAAGATCTTTATGACTCTAACCATGACCCTCTTCCCTTTTCTTCTTTGCTAGAGAATATAACCTTAATGATATGGATTTTTATTCCGTTTTAAAATTGAAAGTGTCTTTTTCTAAAATAGCTATCTCTACAGATTCGACTACTTTTTCACTTCTTTCTGTGCGGGTTCGTGCAGGACATACTGCTTTGAGAAAATATATGTTTTTATCTACTCCACTTCCTTTACAACCTACAATTACATAAGTTAAGTGGTTTCTTCATTTTGAAGAGGATATTTTTATTCATATTTCGGAGGGGAATTGGCAGTTGATTGGGAAGTTTTCCCTACGTAATAAAATTGCTCCTTCTCTTATTCAATCTAAATTTTTTACGTTGAATCTCCTGCATTGGACCCTGCCCGCTTACACAAATTGAAGCTTAGAGATAATGATCTCTGTTAGAATTGTAATATGGTTTCAGGCACTCACCAACATATGTTTTTTGAATGTTCGTTATTGCAGCCCTCTTGGGGTTTAATACAAAATATCTCTCAATAATCTTTAATCTTTCATTGGAACTCTCCCTTCCTATGATTTCATTAGGTCCATGGGCTGCAACAACTCCTTTACCCCTTGATACTATGGATATGCCATTATTAGACTTGCTTATTTCCATCGCTGTTAAAGTAATACTGGCTGACCGGAAATCTTTTAATCTTTTCTTATCTATCTTGGTGGGCATGGTTATCATATCTTTGTGGCGCTCATACTCTTGTTGAAGAGAAGCATTATACCCCTTTTATTTCTAGTAGTATTTGGAGGTCATTAGACAATTATGTGAACTTGTCCTCTCCAGGGTTTGGTAATTCAGTATCCCTTTGATTCTACTATCTAATGTGTTACCGTCATTGAAGCAGGTGTTCCCCCTCCTTTTTTTTCCTCTCTTTCTTCTTTCTCTATATTTTCTTCTTTCCTTATATTCTCTTTTGTTATACAATTTCATTTATTGGAGCAATATGACTACGTGTTCATATAAAAGTGGTATGAAATGTTGATTTTTCATTTTTCCTTTTCCCGGACTTTGCAATATTTTGTTTTAATTCAACTCATAATATATACTAGATGTAACTTATGTATTCTGCTTTCTTGTAGGTCATAATTCCTTGATATGAATTCTGTTTTTGATTCTGTATTTATTCCACTTTAACTTATTATATATCTCATAAGTTATGTTGTATTGCATAATATTATACATTATTTATTAAATAACAATAAAGATATTGGAACTAAAAAGTCTTGCAGATTCTTTTTTCAGCCCCTTTTATGCGTTCATCATTGTTTTCTTATCTCTCTCCTATATTCCCTGTCTGCCTTTCCCTCTTGCTTTGAGTCGTGGTCTGTAGGTGAAAGTTGAGTCTCAGTCCTCTAAAATGAGTGCAGGTGGGTAAGGCAGAGTAAGAATACTTCACATAGGAGAGTGGTCTCACTTCTGGAGCGCGTAGGCAGCTAAAGCAATCACATTTAGATGGAAAAGTGCTGCATATGGAATGGAATGCCTGATTGAGTAAGCTGGCGATAGAGTTAGCTTGTTCAATCCTTGGGTAAATTAAGCTTTACGTTGACAAAAGGCAACATTTATGTGTAGCTTACAAACGTGTGAATCGTTTGCCTTAATCAGGAGGGTTTACATGTATACTCGAATTGCGCTCAAATGTACTTATAATAGACCTGCTAAACATATAATTGAGGGCTTAATATCTGATGTCAGTTCTTGTGATGCCACTTCCTGTAAAGTCGTGGCTTGTTATGCCTTGTCTATAAAGGCAATTCCTGCGATGCCATGTTTGATGTCATGATGTTGTGTGCCATGATGTTGTGCGCCTTGATGTTGTGCGCTGTGTTGTCACTTGCATACTGCCAGCTAGGTTATTCCACCCATTTCTGTTTTCGGAAATTGTGCCCTGGTGCCACAATTTCATAAAGCCTGTCCTCAAGGAGGGCCCTTCAGTTTTTAATGCATGCCAGATGTGCAGATGTTGTTCTCCCTTGATCTTTCTTTAGCTCTAAATTTCAAATATCTCACCAGTTCCTGCGTGCCCTGTCTCTCATCATAGAGTTTTCTGACACCAACTTCTTCGACACTCAACTTGTTTTCACTGTCTGTCATTTTGTCCATCAGTTTGCGATGATCCTTTTTCAGCAGGCTCATCTCTATCATCACTGTGTGGATCATCAGTCCTGTTGCTTCCCTGTCATCCTGGGTAGCAGAAAGAATGCAATCAACCGTATCCTTGATGTACTTTTCCATGGTGACCATGCATGTGTGTCCTCCAGCCGCCCTGCTGTGCACATTCTCTGTCTTCAGTAAATCAATTTAGTATGTTCCCATTGGTAGCTTTTGTCAGATGTAGAAAGCAACAGATACTGGACTGAGCTGTGGCTGCCCAGGCCCTATCCACTATGACGTCCCGGGTTCCAGATATTACGTGAGGCTACACCTTGTTTGTCCCAAAAGTGGATATTACAGTCCTTTGGAGTTATCAATGCCTTTGAGAGGCAGAGACCTAGAGCCTCGCCAGACAATCTGCCACAGCAGCGCTGTCTCTCAGAATCCCTCATCTGCTATGGCAGTCTGAGAAGCCTCCAAATGGTATATGATCCCCACAGAGGTCTTTACTGTAGTTCCACTTATTACCAGGAGGGAGCCCTTCGCCATAATGGCAAAAAATAAGGGCCATCGACTCCCAAATTTCGGAACGCATCACAGGCAGTCCATTCTCTTTGTTTTTCGAATTGCTGTAGACTACCTCTAGAAATGCACATTTCTCAGTGTTTGCCGTGGTCCGAGCCCATGTGGCATCTGTTTGCTATATATCCAGGGTAGGTCAAAATCTAACAGTCAGACCAAGGAAGTTGCCAGTTCCTGCACTGCGGAAAGAATGGGCCCAGCTCTCCATCCATCATTCATAAATGCATAAATGGGCCGCTTCCGGTCGATGCCTTGCCTTCCCACCATTGTTCATCCAATCATCTTCGGATTGTATTTGCCTTACGACCTGCACCAGTGCTTAATTTGTATTTTAAAAAAATAGGCCAGGGCCCTCCTCAGGGGCCAGCGCAGCTTGCACTACCCATTGCCACTCTCAGCGCTGCAAATGAGGGTACCTACACAACTAATACTCTTCACACTGATACAAGTGCGACAGTTCAGACTGTTCAAGGCCCCCAAAGCAGTAGGAATGACTTGGCAGCAGCTATTAGCTGTTTTAAATGCATATTTAAATAGTAATCAATTGTTGTTCTGCTCATCTTCAAAGTACACAAACAGTGCTACCATGTGGCAGCTGCCATAAGTGCCGGTGTTGACAACTAAGGGCCCTGCACGCACGGAAAACACCAGCTCAAATTAAGCACTGAGTCCTGCACTAATGCTTCAGAGTGTCACCTGTTAGGGATGGGTGGAACCCGGTAGAAAGTTCCTTCGCAGTACCGGCATGCAGTTCTCAAAGCCTGGAGCACTTGTAGGTTGTGTCTTTGCTTCTTGGCAGTCTTTGAGCCTCTCCAGCACTGTGCCCCTCTCCTACCACTTCCCAGCGATATGCAGCAGCCTCAGGCAAGAAGAAAGACACTCCTCACCGCAGAACAGTCTACCATGCCCTTTAGCAATTCCATATCTTAAAGTTTGTCAAAGTAGTGGAAATCTGAGGTGGAAAACAAGCAAGGTCTGTCCCACACCTTCACTTTGACAGTCCGATTTGTGACTCAATAAATTACTATAACGCATGTGAAAGCTTTATGAATCATACTTAAAAGCTTAAACGTCACTGTACATGTGAGTCACCATTTATCTGTCCATTTATCGCTTATTTTTTACACAAGTTACACTTGAGAAATCTTTAAATTCCACATTCCTTGTGTTCCGCAGTTATAAATATTCTCTTCGTGGTGAGGTTTGTTGAATTTTATTCAAAAGGAGACATTTCAGTTTTGTTTCAACTTTTAAAAGTCTCTCTCTCTTTTTATAGACATTGAATATATTTTGGAAGTCAAATCTTGAACACCACAGGTTTGAGATACATCTTAGAGCAACAATAGCAACGAAAAAAACTAAATTAAGACTGATAGCGATAAAGGACAATCCCATGAAAGCAATATCATTTTTGTATCTTTTTCTGAAAAGTGTCAAATTTGCAATTCAGACCTGATTAAAATGACCTCCCATCTATGTTAAACCTTTTCCTTTTTCAATTTCCATTTTAGATTTGCTGTTTTAAATATGCCCTTTGGTCCAAATTAAGTTGTCCCTTTTATAGCATTCTGTCCCCAATTCAACTCGATGATCAATAAGAATGTTTTAATTGGCGCAGCTGTATGTACAGTGCATAGCCAATGCCCCTGCACTGTTAATGCTACCTTTTATCCTTTAGCGTTTTCTTTTATGAGCTAAGGGATTGTTCATTCAAATTCCTCTAATCCTCATAATACCTAAGTCATTATTACAAATTCAAGCTCTTCAGATAGCATCTAATTTCATGTCCATCTCATGGGCTTTCCTGGAATCTTGTTAAATTAAAAGGAAGGTTTCACATCTTGTCTGTCATTTAATTTGTAGTATAGTTTCAGTGCTGGAACAGAGAAAAGAATAGCTAGCAAAACACACTGTGCTGGAGGAACATGATATATGATATATTTATAAGATCAGAAAAAGTGCCAACATGTGTATGGGATGAATATGCATATGTTGTGGTATGCTGTGTTTATATAACTGTTATATATTTCTCATTGAACCAAACCCATTTCACAACTACTGTCTGGATGGTGGTAACTTTGTGGCTATACCCTTTCAGATTCCACACTGGCATCCCTTCGGGGCATCCCACACGCTGCCGCATGGCCGGTAGAAATATGATCACATCACCCCTATCCTGATGGTGTCGAGTGGGAACACTGAATCCCAAATACAGACGGGCTAGAATATTGTTAACACAATATTGAGGAACAAAATATCAAAAGGTAAGTTTCTATACATTTTTCAACCTACCCCACATATACGTACATTGGTGTTATATATACCTTCAAGGAATGTAGATGTGGAGTTAACAATAGTAAATATAGTACCTCTCTCTGTGCACTTATGTTTCAAAATGTTGTCCTTCGATATGGGAAAAAGGATATTTTGCTTCATATATATTTAAGATACAATATTCCCTACACAATCAAACCTGATGAACTCAATTGACTTCCTTTGACAACCCAGCATAATCTTCAAAACCAGCAGCATCATTTACAAAGCCATCATGACCAATACTCCTACGTATCTTGTAGAATAGCTGATCATCTTTGGTGATTCTCAGCACAGCTGCAGCCAGAATACCATCAGACTGAAGAATAATCAGTGTAAAAAGGGGGGAAAAAGCAAGACAGAAGCACTTTATCATCAAGGCAACCATTTAACATGGAACATTTCCAACAATGAACCTTCACTATAATGCCCTTCAAAGGAATCCCTGGTGGCAACAACGAAATCCTCATGTTCAACAAACAATGAAACAGATCCCTCCTCCAGGAACGATGATAAACATCAGGAGTGTGGTGGTTTGTTAAAACCTAAAAATAAATCATGGAGGAGTGGCAAAATGACCTAAATCGCAGCAATTTTCCAAGGATATTGATATCACTCCCAAATCAAGCAAATTGTTCTGCATGGACTATCAGCAAAATAGCATTCTTGTCAAGGAAGGAAGATGATCTAAATAAAACAAGAAAGTTCATTTTAAATACTAAAGAAGTAGTAGTCTCATTAACTGATCAAAAACAAACCCTCCAGGCATGGGGCATCAAAGTCAGACAAATTGAGCCAGTTCATACCCGTGTGTCTTCTAAGCAAACAATGGCCACGGCCAAGTTTGTTTACCAAATCAAACCAGGAGGAGAGCACAGTGTCAACAAAACATACACTCTCCAGCTCCACCCACTAGACAGAATGAAAGTCCCAAAATGCACAGGCACTGAAGGGCACCAGCTCCATTGGGTGCACAATGCCTGAATTTGACAACGCAAAGATGAAGCCGAATCTCCGTTCTTGACCCATCACAGGATGGGCCAATTAAAGACACAAGATGACACTATCACCTTTTTACTGCAATTTGATTTGCCTGCAAGAAACTTGGGCAATTGAGCCAACTTTTCTTGTTGCCTCTGAATTGCTTGTTAAGGACGTGATAAAAAGGGCGCAAATGGTAGATCAGCAGGAGAGCTCTGGATTCTGGGCCAAACAACTGATAGCCTAGACATCAAAAAATCATGGCTGCTGGACATATTGATATCAATTCCAAATATGACACATAAATATCCTCTGCTGCTTTGTGTTTATTTGAAGAGTGGGTGAAAATTCCTCCGAAAGAAGGTGGACTTTATCGGCAGCTATCCTACAGGAAATCCTGACACAAGACATCATTACTGGAGATATTATTGTAAGTCTCTTTCATTTCATGGATGAGGTGGAGCCTACCAGATTGCAAGATTAAATATAGCATAGTCCAACCCCACAGAGCGACTCGCAGCACGGGATGCTATACCAACAAATTAATTGAAACCCTTCACTCCGTCACCCCTATGAGCTTTGAATTGCCATAGCCGGCGGCCTTTAGGCTTGTGGCTCCGAAAAGGGTGGCAGAAACGCTTTAAGTGGGCCAGGTCCTGCCTGTGTTCAGCACTAGGCAGACATTCTTAAAAGCATGTGCTGAGACGGGTCCCTTTTGAGTTCTCCATTTTTATCCTGTGGTTGGGGAACTTAACTCTGCAATAGTACCATCCGTCACTGTTTTTGATGCAACTTCAACGTGACTCGTTTTTTCGTTTTATATAGAACAAACTTGGGGCGCCAGTTACATTTTCATGTTTTGAATTACAGGATGTTGAGCTGATATCAGGCTCGAACCTGCCTATTCAGCTAGAAAGTCGGTAGCTCTACCCTTACTGCTACAACCTTGTACACAAGAATATACGCATTTTCATTATTATATGCAGCGAAGTCATAGTTGTTGATAATTTGTAGGTGTAATATTACTTGTGTTATATATCTAGATGAGTGGACAGAATCCGCAAAATACCAGTTGGGTGGCACACTATGCTAAGTACAGATTTTTACCTTAAGAGTTGTAGGCCACGCCCTTAATTAAATCGGCCACACCCTCATGAGAGACCCCACTATATTTTCATCTCCCATTAAGCCCTGGGTGGCAGTCCTGGCTTACACCCTCTTTTTGCTCTTTATTAAATTTAGAGAACTAAAGTGTCCATTCTCTGCAGAAGTTAATCCTGTGGATAAATAGCTGCAAACTCCAACGTGTCGATCAGATAGGGGACAGATCAGTCGACCTAAGAGCAAGGCAGGTCAAATTGTCCTCCAATACAGAAAAACATCTTGCATAATGGAGGAATATGTTTGATGGAGACTCCACTAACTACTTAAAAACAATTGCCTCCGACAACAATCTGTTCAGCCTCCAAACTTGTTCTACTGCAATGGCAAACCAACAAGCTGAATTAATAAAACAATCCTTACGAGCCTTGAAAAAGCAATGGCCCTCTTTTGAAAGTAACGAAATTCTGGTGTACGGTTTCCTTTGTGAAACGAGAAAAAAGTGTCCAAGCTTGCTGGACTTAAATCTAAATTACATCACGAGGTTGCCCAAAATAGGCCCAAACTCTCTAATGTGAAGAAGCCATACAAGAAATGTGTCTGGAAAGCACAGCAAGCGGCAAATGAGAACATGTGACCCTTACTATATAAAGCTTGCTTCAACTCTAGTAGCAGTCAGTTCTGAAACTGGAGGAATAAGCAAATTACCCAAGGAGGACCCCCATGATTAAACCAGTAGAGTGGTGTGGGAGGATTAATTGTCCCTCTTACATAATCAAAGAGAAGAATGAGCAGCTCCATCTTATAACTTTTTGCCAGCATCGCTGCCATTTCACCATCCTGTGAAGCAATGTCCCAAATTGATCGATATGGGTCTGTCAATTGACCCGAGAAGATACTATTAGGAGAGGAAGAAATAATGGAACAGCAGGCCCAAACGGACTGTGTACTGCTGTCTTGGGAGCAAACAGCCAGTTTTTGATCAAAGCCTTGAGTAGGGTTTTTGATAACCTCATCTTTTCTGATTCCATTCCATCATTGTAGCAGGGGTCGTACATTGCCCCATTCATAAAAATGGTGGCAAGGAAAATTTCTCGAACTATCAATTGATATCCCTGCTTGATGTTGGGGCAAATGATTTTGTCTTTCTGATCTTGAAGGATGAAAGGACTACTCAAGCAAAGTTGATGCTGTGGTTCCTGATCAACTTTCGGAAAAATAGTAGCACCCTCGAAAATATTGTGGCCCTTTTTTATCTAGTCCATAAGATACTGGCTAGCAAAATAACTCTGAATGTGTGCATTATAGACTATAGGAAGGAAATTATGCTACGACAAAAATTGAACAATTAGGGCCTCCTGAACAAGATACTGAATTCCATCATCGCCTTGTACTTCAACAACTGTAAACAAATGAAATGAAGCAGTAACAACATATTTTCCAACAAAGTATAAGAAAATAAAGTTTTAAAGCAGGTATGTGTGTTGGCCCCCTTTATTTCATTACAAGACCGGAGGCTACCATTATGAACCAGCCCTGAAAAAACAAAATATTTGCCTCCAAAGGTTTGTGTCTAACGACTTTACACCCTGGAGTACGCAGATAATACAGTGATATGCGCCTACTCGGTGACAGACCTTCAGAAAACTCTAAACAACTTGGACACCAATTAAAAGGAAAATGTTTTTGACATAAACCTAGACAAAACCAAAGTTGCCAACTTTTTCTGGATACGCCAGAGGCAATCTTGAACTTGGAAATTTGGGCAGCAAGCAATTTCCAGTGTTAACTCTTACAAGTATCTTGGTGTCGAATTCCATGCCTCAGGTTCAAGCAAATTGCATATGGAGTCGCTTCAAAATAAGGCCAAAGGGGTTGCATTCACATTGAATAAAATGGCCAACTCTCTGACAGGCTCCTCCCTCTTGCCATTATTGCGGATTAAAAATGCCAAATCTCTGCCTTCATTAGTGTATTGCTTTAAAGCTTTCCCAGACAAATTCGGGGGGATGGCTGAGTTTAACTCAATCAAGGCTATACAGATCAATCAAGCTTCAGATAGCCAAAATCCACTGGGGAGCCCAGACCCACTTGCAATTCAGAGGGCAAACCTAGTATAGTTCTGGTTAAAGCTGCAAAAAGTAGAACCTAGGAGCTTAAAGATTTATCTTGTGCAGGATCTGATCAACTCAACCGCTACGCCGTGGCACAGCACCTTTAGGAAGTCCCTCATGGAACTTCAGAGAGTGCCGCCATGGTCTTTGAACATCTCTAATGCACCTTATAAGCATCTATTGAGGAGAATTGTCAAAAATCATTTGAAGACAGCCGACTTACATACATTTGTAAAATCTACTTAATACGGAGCAGTTGCATCAGCAATACCCATTTCTACCCATCTCTAAACCTTCTAAATTTACATTTTTGAGGATGGGCATGATTTGTATTGGATGTAGGGGAAGTGGCCCAGTGGTGGAGATACATCTGCCCAGATAGCCCCTGTCACTTTTGCTCTTATTTAAAAGAATTCTTGGCCTATGCTCTATCCATGTGTCCCTCCTTTGAGGAGGAAAAGGATTGTTGCTCAAGCTGCTTTTCCGTGAGCTGAACTTTCGCTCCTGTTAGAAGAATATTAGACACTGCTTTCAGGAGCTACATTGCAGACTGGCGATGAAATTCTCCAAGTCTGTGGACAAAGTCACTGGGAGAACTTCCCAATTGAAAATGACAGGCGGCTAAACTTGTGAATAGAAGACTGTGATCTGTTCCCACCAGGAGTCTATCAGACACCCACCCCAGGGATTAGAATGCAGATTGACGGTGTCATTCCCCAAGTTTATAGAAATAACTGCTTAGAGGATGACCCAGTCAGAAGTGGTGGGTGGCTTCCTCTAGGAATATAAAAATGATTAACTCTGTAGCACATTTTGTATATTTATTTTATGATCTATCTGCATATAAAGGAGGTCTAAAATGTAGCAGATTTAGAATGCTCTAGTATTGAGAATATTATTATGTTGCGGAACCTCAAGGTGCATGTGCGCAGTTGCGGTTTAGGATTTACTATATTTATGTATCTACAACATGCACTTTATATAATTTTACTGTTAATGTATGGATTATTACTGTCTAATTTTTGAATGGCCTAAATTATTTATCAAGTAAATATTATATATATGCTTTTCCATCTATGAACCAAGCATGTGGAAAAACACCCCCTGTCTACAGCAAGATTGCATCAACTGTATACAACCCAGTTGACTCTCCCATCACTTGTTAAAATCATGTCTTTGACACTGTACAGTGCTCCACTGCCTTTTAGCTAGGCTTTCACTACAGAAATCCCATATATATATACATATCGGTATCATGGAAGCAATCATTTTGTGTGTGCTCCATTTCTATGGAACATATTATAAAAGTACAAGCAATCAGCTGTGCAGGCAGAGACTGTACCCGGTTCCACTGCACCAGTGTCTCCAACGACTACTCAGGAGCCTACACGCTATGCAAGCTGTAGTAACCATCGAGAATCTATGCATCACCTCCTCTCCGGTAAGGATCAAAATGCATCCCCTACTCTGTGCAAGCATTGAGACGCGATGCATCCTCTCCCCCAAAGCAAGAAACTGACGCATCTCCAATGCTGCTAGCCTTTCGTTTATTTTGCGTTGCGCATCCAGGTACTTTTGTGAGAACTTTGCCGATTTACCATCAACTTGAACTAAGTTACTTCTACCATCTTTAAGTCAGTTTTGAGTATAGTATTGTGGATTTTTGTCGTTTGTGATCTTGTGTTAAGTCTATATAAAAAATACTTATTTTTATAAAACCTGTGTGGTGTCCATCTGTAGTGTTTTCACTGTATTACTGTATGTGTTCACAAATGCTTAACACACTGCCTCTGAGATAAATCTGTCTGCTTGTGCCAAGCTACCAAGGGGGTGAGAAGGGGTTATTCAGTAGTGTAATCCCTTTTCCCTGACTTAGATGCAAGGGTCCCTATTTGGTTAAAGGTACCTACCTCTGCCAACTAGAGACCCCCAGTTCTAACAGGTGTCAACAACTGCTTAAGGTAATCCTGGTCTAGGGCTGACTCCATCTTTTGAAATTACATGTCCTAAATATTCCACTTGAGAACACATAAATTGACACTTCCCCTCCTTGAGGAAATTCGATTCTCGATCTCGATCGTATTGACCCGCCATTTTGTAATCCGCCGGCATTTTGTGTTGCCCTCACTCAGGCAGCATGACGAACGAAGTCTTTTCTGCTTTTCCTGCAGTATCGTGTCAAAATAGCCTTCTGCCTCTGTTTACAAAGCTGGTGTTAGGGACTGGCCGAGTACACTAATCCCTGTCTGGTTTTTCTAATCCCTGTCTCAACTATCTGTTGGTTCACACTATTCTCTTCTGACTTTATCTTATCTTCTGGACTTCGCTGTTCTCTGCTCGTATTCTCTCATGTCACAACTGTCCTCCAAAACACACAAATGTATCTCGCCACCTGCAAGTCAGTTGCAGATACGTTAATAAATTAACCCGTAAGGAGGAGTGACAAACACAGTTGAAGGAGAGGCCTCTTCGGGTTACTCGATACTTTATTTTTACACTCTTTTCTATTGGCTACATTTTGTTTTTAACCTTTTCTTATTGGTTCTTCATGTATGTATTGGGTGTGTTTCTGGTTAATCTATATGCTATCTATATACTATATAAGATTGTCTCCTGAGAACATACCGTGTGTACTTCTAGGACAACTGTACTAGCTGCAGCTAATAAATCTGATCTTTTACGCCGACAGAGTGTCCCCGTGTCTCTGTTAGCTGAAGCAGGAGAACCCAGGAGATTAAGGCATACCCTGCGACGCCAGGCCCATAAGGTTCTGGTTCTTCAACAGGCGCCCAATGTTGGGCCATTTCAGAGGTAGTGGTTCTGCCTGAAGGTCGTGCGGAACCCCGCAAGAAAATTCTGGAAGAATCACGAACCACGTCAACGACCCCTGTATGTCGAAATTGGTCCGAAGGTCTTTTGCAGCGTGGTTACTCCTTCCTGACGGCTACTGACGACTGCTGCCCTGACTGCCGCCCTGCCTTGGCCCTCTTTTTGGTGATGTATGTAAGGCAAGACGATAGACGGGCCTCTGTTGGTGTAAGAAGACATCTTAGTTAAGTATTGGTGGGTCGCTCCCACATGGTTCTTTGGTCCTTTGGTTCTTTGGTTCTTAGGTTCTTTGGGTCTTTGATTCGGGTGTTGCAATAACCGAAGCCGAGGGGTAAGTACTTTTGTGCTGTGTTAATTGATTTAACCCCCTTGATGTTTGTGAACAGTTCAGTGAAATAACGATGCCTGGTCTGACTAAGTTTAGGTTGTTGCTTTGGTTGTAATAGGGATTCCCGGCTGGAGGACTCTTGTCCGATTCCTTCGGTTGGAACTCCCACTTATGAGCTCTATTCCAAACATGGTGTTGGCCCCATTGCCTTTAACGAGGCACGGCTCCAATACACGAAGAATGATGGTGTTTTAAAATGGCCAGAAAATGGTAGTTTTGAGCCTGACATACTAGATAATTTGGAAGCTATTTTATTTAAAAGAAAAGCCCGGCCGGCAATGTTTGACTCTTTCCGCCTTTGGCGTAAGGAAGCCAAAAAGATGAAAAATTAAGCAAGAGAAACGAGATAGGAAAGCACAGGGTATGACGATTATACAGGCTGCTCAGCAATTTAAAGATAATGAAGTTGATAATGCGATGGAAATTTCAGAGAGACAACATCGTATGGCGATAGATAAATGCTATCCGATGTTGCCAATTTCCCCTTCTGATAGAAGAAAGGATTTAGAGGAAGATCCCTTGATGTCTCACTTATTGAGATTGCCTCCACCCTATGTACAAGGTGCTAATGCAACCCCGTTGTTACAGCCTGTTCAGCCGCCAGTTGCGCCTCCGCTTGCTCCGGCTCTTCCACATTTGCCCCTTCAAGTATTACCGTCTCCACCAGCTTTGCCTTCGACTCCTTTGCCTTCATCTTCTTTGCCCTCTGCTCCCCCGGTAATTACTGGTTCCTCTTCAGTTAGTTCGCCTAATACCTTGTCCCCTATCCTTATGTCCAATTCTCCGTCTATGCGTAAACGACTCACAGATACGGTCTCTGGTCTTTTATCTCCTTTCTTTGAGGCTTTAAATGTGTCTCCATTTTTTTCTCGAAGACAGTCTCGTAGTCAGTTCCCAGCTTCCGAAGAACAAGAAAGGTTGGACTCTCTCGCTCGTAAATGGATTGAGAAGGGTCCCCAACATAGTGTACCCGACATTATGCCTACCTTTTCACAGTGGAATGCGCCTTCGCAGAGATATGTTTTCAATGTTATGTGTGATAGTCTTGTTAAAGGATGGGAGGATATGGACTTGGGTTCGGTTCCTCAGGGTCTGTTAGATGTTCAGGCTGATTTTGATAAGGGACTCATTGTGGGTTCTAAGGTTGAGGACGCTGTAAAGACACTTGTTACCTTTAGAACCTTATTTACCTCACAGACTTTTCTTGACTCCGATCCCTCGGTTAGGCTGACACTGAAAAATTACCCAATGAGAGAGGTTCCTCCAGTATGGAGAGAAGAGGTTGCAGCAGCAGGTGCTAATCAAGCTATTCCTGCTCACTTCCAGCGTATATGGGTACATGTCCCCTGGAAAAGATATGAAGTTTTGGCTCTTAAACATTCTCTACCAGATCCTCGTAAGAACCCTGCAGGTTATTATAAAGAATTGTCACAGACTGTTGATGCCTGTATTATGAATTTAGCAGATATTGACATGTTGATGGGGAATGTAGTCCCACAAGCGTTATGGGCTAGGATTCGTAAAGAGAATCATGCCCAAGCATTAGGTGGTGACTGGGATGCTATAATTGCCGCAGATAGAGCCCAAGTGGGTGGTGCGAAGCCTGATGCTTTAATTTCAGAACTCCCTGGTAGGATTATTACATTAATGAAAATGATGATGCCTGCCTTGAGAGTTAATTGGGATAAACTAGCCACGTGTAAACAGAAGAAAGATGAGAGTGTCTCCGATTTCTTCACTCGTTTCGAGGAGACATTCATTGATCACAGTGGTCAGGATATGACTACGGAGGGTGGACAGCGATTATTTGTAGATAAGTTCGTATTTAATTTGCTTCCCGAGCTGTCGCATAAGTTGAAAGACTCCGAGAGTTCATGGGCTGTTTCTTCTTCAGCCCAGATATTGGCTACTTCTCAATATTATGAAAATAGAGATAAAGAAGAAAAAGATAAGCAAGAGAAAAAGACTAAAGAATTGAAAACTAAGGTTCTCTTGCAACAGGCTTATCCTCCTCGTTATGCTCAGCCCCAGTTTCAACAGCCTCCGCAGTTTCAGAGGGTGTATCAAAAGCCTGAGCCATATATTCCATGACCTTTGTTAGGTCCTAATCAATGTGCCTATTGTAGGGAGGAAGGTCATTTTAAGAATAGTTGTCCGGTTTTATTGCAGCGCAATGGAGCACTATCTGCTCCACGAGGTCGTGGTGGCCTCCAGTCAGCAAACAGAGGTAGAGATCGAGGTATGTTGACCCAAAAACAGCGTTCCCTTCCTCCTCCTAATTCCGTTAACTACTTTGATCAGCAAAACGCTCGGTCTACACAGTATTACAATGAGGATTATTATGTTGAAGGCGAGAATGAAAGTCTTCATGCTAACTAGGACAGCCATGGACAAAGTAAGGGAGTTGTGTTGATTCCAGTAGATCAGAATGGACCTTATGTTAATGTCACTACAATAGGTGTTTCAGAGCCATTTCTTTTAGATACTGGTGCGATGAGAAGTTCTATCATTCATTCAAAACTCCCTGGGGCACCTTTGTCTTGCTTAACAAATGTATCTGTAGGTTTTTCTGGCGCCCTAGTTCGTAATCCGGTCTCTTGCCCTTTGCCTATTTCAATTGGCCCTTATGATTTGGAAGCTCCGCTTCTCTTAACGAATGGTTGCGGCGAGAATCTATTGGCTTTGGATCTATTGAAAAGAATACATGCCACAATATCTTGTTCTCCTTCTGGTGTATATCTTACTTTAGGACAGAAATTGACTTCTCCAATGTATTTGTCTAAAGATCAATTCCCACCTGAATTGCTCTCTCTTCCTACAATGCTTTGGGCTACGGGTCCAAATGATGTTGGTTGTCTTGAGATCCCACCTTATGTTGTTACTCTCAAGCCCAATGCTGAATTGCCACACGTTCCTCAATATAGAATTTCCACTGAAGGTGAAAGAGCGCTTTTGGAAATCATTCATGATTTGATTCAGAAGGATGTGGTTGAGGAAACGAGAGGTAATATATGTAATAGTCCTATTCTTCCTGTTCTCAAACGCACTGATCCTTCTCAGCCTCCTGTTTATCGCTTTGTAATTGATCTTCGGGAGGTAAACTAAATTGTTGTACCGCAGTTTCCTGTTGTCCCAGATATCACTGCGCTGTTGACAATGATACCTTCTACAGCGGTTTGGTTTTCTGTTATCGATCTGAAAAATGCTTTCTTTAGTATTCCCATTGACAAAAAGAGTAGGGATATTTTTGGCTTCTCTCTTGGAGGCCGAAGCTTTCGGTTCCAGCGCGCACCTCAAGGCTATTGTGAAAGTCCCTCTATTTATAGTCAAGCTCTGAAATGTCATCTTGATGCTTTTTCTTTGGCGTCTAGTGCTGCTCTCATTCAGTACATGGACGACTTGTTAATCGCTGCTGATTCAGAGGATATATGTAAGAATGTGACGGTTGCATTGTTGCGACACTTGTCCGATCTTAATCATAAGGTTTCACCTTCTAAGCTACAATATGTTCGCTGAGACGTTACCTACTTGGGTCATCTCTTATCAAAGGAGGAAAGACGATTAACCCCAGAACGTATCCAAGCAATTGCGCAAATGTCTGTGCCATCCACACAAAGAGAGGTACGTGCTTTTCTGGGCATTACTTCCTATTGTATGCAGTGGATTCCTAACTTCTCTCTGTTGGCTAAACCTTTGTTGGCTCTTACTTTGAAAGATACACCTCAGCCCCTTCCATGGACTGACGAATGTCAGAGGGGCTTTACTGACTTACGTGCTGCTCTATGTTCTGCTCCTGTATTAGGTACTCCTGATTACAGTAAGTGTTTCACGCTCTATGTACATGAAAGAGAAGGTTGCGCGTTGTCAGTCTTAACACAGCGATTTGGAGATAAACAGCGACCATGAGCCTATTTTTCGGCTATGTTAGATCCAGTAGCTAAAGCATTGCCTAGTTGTCTTAAAGCGACAGCAGCAGCAGCAATTTCCATTCGTCAGTCGGCTGGAGTGGTGCTAGATAACACTCTCATTGTTATGGTGCCACATGCAGTGGATACTTTGCTAAACAGAACAAAAACACAGCATCTTACGAGTGCTCGTTTGTCTGGATATGAGCTGACGCTCTTGGCTAGTTACGTACACATCAAACGATGTAACACTTTAAATCCAGCTACTTTGTTGCCTCTTCCAGAAGAGAAAGGTGTTCAAGAACAACATGATTGTTTCCTCCGCACTGAGGAACAGACAAAAGGTAGAATTGACTTAACAGATACGCCATTAGTGAACCCGGATGGAACGCTATGGGTAGATGGTTCTTGTTTTAAGCTTCCTAATGGAGAGACAACTTCAGCCTATGCTGTTACTACCTTGCATACAGTCGTGGAAACAGCACGCATCAGACATAATTCAGCTCAGGCAGCTGAACTGATAGCTTTAACCAGAGCGTGTGTGTTATCCAAAGGAAAAAGAGTGAACGTGTATACCGATAGCCAGTACAGGTCTTAGTTGGCCCGATGCCCTACCTTTGGCTCTTCTATCTACCAGAACGGCTGTGCATTCTCGTTTGGGACTTAGCCCTTATGAGGTAATTTTCGGATGCCCAGCTAATATATGGGGAGTCCCTCGCCCTAAAAAGTACTCTGATATACCATACCCGATGTTGCTTGATTATCTGCAAGACCTCACAACTAAATTACGTGTTCTCCATCAACAGGTTCAGAGCGCTTTGCCAGAGGCCTCCACAGACTCAGGTCATTCCATCCAACCAGGTGACTGGGTTTGTGTGAAGAATTTCCAAAGAACGAAGAATTTGGAGCCTCGCTGGAAAGAACCTCGACAGGTTCTTTTAGTCACCCGTACAGCAGTGAAAGTTGAAGGAAAGAAGAACTGGATTGATGGCGTGCACTGCAAGAAGGTGCCTTTGCCTTTGCCCTTTGATCAGTGGGTCCGTAAGGGTATAAGTGACTCTGAAAGCGAGAAGGTTCCCCGATTTATACCTTTTAGTGATGCACGCTTGAATGGAACACTGTCAGAAAAAGAAAACGACAACATTCTCCAAGGAGCTGTACCACCACATTTTCGCTTGAATACCACAAATCCAAGAACATTGTTTCAGGATCATACTGAACCTGATAAGGCTCATTACAATTTAAGACCTAGACTGAAGAAGAAAACTTGAGATTCTCTCTTCCATGTAGTTTCTATCCCGGTTTCAGGGTCACGGCAGGAGTCTTGGTTGTGACCTGAGTAGTGGCAATAGGTCTGCAGGACGTAAAGTGTCATAGGACGGCAGATGATCATAACCAAGTGATTGAGGAAGATTGCCGTGAGCATCCACCTAGAAGATGGAGACTACATTAGAAGTAAGAGAGAAGAAGAACAAGATGAAAGAAAAATACTGTAAATTAATGTGTAGTCGTTGTGGTATAACATTATGTGTTTTCATATTATTATGTATTTTATTGGCGTGTATAGGTTGGATTGTTCATGCTATGCAGCAAAAAGTTGTCCCTTCTTCTATCACTGTGCCTTCTTATTCTACTATCTCTCCACATCTATTTCATACACTTCCTCAACATGAACTTGTTAGAAGAACCGAATATTACAATAATTCATTTATCCAGTTATTACACCAACACCAATTAGTAATTAATACAACCGATTGTTGGGTGTGTGGACTGATGCCTCATACCACAGAAAAAGGGATGCCATATTTAGTCCTTCCGTTCTCTTATGAAGGTTCCGCTGGGGCTTATTTTGTAATATTCTCTAACGCCTATCAAAGCCGATTTAAACGACCTGTCAGTTCTTATATTGGTGGACCAGATTTCAGTCATAGTTCATTGATAAAGGGAATGGTAGCTATGGCTAAAATCATGGAGAATAGTAAAATTTCTATTGATGAGAGAAAATCATATACTAATTGGAACGTCACTCATTATATCACTAGCCTTAGTGATAAGGTTAAACAGGGAAAATCTCCACCAATTTGGACTGTAGCTCATCAAGGCAATTTCTGTTTGCAAATAAATTACCAGACTGCTGACATTGAACAAAGGAAAAGCTTTTGTTCCCATACGTACATCCATTCATCTCAGAATTCACCGCCGTTAGTGCCATCTCAGGGCACGTATTTCATCTGTCCCGATAGAGCCTATACGTGGTTGCCGACTGGTTATTCTGGAACCTGCTATATAGCTTTTCTTCTTCCCCCTACATACACTGCTTCTTCAAACTTTCATAAAAACAGATATGGCAGAGGAATTATTGATTCCAAAGACACAGCAGGACAAGAGGGAGGAGTGTTCCTAAAAGGATTTCTTCCTTTTTGGGGTCCTATGGCAAACAGCAGGAATATGAGGCAACTGGTTCGTGTTGTAGAGACTACCATAGACATCACTGTAGGAGCTATGAGTAATATTACAGCGGAACTACAGGCGGATCGTCTTATGACATTACAGAACCGAGTTGCCTTAGATGTTATTCTTGCAGATCGTGGTGGAGTCTGTAAATTGATCAAATCAAGTTGCTGTATTTATATACCTGACGATGCTCCGAAAGTATTCCAGGCCATCTCTAAATTACATATACTCTCCGAGTCGATTCATCAGGACGAAGGAGATTGGTCGTTATTGGGGTGGTTTTGGGGACTACTGTCTGAGTGGGGATGGAAGGTATTAACATTCCTTGGAATGGTTTTGGCCATCATTTTCTCTTGTTGTCTCTGTATGCACTGTGGCCCCGCCATTTGTGGCCTTTGTGCTACTATGTGCATCCCAAACCCTAAGTCACAGAGAACAGAGAATATTAAAATGATGGTGCAACAACAGCTTGATGACCTCATGGCCATTGACATCGACTCAGATTAACATGAGTCTGTGTATTATTGCCTGAGTTCTGGCAAAAGGAGGGTCTGAGGAAATTTGATTCTTGATCTCGATCATATTGACCCACCATTTTGTAATCCGCCACCATTTTGTGTTGCCCTCACTCAGGCAGCACGACGAACGAAGTCTTTTCTGCTTTTCCTGCAGTATCGTGTCAAAATAGCCTTCTGCCTCTGTTTACAAAGCTGGTGTTAGGGACTGGCCGAGTACACTAATCCCTGTCTGGTTTTTCTAATCCCTGTCTCAACTATCTGTTGGTTCACACTATTCTCTTCTGACTTTATCTTATCTTCTGGCCTTCGCTGTTCTCTGATCGTATTCTCTCGTTTCACAACTGTCCTCCAAAACACACAAATGTATCTCGCCACCTGCAAATCAGTTGCAGATACGTTAATAAATTAACCCGTAAGACGAGTGACAAACACAGTTGAAGGAGAGACTTCTTCGGGTTACTTGATACTTTATTTTCACACTCGTTTCTATTGGCTACATTTTGTTTTGAACCTTTTCTTATTGGTTCTTCATGTATGTATTGGGTGTGTTTCTGGTTAATCTATATGCTATCTATATACTATATAAGATTGTGCGCCACGGAGTGAAGTGTCAGTCTCCTGAGAACATACCGTGTGTACTTCTAGGACAACTGTACTAGCTGCAGCTAATAAATCTGATCTTTTACGCCGACAGAGTGTCCCCGTGTCTCTGTTAGCTGAAGCAGGAGAACCCAGGAGATTAAGGCGTACCCTGCGCCGCCAGGCCCATAAGGTTCTGGTTCTTCATCCTTCAACACCACGTTTTTTTTATATTGTCAAAACTTGTACCAACACAGAGTCATCAGCAGGAACATCCTTCCCAAAAATTAAAACATTGTCCTGAAACACCAGGACACCCTCAATATCTCTTGGTATGTTGCTCATTATCTTTTAGAACACAGACGCCTATGACGCCAAACCAAACGGCATGCGACAGTAGTGGAATGTTCCCGAAGGCGATAAAAACGCGGTAAGGTGACGCGATTCAGGATCAAGTTCTACCTGGTGATACGCACTGGCTTCAATCTAGTTTGGAAAAGACACATGCTCCTTTGGTGGAGGAAAACAAATCATTAATTTTAGATAGGGGATGAGAATCTACCCATATTTCCCTGTTGAGGGATTTCAAGTCGACACATACTCGAAGATCTCCTCCCCTCTTTCTGACTACAACTAAGGGAGAAAGCCACAGTGAAGAGTCTGTAGTTTCAATTATCCCTTTGGCACAAAGACTTTTCAGCTCCTTTTCCAAATCTTCCCTTACGCTAAAAGGCACACGTCTAAGTTTATGTTTGATGGGAAGGGAACCTTCCTTGACAATAATCCTGTGCCTAAATCCTTTGATTTTTTCTAAATTTTCAGTAAAAGCTTCAGGATATTTTTTCTTCTTCTACACAAGACTTTCATCTTAACACCCAACAACTAATACTTGCTCTTTGGCCCCGGGTTTCAGTATCATACCAAACAGGCCCTGGTGAAACCCACCCAAAATATTAAGTCCTTTCACAGCAAAATATATTTTTCCTTTGATTCTTCTGTCCTTAGAAGACATTTTTTCTTCTAAAAACCCATGGGATCTATTTTCCACCCATTCGTATGAGACAGGTGAACAATCAGGTGGAGAAAGAGCTTGAGAACCATTCCAGGTTTCCTCAAACATCTTTTTAGTAATCATCGTTATCTTTGCCCCTGAATCCACAAATAACTTAACCGTGTGATTACCAATACCAATGTCAACTATGGGATCGATGCAACTGGATGGATCACCAACCACAACATCCTGATTGGAAAGGGAGTTGCTAAATTCAAATCATCAGTGCCCAAGACCACAGAGACAACTTCAAGTTCTGACTCAATTCAACCGCACAGATAGCCGGTTTCCTAACATTCTTTTTCTTTAAGCAAACCTTAGCAAAATGACCAATCTTTTTGCAATAGTTGCACATGACATTGCTTGCAGGACAACGTGAACCCTTAATGTGAGTGGGATTTCCATATCTGATACAAAATATTGCTAACATTAGCTCTGATAGGATTATTTAAATCAGACTTGGCTTCAGACGATTGACTAATAGAATGATTTCCTTAGCACGGTTCTTGAGCGAATTGTTCACATTCACAACATTCACAGCTTCTATAGGCTTATCACCTAATTCTTTTAGAGAAACTAAAGATATTTCTATAATTTTAGCAATTTTGATAGTCTTATCTAAGGATGGATCACCCAAACTCAACAGTTTTAGTTGTATACTTTTGTCTTTACACTGACAAACAAACTGGTCTCTAATAAGTTGATCCGTAAAGTTATCAAATTTGCAATCAGCAACCAGTCTACTTAAAACCGAAATATAACTGTCCACATCTTCTCCTTCAGCTTGTTTCCTTTTTAAAAAATTGTGCCTTAAGACCATGAGGCTCGGTTACTTATCAAATCTGGTTTTTATCTTTAAAATAGTTTCGTCATACTCATCAATTCCGTTAAGTTGTTCTTGAGACAAAGGTGGTAGATGTTTATGATCAAATCCTAAAGAGTGGAGAAGAAGGAATTTCTTTCTCTCAGCACAAAAAACGTTGAGCCCCAATGGCACCTAAATAAGTTTGGAATGCGTCATACCATATTTCCCACCTAACTAGAGGATCACCAGGAGAATCAAGAAAAGAAGGAGGTGGATTGACGGACTGCATTGTACACAATTCTACTAGAGTAGGTAAACTTGAAAAAGCAATGGTGCAGTTAAGTGGTAACAACACTATACAAGTGACACGCCAAAAGTATGTAATAAATAATAAATAATAAATAAGACAAAGCACTCTATAAAATAATGAATAATAATGGTAAGTGAAAAATGAGGAGAAAAAAAAACTGTTAAAAAGTTGACAGGAGTGTTGTCCAGATGATGTGTATATTGCTGTGGAAACACACTTGATGTTAAAGTATAAACTTATGTTAAAAAAAATCTGTTGAACTATTCACCACTCTGAACTAAAGGTGTGTGTATCACCGTGAATACACAAAAATATTAGTAATGGTTGAAAGCTTAGAGGCTTTATGATTGTAGAAAAACAGCTTGAAAATCACAGGTGTGTATATCACCGTGTAGCAGAGAATACAGTTGAAAGATTCCACAGCCTTTATTATTCGAGGAGGGTGTGTGTATCACCGATGTAAGCAGGATACACAAACGTCTGCTTTTAAATTGAGGAGCCAAACGTTGTAAACGGTCACGCGTATTAATGGAAAGAAATCAGTTTCCCAAACCCTTAAAATGGCCGCTGCAACGTGATATTGCGTGATGCAGTGACGTGACAACATGCACGTAACTTGTAGACTGAAGAAAAGCTTCCCAATCACTTAAAATGGTCGCAGTGAAGTTGCAGTCAGTAGTATTCACAAAGAAGTTCACGTTGAGGAAGCAACAATGGAAGCACGCAGGTTGCAGGGCAGATGCGCAGCAGACGTCAGGCTGAGTAAGGATGAAGGCACGAGACAACAGCGCGAGGGAGATGGTTGATGGTAAATTAAAAGTCAGCACTTCTCCTCTTTGATACATGCAGACGAGATATATCTTTTGAGGATAAAACACAGCGCAGGAAAGCACAATATGAATAGGCACATAAAAATACCTTGGACATTGTTCCCTCATACAAGTTCATAAATAACTCAGCATGGTTGTCATCAGGAGAAGTAGCTCAGGTGCGTGGGTTCTTGATGTAGCCAAATAATCGTCACCAATATTTTGAAGTAACCAACTCGGTAGAGTATTATGGTTATTCATTGGCTACATCGGTAGCAGAGTAAGGAAGACCATCTCTGCCAAAAGGTCCATCAGGAATGCTCCAGCTTCACGCAGTTGCTAGGAGACTCCACATTAGAGCACAATAATCATACAAGTTTAAAGGTGAAGTACCAATTAATATAAATAGTGTAAGCATACAAAATACAACACGAGCGTAACCAGCAAAAGGATCAGGAGAATGCTTATCTTTCTAATAAAAATTCCCAAAAGTGAATTTGGTTACTGTGTCTGATGCAGAGTCTGATTTGCGCTTCAGCCCAGCAGTAGAACATTTGAGGACCTTTGCCTGGAGAACTATCAGGAATCGGCTAATTTTTTGACAATTGTTAAGGAATAGTGTGGACATGTTGCACTGTCAGACAGAAGTGTGACTTGCTTCTGGCCGTATGCGGCCTTTCACTGTACAGACATATTAAGGTGACAGAGAAGATTTTTATTCCTGCCTACATTTTAAAGTACAGTATTGTTGTGTGATCCTGAAAAAGGTGGTTGGATATAATCAATGCCCACAGCGAAAGTGTGTTGCCTGTTTTTTGAAAAGTGATCCCAGCCCACAAGGCTGCAACAAATAAAAATTAATATTGTTTTTTCGTTGTTGTTTGCCTAGTGTATGTGTAGAATGCTGAGTCACAGCGTAAATGTAATGTATGACGGGGCGTGACCTTGGGTGAGTGTATGAAAGAGTGAAGTGAGATGAGGGGCCTGTTTAACTTTTTGTAAAATATAACAGTTATTTTTTCATTGTAAAAAACAGAATCTTGTTGCAGTACATGGAAGGAAATGTTGAAATGTACTTGTAGAATTTTGTATAAGATGTGCTTACTAAGACCAATGAATATGACAAAAAATGTGAGAGATTAATAAACATGGTAAGTAAAAATATACTGTATGCATAGCACAAATGTATTTGGGGAACAGAACCAAAAGCAGCTGTAAGGTACATAATCAGAAATAAAGATCAAGTGGGAACATTCTATTATTTAGTGGTTCTTTTGTCCCCCCCTTCCCAAACCTAGAAATATTAGAGTAGGGCGTTACCTTTGTATATGTTGATTGCATTACAGAAATACCAGTATCATGAAAAGAAGAGAAAAATTCTGGATTATGCACAGGCAATCTGAAAGCAATGATTTTTCGTGCGCTACATTGTTATGGATCATGTTATAAAAGTACCAGCAAGTAATTGCGCAGGCGCAGACTGTTCCTGGTTCAACTGCATTATGGCAGAGAAGTGCTACCATCTGTGATGCAGATCAAATATTCCTTAACTTCTCCGTAAGGGTTGGTGCCTGCTAACTTTAGCCCTGTGATGAGGTAAGTAGACCGGTTGCCATGGAAGTTCTACCTAATTCTCACAGGGCTCCATGCCTTGATGCACGTGTGTCAATAGGTGCAATGACAGGTACGGGTCTAGGAGATGCTGAGGACAGAGCATGTAACTTCACTATCTCTTAACCAATGGGACAGACAACCTTTGACTTGGACACATTGGTTTGGCTCTTTTGGAAGAGGGGTGGAACAGGGGAAAGCAATTTACCAAACATTTCCAAATTACTAGTCAGACAAGGAAGGGGTGGGAAGAGTCTTGATGCAGGCTACTTGAGGAGAGAAGGTAATGCTGGTAACAAGTATTTCCTCTGTAAAGCAGCAAGGTGGGACAGTTGAACAAAAAAGTCCATTCTGGAGGGAGGTGTGCTGTTGGTACTCTTTTCCCTTTCTACCCGGCAAGAGAATATCTGATAGGACCGGTTGTGCATTTATTATTAAAGAGAGTAGTGAAGAGCAGAGTCAAGTGTACCGGTGTCCTTGATTACAATTATTCTCTAGACTGTTTACAGGATTACCCTTAAGTATTGGAAAAACTTGAATCTGTGTCGAATATGACATAATTTCATTGAGGTGCTTTCCCTTGTCTATGAAATACCTTAATATCCATGAGGTAACATTGTGTGTCATTAGACTAAACAAGTCATACATAGTAACCAATCCTAAGTGCCTGTGGCGGACTGTTAAACATCTCACTCATGTCACAGCTCACGTTTTGGGGTGAATGTGCAAATGTAGGGGGGATTTAATAACACTTTGCTCCACGTTTTTGTGTTGGAAAGTAGCTTAAAATAAAGCAAAGTGGGGTTATATGCTACTTTGTGCTAAGGGGCATCTTATTGGTGGTACATTGGTGTTCCCATGCCCAATCATTTTTTAACATACATACCTCTCTACTTACATTTTTAGATAAGCATTTGAGCCAGTAAATTATGCCTACATGAAGCATTCACAACAGTGGAGCAAGCTTTAAAAGTCTCCGCATTTATCTACATTGCATGTGTGCTGCAGTGTACATACACATACAGAATAGGGGATGAGCAGAACTCACAGAGTTTCACTCAGCAGAATTCTGCAGAGGCATTGTAGCATTTGATTTTTTTGCTTCCGCTAGCCAACTTAACGTTGAAGTTGGTGTTTTCTTTTTTTTCTGTGGGCAAGTCGAGTGTTTAACTGCCGAATCCGTAGAGGGTGCGGCACTGGCGCTTCAGGGCATAGACCACATCCATAGCGGTGACGGTCTTCCTCTTGGCGTGCTCGGTGTAGGTGACGGCGTCCCGGATTACGTTCTCCAGAAAAACCTTCAGCACCCCGCGGGTCTCCTCGTAGATGAGGCCGGAGATGTGCTTGACTCTGCCATGGCGCACCAGGTGGCGAATAGCCGGCTTCGTGATATCCTGGATGTTGTCCCGGAGCACCTTGCGGTGCCTCTTGGCGCCGCCTTTGCCAAGCCCCTTCCCTCCTTTGCCATGTCCAGACATGTTCTCCTCTCTGTGCTGTGAGCAGAAAATATTCTGCCAGTTGGCGGTTGGCAGAGTTTTCAGGAACTTCCCGCTCCAAGCGAAGAGCTGCATGGGCAAAACTCAGCAAACTTGCAGGCAGAGCAAAGTTTATCACCATTCCTAATATAGAGTGGGATAAGTATCAAACTAGGTCAACCTATAGTTTTTGTACTACAAGGCTACCTTTCCAATTCAAAACTTATGCTTGACAGAATGCACACACCATTGATCCATGGCGGAGAGCAAAACATTGCCATAATACCCATGACACTGTTTTTGTGTTTTCATTTTTCACTGTGTTGTGGCAAAAAAAAACTAATTTGACCTCTAGTCTGTAGGCAAGGAGCCATGTCAAGAACAGGCATATATTTACTTAGATTTTGCACCAGGCTTGCATCAAACTTTTGGTGCAGCCCTGATGAAATATCCTTAATGGCATTTACTAAGCCACGCATAGTTGATTTGTGTGGCTTTGCTCAGGTTAGTAAACACAAGGAAACCCAATGCAGTGCATAGCACTGCCTTGCTTTACTTTGCATTGGGCAGGCATACATGGTGGAACATGGGAATTCCCAAGCATCATCCAATCTATTTTTATTAATCCAAAGGAGTTCTGGCGAATTGTCAATCAATTGGATAAGGATGAAGTAGCAGCAAACAGTGCTAACATCAGTGAATATCATTGGTTCAACTGCTTTCCAAACCTCCAAAGTAGAGAGGGAATTGAGCACAATACCACAGAAACAACAAAGTGGCCCACTCAGAGTGCAGTTGCGTGCCCACAAACTGAAGATCCATGGCCATTGGGTCTTTGGACCATGCAGGAGAGTACTGAATAGGCAGAGAATGAAGTAGAAAAAATTATAAAGAAGGGTCAGACAGATGCACCTCTGGCCCCAACAGCCTTGCCCAGGCTCTTTTCAAAGCCAATGCACAGTTCTGGTTGGGCAAATTAGCCTCCATTTTTAACCATGCACTAGCAACCAAACAAATGTCTGGTTATTGGCGCTGGGCTATTATCCGATCAATTTGCAAGGGGGAGATCTCTCCAACCACGCTAACTACTGACGAATATCATCGATTTTGAAGCCAAGCACTTTGGGGGCTTATTACTCGAAGATCTTGTGCACTGGCAACCGAATAGAAATTCATGTCATTGAACCAAACTAGCTGCAGGAAAGAAATGGGCACACTATCATATCTAATGCAGTGGCGTAGCTGGGGGGAGCGGTGGGGGCGGACCGCCCCAGGCGGCACATTTAGAGGACGGCCGCGCGGCACTGGAGGCCCGTTGCGACGGCCTTTATCATTTATTTGGGGACACACTGACACGACTGTCAAACATTACAGTAGTGTCAGTGTCCCCAAATAAATTATAAAGGCCGCAGCAATGGGCCACCAGTACCGCGCGGCGCGCACGCGTCCCCATATTTTTTACGTGCAAGCGCACGGTCGCAACTGCTGCCTGCAGCGCATGCACCACGTGGTGGTGCGCGCGCCGCGACCGAGCTTAGAGAGGAAAGTCTAATGAGCCCTCTCAGCTCAGGGTCCGGGATCCAGCCAACGAGCCCGCCGCGATGTACCATACTGCCCATGTTGGAAAAATGTAAAGTCCAAGAAGAGGATACTGCCTGATCATGCCACGCGACACAAACCGGCATCTCTCAGCCTGTTGTGAGTTTTTCTGCTACCCGTTACCTGTGTTGTACGTTGACTCCTGTGATGTGGTGTGGAGGGACGACTTGCACTTTCATCACCTAACCTTATGTTGATTGAATGGCGGACGTGGAACTGACATGGTTGACGATGGGTGAGGGGAGATTACGTGGTACTCTACTTTTGCTTTTCCCTTATTCAGTCCATCTGTGAACAAACAATGCCTGTGCTTTCTCAAACATATGTGTAGATGTTCCTATTCTACTGACCATACCAAAATGTATGATAATGTCCATGGCAAAAGGATTTAAGTTTACTAAAATACAATTAAAAAAAATAGGAACGGGGTTCTAAAACACAAAAAAGGAACTTGTCTGTTTTATCACTGAATGTAACACACTATCATAAGAAAGAAATTTGCTAAATATTTTCATTTGTGTAAGGCTGGAGACTTAAAGTAATAGATTGTCGTTCAGTAACATTACTAGTAACATTACTTGTCATGTAACAGGATACATTGGTCATGTAAACCTTATTTTTAACCCAAAAACCAGGTGTAACATGCGTTATTAAAAACAAGCACTGGCAAAACCATTAGGTCTGTAGCTGGCTAACCCCTACCATAGATTCCCTCGCTGCTGGAGTACAGGAGGCTGAGTGAGGTATGAGCTAAACGGTTTTCAGAGGGGAGGAAAGAATCTTTAGTGAGTGGCAGACAGTTCACAGACAAGTCCTATAAAACAAGCATTTGCAATGCAATAGGTCTCGCATTTACGCGAGTTTGAGCTATTGACATTGCATATAACAAAGCCTTTTATTTGTGTTTTAGTTTTTAAAACAGAAATAAAAGGCATTGTCATTTACAATGCCAATAGCTTAAACTCGCGTAAATGCGAGACCTATTGCAATGCAAATGCTTGTTTATATAATTTAGCAGAAACTGAAGCCATTTTGTGTTGAGTCTGAAGCAGAACTAGTTTGGGCTCTGGAGCAGAAGAGAAGGGTTGCCTAAATGCGTATTCACAATAGGCAACAGATTAGATATAAATACCAATCAATAGCAGTATATTAATGTGCATTTGCACTTGTGATGTGTACATACGTAAGTGGATAAGTAAAGAAAAAGGGTATTTAGGTATATATCTATGGGCATCTATGTTAGTGGAACAATATATAGATTTATGCTATGACAGTGAAAATTAATGTGGCTAAATTAAATATGCTACTGGGGAGAATGTATACTAATACATGTATGCTCTCCCCCCACTCCCATTTTATACCACAGAACAAATTTCAGATTTTATGTTATTGCCATAGAGCAACCCATCTAATGTGGAAAAAACACTCTTCTTCCTCAGAGATTATTTGCTACTATGTCTTTAGAGTATACTACCTCTGCTGAGGCCCACAAGGCCTATTCCGTGTGCCTGCATCTCACTGTACGGATTTATTAGGGGTGGGCGGAATTTGCGTAATCGCGTTACGCAAATCTCCGCGAAACGGTAAAAAATCTCCGCGAACACGCAGAAATTCCGCGAACATACGGAATTGCTTGTTCGCGATGCTTTTTTCCTGTTCACAATCGCTGTTTGCGTGCTCGGGGAGAAATATCTTGCAAACACGCATTTTGAGAACGCGAACAAGCAAAAATTTTGCGAAGTGGCGGAAAGCGGAATTTTGGGCAATTTTGCGTTCTCCGCGGAACGCGAAATTACCCAAATTCCGCAAATTCCGCGAACAGAACGGAATTTGCCGCCCAGGCCTAGATTTAATCCACTATCTCCTCTTAAATTTTTATTATATATAAATGTATTTGTTCATAACTACTAAACAGTAACCCTGGGCGTTATACTACGCTTTGCCCACGTAGTGTACGTAGCGCTGCCTGCTTCGTTGTTTTTGAAGTAGGCGAAGCAGGCAGCGCTACGCACACGCCAGGGCAAAGCGTAGCTGCCTGCCACCCACCACCCGCCTCCCACCCGCCCTTCTTTTAAAATAATATCATGCATGATAAAATAATTAAATGTAAAGACTTACCTGCAGCGCAGCGTCTCCGGGGCTCCCTCTTCCTCATTTCCAACTTCTTGTGACAAATGCGCATGCGCGAACGCCCGCGCATGCGCATTTCTCGCAAGAAACCCCGGGTGAAACCCCGAAACCGGTCCTAGGATGCTTGTTTCCAGTCCAGGGAGGACCTGGCTTGGCAGTTCGGGCTGGACTGTTCCCATGAGGCACAGGGTCAAGACTGATTTGCATATGACTGGGTTCAAACTGGAATGGCATGGTGAGCAAAAAAACGATGGATTTAGACCCATATCTCTGTACTGGGGTGAATGTATGACATTGTTCTGCATTCTGTCCATCAACTGTTGTTTTTGCATTTGTCACCCCGAGTGGGATGGGTATGCTCAGACGTGAGTCCCGTGCTCTCCATGCTACTGGAATCAAGCTATCCTGGCTGAAGAGGGGTTAAACCCCACAAACCGGTCCTAGGATGCTTGTTTCCAGTCCAGGGAGAACCTGGCTTGGCAGTTCGGGCTGGACTGTTCCCATGAGGCACAGGGTCAAGACTGATTTGCATATGGCTGGGTTCAAACTGGAATGGCATGGTATGCAAAAAAACGATGGATTTTGGCCAAGATCTCTGTACTGGGGTGAATGTATGACATTGTTCTGCATTCTGTCCATCAACTGTTGTTTTTGCATCAAGAAATCGATTGCCTGCAAAAGGGGCGCTCTTGAAATTCTACTCTAAACTTCGCAATGCCCATGCGGATATTCTACCCCACCTACTTTGGCCTGAAATGGCTAATTCAGGGAAGGAAATGTTCACAAGTCTCTACCTACACACTTCACTAGTTGATTTACAAGCAAAGGGGCTATGAAACACCCCTGTTACCTTTACCATCTTTAAAAACTTATTTCCAAGAACATCCATGCATTGCCTCTGTTGTAAGACAAACAGGAATTGTCAAAATGCACCCATCCATGCATGGACTGTCATCAACAGCTATCAGGTCCTTGCCAGACAAGTTTACCTGGGCCTTTTTTCGCAAAAACCCTTATGCACAAGCTCTTTCTATATCTCATGGGAGAACATCCAACCTTCGATCTAATGTCAAAATGGTGTAAAGTCAATACCTTGCATCACTGTAGACTCTGCAGCTATTTCAAGGAGACTAAGGAACATATTGTGTGCACCTACCATATTGGAAACAGTGAGAAGTGCATGGCTAAAACAAAGGCGGGGTCTTTTGAAGAACCATTTACATGCCTCCATTGCACATGTCCTGCAGTCAGAAACACATGATTCATCCTACCATTAGCAGATTTAGGGAGAGACCCTTTAATAAATCTAATATGGGTGCCACTACAGGACTAGGGTGCAGTAAGGAGTTCCCACCTCAAGCACTTAAATGCATGAACTTTAACACTTGTTCCCTGGTTAAGCATGAGATAAACGTTTGAAACACTATCAATAATAGTGAGCCTGACCTTTTATTCCTTACTGAAACTTGGCTAAATGAGGCATAAGGGCAGGATATGGATTTTGGAATCCCTGTGTGATATATTATCATGTGCAAAAGGAAGGGGAAGATTTGTGGAGGGGTTGCATTGATATTCAAGAAAGGCCTGCATTGTAAATCTTTGGAAAGAATGCTGTCAACCTCTTGAGAAATGCTTGTTTTTCACATTGTGTTGAACTCCCATGCTCCCTCTATGGGAGGGGCACTACTCTATAGAGCTCGCAGTGCAAAGGCTACCTTCAGCGCTAAGTTACTTGAGGAACAATCCCCATATGCTGTAAAATATGAATTTTCCTGCTGGTGGAAGAGTTCAACTATCAATTTGAAGCTGCTAATTACTCCAGTATTTATAAATTAGAGAAGTCTGATAGTGTCCTGTTTCTGGTTGGGCCGAGATCCACCTAGGATGGTGAGCTTGACAGAAAACAGCGGGAGTGCTTGTTGTTATAGGCTGTAAATAATGCTGCTGGTTTTGAAGATGTGCAGGCCGGCAAGGAGAAGCAAATAGTTTCCATCAGGATGAGGCTGATGCGATCATCCTACTTCAGGCCCTGAATGAGAGATGTGCTGTAGAATGTAGGATGCACCTAAGGGGTTCCAGTCTGGAATTTGGGATGCCATAGAGTAAGTGTAAGAAGTTAGGGTATTAGTTGAGATGGGTGGAAGCCCCACTCAAATATTAAACACAAACCTTGCTAGGGTTAACCACAAAAGTCACTTAATAAACCTGTGTTTAACCCTTTGGTAACTTGTCACAAAACAGTCAGGCTTAACGTAGAGGCAATAAGTAAACTTTTTCTGCAGCACTCAAACATTAATAACATGAAAACATCAATGAATCCCCAAACAACTTTAGAAACAAAAGTAAATTTTAATAAAGAACATAAAATCAAAACAACAAAAACCCAGTCAGTAGAACCAGAGATATGAGTTTTTAAAGATTTAGATAAAAAAAGTCCCAAAAAGCACAAAGCGCTATGTATGGTCATCTGGTCGCACTGGACTTGGGTAAAGTCTAGCCCTTGGCGGTGAACTCCGCTCTGCTCGAGGAGTTTGCAGAGTTTTCCGCACTCCGCGTTACAGAGTTTTCTACTTCGCTCGCGTTCATCAACATCAAGTTGGCGACCGCGAGCGAGGTAAATCAACCTACCGGTGAGATTTTTCCATATTTGCGATCAACAACATCAAGTTGGCGAGCGCGGAAAATCAACCTCCCGGCGAGATTCCTCAACCCGGGGGGGGTCAGGTTTCTCATTGCGGATGGCCGCGTATGCTCGTGACTGCTCTCGTTGAGAAACAGCACATTCGCGTTGAGAAAGCTGCCGCTCGAGTAAAAAATCTACTCGAGCGGCAGGAAAGGGAAGCAGGGACCGCTTGCGCCGTGCATGGTGCCTTTCACGATGATTGGACAGTGTGGACAAGCATCGACACTGTGCAATCACCACAAATGGCATTTTTCTATTGTACTCTGCCACTTGCGGAGCTCCGCGTAGTGCAACTCTGTGAACTCCGCCCAGGGGTAGTAAAGTCACAAGTATAGTTTAGGCTGATCACTATAGAGCACAGGTTGGATATAGGGACCAATTTTTCCTGCTGCAGGGTTAGCTTCTAAAGTCCATTCAAGGAGCTTCCTTTTGCTTTGGTGTTAGCCAGGAGGCGAAGAGTTGTAGGCGTGAGGAGCAGGCCCGGTAATGTGGATGGCCGGTATTGTGGTGTATTGAGCTGGTCATCGCTTTGAGCTTCATGGTGGCAATTGACGTGGGCTGTAGCTGTAAGCAAGAAGAGCAGGTTTGGATGGTAAACATAATGGCGCTTCAACTGAAACATTTTCGATTTTTATAGCACTGGATTATAAGATCTCTAGTTGGAAGGGAAACTCTGAAGGGCGCCTACAATTTTGGAGCCAAAAGCGTGTTTCTAATGATATCCAATTGCTTTTCAAAGGTGTGCTCTTCATGTGTAAATTAGGACACGAAATTGATGCATTGAGCGGGTTAAACTCTATAACGAAGTTTGCATTACCTTGCCCCTTACTTCCTCTAACAAAAGCATTTAAAATCGTCCAATATGATTAGAATGGATTTAGCTGCATGATTCCTGTTTGTAGAGGTCTGGTTTGCACTCTTCTGTCATTACTTCTGCCGTTGATATTCAGTCATAAGTGTACCTGCTGTGCAATAAATTCCCCTCACAACCGGGGTTCCCGCTCCCGCCTGTAATTGTGTAGTTGTTGAAAAAAGATACAAATAAGAGCGGCCCATTCTCTTGAGCTGATTTTATATCTCCCACCTCCCCCCACTCCACTCTCATCACTTGTATCTAGCACATCCAGGAGTTATTCACGCACAGGGGCAATCAATAATACCAGGTTTTTTGCTACTGCTGAAAGATTAATACACCCGCCTCATGAGCTCTGACAGATCATATTTAGTTGCGCGTAGATGACTCTGGGAAAACTATGTCTCTGTAAAATGAAATAATGACACGTTGTGGCCTGCTATCGGAGCTAATAGCTGTCCTTTTGAAGCGGGTTATGAGACAGGCACAGGGCCCTGTCTGCCTGCTTCGAAAATGCAGATAAGCTGGCTCGCGCGTTACATGATTCGCAGGTATTTACATCGCCGTGTGGGAAGTCGCGAGCTGTTAATTTCGTCTGTTTGCGCATTAAGGTGGCAGTTGTAGGAACTCACTGACAGATGTGTCTGGTTAAAGTGGAAATAGCTTTCAACATGTCTGATGGCCCCATTATTATCTGTATTAATGACTATTATTCTTGCAGCACAGCATATAACGAGACTTGTAGAGTAACCGCGACTGACAGGGAGATGTATTTCCCGCCAGGAGTTGTGAAACAGGCGAGAAGTGAGTGACAGTGTTCGTCATTAATGGAACGCATTAGGACATTAGAATGAGCGCCGTCACCGGGATGCACTGGTTTCCGGCACGTGCTGCAATACAAGGCGCTATTATTTAGAATTGATGGGCAAATGAAGGGAGGCATTGCTTCTGTCAGCATCTGGATTGTGGAAAATATATGGAAAAAATCATGCACATGTGGAACAGATGCGTATTAAATTTGAATATATGCTTAATTGCACAGCCCCCCACCCTAAAAAAACCGAAGACTATGTAGCAGGTATTTGTGGGAGAAGAAAGGTGTTTATCAACATGTTATTTTCTACAACGAAGTTAGTTAATTACAAGGAAAGGGTTACGATTTAAAGCACATTGGAAAGAATGCAGAAAGGTCTCTTGTGAAGCGCGACTACTCACAGTTAGGGTCTCAAGGCGCTAGGCTTTGATCAGGTAAATGAGGGAAACAGACATGCAAATGGTCTATGTTACGCCGAGTGAAGAAATAAAAAACAATCTGCCTGCTCTAGAAGCTCTTCTGGAGTATTTTCAAAAAATCATGGGGGGAGGGAAAAGCTAGCAATCCTTCCATTCAGCTTCCCTAGAGATACCAAAAGAATCAAAGAGAGTGGAAGAGCACAATATCAAATCGAAGATCCCCAAAGGAGATTCTTGTAGGATCCTCAAGAGCTACATTTTCGGCTGATGTATGATAGTGACATCATTGGATCTTGCCAGGTGGAGATGTCTCTAATGCCAGAGACATTTTTGGGTTCCTTGATATAAAACGATGTGCATAAATTTGCCTCCTACCTCCAAAATCTTATGACTTGATTTACAAAATGTAGGGGATATTGGCAAGATTAAAAAATGCAGAACCAAAGGAAATGATGGACGGAGTGTTGATCATTCCAAGCACTCACCCCCAGTCAACTGATCTGGGTTTAATTCACCACCGTTCTTTAGCCCACTCTGCCACCCCAGTTCAGACATGGCCATATGCAAATCAGTCTGACCCTGTGCCTCATGGGAACAGTCCAGCCCGAACTGCCAAGCCATGTCTTCCCTGGACCGGAAACAAGCTTCCTAGGACCAGTTTCTGGCATTTCAGCCGTCTTCAGCCAGGCTTGCTTGAATCCAGTGGCAAAGTGAGCAAGGGACTCACGTCTGAGCATACCCTGCCAACTTATGGCGAACAAAGCAAAACCAAAGGAAATGATGGATGGAGTGTTGAACATTGCAAGCACTCACCCCCAGTCAACTGATTAAAAAATGTACAGGATGGGGGCGCGGTTTTGGCGACAATGAAGATGGCCGCCTGAAACGTGATCTCCACCGCACCGGGACTGACTCGCGCTTGCCGGTGCCTGTTTCTGCACCTTTACGAACTGTTTGTCACCAGTTTCTTGTGCCGGAGTACAGCGCGCATCTGGTGAGCGCTGTTGTTTCAATTTATGAGGCCAAAATGACTTCTTTGTAACTTCTTCGTCGCGTTTGTAACCTCCTCAGAGCTCCCGCCATTTTGTGTGCTACGCGACGCTCGCGCTCGTCAAGGTCTCTTTATCCCTAACTTTGCTCACATGAAGTCTTTTCAAGACCCGGAGGCCGTTCTTATCGCCATAATGTGCACTTGCTTGTTCTAACTGGAGCTTTATTATTTTCTCTGCTATTTATGGACAATAAGTTACAGTAAGGCTCCCACTGTTGTTACGTGAAACTCCATGTTTCCTATTTCAGTTTTCTACTATGCATTTGGAGTGAATATGCCTTCTGGATTGTATATTGCACCAATTTTGAGAAGTTATTTTTGGTGAATGTTTTGGCTTTATCATGCAATCGATTGCTCTATAGTGGATGTCCGTTACTGTTTGTGAATGGGACATTTCTTACACCACCAGCCTCCTTCACCATAATGATCCTTCGCTCTCTGCCATCGCAGTGAATGTTTTGGCTGTCTTTAGTGTTACGCTTCAGTGCATCTGTCCCGCACCTGCTTGCTCTTTAGTGGATACTCGTTGCTGTCTGTGAGTGGATTTTGTTATAGCCTTTGCTTCCTCATCATAAAGATCCCTCACTCATTCTGCTACTGCAAGAAATCCGATTTCTATGGGCAAACTAGGCAATCCAAAGTTTGTTATTGTTCCTTCGAAGAGCATTTCTGTGGCAACATCTTCATTATCCTCAACATCAGGTTCTCCCTCTACCAGAAACCAAATGGCGGGAGTTGCCCTAAATCGCTCTTCTTCTTCAACGCAACCAATCTAGAATAAGTCTTCTCCTCCAACTACATCAACTAAACGTCTGAAACATGACTCTTCGCCTCCAGACAAACAGCCATCTCCTATCTCCATGGATTTTCTTTTAGAGGAGAGTCGCGCTTTGCGCCCGTTTGTAGAGGAAACCAATAATAAAATGCACTTTCTTGAGGAGAAATGGTCAACCATGGATAACAGAGTGACATCTGTGGAGCAGCAGGTTTCAGAGCGACAAGTTAATTCTCAGCGCATCTCCTCCTTGGAAAAGTCCGTTCTTTCTCTTCATCAACATACTGAGGACTTAGAAAATAGAAATAGGAGGAATAATCTACGCATTTACGGCTTGCCGGAGTCTCTGGAAGGAGATGACCCTGTGTTGTTCTTTTCCTCCTTTCTCCCGAAACTTCTGGATATGCCGGCTACCACTTCTCTCAGTATCCAAAGGGCTCACAGACTTGGTCCTCGTTCATCTACATCAACCAAACCACGGGGAGTCATCATTCTTTTCTTGAAATTCACGGATTTTCTCTCAGTCCTCTCTGCAGCTAGAGCTAAACGTCATGTTTCCTGGTTGGGTCAGAGAGTGTTTCTCTCTCAAGATGTTTCTAATGCAACTGCATCAAGACAAAAAGAATTCCTGACTCTACGTGCTCCTCTGCGAACTCTTGGTGCCAGATACGGTTTATTTCATCCATGTATCTTCAAAGTTACTAACCAAAATCAAACATGGATTTTCAAGACCCTGCTGAGCTTAAAAACTTTATTCATATTCATTCTAATAGTGGCATGGAAACTTCCACTTCTTCTTGTGGTTGACTGTTTAACTTTTTCTTTGCTTACAGGTTTTCTAATTATGTTTTTGCTCTTATGTCTATCTGTTAGATTGTAGGTTTGCTTTTTTAATAGTCCTCAAATGGTTACAGTATAGCTCCTTCCAATGTTTATTACGTATACCTCTTTTTTATGTTTTGTTCTTCCTAGACATCTCACTGCTCTAGTACCCTTATTTCTTCAATTTGTTTGTCGTTCTGTTGTATTCACCCTTATGTATCTCCCAATGCACTTCCCTTATGTTAACTCTCTCTTTATTTATTTATTCAGATGGATTGGTTTCTTCCCCTTCAACCCATTTGGCTCAACTCCTACGTCTTCCGTCCTGGTGCGGTCTGGACTCCCGTTTTCGGAAGGCTTGTCTTGTTGAGTGTCACCATAACCCCACTGTCCTATTTTATGTCCCCCTCAGGTATGTTACTCTCAGTCATCCTTTTTGGATATGTACTGTCTCTTCTTGTATTTTTTCCCTTTTTTCCTTTCCCTCTTACTTGCTGATCAAGTTTATTTTTCCTTTGTTTGCACCTCTTCCCCATTTTTCTATAGGTACAATCTTAATTTTCTTTTCTGTGTTTCTCTCCAGTTTTTTCTCTGACTCTACCCTCTTCTTTTGCTTTTTCTTTCTCTCATTTATTATTTTCTTCTCTTTATTTATTGTTATAGCTTCTACTTCTATCAGATTTTTGATGTCTTTAAATTCAAAGTAATCTCCTGGAATGTCAAAGGTTTTATTAACCCTATTAAATGGCAGAGAGTCCTTTCCCACCTAGCATCTTATAACCCTGACATAGTTCTTCTACAAGAGACTCATCTTACTGAGGCTGAGTCTCTTAAGTTAAAAAGGATCTGGGTGGGTACGGTCTTATTTTCACCTTCTGTCAATAAAAAGAATGGTGTTGCCATCTTATGTCATAAGAAATTAAAATGTAAAGTTTTGTTACAAGAAAATGACAATCAAGGTAGATGGATACTTACTAAACTATTAATTGATTCTGTACCCTTAACTGTTTTTAATGTTTATGGCCCTACAAAACTTGATTGTTCTTTCTGGCCTTCAATTATGAACAAATGTATTCAATATAGAGATGACCTTTTTATTCTCGGTGGTGATTGTAACCAGATTGTGGATCCATTTCTTGATCGTAAGTTAACTGTTCTCTTTACTCCTTTCAGGACTCACAAACAGTTTCTGGACACTATCTCTCAATCTCATCTCATTGATTCCTGGAGACTCTCTCACCCTGATACTCTAGACTATTCCTTTTTCTCTCCTCCTCATGTATCTTTCTCTCATCCTGATTACGTTTTCCTCTCTCAATCTTTATCTTAAAACTTGCTATCTTCTTCTATTGAACCCATTGTCATCTCGGACCACGCCCCTATTGTAACGGACCTTGATTTACTCCCCCCACACCCTAAGTCTTCCCACTGGCGCTTTAACAATTCTCTTCTTACAGATCCTCACTTCTCCTCTTCTTTTCGTTCCTTTGCAAACGATTTCTTTTTGTTCAATAGTGACCCTAGTACTCCATCCCATCTTCTCTGGGACTCCTTCAAAGCTACTGCAAGAGGGTTCGTTATCGATTTTGTTTCTAAGAAGAAGAAAAAGTTTCTCCAGAAACAGAAAACCATACTGGCTCATATTAAATCTTTGGAACACGAATTCTATACCACTGCGACTAATTCCACCTCATCGGATCTCATCCGAGCTAAATTGGAATTCAATAAATCCTCTACTGATAATGCTTCTTCAATACTTCTTCGTAGTAGTGCTCATTATTATGGTGGTCGCAATAAAGCAGGGAAGCTTTTAGCTAACTACCTCAAATCACGCAAGAAGCGTACCTTTATAGACTCTATTTATTCTTCTGATAACTCTCTATTACACAAAGATCAGGAAATACTTAACTAATTTCAACTGTTTTATCAAACTCTCTATATGCCCGAATCTCCTCCCACTTCTCTTATTCAAGCTTATCTTGAGAAACTTCCTAGCCCCTCTACTTCTCATCTTAACTTTCCTGGTCTTGAAATTGACCTTTAATTACATGAGCTCTCCACCGCTTTGAATACTCTCACTAAAGGAAAGTCACCAGGTCCAGATGGTTTTTCAGTTGAATTTTATTTTCACTTTTCTGATCTCTTACTCCCCAAGCTCCAGAAATATCTATTTCCCATTTACTTTCTGAATTCAATTCCTTTTCACAGGTCTCTGGTTATAACATTAATTCAGATAAGACTGAAATTCTTCCTCTCACCAAATTTTGCCTCCCCCATTTCTTCTCATCTACCGGGTTTGTTTGGAACAGTTCGAAGATTAAATATTTAGGTATTTGGTTCTCTAATTCCATCCCCTCTTCAATCCAGCTGAATATGTCTGCGGCTTTGTCTCAAATTGAAAAATCCTTTTCCGCTTGGAATCCTCATTTCCTTTCTTGGTGGGGACGGTTGGACTCGATCAAGATGATGATAGCCCCTATCCCAATATACATCTTCTCCATGTTACCTGTTCATGTCCCCACAGTTTACTTTAAACATATTGATTCATGTCTATCAAAATTTCTTTGGAAAAACAAGAAATCTAGAATTTCTTTAGCATCTCTTCGAAAACCCAAATCTAATGGCGGAGTCAATTTCCCAGATTTTCATCTCTACCATAAATCCTTCTCATTACGTCAGGCTTCAAGATGGCTCACATCAGAATCTTCACCCTTTACTCCTCTCTGGCTCCTCATTGAACAAACTCTGCTATTACCCTTCTCCTTCAATGAAATTATACGCTTCTCTGCCAAAGCTCCTTACACTTCTTTTCCCTTATTTAAATATACCTCTTCTCTTTTAAAACCCCTGGTCTACCCTATTTCTATTACCCGTGAGTCTTTTTTGAATACCCCTATTTGGTATAACTCGCCCATTCTTCTAAACAATAGGCCCATCTTTTGGAACACTTGGAGAATAAAGGGAGTCATATGGGATAACCAACTCTTTGATGGTACGTCACCCTGCTCCTTTCCCAAATTTCAATTTTCCTTTCATTGCCCTCGCTCCTTTTTGCTGAAATTTGTCACTCTTATGGCAGTTATTTTTGATCTTTGTTATTCTCTCCCTCCCTCATCTTCTTCTATTCCACAGTGACCTCTTCTCAAAATCCTTTTTACCCTTCCTAAAGCCTCCCTCATTTATAAATTCTTTTAATCTCCTAATCCAGATCGTGTTAAAACCAAATTAGAACTCTCTTGGGAGGCAGATTTGGGGTGTGTTTGGTCTGTTGCTCTATGGGATAAGCTTTGATCCAGATCCTTGAAAGTTTCTCGTTCTGCCTCTCTTACTCAATCTTTTTTCTACCTGTACCACAGACTTTATCTTTCTCTGCTTTCTCTATCACGTTTTTCTCCTTCTTCTGACTGTAACGGCTGGACATGTAACTCTACTAATGCTGATCTTCTTCATCTCTTTTTTCTCTGTCCTATAGTTTCCCAATTCTGGGAAAATATTTGGTTATATCTTTCTCGCATTTTTGCACTCTCAGTTCCTTATTTTATACCTCTTCTTTTTCTCAGCAGCCTTTCTGATTCTTTAGACCTTCTTTTACATTCTCATGGTCTTTTTGACCTCATGCTTGCTCTTGCATTTTAGCACATTTCTTCTAATTGGAAATCTCTTATAAAGGTCTCCATACGTTGTTGGTGGAATTCTCTATGTCATTTTCACAGACTTGATGTTGCCTTTGCCTCTTCCTGCAATCCAATCCGTAACAGGGACCTCTTCTGGTTACCTCTTACTTCATAGTTGGATCGGCTCGCTCTGAAGAAGCTTCCGAATATCACTTCGGAAAACTTTAAACCTCCTTGAAGGATATTGTCTCTCTTCTTCTCTTTTCCTTTAAAGGGTTTTTCTGTTTCTACAATTTGTCATTCTTTTATACTGAACATTATGTATTGTTTTATCTACAGCATTTGTTTATATGCCATATTTTGTGCTTCTAGATTGCAAAGTTAATCTCTCCCCTCCTTCCCCATATTCCTTCGTCTGTTTCCCCTTCCTTCTTTCCCTTTACCCCTCTCCTATAAAAATTCACAAAATGCTTTTGTATTTTTATATCTGATATTAGCCTTGTTATCGTTCTAGTTTTCCTTTTTCTTTTACTATATTTCCTGTTTCTGCTGATATCTTTATGTATTAACAATTTTGTTCAAATAAAGCTTTTCAAACTGGAAAAAAAAATGTACAGGATGTATGTTGGGAAAGAATTAGGTCTCCCACACATCTTAATAAAGTAACATCTAGTCAACATGTTTAGGCCTACTTGCGCCCTCTTCGGTCGATAACTTTGGCCAGTCCAAATTCTTGATTTCAGGATCCCTTCCTAGAACCAGTCAGGATACTTTCCCCTGATTATGGCAGTTCTCTCTCAATGGACAGTTTTAACATGCTCCATAGGTGTAGAAGGGAGGAGGACTAGCGATGCTCCGCAATGCAAAAGATTCCGTTATAATAGGTGTCCCTCCCAGCCTGCATCTTCCAGAGTAACCAGATATCATTTGAGATGTCATCAGTGATGTCATCAGTGATGTCACTGACCATGTCATGAATGATGTAATATGTGATGTCATCAGCAGTGCATTGTGGGGGCGTGAGTTATAGTTAGCTGAACTAACTATAACACCGGAATTTCTATGGTTTTGTACGAATGAAATGTTCAGCTAACTATAACGTGCCTGTATATATATATATATACATATATGCATATTTATGCATATATATGAAATATAATATTACCTACTGGCGGTCGCCAGTAGGTAGTTATAGTTAAGACCAATTTTCTATAGGAAATCCGCAACATTCTATCCCCAATAACTTTTGCGCCAGTTGACGAATCTTCGTGAAATTTTCAAAACTTGTGGCCAGCTCCGGTCCGCTCCAATCCTGAAAGTCTCGGGGGGATTTGTCAAGCGGGGGCCGAGAAAAAAGGTTTTCCCCATGCAATTTTCCAAAGGAACCTTTAGTCGCAGCTTTAGCCCGAACTGCTGAACGGAATTACACCAAATTTGGCAAAAAGGTAGCCCTTGGTTCAGAGTCGTGCCTTTCGCTTAAATGGTGTCAATCCGTTCAGCAGTTCCTGAGAAAATCAAAAGTAAAATCACATATATATCTGGGCGGAGCCTAACCACACATCTCATCGTGAGATCTGATTGGCTGTCAGCACTTCATCCAAGAAGTGTTGGCAGCCATCTTGGGACCAATATACATGATAGCACCTCATTAAAAAGCATTGCAGTTAATATAAGGTTTTAAGACTTTAGTTACATTATAAATCATTTGTTGATGGTACCATACTCATTTTAGGAATTGTGGTGTGTTCTAAGGTGATTTTACCATGTGAAAAAGCCTTTTGCTGGGATATCATGAATAATGTTTGAGAGAAAACTATTTTCTCATGCTTTTCCCACAGAGGTTTGGAAGGTGATATATAAGCTAAACTGAGAGCATATTTTCTGTAAATTCACATTATCTTTCTCAGTCATGTGAGAATGAAGTCTGACATTCTCAGTAAAACATGCACATCCAACAAGGGCAGAGACTGTCAGTTGACTCCTTTGTGTTCTACTGCAGCTTCCCAGATTGTTCTAAAGAACAACCAGAGCGCTAACAGTCCTACTTATGACAAACTCATTGCACACCTGAAGCCATCTTGATTGGAATAAATTGGAAACTCTTAAAATATTTAATTTAAAAAGGAACAACATGAGAGGGTTCATTTTGCCATAGAAAGTATGATTAGTGCTGCAGAAAGAAAAATTAGGTCACATTTTGAGTGACTTCTCAAATCCTCTTCTATTTCATTCAAAAATTCTGACATGCAGACAGAAACATGCACTTTCAATACCAGCAGCAGACTTCCCTGGTGAGCAGTAGCTTTGCTACAGTGATCTAATGAGCAACTAAAGTGCTAACATTCTGAATTTATTGCAAATGTGTGACACATCTGAATGCCTTCTTGATGGAATCAAAATAAAAAACGGAAAGTATTTCCTACTGAGGAGACTGTAGGAAATGAGGAAATTAGGAAACTTCATAACAAATAAGTCTCCCAAGATGGCCACCAGAGACAAAAGAGCCCAAATGTAGCACAAATTTCACCCAGATGTAGCCCAAGTATAGCCCAATGACATAATGTCCCAGAGTTTTCTTAAGAACAACTAGATCGCTTACTGTCTTACTTATGACAAAAGTATGGCACACCTGAAGCCATCTTGATTAGAATAAACTAATAACACTTAAAACATTTAATTTAATAAGGAACACAATGAGGGGGTTCATTTTGCCATAGAAATTATGATTAGAGCTGAAGAAAGAAAAATGAGGGCACATTTTGAGTGACTTCTCAAATCCTCTTCTATTTCTTACAAAAATTATGACATGCAGACTGAAACATGCACTTTTAATACCAGCAGCAGACTTCCGTGGTGAGCAGAAGATTTACTACAGTGATCTAATGAGCAACTAGAGTGCTAACATTCAGAATTTATGGCAAATGTGTGACATATCTGAATACCTTCTTGATGGAATTAAAGTAAAAAACTGAAAGCATTTCCTACTGAGGAGACTGCAGTAAATGAGGAAATTAGGAAACTTCATAACAAATAAATCTCCCAAGATGACCACCAGAGACAAAAGAGCCCAAATGCAGCACAAATATCACCCAGACGTAGCCCCCATGTAGCCCAATGACAGAAGTGTGCAAAACACAAGGGTGCCGATTACGATCCTGTAAAAAAATTCCCCGTACGACTCGTATCCGGTCTTTTTACCGTACGAATCGTACAAGTGCCGTACAAACTGCCAAGTACGATTCGCATTGGGAAAAAGTCCATACGAATCGCATTGGGAATAATTCCCCACATGTCCTCGGGTCTGAAAATGTGTCCGACACATCCTCGGACGATTTACCGTACAAGTGTGAAAAGTGAAGTCCGACCGCGATAGTACGATCCATCCCGTGCGTCCGATGTTACAACCGGATGGAAAAAACACGTCCGCACCGAACTCCCATAGCAACCATGGAGACATGTGCCCGCATACACGCCCAACACTCCCCCCAGCCCTCCTATGTACGAGTCGAATCCCCACCCGTGTATGTACACCCGTGTATGTACGAGACGTACCCCCACCCGTGAATGTACACCCGTGTATGTACACCCGTGTATGTACACCCGTGTATGTACGAGACGTACCCCCACCCGTGTATGTACACCCCCGTACGTACGGCCCGTACCCCCACCCGCGTATGTATGGAGCATACCCCCAACCGTATATGTACGGCCCGTTCCCACACCCGCGTATGTATGGAGCGTACCCCCACCCCAACAGTGTATGTACGGACCGTACCCCCACCCCAACCGTGTATGTACGGCCTGTACCCTCACCCGCATATGTATGGAGCGTACCCCCACCCCAACCGTGTATGTACGACCTGTACCCTCACCCGCGTACGTATGGAGCGTACCCCCACCCCAACAGTGTATGTATGACCCGTACCCTCACCCGCGTACGTATGGAGCGTACCCCCACCCCAACCGTGTATGTACGACCCGTACCCTCACCCGCATACGTATGGAGCATACCCCCACCACAACCGTGTATGTACAGCCCGTACCCACACCCGCGTATGTATGGAGCGTACCCCCACCCCAACAGTGTATGTACGGACCGTACCCCCACCCCAACCATGTATGTATGGACTGTACCCTCACCCGCGTATGTATGGAGCGTACCCCCACCCCAACCGTGTATGTACGACCCGTACCCTCACCCGCGTATGTATGGAGCGTACCCCCACCCCAACAGTGTATGTACAGACCGTACCCCCACACCAACCGTGTATGTACGACCCGTACCCTCACCCGCGTACGTATGGAGCGTACCCCCACCCCAACAGTGTATGTACGACCCGTACCCTCACCCGCATACGTATGGAGCGTACCCCCACCCCAACCGTGTATGTACGGCCCGTACCCACACCCGCGTATGTATGGAGCGTACCCCCACCCCAACCGTGTATGTACGACCCGTACCCTCACCCGCGTACGTATGGAGCATACCCCCACCCCAACCGTGTATGTACGACCCGTACCCTCACCCGCGTATGTATGGAGCGTACCCCCACCCCAACTGTGTATGTGTTGTGCCCTGCATAGAGACACTGGTAGCCTTGTGAGTAGTTTCAAGTCTTCTTTATTAGATCCACGTCAGGATATTAACACTATTAGTCCAGCCAACTCTAGATGGGTACAAGTCATGTACCAGCCATACACCAGCCCCACCAGGAGCAGCCTGCCTAGCTGCTCAGCCCATCTCCAACTGTCATCCACACATCCACTCAGGCACCCAGGCATTCCACGCATCACAGTCACACCAACATTCCATTACCATCTTTCACTCTGGCTGAGCAGCTAGGAGGACCTAGACTGATTACACATACATGCAATACTTAGGATATAACATTATCCCTTTCCTTTACAAACAAAACAACAATAGCAAATAAAGGAAAAACTATACACACATAAGCAGTAAAATTCATAACTCCGTGATGCAACATAAAGCAACACATCTCAGAAAAATGAACAATACTAATTCAGAAAAGATGGTGAAAAATGCAACATCAATATACATGTGCAACAGTATCCTCCATCCTCCCCCATAAAAATTGTAAAATCATTAAGAAGCGTAGAGTTGAGAAACAAGTACAAGTAATAATATAATGACACAAGCTGTAAAACACTGTACTGTAAAATCAAAGGTAAAATACACCGCAACACCTATCCCAAATACAAGGGAACCACAAAGACATGGGACAACGACCCATAACACTGTGTGAGGGGCTAGCTCCCAAAACACACACCCTAGTTGTACTTTTGTACTGCGCGCAACTGTGAATAGGGTTTGTCCTAGTTGTAGATTAGTACTGCGCACAACTGAAAAATGTGATTTAAACCCAAACCCAACACTGTGAAAGAGTTGTACATAACAATTTTATATGGGCACTACACCAAAACCCAAACCTGCTAAAGATGTTACTAACTGGGACTCGAACCACTATGGCCAAAAATAATCAAATGTAAAGGGACTATTACCCAGACCCATCCCTAGTTTAAGGGAACACTGTGAATACCACCCTCTAGAACAAATAGACGACCCAACCTATGAGCGAAATACTGTGGCATCACTACTGAACTGTGCCCCACACCGGTGAGCGATCTCTCACCTGAGTTGTGATGGGTCATGACACCCCCCTAAGTAAGGGAATAAAAAGCACAACAAGGACCAAAACACTGGAGTTATCTATTGTCTAAAACACAAGAACTATAGCACGAACCTGCACTTTCCTTTAGACATTTATCAAAGTTCCTAAACGAATAATAACTACCCCAGAGCGACACTAATGTGCGATGTCACACAATTCATCGCTGCACTGTGAAAACACCAGTACAACGAACGCCACCTGAAACCAAAACATTACAGATCTAGAACTCCAGTTCTTAACAGCACTACATGTTCAATCCGTGGCACGTAAGAGTCACAGGGCACCGCAATACCCATAGCTTAATAGATCCAAAATGAAACAGTGAGCAAAAGTGGAACTTCACCCAAAAGAACCAAATGGAAAACATAATCCCTGGTCCAGACGAAATGGGTGGTCTTCAGAATGCACACATCAATTATTTGCTCTGGTCAAAAATGGGGTGGACAAAAGATGACACAATCCAAAGGAAAAAAAACAACTCCGACATACATGGAACGGAGCATCAAACCTAAAAGGGATCACTCGTGGTAGAATCCTCAACTCGTTCAGCCGCCGAATCCCACGTTGTCAAATCCACACTTGTTCTGGGAAACGAACTCCGTTTTGTCCCGAACTCCATATTGACATAAAGAGAACTTTATTTCCAAAACCAGAAATAACGTGGATGGCAAAGCACAATAAATTGACCACAGCCGCCAAACACAAGATAGCGGCACGTCTTCTCCGTCGCTGCAGAGTGGCTCACGGTGCGTACATGCACCACAACATCCTATCAGTCGAGAAGCAGCGCCAGAGCCGAGGCAGCTCTGCACGTCAGAATGCAGATGACGCAGGGCACATCGCAGGAGAGATCACACGCGACCAACCAGCAGGAAAAAGGTAGACGCGCGAGTTGTTTGACTCGTGCCGGGTTTCCAAAGATACAAGACAGTTAAACTGTTATCGATGCGAGGAGGCCTCAAAAGCAAGAAAAAAAAACAAAGAATGGAAAGGCCTCACCGTCAATGTATTGCTCCTAGTTGACACTTCAGACAAATCGTGGCAAACAAAACACCGTGTAGGCAAAACCCCAAGCTCACCTCAAAAAGGCTCATGTGCAGATTGTAAGTCAGATCTTGATAACGCATGATAACGATAGATGTGTCCATATCTCCCCCACAGAAGAATCCAGATCCATACGCTCCTAAACAGAGAGATGTAACATAACACCTCTCTTCTTGTGCCCATGTGTAGAATTTGGAAAACACTGCGTAGACCGCTTGATGACCACATCTGACCCTGCGCTGAGATTTCACAGGACCATTTGTGTGTCAGACCTCTAGTAAAGTACATAACTTCCTAGACACACAAGTTCCAAAGCACAAATTGCGTAGAGCCACATCTGTCACTGCACTTGCTGATTTCACAGGTCCATATAGTATAACTCAGATCTCAGATGTAATTAGTGCTTTCCATGCGTAACCAAGACACCAAACTTGGCATAACCACATCGCTCCTGTGTGGTACATGTGAATACATTCACAGAGTTAGTCTTTAACTCACCTTTGTATAGCCACAATCCTTTTACGCGATATCCAATCAGCACATACTTAAGGATGTGGTAGGGTGAAAGGTATTCCAGACACACCCTAACATTTAGACCATAACTGTTGACATGTCCATGGAGTAAATTCAGGCTGGACACACACGGTTGTTGGGGCCGTCCGATGACAGGACACTGGTGGGGCTGGCTTGCCTGTTGCTCCAACAAAGACGCTCTTTTCCTTTTTATGGTTAATTTCTTCCATCAAGGTTCTCATGTTTCATTTGATCTCGTGGTTACTGTAGTCTTGGTTTCTCCTTGTTTCTGTTACATCCTTGAAGACGCTTGAGTCCTGGTCCGCTCGTCGCCAAATAAATGTTGTGCCCTGCATAGAGACACTGGTAGCCTTGTGAGTAGTTTCAAGTCTTCTTTATTAGATCCACGTCAGGATATTAACACTATTAGTCCAGCCAACTCTAGATGGGTACAAGTCATGTACCAGCCATACACCAGCCCCACCAGGAGCAGCCTGCCTAGCTGCTCAGCCCATCTCCAACTGTCATCCACACATCCACTCAGGCACCCAGGCATTCCACGCATCACAGTCACACCAACATTCCATTACCATCTTTCACTCTGACTGAGCAGCTAGGAGGACCTAGACTGATTACACATACATGCAATACTTAGGATATAACAGTATGTACGGCCCGTACCCACACCCGCGTATGTATGGAGCGTACCCCCACCCCAACAGTGTATGTACGGACCGTACCCCAACCCCAACCGTGTATGTACGGACCGTACCCTCACCCGCGTATGTATGGAGCGTACACCCACCCGAACCGTGTATGTACGACCCGTACCCTCACCCGCGTATGTATGGAGCGTACCCCCACCCCAACTGTGTATGTATGACCTGTACCCTCACCCGCGTATGTACGGACCGTACCCCCACCCCAACCGTGTATGTTCGGCCCGTACCCACACCCGCGTATGTATGGAGCGTACCCCGACCCCAACATTCTAAGTACGGAGCGCACCCCAGGACCCAACACCAGCACCTTCACCCAACATTGCGCATGTACGAGTCGTACCAAGCCAGACACAAGGACAGCACTGTACAACAAAATTGCCGATGTACACACCGTACACACACTAAAAACACACGTACACAACCAGGACAAAGCAAAACAACACAAGAATACACTATTCGAATGGCACAAAGCCACAAAACATGTCCAACAAGCACAAATACAACACATTCACTGACCTGCAACTGCCAAAATCCCAAACAGAGGCCCAAAACACAACCACTCCTTATAACACACCCACCCAAAGTTCAAACACAGCCACACCCACCAATGGACCAATAAAAAGGGCCCACAGACACAAACCATGAGCCTTTGCAACAGACTCACTGCTGCCAGACCCCACAGACAACCTACAGCACCATACTTGAACCTTTACTACACCTTACACTTGCACACCTTCACACACCCACCTTCACAAACACCCCCTCATCACATTCACACACACACCTGCACAACCACACCCACACAACCACAACCATCCACACCCACACCCCCCACAACCATCCACACCCACACCCCTCACCATGCCCACTAACAAGAATCCAAAGTTCACTAGCCAAGAGTTGGAGGTCCTTGTCGACGAAATCCTCAGAGTCGAGCCACACCTCTTTGGAACATTGGTCAGACAGACCAGCATTTCCGAAAAAACAGCCATGTGTCAGAGGATTGTCGATGCTGTGAATGCTGTTGCGTCCACCAGAAGGACCAGGCATTAATGTCAAGCCAGGTGGTACGATCTGCAGGGGAGGGTCCGAGCCAAAATGACCGACGACCACAACCAGGCCAACATCACTGGAGGAGGGCCGCCCCGCAGACGCGTACAATACCATCCCTGGGAGGAGAGGGTGATGGCCATACTGCCGGTGGTGGCAGTGGACGGAGTAGATGGACTCCGAGAGCCGGGTGAGTACACAAACAACTCACCTCACATGTGGGGAACGTCATCCACAACCAAACTCACAATCAGGCACGCAACCACCCCAAGCTATCGCATGACTCAACCACACTCCATGAACACGCACATGCCACTAGCGCCACCATGCCCCATGCACTCAGCTGGACAATGCCAAGTCACAGGCCACAGAAAACACCAACACAAGACACGGTAAGCCGGATGGCGGGAGTGTGGGCCCCAAAAATCACATGGTGCAACTCAGAAGCAGACAACAATGCCCTCTGCCCATATGGCCTAGCTCACAGCCAGACAAACAGTGTGTCCCCACACAGGAAAGACTTGCCAGCAAATGGCGGACGCCTTGCATTAAGACATGGGGGTGAAGGCACGTTTTTGCACATGACAGCAGCTAATGAACAGCCAACACTGTGAAAGAGTGGCAGCACACACCACCACAGCAGCAGCGCAGACACAGACACTACACCCAATGGGTGCCTGGAGATCAGAAACAAACTCACATCAACAAGCCAAGGGCCATTCAAAGATCTGCAAAAAGTGTGTGCCTAGGAAGCTGGGCTGAGGTGACAGAGGGTGACACACAGAGGGAGGGAGAGGGGGAGAGAGAGGGAGGGAGACACAGGGAGACGGACAGAGGGAGGAGGCTGACACAGGGAGGGAGGGAGAGGGGGACAGAGAGGGAGTGAGAAAGGGACACACAGGGAGACCAATTCAGCCTTGGGGGGTGTGGGAATGTCTGCTCGTCAGCAGGTGGACTGCATGCATGTAGACAAGGGTGGCCAGTGCCTGCATCCCCCTCTCTTCTCCATGGCAAAACACTGGGCCATGTCTCAACCTGTGCACGAGCACAACGCCAGCTACCTGCATTATATAAGTGTGTGGAACAACTCCATGTGCCCACGTACAGTGCAACACGGAAGGCGCCAATGCATGGCTCGCAACACCTGCTCACTCCACTGCTGACTGCAGTCACAATTGACGCAGCAAGTAAGACTGTGCCACACATGGGTAAAGTCTCAAAAGCTGTGGCCAAGGGACATACCAATGCACAAGTGTACTGTGAGTGGAATGCAAGACATATCCAAATACCCAGAGGAAATGTGCCAACTTAGAAACAAATGAAACATGGATGTTGCATGGAACAAAATTAACATTTTCTCTCTCACACACAGGTCAACGTCGTGGATCACCCCCCAACACTGGGGGGGAAGACTCACAGGACCCGGCTCTGCGGGATGACGGACCCACCGGCAGCGACGACTCTCACCACTTTGTGGACGACCCCGACCAACCTGGCCCCTCTGGTGTCCAACCACTTGCAGCACCTGCGTCAGGTACAACTGGGCCAACCACCACCCCCACTCCTGCCACATCCCAGGAGACACCCAGGATCCCATCCCCACCACCACAATGCAGCCAGGCTGACCAGGAGGGACACGGTGTACCGGGCACCCAGGAGGAGGCAGCCGACAACGCTAATGCCACCCCTCAGGGGTCCCGGAGACCCGATGTGCCCACAAGGGCAGGCCAGGTGCAAGTGGGCAGGGGTGGTGGGAGTGGAGGACGGCGGAGGCGCGAGCCTGACCAGTTGGCTGCGGAACCGGTATCCATGTCAGAAACATCCTGGACACATACCGGCAGGACACCACGGGCATGGGCCAGGTTGTGTCCACCCTCAACGAGATGAAGGGGACCCTCGAGGAGATCAAGACCCAGCAGGCCCAGCAACATGCCTGTCTACTGCGACACCAAGGGCGGATGGAGGACAGACAGGCTGAGCTCGTGACGGTGTTCACGGGAATTCACCGTACACTCCGTCGGATGGCCGACAACATGGGCAACCCTCCCTGTGCCACCAGGCCAAGAACATCACCACCCACAGGGAGGGATCAGGAGGAGGAGGAGACATCCGACGGAGCATCCCAAACATCGTCAAGGCCTGCTTCTGAGGGTTCCCGCAGGAGGGCGGGTCGTCCACGGAAAAGACCGTGAGGGTCGGCGCAACAGCACCATCTCCCAGGACACCTGGCCTGGCACCTGGCCCACTGGACCAACAGCAGCACATCAGCAAAAGACATTCGCTGCCACATAGACTTGCAGGTCACTGTCTGACCAATGTTGACAAAGTCTGTGGCATGGACTCTGAGGATTTCCAATGGCAAGGACACCAACTCCCCCAGTGAACTTTGGATCCCACACACCCGGAAAGCCCCTCATGTCATACCCCCCCACGTACCCCAACAAAAATAAAAAGTTACACGATAAAGAGATGATGCCTACATTTTGCATTATTACATGACATGTGTCTTGTAAAGTCTAACCATGCCTGAGTTCTCAAATGACTTCAACCATCCACACCCTGGGGCCTGAGTCTGGCACAGTACACACATAGGTCACAATGTGTTAGGCAACACAGACATGGAGCACCATACACACCCATGATGGGCCCAACCAGCTGAGGGGGTGGCTGCACAACCGTGCCGAGAGACATATTGAGTACAGCGACAGCCATGCGCAGAGGTCAGGGATCATGTGGAGTGTCCTGGGGGGGCACCCAGGTATGTGTGGACAGGTGGCAGAACCATGTCCTGCAAACTTGAGTCAGGTGGATGCAGAGAATGGTGGCCTGGCCAACGTTGGATGCATGGGGATGGCACATGTCACAATACCCACACAGTCATGGACATCATGCACAATACAGAGTCAAATTCCACACAAACAGCTTGCATCTTGCTACTCGACACATAGACACATATCCACTATCACGGAAAACCATGCCAGACATGCCGTATGTACCGTGGCAACACACCAGCATTGATTGACTGAGAATAGGCACCTTGGAGGCATAGGGACACCTTTATTATTCATGTATTCGGGAATGCAGAGGCAACTCGGAGTACACATACACAGGTCATGTGGAGTAACATGTGGGTCCAACACTGGAACCCCCCTTCTGCAGCACAAATGCGTGATAGCAATGGAACTGGCACACAAGTGTCGGGTAACAGCTAAACACCCTCTGCTGCTCACGGAGAGGCTGCCATACACCATTGATCCTCTGATGTGGAAGTCCCACACCATGTCAAGCCAATGCAAACCGTATGTGTCCGAGGGCAGTGTTACACACATTGATGCCATCATCACAATCCACTATCCCATCACAGATGACTGGCAACAAGTCTGACCATCTATTCAGGTGTACCCAGCTACATGTAATGTGTCCCATGGTGATGCGACATGTCTGCAGAGGAACCAAACATCGACAGGGGCAGTGTGCACACATCGTAAACAACTGCCACACCCAATACACCCCTGATGCATCCCTTACCCTAAGGAGACTTCCAAACTTGTCCGTGCGTGTAACGCTGAGTCAGCACACGATGACGTGTCCATGAGGAATAGCAGTGCCACAACAATGCAACCAGCAGACGGCATGCACAAGTACCTGGGGATGAGAGACACACAAGAAGTCAGCCACAAAAAGCACAGCCACTTGCATGTGCATGTACTTGACACATGTAAGGATGACAACATGCTAGGTCACAATTATGACTGGGGAAATACACTCATCACTGGCACCATCACTCGAGTGACACATCCACACACACCTCTGACTCACGTGGCATACATGCAGATGGACACACACATCGCAACACATGCCACACGGGGACCAATGCGTGCACACTCAGACACTGGTACTCACCACTAAGCAAAGAAGTCACGTATGAGCCGACTCCGAATGTCCTCTTGTGGAACCACATCCTCCACATCACTAGCCCCATTGCCAAGCCCTTCGTCCTCCACGGGTGGATGGTCCTGATCATCTTGATCCAGGATGAGTGGCACAGCTTTCTCAACTGCCATGTTGTGCAGCATGCAGCAGACCATGAAGATTTTGCAGACCTTCGCCGGGGCATATGGGAGTGCGCCGCCGGTCTTGTGGAGGCATCTGAATCGGCTCTTCAGGAGGCCAAATGTCCTCTCTATCACTCGCCTTGTCCGGCCATGGGCGGTGTTGTAGCGGAGCTGGGCCGGCGTGCTGGGGTTGCGGAGAGGTGTGATCAGCCTTGACATGTTGGGATAGCCAGCGTCCCCTACATGGAAACCACATGGACATAAGTAGGACAGGAGAAGCGGTCGTGCTGGAAGTCTACGCAAAATACAGGACAGACAGAGTGTACCCACCAACAACACATGCTCGTTCGTTGCGCAGCTGCGTCATCATTTCAGGCACCCTGCTACGCCTCATGATGTAGGCATCGTGTGCTGATCCTGGAAAACAAGCACAGACATGTGAAATCACCATGTTGGACAGACACACCACAAGGGCATTGATGGAGTGGTAGTGTTTGCGATTCCTGTACGCTACATCCTGTGCCTGTGGTGGTACCAAAGCCACATGTGTCCCATCTATGGACCCAATGACATGGGGCATCCCTCCCAGGGCATAGAATCCACGCTTGACCCCAGTCAACAGTTCAGGAGTTGGGAAATGGATGAACTCATCCAGGTGAAGCAACATGGCCTCTAAGAAATCATGCAGCACACGGCTGAACATGCTCTGGGACATGCCACCAACATGAGCTATGGTATATTGAAAGGTACCCGTGGCAAGAAAATGTAGGGCTGCCATTACCTTCAGCTTGGGTGTCAGTGCCGTAGGATACCTGTGCAGCGGTTGCAGGTGTGGTGCCAGCCTTGCCGTCAACTCCTCAATCAACGGTTGGGGGAAGCGGTAGCAGCGTATACAGTCATTCTCCCGCATGTCAGCCAAGTCCGGAATTGGTCAGGGAAGAGGCGGTGCTCTGCAGTAATTTGGAAGTGACAAGGAAGAGTGAGTGCACTACAACAACAATTTATATGTACTGAGCACATGTTAAACTGTCAATACACATATGCTACATACGGAGTCAGGTATGTGCCACATGCCCTGGACACGTATGGCTGCCAGGTGACACTCCTACCAAGACCCAGCTACACACGGAGATTGTGAACCTCCATATGCCATGGCATGGGATTAGCTGTCTCCCAGTGTAAGTGCAAACTGCAATAAGGAGCTGAAGGGCCAGAGAACAGGTCATCCCCCACTCAATGAACTGTGTACAAAAAGGACCTGTTCACATTGTGAGCATATAGTTCATATATCCATAACAGTTGTCATACGTTTTAGACAGTCTGTGGAGCAAGTGATTATCTCATCTATGCTACTAATTGGTATGGCTCACTAATAAAAGAAAAGACAAGTATTTTTCATACGAGGTGAGACAAGAAAGCTATCTATATGTCTAAAAACTTGTGTCTCCAACACCCAAAAGTGGTGAAAAAAGTGTGATAAGGAGTGTTGGTGCCTCACGGTAGCAACACCAAGGAGGATTAAGCAGGATGGTACTCGCCTGCTACCTCAAGATCTCATCATTAGCTACCAACACTCCAAAAACGGGAATATGTGTAGGAAGAGATGAATAACTAATAACCCAAAAAACCAAGTGCTAGGGTGTGTGGTAAAAGAGGAAAGAACTGTGCAGTGATCCGTGCACCACGTTAAGTCCCACAATAATATACAACTTTGAGCTAAATCACACTAGCTTGCGTTTTTTATTCTATGCTGTGTGACTGCTCATATTTAAAATGCCGACATGTTTCATTGCCTTCTGGATACACTCACGGCAACTTCTTCAGGGCGTGGGGTATTTTCATTCCACCCTGCACCACTATTTTTGTCAGTTAAAAACAATTCGGGATATTGCCCACCATGGGCATACCTTTACCCTCGCCTTGCTGGGCTGAGTTAACGTCAGTTACAGACGCTTCAACGACTCACGACAGGAGTCGAATAGCTGAGCCTTGAATGCGTGTACACAGCCACAAGGCCTCGAGGGTAAAGGTATGCCCATGGTGGGCAATATCCCGAATTGTTTTTAACTGACAAAAATAGTGGTGCAGGGTGGAAAGAAAATACCCCACGCCCTGAAGAAGTTGCCGTGAGTGTATCCAGAAGGCAATGAAACATGTCGGCATTTTAAATATGAGCAGTCACACAGCATAGAATAAAAAATGCAAGCTAGTGTGATTTAGCTCAAAGTTGTATATTATTGTGGGGCTTAACGTGGTGCACGGATCACTGCACAGTTCTTTCCTCTTTTACCACACACCCTAGCACTTGGTTTTTTGGGTTATTAGTTATTCATCTCTTCCTACACATATTCCCGTTTTTGGAGTGTTGGTAGCTAATGATGAGATCTTGAGGTAGCAGGCGAGTACCATCCTGCTTAATCCTCCTTGGTGTTGCTACCGTGAGGCACCAACACTCCTTCTCACACTTTTTTCACCACTTTTGGGTGGTGGAGACACAAGTTTTTAGACATATAGATAGCTTTCTTGTCTCACCTCGTATGAAAAATACTTGTCTTTTCTTTTATTAGTGAGCCATACCAATTAGTAGCATAGATGAGATAATCACTTGCTCCACAGACTGTCTAAAACGTATGACAACTGTTATGGATATATGAACTATATGCTCACAATGTGAACAGGTCCTTTTTGTACACAATCCCAGTGTAAGTGAACAGCCAGACGCAACACAGGAGTGACATACATCAACACATCAGCAGAAGTAGGATGTCGATTGCAGAGACAGGTAGCGGAACACTAGAGCCACAGGTCACATGACATTACACTAGGACAGCCCACACACCTTGCCATTAAGGTGTACATGTAATGACTCACCACACATACATTGAAAGGATGCAGACAGGTCCTTGTTACGCTACTCCGTGTCCCATGCATACATACACACCTCACATCCGATACCACATGTGGCCTGGTGTGCGTAACAGTGTGCCATGTCCATCTACACACAGACACATGTTGGTTGCTGCAACAGCTGATGCTTTTGAGGGAACACCAACATCAAGCTAATGGGAACACACCACACATACATGACATAGACACATCGTGCACCGTGGGTAGTCACATGTCTGGTGTGGTAACCCCTGTAGCGGGCATCAGGGGACACTTGCGTGTTTTGTTGACTGTGCCATGCCAGTGACGCTCATCCCAAGTGTGCAGTACGACATGCACACATGTCAAAGGAGTTAAGGGCATGCCTGGCACATATTGCACCGTCACACATAACATCTGTACACATCTCATCATACATCTATTGCCTTCTCGACTCAGGAGTAATGTGCCACATCACAGCCTTTCACACCTGTGCCCCACACATGTAGTACTGCCCAGACAATGCCTTGATGTCCATCCATGGACAAGTATGTCAGCTCTATTCCTTCCTGTGTGCTGCCTGTCACCACTTTGATGTGTGAAAGGCACCGTACATTCGCTCTGAGGGCCTGTGTACGTTCCCTATCACTATGGGAGTGCTGCCGTAGGCCTACCCATAGTGATAGTGAGCGTACGCACGCGTGTACGGTCCGTATCACTATGGGTACGCATACGCCAGCACACCCATAGTGATAGTGAGCGTACGCGCGCATGTACGGTCCGTATCACTATGGGTACGCATACGCCAGCACACCCATAGTGATAGTGAGCGTACGCGCGCGTGTACGGTCCGTATCACTATGGGTAGGCATACGCCAGCACACCCATAGTGATAGTGAGCGTACGCGCGCGTGTACAGTCCGTATCACTATGGGTACGCATACGCGAGCACACCCATAGTGATACGGACCGTACACGCGCGCGTACGCTCACTATCACTATGGGTGTGCTCGCGTATGCGTACCCATAGTGATACGGACCGTACACACGCCTGTACGGGCCGTTGCTATGCATTTGGGATGCCCTAGGGCCCCGGAACGCACCGTACCTGTGTGTGAATCTCCAAATTACATAGGGGACACATGAGGGACAAGTTTAAAGGCCTACATGCATGCTGGTTGTCATGGAGACCAAGTTTAAAGTATGAATTTTTTTCTGCAGGTGCACAGCAAAAGTCAGTTTGAATGAATCTACTTTGTTGCAATGTGGTTCTGGAGTTGACATCATGCTCAGGAAAAATAAACAATACAAACCCACTGACTGTGCTAGGTTTGAAGGGATTGGAGGAAACATAGGATGCAAATGTGAGTGACCAATCACTCTGTACTCCTGTGCATGAAACAGGCCAGCAAGGCAGATATAAGGCAGCCAGGTCCCATGAGAGAGCACTTGCCTGCACATCTTTGGATTCTACGACCCAGCTGCTGCTCCTGATTCCCTGGAACCATGTCAAGGTCTGTGGAGAGGGCACAGCCTTTCACCCTCGAGGAGAACCTGGCATTGCTGGATGTGATCCTCCCACAGTATCCCCTGCTGTATGGGCGACCAGGGTATCAGGTGAGTGCAGAGTCCACTGGCACAGACTGTGTCCCTTTTTTGTGACTGTGACTTCTGGCATTGTGTCCAGGTGTGACACACATGCAATGTACTGTAGGGGGGGAATGCCTGATGTCTCCCAGCCAGGGCACGCTGTGGTGCATGTCTGCCGTCCTCACTTGCATTGTGTTTACTGTGACAATCACTGCATGGTGCATGCCACATTCTGCCTGTCTTATCCTCCTGGGAATGTAGCCTCTACAGTCCTCATGTGATTATGTGGTCAGCCCAGTGTGACAGGTGACTGTACCCACAGATGTGTGTTAGTTCTGTGTACCGGTGCTGAGAGTGTCCACATGATGTGTTCGTACCCTGGACATCGGTGTGTGTGTAAGTCCCCTGTCATGTGGGTGGGTGCATATGTGGAGTGTAGCACCCAAGCTGCATGAGGGATGGATATACCCTGCCCATGTGATGTGAGCAGGGAGCAGTGCTGTGTGTCTGACGTGCAGAGCCAGCCCCACACCTGTGAGCCCCCCGTCTAGTGGCACATGTGCAGAGTGAGGTTTGTAGCAGCATTTGGCAATGGCAGGTGAATGTCCTGTGCCTGTGTGTGTCTGTGTACTCTGCTGAGGTAGCGTCAGTGGCCTGTGGCATGTGACTGCTTTGAGGTGCTGCACATAATCCTGGTGTAGCTTGTGATGCACAGTGTGTGCCGGGATCATTGATTGTGTCGTTGCCCTCATTCCACCTGTGTCCTTTCAATGGCATGTACTGCTTTTGCCCTTCCCCAGAGGATCATGTCCCTATGACAAAGGTGCAATGCGTTGGATGCATACTATACCTTGTTGTAAACAGCAAATTTGTTCTAATATGTGTCTCTGTGACATGTGCCAGGTGTATTGATGTAGTGTCACTTGTTCATCCTCACAGGTAGGCGCCTCTGCCAAGAAGCAGATCTGGATGAACGCCGTCAGTGCTGTGAGGAGGACGGACGGTCGCAAGCGGCGCCTGGCCCAGGTGAGATAACGCTGGCAGGATATCCGGTGCTGGACGCGGAGGATCGCACGGGTCCTGCTGGGGGACTCACCTGAGACCCATAAGAACCGCGGGCGCCGCCGTCTGACCCACATCCACAAGCGTGTGCTGGCGGTGGTCTTTCCAGACTTGGACAGGCGCTTACAGGAGAAGCAGCAGCAGGAAGGGGGTAGGTTAATGTGTGTTTGTCGTGTGTCACCAGCATTTGTAAGTGCACAGTTGCATGGATACACTGCCAGGGTTTAAAGGTGCTGTGCAGATCCTGTTACCCACAGTATAGCGGTGCTCTCCTGCTTCCCTTCCCTGGTCTGTGTATAGTCACTCCTTCACAAGGTTATCTAGGCTGGCACTTTATCCACGTGAACAATGCCTTTAGCATCATGTGTGGGGGTGGTGTGTAACAGGTGTTGGGACCTTGCCTGTGCCCTGTCCACTTCAGTACTTGTGGGTTCCATGTCAGTTGGCACTGATGCTGAGTCCAGACATGGGAGTTAGTCTCTCAAGTGTCTTGCCTTACAGCACGCATGTCCTATGTTGTGGCCTGTGACATGATGTGCATGAGTGTGCGATACGCATTGTGCAGGGATGGTGGCATGTGTTGCAGTCATTCCCATTCAGGACCATGGAGTTGTGTGGCCACTACTGTCCCCTGGGGCATATTTTCCTAAGTGTCATGTGTGTCATCACAAAATGTGGACACTCTCAGTGTCTACAGCATAGGTTGTGCTCTGTGCCATTGTCCCCTGGCACCATGTACATTGACGTAAAATGTAGTACAAGTGTCCACTGTACAGCCTGACCTGATTTTCCTTGTCCATACTCACGGTGGCCAGTGCCTGTGTGTCTTGTTACAATCATCTGATGATGACCATTTGTACATGATTATTTGGACAGGCGCACCTTGGGTATTTTGTGTCCAATCTTGCTTTTATCCAGCCCATGTGTATTTTACCCAGAATAAGAGATGTAAGTGCTTCCTGTGTCTCAACAAATTGTCTCATGTAGGGGGTGGTTGGTGCGGGCAAAGCCTACATGTCAAAACCTGATATCTCCTTGCTAGGTCTGGCCAGTGTGTGATGTTTGTCTGGACATACACTCAAGGTGCAGTGAGCCAGTCATGGTGGGCATGTTTTCTGTATTACCTATGCAGCATGTGCCTAAAGTTCATGGATATGGTCCCTGCTCATCCCTATTTTCGGCAACGCTGTGTGGTGCAGATGCCGTGCTGGATTGTCCCCAGAGCCTGGCTCCTCTGTCAAAATCCATTTCATGTCATTTGCTATTGTGTCATGCTCTCCATAGTTTTTCAATGGCATGGTGGGTCAACCAACTGTGTTTTGCAGGGCCTACATATGTACCTTGTTTTGTAGATGTTACTCATCTTTCTTTTCAGGCTATGCACTGTACCCTATGTAGATTGGACTCATGTGACATATGTATACAGGTGTATGATTAATTGCTGTCTCTTCACCTTGCCCACAGCATCGTTGGGGGACAAGGAGGGAGACATCAGCACAGACGGAGCGGAGGGACCGACCACCAGTGCCAGCGGTGACATCTTGGCTGGCACATCGAGTGGAACTGAGGCGGAGGGGAGTGAGGCCGAGGACCTGTCCAGTGCCACCACAGAATATGAAGGTGACGGGTCCGAGGATGAGCTCTCCGAGTGGGCGGAGGCTGCACCAGCAGCTGACAGCAGCACAACATCTCTCCCCGCCCCCTCCATTGGCATCAGCCGCCTCCCACTTGCTCGTGTCCCTTCCCAGCGTGCCCAGTCACCACATGTCTCCTTCCTGCCAGGCACCGCACCCCCTGCCCCTGTCTCCACTGCTGCCGCCAATGCCGAGTCTGTGGACATCCAGCGGCAGTTGCAGGTTGGTCAGGCTGCGATGCTTAATGTCCTCCATGGCCACAGCCAAGTGCTGAACAACATGGAGGCATACTTGGAGGGCATTTTCTCATCGCAGGCTGACCAACACAACTTGCTGAGGTCCATTGACTAAACACTGACTGCAGCAGTGGGTCTCCTGCAGCGCTTCGTCCAACCCCCTACCCCTGACCCATCCACACTTCCCACTCTCATGCCTGTCCCACGTACACCCAGACGTCAGCATGCACCCACCACAACAGACACAGGCACCACACCAGCAGGGAAGGTCAAACGCACACCTCCTGGCACGCACACACAGGGTGAAGTAGGCACACCCACTGGGTCGGGGGCAAACGTAAGACACGCAGCCAGAGTGGGAGTCCGCATTCCACCAAATCCACTCCCTCCAAATCCCCTCCCCTCAGCTCTCCTGGCCACAAATCCAGCAAAGACTCCTTCATGGCCGCTCTGTCCCTGAGCCCCACAGTGACACCACCCCGCAAGCGGTCAAAGGAGTCCCCGGTCAGGGTGGTTGAGTCCCCCCCCTGTCCACACCCTCCCCCAGTGGTGCTGCGACCCATCCCTCTGACCCCCCCCTCCTTGGGGCCTGTGGTTCCTTCGGGTGCAGGGGAATCGCTGGAGGACCTTGCTAAGGTGTGCAGCACCATCCTGGCCTCCGCCTTTGGCGCTGCCCCACCCCCTGTGGTGGAGTCCTCCGTCCCCGCACCCACGACGCCTACCCTTCACCCTCATGTCCCTGCGGTGCCTGGTCGTTCCCCCCCACATGATGCCCCCCCCTCTGGAAGACGAAGGAGTCTGACTGTGCAGGCAAGCTAGGGGACACGCGTCCCACTGTGTCCCCCACCTGGATTTGAACTTTGGATTGCCCTATGGGCATTGTACATTTTGAACTTTCAAGGGACAAACAGATTTTTGGATGCTGAATAAAGCAATTTATTTTTCCTTAGTACACTACTGTCTGTCTGGTATTGCTGTTGGTGGATCTGCTCCATTATTTTGGGTGGTGATAATGTGTTGGGTGTGTGGGAATTGTAGTCTTGTGCTGGTCATAGGGTGGATCCTGGTATCTGTGTGCCATCACAAGCTGTTGGCTACATAACTTTGTTCATGTAAGCAGTTACTGCATGGTGACATCGTCCCAAGGTGTGTTCCTTCCTCTGTGTAACCTGACATCTTCCCTGCAGGGTCATTCCAATATGTGGTGCTGAGCTGTGTCTACATTGGCTGGGTGTGTGACGGACTCGTTAGACTTGGGCCATGCATGCTGAGCGATGTCTCCACCTGCATCATTTGTGGCGTCCTTGGTGGTCACTGTACTTGTGTATGTAGACTGTTGTCATGACTTCATGTGGACATGTTTTCTTTTCGGCGCTATGCATGTGTATACTCTCAGCCTCACACACATGTGCTACATGTACTGCAGGATCTTTGTGCACCTGACTGACATTTGTGGGCATTGGATCTGTGGGTACTCCACCCTTTTCTTTGCAGGGGCACTGCTGTGAGTGTTAGGCACCCACCCCTCCTGTGTCTGGGCACTGCTGGGAGGACTCAGCACACACCCCTCTTATGACTGGGCACTGCTGTGAGTGTTAGGCACCCACCCCTCCTGTGTCTGGGCACTGCTGGGAGGACTCTGCACACACCCCTCTTATGACTGGGCACTGCTGGGAGGACTCTGCACACACCCCTCCTGTGTCTGGGCACTGCTGTGAGTGTTAGGCACCCACCCCTCCTGTGTCTGGGCACTGCTGGGAGGACTCTGCACACACCCCTCCTGTGTCTGGGCACTGCTGGGAGGACTCTGCACACACACCTCTTATGACTGGGCACTGCTGGGAGGACTCTGCACACACCCCTCCTGTGTCTGGGCACTGCTGTGAGTGTTAGGCACCCACCCCTCCTGTGTCTGGGCACTGCTGGGAGGACTCTGCACACACCCCTCTTATGACTGGGCACTGCTGGGAGGACTCTGCACACACCCCTCCTGAGTCTGGGCACTGCTGTGAGTGTTAGGCACCCACCCCTCCTGTGTCTGGGCACTGCTGGGAGGAATCTGCACACACCCCTCTTATGACTGGGCACTGCTGGGAGGACTCTGCACACACCCCTCCTGTGTCTGGGCACTGCTGTGAGTGTTAGGCACCCACCCCTCCTGTGTCTGGGCACTGCTGGGAGGACTCTGCACACACCCCTCCTGTGTCTGGGCACTGCTGGGAGGACTCTGCACACACCCCTCTTATGACTGGGCACTGCTGGGAGGACTCTGCACACACCCCTCCTGTGTCTGGGCACTGCTGTGAGTGTTAGGCACCCACCCCTCCTGTGTCTGGGCACTGCTGGGAGGACTCTGCACACACCCCTCTTATGACTGGGCACTGCTGGGAGGACTCTGCACACACCCCTCCTGTGTCTGGGCACTGCTGGGAGTGTTAGGCACCCACCCCTCCTGTGTCTGGGCACTGCTGGGAGGACTCTGCACACACCCCTACTGTGTCTGGGCACTGCTGAGAGGACTCTGCACACACCCCTCTTATGACTGGGCACTGCTGGGAGGACTCTGCACACACCCCTCCTGTGTCTGGGCACTGCTGTGAGTGTTAGGCACCCACCCCTCCTGTGTCTGGGCACTGCTGTGAGTGTTAGGCACCCACCCCTCCTGTGTCTGGGCACTGCTGGGAGGACTCTGCACACACCCCTCCTGTGTCTGGGCACTGCTGGGAGGACTCTGCACACACCCCTCCTGTGTCTGGGCACTGCTGGGAGGACTCTGCACCCAACCCTCCTATTTCAGGATATGTACGCTTAGAACATACACGGGTGTGGGTTCGCTCCATGCATACGCGGGTGAGGGTACAGTCCGTACATAAACGGTTGGGGTGGGGGTACGGTCCGTACATACACTGTTGAGGTGGGGGTACGCTCCATACATACGCGGGTGTGGGTACGGGCCGTACATACACGGTTGGGGTGGGGGTACACTCCATACATACGCGGGTGTGGGTACGGGTCGTACATACACTGTTGGGGTGGGGGTACGCTCCATACATACGCGGGTGAGGGTACGGGTCATACATACACGGTTGGGGTGGGGGTACGCTCCATGCATACGCGGGTGAGGGTACGGGTCATACATACACGGTTGGGGTGAGGGTACGCTCCATGCATACGCGGGTGAGGGTACGGGTCGTACATACACAGTTGGGGTGGGGGTATGCTCCATGCATACGCGGGTGAGGGTACGGGTCGTACATACACGGTTGGGGTGGGGGTATGCTCCATGCATACGTGGGTGAGGGTACGGGTCGTACATACTCTGTTGGGGTGGGGGTACGCTCCATGCATACGCGGGTGAGGGTACGGGTCATACATACACTGTTGGGGTGGGGGTACACTCCATGCATACGCGGGGGAGGGTACGGGTCGTACATACACTGTTGGGGTGGGGGTACGCTCCATACGTACGCGGGTGAGGGTACGGGTCGTACATACACGGTTGGGGTGGGGGTACGCTCCATGCATATGCGGGTGAGGGTACGGGTCGTACATACACGGTTGGGGTGGGGGTACGCTCCATGCATACGCGGGTGAGGGTACGGGTCGTACATACACTGTTGGGGTGGGGGTACGCTCCATACGTACGCGGGTGAGGGTACGGGTCGTACATACACTGTTGGGGTGGGGGTACGCTCCATGCATACGGGGTGGGGGTACGGTCCGTACGTACACTGTTGCCATGGGGGGTACGCTCCATGCATACGGGGTGGGGGTATGGTCCGTACGTACACTGTTGGCATGGGGGGTACGCTCCAAACGTACGCGGGTGAGGGTATGTGTCGTACATACACGGTTGGGGTGGGGGTACGCTCCATGCATACGGGTTGGGGGTACGGTCCGTACGTACACTGTTGGCATGGGGGGTATGCTCCATGCATACGGGGTGGGGGTACGGTCCCTACGTACACTGTTGGCATGGGGGTACGCTCCATACGTACGCGGGTGAGGGTACGGGTCGTACATACACGGTTGGGGTGGGGGTACGCTCTATGCATACGGGGTGGGGGTACGGTCCGTACGTACACTGTTGTCATGGGGGTAGGCTCCATGCATACGGGGGTGGGGGTACGGTCCGTACATATCCGTACCCACGCTTTGGAATGCTTGTGCGGGCCGTACCCAGGCCTTTGCCATGTGGGTACAGCCGTCCCGCCATTGTTGGGGTGACGTAGGTGTGGGCGTGGTACGACTCGTACCCACGCTCTTAAGGCGTGGGTACGGGACGTACCTGTATTGTTGTGTTACCGGTTTGCGTCGTCAACCACTTCCGTTGTGGCGGATGCTGGCTTTGCTGGACACGCCCCCACCCCCTCGTAGTGACCAGGGCCTGGGGGTCATGTGTGCTGTGTGACTTGGGTGGGGGTTTTGTGGCCTGCCCCTGCTCCTGCCCCCCCCCTTTCCCCCCTCCCTTTGTTGTTCTGACCTTCTGCGGCGTCTGCGTCGTAACCTGTAGAGGATGTCGACTGCTATGAGAGCCGGGATGACACATAGGTTAGGGTCCATGTCTGTCCGTCGCGTGCAGGTACTCCTTGTTCGCGTCGTCCTGATTTCCCGGCAGTTTTTGGCTGCCGGAAAATATTCTCCGTGCGGGATGACGTCGGTGCGAATCGTACTTCCTGGTTCGTTAATGGCAGGCTGAGTGCGTCCCGACGTCACGTCGGCGCTTTCCCGGATCACATTTGTATGTATATTTTCGTCGGTCGGTGTTTTGTACGAATCGTACGGAAATAGTATTTCCGTGCGAATCGTACTTCCATGTTTGTATCTTGTTCCGACCGGGTACGCGTCTGACGGGGAATATGCTCCGTCCAATGGTTCGTACCCGGTTTTTACAGGATCGTAATCGGCACCTTTATATTTTGTGTTTTTGTAGTTTTATATAGTGCAGACTTGTCAGGTATAGGAGTGCTTTACATGAGCATTGGTTACATCACATAAGAACAAATTCATTTTGGTTGTAGACATGGGGAGATTAAGTGATTTGACAAGAATCACAGAATGTCGAGCTCAAGCAAAAACTCCAACCTGGTTCCCCAGTTGCAAAGTCTGCAGCTCTGGAAGTAACACCACATCCTCTCTCAGAAAATATGTCCTCATTTTAGTTTTTTAGAGCACTAACCATAATTTTGATGCAAATAAGACCCTCTCATATATGTAATTTCTAAAGGAAATGCTCTAGGTATTACAGTTTTGATTACATCAAGATGAGGTCAGGCGTTCCACACTTTTGCAATAAATATAGAATGTTAGCAATCTAGTTGTTCATTGGGATACTGTTGAGAGGCAAAGGCCAGGGGCACGGACTCTAAAAATTGAAGGCAGGTAGGAGGGTGCAGAGGTAACAATTTGACCACACTGGGCAGGCAGGAAGGGCAGTGGCAGCACAACAGACTATGGAGGGCAGTGGATAGGGGAGCAGGGGCAACAAACCAACAATACAGGTCTGGCAAGAGAGGCTGTGGCAATATAATAGACCATTGTGAGCAGAAGGAAGAGGTAGTGGTAGTACAACCATACATGCCAACAGACCCGATTCAGCCAGGAAACGGACAATTTTTTAAGCTCAAATGGGCTTTATTTGATCTGTCTCCTGTCTACAATCTCCTCTTTTCAATGTAACTCAAAGGGGAAAATCAATACCCCAGTTTTTTTACAAAATCTCCCTCTTACCAAGTTCAAAATGTTCGCAAGTATGGTACATTGGATCACGGAAGGCAGGAGGAATTGGGGTAGGGACATGGAGTCGGATAACAGAGGAGAGGAGGGACATGGAGAGGTGCACCAAACTGACCCTACAGGGCAGCACAATACACCACACAGGGCATGCGGGACGGGAGTGCAGCACAACAATCCATAGAAAGCAATAAGGAGGGGACAGGACCATGCACATGGACAACAGAGAACAGAGGGGAAAGAGGCAATGGTAGCATGCTGACCATAATGGACAGACAGGAGAGAAAGGTGCAGCATAACAGACCATAAAGGGCAGGAGGATGGATCAGGGGCATTACAATGGAACACACAAGCCAGGAGGGAGGGAATAGGGGTCTGCACATGGAAACAGAGGGTTGGGGGCAAGGGGGCAGGGCAGGAGCAGCAAGATGACCATGGAGGTCAGGCAGGAGGGGCACTAGAAGCAAGACACACCATGGAGAGCAACAGTGAGACTATGATGGCATACACACAGACCATGGAGGGAAGGTGGGAACCGTTCAGGGGCAGCTAGCTGACCACACAGGGAAGGTGGGAGGGGCCGTAGCAGCACAGAAGACCATGCATGGCAAGCGGGAGGGTTAGTGGCAGCACAATGGCTATGATGGTCAAGAAGGAGGGTGCAGGGGCATGCACAAATGACCACGGAGGATAGAAGGGAGGGTCAGGACGTGGGCACAGACAAGAGAGTTCAGGGGAAGGGGCCTCACAACAGACCATGTGGGGCAGGCAGGAGGAGCAGTTGCAGCACAACAGACCAGGGAGGGCAGAAGGGTGTGGCAGTAAAATGGACCATGGAGGACAGGAGGAAGGGGATAGGGGCATGGAATGTGGACAGGCAGGGTGGAGGTGGCAGGGACAGGTTACAGTCATCTGACAATGCTAGACAGGTGGGAGGGGAGTGGCAGCTCAACAGAACACTCAGAGTAGATAGGAGTGGCAGGTCCATGGAACATGGTGGACCAAAAGGATGGAGCAGGGGCGTGCACAAATACATCGGAGGGCACGGGGAAGGAGAATAGGGGCAATAAGCTAAGCACAGAGGCTAAGCAGGAGGTCAATGATGGGGCATAGAATTGGGCGATGGAGGGCAGGAGAAGTGGACTGGTACATCATGCTAAATGGAGGGTAGTGGCAGCACATCAGACCATGTATGACAGGAGGGAGGAGGCTAGTACATGGATTCAGACAATAGAGGATAGGGAGGAGGTGGATGGGGCAGCAAGCTAACTGTTCAGAAAAGGCGGGAAGGTCAGTGGCAGAACAACGGCCACACAGGGCTGTAATAAGGGAGCAGGGACATGGACTTGGGCAATGGATGTCTAGGAGGAGGGAAGGCAGGAGCAGCAAGCTTGGGTGGGGGCAGCACAATGCCAGACCCTGCTTCCAACCCCCACCATCCATTGTGCATCTTACTTAACGTTAAAAAAAACCTAGAAATTTGCTGAAAAAAACAAAGATTACAGGGACGGTATAGTTAGACTCAGATTTCACTCATACACAACCAGTGAAATTCAGCAGTTATAGTTACCTGAGCTAACTATCACTTACGCCCCCGCAATGTACTGCTAATGACCTCAGACATTACATATTTCATGACATGGTCAGTTACATCACTCATGGCATCACTCATGACATCTCTAAGGAGCTGTGAATGGAATGGAACTATAATCGACAGAACTTTATTGAGGGATAGTGTGTGTATATTAACACCCCTTTTTGTCCTTTTCTTTCGTGTAAGAACCATTATAATATGCAATGTGCCCATATTAATATGGTTGATAGCCTTTCATTTTAAAGTAATGTGTAGTCCAGTGTTTATGTTGATGTTTGCAATTCTAAGTATGTTTATAATGAATAAGTCACTTTGACGAACATACAGGTATGGCGGTCATGTGGCAAGATATGCTGAAATGATATTGTGTGCATATTAACACTTATTTTCTTTTCTTTATTGTATCAATTCCTGAATTTTCACATCATGACCATGCCAATATAGCCGCCAGCTTTTTGGATTAAAGTAATGCACTGCTGATGACGTCACATATTACATCATTCATTACAAGGTCAGTGACATCACTAATGACATCACTCATGACATCTCAAATGACATCACTGATGACATCATCTACGTGATCATCTGATGCACCTCCTCACACCCTAAAATACAGACTACCATTCTCAAAACCATAGACACACCAATACTAGTACAGCTACAATATTCTGTGCACTATGCATGCAGACCTCTAATCAGCTACATAGCTTTGATACAGTCTTTTAAATACTCAGTTAGTACCTATGCAGGGTAGAAATCCTTCTGTGTGTCCCATGCACTTCTCCTTTCAACCATCCAGCACTATCTATGTATCCTATCACTCTGCTAATACCTAAGCACTAATAAATTTAGCATGCACTCTCTTTGCAGCACTGAAATTACTCCAGTTATTAGTCATATACTTAAGGAATGGCCTAGCCACTAACTCAATTGCAGGTACAATATTTTGTACACCATGCATGCAGACCTCTAACCAGCTACACACTATTGATACGCTCTTCTAAATACCCAGTTAGTACCTATGCAGTGTAGGAATCCTCCTGTCTGTCCCATGCATTTCTCCAATCACCCATCCAGCACTATCTACTTATCCTATTACTCCACCAATACCTAAGCACTTATAAATTCACTATACACTCTGTTTGTAATACTGTAATTATTCTAGTTACTAGTCATGAACTTATGTAATGGCCTAGCTACTAACACAAGTACATCTATAATATTTTGTGCACTATCCAAGCAGACCTCTAACTAGCTACATACTATTGATACACTCTTCTAAATACCCAGTTAGTACTCATGCAGTGTAGGAATCGTCCAGTCTGTCCCATGCACTTCTTTAATCACTTATCTACCACTATCTACTTATCCTATCACTCCACCAATACCTAAGCACTTATAAATTAAGTGTTTACTCTGTTTGCAGCACTGTCATCATTCCAGTTACTAGTCGTATTCTTCTTATAAAATGACCTAGGCACCAACACAAGTACACATAAAATATTCTGTGCATAATCCCTACAAATCTCTAAGCAGATACATACTATTGGTCCAGTCCATTAAATACTGAAGTAGTACCCATGCAGCGTAGGATACCTCGTGTCAGTCTCATGCAATTCTTCAATCACCCATCCAGCACTATGTTCTTATTGTATCAGTCTGCCAATACCTAAGCACGTATGGGCCAGATTTACAAGCACCCTGCGCCACCAGTACGTCACGTTTTGTAACGTAGTGATGGAGCCAGGCTCTCCTTTATATTTACAAGGAGAGGGAAAGCCACCGTGCGTGGTTTTTCCTCTCCTTGTAAATACGACCCCTTCATACATAGAACTTTGCATTGAAGGGGCGTCCCATAGGTGTTGCTGTGGGTGTTCCCATGCAACAACCATAGAACAAGATACATCTCCAGATTTATGAGAAATCGTAAATCTGGAGATGTGTGTGAATGCTGCGCCATCCTAGAGTTGGAGTAACAAGGCACAACGAGGAGAATTGCTTTAATTTCTCCTCATTTTTTCCTCTTTCAATGCATGCTGCATTCCACAGCATACATTGAAATAGGAAAATGCCTTTACTGATTGTTTTTGTGCAGGAAGGTGTCTCCACATGACACAGACATCCTTGCACCATGGTGCAAGGGAGCCTGTGTCACCGCATGGGTGCAGTTTGTGCAGCAGTGCAGAGGGAAGCACAGAGTTGCAACATATTCATGTACATATGTCACATCCCTGTGCTTCAGAAGTGCCACAATGCAGTGCAGCTAAAGAGCTTGCAGTGTCACGCTGCAGTACTTCCTCATAAATCTTCACCTATAAATTCACCATACACTACTAATGCATTCTTTCAGTCAATCATGCGGTATACATATATTCAACCAAACTTTCACACATTACCTTGCAGTTATAGTTCTTTCTTTAACCAGATAAGGTAGTTCTGATAAGAACTTTATTTTCTTCTTTTTTCTTTTGGATTTTTTTATTTTTTGAACAATTTTGTATTTTGGGGGTTTTTTCAACAAATGAACAAAAAAAAGAACGAATAAAACAGGGAACATTTGGAATTACTTACCATTTCAAAAACAAATAAACAAAAAAATTAACAGCAATGGTTGCGTTGCGCAGCACAAACTGCATCCGCCGACTACTCACCGAAGCATCTATGTTTCTTACACTTCACGCAGTGTTGCTCGAGAAAGGCGAATTCTGGCCTACTGTCCATTGCAGGTGTTCCTGAGGACGCTCCAGATGTACTTGCCACAGCAGGTGAGGGGTTCAAAGCAGCTCACCTCATTTCCTCCCGTGCAAGATTGAGAGGATGTGTGGTCCGGAGATGTTTGTACATAGAAGCAGTGCCACAAGAGTATTTTTTTTCACTGCCTCTTGACAGGACTCGGTCACAAATTTTGCACGTCACCTTTCTCGCATTTACTTTCTTCACTCCAGGTGGAAAACTGAAGAATTTCCACGTCCACAGATTCCGGCCTCTGTGGACGTGGTGCCTTCTGCAAGAATTCTTCTTCAGAAGATACTTCCTCCTGCTGCTGCTGCTGTCCAGATGCCATTTTGTTTGATATTTTTTGAAAAACACCCCAAAAAACAAGCAAAAAGGGTTCTTGTAGGAAAAGAGATGTCTCTCTAAAGATGCTCCAACAAGAATGATTAAATTGGGTGGCGTCCTTCAATAGTTACAGTGGGAAATGTTATGAACCAATAAAAACATTTTTTTGGAGGTCACATGGGATCCGCGCACTCTGCGCTCACAAATCATACACATGACGCGACTTTGCGAAAATATATTTAAAAATAATATAAGTTTCTTATAAGTACAAATATATTATTTTTATGAATATCTTAGATAGTCTCTTGCCCTAATATGTATATTAAACACACATACATATCATTTTAGAACATAAAAAAAATTCGCGGGAGTTGCGCACCCAGCGCGCCCCAGCACGTTTATGACGTCACGCGGGACCTGCCACTGTGCAAGCATTGCATGTGTCGCGAATGCGCGGAAGCAGGAGTTGTGGACTGGTCGCATACCAATCGCGCACATCACGTAATAATAAATGTATATGATGTAACTGAAAAACACGCAGCTGTCACACACCGTACGCGGATCCTTCTAGGCGTTTCTAAAATGGCGGCTAGAATCCGCGCACCCACCGTGATGTGTACGCTTAGGGTGCGTGACTCCGAAAAATATTTGCAGAAAAAAAATGTAAAAAGAAAATAATATAAATATATTAAAATAAAAAAATAAAACAAAAATATTAAACACTATTTCCGGTTTTTTTTGTTGTTGCAATTTTAAGAAAAAATATATGATGTTATTTAATGAATAAAATATTTATTAATAAACAGTTAAAAAACTGTAGAAAATCAGTGCAAAAAAATTGGTATAACTACTATTACACTTAAAAATTAGCATTTAAAAAAGCTTTGAAATGCACTGAAAAAACCATAGGTTTTAGAGACGTTATAGTTAGATATTAGCATTTAAAAAAACCTTAGAAATTCACTGAAAAAACCATAGGTTTCAGGAGTTTTATAGTTAGCTGGACATTTCACTCGTACAAAACCATAGAAATTCCTCTGTTGTGGTTAACTCACGTGCCCATAATGCACTGCTGATGATGTCACATATTACATCACTCATTACATGATCAGTGACATCACTGATGACATCACTGATGACATCTCAAATGACATCACTGATGACATCACTGATGACATCATCCACGTGACAATCTGATACACCACATCATACACTAGTATAACCTTTCATCACTCACTGTAAAATACAGAGTACCATATTTGAAACCATTGACAAACCAATAACAGTTACTACGTACCCACTCACTGATTCCTAAGTGTACACACACATCTACCCATTCAACAACAGAATCACTTATACATGCAGTCATCAATTATTAGAACACTATCAAATGCACTTATACACATATCTAGATATTGACACATCAGCAGTCATCTTAGTCAGTTATGCAGTCATCCTACTCACTCATGAACATTTTTTATCACACTTACAGTTACTCACTTACACAATTATACATACAGCACCTCATTTATTCAAACACATAGTAACTCATAGTTAATATGTTAAAAAATCACCATTACAATTATACACTCATTCATATAGTTACTCTCACAATCACTGACTCTTATATGTATTTATTTATATATACCAACTCTCACATACAATGCCTTTTATTTTTTTACTTTGTTGAAGATGTACAACTAAAACATACATTCGCTCACCAACACACAAATAAATACAGTCAGTCACCCAAACAACAGTTTCCACATGCAGTCTTAAACCTATAGTCAATCAACCATTCACACATCTATGCATAGAGTTACACAAACCCCATCCAACCACACACAAACTCAGTGCCCTATACAAATACTCACCCAGCTAATCAATAACTAATATACACACTCATGTAGTTAGTGACCAACTGATGCAGCATGTTATACAACAACAGAGACAGTGATGCACACATTCACATAGTTTAGTTACTAATCCATGTATTAAGTGAGACACTTTAATTTGCTGACTTGAACTGACAGTCAGGCAGCTACTAAATCCTCCATCTGGACAGTTATATATCCACTCAATCTTCAATACAGATTGGTATATATATAATACATATTTAAATTTCAAACTAAACCACATTCACAGGATGATGTCATTAGTGATGTCATCAGTGATGTCATTTGAGATGTCATCAGTGATGTCATCAGTGATGTCACTGACCATGTCATGAATGATGCAATATGTGACATCATCAGCAGTGCATTGCGGGTGCGCGAGTTATAGTTAGCAGAACTAACTATAACGGAGGAATTTCTATGGTTATGTACGAGTGAAATGTCCAGCTAACTATAACACCCCTGAAGCCTATGTTTTTTTCTGTGAATTTCTAAGGTTTTTTAAATGCTAATTTTGAAAATAACGTCTCTGAAACCTATGGTTTTTTCAGTGAATATATAAATATATATTTTTTATACCCCTAAAACTAAAAAATTACCCTTTGTACCCCAATAACCATACCCTCCTAAAATTTTCAAATTACCCTTACTACCTCAATACCCATACCCCCTAAACCCTAAAATTACCCTTAACCTAAAAATACCCTTGGCACCCCAAAACCCCAACTCACCCTGAACCCCAAAGCTACCTTTAGCACCCCAAAACCCATACCCAGCCTGAACCCTAAAACTACCCTTGGCACCCCATACCCACCCTGAACCCTAAAATTACTCTTTGCACACCAAAATCCAAACCCACCCTGAACCCTAAAATTACACTTATTTAAACAACATGGTAACTGGGTGGTTGGCCAATGTTTCCATGTTATTGGACTCTTACGAAAAGTTTTTCCAATATTACCGGACTCCACCAGAAAAACTCTGGTACAGGCACTAGTATTGAGTCGCCTGGATTATTGCAATGGACTCCTGTTTTCAGCCTATGAGGGTGTCCTAGCAAAACTCCAGGTGATACAAAATACTGCAGTGAGGCTAGTGTTGAATGCCCCTACAAGAACGCCATCGAAACCCCTCCTGGATAAAGTACATTAGCTCTCAGTCCGTAAGAGGATCAATTTTAAGATTTGCTGCCTGATCCACAAGAGCCTACATGGATGTGGGCCCACCTATTGGAAGGATAAATTTATCCCATATAATCCCACACGATCTCTCAGGTCAAGCAGCCAACTTTTATTGAGAGTACCAACCACAAAGAAGGCCAGACAAGGTGGCAAAGCTTTGTCGGTTGTCGGACCAATTTCTTGGAATAAACTTCCTCTCGAGCTTAGGCAGTGTCCAGAACATCTTAATTTTAGAAAAAACCTTAAAACATTTTTATTTTAGATTTAATTCATGTACCCTATGTCCATACTGAACTGAACTATAAGCTAAACTGTTGCTGCTGGTCTCCTTCTTTCTCTCTCTCTCTTCGCTTTCTGTGCGCAGAGATACTCTGTATAGAGTCGACTCTAGCGCGTTACAAACCATAAATAATAATAATAATAAATAAAACCCAAACCTACCCTGAACCCTAAAATTACCCTTGACACCCCAAAACTCAAATCCACCCTGAACACTAAAATTACTCTTAGCACCCCAAAACCCATACCCACCCACAACACTACAATTACCCTTGTCACCCCAAAACCCAAATCAACCCAGAACCCTACAATTACCCTTGCTACCCCAAAAGACATATCCACTGTTGGACTTGGCCCTTCTGGCAGGTTCACCCCTAAACTTTTTGCAATTATCCTAGCCTTTCTCCCTATGTAGTGTTAGTGGTTTTATACCCCTAGGCACTTTAGCACAGTGTCCCCGTGTAAAGTGCGTGCGCTCTGTGTTACATTTAGTGAGACTGGCCTGCCCTCCCATAGGAATGCATGGTGGATATGTGTGTCCATGGTAGTTCCTGATGTGAGAGGAATGCAGGTTCAAGTTTAGTATGTGCGAACTCGTAAGAATAAATGCTGCGCAATGATGTGCGCGGAGTTATTATAACTATAGGAGAAGTGCCACTTCTAGAAGTTGACATTTCTGTGTGCTGTGTGTCTGCTTGCCTGATGTGGAGTGCATGTCTGGTTTGTGATTGACAGGTACTGGATGGTGTGGGGAATTCCAGGAGCCAGGATGAGTCAGCCCAGTGGTGAATAGAGAGATCTGCATGCAGATGGGAGGGAGGAGTTGCACCTGGGACCTGAATAGGACAGTGCCTTCCCTCCACAATACTGGCTCCGGCCCATTTGGTGCGTCTGATGGCCCTAGCCTGTCCTTGAATAGAGAGAGGGGCTGAGCAAAGCAAAGTGCTCCAGAACCAGTTGCATCTGGTTGTCCCCTTGCCCTGCACCTTGGTGACAAAGGAAATCTGTGTATAAAAAGGGGCCGTGACCCCATGTAAGATGTTCTCTGTTGCTCCTGACTTGAGGGGGCCCTGCTGCTGCTGGGCGCCAGGAGGAACCGCCACTAGGGACTGCCTCCCTTCTGGAGGGCCCTGTGAGCTGGCCTGCCTGGACCCAGCCTTTGCTCCCCCTTCATCCCAAGACTTTCCCTGAACTTTGCCTTTTTACTTGGAGAAACTCTCCACTTGTTGATCCTGGACTTTTGCCTCTAGCGCCCTGGGAGCGCTTCTGCATTTATTTTAACAGAGCGCTTGGCTCTTTGCCAGCTGAGAAGAAGTGCGTCCCGTTGCTGCCGGCAGCGCTGAGCTGCAATAATTTCCGAGGGAATCCCGACGTAGGGATTCCCCCGCTTTGGCTGCCTCGATAGTGGGTGCCCACCCCACATTACGGCACTCGTTGGTGGGTGCCCACCCCGCTGTGGTGTGCATAGATGAGCGGGAGGCCACCCCGCCTTGCCGCTGCTCGGAGGAGCTGCCCAGATCTAAAGAAAGTGGGTGCCTACCCCGCGGTGGTAATTGCCATGCAGCGGGAGCCTACCCCGCACTTTGAGCCCAAGGAAGAGCGCCTCTGGAGCAACATGACACGGAAGACAGGAGTCTGTTCCCTGACTAGGGGCGGGGCTACCATAGAGGCCAATTGCGGCCCAGCTCCACAGGAAGAGAAGCAACTCTCGACCGGAAGTGGCCCGGGACACCCAATCACAGCGTGGCTGCTGCGGAAGTCGGGCATGTCCATGCCGGGGTGTGGGTGGGGCTCCCGTGTTGCCGGTGGGAGCCCCGCGGGCAGCGCCTGTCTACAGGAGGACCCCCCTTAACGTGAGCAGCCAACAGGAGGAAGCCGAGCGTTGCGGCCTCCCAGCAGCTGGGGGCCGCCCGTGGTCCAGCCCAAAGAAGTGGAGAGGCTGAGACATCGCTCTGTGCCTTTCCACATAGAGCGACCTGCCTGGGGGACAACGGTGACCCCTTACCCCGCTCAGCCTCGAAGAATGGTGAGTGGGGCTGAGCCTTGTTTTCTTTAGTTGGTTGATGTTACTTCCACCTGGGCCATGGTGGTGACGAGCCCCACAATTTGAGCCTCATGCAGCTGCAACGTCTGATGCAATTAGAGTGAAGAGCCCCAGAGGCACCGTAGTGCCTGGGCTTGTGTTGCCTAGTTCCCCGTTGCCCTGGGGGAACGCAAGCGACTGCAACATTTTGGGCACAGTATTTTCAGAGTCCCAGAGCCGGACTCCAACGGGCACAGTGCTTGAGCGGCCCCGCCTGCCAGAGGGTCGCTCCAACGTTGCCTTTTGTTCCTAGGGTGCCCGTGGGGGACTCACAGGGAACAGTGGTGCCCGTGCCATCTTCGGCTGCTCTGCGAGCGCACAGGCAGCTGCCACGTCTGAGTACATTTATTGCATTTAGAGTCCCAGACAGGGGCTCAGGGGGCACGCTGGTGCCCAGGCTCATTGTCACAGCTGCCCAGAACTTAGTGGGCAGCTGCAACGTTTAGGTTGTGCCCCTGCGCACTTTTGCTTTGCTGCATGCGCAGCCAGCCCAGACATTCTGGACATTGGGCATTTCAGCCCCTGTGAGAGGCCAGTTGGCCTGGGGCCAGATTCAGTGTGTTGTGCCCCCGATTGGGACACTCTGGCTTTTATATCAATTTATTTCCCAAGGTGCTTATTCTCGTGAGGCCTACTGTAATGCCTATTGCGTAATGTGTGATGCTAATGAGGTTTGGGCCTAATATAGTTTTAAGCCTAAGGGGGTTCATGTGCAAAGTGATTTATGCATCCACCGTTTTGAATTGCAGGATCTCATGTTAAGTTCCTAACGTTACCAGTAGTTACTGGTTGTGCGCTACATTTACTATATGTTCTACATTTACAATTGGTGATTTGTGATGATTCTGACGGTGGTCCATTGGCCCTGTCTTGTGCAAATAGTCGCCTGTAGATACTGCCCAGTGCCAGTTGGCAAAGTGTAAATTGTGTGATTATTATCTAATGTACTTATTATAATACAAAGGCTATTTTTATATATAACATTGTGTGGAGTTTCTTTTGTGGTGGGCCTAGGGTGTTGTTGCTGTGTGCGCACGCAAACGCTTTACACATTGCCTCCGGGATAAGCCTGACTGCTCGTGCCAAGCTACCAAGGGGGTGAGCAGGGGTTATCTTTGGTGTGTAACTCCACAGCCCTGACTAGAGTGGTGGTTTCTGCCTGGCTTTGGCGCACGCCTTAGCCAACCAGAGATCCCATTTCTAACATCCACCCTAAAACATAATATAACCCTTAACACCCCAAATCCACCCTAAAACTTAAAATTACCCTTGGCACACCAAAACCAACAGCTACCCTGAACCTTAAAATTAACCTTGGCACTCCAAAGCCTATACCCACCCTGAACCCTAAAATTAATCTTGGCTCCCCAAAACCTATACCCCTACACCCCAAAACCCAAACCCACCCTAAACCCTATACTTACCTTATACTTACATGTAAGACACATATGCCTTTGCCATTCATGTTTTTACAATTAAATTTGTGTTCCGTGGAGAGTCGTTTTGGCGTTGGTCTGCATCAGGAAGTGGAGATGTTCCATGGGGAGCGATGCATCATCTGGGTCTGTGGTTGTCATGCGGAGGGAGCTTTTGTGGATGACAGGGATGAATGGCAGTAAGGAGAAGTAAGTGTATGCAGGAAGAATAGGCATCGGCATTAGTGATGGTAAGTCTATGCCAGGATAAGAGAATGAAGACAGAAGGGAGAGAGTAGGCAGGAGTAAGAATGGGGTAAATTATACGTATGTTGAAGTAGGACTAAGTAGGAGTAAGATTGGCAATAAGTGGGAGTAATTAGAAGGAAAGTGCATTATTTGTAAGTAGGGGTGGGTGGAACTTGCAAAATTGACTTTCTCAAATTATTGCGAAATTGCGCAAAATCTCCGCAAGCATGCGGAACTTTCGCGAAGATGCAGAGATTGCTTTTCCCGCCCGTTCGCGATGTGTTTTTGCGTGCTCGTGGGGAAATATATCTCCAACTTGCCCATGCGGTCGCTAATGGGCGCAGCCATCTTGCTCGCGATGCTTATTTCCTGTTCACGATCGCGATGACGTGTTCGCGAACGCAAACTCTTGCGGGATAGCGCGACCGGCTACCAACAATCCAACATCTTGTGGAGTGCGCGAACGGATAGGAAAACTCGGTAAGTCGCGACTGCGTGCGCGACAACGCATTTTTAAAGCGCAAACAAAAAAAATACTTCTGTTTTGCGGCAGATTGCAAAAGTTTTGACATTTTCGCGCTCTCAGCGGAATGTGAAAATGTCAAAATATCGCAAATTCTGCGAGCGGGATGAAATTTACCTCCCAGACCTAATTGTAAGTGAAAGTAGGAATAAGAGTAAGAATACATAGCAGCAAGTCTATGAGTATGAGATTATAAGAAGGAGTAATGATATGCTTAATTAGGAGTAAAAATAGGGGAAAGTACTAGTAAGTAGGAGTAAGTAGAGTAAGAGTAAAAATAAGGAGAATATTAGATCAGTTTCATTAGAATTAAGAATAGGGCAAGGAGTAAGCAGAGGTAGAAATGAGAGTAGGACTAAATATTATTTTGTGCAGGAATAGAAGGACAAGTCATCTTAGGGAAAAGTATCCGTACAAGAAGGAACAACTTGGAGTATTCAGTAGTATGTAGGAGTGGAGGCTAGGAGGAATAAGAAGTGATTAGTGATAGACATTAGCAAGACTATCATAAGCTGGAGTAAAAATATACAAAGTTACAAGAAGCAGTAAGAGTAAGAGCGGTTGCAAGAATGTAGGAGAGTAGGATCTGCTTCAGATGGGTACCCCCACTTTTTGCTGGTGTTTCACTGTTTTTCGACCTTAGTCTGGCTGTGGCCCTGCTAATCAGGACCACAGCCTAGCTGCCTCCTCTCTAAAATGGTTTCCATGTACATTAGGTACATTTCCAATTGGATTCTGGAGTGCCTTATAAGCCCCTAGTATATGGTATACTATGTACCTCGGGCATAGGTACCTCAGAGGCCTACCAGGGGCTGACGCATGTATTATGCCACCCCTGGGAAGCTCTCCAAAATGGCACCACAGGTCTGCTACTGCAGCCTGGGTAAGGTGGTGCTTGCACCCCTTACTGTGGTATAGGCTACCTATATCACTACCATTGCACACACATATAAAACCTATAAGTCACTCCTATGGCAGGCCTTAACAATCCTGAAGGCAGAGTGCTTGGTTTTTATGTGAGAGGGTGCCCCTACATGAGCAGAGCTCCTCTGCAGCGTTCGGAGTATCTCCTCTGATGCTGTTTGTGATGCAGCCTGACCATATACACTTAAGTGCATTATAACCTTGCGGTAAATGCTAACTTTGGGATGGCTGCACGGAAACATGTTGTGTTTGGTGTCAAACGCTTTGGAATACTACCCCCCTGCCAGTTCTGGCGGGGGGAAGCAGTCCACCCTTCTAGAGGGAGAGAAATGTTCACACTGGCCTAAACCGGTAGGACTTTCTACAGCCCTGGCATCACAAAATGCATGCCTCTGCCACAGACACGGTTCTGGCCTCCTGCTGCTGACCGAAACTCCGGCAGGGGAGGCCTGGACAATAGGTTTCCTGTCCCAGGGAGGTGTAACCACCTCCCCATACAGGCAGATGTGTATTGGGGCTGGGCGGGAGCAATCTCTGGTGCTTTGAAGTCCTGCACTGGGGGCACACTTGGTGTCCCTGTGCATAGTCCAGTTCAAACCTGTTGCAGGGGCTACCTGCCACTGCTCTGGCATGAAACTGGACAAAGGAAATGGGCGTAAGCACCCCTCTTTCCAAACCCTCCCATAGGTGGGTCTATAGAGTATGTCCAACCCCCAAACTTTGTATAAGTATGGGAACCCAGTCCTTGTGACTTTAGATTACCCTGGACAAAAGTCTGAAATATATATCCTGGACCTTTGACATTCTACTTTGCTTAGAAGACTGAAGAAATCTCCCTTGGGGTCAAGGAGTGACTCCCCTGCTTGGCAGGCACCAAAGAAGCAACTGACCAGTCTGCATTGCTGAAGCTCCTGCTGGACGCCGAAGTCTTTGCATCACCAGAGGTGGATTTCCAGACTTCCCCAAGGCTACCCTGAGTCCACAGCAAAGCTGAGGCCCATGGCTATAGTGGGTTATGTGGAACTGTGACCCCTGGACACCATGATCTTTTGCTAATCCATCATCTTCCTGGTCTTCCTCAAAGTTGTTCTTTGGGCTCCAAGTAGCCCCAGCCTTAAGCACCTCCTGCACCGAAGATTTCTGGCCTCCACTCCACGAGTGACCCGTGGGCTAGTTTCCAGTGCAACTGCCTGAGGCTCCTTTGCGATTGCTAACCTGTTAGCTAGTGGGTCCCTTCAAAGGCAACTCCTCCTCTGATTGGGCTTTCCTGGTTGCTCCAGATGTGCCCTGACTTACCCACACTGGGTGAGTCCCTCAGACCTTGCTGGTCTGCACTGACGTCCTTTCTCTGATTCCAAGTGACTTGCCGTTGCCAAGGCTTGTTGGGTCCAATTTGGTCGCCAACAGCACAGCACTTGACAAACTTTGTGGGACAGCTCGAATCCAGCTCCTAGTCATCAACGGCACCTCCTTGACCTCGTGGCTGAAGAGTCAAGTCACCGGTCAACTCACATGAAGCACCCACCATCTGTGGGCATTGGTCTATCCTGCCCTTGGTCACTGGTAAGTGACCCAGACTCTGTCCCCTCTGCTTTCAGGTTCCTTCCATTCTAGATCCAGGCTTGGATCTCTCCGGACACTTCACTTCACGGCAGCAGCACTTCCTGAGCAGCTTCCATTGAAATCAGCGATGCGACCCGACACCATTTGACACCTATGCACCATGGCTTCCCTGGGTGAGGTAACTTGAGTACTCCGGTGCTCCCATGGGTGTTGGCCCTAGACACCTCTAAGTCCAAAAGGGTTCGCTCGTAACTATCTCCTAAGTGTCCTTAAACTCTAAATTTCCAACCATGACATTCCCCATGGATTCGCGGCTGTGTTCTCACACTGCACGTGTCCCCCGTGGGTCCCCTGTGTCACTACCTTGGGTGGTTCCTTGTGGTCCAAGCACTTCTACAGGCTCTAGGCCTTGTGTCTAGCTCAGTCGTGGTTCTTATACCACTTTATTGGTATATGGTTTGGTACGCCCCTAGGGCCCAAGCGTGTATTTGTGCTATTACTGTTGATTGCTAATTTGTAAATTAAGTACTTCGAACTCCAGTCTCATAAAGAGACTAGAGGGGTGTGTTTTATCTTAAATACATACATTTTAAGTATATACCTGGTGTGGTTGTCCTTTCATTTGATCATTCAAGAGATTATAGACTGGTAAAACAAGCTGCTTTACATTCCTTCAAGACTTAGCCTGAAGGCTGCTCTCCATAGCTACCACTAGGATAGCTTTCAATAAAGGTTGTGTTTGACCTATTCACCATAAGGCGTTGTTTGGACTGATACAGGGTGCCCATTATAACTAGTGGACAGAATATATCAGGCCAACTTCTCACAAAGAAGAAGTAAGATCATGTGTTCATAGGGATAGGTGTGAGCATGGGTAGAAATCAGCAGACGTAAGTAGGAATATGTAGCAGTAAGACTATGACTACATAGAATTAAAGGAGGTAGCATTAATTTGAAGTAGGCATGGAAGAAATAGTAAGAATAGATGCAAGAATGACTGCAAATAAGAGTAAGTATAGGAATAAAAGTTGTAATGTGTGTTAAAGTAGGTACAGGAGTACGTATAAGAAATATGTTTTTGAAGGTCCATGGGTAAATCTAAGGATAAGAGCAGGAGCAAGTAGAATTACATCTAGAATTAGGAGTTGGTATAAGAATTCTATAAAGAATAGTATGTGTAGGAGTAAATGTTAGGAGTGCATCTGTATGATGTTTAATTGAATGTAATTTTTTGACACGCTTCTTACTGGCCTAGAACTGCTGTTTCCCCTCAAAAGCATGTCTGAAGAGAGTTGCTGCAAAACTGCAGGAACATTGTATTTATGTGCTAGGTTCAAAACTGTGGAGTATTAACTCACTGGGATAAAAAACCAAGACATTGGGTAGTGGCGGACTGTCCCTATAAAACACTTTGGCTATTGGTCAAAGATCAAACTCACTCAGTTGTACAAACTTGCACCCACTGCAGCTGAGAAGCTAGATGCCGGGCAAATATACTACATGCATCTTAATACATTGTGGCATTCTGCCTGGCACAGGTGGTCAAAAGAAAGACTGTATTAAATAGAGGCCAACGCAAAGCCTGCCTAGATGAGACACCCATACATCTTGTTGCAAGAGTAGAAACCTAATTATTGATGCATGTCAAGGTGCTATGTAGTAATTGTGCACAGAACACTTTGATTTTATTCAAGTGAAAACTACAAAGCTACAATTAATACACTAAAATGTTTAGTTTTATTGGATTGAAAAGTGAGTCTTTGTGCAGTTTGGTTAAAGTATGCTCATAGGATCTGTATTGGATACTGGGTGTGTGGTTTTCTCTTCCCTCACAATTTGTTTCTTCATTTTAAGTTCAATAATCCCCCTAAACATATTCACCCCACTTGTCAACACCTCTGAATAGCCTGGCATATTACTGGCGACTCACAATGCATTGAATGATCCCAGCCCTGCACTTTAATCCCTCCCTGCACTCAATTTTCATTTAGATTCACAGCCCCATGTAACCTTTCCATGGGGGATCAAATGGAAGATTAAAGGCAAAATCCCGAAGTGGCTCCCTGTTTTTACTTACTAGGGTGTGAAAAGGTCGTAGGGTCAGAGTACCTGCCTGATCACCTCCGACCTATGCTTCTGGTAGCCTCATCTGTCCTACTTACACTAACCACCTTCTATCCAGAGAATTGTGAAGGGTACCTGCTCACTTGTCTCCCAGAGACACCTATTTTCATGATTAACAATCACTCCTCCAGGATAGAGCTCTTAGCCCCAATACTATTGAGTATATATGATTCCTTGGGGTTTGCCTCCACCATTACAGAAAGATTCTCATCTGTGACCATTCCACAGTGGACCCACAGTGAATTCAATTAGCTTAATTCTATGGTATCCCTGCTATTCATTGTGTTCCATGTGATCTCATAGTCTGAAATACATTTGGTGACATGACATCCTGGACTCTGCTACTACTGACTCTTGATGAAATCAACTCTCATGTTAGATTATGAAGGTTCTGGAGAGGGTAAGCATTGTAAAACATTTGTGAAGAGAGTACACAGCTACACCCCATAGGAGGAGTACCCTGATGAATGTGGCATCCCTTTAATTGTACTTGAGTGGACCCATAGGTACATTATAGCAGTGTCCTTATCTCTTAGGTTACACTTTCAGGTCCGCAAGTGGTCCCACAGACCAAGAAACATGTAGTGGAACAACTGTTTAGCAACTCTTATTTTTCTATCCTATTAGATTGGGAAACCCAGAAAGAGAATACAATTGCTTAGGTAACTATGGTTACTGTGTATCACTATATGCATTAACACCCCAATCTTTCCCACATAGCTTTGCTACAAGTAATACTTAAGCACAACTACCCAATTACTGCAACATGACTAGTCCAGCCCTCTATTTCTGAGACACAAATCCAAAATCTTAGTAACTCAACATAAATGAAAACCCCTCATCAAATGGTGTAGTCTCTTATTCAACTACTTGAAAGGACCTTATATGGTGTAGTAAAGTGCTATGAAATGTGCATACAATACAGTACTTACCCTTATGCAGTGCATTTCTGTGGGGTGTTTTTCTGTAGCTCTTGGCCTGATTAACAATAGCTGCCTGTTTGCAGTACACCTCCGTTGACTGCTCTACTCTCACACCTAGTGGGACTCAAGAGAACATTTACCTTGGCTGGTTAGATCAAGTTCATGCATGAGACTTGCTTCTTTATCGTTCCAGGGTGAACTCTTCAGAGCACTGACTATGGCTACCTGTATGTACTGCCTAATTGAAGGTCCAATGTATTGAATCCGAGTGGGCTCTAGTCTAAATAGCATTTTTCATGGATGCAACTATTCTGTTTGTTAGATTAGGACCGTTGACGCTTATGCAATGTAATTTTTTGGTAAGCATTCGCTACACAATTTTCTTAGCAGGCACCATTTTAGGCTGGTCGAAACTAATTCTGTCCATTTCTGAGAAATGCCCTTTACTAAGTTTGTTTCTGTAATACTAAGTTTTGTTTTGGTAATGAGTAATAGCTTTACCACTAGATAACGGCCCTCTCTCACTTGTTTGATAGTGGAGTACGATCGCGGCCCAATGTGGCACAGCCTTGGACTTCGCTGGGTTGTGCAAGATACAAGAACAGAAACCGTTTTTTTGTATTTTACCGTCCAGCTCCAACTGCCTGAAAAATTCCAATGTGGACTTGTCTTTGCCCAACTGTGAAATGTACATATTAAATCTCTATGTTTGCTGTTCTTCAGTTTACTCTGTAGCACTCCTAGACACTGCGCAGATGGGGCTCCGCTCTGAGTGTATATGAATAAACAGTTATTGGCTTATATTCTCCACTGTCTGACTGACTCTTCATTTGGTATGGAAGGCTGAGAGGTGATCTGTGGTGACCCGGGTGGCCCTAAGCAGGACACTTCCTTCATGTGGAGAACTGAGACATCTGGATTGACTATGTACCTCATCTGCCATCATTAGCTGCCTGTAAATGGTTCACATAAGCGTGTTTCTCTTTTGTCACACCTGAGTTGCCAGGCATAGTAAGCACTTTGTAAAGGAAGTCACAATATAATGCACTTCTTTTATTCTTTTTAATATAGAGATGAGTAAATATAAAATGTATAGTATTTGAAGAAATGATTCAAATGTCACATTTAAGCGACTGGGGAAAATATATACTTTTCTCCAATTGTACATTATATCACATTTCTTCCTTTTCTAATCATGTTAATACTTAAATCCACTAGCAAAAAGATTTTGTGTACAGCATAGTGTAAGACAATTTATTTTGTCAGGTTTATAGTAATAGCAAATACAGCTTTTATTACCTCTCTTTGGTTTCCTTGTTTTCCTGGAAGCCATTAAACACGTCTGCAGTGTTTTGTTTTTCATGTTAACTGGGAGAGAATAAGTTTACAAATCACATTTTCTAGGACTAAAAATAGGATCAAAGTAATTGCACATCATTAAAGAAGTCAATAAATTGTAACAAGGCTAGAAAGCTCTGATTCTCACAATGAAAAACAGGTTAGGAAGCCTGCTAGACTGAAAGAACACAGAACTAAGTAAATAAATACTTTTGGTAGTTCTAAAAAGAAAATTATTGAAGTGGCACTAATGTAAAATAAAACACAAGGATAATAATATATACCATAGAAACAAGCTCAACCAAACAAAATAATTAGTTGGATGGACAATATTAAATCTGTTAACAATTCTCCATGAGGTCAGCACTGATTTCTGTTAACCAGGTAATCTTTAGACCACTAGTTCGAATCTCGACAGGGCCACCTCAACTTGCCTTTCTTTTCACCAATAGATTGAATACTTGAAATCTGTTCTTTAAAGCAATGCCTGTGACATTAAATACAATAGTAAAACCGCTATTATGTTTTGAAAAGTGTATGCACCAATATTGAATATTTTAGATTCATACAATAACTGTTATTGGCAAAGCCTGTAAGTCCGGCCTATGCAATCTCGCTCGATGGTTACTTAAAAAAATTAAATGACAAGAACATGTCACATTAAAAAAGAACAAAAAATAAAACCTAGATAAAAATGGCCCCCATAAAAAAATCTATCTATCTATCTGTCTATCTATCTGTCTATCTATCTATCTATCTATCTATCTATCTATCTATCTATCTATCTATCTATCTATCTATCTATCTATCTATCTATCTATCTATCTATCTATCTATCTATCTATCTATCTATCTATCTATCTATCTATCTATCTATCTATCTACATATATATATATATTCACTGAAAAAACCATAGGTTTCAGGGACGATATAGTTAGCTGGACTTTTCACTCGTACAAAACCATTGAAATTCCCCCGTTATAGTTAGTTCAGCTAACTATAACTTGCGCGCCCGCAATGCACTGCTGATGACGTCACATATAACATCACTCATGAAATGGTAAGTGACATCACTCATGACATCACTGATGACATCACTGATAACATCATCCAGTGAATGTGTGTTTTTCTGAAAATTACATATGTTTTATATATGTATATCTCAAGGTCGATGGAAGAATAAATGGGTATATAAGTGTCTAAATGGATGATTTGTTTTTGCAAAATTGATTGTATAACTGACTGATTAAGTGTATCTTAGTGAATACATGGCTTAGTGAGTAATGTTTAAATATGTAAATATCTGTATCAGTCTCTCACTTTGTGTATAAGTGGCTGCATGGGTGGGTGAGTAGCTACATGAGTATCTATATAGGTTATTAGTTGGTTTTTTGACTATCAGCATGAGTGTCTGAGTGTCTGTATGGTTAGGTGGGGGTATTACGTAGTGAATAGGTGCATGAATGAGTGACTCGCTGTTTGTATGTGTTGAAGACAGCATGTGTGCAGGACTGTATGGGTGGATGAGTGTGTGCATGGGTGTGTTAGTGAGTGAATGACTGTCTCAATAGTGTCTTTATGAGTAACTACATATGTTTTAAACTAGTATATGTGACTATTGGTGTATATAAGTGAGTATATGTGAGAGTGAGAGATTGGAAGAGTTCCTGTATGAATAAGTATGTGTTTCTAAACTTTCTATAGGTAATTGTTTAAAAGACTAAGTATGTGTAAGTTTCTGTAGAAGTAAGTGTGGTGGTGTGTGTATAACTGTATATGCAAGTAAATGGATGTTTGATTCTTTATTAGCATGAGTGACTATGTGTGTGAGTAACTCTATGGATGAGTGACGTTGTGTAACAGGATGTATAGGTGTATGAGTACATATGGTGAGTGTGTACATGTATGAGTGACTGTATAGTACTGTTGGTGAATGAGTGGATGTGTATGTGGATCTTAGTATTACTGAATAGGTTGTTGTAACTGGTATTGTTATGTCCATTGTTTTGAACATTTTAGTTTCTATTTTTGAATGTGTGTATCAAAGGTTATATTAGGGGGAGAGGAGGTCTGCCACTCTATCACAAGGATGATGTCATCAGAGATGTCATGAGTGATGTCACTGACCATGTCATGAGTGAAGTAATATGTGACGTCATCAGCAGTGCATTGTGGGCGCGCGAGTTAGAGTTAGCTGAACTAACTATATTGGGGGAATTTCAATGGTTTGTACGAGTGAAAAGTCCAGCTAACTATAACGCCCCTGAAACCTATGTTTTTTTCAGTGAATTTCTAAGGTTTTTTTAAATGCTAATTCCTAACTATAACGTGCCTGAAACCTATGGTTTTTTCAGTGAATTTCAAAGGTTTTTTGAATGCTAATTTCTAACTATGCCTACAGAGATAGGACATGTGAAGAAAGAAGAAAAAAAGCACAGGAAGAAAAAAAAGAAATTCAGAAAGAAGCAACAGAAGTCCTCAAAGACGAAGAAAAGTGCAGGATGAAGGATAACGTGCAGAAAGAACAAACAGAAGAGCAGAAAGAAGCCTTGTTGCAAAATCATCCTGTACCCTCAACTTTTTCAGACGGATACTGGTGGTAACTGAGTCTGACCAACCAGTCCTAGAGCCAGTGCTATGTTAAAAGACACTCAGAATACAATGAAAACACCTACATACACTAGGGAACACTATGCGTTGGGGTCACCCTGTGATTAGCATGACCTCCTCTGTAAGCCCCTAGTATATGATAGGGCAGGGGATTAAAACTACCTCTTAAAATGCGCCACAGGGCGTGTTTGCACACGTCACCTCAGACCCCGTTCCCTCCCTTCCCCACTGTGTAAACATGCCCTGTGGCCGTTTTAAGTTGGGAGATTAAGTCCCCTTGAATCCTGAGGGTCCCTAGGGTCCAACTAGACCACTAGGCACCTCCAGTAAGCGCCACAGAGCTGCCTTGCAGAGAGATGTAAAAAGGGGCAAGGCCTAGACCACCTCTCTGCAATGCAGCGCAGAGGCACTTACTGGAAGCACCTGGTGGGCTAGTTGGCCCCCAGGGTCCCTCAGGATTGAAGGGGAATTATTTCCCCAACTTAAAACGCGCCACGGGGCGTGTTTGCACAAGTTAACTCAGGCCCCATCCCCTCCCTTCACCACGGTGTAAACATGCCCTGTGGCCGTTTTTAGTTGGGAGATTAAGTTCATTTGATTCCTGAGGGTCTCTAGGGTCCAACTAGCCCACTAGGTACGTCCAGTAAGTGCCACAGAGCTGCGTTGCAGAGAGGTGTAAAAAGGGGCACAGCCTGCACCACCTCACGGCAACGCAGAGCAGTGGCGCTTACTGGAAGCACCTAGTGGGCTAGTTGGCCCCCAGGGTCCCCCAGGATTGTAAGGGAATTATTTCCCCAACTTAAAATGCGCCACTGGGCGTGTTTACACACGTCACCTCAGGCCCCGTTCCCTCCCTTCACCACTGTGTAAACGCGCCCTGTTCAGAGATTAAGTCCCCTTGAATTCTAAGGGTCCCTAGGGTCAAACTAGCCCACTAGGTACCTCCAGTAAGTGCCACAGAGCTGCGTTGCATAGAGGTGTAAAAAGGCGCGTGGCCTCAGAACACCTGTCTGCAACGTAGCTCCCTGGCACATGCTGGAGATACCTGTTGGGCTAGTTGGCCCTCAGGGACCCTCAGTATTGAAGGGGAATTAATTCCCCAACTTACAACTGGCCAGGGGGCAAGTTTGCAGAGTGCTGCAAGGAGGGGGCGTGGCCTCCGGCGCGATGCCGGTCTTTTATTTATTTTATTTTTTTAAGAAGGAGAGCTATGTGGCCCCCCTTCTTTTTCTAATTTATTGGCCCTGGGGACCCCATCCCCCAGGGCCTGCACCCTAATTTTTTGTTGTTGAAAAAAATTAATTTGGACTGGGGCCGCGTGGCCCCTCTCCCAAGGCTTTAATCGGCCCGGGGATCCCAACCCCCGGGTCAGGGCCTTTTTTAAAAAAAAATTCTTTAGGAGGGGGCTGCGTTGCCCCCCTCCTCGCCACTTATTGCCTCCGGGGCCGGCCTTTGTTTTTTAATATTTAAAAAAAAAAAAATATTTATAGAAACACCTAGGACATGCTGGACAAACCGTATGTACCTATCACCATGACGATTTGCGTGATATTCATTAAAAGGCGACTATGCATAGAATGAATCCACGTGGAATGTGTTTACACCGCTAGTGAAGCTCTGACGTGTCTGATGCCCTACCGTGCCTAATCCCGGCGCCCCCGCCGGTGGGTACTCTCCAAGTAGACACCCTTGTCGTTTATTTATACAAACATGGGTAGCTATTGACGGGCACATGTAATACACACACACACCAAGCCATTCAAAGGGGATTCGACAAAAATTCGACCAAACTATGCAAGAAACCCCCCTCACGGTTAATAAAACACACATCCACCACCGGATGTGTAATACTTTTTATTTTACTCTCTGGAAAGGAGACAAACCTCACTTGAGAGTCACAGCGTGCTCCTGGCTGAGCCCAATGCTGTGTTACACCCACCAGTGCCCGCCGAGTGCCACACACCTCTGTGTTGTATTTCACCAGCTAGTGCATATGCTATGACACTCTCTAGCCCATGTGCACTGTAACACCACCCCGTGAATATGTCATGCCACACTTGCCTTCGAACAGGTTATATTGCCCCATCTAACGTGCCTTCCTCGAAGCCTATGTTATAACGCACAGCGCTATGCCATACATATTACAATCTGTGATCCATATCTTTGTCACGGTGCATATGCAACGTTATACTCCCTAGCACATATTTTATATTACAACTTTAGAGACTAGTTAGGTTACACAACACTGCCCTGTGCATATTACACTCCAAGGCACATATCACATAGCACTCGCTAGTGCCTGTGCTTTCTCGCGCTCTCCAATGAATCTGTCATTCCGCACAATGTATTGCATATTATATTTCACACCCCGGTTCATCTTATATCACACTTTTTGGTGCATAGTTTATACCATATACTATATCTAGTTTTCATTTTCAATCGTTCTCTCAGGACTATGTTCTATATAACACTGCGTCCACCTACCCTTTTCACGGGCATTACATTTTGCGATGGGGGGTGGAGGGTCAGGGGGTGTTTCTGCCAAGTGAGCCCGGAGTCACAGTCACAAACGTCCTCTTGTTCCTGAATAACAGTGAGATTATGCTGCATACTTGTTCATATTTTAAGTAGTTCGCACAGACACACATTTTAAAAACAATAAAGTTCCTAATACCCCCCTTCTCTGAACAGTTAGCTTGCTGCCCCATCCACCTCCTCCCTATCCTCTGTTGTCTGAATCCATGGACTAGCCTCCTCCCTCCTGCCATGCATGGTCTGATGTGCTGCCACTGCCCTCCATTTAGCATGATGTACCAGTCCACTCCTCCTGCCCTCCATTGCCCAATTCTATGGCCCATCATTGACCTCCTGCTTAGCCTCTGTACTTAGCTTGCTGCCCCTATTCTCCTTCCCCCTGCCCTCTGATGTCTTTGTGCATGCCCCTGCTCCATCCTTTTTGCCCACCATGTTCCATGGACTTGCCACTATCTATTCTGAGTGTTCTGTTGAGCTGCCACTCCCCTCCCACCTGCCTAGCATTGTCAGGTGACTGAAACCTGTCCCTGCCACCTCCACCCTGCCTGTCCACATCCCATGTCCCTATCCCCTTCCTCCTGTCCTCCATGGTCCATTTTACTGCCACACCCTTCTCCCCTCCCTGGTCTGTTGTGCTGCAACTGCTCCTCCTGCCTGCCCCACAGGGTCTGTTGTGAGGCCCCTTCCCCCGAACTCTCTTGTCTGTGCCCAGGTCCTGACCCTCCCTTCTATCCTCCATGGTCCTTTGTGCATGCGCCTGCACCCTCCTTCTTGCCCATCATAGCCATTGTGCTGCCACTAACCCTCCCACTTGCCATGCATGGTCTTCTGTGCTGCCATGGCCCCTCCCACCTTCCCTGTGTGGTCAGCTAGCTGCCCCTGACCCCCTCCCACCTTCCCTCCATGGTCTGTGTGTATGCCATCATAGTCTCACTGTTGGTCTCTGTTGGACAGGCCACACGAAGGGCTTGCTCCCTCCCCGCATGACAGGGCCCCAGCCCCGGCCCCCCCAGGCGCGACCCACGAGAATCACCCGCACCCCGTCTCCCGACGGAACTCCTGCCCTCGGACCTCCATGTATCACGGGCCCAAGCCACCACCGGCTCCCTCAGCCGGGTCAAGCCGCCATCTTGGGCCCTGCGCCACGAGGCCGCATGGCCTCCCCCCGACCCTAACCCTGGGCCTGGCCGGCCCCGACATCCCGGCACCACCATCCACCCAGGAGGTGAGCGGACCACTTGGCAGGTCAATGGGAGAACGAAGCGCCAAGGACTCTCCCCCGCCAGGTGACGATCGCCTCCAGCTCCCCCAGGCACCGGCTCCACCCCCCCGCTGGGTGTCTGGACACCTTCATCCCGGGCCCTCCGACCTCCAAGTGCGAGGGTCCGGACATCAAAGGGCACCTGCCCTATAACTGGAGCAGCTCCGGAGCAGGAAGGCAGTTGTATCCTGGAGTCGAGAGACACCGAGAGAACTCAGCCTTGACGGACTACTGGCGCTGCCGTAGCCCTATCTTGTGAACTATCGACCTGCCTGCTGGCGCTGCCGCGGCCTTCTGCAACATCCATCCTCGTCGGGACCTGCTGGCGCTGCCGCGGCCCGTTTTAACGACCATCTTCACCGGGACCTGCTGGCGCTGCCGCGGACCGTACATCGACCATCTTCACTGGGACCTGCTGGCGCTGCCGCGGACCGTGTATCGACCATCTTCACTGGGACCTGCTGGCGCTGCCGCGGCCCGTACCAGCTAGACCACCAAGCTCGAGGATTGTGAGCTACCCACCATACCACCTCAACTACCAGACTGGTAACCAGACTGTCCCGCTACCCCCTTTTCCCATCTTGAGAGACTTGAATCGAGGGGACCCCTGAGTCCAGACCTCCTTGTACCTTTTCATCGTACCTTAAGAAGTGCTTATAAAGAACGCTAACTCATCTCCTTGTGTGGTGTCTGTCTGTGGGGGGGAAGTTATTTATCTGTACGATCGCTGGAGACGGCTCTCCCCGGAGACCTCTCCCCTTGTCCTCGGCCGACCCTCCCGGTCCGTCTAACATTGGTGGCCAGCGGCGCGATCCGAATCAACGCGTAATCGTACAGAGAGTAGCTCACCCCACAACAAAACCACGATGTCAGCCAAAGATAGCGGTTCCAATGAAAAGTTCCAAATGGATAAGTTGGAAGAATATAGCCACCGCGAACTTAAACAATTTTGCATGGAACTAGGCATTGCTACCACCGGCCTGAGTACCAAAGATGATTTGAAGCGCGCCCTTGAGTCGTGGGCAGAAACTGGGATCACCGGATCCTCCAACCAAAACAGTGTCGCACCAGAGGGGAACGCCACGGCTCCCGAGGAGCGGGGAACGGGCCTCTCGCAGGAGGAGATCCAGGAAAGAGAAAGGACCAGATTACACGAGTTGGAAATGGCACGACTCAAGATGGACGGTGAACTAAAGTTAGCCGAGCAGAAACTAAATCTAGAGCATCTGTGGCTCCGAGAGGAGCGAGAAGAAAAACAGAGACAGAGAGAGCTTGAGGAAAAAAGAATAACACTCGAACACGAGCGCAAACTGGCGGAAATAGAACTTCGGAAACAGAATAAAGAACTGGGGGTGCCTGAGCGACCGCACACCCCAGGGGCAACCGAGAAAAAAGTCCACATCCCCAAGGATGTTGTCCGAGAGTATGTCCGAGAAGACGACATACAGCAGTGGTTCAAAGCCTACGAGATCGCCATGACCTCCCACCGGATCGACCGGAGTGATTGGGGAGCTGGACTATGGGGGAGGTTCGTCAACGAAGGTCGCGATGCCCTATTGCAGCTCCCAGATCACCAGATGTCGTCCTACGACCACATGAAGGCTGCCCTCCTCACCCGCTACGGCCTCACACCCGAGATGTACCGCCAGAGGTTCAGAGATTGCACCCGGATCCCGGGTACAACTTGGGTGGAGTACGTAAACTATTTCAGCCGAGCCTTCGAGGGTTGGATCAAGGGGAGCCATGTAACGACCTACGAACAACTCTTTAACCTTATGGTATGGGAACACCTGTCGAACAACTGCTTCGTCGAGCTCCGGCAGCACCTCCTCGACAGTAAATTGACCGACCCCCGGCAGCTCGCCGCTGAAGCTGACCGATGGGAGAGCACCCGAGAGGGCCGGAGAGGACCGCACGAGCAGAACCGAAGCAACCAAGGCCAGCACCGTCCTCGGGGAGGAGGAGGAGGCCAGGGGCGAGGGAGAGACACCCTCCCGGCAACACCCGTGGCCAGCACCCCGCCCCCGGCCGGCCGGGGAAACCCCCTGATGCGTCCAGGGTTCCGAGCCAATGTCACGTGCCACCGATGCCAGCGAGTCGGCCATTACGCCAATGACCCGAGCTGCCCGCAGAACCAAACACCCAAGCCCCGCCAGGTAGCTGCCACCGCCCTGGGGGAAGAACGACTATCAGAGGAACAGGAAGAGTATGAGCCGGCCCAGCAAGAGTGGGAACCGGCCGCCATGGTTCTAGCGTGCCTAGGGGGAAAAGACATAGTCCCGCGGGCTCCCCTACCCGCCAACACCAGGAAATACGGTCAGTGGGTGACCATTAATGGGCATCGGGCCGAGACCTTACGTGACACGGGCGCCAGTGTGACGGCCGTCCGCTGTCACCTGGTGAAACCCGAGCAGATCCTGCCGAACATTCTCTGCCCCGTCCGCTCAGCCGACAATTCCGAAAGTCTGTGTCAAATGGCCTGCGTCCCCTTCGAATGGGGAGGGGTCTCCGGCCTGTTGAAAGTGACGGTCCGGGATGATGCCCCCGTGGACTGCCTCCTGGGGAATGACCTTGAGAGTTCCCCGTGGGCCACCGTCGAGAGAAGAGAGCACCTGGGGATGCTGGGCCTTCCGGACTGGGCCTGCGTAACCACCCGGTCCATGGCCGCCCGTGCCGTTCCCCGACCAGAAGAACCGGAATGGCCAGCGCCTCCGCCCCCGGTCGCCCCAGTAGAAGACAACGACGAGGCCAACCCCCCGGAGCCAACGACCGAAGGGGACGCGCAACCCCAGGACGTCCCCGGCCTGGCTCAGTGGCGTCAAGAAGGGGGGCCCACCCAAGAACAGTTCCGCCAGGAGCAAAAGACCTGCCCCTCCCTCGAGGGACTCCGCCAACAAGCCAGCGCCCAGAGCGCAGGGGACTCCACCGGAACTCACTGGGTCTACTGGGAGAACAACCTGCTATACAGCGAACAGAGAATCGCAGAGCTAGGGGCCGGTCGAGTACTGGTGGTACCTCTCCGCTTCAGAGACTTCCTGCTCAACCTGGCCCACGATGTCCCCCTGGCTGGACACCTGGGCCAAGACAAAACTTACAGTCGCCTAGTGACCCACTTTTTCTGGCCGAAGATGCGGAACGACGTCCTGAACCACTGCCGGTCCTGCCCCACGTGCCAGGCCAGCGGGAAGAGTGGCCGTAAGCTGAAGGCCCCTCTACAACCCTTCCCGGTGGTCACCACCCCGTTCGAGAGGGTAGGAATAGACATTGTGGGGCCCCTGGACCCCCGCACGGCACAAGGACATAGGTTCATCCTGGTACTGGTGGATCACGCCACCCGCTACCCCGAGGCGGTGCCTCTACGAATGTAACAGCTCCGGTGGTTGGCCGGGCCCTAATGGGGATCTTCTCCCGGGTGGGCTTCCCCCGAGAAGTCGTCAGCGACCGAGGCACGAACTTCATCTCCAAATACATGAAGTCCCTCTGGCAACAGTGCGGGGTCACCTACCGATTCACGACCCCCTATCACCCCCAAGGGAACGGACTAGTGGAACGATTCAACCGCACTCTCAAGGGGATGATTGGGGGATTGGAAGAGCCCCTCCGTCGCCAGTGGGATGTACTACTCCCGTGCCTCCTCTTCGCCTACCGAGAAGTTCCCCAGAAGTCCCTCGGTTTTAGCCCTTTCGAACTCCTGTACGGGCACCCTGTGCGAGGGCCCCTCAGCCTAGTCAAAGAAGGTTGGGAGATGGCCCCCCTAAAGACCCCTCCAGACGTCTTCAAGTACCTCCTGGCCCTACGTAATCAGACCCGGCGCTTCAGGGAGATGGCCAAGGCGAACCTCGAGGCCAGCCAGGAAGACATGAAGAGATGGTATGATCACAATGCCTCCTCCGTCGAGTTCGAACCTGGACAACAAGTGTGGGTGATGTCCCCCACCGAACCATGTGCCTTGCAAGATAAGTGGACGGGGCCCTTCAAGGTGGTCGAGCGCAAAAGCCCCGTCACTTACCTCATCGACATGGGGACCCCCCGGAACCCTCTTCGGGTCCTCCACGCCAACAGACTCAAACCACACTTTGTGCGCTCAGAACTCAGCCTCCTGATGGCTACAGACAGTGGAGCAGAGGAGGACTCCGAACCCCTCCCGGATCTCCTGAAGACTCAGGAGAACGACGGTTCCGTGGACGGGGTCCGGCTCTCCGATGCCCTCACCCCAGAGCAACGCCAGGGCTGCCGGGACCTCCTGCTGCGGTTCGCTTCACTGTTCTCCCTCACTCCCGGGGTCACCCCTTGGTGCTTGCACGACGTGGACACCGGGGACAGTCCCCCTATCCGACACCGGGCCTACCGCGTACCAGATCGGGTACGGGCCTGTATACAAGAGGAAGTGGCCAAAATGCTCACGATCGGGGTCATCGAGCCCTCGGACAGTCCCTGGGCCAGCCCGGTTGTATTGGTCCCCAAAGCCGCTGCCCCCGGCACCACACCTGAACTAAGATTCTGCGTCGACTACCGGGGCTTGAACGCTGTCACCCGAACCGACGCTCATCCTATCCCCAGAGCGGATGAATTGATCGACCGGCTGGGGGCCGCCCGCTACCTCAGTATCTTCGACCTAACAGCGGGCTACTGGCAGATCGGTCTCACGCCCCGGGCTCAAGAACGATCCGCCTTCTCCACCCCCGATGGCCACTACCACTTCAAGGTCATGCCCTTTGGCATGAAGAACGCCCCCGCTACATTTCAACGTCTTGTGAACCAGGTCTTGGCGGGGCTCGAAGAGTTCAGCGCTGCCTACCTGGACGATATCGCTGTATACAGCCGCCACTGGTCCGACCACCTCCTCCACCTCCAGGAGGTCCTACAGGCCCTCCAGCGGGCCGGCCTCACGATTAAGGCCGGCAAATGCCAAATTTGTCAAGGGTCCGTGACCTACCTGGGGCACCAGGTGGGGAGCGGGCTGGTGGCCCCGCTGCAACTTAAGATTGCTGCCATCCAGTCCTGGCAGCCCCCCGTCACCCAGACCGAAGTCCGAGCCTTCTTGGGGCTCACCGGCTACTACCGGCGGTTCGTGAGGGACTACGGCAGCATTGTGGGGCCCCTCACGGGTCTCACGTCCAAGAACCAACCGAAGCGGATTAACTGGACCCCCGATTGTCAAGAGGCCTTCGAAAAGCTGAAGGCCGCCCTGTGCACCGCCCCTGTGCTCCAGGCCCCCGATTACAGTCGGGAATTCGTAGTACAGACAGACGCCTCCGACCACGGCATCGGAGCGGTTCTTTCCCAAGTGAACCCCGAGGGTCATGACCAGCCGGTGGCCTTCATCAGCCGACGTCTCCTGGCCCGAGAACAGCGCTGGAGCACCATCGAGAGGGAGGCCTTCGCTGTGGTGTGGGCCCTCAAAAAGCTCCGGCCCTATCTCTTCGGTACCCACTTCCGGGTACAAACCGACCATAGACCCCTGCAGTGGCTGATGCAGATGCGGGGGGAAAACCCAAAACTATTGCGCTGGTCCATCTCCCTGCAGGGAATGGACTTCACCGTGGAGCACCGACCGGGCCAGGACCACGCCAACGCAGATGGCCTGTCCCGCTTCTTCCGCCTCGACGAGGAGAGTCCCAAAGGAGATGGGTGACTCTCCCCGCCTTCAGCTGGGGGGGACGCATGTTGGACAGGCCACACGAAGGGCTTGCTCCCTCCCCGCATGACAGGGCCCCAGCCCCGGCCCCCCAGGCGCGACCCACGAGAATCACCCGCACCCCGTCTCCCGACGGAACTCCTGCCCTCGGACCTCCATGTATCACGGGCCCAAGCCACCACCGGCTCCCTCGGCCGGGTCAAGCCGCCATCTTGGGCCCTGCGCCATGAGGCCGCATGGCCTCCCCCCGACCCTAACCCTGGGCCTGGCCAGCCCCGACATCCCGGCACCACCATCCACCCAGGAGGTGAGCGGACCACTTGGCAGGTCAATGGGAGAACGAAGCGCCAAGGACTCTCCCCCGCCAGGTGACGATCGCCTCCAGCTCCCCCAGGCACCGGCTCCACCCCCCCGCTGGGTGTCTGGACACCTTCATCCCAGGCCCTCCGACCTCCAAGTGCGAGGGTCCGGACATCAAAGGGCACCTGCCCTATAACTGGAGCAGCTCCGGAGCAGGAAGGCAGTTGTATCCTGGAGTCGAGAGACACCGAGAGAACTCAGCCTTGACGGACTACTGGCGCTGCCGTAGCCCTATCTTGTGAACTATCGACCTGCCTGCTGGTGCTGCCGCGGCCTTCTGCAACATCCATCCTCGTCGGGACCTGCTGGCGCTGCCGCGGCCTGTTGTAACGACCATCTTCACCGGGACCTGCTGGCGCTGCCGCGGACCGTACATCGACCATCTTCACTGGGACCTGCTGGCGCTGCCGCGGACCGTGTATCGACCATCTTCACTGGGACCTGCTGGCACTGCCGCGGCCCGTACCAGCTAGACCACCAAGCTCGAGGATTGTGAGCTACCCACCATACCACCTCAACTACCAGACTGGTAACCAGACTGTCCCGCTACCCCCTTTTCCCATCTTGAGAGACTTGAATCGAGGGGACCCCTGAGTCCAGACCTCCTTGTACCTTTTCATCGTACCTTAAGAAGTGCTTATAAAGAACGCTAACTCATCTCCTTGTGTGGTGTCTGTCTGTGGGGGGGAAGTTATTTATCTGTACGATCGCTGGAGACGGCTCTCCCCGGAGACCTCTCCCCTTGTCCTCGGCCGACCCTCCCGGTCCGTCTAACAGTCTCCATGGTGTGTCTTGTTTCTAGTGTCCATCCTGCCTGACCTCCATGGTCATCTTGCTGCTCCTGCCCTGCCCCCTTGGCCCCAGCCCTCTGTTTCTATGTGCAGACCCCTATTCCCTCCCTCCTGGCTTGTCTGTTCCATTGTAATGCCCCTGATCCGTCCCTCCTGCCCTTTATGGTCTGTTATGCTGCAGCTTTCTTTCCTGTCTGTCCATTATGGTCAGCTAGCTACCATTGCCTCTTTCCCCTCTGTTCTCTGTTGCCCATGTGCATGGTCCTGTCCCCTCCCTATCGCTTTCAATGCTTTGTTGTGCTGCACTCCCGTCCCGCATGCCCTGTGGGGTGTATTGTGCTGCTGCAAACCCTGATGCCTGCCCTGTAGGGTCAGTTTGGTGCACCTCTCCATGTCCCTCCTGTCCTCTGTTATCCGAGTCCATGTCCCTACCCAAATTCCTCCTGCCTACCATCCTCCAATGTACCATACTTGCAAACATTTTCAACTTGGCAAGAGGGAGATTTTGTAAAAAAACTGCGGTATTGATTTTCCCCTTTGAGTTACATTGAAAAAAAGGAGATTGTAGACAGGAGACAGATAAAATAAAGCCCATTTGAGCTTAAAAACTTTGGACGTTTCCTTGCTGAAACGGGTCTGTTGGCATGTATGGTTGTACTACCACTGCCTCTTCCTTCTGCCCATAATAGTCTATTATATTGCCACAGCCTCTCTTGCCAGTTCTGTATTGTTGGTGTGTTGCCCCTGCCCCCCTTTCCACTGCCCTCCATAGTCTGTCGTGCTGCCACTGCCCTTCCTGCCTTCCCATTGTGGTCAAATTGTTGCCTCTGCACTCTCCTACCTGCCTTCAATTTTCAGAGACTGTGCCCCTGGCCTCTGCCTCTCAACAGTATCCCAATGAACAACTAGATTGCTAACATTCTATATTTATCACAAAAGTGTGGAACGCCTGACCTCATCTTGATGTAATCAAAACTGTAATACCTGGAGCATTTCCTTTAGAAATGACATATATGAAAGGGTCTTATTTGCATCAAAATTATGGTTAGTGCTCTAAAAAACTAAAACGAGGACATATTTTCTGAGTTTTCAAATAGCGACAAAGAACTTTTAAATTATTTGTAATCTTTATGTTTTTTTATCCAGTTGACCACTTGATTAAATGTTGCACTTAGGGGAGAGGATGTGGTGTTACTTCCAGAGCTGCAGACTTTTCAACTGGGGAACCAGGTTGGAGTTTCTGCTTCAGCTCAACATTCTGTTATTCTGGTCAAATCACTTAATCTCCCCATGTCTACAACCAAAATGAATTTGATCTTGTGTGATGTAACCAATACTCATGTAAAGCACTCCAATACCTGACAAGTCTGCACTATATAACACTGCAAATACACAAAAAAAAGTGTTTTGCACACTTCTGTCATTGGGTTACATGTGGGCTACATCTGGGTGATATTTGTGCTGCATTTGGGCTCTTTTGTCTCTGGTGGCCATCTTGGGAGATTTATTTGTTATGAAGTTTCCTAATTTACTCATTTACTGCAGTCTCCTCAGTAGGAAATGCTCTCAGTTTTTCACTTTGATTCCATCAAGAAGGTATTCAGATATGTCACATATTTGCCATAAATTCTGAATGTTAGCACTCTAGTTGCTCATTAGATCACTGTAGTAAAGCTACTGCTCCTCACGGACGTCTGCTGCTGGTATTAAAAGTACACATTTCAGTCTGCATATCAGAATTTTTTAATGAAATAGAAGAGGATTTGAGAAGTCACTCAAAATGTGCCCTAATTTTTCTTTCTTCAGCACTAATCATAATTTCTATGGCAAAATGAATCCCCTCATTGTGTTCCTTTTTAAATTAAACGTTTGAAGTGTTACCAGTTTATTCCAATCAAGATGGCTTCAGGTGTGCCATACTTTTGTCATAAGTAAGACAGTAAGCGCTCTAGTTGTTCTTAAGAACACTCTGGGACATTCTGTCATTGGGCTATACTTGGGTTACATCTGGGTGATATTTGGGCTACATTTGGGCTCTTTTGTCTCTGGTGGCCATCTTTGGAGGTTTATTTGTTATGAAGTTTCCTAATTTCCTCATTTACTACAGTCTCCTCAGTAGGAAATACTTTCAATTTTTTACTTTGGTTCCATCAAGAAGGTATTCAGATGTGTCACACATTTGCCATAAATTCTGAATGTAAGCACTCTAGTTGCTCATTAGATCACTGTAGTAAAGCTACTGCTCACCAGTTAAGTCTGCTGCTAGTATTCAAAGTGCATGTTTTAGTCTGCATGTCAGAATTTTTTTATGAAATAGAAGAGGATTTGAGAAGTCAAAATGTGCCCTAATTTTTCTTTCTGCAGCACTAATCATAATTTCTACGGCAAAATGAACCCCCTCATTTTGTTCCTTTGTAAATTAAATGTTTTAAGTGTTACCACTTTATTTCAATCAAGATGGCTTCTTTTATGCCATACTTTTGTCATAAGTAAGACAGTTAGGGCTCTAGTTGTTCGTTAGAACACTCTGGGACATTCTGTCATTGGGCTATACTTGGGCTACATCTGGGTGATATTTGGGCTACATTTGGGTTCTTTTGTCTCTGGTGGCCATTTTGGGAGACGTATTTGTTATGAAGTTTCCTAATTTCCTCATTTACTACAGTCTCCTCAGTAGGAAATACTTTCAGTTGTTTACTTTAATTCCATCAAGAAGGCATTCAGATGTGTCACACATTTGCCATAAATTCAGAATGTTAGCACTCTAGACTGCCCACCAGGGAAGTCTGCTGCTGGTATTGAAAGTGTATGTTTCAGTCTGCATGTCAGAATATTTTAATGAAATAGAAGTGGATTTGAGAATTCACTCAAAATGTGCCCTAATTTTTCTTTCTGCAGCACTAATCCTTCTTTCTGTGGCAAAATGAACCCCCTCATTTTGTTCCTTTTTAAATTAAATGTTTTAAGAGTTACCACTTTATTCCAATCAAGATGGCTTCAGGTGTGCAATACGTTTGTCATAAGTAGGACTGTTAGCGCTCTAGTTGTTCTTTAGAACACTCTGGGAAGCTGCAATAGAACACAAAGGAATCAACTGACAGTCTCTGCCCTTGTTGGATGTACATGTTTTACTGAGAATGTCGGACTTCATTCTCACATGACTGAGAAAGATAATGTGAATTTACAGAAAATATGCTCTCAGTTTAGGTTATAGGTCACCTTCCAAACCTTTGTGGGAAAAGCATGAGAAAATAGTTTTCTCTCAAACATGATTCATGATATCACAGCAGAAGGCTTTTTCACATGGTAAAATCACCTTAGTACACACCACAATTCCTAAAATGAGTATGGTACCATCAACAAATGATTTATAATGTAACTAAAGTCTTAAAACCTTCTATTAACTGCAATGCTTTTTAATGAGGTGCTATCATGTATATTGGTCCCAAGATGGCTGCCAACACTTCTTGGATGAAGTGCTGACAGCCAATCAGATCTCACGATGAGATGTGTGGTTAGGCTCCGCCCACATATATATATATATATATCTTTTTAACTCTAATATTCTGAGGAACTACTGAACGGATTTACACCATTTAAGCAAAAGGCACGAGTCTGAACTGAGGACTACCTCTTTGCCAAATTTGGAATAATTCCTTTCAGCAGTTCAGGCTGTAGCTACGTCAACAGGCCCCCACTTGACGAATCACAGTGAAATTTTCAGGATAGGAGCGGACCGGAGCTGGCCAAAAGTTTGGAAAATTTCACGAAGATTCGTCAATCGGCGTCAACGTTATTCCAAATAGAATGTTGCGAATTTCCTATGGAAAATAGGTCCTAACTATAACTACCTACTGGAGACTGCCAGTAGGTAATATAGAGATAAATATATAGATATATGTATATATATAGATATGTATTTATATATTTTAACTGAAAAAACCATAGGTTTCAGGGGCGTTATAATTAGCTGGACATTTCCCTCGTACAAAACCCCACAAATTCCCCTGTTATAGTTAGTTCAGCTAACTCTAACTCGCGCCCCCGCAATGCACTGCTGATGACGTCACATATTACATCACTCATGACATGGTCAGTGACATCACTGATGACATCACTGATGACATCTCAAATGACATCACTGATGACATCACTGATGACTTCATCCATGTGATAAATTAGTTCACCTTCACACACCCTAATATAACCTTTGATCACTGACTCAAAATTTCAGACAGCCATTTTGAAAACCATAGATACTCCAATACCAATAACTACATACCCACTCATTGACTCTTAGGTCTGCATACACCTCCACTCACTCACCTGTACAGTCACTCATACTTACAGTCACTCCGTACAAGACTATCATAGGCATTTATACACCTATATAGACACTCAGACACTGCCAATCATCCATTGAGGTACTGACACACCTAGTCAGTTGTGCAAATAATTAAACACAGTCCAATTTACTCACCTATACAGTTAAACACACTCAAGTTCACTTACTCATAAAAATACTAACAAATTCTGACACTCTTACACGATTACTATTAGAAGCACATACTCATCCATACAGCCTCTCCCGTAATCACACACTCTCACATATAGATAGTTATATACTCTTACACACATATACACTGCGTTTCACATATGTAGTTACTGACACATGTACAACTGAGATATACATTCAATCACTAACCCACTCATACATACACTGACCAAACCATACAGTCCATCACAGTTGCACTGTTAAAACCATGTACCCATAGAATCACCCACTCACACATCTATGCACAGAGTCACACACACCCTACCCACACAAACACTCAGGCACCCATACAGATACTCAGACAACCAATCAATAACCCATATAGACACTCATATAGCTATTCACAAAACCTTGCAGCCACTTATACACCAACACACAGACATATACAGACATTCACACAGTTTAGTCACTAGTCTGCAGTAAGATACATTTAATGACTCACTTATAGAGTCAGTAACGCACCTAGAAAATCACCCATTCACACACTTATACACCCACTCATTCTTCCATAGGCCTTTCACTATAAATATATAAAACATATTTAAACTTTTCAGAAAAACACACATTCACTGGATGATGTCATCAGTGATGTCATTTGATATGTCATCAGTGATGTCATCAGTGATGTCACTGACCATGTTCACCATCAAGCATGATGGTATACGTAGTCCCTGAGGTGAGTTATAAGTCTCCCTTTAGTAGGTTGCATGCTCCTGTGTTTAGTTTCTGTCCATTTTAAAGCCTTTTGTAGGAAAGGAAAAAAAGGGCAGTTGGGCTGTTTATTTCAAACGGAACGTTGTATCCGAAGGTGATGAACAGTTCTCCACCACGGTCTCTCTGCTAGCAGTATCGTCTTCTGCACACAGAGCGGTGCAACTTTCCACGGCCAAGGGCAGCCGTGTAAACATTTTCCATCAAAGTGCTCTTGCGCTCTTGAGAGGGCACTCACGGCATCCCAGCAATTCAGCTTTCTCGCCTCTCTCAGCTCTCATACACTTTCTCCAAACATATATCCTGATTTCCGACGCGTTTCGAGGCCATTCCGCCTCTTCATCTAGGGGACAATCACAGAAGCAGACAGGAAACTCGCCTCTTGTTTCCATTACTTTTTATTGGAAATCACCGCCCTAAGAGGGCGTGGCTCGCCATGTTCACCATCAAGCATGATGGTATACGTAGTCCCTGAGGTGAGTTATAAGTCTCCCTTTAGTAGGTCGCATGCTCCTTTGTTTAGTTTCAGTCCATTTTAAAGCCTTTTGTAGGAAAGGAAAAAAAGGGCAGTTGGACTGTTTATTTCAAACGGAACGTCGTATCCGAAGGTGATGAACAGTTCTCCACCACGGTCTCTCTGCTAGCAGTATCGTCTTCTGCACACAGAGCGGTGCACCTCTCCACGGCCAAGGGCAGCCGTGTAAACATTTTCCATCAAAGTGCTCTTGCGCTCTTGAGAGGGCACTCATGGCATCCCAGCAATTCAGCTTTCTCGCCTCTCTCAGCTCTCATGCCCTTTCTCCAAACATATATCCTGATTCCCGTCGCGTTTCGAGGCCATTCCGCCTCTTCATCTAGGGGACAATCACAGAAGCAGACAGGAAGCTCGCCTCTTGTTTCCATTACTATTTATTGGAAACCACCGCCCTAAGTGGGCGTGGCTCGCCATGTTCACCATCAAGTATGATGGTATACGTAGTCCCTGTGGTGAGTTATAAGTCTCCCTTTACTAGGTTGCATGCTCCTGTGTTTAGTATATATACACAGAAAGCAAAGTGGTCTAAAAATCAGTGTGCTCACCTGCTGGTGCGAGCATGGGATTAAAAGACAACAAACACCAAAATATTTGCTATATAAGAAGAAGCACTGCACTCTCAGAGGCTCCATTAAGTAATTTATGTTTACTGATGAAACAACACTGCGCGTGACACCACAATGCTTTTCAACTCTCTGTCTTTTCCAAGTGGGTTAGTCTTGTGTCCCTTGTTACTGTTGTTCCCATTCCTTTATATTGCAGCATAGGCATTCCTGGAATTGCAGTCCCATGTCTTGCACACCTGGAGGCCATTTGCTTTTACCAATACCATGTTTAGTACCAGCATGATTCCTGTGAAGATTACGGTTTTCACTAAACAATACAAAGGTTAAAGTAATGTTATGGTTAGGTAAATTTCCCATTGACTCCATTAATGTTTTGAACTGAAAAAAACCCAAAGAAATATGGGCAGGGACTAGCATCTCCTTTTAGACTCTTCTCTCAGATGACTTGTGTGCATAGTAGTTTGTGGTGAAGGACTAGTCTCTCAGCTGTGACATCTCTTTTGGATGACAAGTGTGTGTAGTAGGGTATGGGTAGGAACTGGCCTCTTCTTTCAGAACCTTCTCTCAGATGACAGATGTGCATAGTAGGATGTGTGAAGGGACCAGCATCTCTATGCTAGAACCCCTCTCTTGGATGATAGGTGTGCAAGGGAGGGTTTGGGAAGAGTCTTAACTCTACTCACAACTCTTCGCAAGCTGAGGGGATTACATAGTAGACTCTGATAAACACCATATCCACTAAAACTCTTTCCTAAACTACCAAGTGTGTATCCCAGAGAGTATTCAAGAGTACCTACTCCTTCCTATTTTCCATGATCCCACGAGAGTCTTGTGAGAACATAACATTTGTCCCAAAAATAATTTGCCTTCAACTCATCACACTAATTACTTCTCACACACTTCCACTCAATAACAAGGGCCACAATATGCATTCCTACTAGTAGAATGTATTGAAAACTCACTTCCTCCTTTTCTGCTATTCTTGATCGCACTATAGTCCAGTATGATCATAATATTTTGTAAAACAATTTATATTTATTTTTTTACACAGAAATTATGCTTTCAATACCTCCTCTCCAAATTAGGGATGTAAGATGCCTTTCTACTGACCCCTTACATAACCTTTTGACTTTATTTTGTCAACACCTGCAATCATAGTAATAGTAATGGAGGCCAACCAATTTCTAAAATTCTAATAGCCAGCCAATCAGAGCGCTCCCTCTTGTGAAAATCATGGGAACCTTTACGGTCCTGAAAGAAAGTGAAGGCTCATGGGAAAAATGGGACTCTTACCCAATCACAGGGCTCCCTTTTTAAATTTGTGTTCTCTCTCGGGACGCTAGCAAGAATCTTGTGAGACCAACTTTCCAAATATCTGTAATATTTTGCCCTTAATATCTCAATAACTACTAAATGGATTTACACCATATCACGAAAAGCTCAATCTATGAACCAAGATATTTCTTCCTGCAAATCTAATTGAATACCATTCAGCCAGCAGTTTTTGCTGTAGCCTTTTCTAAATGCATCTATGCAAAATGCATGGGGATTTTGTGTTGTGGGACCCCATCTTATGAATCTTATGGACTGTATCTCTGCAAATGCAATTGTGACACATACAGTGTACTTAATTGTCACACATATTGCATCTTTACCTGAGAACCTCCCTCACTTTGTTCACAGCACACAGCAGTCCTTGGTTTTCTCTTGTCTTATGGATGATTTATTATATATTAAAAACATTGTTTTGATTAGCATATGTTGTTTACCATTTTGTGTTACCTCTTCTACCTCTGGGCCACTGCTGTTTTATAATAATAATTACCCAGGTCCATTGGACACCTAGGGCCTCTCTTGTTTCTTCTTCATAAACATTCAATGTCTGAATATAACTTAGTTTACTAAAATAAAACCCCTATGCCCTTGTTCATCCATGTTCATTCATGATTCAGCATGTCTCCACAAAAATATCTTTAGTAAAACTATCACTTGGACTGCAAGTGGGCCAGAAAATTCACTGCAAGCCACCTCTATACAGGTAATCAGAATTCCAAGTATTCTTACAAGTACTGCAGTAATTTCTGAAGGTCGTATCTGCTGAAATTTACAGGGCTCAAATGTGGTATATTATGACACATGCATATTTCAGTGGATTAAAACAACATATTATCATGTAATTCCCCATTTTCAATAGGAAAATTAAGAATGTGATGTACTTACTGAACCCAATAAATAGTGTAACACATTGGATCAGGATTTTTCTTGTACATGAAATATCCTGCCCTTTCAAGACCCACCTGTATTTTGAGGCTAAGGCACTTTCCTAACTTTTCCAACATTTTTTCATAAAAGTAAACAGGCCTGACTGACTTCCATTTGTAATGACTGTGCCATATCATATAACTGGAAAATGATTAAACAATTTTCTCTTCATTTACTATCATAGTTTATTATCAAATATTTCGAAATTTTAGGTAGACAATTAACTCTTTGTACTGACTTAGGGGCATATTTATGAGGGTTTTGCATCATGCTTGCACCACGCAACAAGGTGAATGCATGACGCAAACCTTTCAGTCATATTTATGAAGCTACACAAAGCCACCTGGCATGGCTTTATAAATATGGAGTAATGCATTCAGCGCAAATCGCTGCAGTGCCTCACTCTGCACAAGGCAGGCATTCAATGGGCATTGTGGTGTGCTTTTCCATTCAATTCCCATGGTTTTTTACACATTCACAGATTTACAAGTACTTGTAAACCTGTGAATGTGTCATAAACTTACACCTCCCCATGTGAGGCATGATAAGGAGAAATATTTGTATTTCTCCTCGTTTGTATCTCTTTCTATGTGTGCTGCATTCTGCTTAATTGCAGCTGGGAATCAGGAGAGGACCCCCAACTACCACACTCACCCCCACCATGTAAGCAGTGCAGGAGTAGGGAACGCATTTTTCTCCAACCTCCTTCCCTCATTGACCTCAGGGAGGATGAGGTCATCACGTACTACAGACTCAGGAGAAAGTCCATAATAGAACTGTTGAACCAGATAGTGCCAAGGCCCTAGCCACGAATTGCCAGGCCCACCAACATCACTCCACAGGTCAAGCTGACGGCTGTCATCCACATTTTGGCATCTGTTTCATTCCAGATCACAACAGCCAGAGTAGCTGGGGTATCACAGCCATCTTTTTCTGCATTCCTGCCCTATGTGCTGGATGCCACCATTCGCCTAACACCCCAGGGCTTCTTCTTCCCCAAGACGCAACAACAGCAGCTTGACACCAAGCAAAGTTTCTATGCCATTGCTGGATTTCCCCATGTGCCATGCACCACGAATTGCACACATGTGCAACTGGTACCTCCTGTAGCAACATCACACCTGTTGTGGAAGCACACATACTCTATCAACGTCCAGGTCATGGAGGACGATCAGGGGATGTTCACCAATGTGCTGGCAAAATACCCACGGAGTGCACATGATGCCTACATCTTCAGGCACTGCATTATCAACGACCACCTCCAGAATGGGTGGCAGGGGAATGGCCTACCTGTTGCTAAGCAAAGCAGTAACAATTGTATGGCCAATTAACCATCTCTGTGTCTATTGACAGAGAGAGGGCCATATGTATGAGGGGTGTGCCTCATGCATGCACCATGTGTCATGGTACACATGTAAAGTGACTCACCAAGTTACACATGTTTTTAAAAAATAAAATCTTTTTTAGTGAGTATGCACATTTTTATCCGGTGTTACATACATACATGATGTCTCATTGATTACATATACAGTGCAAATCATGTGTACAGTTTAGCAAAACATTTGTGTAATACTGGCATGAAAATTATTCACTTAGTCTCTGTGACTGGTGGTGAGGTTGCCTTAGCATCAACTACGAAGTTAAGTAGAGTTATTTGCTTAACCATTAATCATTGTTTCACATTATGCAGCATGCACAGCTCGGTGCATGGATACAGCCCACTACAACTTGTGGCAGAGTTCGAGCAACTCCAACAGGTATTACAAAAAAAGGCAAAAAGATAAACCATAAACAGCATTGACCCTCCCGTAGCCCTCCACCACTCCCTTGTATACATTTGTGTGTTGCTGCCCTGTTAATGCATTTCCCACTGCCTCACAAATGTGTCACATTAACCTGAGTGTATCATGATGAACATATATTTGCTAGTATGGTAAGATGGAATATACGTGTATGCCAGTTACCAGTGCGTTTCTCAGACCGTGAAGCCCTCCGAGTCCCCACTTGTGGGTTGCTGTGACTTTGTTAGACACGCATTCCAGTGTATTGCAATAGAGATCTGTCTCTGACCCAGTGTTTCCGCACATATTATGGCAAGGTGTTCCGCCTTAGCCCAAGCAAGCATTGAGTCGCGCCATGCCTGCGTATGCGGCGGATCCACTGCTTTCCATATTTTCGTAAGCAGTCTCTTGGCCACCACTATTCCTAGGTCTAGGAACCTGGATGTCACTTTGGTGGCCGCCGTTCTCCTGAATTTGTGCAGTAGGTATACTGGCCATTCAAAGGGGAGTTTGTGCCCTGTGCAGGCATGTAACAAATGGGCTACTGTGTTCCAATACACAGTGATCCGGGTGCAACTCCACAACATGTGTATTATGTTAGCTCCCACCGCAGCACATCCGGGGCACGCCGCGTCCGTTCTACTGAAATATCGAATAACGTTGGCAGGTGTAAGGTAAGCCCTGTGTATTATTTACAGTTGAATTTGTCTGAACCGGATGTTTCTGGGTATGCGAGTAGGGTTTTTCAGCGACAGGGCCCACTCCCTATCAGTGAGTGGAAGTCCTAAGTCCAGTTCACATTTGTTGCGGAGGGAGTTCAGATTTATCGCTCCATGAGCTCGAAATGCCACAGCAAACCAGTGTTTCAGATGCCTACCATGCCCCATGACATGTAAATATTGCATGACAAGGTGTGTCTGTGGTCCCGTAGCTATGTCTCCCCATTTGGACACTAGTGTGGCTATCAGGGAGCGGTGCACGAGAAACTGCCCAGGCGGTAACCCCTCCTCCTCTACTAGGGAAGTGCATGGTATGAGTGTCCGTTCTCGATAGAGGTCCCTGAGGGTCTGGACGCCCTTCTCCTGCCACCCCTCAATTTCTTGCACTCTCAGCACTACTTGGCCACTAGGGGACCCTTCTAATGGTATTGCCGGCGCATAGGGAGTCACGGCTCAGGTGATGTATACACCTCTGCGGAAACATTTGTATGCCACAGCAAGCAACAATGGCCTTGGTGTCTTCGCCTTCAAGCCAGGGAGAAAGAACCCAACGATCTGACTCAGCGAGTAGGGAGGCTGCACAATTGCCGTATCTGCACGGTGTTTGTCGGCCAACCACCGGGCTATCCACTGCAGCTGAGCAGCTAAGTAGTAGTGTTTGAAACAAGGTGCATCTACCCCTCCCCTGGTCTGTTGGTAAGTAAAGCTTTTTTAGCTGTATTCTGTGTCACGCTGCACCCCAAATGAAGTCCCAAACATGCTTTTCCTGTGTAGTAAAGAAGGAGGCAGGAATATACAGAGGTAGGTTTGCGAAGTAGTACAGAAGCCGCGAGAGGATTACCATTTTGGCTAGCGCCACCCTTCCTGTAACGGTAAGCGGGAATGTGCCCCAGAATTGCATTTATGATTGGACGGCTGTTGGGGCCCTTGCCAGGTTCCCATCAAAGAGATCTTGTGGTTGACAATAGACCCAGATGCCAAGGTAGCGAAAAGGTGTCTGCTCTCCACTGCACCGCTCTACCATTATTAGTGAAGCCTGGGTCACAACATCCGTCACTAAATGCATATATGCAGGACTTTTCGACGTAGATCCGGAGCCCAGAGATGGTGGCAAAGTTTTGCAACAGGCACGTCATCTGTCCGGGGACGCACTCAATACCCCTTATATAGAGTAAGAGATCATCAGCACACAGAGATACCTAAAGCACGGCGTCTCCTAGGGGTATACCGTCTCCCAATGTAGCACGTAGTGCTTCTGCCAGCGGCTCTATTGCAAGCGCAAATAGGAGAGGGGATAAGGGGCACCCCTGTCTAGTTCCTCTTCGCACCAAAATAGCATCTGACAGGTAAGGCACCATTCGGACCCTGACGGTGGGGTCAAAGTAGAGCAAGTTGACGAGCTGTAAGAACCCTGGGCCCAGGTCATACTTCAGCAGCATTGCTGCTAGGTAGTCCCACTCTAGGGAATCAAAGGCCTTTTCCAGGTCTAGGATGATGCAGCCTGCCCTCGGTCAATCGTGCGCAGCATCTGTCGCCACCCTAAAAAAGCGCCTCAGGTTAAGGGAGTGCTCTGGGAAGGTACAACCCCATTTTGGTCGGAGTGGACCAGCGTGGAGACTACTGGCGCCAGTCGATTCACTAGCACTTTTACCAGAATTTTGAAGTCTGTGTTGAGCAGGGCGGGAGGCCTATAGGAACTAAGATCCGTAGCATCTTTGTCTGGCTTCAGCAGGGATACCAAATACACTTCTAGCATTGTGGGAGGAAGCTTTCGCTCCTCTAAAGCGGTGGTGTACAGGGTAAGGAGACGCGGTACGAGCAGGTCCCTATATGCTTTATAAAATTCTGACGGTCAGCCATCTGGCCCAGGAGTTTTCCCAGAGGCTAGGGATCCAATAGCATCCCCTATCTCCTTCAATGAAAGCTGCTCATTCAGTACTGTTTGGTGCTCATCTGTTGGAGTGGGTAATTGTATGGAATTGAGAATCTCCCCCAGCCTCTGGGTATTGCAGCGCACGCAAGTTTGATAGAGTTGTGTGTAGTGCTGTGTCATCGCTTGGTGTATTACATGTTGGGTATACAACATATGTCTTGTGTCAGTACGTATGGCCCCAATTGGAGCACAGGTGTACTCCTACTTGATCAGCCTAGCGAGCAGCCGGCTGGCCCGATAGGCCGAGGCATGTGTGCCAGCTGTGTGTGCTGTGTAGTTGTGGCACTTCAGGTGCTCTTGTTACAGGGATTCTGCACATACACAGAACATTGCACAGGAAACCAGGACCTCGGTGTGTAGTGGTGTACCAAAAACCCACCTCGGTGCCCAGAACCCCAATTTGTCTAGCTATAGTGTCTCATTTGTTCTCCGTACCACATCGAATCTACCAATGATTAGACATCCTAGAACATTTCAGTCTGACTTTCTCAGGAATCGTGGGAACAAGAACAATTTTTCGTTCAAACACTCATACGAGATCACAACGTGAGTAAACAGAGACACTGTATAGTTTAAAATGTTTATTTTAACTGACGTGCTCTGTAATGCAGTATATGAGCCAATACTAGCAGCAAAATGCATAAGAACAATATAATCTATTATAAAGACAGTGGAAACAGGATTACAGCGCCTTACCACTAACCCTGGGCATAGTTCGCGAAGTAGCACTTCGCGAAGCTACGCAAAGTGCAGTTCGCACTACGCGAGCTACGCGTAGCACTCCGCGAACTGCGTAGTACCTTGTTTGCACTGTGCCATATGTCAATTTCAATGATTGCACAGTGCGGCACTGTGCAATCATTGAAAATGGCATCTTGCACAGTGCGAGCTGTAGTTTTCTGCTGCTCGAGTAGATTTTTACTCGAGCGGCAGCTTTCTCAACGCGAACTGGTAGTTTCTCATCGCGAGCGGTCGCGAGCATACGCGACCACTCGCAATGAGAAACCTGACCTCCTCGCGTTGGGAATCTCGCCGGGAGGTTTATTTTCTATGCTCGCGATCGCCAACTTGATGTTGCTGATCGCGAACAAGGAAAAAGTCTCGCCGGGATGTCATTTTGCTTGCTCGCGGTCGCCAACTTGACGTTGAGGACCGCGAGCAAGCAAAAAATGACCGCAGCACTACGCAACACTACGCTACGCGTGTTCGCACTGTGCTACGTGCAATTCGCGTGGTGCGAATTAGCGCGAACTTCGCAAACTACATGAGCGTAGCGTAGTGCTTTGCCCAGGCTTACTTACCACCCTCCCCATGCTAAGAGCTAGTGTATTATAATTATAGAAGACCTCTAGGCTTTGTCAGGGGATCCCATACCTCCAAGTTTAGATGCAAGGATTTACATCTCCGGACAAACACAGCTCTTCTTCGTTGGAATGATTTTCTCCAACTGCCTCTACACACATGCCATATTAAAAGCACTCAGGTTTTAGTAGTGCAGCTGTGTTCTATGTTATGTCTATGGGCGCGGGACTGACCAAAGTGAATCAACAGCATACATTGTTTTTCGACCTTGAACACGCCGTGCAGACGAGGAGCACAGTGTACAGCTAGATGTGTGAAAGGCAGACAGTTCTCATGTGAAAAAGTACAAGCAGAGTATTTACAAGAACAGAGCCATGTAGTAACGCATGCAAAAGCGGCAAAATGGCGGCCAAGCATATCCTAACTTACGCTAACTTTAGCAATGCCTGCAGTTAATCCCATGTCCTCACTACACCCTCCCCTGGTCAGGCCATTGGACAGAGGTATATAGAGAACACAGAGTTCAAGAAGTGTGAGCAAGACTCAAGAACTTCTCTATCGATGTGACCTCAAATGAAGGCAAATAGAGTTAATTTGAAATATTGCACAAAAGCCTGAAAAAAATTATCTTGTTAGAAGGTAACACACACAAAAATATATATATATCCGGCTGATGATGGGCACCAGCCAAGTTAATCCATCAGGGCCTGATTCACAGAACTAACTTAAGACAAAATCCTAAACTTACTTCTTTTGGTATTCACAGAAGGCATTTAGTAGTAGTAAAGTTAGGATTTTGTCTTAAATCTGTCTTAAGTCTGTCCTACGTTTGTCTTAAGTCTGTCTTAAGTCTGTCTTAAGTCTGTCTTAGGTCTGTCCTAAGTTTGTCTTAAGTCTGTCTTAAGTCTGTCTTAAGTCAAACTTAAGTCAAACTTTAGTCAGTCTTAAGTCAAACTTAAGACAAAATCCTAACTTTACTACTACTAAATGCCTTCTGTGAATACCAAAAGTAGTAGGACAGACTTAAGACAGGCTTAAGACAGACTTAAGACAGACTTAAGACAAACTTAAGACAAACTTAAGACTTCCTCATCATTTAAAAGCAGATAACTACCATTTGCAAGCAGAGTGAAAGTAGGTGTAATAGCTGGCACTGGATTACCCTTCAAAACACATGCAAGATTTGGGGCCGTAAGGTTACAAGCTCCATGCAACTGTATATTTTTGCAAACTCGAGAATGACCTATTGATGAATAGCATGATTCCCCAGTAAGGAAAACCTCTTTGTCATCCCGTAGGCATCTGTATGTGAATGGTAACGATGACACCTCATAAAGGAATACACTGCCTAAGGGTTCAAAGCGGCCTAGTGGATAAGGATTCATGCATGAGCTAAATTTAAACAAAGAAAACGGCAGGGTTATTACCCCATGGATGAGCCAGACAGCAGAGTCCGTTTCGGCCACAGAGAATGGTAAAGGATCTAACTTTTCAATATGTAAAAGACTGTTTGTAGCATCTTTCATAGACATAGACTGCTGTTTGTCTGTCAAGTTAAAAGGCAAAAATAAAGATGATGCATTCAAATCATTCCATGGAACTTTCCCCATCTTCAAAGTTTACAAAGTCCATGCAAACTGCATAACTGAATGCAATTGATTTTGACCATGATACACAACAGACACATCATCCTGTACAATATCAACAACAGATGAAACAATATTATCCAATGTGTAAATGCGGGAAGAAAGTGGGTTAATACTATTAACAACAACTGCAAGGAGCTTTTCTAGATTAGCCTGGTCTATTGCCCTTAAACGTGAAGCAGCTTCAATTTGAGACAGCTTCGAGATTTAATTGTAATCTGCGTAAATAAATCTTGTTGATCTAGGACCAGCAGGCCCTTTTATGAAATCAGTCAAATAAATGTCACCTGATAATAATGACAAATGTTGTTTTACAGACGATAGTGTTGAATGTTGTAACAAACTTTGACATAGCTTTCCCACTGAATAGGTGGTAATCGAATGGGAGGTAGAAAAACGTGGATCAGCCCTATCCTGTGTGTAGCCAGAAGCCTTGTCATGGAAACGGAGTTGGCAAGCATCTGAACTGTTCTGCCAAACCAACCAACCTAGGGGGTCTAGACTTGAAATATTAAAGGTATCATTTGTAAACCATGATTGCAAGTCTTCTATGGAATAATTGGTATGACTGCTCCAGTTCTGATATGTAGTCAGAGAAGGAATCGTAGGGGCATTCATTTGTTTCGAAGTAGCCAATCCAAAAAAAGTAGTCTGATAGACCAAATCATTTAAAAACAAAATCTGAGTTGGGATGAGGCACACGAGATGTAAAGCTTCTGTACCCCTCACCTGCTAGGATCTAGAACCCCAAACAGATTTAAGATCTACTTTGGCTTTCCACAGGTCATAGCCACCCACCGCCAATTTATCAATAAAGGATTTGGAATACAATAATTTAGTGTGGGTGAGCATCACCTTAGGGCTGGACAAAGCATTCAATCTAAAATAGAATGACTCTGGTTTTGATTGATCAAAATCTGTAAAATATGTAAATTTTTTCAAAAGCGTTTTTGAGCTGCCTTCCAACAGAGTCGGGCAATGTTCTCACTGTGTGTAATTAAAAACATTTCTAAATGTATTAGTTTTTATGCAGGTAGTGATGTCCATAATGCTGGTAGTAAAACAAATCAGTATAATTTGCAGTAATCAAATACAAATCTTCCGCATACAAATCTTCCGCATCAAATGCAGCATAATACTTCAAATCTGAAAACAAAGATTGTATGGCTTGTACATCCCAATCATCAGACAGTATGTTATGTTTCACTATATCACCTATTGACACACGAAGTACATTTGGTACATTATTTATCTTTTTTACTGCCCATTTGTATCTAGTGTACTACATTTTTATGTGTGTTGTATGCATTGTACTTTTATGATTTTAATTAATCGAATAGAGTGGTTTTGTCTGTCTGTCTGTCTATCTCTGTAGGGCCATGAATTTGGAACTCCACTTCATCCCAAACTATTCCATCCGCAACTGGCCAGGCGGAGATGTTGACAAAGGTCTGGTCTCTTTTCATGAAGTGAGAACAAGAGTGCAGAGCCAAAGTTCCATCAACCAGTTTTACTAGAAGGAAAAAATATGTCACAAATCCAATTGACATGAACGGAAAAATGGCGATGAGCACCAACCAGATGTATGTCCAAGGCGGAACCAAATAAGTCTGTTTAAACCAGGTGACAAAAATAGAGAATTTGGTAGGGGCTAAAGATGATGTGGAGGTCGAGTGAAAAGAAAAACGGGACTGGTTAAGGGTATCGAGTTGAAAACCAGGCAATGAATCAGTAGTGGGATAAGCATATTCAGTTTCTTCATTATGACTGCAAGCAGGGGAGTTTAGCATGGGATTAGTAACAGAGTCCATCAATATGGCAGTGTCACGCTGCATGTTGTCAGAAGCGCCCAACACCGGATTTCTGGATATTGCTGGACAAGTAGACGCTGGTGTTATACTATTCAGGATCGGCCAGACGTTGTAGCTTGACATTGTCCACTGAGATGCATCTGTTTTCTTTGCGACCAGGAAGTGGTGATAAAATCACTGTACAAGTTCCCTTCACGACAAGCACAGGGAAAGGTGCACGATAAGAGAGGCCAAACTCTTTCTTGTTCTCCACCTTCTCTCGGACCAGGTCTCTGACTTTGGGCAGCCAGCCGACTACCGGAATCTGCAGTGCTGCATTAGTGGCAGAGGGCAAATGTTCCTTTGCAAAACTGTCTCAGGTCTCTTGTAGGTCCTGTAATAAAGCAGAATGATTATCTACGTCAAAGGATGCGGCAGCCACCGCCATGTCTAGACCATCAAGGTCTGGCACAAACATTTTCATGCCACAGAGCATTTTGTATGGGGCCTGCCCACCCAGAGATCTTCTAGGGAGATTATTAAGTGCACGTTGTACGCTATGCAAATGGGCGAACCAGTTCCTGCCAGTACCCATGACTCTAGCTGTCAAGGATTGCTTTAAGTCGCGGTTCATTCACTCCACAACTGAGTTGCCCTCAGGCCTGTATGGAGACAAAAATTTGAACTGCACCCCCAAAGACCTCATGGCATCCTTGTATGCCTTAGAGGCAAAGGCAGGACCCTGGTCTGAATGAAATTCCCTCAAAGACATGCAAATCCCTGATGACAGTTTGTGCGTCAGCACTGCATTGTGGCCATACCCAAAGAAAACATGTGCATGAATCAACTGCAACTAAGATGAATTTATAGGCAGTATCTGAAGAAAATGGACCTCAGTGATTCATATAAACACATCCAAAAGGTTTATTAGAAATGCACAGCTGCGTTTGTGGTGGGCGGGTTACCGTAGATGGTTTAATCTGCTGACAAATGTCACAAGAAAGCACATAATTACGGGTTTGTTTATATAAACCATGCCACCGGTAACGCTGCTGCAAAATAGAAACAGTCACTGACACGTCAGCATACGCCGAAGCCATGCCTTCGCGTGCGGCTGTTATCAGAGAAGGTCTGCGGTCTGCGTTGGGAGTCAACGTGTCACCAACGTCACGAATTCTCACATAAGGAACCTTATCGGGACTTCATTGATTAGAGTATTTTGAAGGGAAACCCTGTGGGTAATTGCCAACCTTCTCTGTAGCAGCTATTGCTGCTAAGATGTCATTATCAATCTTATTCATGGACCTTGTAACTGCTGCAACCGAACACGTGGCTTCTGTCGATTTAGCTGCTTAATCAGCCAAACTATTGCCTAATGCGTGTACTCCTATGCGTTGGTGGCCAAGAGTATGAATCACATGTGTGAGAGGCAGACGTTCTTTAAGAACTGTGACTCGAACCCAAGGAATTTTATGCTTAATTGCGCTGCCTTTCGAATCACGATGGTCATTTTGAGACCAAAAGAATAAGTTGTCATTGAAAGACTGAACACAGTAGTAAGATTCACTTACAATTAAAGTAGTCACATTCGGATCTGCAAACTCTAGTGCAAGCACCAGAGCGTGCAGCTCTGCTAATTTGGCGGTACAGTCACCTAGTGCCTGGGTGTGTACAACACTGGACTTGAACTCCCTGTTCACTATGGCACCTGCCACAATAGCGCATGCTGCAGAATAGGAATGCTTTGACCCGGTCGCCAGTTGTGCTGAATCGTCAGTGTAAATGATACAATGGTACTTCTCTAACGGATGCATTGACAGAGGAGGAGGATGAACATATTCATACTGTAAAAACTCCTGTGTTTGCAGTGAGGAGTCGAAGAAAAAGGTGACATCCTGAGATGTCAAGGAAGTAGCCCATTGTATCCAACATGGATGCAAAACCTTTGAGTTTGGTACACTTGCTTTCATCACAGCTTCAAGTGCAGGATATGGTGTCACAACCAAAATGCGTTTCTCCTGCGTCAGAGCGCATTCATTTAGGATTGCCATCTAGACAGCTGTCAAGACTTTTTCAACAGTGGAAAACCGCAGTTCAGCTGAAGTGTACAAATGTGATTTGTAAGCGTTAGCACTGTGTCACCTTCATTAAATGTCAAGTAGGTGAAACCCACCGCGCCTGGCACGATATGTATCACCAGGTTTGCGTGGGTACCACGTGTCAACAAGTATTTAGATTCAAGAAGATCAGACTGAAAAGATTGTAGGATAGCTGAATGTTCCGGAAGCCAGCAGACTTTAGAACATTTAGGTTGTATCAAAGCATACAATGGTTTTATACGCTGAGCATATTTGGGAATGTAAGTTCGACTAAAATTCAAAAATCCCAGCACAGACTGTAGTTTTTTCAGGGTTGTAGGAGGACACAAACGTGCTCATTTCTCCAAGAAGTGAGGTGCTAAGCCTCTACCTTCATTATTGATCTCGTAGCCCAAGAACAACACTGTGTACTCTGCAATGTGTGATTTTGCAAAGTTCAATTTATAGCCATAGTCCGCAAACAAAACTATGATCCGGACAACGCAACAAAAATGCGGCCATAATTCGTCATCTGTGAGATAAATATCATCAATGTACGAGTACGCATCAGGGTCAATGCCTTCTAACAAAGAGACGACACGGGCGGCGAATACACCCAGGCTGTTTTTATAGCCCATGGCCAAATGCCAGAATTGTTTTTGTTTTCCCCCGGCGGTAAAAGCGGCCCATTGACTGCTTTCAGGGGACAGATTATGACTGAAAAAGCTGTTGGAAATATCAAGCATAGTTTTATATCTTTTACGTACAAGACTGTCTCCTAGAGCAGAACTATGGGTATTCTGAACTGCAAAGGTGCGACAATGAGAGTTCAAATGCCGGTAAACAAAAACTAAGCAGTACGACCCATCACGTTTGGTTACAGTAAAAAGAAGGTTATTCATCTGTGACACACATGTCTCAATCACTCCTTGATACTCAAATTGATCAAGAATCTCAGAAACCGGAGCTTTCGCTTCCCACTGGAGGGGTTGCTGGGGTTGTGGCTGTGGCATAGACCGTAATGGTATCTCATGCGGGTGTTTATCTTTATCCCAGCTCACCGCAGTACAGTATAGAGCCGGTGCAAGCACCAAAGCACACTCTTCTGCAAAAGTCTTTGCTTGCTCCTTGGAGACATTGTGTGAGAAACTTGGGAGTATAAACTCCTCAAGCTTCGGAGCGGCCAGAATAAAATGCGGGCCAATGTGCCTCTGCCAACAAAATGTCATAAGAAGTCAGATTTTCCCCAAAAATCCCTTTAATCACATGCTGTATATCACCTTCAATCAGAAGAACAATATCATATAATCTGTCAGGGGTGCCACTCGGGTGTCAGCCGTTTCAACTGTGATGAACGTTTCAGTTGCTGTCACCTCCAGAAATGGACGCAGTGCTTGCCGCACTATGGTAACTTCCGCTGCGCTGTCTAGCAGCGTTACTGCCCATATTAGGTTCTGGAGCCGGGTCCTCACCGTCTGTGGCATATCTCGCTGTTAAAGCTGCAACTTTCTTTTTCTGAAACTGTGGGGCTGACAAGGAAAATCGTCTTTCTTCCCTTTTCCATCAGTCTGATGAGGTTGCTCACGACCTTGCGTGGCACCTCGACCTCTGCCGCCGCGCTCATGGCGTTCCCCGCCATCGGCCTGTGAGCCTGATGTTTCCTGTGAAGAACGAGGAGAACGCTGATCAGGAACCTGAAACCTGTCAGGAGACCTAATTCTCGTGCGGTCGCGCAAATCATAAGTGCACTCAGAAGTCTTGGGTACCAGTGATGCTACACGCGACCCTTGTTTCTGTTGTTACCTCCCCTGCTTTTTATTTTTCCAATTCTTTTTAGGAAAGATAGGATGGTCATCTTTATTAGACTGCGCCGTCTGTGTTTGCTGTTGTGCTGGTATTCTAGCAAAAGGCTTAACACCCAAACTATTGTGTCAAATGGTTTTATAAGCATCTGCAATAATTTTGGGTAATTCGTAACCCTGGGCGTAGTTCGCGTAGTAGCGCTATGCGTAGCTATGCGAAGTGCACTTTGCGAGATACGCGTAGCACTACGCGAACTGTGTAGTGCGCTGTTAGCGATGATTGCACAGTGCCGGATGCTTGTCCGCACTGTGAAATCATTGAAAACGGCATCTCTCACAGTGCGAGCTGTCGTTTTCTGATGCTCGAGTAGATTATTACTCGAGCGGCAGCTTTCTCAACGCGGACTGGTAGTTTCTCATCGTGAGCGGTCGCGAGCATACGCGACCACTCGCAATGAGAAACCTGACCTTCCCGCATTGAGAATCTCACCGGGAGGTTTATTTTCCACATTTGCGATCGGCAACTTGATGTTGCTGATCGCGAACGCGGAAAAAGTCTCGCTGGGATGTCATTTTGCTCGCTCGCGGTCACCAACTTGACGTTGAGGACTGCGAGTGAGCAAAAAATGCCCCCTACGCTACACGATTTTGCACTGTGCTACGTGCAATTTGCGTAGCGCGAAGTAGCACAAACTACACAAACTTCGCGAGCGTAGCGTAGTTGTCCACCCATGGTTAGTAATTCGCGGGGCTTATTGTCCTCTGGGACAAGGAGCAAAGCATTAGACACTTGAAAGTTAACTGCATCTCCCTTGACGTTAGCAAGGATTAGATCAGCAACTTCGTCGAAAACTCCAACCAACCTCATCCCCAACTCCAAAGCCCCCTCTGGTCCGTGCACATCTTGAACACGCTTAATCTCGGAGGAGAGCACAGTCATAGAAGGTGTGCCAAAACACTTTGCATACCCCACCTTGAACACTTTACCCCAATTTTCACAATCGCTTACTTTGGGTAGAAAGTCTTGCTGCAAACTAATTGTTAAAATCCTGTGTTTTTCCACAGGGGTGGTATTTGCAAATACTGCTTCCAGCTGGTCAAATTTTTCAGCAAGCAAGTAAGGTAAATCATCCCTTTTCTGTGGACTCTTGCCCATAATCGAATTAACCATGACAGGACTGATAGTCAGTCTGCAAGGTCCAGCTGGTTGTGCAGCAACCCCAGGTGCTCCCACCTGGAAATTGCATGAGACATATTGTACTAGAGCCCTATGCACCTTGATTTCGGAGGTGTACAAGACACGCAGGTCGTCTATTGGGACTGCTAGATAACGTGGATGTGGTGTGTACCTGGCCAAAACTGGCCAAGTGGCCCCTGGAATTGATAAAAGGCCTTAACGGACCGGAGTCACTGAATGTGGTAGGGCGCCATTAAGCCAATTACTGTGCTGCCATGCCATAATCGGAACTTTAAGAGTTCTATAAGGTCGATATACATTAGGTGTTGCAGTGTGAGTGAATACATGGAACAAGTTATCATCTTCATTCACAGCAGGAAAGGTTACCCATGAATAAAACACCTCAAAGTGGAAAGCTGGATCAGCTCCAACCACAAAAATAAGTGCGATACCCGTGTCAGGCACTCCATATGCGGTCAAATGACGACATAGCGGAGCGCCGCTAAGTGCCGCAATATTGACATCAGCCATAAGGACTACGAAAGAATAACAATTTAATGTGTGGCAGCGCAATAGGGTAGTAATTCAAAAGAATAAAAAAACATTTAATTGTATCAAGCCTGAACAAACCTATAAAAACATCAATATAGGTAGGTTATGCCGTCACAGCTGTTTTCCGGAAACAGAAGCGAGGGTATTGTTGACAAGTGCAAGTACTACTAAAGGGCCTTGTAAATAAGTACCAGACCAAACGTTAGGTGCGCCATGTTGAAGGGATGCTGCACATACACAGAACTATGTGCAGGAAACCAGGACCTCGGTGTGTAGTGGTGTACCAAAAAACCCACCTCGGTGCCCAGAACCCCAATCCGACTAGCTATGGTGTCTCATTTGTTACCGTACTACAGCGAAGCTACCAATGATTAGACATCCTAGAACATGTCACTCCGACCCTCTCAGGAATCGCGGAAACTAGAACACTTTTTAGTTCATACACTTATACTAGTCTACAACGTGAGTAAACAGAGACACTGTATAGTTTAAAATGTTTATTTTAACTAATGTGCTCTGTAATGCAGTACACGAGCCAACACTAGCAGCAAAATGCATAAGAACAATATATTCATCTTTGTTACAATTCCATAAAGCACGAACGGGGAAACCATATTATAATGACAGTGGAAACAGGACTACAGCGCCTTACCACCCTCCCCGTGCTAAGAGCTAGTTTTTTATAATTATAGAAGACCTCTAGGCTTTGTCTAGGGAAACCCCATACCTCCAAGTTTAGATGCAAGGATTTACATCTCCGGACAAACACAGCTCTTCTTCATTGGAATGATTTTCTCCAAGTGCCTCTTCACGCATACAATGCTATATTAAAAGCACCCAAGTTTCAGTAGTTCAGCTGTGTTCTATGTTATGTCTATGGGAGCGGGACTGACTAAAGTGAATCAACAGCATACATTGATTTTTTGACCTTGGACACGCTGTGCAGACGAGGAGCACAGTGTACAGCTAGATGTGTGAAAGGCAGACAGTTCTCATGTGAAAAAGCGCAAGCAGAGCATTTACGAGAACAGAGCCATGTAGTAATGCGTGCAAAAGCGGCAAAATGGCGGCCAAGCATATACTAACTTACGCTAACTTTAGCAATGCCTGCAGTTAATCCCATGTCCTCACTACACTCTAACAAATCAGCGTGTCCAGCTCGCAACTGCTCCAGGAGGCACGGGTCTCTCCCGTGTCCCTCACCTTCTTGCTCTTGTTGCAACAGCTGAGATTCTATTTTCTTAAGGGAGGTGGATAGGTGTTTGCGGATATTCCATGTGGCTCCCATACAGTGCCCCCTGACCGTTGCGTAAAGGCTTCCCATTCTATTGCTGCGCTACTCGCGGTGTCCTCGTTGACCTCAAAATATGTGAGAGTGGCTGTCTCTAGCGATGAGCGGAACTCTGGATCCTCCAGCTGACTAGCCTGGAGGCTTCACGTCGGTATTGGGGGATGGTCAGCCTCCCACCCGAGCTGCATCCACAGTGGGTTTTGATCAGAGTGGGTCTGACCTAGGTAGTCAGTTTTTTAAATTAACGTGAGTAGTGAGGGTGAGCCCATCAGCCTGTTGAGGCGCACATGCAGTCCATAGAACACTAAATAGTGCGAGTAGGTACCAGAGGTCCACCAGTGTCCAGTGCTCAAGCGAGTCCGTGAGAGCTGGAGTTCTGTTAAGCGGCGTAAGCGACCTATCCGTGACAGTGTTAAGCACTGAATTAAAATCCCCTCCCATCAGCCAGGGGAGCCCGGCCCATGGAGCAAACTTCTATGAGAGACACACAAGGAAAGATGCCTGATCCACATTGAGGGCGTATATGGAGCCCAATAACATTGGCTGACCATTGAGGCGTCCTCTGACAAATATGAATCGGCCATCAGCATCAGTAATGGCTTCCTCTTGCACAAAACGGAATTTCTGCCCTTACCCAAATCAGCATGCCACGCGCGTGGGCCGAGTACGGAGTGCCAAAAACCTGGCCTCTCCATCGCCTGCCCAGCCTCTCCAGTTCTGTGTGTGGCATGTGTGTCTCTTGAAACAGGGCAATGCCAACCGAGTGGCGCTGTAGGTAGGCAAAGACCGAATATCTACGCTTGGGTGTGTGCATTTCACGTATATTCCACGTGAGTGTGTTAATGCACGTCATGACTGATGTGCATGCCTATTAGGGGGGTTTCAAGGTGGATAGCTGTTGAGTGTGTGGTATAGATGGAGAGTCTCAGAGTGGTCATACATAACCAAAACTTCAGTTTAAACATTAAGCTTCGTAACAGGTTGGGGCGAACCCTTCAAGGGTGTCCGTCCAAACGTTTGTCTGACAGTGACAGATACTAGTCCAGTACGGTGACTGGTAGGGGTGCGTGTGTCGTGTACTTGACTTTCATGCGCACATTCCCTACATATCTGCATGTCGCCACCCATCATTCAAGTTGGTGTGTATGCCGTGTGTTTCCTGAGCCTGTGCATCATTGGTCTTAGGTATACGCGTGTGTGGGGATGGATAATATACCCATGTATCATCTTGCATGAGCTGAAACGCACGGCTGAATGTTGGTCAATGTCTCAGTGTAAGGAGGGTTATCTAGCAGAGGTCATCCTGGGCGCCACAGGGCATGTTCAGATGCACCTTGTGAATCTAGTGTTATCTCTTTGTCCCCCAGACGGTATGTGTCAGCTGCAAGTGTGATAAGGGCTTGTAGTGGGGTCCTGCATTTGCATCCAGTACTAAGCCTCCTACAGTGAGTGCTCTCAGGTCCCAGAGCAGCACCTCTGATGCCCACTGCGTGGTTTCGTGGGTGTTTCTGTGTATCAGCATGCAAGGGTGCAGGCACAGTCCCTCTCCTTAGATGCCGTGGGTTGTTTTGCGGCTGAAGGTCGGGCGGGTCCCTAGTCTGTGTCACGGCTGGCTGTGTCCTTAATGGCAGTTGTGGTCTGGTCTCCTGAGCTATGCCACAATTTCAGCCAGCTGGCGGGCCATGTCAACCTCCAGGCGTTCCTCAGAGGGCACTCCTCTCCGGGTTCCCCACCGGTCACACTACTAATGACAAGGGCACTTTGCGTAGCGCGTCACATGGGCCTCCAAGGTCGTATTGTGTGTTCATGTGGCCTGCTCTAAATATAGCATAGCCCACATCAGACACGCGAGGCCTCCCAGTCTCCCCTGCACAGCTCGAGCGCAGCCACCTTCAAACCGGTGTCCAGTGGGCTACAGGCAGCCGCCACAGCCCCATTGCCGCGATGTTTGGCCAGAGGGCCTCACCAAATCTAGGGTGTTTCTGAAGGGGGGGTAGGAGCTGTCATCAATGGCGAGCACCGCAGTATCTGGTTCTGTGCTGTGTGCGATGTGCGCAGTGGCTGCTCCTCGTGGTCTCGGCCACGTGGGCTTCCAAGATGCCACCACACTCCACGCAGCCTATAAGTGAACAGCACCCATCCAGGGCTCACTGGGGCAGTCAAATCTTTTTTGCCATTACGCGGTGCACAGTGGCCTCCACTGATCAGCTCTTCTATATAGGCCCCAGGGTTCTTGTTGCGCTTGCTTGCGGCCTACCATGTAGCATCATCCATCCAAAGCCCGCCAGGGCATCCAGGCCCCCCCTCCGCTTCACAGCTACAGACTCACACCAGCTGAGTCTCCTCCATTCAGAGCACCCGTCAGGGAGCGCGCCGCACCGCAAGTCATTGGGCCCCCGCCTGCACTCAGTCTAATCTTGTTTACGGGCTGACACGCACCGTCTGGCTCCCAGGTGTCGACGCCGCCATTTGCTGCTCGCCGCTCAGAGTGCGGCCATTTTATTGATTGCAGATTGAGGGCTCCGCCAGCCGCTGCCTCAGTGCAGGCAGGCCCTACAGGTCACAGATCACTGGATGCCTCATCTCAGAGTCCTGTGTGTTGTTGCCACCGGATTTGAGATCGCCCGTTCAGGCCGCTGACTACACGGGGCGTCACCAAGCCAGGCAGGTGCTACTCCGTTAGGCCTGGCGTGGGGAGGAGCTGAAGGCATAGGTGGACCCCACAGATGCGCTCCCCCGACCGGGGAACCGACATCATCTGGTAGGTGTCCACTACTTCTAGTGTTGAGACGTCTTTCAACCGGGGGCGTACCCCAGCCAGGTAAGCGATGCCGCCAGCAATAGCAGCAGTATTCGTCCAGCGGCCGCTATGTCACCACGTGTGCCTCCCTGTGATTTAGGCCACAGGATGCTCCATGGCGATATATCTCCATCCACGAGCGGCCCCTGGATCACTGTAGGCCCTCGTTGGCGATCGCAGGACAGTGCCAATCTGAACTTGTCTTTCCCTGACGTGGATTTCATGGGTGCTGGGTAATTGGCAGGATAATATAGGGATCACTGGTGGAGCACTAGCTACTTGCGTCCGCCATGATGGTTCGCTGGCCACGCCCCCCACCAAGTTACACATGTTAAGAGAAAATGCAGTGTACCATCACTGTGTTGTGGCGTATTAATGCAACTCCCACGGTTCATGAGGCATAGCATGTATCCTATATCAGGGAAAGTTTGAAATGTCACAATGGTCTCCCCGGGTGATGTGAAACAAGGATAAACAACTGAAGTCATCCAGTAATTCTCAGTACCTATGTGTGCAGCATTCTATTGCACACATACATAGACAATCAGCACTCGGAGGCCCTAATTTTAGATATTTATGTGTAGGGCAGCACAGCAAGGCAGCTTGCTGTGCTGTCCTGCAGCAAAGTGAAAGGGTATTAATGCACCGTATTAAGGCTATACAGTGCATTCCTGTCCTTTCTCTCTGCATTGGCCCCTTGTCAACTGTCTAGCGCCAATACAGCCACCATTGTACCATGGTAGAAGGGTTCCTGTGTAAGTGTTAGGCAGTAAATTGTGTGCCACTGTAGTCTGAAATGTGAGCAAAGTGTGGTATGGCTAAATTTGTGTGCACTACTGCCTTTTTCAGTGATGCAGTGTAGTGCAGATAGGTGACTTGCTGCACTGCACAGAGCCAATTTCCAGTTATGTAGGCCACAGTGTTATGTGCACATAGTGGGAACAACATACTGCAACGTGTAGACAATGATTTCCCACATTGTCATGCACTTGCCAATTGATCAATGGCAGTAGTGACAAAACGCCAGTGAGTAGCAATGTATCAATTCGCTCTGTGTTGATGGATGGAACCATATCAACTGGACTAAATAATGAATCACTAATGAAACCATGTGGCAGGACAGACAAGTCAACATGAGTACTAAGGCAACACAGGAGATAAGTCTAAGATCAGTGTCTCTTCTATGGCATACCAACTATTATTATCAATCAAAGGTGAATGAGGTCAGCAGTGTGAGAACAAGTACTTTGTAAATGAGCAAGTGTGTCATACACAGCAGCATAAATCTATTTTGATCAAAGTTATTTGAGCAACACAGGAAGACGTATGTGGAAAGGCCATGTGTGGCATCCCATGCCAGTGTAGGTCACAGACGTGTAACTGACAATACTGGGTAACATTTTGACATCAACATTCAAAAATATAAAAACATATGTTACAGCAAAGCTAACAGCCTACGTACACACATACATACATGTAGCTTGACCTCCAAATTAACTGATGTAACAAGTAAGATGGCTCACCTATTCTGTGGACTAAGCAGCGCAAATCTAAAGTATATGAATCTACAATACAGAAACTTACATAGTCAAACACAATGCAGCCAAACATGTCATACATCAGTCATCCACATAGAATAAATTCCAAGCTGGACAAGACACAACAGTGTACTCAGATTAACAATCACAATATACAATAGCGCCAGCAATGAGTCGAAAACGAATGCATAGAAGAACACATTCCCCTATAAGTTGCACCCATACACATACTTTTAAAGAATCTATGTCTTGTGTATAACTTTTGACTAGACAGCTACTTTCATCAACATCAGTCTGACCCACATAAAGATGGCCCACATTGGAATACATATGTGTCAATTAAAGTGCACCATGACAAATCAGTTGGCAAAACATTTAAGTTGAATGCTGACAAGAAATAGCCTACTAATCCATGTCACAAGTATGCACTGCACTAATTGTTTGCATCAAAATCACATGGTAGAGGAAGTGATCAATGAAATGGCTGTCCCAATGTCAGTAGGCCACAAACTAAAGCTGTGCCTCAACATTGAAATATGGATGCGTGAGTGTCACACATGTTGGCAATGTCACACCCTACCTAGGGAGCACCAAATAAACAAATAACAGATCAATAAACTGTCACTTTACACATGCAGTGAGTGCACCTATCATTGAGTGATCAGGAACATCTCTAAGAGCCACCACAAATGGGAGATCAACCTGTTTGCGACCGTAAAAAAGGTTCCAGGCATGTACCAACGCTATTTTGTGAGTCACTGACTCGCAAAATAGCATTTGCTACTCTCACTATTAGGAAGGGGCGTCACTTCCTAATTGCGAGTCACCATGCCATGCATTGTTGTTTTGCGACCGGATTTGCAGTCGCAAAACACTTGCAGTTTACCACCTACTTCAAGTAGGTGGTAAACCACTCGCAAACGGGATGGGGTCCCCGGGGGACCCCTTTCCCTTTGGGAGTGTGTGCGTAAAGATTATTCAAGAGTAGGCAATGGTCCCAGGGACCACTGTCTGCCCTTAAAAAATGAAACTGAAAAGTTTCATTTTTGTTTTTTAATTGCATTCAGAAAACGGGCTGTATTTTTTTTAAAAAACTGCCATATTTAAAAAGCAGTCCCAGACATGGTGGTCTGCTGACCATCCCTGGGAGTGCTAGCCATTCTGAATGGGGTCACAAATTGCGCTTGCCTGCATGAATATTGATGAGGAATGCAATATGTGACCACATTAGGAATAGCAGACAGTATCTGAGACACTGTTGTACATTGCGTTTTGTGACTCGCAAATTGCGAGCCGCAAAGCAACGCAATTTGCTAGTCACAAAATGCAGTCGTCGTACATCTGGCCGCCTATCCCCATCACAGTAAGTAACTGGCAAAGTATGAAAGTCAGGATGCAGAAGTGTGCGTTGTATCAGGCCTTACTCAACATTAGCAGTTACACAGATAACTTGAAGAGACATTTATAAACCTGTGGACAACTGTATAATTAATATGTTTTGCAAATTACTGTGTGAAATATGTTTGCCTCACATCTATCATTTGCACACATACACAACTTTTAAGTGAAGCAGTGTACTGCATGAAATGGACAGGCCAGCTGTACCGTATTTAAAGATTAAAATTGATCATTACTCTCCCCTTGCACTTAAGCAGTGAAGGGCTGCACAATTAGCACTCTTGCCATGTTGTTCAACTGAAAAGTGTAGCACAGAGGGTACTCGATGAAGTTAGGAATACAAAGCACAAACTACCATAACTGAGAATTACCTCACATTGCAGTGTGTCTCACCAATTCTTTCACATGCTGATTAATGGCATTTTGCAAGAATTCATGTTGTTGCAGATACCATCAGAGAAAATTAGTGACTGTTACCATGGGCAAAGGCCCACTGTCATGTAAACATGTAGAAACAGTCACTTGGAAAAAAGGCATACATGCATGTGTGGAGAATCACTAAACAAAGCTCACGTAAACTATTTCCTGGCTACAATGTCGCATATAACTCATCATGGTACAGTCGATATAAGACTCATTTACTATGTATTGCTCAGCAATGCAATAACCAAAACAGACTTTAAAATACAACATGATCAGATTACATTGTGCAGTGCATAAATGGCTAGAGCATTATGAAATTGGATAGGTAATATGCAAACTTTTGAACACCTGAAGGATACTGAGATGTGAAGAGTGTAGTTTCACTACAGTGTGTTCAGCTACAGACTCTCTGCCACAGTTCAAAGAGAGTGTACTACCAATCAGTGTGCAGTGACTGAGTGTGTGTCATGCACTTCATGATGTATGTTGCCCTCTTACATATGTCAAACACAGCAAGGTTTACAGGATGTCCTGTTAGTGTAAACAGAGATGTATAATGGGCATGGTCACACAGTGCAGAACAGTTTCTCTATGCCACAGCAATGTTTGCAAGCACATAGCAAGATTAGCACGGTATCCAACATAACACTTAAAAGTTTTGACTCTTGACCTGTGCTAGTGCTGAATTGGTTACCTAGGCCCAATGCAAGCAGATGAGCCCCATGAGGCAAGGATGGAACTGTTACATGCAGGAATCAAAGTGATGTGATTGTGTTTCTTTCTGTAATCCAAAGAATGCTGGAAGTTCTAATTTATGTGTGCTGCTTCTCACAGGACTCAAAGAAAATCAAAGTAAATATAGGAAGTCAAGGTCTAACTACATGTAATATTACTTCTGTCAAGGTAGCACTCACTGATGCATTGCATATTTGTGCGGTGTCATATGTCATTACATGCACATATGATCATTTGTGTATTCACATTCACCCACATTCATAGCTCCAGGAACCCCTCTCTTGTGCAGAATAATGTGATGCAGTGAATTGCGATACATAGTGGCATTTGTGATTCATCATACTTGTCTAGTCTAACTATATTCAAACTGATTTTGCAAACACTTTTGGTCAAGTGTATTGCACATGTGCTACACATATGGTTCTAGAAATAAAGCCCAGACAGCAGATATGTCTGTACCACAACATTCCACAGTAAGTGATAGCTATTTTAGTCACTAACTGATGTCTGCCTGACAATCACAGGTGTTAGGTTGGTCTAACACCACACCATGCATCAACGAGAATGCATCAAAAACAATGCAGTGTGCATTAGCTTGCCTTGTGCGTTAGTCCCACATTGGCTAATTCTGTATCGATGCATTATAAAAATGACACATTTTTAAACAGGAAGGAGCAGATATTTTGAGGTAATCTGAAAATGAACCATCCAATCCCATCATCAAATAGTTTTTCACTTAGATCCTTACATCCCCCATTGCATCTTTACATTTGTTCCTCTGTCACCCCATGTCACATATTATTGATATTGAGTAGACTAAGATTATACTAATCAATGATGAGAGAGAACTTTGCCCCTAACAAATAAATACACAGCATCTATCATGGAAGGAATGTTTGTTATGCATAGCCTGCTCCTGGTAACACAAGTTTCTCAGATACTGAAGTTTGGCTACACACATAACTACTGGTACATGAATGGATCCTAAAACATTTTAGTTGTTGAACACCATGAATGTCTGATCATGCCTATGTTCTTCAACACTGTATTAATTTTGATAATGAATATAAACATACTATGCATGTAAGAGTGTAGTATGATGCTAAACAACAATAGTAGAAGTAGTATTTTGGGAAAGATGTTCACTGTGCATTTTATACCATGACAATGCAATGGTGACAATTGTTAATGCTGTGCGGGATATGTGTTGCATTGCACCCGTACCAGTCTCATGCTCAAATATCGACATAGGAAAGCACACCTTGTCTGGACAAGCTCTGCCTGTCTCAAGCACTTTTGCTGTAACATTTGTTACCAATATTTGTTCACGTTTGTGCCATGGTATGGGTGTAAGACAATTCAGCTTTTGACCATCTGTAGATAATATGGCTGGTGATCGTACATGTGTCATACCCATCAAACCCTTAACCGGCCAAACATCACAGCGGATGATGAGCCATCAATCTTGTGGGCCCACATACATTGCCACTACATGCACATTGGCAGTTATCATTATCTATTGAAAATGCCACTGTGTACTACTTTATTGTTGAAATAACAAGTACTGTAAACTGGTTATAGGTGAAGGATGCTACCCCATTCATAGCACATTGTTATAAATGTCATAGATCACACACAATCCTTACTGAGCTACAAACACATTCTATTGACACTCATTGGTAGAATTGAGATGCCTGAAGGAGTCCTCTTCGCACTGGTTGTATGGTGCAGGACAAAAACATGATACATTGATTTGTGAATATTGAACAGATAGACTGTGTGCATATGAAGCACAGTACAATGACATCACAAATATCTGGTATGTTCAGCACATTGGACACGTAGCACGTGGCAAACTAGATATGGATCAATAATGGACAGATATGCCATATGGAAGTATTTAAGGACAATATCTGACCAACCATGTCACTGGAGCATATAGTGCTGAGCAGGTGCTAAACATCATTCCTGGCTGCATGTTGCAAGTGTGCATGCCTTTGATGGTGAAATCAACATCCAATATTGAAAGACCACCATCTGAAAGTTATAACATTGGCAGGGGTGTACCCAACTCTATATGTATATTGAACAATGCAGCGCACATCAGACGGTCAACATGATTGGTGAGTTTTCATCTTGAAGCTCCCTACATGTCCTCTGTGCAGGTTATTTCAACATTAAACATGACTGTCCTGTACAGGCTTGCATGTTAATTTAGGTCTTGTTTACAAATACATACATGTGCAATTTCTTTTATATGCCCAAAAACCATGTGCAGCCGGTGGCACGACTACACGTGAGGTGGACCCCCTGCAACATACATGGATGGTAACCCCTACACTCGGACCCAGTAATGGGCTCTCAGAACAGGGGCCCACACTCCATGCAGAGAGCTGAAGTGGGTCCCCTGGACCTCACCTGTACTTCAGAGTCAGCAGGTGCTATTGATATATACCCCTTTGAATTGCCCCCTGGGCATTAGGATTATCATTTGACTGATTTAGCCTGCAATAATCGCAGCGGACAGATGGCATATCAACTTGTGTTGCATTGAGGGTGTAAGTACATTGTTATTAGGAATCATTTACTTCATTGCACCACTTAGGCCACAATGATTCTGAGACATGGTAACTGTTATCCGTCCTCTGGGGTAAATGAGCATCCCTCAGAGTACAACAATATGTCAGATGGGATGACAGAGGGAGATTTACAAAGATGCAGTGGGGGATGTAAGGAACTAGGTAAACAACTCTGTTTGACCATGGGATTGGATGGTTCATGTTCAGACTGCCTGTCTGGTGCACATTGCTAGTGTAGTTGTCCACATGGCAAGGTCCTGACAGGATATAAGGAATATTACCCCAGTACTGACCGTATAGGTAGAAGTACATGCGGCACATGTCATCAGTCTACACATGGAAAAGCAAATAAATGCCTAAATCATGGCCTCATATACCTACTGTCTTATTCTGGGGAAATAATCTCAGATTTGCAGGGAGTTTTTCCAATTGTTATACAATGTGGAAAGGACCACATGCAGGTCCGCAGTGTGTTGGAAGGATACAGCTCATTACACTGCTCATCTACTGGTGGCATTACTCCTACTGGCTAGAACAAAACCTGTCACCCTGGACCCATGATGGAAGATTACCTGCTAGATATAGCACAAAGTACTTGTAAACAGGTGAACTGCAGGATCCTTGCACACACTCATTTAATGGATCTGCTTTTTGTTGATGTGCATCAAGGAGCAGACGTGTTGATGTGTGGACAGACACTAGGATATGTAAAGGGCAACCACGAGACTGCTGGAACGGAGTACCATAAGCTATGTGTTAGGGTTCTTGGTATGTTCCTGAGTCAATATTTTTGAAGTGTCCAACAGGTCTGTTTTACGAGAGGTGGCTACACACCCTCCATCTATGTTTAGACCACATGGGATTGAGTCAGTCAATACAGCAATGTGTGTGGTATCACATCTTCTAGGATAGTCCTGTCATGTATACCTCATTTTACAAAAGTTTTGCCATCCACACAACAATGATGATTCTAAACAGGTGACCTTTTACCTAGTAGCTTTCTCCTCTCTCTTTGACACCAGGCTCTCAGTATTCTATCATAATCCCTGTATCGACGTACATAAACATGTCATCAGGCATGGTATAAATATTCACTACAAGGGTCGCTACTTTTTTTATCCTTAGCCAACAGTCAGCTGTGCATGATTATTTCCAAAACATTTATGATTGTTTTCCAAACATATTGATACTAGAAGAAACCCTGGAGTAACCACTCTTGTATAAAAGACCCTCACCCCCCCTAAAAATGAGAAGAGAATTCCTTTCAAGCTGACATGGGGTCCTGCATGCTGAATCTTTGACACACAGCGGTCTGACATTCTTTGCGGGGTGTCATCCTTGAAGCATAGACTGGGTCTTTCTTTCTCAACCATCAGGTGAGGTGGGCTGGATCTTCCCTAGGGGTTTCTTGGCAACATACATATATAAATTCACTGAAAAAAACATAGGTTTCAGGGACGTTATAGTTAGAAATAAGCATTTTAAAAAAACATAGAAATTCACTGAAAAAAACACAGGTTTCAGGGACGTTATAGTTAGTTGGACATTTCACTCATAGAAAACCAGAGAGGTTTGGACATTATAGTTAGTTGAGCTAGGTATAACTTGCGCCCCCGCAATGCACTGCTGATGAAGTCACATATTGCATCATTCATGACATAGTCAGTGACATCACTGATGGCATCTCAATTGACATCACTGATGACATCACTTATGACATCATCCACATGATAATCTGATGCACCTCCTTACACCCTAGTATAACCTTTGATACACCCACTCTAAAATAGACTACCATTTTCGAAACCATTGACACAGCAATACCAGTTACTACACACCCACTCACTGAATCCTAGGTCTACACACAGATCTACTCATTCACCCATATAGTCACTCGTACATTCAGTGACTCATCAATACAGCACTATCATATACACTCATACACTTATACAGATACTCACACATGCCACTCATCCTTAGAGTTACTCACACACCTAGTCAATCATGCAAAGAATCAATCACACTCCCATTTACTCACCTATACAGTTATACACACACCACCTCACCTATTCATACATATACTAACATATAGTCACTCTCTTATACAATCACTGGTACAAGCACACACTCAACCATACAGCCACTCTCACAATCACTCACTCTCACATATAGTCATTTATACACTCCAACACTCACATATACTGCATTTCACATATGTAGTTACTCACACATGTACCACTGTGAAATCCATTCACTCACCAACACACCCATACATACACACACTCACCCACACAGCCCTTCACAGATGCACTCTTGAATCCATACACCCAGTGAATCACCCACTCACATATCTATGCACAGAGTCACACACCCACCACCCACCCACACAGACACTCAGGCACCCATACAGATACTCAGACAGTAAATCAATAACCCACATAGACACTCATGTAGCTACTCACCAATCCATGCAGCTGCTTACACACCAACTGACAGAATGATACAGGCATTCACACAGTTTAAATCTAAATAAAGAAAAGTATGCTGTTCCTACAGAGGCTGTCAAGGGTTATGAAATTTGTACGAGTCAGGAGGTGGTTCCTCCCTAAGGAAAAAGACCCTCACACATCCGGCAGACTCGCTGTCATGTATCGTCAGCAGGTGGCCCAGATGTCAAGTATCATCATCAGGTCTGCTCCGAATCGGGGCGGCGCTGCAATCCCCGATCGGCGACCTGCAAGGCGCCTTTTAGTGGAGATCTTTATTCCATTCTTTGCCGGTTGGTGAGTGCAAGTGAGGGCCCTGTAGTGAAGTGCGTGTGAGATTAAGTGTGTTAAAAATAAGTAGTGGAGATCCTAGATAACCAGTTTTAATAAGAACGGTCCCACTCTTAATTAAAAACAAAAACATGCGTAATCATCCAGTGAGGGTGTCTGAGTTACGCTCAAGTGGTCAACATGTTTCTTGCAATGGTCAACTAGACCGCAATTCTTCAGGACCAGAGGAGTACACACACTTATTGGTGGTGGCAGCAACTAATACTTACCACCGGTACAGCACCCTAATAAGTGGTTACTTAAAAATTAGTGATGCCTGTGAAAGAAAAGGTAAAAGGACAAACATACAAATCATAAAGATAAATTTGCTGTAAAACACTGTAAAGTCAAAACGCCTCATAAACTGCACCCAAACAAAGTGTCATGCAGTATCAGTGATGTGTAGGTACATAGCATGATACGGAGTGTTAAACAAAACTTCTTAGTGACTAGATTGACCTATTAGTTAGGTCAGGCAAGGGCTGTTGCAGAACCGATATCTTAAAAATATGCCAAAATGTGTAAAAACTTGAAGAAAGAAACAACTCACCCTGGAGTTCAGGGCGTCTCGTTCTAGCGAGCAGGCGCTAAACAATTACACTGAATAGTACAGTGTTCTGTGGACACAAAAGCATCCGTACATGGGGTGTATTTAAGCAATGTCATGTATGTACAATCAAGGTTTCTACATCGTCATTTGAGGATGGCACTGTTACCATTTCTGGTGACTACTGAACCAAAAACTCCATATTTCTACTGTCTCCCAAAAATACACAAGGGGATAAACCCGCCTCCTGGCCGGCCCATTGTCTCCGGGATTGGATCGCTTCTCGAACCACTTTCACAATTTGTTGATCACTTTCTTAAACCTGTGGTCCAAAAAACTCCCTCTTTTCTTAGGGATACCATGGATATTCTCAGACTTTTAGAGGGTTCTCAACACCAGGGTCAAGTGGATTACCTCATCACCCTGGATGTTGAGGCCCTCTACACCAATATTCCACAGAGGGCCACTCTTGAGGTGATTGAGGATGTTTTTAGTGAACTGGATTGGGTGTCAGCTACACCCCGTCCCTTTGTCCTAGAATGTGCGTCTCTAGCTCTCACGGAAAACTTTTTCGAATACGAGGGCCAATTATACCATCAAATACAGGGCACATCGATGGGCAGCACCTTTGCCCCGAGTGTGGCCTGTATCTACATGGCAGCTTTCGAAGAGAGAGCCATCCACCACGAATCAAATCCCTACAGATCTAACATCCTTCTGTGGAAGAGATTCATTGATGATATTCTGGTTCTGTGGAAAGGTGACCAAGTCCACTGTGAGGATTTTTGCAATTGGGTTAATACCTTAAACCCTTACCTACGGTTTACTCACACTATTTCTGATAAACAAATCCCCTTTCTGGACCTCTTAATCCTACTGAAAGACCAGACTATGAGCACTACTATCCATCGTAAGTCCACTGACAGGAATAGTCTACTACATTTTAAGAGCTACCACCCTTTAGCTCTTAAGCAAAACCTCCCGTTCGGCCAGTTCCTCCGTATCAGGAGGAATTGTAGTTCACTACCTGACTTCATCAAGGAATCTTCGGTTCTGACTAATAATCTCCTGCAACGGGGTTACCAGAGTCGTGATGTTAAGAATTCACTCAAACGTGCCCGCAACAACAATAGGGAAGTGTTACTTGAACCAAGGGTACACACCGATGAAGACTGCCTCACTTGTGTTTCGTCTTACACGCCGAATTCGGCACTACTTAGAAACACCATTAAAAAACATTGGAACATCCTTAATACCGGGGTCCTTTCATTGACCACCCCACGGTTTGCGTTCAAACGTACTACCAATCTGAAGGACAGGCTTATACACACTAGACCTAAACTACCCATAAACATCAGACAGACCACCCTATGGAACCTTCCTCCTGTTACGGGCCATTATCCTTGTGGCTCCTGTGTAGTATGCCCTCTCACCAAAGTCACGAAAAATATTGATTTTCCTAATGGGTTTGTTTGGCAAAACAGAACACACACCAATTGCAACACCCATAATTGCATTTATCTGATCCGATGCCCTTGTAATCTCCCCTATATAGGGATGACCACGAGACCAATAAAAACCAGAATTATTGAGCATCGGAGCAACTTTCGGTGTAACAGAGATAACACAAAAATGACAAAACATTTTCTTGACAAAAAACACTCCCCCAACTCCTTTCAGTGGACAGTCCTTCAATCCTTTAAGACCATTAGCAATGCTAAATTGTTCTCCATTGAACAAAGGTGGGTTATGAGACTTTCCTCACACCTGGTAGGGTTGAATGAAGACATCCCGTGGTCTAGCCTATTGAACATTTGACCACACTTTTGAATCTTCTTCAGCTCACACACGATTAATCTTAGACGGGCTTTATACACCTGAATTGGTCTAACATCACTGACTGTCTTTCCCTAACATAGGGACTTTTTTGTCCGTTTTTTCGATATAGCCGACGGCTAGCACGTGAATATCTGGATCTAGTTGTATATTCACATTACCTGATATGACGTGTATCACGTGATAATCACTCTTGATTTCCGCGATGGCCGTGTACATATATTCGTTCACGTTACCTGTGAACTGGGTTTACACAGATAACGCTGGGGTCCTTTGCCTGCAGTTTGTAGATTTTCTTTAATCCTTTTGACTCCTTGGCTTACACTGCTAATAAGTTCTATTCCGGATTACTTTACACTGTTAAACAGCCAGATCCGTGAGTTCCGTAACTACATTCATGTTGCGTAGTTACCGTTACTAGGAGACAAAACCTAATACACTACCACCAATTGGCTGACGTCTCTAGCACGGAACGTCAAGAATACGTCGACTCGAAATCCATCAGACACAGGGGAGCCTATCAGAGTAGCTCTACCGTCCACACACGCAACCGGTTGACGTGTAACGATGAGCTCTCCTCATAGATTGGCTCGCGCTAGCTATGTCTTCTCCCCGCCATTATCCAGGGGTGTCCATCGAGCTGGCGCGGACGGAAGATAGGTTCCGAGTCTCTCCACATCAAGGACGGCTGTGAGTATTGACCATTTCCCCAGGATGAGCTCTGGAGACCCCTGGTTTGTCTTCTATACGAGGGCTGCTTTAAACACACGATCGTTAGAGGAGCTCCAGAGACTCGGTCCTGTTTCACTTGATCCTCAACTGAGGGCAGTTTGTATACATAATCACTATGATATTCGAAGGTAGCCAAGATAGCTTTTTATAACCTCAAGTTATCTGTGGTATACCATGATCTCCCTTCGAGATGCAAACGATTATCTTTTTTAGAATTTACACCATGTAACAGTGCCATCCTCAAATGACGATGTAGAAACCTTGATTGTACATACATGACATTGCTTAAATACACCCCATGTACGGGTGCTTTTGTGTCCACAGAACACTGTACTATTCAGTGTAATTGTTTAGCGCCTGCTCGCTGGAACGAGACGCCCTGAACTCCAGGGTGAGTTGTTTCTTTCTTCAAGTTTTTACACATTTTGGCATATTTTTAAGATATCGGTTCTGCAACAGCCCTTGCCTGACCTAACTAATAGGTCAATCTAGTCACTAAGAAGTTTTGTTTAACACTCCGTATCATGCTATGTACCTACGCATCACTGATACTGCATGACACTTTGTTTGGGTGCAGTTTATGAGGCGTTTTGACTTTACAGTGTTTTACAGCAAATTTATCTTTATGATTTGTATGTTTGTCCTTTTACCTTTTCTTTCACAGGCATCACTAATTTTTAAGTAACCACTTATTAGGGTGCTGTACCGGTGGTAAGTATTAGTTGCTGCCACCACCAATAAGTGTGTGTACTCCTCTGGTCCTAAAGAATTGCGGTCTAGTTGACCATTGCAAGAAACATGTTGACCACTTGAGCGTAACTCAGACACCCTCACTGGATGATTACGCATGTTTTTGTTTTTAATTAAGAGTGGGACCGTTCTTATTAAAACTGGTTATCTAGGATCTCCACTACTTATTTTTAACACACTTAATCTCACACGCACTTCACTACAGGGCCCTCACTTGCACTCACCAACCGGCAAAGAATGGAATAAAGATCTCCACTAAAAGGCGCCTTGCAGGTCGCCGATCGGGGATTGCAGCGCCGCCCCGATTCGGAGCAGACCTGATGATGATACTTGACATCTGGGCCACCTGCTGACGATACATGACAGCGAGTCTGCCGGATGTGTGAGGGTCTTTTTCCTTAGGGAGGAACCACCTCCTGACTCGTACAAATTTCATAACCCTTGACAGCCTCTGTAGGAACAGCATACCTTTCTTTATTTAGATTTATACCTGGGCTGAGTATGCTGGACCTGTCCTAAATAGCCCCTTTGTTCCTCCTTGTTTTATATTGTATTCACACAGTTTAGTCACTAACCCATGCATTCAGTAAGACACATCTAATCACTCACTTATACAGTCAGTCACACACCTACTAAATCATTCATTCAGACACTTATATACCCACTCATTCTTCAATACACCTTGGCATAAATATCTATAAAACATATTTAAACTTTACAGAAACACACAGTCACTAGATGATGTCATCAGTGATGTCAATTGAGATATCATCAGTGATGTCCCTGGCCATGTCATGAATGATGTAATATGTGACGTCATCAGCAGTGCATTGTACAGACGCGAGTTATAGTTAGCTGAACTAACGGAGTGAAATGTTCTACTAGCTATAACATCCCTGAAACCTATGTTTTTTTCAGTGAATTTCAAAGGATTATTAATTGCTAAATTCTAACTATAACGTCCCTGAAACCTATGTTTTTTTCAGTGAATTTCTCAGGTTTTTTAAATGCTAATTTCTAGCTATGCCTACAGAGGTAGGACATGTACCGAAAGAGAAAGAAAGGCACTGAAAGAAGCAGGAGAAATGAAGAAAGAGGCAACAGAAGTCCAGAAAGAAGAAGAAAGGTGCAGAAAGAAGCAAGAGATATGCAGAAAGAACCAACAGAGGTGCAGAAAGAGGCCTTGTTGCAAAGTCATCCTGTGCCCTGGGCACCCCCCAACTTTTTGGTGACTGGTACTGGTGGTAACTGACTCTAAGTGACCCTGGGCTCTGTATAACCAGGCCCGGAGCCAGTGCTATGAATGAATAAATGAATGAAAAAAGTATTTAATAAAGCGCACTGTGGCCACGCGGCTTCCTGGCGCTGAGAACTCCGGCCAACAATCACAGAAATAACCCAGAGAGATTAACAGGAGTAAGCCTGAGAAAACAAGAGGGTTTTCAGAGCTTTGCGGAAATGAGAGTAGATAGGGATAGCACGCAAAGACATAGGAAGACTGTTCCAAAAGCGGGGGGCCAGAACAGAGAATCGGGTGCCTCCCGTTCTGGACTTGCGAAACCGGGGAACATTGAGGAGGGCCAAGGAGGAAGAACGAAGAGGGCGGGCAGGACTATAAGAAGAAATGAGAGAGCAGATAAAGACCGGAGCGGAACGAGCAAGAGCCAGGAAAACCAAGCAACCCAGCTTAAAAATGGATCGCTGATGAACAGGGAGCCAGTGGAGGGACTTAAGTACAGGGGAAATGTGATAAGTGCGAGGAAAATGAAGAATAAGACGGGCAGCCTGATTCTGAATTGCTTGTAGGCGACGTGTTTCATAGGCTGGTATGCCCACATACAGGCTGTTCCCGTAATCAAGACGGGAGGTAATCAGAGCCGAGATAATGATTTTAAGAGCTTCAAAAGAAAAATACAAGATATTTTTCGGATAAGCGGAAGAGAAAGAAAACAGGAAGAAACAACAGAACTAACTTGGGCGTGCATTGAAAGATCCTGACTAACCTTAATGCCTAAGGTCCTAACAGAAGAAACTGGTGTGGGAGAGGGACTTAAGGCAGGGGGCCAAAAAGCAGAGGACCACGGACTGGATGAGCCACCCGTCAAGACCAACTCGGTCTTATCCGGGTTTAGCTTAAGATGATTTGCGCTCATCCACTCAGAAATGAAAACCAAAGTAGAACGGAACTTAGAAAAAGACATGGAGGAGGAGGAAAGATCAAAAATGATATAAAGATTAAAAAGAAGAGGAGAAAGAGAGGAGCATTGGGGAACTCCACAGGAAACTGGACGAGCGGGAGTAGAGAATCCGGAGAGATGAACCGCTTGGGTGCGACCCGAGAGAAAGGACGCAAGCCAGGAGAATGCGGATCCTCGAATGCCCGCTGCGCTGACACGGTCGAGAAGAATGGAATGGTCAACTGTGTCAAACGCAGCGGACAGATCGAGGAGGACCAGAGCTTGAGGAAGAGAGGAGTCAGCTTTCGATTTCAGCTCGTCAAGGACTGCGAGGACCACCGACTCCGTAGAGTGGCCCGAGCGAAAGCCTGCTTGATGGGAAGCCAAAAGATGGTTCTCCTCGATGTAAGAGGAGAGGCAAGAAGTGACGTGGCTTTCCAGGATCTTGCCCAGGAAGGGAAGAAGAGAGATAGGCCTAAAGTTGGAGGGAAGAGAAGAATCTAAGCCAGATTTTTTAAGAATAGGCAGCACGATTGCAGATTTGAAAAATAAAGGGACTATGCCTTGGTAGAGAGAAGCATTAAGAAAAGAGAGGGGGGGGACAGAACAGTTAGAAAATAGAGCTCTCAAGATACGTGCCAGGGAGCAGTCGGCCGGAGAGCCAGACTTGATTTTTGTGAGCAGAGTAAGAAAAGAGTCGAGAGAAATAGAGGAAAAAGAGTCAAGAAAAGAGTGGGGTGCAGGAAGAGGAGAAGAGGAAAAGGAAGAAGAAACAGAAGGGATGTTAGATTTAATCTTAACGATCTTCTCGATGAAAAAGTTGTTTAGTGAAGAACAGAGAGCCTGGGAAGGAATGAGATTGGGATTGGCGCGATCAGAAATCGCCAAGTTGTTAACCAGAGAGAAAATCTCTTTGGATTTGTTGGCGGAGAGGGCAACTTGCTCAGAGAAATATTTGGTTTTGGCCGCAAGGACAGCTCTCTTATATTCATTGAGGAGAAGTTTGTATTTAGCTCAGAGAACCGGGCAGTAGTTACATCTCCAATGGCGCTCAGAACGTCTAAGGTCTAATTTTAGAGCTTTAAGCTCTTTATTGAACCACTTGTGAGCATCATGAGGGCGGACGGCCTTGATTTTCCTGAGCGGAGCAACCCGATCGGAAGAAGAGGATAACCAAGTGTTGACTGCTTCGGCTTGAGAATTAAGGGAAAGGTCAGAAAGAACAGGAGTAGAAGAAGCAAGAGAAAGAGAAAGGGAATTGAGATCAACCCGGTTCCAGCTACGTGCAACCATGTTCTTAGGTAAGGAGGGTTTGTGAGGAACACCAAGGTTTACAGAGAAAGATATGAGGGAGTGATCAGACCAGATGCAGGGAAGAATGCTAGGAGAAAGAACCGTGCAACAAGATGACCAAATTTGGTCTAGTGTATGACTCAAGATGTGAGTGGGGCAGTGACATGGGACAGGAGATTACGACACTGAAGGGTGGCCAAAAAATCTTTGGAGGACGTATCCTCCTTAGGATCGCCCGGCCAGAAATTAAATAGGAGAACCGAGGAATTATTAACCACGAGTGTGGCAAGGAGTTCCTGCAGGGTGGCTATGAACAGGGGCATGTTCTGAGGAGGACGATACATGAGGACAACTGTGAGGGGAGCTGACAGATTGAGAGAACAGGCACCCAAAAAATCCACACTAGGTATAGGGGAGTGGGAAAGAAGCTGAAACTGCAAGTTAGAACGAACGATCATGGCCACCCCCCCGCCTGCTTTGCCATTAGGGCGATCCGCCCGGAGTGCGTAATAGGTGTCGGGGAGAATGGCCAGGACGTCGGGAAGAGAATCAGAGGAAAACCAGGTTTCAGTAGGGAACAGGAAGTCAGGAGACTCGGTGTTCAGAAGGTTAAATAGTTCCAGTCGATGCTTGCCGGCCGAACGAGTATTAAGAAGACAAGCAGAAGCAAGATAGGAACAAGAGGGTGTATGAACAACAGAAGGGGGGTTTACAAAACAAGAAGGAGAAATCGATGAGGCAGAGGACAAGGGAGTGTGACCAAGTGAGAGGATGCCCAGGGAATCAAGGCGCTGCAGCAATGAAGGAGAAAGGGGTACATTAACTGAAAGAGACAACAATTGGGCAGAAGAATATGCCACTAAAGGAGCAGGGTCAGTGGCCCCTGGTCCCGGCCCGTCGCGGACGGGCGCAGACGGGCTTAACTTAGGCGCAACTTCGGCGCGCCTTCGTCGCGCCCGCTGCGCTCGTCCGCTGCGCTGCCGATGTTGTAGCATCATAAATAGGCTGTGCAAAGGTACAATGTGGGCGTGGCAGGGGAGGGAGGGGCCAAAAGGCTGCACCGCCAACCACAGCCCAAGATGGCGAGCTTGCCCTTCCCCGCTCCAGCAGCCAGACAGGCGGAGGAGAAGAGCGAACGGCAAGGGGCGTCCAGGAGCAAGTGCAGGCACAGGTAAGGAGACTTAAAATGAGGGGAATGCGCAAGTCCAGAGCGCAATCACGCCAGAGTCAGTAAAATGCAGGAGGCAGGCAGGTAACGGTGCTCCCGGTGAGTGCCTCGGGAGATCTGCGAAGCAGGTCAGAGCTGAGCATAGACACTGTCAGGCACAGGATATACTTGCCAGGGGGGGAGGGGCCAAAAGGCTGCACCGCCAACCCCAGAACAGCCCAAGATGGCGAGCTCGCCCATCCCCGCTCCAGCTATGCTGAAAAACACTTAGAATACAGTGAAAACACCTACATACACTAGTGTACACTAAGGGTTGGGTACCCCTGTGATTGGCATGACCTACCCTGTAAGGCCCTACTACATAATAGGGCAGGGGGGTTTTAAAACTACCTCTTAGTCCCTAGCATATAATAGGGTATGGCAGTTTAGAGGCCAGCAGGCCTTTTCTGCACTTCCATGTGTGCACTGCTGAGCCTGAGATCAGTTTAAAAGTAGCCCTCTGTGTGCAGAAAGAGGTAAGAGAAGTGCACAAAGAGACAAGAGAGGTGCACAAAGAGGGAAGAAGTGTGCAGATAGAAGCAAGAGGGGTGCAGAAAGGAACAAGAGGGGAACAGAAAGAGGCAAAAGGGGTGCCGAAAGAGGCAACAGAGGTGCAGAAGGAGGCAAGAGAACAGCACAAAGAGGCAAGAGAGTTGCTAAAATAGACAAAAGAGGTGCTGAAAGAGAGAACAGGGAAGCAGACACAGTCAGGAGAATTGAAGAAAGAAGCGAGAGAAGTGCAGAAAGAAGCAACAGAGGTGCAGAAAGAGGCAGAAGGGGTGCAGAAAGAAGACAGAGAAGTACAGAAAGAAGCAAAAGAGGTGCTGAAAGAGGAATAAGGCATGCGGAAAGGGGCAAGAGCAGTGCAGAAAGAACCAAGAGAGGTACAGAAAGAGGCAAGAGATCTGCAGAGAAAGGGAAGGAGGATGCAGAAGGAAGCAAGAGATGTGCAGAAAGAGGCAAGCGAGGTGCAGAAGAAGACAAGAGAACTTCAGAAAGAGGCAAGAGCGTTGCAGAAAGAGAGAACAAGGGTATAGAAAGAGGCAAGAGGGATCCAGAAATTTGCAACAAAGGTGCAGAAAGATGCAGGGGCAGTGCAGAAAGAAAAAACAGAGGTACAGAAAAGAGGGGTGCACAAAGAGACAGGAGAGGTACACAAAGAGACAAAAGTGGTATAGAAAGAGGAACGAGGGGTACAGAAAGAAGCAGAAGAAGTGCAGAAGGAAGCAACAGAGGTGTTTAAAGAGGCAAGAGGGGTGTAGAAAGAGGCAAGAGAAGTACAGAAAGAAGCAACAGAGGTGACGAAAGAGGCAAGACAGGTGCAGAAACAGGCAAGAAAGGTGCAGAAAGAGGGAACAGGGATACATACATTTGCAAGAGAGGTACAGTAAGAAGCAAGAGCAGTACAGAAAGAAGCAAGAGCCGTGCAGAAAGAACCAACAGAGGTGCAAAAAGAGGCAAGAGGGGTTTAGAAAGAGGTAGGAGAGGTGCACAAAGTGGCAAGAGGGATACGGAAAGAGGTAGGGAGGTTGCAGAAAGAAGGAAGCGAAGTGCAGAAAGAGGCAAGAGAGGTGCAGAAACAGGCAGGAAATTTGCAGAAAGAGTGAACAGGTGTGCAGAAAGAGGCAAGAAAGTTACAGAAAGAAGGAAGAGAAGTGCAGAAAGAAGCAAGAGAGCTTCAGAAGGAGGGAAGATGAGTGCAGAACGAGACAACAGGGGTGCAGAAAAGAGCAAGAAAGGTGCAGAAAGAGGAGATAGAAGTGCAAAAAGAAGCAACAGAGGTGTAGAAAGAAGCAAGAGAAATGTAGAAAGCGGCAAGAGAGGTGCAGAAAATGGCAAGAGAACTGCAGAAAGAAGCAAGAGAGGTGTAGACTAAAATATTTGCATATGGGAGTGACTCACCCCGACCAATCTGGGGCAAAATTACAGTACTGATATGGGCAGAAGACAGTGAAATCACTGCCGATATTCACGTCATCAACCAAGATGAGACTCCCTAATAAGGAGCCACGCAGCAGAGGATTTGGGATTAGTCATGTTTGCAAGAAGTGTACAGGCAAACCAAACCAAATAACTACTAGAACAATTTGCAAACTTATTCCAAGGGCTGAGTCAGATCAAGAAAGAACCCATCAAGATGCACATTGACCCGTCGATCCCACTAACGGCGCTATGACACAGGAGGATCCCTTTCCACCTCAGACCCTTAGTGGAACAAGAACTGAAAAAGCTAGAGGATCAAGGGGTCATTGAAACCCCGTGGGTATCCCCTATGGCGATAGCAAAGAAGCCCAGACAGCCAGGGAAGATCAGGCTATGCATGGATATGCGCCTCCCCAACAAGGTCATAAAGCTTGAACGTCACATCACCCCACCGATGGATGACATAGTGGCTGATGTCAACATGTCTCAGTGGTTTTCTAAACTGGACCTGAATGCAGACTATCTCCAGCTGGTCCTAGCCAAGGAGAGCCACTACATAACCACGTTCAGTACCCACCTTGGGCTATGGAGATACAAACGCCTCTGAATATCGTCTGCAGCGGAGGTATTCCAAGAAGCAGTGAGGGAATTCTAACAGGCCTACCAGGGGTGCTGAATGTGAGTGATTATATCCTCATCCACTCAGAGACCGCAGATGAACACTACCACCACCTGAGGGCAATGCTGAAGCAGCTTCAAGACCACGGGGTCACCCTACACAAAGAAAAATGCCTTTTCTTTCAGAAGCACATAGAATTCTTCGGATACCTGTTCAATCAGGACAGCATTTAAGTGGACCTGCTGAAGTCCCAAGTGCTCCGGCACCAGTGACAGTATCCGAAGTAAGAAGCTTCCTGGGGATGGCCACATATTGTGGCCAGTTCATCCCTGACATGGCCACCATCACGGAGCCACTCCGCACCCTCATTCGGGCTGACACAATGTGGAAGTGGGGACTCGTGGAATAAACAGTATTCCAAAGGATCAAGACTGCCCTCCTTGACCACACCACCCTGGTGTACTTCACACTTGCCATGCAAACGGAGATACTTGTCGACGCCAGCCCTGTAGTCTTAGGGGCAGTACTGACCCAGGAGCAGGAACCCAGCGGATGGGAGGCCCTGGCATACACCAGCAAAGCACTTTCGCCCACGGAGAGGCGCTATGCAAAGATTGAGAAGGAGGCACTGGCCATCAGGTGGGTGTGCCATCATTTCCACCTGTACATCTGTGGCCAACCGTTGAGGGTCATCACCAACCACCAACCTCTTGTGCTGTTGTTCAGAGGATCGGCACTGCACACACCCCCGAGGATCGAACGGTTGGCCATCTGGGCTCCAGCAGTATGAGATGGAAGTAGCCTACCACCCCAGTGCCAAGAGCCCTAACAACTTCCTCTCAAGACACCCAACACCACTAGACGAACAAGGGGATGAAACAGTCATCGATGCATTGGAATCTCACTTAAAAAGGATTTCCACGATAACGTGCCCGAAAGCCTTGCCCTTGGAAGACATTGCCACGGCTGCAGAAGGAGATGCTGTACTGTCCAAGGTGTGAACAGCCGTCCATGGAGGACATTGGCAAAAGTTCCTGCAATCAGCCAATGACTGGGCCGGGCCTGAGAGAGACTGTCTCCTGAAAATGAGGAGAATCAAAAATGAGCTGAGCCTAACACAAGGAGGTATTATGCTAAGAGGATCCAGGATAGTGTGATACCGTCCTCTCTACAACAACAAGCAACCCAGTTGGCCCACGGAGGACACCCAGGAGTCAAGACAATTATGGTATGATTTCCGGGGCTGGAGACTCAGGTAGAGGAAACAATGAAGAGATGCCCAGCATGCCAGCTAACAAGTGCCTGGGAGAGACCAGCACCCATCCAGATGGAAGAACATGGGAAGACACCGTGGGAGAAGGTGAGCATTGACTTCTGGAGTTTCCCCGACGGTTGGTCGACGGTAGTGATGATCAAAAGCCACTCCAAATACCCCCTGGTAGAGGTGGTCAGCTCCACTGGGTTCTCCCAAGTTGCCCCAATACTCGAAAAGGTGTTTGTCATGTTCGGATGCCCGGAGGAGATCAAGATCGACAATGGGCCCCCTTTTCAAGGGAGCGAGGCACGGCATACGACATTGCGACATCACCCCACAATGGCCTCAAGCCAGAATCAGAGGGAGAGATTCATGAGGTCCCTCAGCAAAGCCTTATGAATCACTGTAGCGGAGAATGTGGACCCTGAACGTCATCTGCAATCATTCCTCTTGGAGTACATAGGTACCACCCCACTGTACCACCCGATGCACACCATGGGTGCTAATGTTCAATAGAGTCTGCCGGGATACGCTCCCTGTCTGCCCAGGATGGACCCGGCCCCCATACCATGGGGATGATGTCCTAGAGCGGAGAAAGAAACAAAATCTTGCTACCAGCAAGACCCGGAGAGCAGCGCTAAGAGAGCTACGAAGGGGAGACTCCGTAATCATGAAAGACAGGAGATAAATTCGTGAAGGGGACCATGATGACTGTAGCGAAAGGAGGAGAGAGAGTGACACGGAACATCTCCTGGCTCAAGAGAGTGCCTGAACCTTTCTCCATCCGGGAGGCTGACAGCACCCAAAGGAGCGAGGGGCACCACGGAACAGAGCAAGTAGAGCCCTTGATGGACACTGTGCTGCCACCAACCCCAATGACACACAGCGAGGTGAGTCAGGGGTCAGAACCATCGACCGCTGGTACATGTGTGTCAGCGACGATAATCCCTGATCTACCGGAGTCCTGTGCTATTGCCCGGGGTGATCATCCCAGGTACAGGCTAAGAGAGAACCCCAGAACAAGCCCCCGACTAAGAGACTACACCTGTCAGGTGGTGAAGCAACCAACCTCCAGCCGAAGAAAAAGAGACTGAGTTGGGATGGTATGTAATGAATGGAGCAGTCTAGATGTCACCGGCTGCCGCCAGATATGTCGCACTCAGGCACTACGCCGGCAGGCAGAGCACGAACAATAAAAGAATGGGGCATGCCCAATTGGGGGCAGTCGGCACCCACGTTTACTACTGTGTGTGTGTGTCTAATTTATGTGCGAGGCACGCACCTCCCTCAGCATGCAGCTGAGCCCGTGCTGCACCACTACAGTAGGAGGGAGTCTGTCGCAATACACAAGCTGACACATGGTTGGGAGTTGGAGGTGGAGAAGCAGCCGGTTTACAGGCCTGTGTAGCTTGGGCCCCAAATGCTCCTTTGCTGCCCTTGCTTGTTTTGTCAAGTTCCATTTCAATGTTTCCAGGACCGACTGCCTAAAAGTTTGCATTGTATTAAATAGGGAAGAGAGCTGTCCAAGAGCTGGTAAGTTGCTATTTCCTATTGAGTCTTTCATCAGTTGCTGGACTATGTGCACCCGTAGAGCTACTTTACTAGGCATTGTTAAGTCAAGAAGGAAAAAGCTCAAATATAAAAATAAATCAAAATAAACATAAACCCTGCAACAAGGAGGAAGCTAACCTTATCAAACAAGGCAGAGCACTATCACTTAAACATACCCAACTCTGAAGTAATGCAATCACAGACAAGCGAGGCAGCAACACCCTTGGAAAGTCATGCCCAAAGGGGGGGCAATAGGAGATACTTTAAGCGTAAGCACAATGGGGATGAGAAGGAGTGCACGGGACTGCTGAAGCAGCGACAGGCCTCATTGACTGATTGCTCGGCTCATAACAGAAGTCCGCCAGCCCACCCCCTTAAGACAGTGAGGACCCTGAGGCCAGATAACTCACTCTATAGTAACTAAAAAAGCTTCTTCAGTGGCAATAAAAGACAATGCAGAAGGTATTGTAGTATTTAAAGGAGCTTCACTTGAGGGGGCAGACAACATTGTGCCCTGCTGACCAGACAAGAACTCTTCATTCATTAATTCATTTGACCATGAAAGTTTGATCGTACTTGATGAGCTTATAACTATCCCTTGCAACTCCACGGAAGCAATTTCATGGAAGTTCCTGACTTTGCAATGAATAGCAAGAGGAGGAAGATCCTGGTGTTTCAGGGTCCAACTAGCTTATATCCCGAAAGGGAGAATGAGGTTCACCTTTCAGACTTAAAATTGCCCCAAAATCTGGGAATCCTGGGGCATCCTCATTCTTTGAGTTTCCAGCAGTGAATAACATTTTGTTGTCCACTTTAGTGAAAATAATCAAACCTCAGGGCTCCCTTGTAGTGTATTAAGCTGTACCTTTAGCAAAAGCATCTTATATTCCAATGCCCTGCCCCAGTTCTGTTGTAGATGTCTGCTTTCAAAGTCGGTCTGAAGCACTTATCTGAACGAGGAAATTGCTTGGAGGGAATTACTGGAAAAGACCATCTCTGCTAACAGCAGAGTGGTGGAATAACATTCTGACAAACTTGACATTCAAATAATGATTTTGCTAAATTTAGCTGGTTACACAAAAGAAATTGATAAAAAAATAAATACATTTAATTCTCTAATATCACATGTGCAGCACTCCACTCTGGATAATGAAGGTACATGCTTTTGTTGACATCTTCTTGAAAAGCTGACTGACCTTCTTACATTGATGGCTTCCCTACTACTGACCTAAACAAAAGAGGTGCTTCTTATGCATTCGGCTCCAGCAACAACCAGCCCCATTGCAGATTCTGAAAAAGCAGTGGGCTTGATGGACAGGGTGACCTTCAACCATGTTGCACCACAATTAACGGACTCTCCAGACTCTGGCTCAAAAAGTCATCAGGAAGAGGGAGTGTTGCCTGCAATAGACAAGAACAACCCAACTAGCAAGGTTTTACAATCCCACAATTTTGGGAAAGTGGAGCTGGATTCCCCTGCTAGCCTCCTTACTCAAATGGCATCAACAATTTAAAAACAGAACAAAAAATTGTCTAATAAAACTTAATATAAAGGAAAAAAGGGAATTTGCGACGTCGATGTTCCTTAAAACTGATCAGCGTCTAGGGTCAAGTGAACCTGTATCAGCGCTTGGCCGTGCTGACAGTGAATCTCCTGCCCCCAGCACTGAAATGCTAACAACATCAGGAACTGTGACAGCAATTTTGAATTTGAAGACACCTGAAGCCTCAATTGTTTTCCCCGACAAGAGTTTAAATCTCATTATTATGACAGCACAAGATGCCATTTCAAAGTGCAGTTTATTACAGGTGGCTCAAATTGATCCAACTGCAGAATGGGTCTGATCATACAGTGGAGCAGGTCACAGAAGATGAGGGGGTGACCAACAGAGATATAGTCCCAATCTTCCATCTGGAAACAAATGTGTTGCAATAAATTTAATTTGTTCCTCTACGCTTCATGTAACTAATAAAGACACTTTGCATGAACAACAGCTGCATCACAACCCTCTTTGGCCCCCGGAAACCATCATAAGTAACCAGTGCCAGTTGGGTAAATGGCACCATCAGACAAGGGGTCAAAAAGACATTGAGGAGCCTCCAGTATTCCCCTCGGGGTCCATCCCTGAGTGTGCAGGGGGATTTGTCTTGAAAAGTATTCTGTTGTGCCCTGTATATGCATCACAGGGAAATAAAGATACCCTGAACAGGAGCGACCTAATAAAGTTATTTTCCGCTATCCCTAGTTTAAGCAAAATAATTTCTGAAGATATATATGCTGTAAAGGAGAGACTGGCCCGATAAGGCATAAGGATTGTCAAACAGGCAATAGCAAAATATCCCCCAATTCTTGCTCATGCAACTTTGGCCTTGCAGGTGCAATATTGCCTCAAATTTCTTTCATTTAAAGGGCACAGAATTGCAGGGTACTCACAATCAACAGCCCCATCTCCTTTGATAATGATGTAATCATGTATAACAATCTAATGTCAAGGAGTAGAGTTTATCGTCTAAGGAACATGTTGATCTCCGTTGAACCCAAGCTAATCAATATGATCCCGCATTTGACCTAATATACCTTCGGGTAAAGTCTCAACCTCACTAATGATTGTCTCTTGGAACATTAGGGAATATAACACATTAACTTCATCTCAAGCACTTTTGGATTATGAATGCTCATTTAATCTTATCTGCTTGCAAGAAACATCAAAAGTATCTGCAGTCCCCTGGTTGGATTGTAGTGAATACCACTCATCTGCGCTCAGTTCCACCAAGTGGGCCGACCATCTGGGGGTGTCTCAATCTATGCATACAATCAATTGCGATTTATCATCGCCATCCAGGCCAAACTAAATGGAGCAGTCATCATCATTAAACCTGTATCCTTTCCAGCACATGGGAACCACTCAACCTCATTAGTACTGGCAAATATGTATATTATTCCGAATCATGAGACGAAAAGGACTACAAGACAATATCTTGTTGAAACACTGAAAGTCTTATGACAGAATCACCTAAATTGTACCTGGATAGTACCTGGGGATTTCATTGTCAAGCTGCTAAAACTGATGAGTGACCATGAGTGGCTAGATGTTGAGAACAAACTTTGGAACATTCCATCTCTAAATCCCTCCTCTTTCATGAGAAGCTCAACACTTGGCATTCAGCTGTCTTCAAGTCTACATATGATGGGCCTGCCCTCCCTGAGGTGATTGTACCAAGCGGACTGTTTGCCGTTTGCCCGTAGAAGCGCCAGACGACATAACGTCTTTGTGAGAGTATATCGTAACTCCTGATACCAGCGATATTAGAACGCGGTTGACATACTATGGCTATATCCCTTAGCCTTTTCGTTACCAGACCGACTCGGTTGCACTAAAAAGTATTCGTTGGGCATATGTGAGACGAATACCGATTGTGGATTTGTTTCCTCCCGTTCTAACCCTCATAGGGCATCCGGCCGGGTACTCTGTGAGTTATTTTGCTTCACTCCTAGCACGGTGACACTCTTTTGACATGTTGGTCAATACTAGTATTGTTCAGGTGTCCCTGTATTAAATTGTCCTGAAGAGACCCTCCATTGCAAATAGGGTCGAAATGTCGTTGACGAGATTTAAGAGGCGAACCACTATCCAACACTTATGATAAATAAGTGTTGGTATATTACATCTCACTAATTCCCTTTCTTTGGTCGCCCATACAATGAATAATTGAAACCTTTTATGTTGCACCTTGTTGTTAATTTTTTTGTTTAGGTTTATTCACTGTCTTTCACTGGGACACTTTTCATAATTGTCTAAAGAAACTGTCATTTTGTTTGGAATGTATATTGTGAAATTGTTTTTAGAAAATACTTTTTCATTGTAGATATAAAGAACAATGTTTTTTACCAAGTTTCTAATGTGTGTGGTCAACTTTCCTTTCTGACATCACGTTAACCCTTTGTTGTTATTGCCATTGGGCTTTATATATTACATATTTGGTTATTAAGCCATACGAGCCATTGTTTCTGTCCAATAATCAATACCCAGGCTCAGTATGAGTAGGGTCCCCATGTTTCTTGTTAAAATGCCCTCCCGGAATGGCAGGAGTAGCACAGATTATGATGCTTCCTACCTGCGAGTCTCTACCTTTGGTTCACAGTCAAAGACTTAAATCGGATCTAGAACATTAAATTCGATTATAACCTAATAAGTGGTCATGCAAGACTGTCATGCTCTTTTCATTTGATGACTGTTGCCTCACATGAGGAAACTCGGTTGGGAGAGAAAGGAGGGTAGGAACCAATCAAACAAATAAGGTGGCAAGTAAACCTAAAATCATCACCTATTAAGTTCCTTGATTAATTTCTCTCACACACTTCAAATATTTCCTACACTCTTAGAGAAACCTAGCCTGAGTTCACTAATGGTTTGCTAAATTATTTAATAAAACTGCAGCTTATTCAAGGCCTGCTATGTAAAACACACCTTTGCCTGATGCACAGCTATGAACTAACATCACTTAAAAGAGGGTTTAATAGATGGATAAGGGCTGAGTGCTAGCAGGTGGTAGTTTGACTTAAATCACAGACAAAATGGCACAGGAAGCTTCAGCATCAATCCACACTGCAGGTGCTCCTGGTCCTAACTGCCTTTCTGCAATCATTTTTTTTAAGGTCGCAATCGATAAATGGACCACCTTTTTGACTCCTATGTTTAACTACTGCTTATAGAATTTTCTGGTGCCTGAAATGTGTTTAGAATCCCTCCAAGTCCCAATATGTAAGAAGGGTGCAAGGGACAAGCCTGAAAACTTTAGAGTCAATGCCCTTTTGGGCGTGGAGGGAAAATACTATGCAAAAATCCTACACAAGGAATTGGAGGCTTGGGCCCAACATAGCAAAATAATTCCCACCACACAAACTAGATTTCAAAAGAGATAAGGTATGGAGATCAATCTTCTATGTATGTTGATCCTAATCATTAATGCGACTAAAAGGGGGGCTCTGCAGCTCAATAGTGCAATTATTGATTTTGCAACAGCCTTCAACAAAGTAAATAGGCACTGCTGCAGGCCAAATTGAATACAAAGGGGATTCCACCAGGGTTGTTTATTGCAATCAGGAGTCTAGATAGAAACACATCGATCAAAGTATGAATATACAGCAAATCGGCCTACACATCCAAATTTTATACCAACTGGGTCATTAATTAAGGTTGTATTTTGGCTCCTTTAATGTTTAATTTGTATCTAGTGAGTCTGAATGACCAACTCAGCAGATCAAACTGTTTTCCACCAAAACTGCAAGGGTGCATATGCTACAATACGCCGATGATTCAATACTTCTGGATCAAACCACAATTGGTCTTCAAAAAGCCTTAACACCTCTGGTTGAGTACTGTGAAAGTACCTATAAACTCAGTATCAACACATTGAGAATTAATATCTTAATCATCGGTAAGAAAAAAAACAAAAATGGAGCTTGGTATATAAATGCCAAAAAAATTGAAAGAGCAACTAGTATCAAGTAACAAGGAATTTGGATTACTGCACATGACCTTCCAGCCCTGCATATTGAGGCATTTGCAACATCACCAAGGCCCTTACTTTTGCTTTCCAATGCCTACTTTAAAATCTCTCTGGGCTAGACCTGAGAGCAATATGCAAAGTTATTGAAAGCAACTTGATGCCTACACTGGCAAGTAGAGCATTTGTTTATTTAAATTGCATCACATGCTGGCTTGTCCGGGCTCAATGCCAATGTTATAGGCCCTTATTCAAATTACCGGCATCCTCTGCACAAGCCCAGATTATTTTGGAGTTTATTCTGGTTCGTCAAAACTATACATTATATGCCACACTTTTATCTATGTGCTACAAGCTTGCAATAGCTGAGGAGGGATCACTAAAATACTCTTGTGGATCATTCCGCAAGATCCAAAATCTGACACTTATAAGCTTATCCAGATAGCCACAGACTATCTGGGTGCCAAAGATCTCTTGAAGGCTAATCTGCCCAAATGTACTGATAAAGCAAGTAAGGCTCTTATCAGCCCATGATGACCTATGTTCCATTAATACCAAGAAGCACACTGACCTGAAAATTGTTTTATATCAGCCAGTGACTCCTCCTGTGTACTTATTACTTCCTATAATCTTTACAGTAAAGTCTCAACTAATGCGCCTGAGATTCGATTTACCACCATTCAAAGCCTGACTGGCACCTCGTCTATTTTTATGTAGGGGATGTGGTTTTAATCAGAAGTCACATTTACATGTTTTATGTATGTGTCCTTTTCTACTCTCTCACTTAGACGGCATTATCTTTTTTCAATTTTCAGGCAGGTGAGCATCAGGGCCTGCAATACAGCTGTAATTGAATACTTGAAAGGTGACTCTTGCCAATTGATGAGAAGATGCATTAAATTTCACGACAATTGCCTGTTTAATGCTTATAAAGGTTAAACCTTGAAAGCAAAGCTTATAATCCGATGTTGGGCAAGTGCTCCTTTGTGATGGTCTGGGTGGCCCTCCGTTAATTGGGACTGGAACTTCTTAAGCCTTAACTTTGGAATACGTGGCATGAGGACCTTTTCAATTCAGGAGGCTCTGTTTTGCATTTGTTTTAGTCTCCCTGCAATCTCCTGCTGCTGCTATGAATGGGGGTTTTATTGCTGCTATTTTTAATATGATTAATCATGTGGTAATGTGTACTTTTTCTTGTGTGTGGTATCTTTTATAATCAGCATGATACACTCTTTCAATATCTTTGTGCTTTTATATTGTTATGTTTGCTATGATTTTAATTAATTGTGCAATAAGAATAAACTTTGAGCTTTGTGTCATTTTTTTGATGCAGACCCAATTCAAAATCCTTTGTGGTATTTATAAAGCAGCACAAATTGTTATTGATGTTGCTTTGTAAAAGAAAGTAATGCAACATAGCAAATTTCACTGCCTTCTGTTACTTTGCATCGGTTAGGCATTCTATCAGAGATGCATTGGTGCTACTGTGCATCAAACAATAATTTTTTATATAAACCCACATCTGTAACATGGAGGAATATTTTCACTTCTCGGTATTACCTCTTTGTATGCACATACAAAGAGAAAAGTGCCTCAAAGGATAGTTTTTGTACAGTAAGGTCGCCCTTTCTGCACAAAAACTATACTCACCTTAACACAGGCATCTTTAAGCAAAGAATCTCATCCTTGGTGCTAGGTAGCCAAAATTGCACCAGTGCATGGAGGGAGCAGAACAACACAACTTCTTCAAATATATGGCACAGTTCTGCTGTCTCCCATTCATGCCATGCACCACAGCAATTTTACGTGTGGCGCTGCATTTCATGACCTCTTCGAAAATATTCCACATAATCTCCACCTGGCCTACTTTGTTACAGTGCAGTCATCCTAAAATATTCCCACTTCTTTTGATTTACTCATAGCGTTTAATTATTTTAATTAACAGAAAATTGCAGTTGTTGTTTAATCCTGTATGAGTCTTCCATGCGTGGCTGGCACAGGTAAGAGCGGTGAGGTGAGGGTGAGGTGGTTTTGGTGGGGGGGTCGATGGAATTGGTGAAATAAAATTAAAAAATAAATAAAACCACTTACCTTGAGACTCGGTGATGCAGCCAGCGCAAGGTAAGTGATTTTATTAATTTTGTAATTTCATTGTACCCATCCCACCCTGCCCCACTGCTCTTACCTGTGCAGGTTGCACCTGGATTCTTGTAGGATAATTAGTTTGCAAATATGCGTTTACTTATTCAAATGGAACAATCTGTACAATAAGGTTCAAGTAAGCAGTGCACAGTTCAAGAAAAGTACCTTTCTATTAGATTACTATTATGTTAACTGATTATATTTTCATCTCATGCAATGTTAATCTGGTGAGAGTAAAAGCCAACTTATTTTTAATTTGCAGTTTCTCAATGACTAAAATTAAAAGGCTAAGTTTTGAACTATGGCACTTATTTAAATAATGCGCCATTGGAAATAATTATCAATATGAAGGAGACTGTTGTTAGCAGCAGCGGCAACAAATGACAAAAAAGACCAACATTTCAAAGTCACCTTTTGAAACATCCCAAAGACAAACATACAGATACATGAGGGTCACATTATACCATACACCAAACTCTACAGCTTTTTACAGGGTATTCAGCACATAATGTTATGTTACGCTTTTACTTTATAAATATATCAGAAAGTAAAGAACAATAGACTACACATTCTATGGGAAACAGCCACTACAATGCGTCCATTCCCACGCATACCCTTAACCATGCATGCATTACAACACATGCGTGGTTACCACGCATAGCCTTTACCACGCACACCTTTACTACGAGATACATAGTAAAGGCATGTGTGTTAAAGGTACAAGCTCTCCTTTGATTAATAGCTCGCAAAAATTTGGGATGTAACCCCTAATCTTCAATTCGTGAACAAGCAAATGGACAAAAAATGCGGACTTTCATTGACTTCTAAATGAACATTGAAAAGAATTTGCATTAAAAAAACGCACCTGTTACCGAAGACACAAAACATTGATTGATGGAAGATGTGGAGGCAATCTGCATCGTTAGAGGAAACAGAAAGACACTTCCGCTTCCTCTTTACGACGTACAACGCACGTCGGAAGAGCTTAGAGAGGAGAGGTCGTGGAGAGGTAAGGGGGATTGTAGTTTAATAAAAAAAATATTTAAGGGATCAGGGGGTTAAGTCGCGCAGAGGTAAATTATTAGGGTTCAGGGCATGGGAGGGGTATTTGATAGAAGGGTTTGTGGGTGTGGGAATCGTGCAGGGCAAGATTTAAAGGGTTAAGGGCAGGGTTATTTCTTAGAAGAAATGGGGGCGGGGGGTCGCACAGAGATACAGGGGAGGGGTATTATAAAAAAAAATATGAGAAATGGAGGGGGAATGGCGCAAGGGAGCAGTTAAAGGAATTGGGGCAGGGATATGAGATAACCTTTACCATGAAAATGCCATTACCATGCATGGTTTCACAACGAAAATCGTTGTAAAGGTACACGTGGAAAAGGCATTTTCGTGGTAAAGGTTATGCGTGGTAAAGGCATTTGCGTTGTAACACATGCGTGGTAAAGGCATGCATGTTAACGGAATGCGTTGTAACGTCATACAGCCCATTCTATCCATGATATTTTTCTTTTTTTCTACAGTCATTTCATAGGCATACATCGATGTTTGTTAATCTAAAACAAATCTGTTCACAGTGTTTCATTCCTACTTTATGACATAACATAACATAGCGTGTATATGTAAAGCGCACGTTCACCCAAGAGTATCTTGGCACTGAATAACAGATGTTTATAGACCAGGTGAAATGCATTCTTTGTTAATATGGCTTGTTTCCAGGCAAGAAACGTTAAAATGAGCACCTTTCAGACTCTGCAGGTATACGAGCAAGAAAAATGCTGCTACTCGGAGAGCAGGTTTATTACGGAACAAAAATACCATCTGCGTAGACACATAGGGACAAATAGTTTTGATAAATGGGGATGATATATTCTGTACTATGGAGTCTTGGCCAGCATAACTCTGCTACAGATTCAGCCAGCCTTCCAGTTCAATTTCTCATTTCCAGTACACTTTGATCAGTCAACCACAATATTTCCCGCTAAGATTGTTTTTCCTACACACATTGTATTCAGACATTTCACTATCCAGATAGAGTGGTGACAAAAATAGAGGGCCTAATTTACAAGGCCATTGCGCTTCTGGTGCTTCACTTTATTTGACGCACGGACGACGCAGTGTGCCTGTCCATATTTATAAGGCTACATTAAAGTCACCCTGCATGACTTTTCATTGCCTTGTATATATGGGCTAGTTTCAAGCATTACTCTGTGTGAAAGGGATGTTCCATGGTTGTTGCTGTGGGTGTTCCCATGCAACATCCATGGCCCGTGACACATTCCCAGATATACATATTTTTGTAAAGCTGAGAATGCAAAAAAATCCTACGCCTCACCGGGGGAGGTGTTGGAGTGGCGCAACGTGGAGAAATGCTTTTATTTCTCCCTGTTTTTTCCTCTTTCTATGCGTGCTGTCTTCTGCATCACACATAGAAAGAGCAACATGACGCAAGGGTTCCTGCACTGTTGCATAGCAGCCAATTGTTCACCAGTGCATGGGAAAGCACATGGATGTGTCGTATTGTTGTTAATATGACGCATCCCTGTGCTTTTAAAACGAAGCATCTGGGCGCAGTAAAATGGCTTGTGGCGCCACGCGATTTTTTGTAAATGAGGCCCATAGTTCTTTGCCTTTTTTTTTAAATTGTGCCCATGTATTTTTCAATGTAGAGAAGAAAGATTCATTTCTCATGAATAAGGAAGCATAAACAATAACAAATGAATTATATATAGAGAAACACAGGTATGATCCTTCTCATGCCACACAGTGAAGGTATGAAGGTCACTGTGGTACACTGAAATGCTTTTTTGAATCAGTGTTCATATTATTACAATTTGTATTAATATTTATAATATTATTATTGGTCTTGTTATTATATCCAGTCAGGAATTAATGAGTGTCCTCTTTATCTTTCTCATGCACCACTCCTCTAAAAATGTAAAGTGTGCAGGTAGAGCATTAGAGGACCAGATCAAGAGAAATACTCTAAGCTAGTGGTTCTTACCCTGTGTTGTACAGCCCCTAGGTTCTTCCATAAAATGAAGGCCTGATTTAGACTTTGGAGGATGATATTTACTCCATTAGTGCGAAGGAGTAAATACTCTGTTGCCCCGATAGTACACATCCTCCGAATTTAGAGTTGCCGGCTGTCTCAGACCACCAAACACAATTACCCCCGTCAAACTTTTAACCTGTTTTTGTTTTTCCCCCAACAAAAATCCCAAGAGGTATTTTGTTTTTGAAAAAAACAAAAACTAATGACCCCCACATCACAGAAGTTTTCTCCCATGGTATGAGGGTGATTTAAAAATGCTGACTGCCAGTTAATGCCATGTTTTTCAATGGTTGCAAGAGGGAGGAAAAACTAGCCATTCCAACACCCACTTCAAATCAGGTTGGCGTTCAAGTGGTTAAACCTCTGATGCTCTTACTCTGCTGGGCCATCTGAAGAGTATGTCAGTAATGGAGTCATGCTTCATCATTGGGACACCTCGACGCCTACAAGTCGAGGTGGGCTCGACCATATTTCAGGGAGCTCTTAAGAAGATGTTTTTGGCCAGGGGGATAAAGATTAAAAGCCCGGCAGCAGATCCCAGTATCCCTTTTATTCTTGGACCTGCTGGGGGTGATAATAAAATAAAGTTTATGGGTCAATGGGGATATTATGGTCCTAAGACCCTATAGCCAACATGTTTCAGTCCTATTAAGCCCCATAAAGGGTGCTGGACTTTCTTCAGGGCGGAATAGAATGCCCCCTGGAATGGGTAGAGCAGGGGATTTCCCTACGCTACTGGTGATAAGGGCAACTAACGCTCCTTATTAGTTTACGTAGACTAATAAGTCTTACATGTCACTCCATCTATGTAGAGAAACAAAGAGAAAAAAGAGAGAAGAGACCACACATTCTTACATATGGAGATCCAGGAGTGTTCATATCTACAGGCGTACGTCTTAACTTATTAATGGTGAAACCAACACCACCAGACATATAGAGGTGGCGGGTGAAAAAACACACTTAGTTTCTCACACGCTCCTATCTGTGTATTGCCCGGCTTGGTGGCGGCATTGCGCCGCATCCTATCACCTTTTGCTCTTAGGTGTGTGTCTATACATATCGATCTTACACCCGTGTAATTCCCTCGTGGTCAAAACACTATAAAAATAATCGCCGTGGTTTGTTTTAAAAAAAATATATAACATGATCGCGTAACTGCATGCTCACCTTTCACGCTCATGCATACGTCTAATTATTTCATACATTCATTCTTACCCGGTTCTGGGAGGGTTATCGACTCCAAGTGGAAAACCAACTTTTGTGGGGTAGCCCTGTAGTCAGACACCTAATGTTCGTAAGCGTTTTGTCATCACACCCACGAGATTCGAGTATCCCGAATTGTTGTTCCATAGTAATGGAAGAGGGCCCCAACAAGGTAAAAAGCACACATATAGAGAGATAAACACACGAAACCATAAACACAGAACAATGTCCGTGAGAGTTATGCTTCATGCTGGATCCCAAGAGGGACCAGCTTCTTCCTCATACCTTATGTCCGTAGGAAAGTTCCAGCATTACTCACGCCATCAAGGGTCCTGCCCCTCGTATCATCCTATTCGGAGGTGGTTCCACAACTTGGGGTACTGCTTCATCTCCTTGTTACGTTATAAGTAGACCGTTTCTAATTGGATGTTAGCCCGCCTACTTCCGCATCCCATATCCGGCATGAATGAAAGCCGGTATGAATCATGAGAAATGTAGTGTAAACCTGACGACGCGTCTCTATCCGCTTTTTAGTTTTTTTTAACTGAGCTTTATTATCACGATGTCAAAATCAGCCACACATCTGATCCAATTAGTTGTTATGGACTATGATTATTAGCGATCTGTTTGTACTGGTCAGTGTAATACCGGTAAGGACAGGGGGGGTTTGTTCAAATCAGGCGTGTCGGTGTAGTAATGCCGTATATTGCAAAAGCCTGCCAGTTTTGTCCTAAACCGGCTGTGTCATATGGTTACTCATATATGTGAGTAATACATACACATGATCGATCACCAAACATGTTTTGGGGGGAAGTATTACGACGTTATCTAGGTTATACCTTTACATAGGACAAAACAGCGAGTGGGCTGGTATTTGATCACTTGCCGGACTGAGTGTCAAGTGTGCGTATTCTCTTATTTATACTTTACCATTGTTTTTTTTTTAAAATGGTAGCTATATTAAGATATTAAATGAGATTTATATCCTTCGGAAAAGTTCTCACCTCTTTTGAACTTGAAAATCTTAGTTGTTTATAGGTCAGGCACGACTACATATATCTGGGACAATAATTACGGGGTCGGGATTCTCAGAAATATTAGTTTATATTCCAGTCGTTTACTCCTCACGAGAATTACCTCTTATTGAGTTGATTCCATGGTATTGAATCGTTTAATCCCACAATGTGGGTTTTGAGTCTATATACCCATCGTTGTTCGCGTTCTAGTAGGATTCTGGACATATCGCCCTCCCCACTCACTTTCTCAATGATTGTCCACCACAAGTCTGTATCTGTGTGTTTGTACTCAATGTAGTGTGCTGTCAGTTTCGTGGATGAAATAGCCCTTCTAATCGTGCTTCTATGCTCACATATGCGCACTTTGACTTTCCTTCCTGTCATTCCTATGTACATAAGTTGGCAGGGGCATTTGATGAGGTAAATGACCTTCTCTGTGTTGCAGTTTCTATGTGATCGCTGTTCCCACGCGTATCGTATGGCAAGGTCTATTTCTTTAGTCTGTTCTGTGAATGGACACACCACGCAAGACCCGCATGGGTAATGACCGGTGACCATTGGTAAATTCCATAGTGTTACTTGATTTGTAGATTGTGTTTTTGGTTTTCTGAAATCAGTGTGAATGAGGGAATCCCTCAGACTTCTGTTCCGTTTGAAAGAGAACATTGGTTTCTCAAATTTGAGTTGGTTAGAAGTAAGGACTGTCCACTTTTTATTAATGATTTTCTTAATCGCATTTGATGATGCATTGAAAGTGGTAACACATATGAGAGCGTCCAGTTCTTCTTTTTGATGTGTTTCTAGTAGGGCCTCTCTGGGTGTGTTACGAGATAGTTTCTTGGCTCTTTCAATAATCTTTTTTGGGTACAATCTTTCTTGTAACTTCCTGGCCAGATTTTCTGCTTCTATCTTGTATTCTCCCAGGTCTGCGCAGTTTCTGCGAATACGCAAAAATTGGCCTGCCGGGAGATTTTCCCTAAGTGCCCGGGGATGTGCGCTGTTGAAGTGGAGTAAACTGTTTTTGTCAGTTGGTTTAGAGAACAAGGAGCTGGTAATCCCCCCATTTCTTGCGCTCAATTTGACATCCAAGAAAGATATCTGTTCCTGGTTAGATGTCATGGTGAACTTCAAGTGTGGGTTGAGTTGATTGACCCATGTGTAGAAGTCGGTCAGTGTGCCTGTGTCACCTTCCCAAATCACCAGGATATCGTCAATGTACCGCCACCACCCTTTGATGTTATTGTTATAATGGAGACAACCTGGTGTCTATCCTGACATACTTAAGGTCTGCCCATTTGTAAATCAGGTGGTAGGACCTTCAGTTTGCAGAGAGTACCCTCTCCTCCAAACGTTAAATCAGCCCCTAAGTTGGGGTGCTTAGCTTGGGTTATGAGAGCATAACAAGTACCGCAAAGGGAATCTAGTATGGGTGGTTGGTGGCCTCAATTGAAACCCTGGTAAGTGCTCACAAAAGGATACTTTAGAAGCAGAAAAGACAAAGTGGTATGTTAGAGTCAAACATATTGCTTTGTTCTGAAAAACGTCACCTTCCCCTTCAGATTAACATTTGTATATTTTTTTATTTCTTTTAGTCGTGAATTAAACTAAAAGAAAACATGGTTTGCATATTTGTTTGATGTTTACTTGTTTGTGTGCTTTTGTGTATCCTTTTGAGGTTTAAATAATATAAATTGCTCTCGCAAAGTCAAAAAGTTAAGAACTGGTGTTTTAAGCCAACACATCCAGATTGGACAAAGATACATTTAATTCAGTAAATTCTTGAACAGTGGGTAAAATAGATCAGATTTCAGCTTGCCGTCTACCTTTTCTAGAAGAGTAATCGAAAAATGCTGGCTATGTGGATGGTTCTTGCTCCCGCTGAACATGATTCCCGACTACTTTTTTAACTGTATGTTTTTTTTAAGTGCTCTGAAGTAACCGCTGTAAAGTATGGCATTTTGTTAAACACTTTAAAATATATTTATCAATATAAATTATTCATCATCTACATATTATATATTTAGGTATCTTTATTGCACAAAAGACAGTGATATAAAATTCTTATTTTGCAGGGACCCTTGAAATATGGAAAACATTTCACAGGTCTCTGCGAAATGTGGAAAATATTGTACGTCCCCCTGTGAAATATAGATTTAATTATCATAATGACAGCTTCAAACCACTCTGCCTGTCTGTTGTCCGTTGCTTAATCGATAATTTATCCAGGAAAGGTAAGAGATGGCAAGCTTTACTGCAGAAGTTGTAAAGATAACAGAGTTGATTGAGAAAATCGCTACAAGTCAGAGGAGACTACCACACAGTGGAACATGTAGAATGCGAAAGTTTAGATCAGTTTCTGTGGGGTGGGAAGAAAACAAAACTGCAACAACATATTTGTGCTAGCACTGCAGAGCATGGACCTAGCCAATCAAGACCTATTTTGTAAGAAGGACCTATGCTAAAGAATATAAGATTTAGGGGACACCTTCAAAGCGGGAAGGCTCCCAGTGCTGTGAAATTCATAGAACATATATTTGTTACTTTCTACCCAAAAGCCCATCGTCGTAAATTTTAGAACAAGAGTTAATAGTTGAACATCTTTCAAACTGATTACTTGAAATTGGAAATGATACCGTGAATTGCCCAAGATAACGTGTGTCACAGGGTGTAAGCAGCTGTAATTTCACATGGTGTACTGAAAGGAGTAAATATATTCAGTTGTGCGTACTGAAAGCTTGCTGTGGAACATTCAGATCATCTACATGGAAGAGCATAGTATCATTCAAAAGAGAACAAACCATGTGATACCAATGCTTAAAGCCCCCATTCCAGTGAGGGATAGCATGATTGAATGTCACCATTGACTGGTGGGAGGGAAATCAAATGATGCATTGCTCAGATATCGAATATTTTTTCTCAGATAGAATTTGCACTTTTTCAACACTTTTCTGTGTTATTTATTTTCGATCTTTTGAAAAAACAAATATGTTTCTTGTCATGAGTAGGTGTATTTGTGCCTAAAGACCATTACCCAGAGTGCTTTGAGACTCATTGGCCTATTTCTGGCAATCTATATCAACACTGTATATTATCACTTCAATTTCTAGAGCTAACTATAATGTTTGCAAATTCACAATAACAATATAATTCGATCAGCGAGGATATTTTCCGTTTTTATACTTCGATCTGATGTGCAACTAACCTTGTAAAGAGCCAATAGTTCTCCTTTTCCAAATTTTGAGGAGGACTGTCCTGATGCTTGTTTCAGCCAACTTAATCTCGAGCTCCAGGCCTCAGAATATTAAATGAAGCATTCTGTAATTTAAGTACCATATGTAGCCTACCTTTTGTCAATGAACCAATATGTTGTGATCATGTTCAGTACTTCAATACTTGGATGCAATGTCAGAGATTACAGTATTTGGAAATTTCTGATCTAGTACCCATTTAATAAATACATTCATTACTTCAGAGTCTTCTGAGGATTTTGTGATCCTAAGTTACTTATGTAGGTTGGTGCTGACAAGAGGATCACAGATTGTATTGGCTACAATGTGTGTTCTTTCAAATTTTAGATTCAGTCCCTTCCTGCTTGAAGGCAGGAGTGAATATTTTTGGATGCTTCTCCACCTCTTCCTCAAGCTTCTCCTGATCGTTGATGACCTAAAGATCCATATGGGAGAACAAAATTCCCTGTTTCTTCATCATAAAGTGTACACAGGATGCCTCCTTTACAGTTCTTCTGTCCTTGCAATCTCATAAAATTACGAAGATATGGGGTAAAAGCAAAATCTAGCGCAATCTCTAAGATAACCATTTTGCCTTCAAGTATTAATAATTTACCATTTACACCATTGATAACTGTTAAAATAAGTACTTTTAAAGTACTGATTTCTTGAGCGACATACAGAATATTTTTAACCGGATAGGCATATTCACAAAAAGGGTAGCTAGAGGAAATCTTACATCTGACATCATATATTTTTGAGAGTTAATTAGCGAGGCAAAATTTGGATGATAGATTAAAGAGTGGCACATTTTAACAGCAATATACATAGGTGGCGATTCTTCTGTGGGGTTTACTTGGACTTAGATCAGGAGTTACAAAGCCAGTGATTATATGAAAAATTAAACAATTTAGCCTACATAGGCTATGTGAGTAATAGAGTGTGTGAATGGTAGGGATATGGTCTGCAGTTGAGTGGGTAGAGCTGATTGCTATCACGAGGCATACAGTGAGATACTAAATTAATGTATTTCCCAAAAGCTGTGAAATCTATCTTATATATCTCTCTCTATATATATATTCACTCAGAAAAGCCAAAGGTTACAGGGACTTTAGAGTTAGGCTCATATTTCAGTGGCATCACTGATGAAACTACTGATGACATCACAAATTAAATAACTAATGACATTATCAAGTGAGTGTAAGTGTTTTCTAAGAGTAAATGAGTGTTAAACATATATACTTACCTACTACAAAAGGTACAGTAGTATACTAGTGGACCTACTAACGAGTGATACTATTCCTAACATATGTGATCGGTAAACAGACATAATATCGAATTCAAAATATCGATATGACAGAATATCGAGTTTTTAATATAAAATGGACAGAATATCGAATTGCCAAAATATAGTGGTGAAGAATATCGAAAATCAGGTAAGAAATAAAATATCGATTTAAATAATATAGAAGTAATATCGACAGTCATAATATAGTTGTTAAAAATATCGAATTTTTTTATAGTGTTTTAAGTGTTAGTATTTGTGTTAAAAGTAGGTATAAATTTTGGAATGTATGTTTGAATATTTTTAAAGTAATGAATTGTATGTTATTTAACTTTTGTGTAATTTAATTCCGTAGTGGGTTGTGGGTTTATAGGGGATTAGGGTGGGAAGTATTTTAATTATAGCACATGAAATAATAATTTTTAGGAATTATTAATTATTTTTAATTTAATTTTGCGTTTTACTTCTGTAGCGGGTTGTGGGTTTATAGGGGAATAGGGTGGGAAGTAATTTAATTGTTATTAGGTAATTATTAATTGGTATTGAAAATTAATTGGCTGTTGATTAATTATTAATTGGCTATTAATAAAAAACATTGGCATTTATAATAAACTAATTATTAAATATTGTGTGATTGGTAATTAATGTTAATATTTTTATTTGGTATTAATAATTTATTTATTTTTAATAAAATATTAAATTCTTATTATCCCTACTATTGCACTCACTGGAGTGGGAATAGTAATTTTTACCCCTACGCTATCCAACGCTTTCCCTACTATTGCACTCACTGGAGTGGGAATAATAATTTTTACCCCTACGGTATCCACCGCTTACCCTAGATTTGCACTCACTGGAGTGGGAATAGTAAATTTTACCCTCCCGCTATCCAACGCTTTCCCTACTGTTGCACTCTCTGGAGTGGGAATAGTATTTTTTATCCCTACGCTATCCTACGCTTCCCCTACTGTTGCACTCTTTGGAGTGGGAATAGTAATTTTTACCCCTGTGCTATCCAACGCTTTCCCTACTGTTGCACTCTTTGGAGTGGGAATAGTCATTTTTATGCTCCCGCTATCCAACGCTTTCCCTACTGTTGCACTCTCTGGAGTGGGAATAGTAATTTTTACCCCTACGCTATCCAACGCTTACCCTACAGTTGCACTCACTGGAGTGGGAATAGTAATTTTTACCCCTACGCTATCCAACACTTTCCCTACTGTTGCACTCTTTGGAGTGGGAATAGTAATTTTTACCCCTACGCTATCCAACGCTTTCCCTACTGTTGCACTCTCTGGAGAGGGAATAGTAACTTTTACCCCTACGCTATCCAATGTTTTCCCTACTGTTGCACTCTTTGGAGTGGGAATAGTAATTTTTACCCCTACGCCATCTGACGTTTTCCCTACTGTTGCACTCACTGGAGTGGGAATAGTAAATTTTGCCCTCCCGCTATCCAACGCTTTCCTACTGTTGCACCATCTGAAGTGGGCATAGTAATTTTTACCCCTACGCCATCCAACGCTTTCCCTACTGTTGCACTCTCTGGAGTGGGAATAGTAATTTTTTGCCCTACTCTATCCAACACTTTCCCTACTGTTGCACTCTTTGGAGTGGGAATAGTAATTTTTACCCCTACGCTATCCAATGCTTTCCCTACTGTTGAACTCACTGGAGTGGGAATAGTAAATTTTACCCTCCCGCTATCCAACGTTTTCCCTACTGTTGCACTCTCTGGAGTGGGAATATTATTTTTTACCCCTACGCTATCCAATGCTTTCCCTATTATTACACTGTCTGGAGTGGAAATACTAATTTTTACCCTCCCGCTATCCAACGCTTTCCCTACTGTTGCACTCTCTGGAGTTGGAATAGTAATTTTTACCCTCCCGCTATCCAACATTTTCCCTACTATTGCACTTACTGGAGTGGTAATAGTAAATTTTACCCGCCCGCTATCCTACGCAAAAAATATTGCATTTTTTAAATAAATATTACGTTAATATATATGTGTTATTATTATTTTTTTACTTATATTAATTATTTATTAATTTTAAAGTAATTTAAGTATTTTTAAGTATGTTTCAGTTAATTATATGTTTTATTTAATTAATTTTACATTAATTTTAAGACATTTAAAAAAATTCGATATTGTGACTAACTATATTTTTTACAACGATATTTAGGATTCTATATTTTTGTACTTACCTGTTTGGAGATAGGGCTTCGATATTTTGGCATTCTATATTTTTCTTTCGATATTTTGGCAATTCGATATTCTTCTTCTCGATATTTCGTCAGTGATCCATGTGATCTGAGTAGCTGTGTAGCTATAACATCCCTGCAACCTATGTTTTTTTAAGTGAATTTATGTGTATGTATGTGTGTATATATAATTATATATATGTGTATGTATCTATCTATCTATCTATTATATATATATATATATATATATATATATATATATATATATATATATATATATAATTTTGTATGAATTGATTTCTGCCATGTGAAGATGGACTAAAGCACATATCACATTTCAACTGCACGTTTGAGGTCCGTACCTGATTTTTCGGCGAGGATTTGGTGTTACAGGATTGTGGTGTTCATTTATATATATATATATATATATATATATATATATATATATATACCATATATATATATTCACTGAAAAAACAAAAGGTTTCACACATGTTATAGTTAGGAATTAGCATTTAAAAAACTTTGCAAATTCACTGAAAAAACCAAAGGTTTCACACATGTTATAGTTAGCTGGACATTTCACTCGTGAAAAACCAATGAAATTCCCCCGTTATAGTTAGTTCAGCTAACTATAACTCGCGCCCCCGCAATGCACTGCTGATGACGTCACATATTACATCACTCATGACATGGTCAGTGACATCACTCATGACATCACTGATGACATCTCAAATGACATCACTGATGACATCATCCAGTGAATGTGTATTTTTCTGAAAATTAAATATGTTTTATATATGTATATCTCACGGACGATGGAAGAATAAATGGGTATATAAGTGTCTAAATGGATGATTTGTTTTTGAAAAATTGATTGTATAACTGACTGATTTAGTGTATCTTAGTGAATACATGGCTTACTGAGTAATGTTTAAATATGTAAATATCTTTATCAGTCTCTCACTTTGTGTATAAGTGGCTGCATGGGTTGGTGAGTAGCTACATGGGTGTTTATATAGGTTATTAGTTGTTTTTTTTAGTATCAGTGTGAGTGTGTGTATGGTTCGGTGAAGGGTATTACGTACTGCATAGGTACATGAATGAGTGACTCACTGTTTGTATGTGTTGAAGACAGCATGTCTGCAGGACTGTATGGGTGGATGAGTGTGTGCATGGGTGTGTTAGTGAGTGAATGACTGTCTCAATAGTGTCTCTATGAGTAACTACATATGTTTTAAACTAGTATATGTGACTATTGGTGTATATAACTGAGTATATGTGAGAGTGAGAGATTGAAAGACTTCCTGTATGAATAAGTATGTGTTTCTATAAGTGATTGTTTAAAAGACTAAGTATGTGTAAGTTCCCGTAGAAGTAAGTGTGGTGGTGTGTGTATAAATGTATATGCAAGTAAATGTATGTTTCTTTCTTTATTTTCATGAGTGACTATGTGTGTCAGTAACTCTGTGGATGAGTGGCATTGTGCAACAGGATGTATAGGTGTATGAGTACAAATGATGAGTGAGTACATGTATGAGTGACTGTACAGGACTGTTGGTGAATGAGTGGATGTGTATGTGGATCTTAGAATTACTCAAGAGGTTGTTGTAACTGGTATTGGTATGTCCATTTTTTTGAAAATTTTAGTATCTATTTTTGAATGTGTGTATCACAGGTTATATTACGGTGAGAGGAGGTCTGCCACTCTGTCACAAGGATGATGTCATCAGTGATGTCATTTGAGATGTCATCAGTGATGTCATGAGTGATGTCACTGACCATGTCATGAGTGATGTAATATGTGACGTCATCAGCAGTGCATTGCGGGGGCGCGAGTTATAGTTAGCTGAACTAACTTTAACAGGGGAATTTCATTGGTTTTTCACGAGTGAAATGTCCAGCTAACTATAACATGTGTGAAACCTTTGGTTTTTTCAGTGAATTTGCAAGGTTTTTTAAATGCTAATTCCTAACTATAACGTGTGTGAAACCTTTGGTTTTTTCAGTGAATTTGTACGGTTTTTTAAATGCTAATTTTTGTATTATTTAATTAAAAAAAAAAAAATTATATTAAAAATAAAATTCCTATGTATTCATTTATATATTATCTGTATCTTTTTATTTGTTTTTGCTTTTTAAAAAAAATTTCAATTAGGATAAAGTTGAACAGTATTTTTATTTTTTGCAATTAATTTTTCTCCACTTTTTTTTATTATATAAAAATTCTTAGTACAATTTCGTAATTTTTTTATGAATACCGCCGTACGTTATTTACGTACGCAAATATACGTTATAGTGCGCGCTGGGAGCGCGCACCCAGTACGTATGCGTACGTACGTATGTACGCGTGCGTGCGTCCTACGCGCTCCACACGGTTTACTTCCGCATACGCTAAAATTACGCGCAATAACGGTCGCGTATACGCGTGTTCAACGTATGCGCGCTATGTACGCGCATATGACGTATGCACATGCGCTCCTACGCGTTCGCGCATACGTAATCACGAGGTGCACGCACGGAGCTTGCGCAGTGCACGCACCTCGGGTATATGCACAATAAAACAGCACTTCTTATTGGTTATCATTACTTTCAGTTTCTGATTGTTTCAACACCACACCCAATCCCCTCATGGCAAGTCATGTGATCAAGAATCATCACTTTTGATTGGTTTGAAGTACTTTCAGTTCCAGATTCTTCCCAAACCACACCTACTCCCCTCATTATTGGTTCTGATTCCTTTGGAGAAGGCGCTATTCTGTTGTTCAGAGACAATGGCTGAACAGCAACCATCTTCAGACAGTGACTAGGACACTCTTGAGAGGCAGAGGAACAGGAAGCAGAAAGACAGCTTTATATGGCAGTTTTTCACTTTTCCAGAGGGACAAAAAAAGGTAAATGCACCTAAAGTTACATGTGTACTTTGTCAAAAAGTCTTGTCACGTGGGAATCCTAACAAGAAATATTCTTTTAGCATTCACACTATGTTGAGGCATGTTGACAAAATGCATCGAGTGACTTTTCGTCGAGCTTCTGGAGCAAACCCTCCACCTGCTCTACCGACGACATCTGCAGCAGCTCAGCCGAGCACATCTTCGGCAGCTCAGCCGAGCACTTCTTCTGCAGTGGTGGCTTTGCCTTCTTCCAAACCTCGTTTTGGACCACCTTGTTTTGCTAGGTTGTCCACACGCTGCACAGATTGCGGTAAACTTATTTCTGTGTGTGAGACCAGTCTTGATCTCATTCAGAGAAAATTTGATGTCCATGAGTGCAAGTAGGCCATAGATGTTTTTTCTTTTTTTTCGTTTTTCTCTTCCTGTTTCCCTCCATTAACTCAAGGGCTCTTTTAAGAGCCACTTATAAACTAAACCCCCCCAAATTTTTTTTGAGGGATTTTTTTATTTTTTTATTTTTAGGTGCGCGCACCCTGCGCGCACCCAAGGTTTTTTTTAATTTTTTTTTTTTTTTTTTTCATTTAATGTACAAAAAGAGGTGAAGAAATGGAAGCATGAAAAGGGAGGATTGAGTAATACTAATATTTTTCACTTATTTAAAAAAAAAAAAAAAAAAAAAAAAATTTTTAAAGTATTTTGCAAGGGAACAGAATTTTTTTTTTATTTTTTCTTTCCAGTTCTGCAAAAAAAGAAAAAAAGTATTAATATTCAATCATACATTACAAAAAGCATTACATGTTTTTACATATTTTACTAAGCAATTTTTTGCCCTTTTTTTGCTGTTTTCAGAATTTTTTATTTTTCACTTAAAATAGTGAAAACAATTGTATTCATCATTTAACAGCGGGCAAAAAAAAAACAATCTGAAAGATTGCTTAAAAAAAGCCTTAAAACTTTCCTCACTAAAATATACCTTGTTAGAAATATTACATATATATTACAAGTACTTCTCTAGATGAATAAACATTTTCTAGACAAACCGTCTTTAAACCTTGTCGCAAAAGCACACATGCCAAAATCATTTCTGTCAAAGGAGTCCACAATTGTTTTTATTACTTTTCCTTTAGGCCAAATAGTAATTTCAAAATCCTTTTTAAGTGATATCTTCAATTATAATCCTTTAAAATTACAATAAATGCTTTCTTCAGATGCAGTTTTTAGTTTTCAAAATTTAGGTTTCAGAAAAATTAAGTAAGAATTGGGTAAATCATAAGGCAAACGTTGCTTGAAAATCAATTGGGAATCATTACACAGTGTCCAGCCTTTTTCACATTTAAGATAAACTGTGTAATGCCCAGAAGTTACAGTAGGTCCTTCATAAAAAATTATTGCAACTGTAACAAAAGTTTTTCCAGAAATTGATAATTGCTGTCCTGTAAACTTCTTTATTAAAGTGTCCAATTTTGAACCATCAGCTCTACAACGTTGCATCATTAAAATTAAATACTGACCATATTTCTGTAAAAATAATGTAGAAAACATGTCTGATTTACATTCAGAACATTCCATGTTGTGATTGGCATCTTTAACTAATTTACTAAAAGTCACTGATTTACTTTGTGGTAATGGTAAAAATATGAACCTTTCTTAATCAACATTACTACTACATGTGTTCATACAGTTTTCACAGCAATGTTCCCATTTGTAAGAGACACCAAATAAGTTTTCTACTTCTACTCCTTCATCTTCTAGTACACTCAAAATATATATTAAGAATTCCTGTGCATCTTGCTGGACATTTTCTTTAAACTGTGTAGAACCACAACATACATCTAAAAGATTTCTAACATCAGAAGCACTTTCTAATTCAGTTTTATCAGTACTCAGCTTCTCAAAAAGGAGACTCAGCAGAGAACACAATCTTTTTCCATGATTTACTATTATCTGTTCTAGCAACTTTTCAAGATAAAATACAACATTCAGCACTACATTTGCATAGCAGTTGACACCAGAGCTATTTTCAAAATGGCAACCAACAACCTCTTCAACACTGTCCTTTTTCTTTTTCCTTGCTATCACATCACTGTCCTTTTTTTTTTGTTCTGTTCATCCACATTACAGATATTCTCAAATCTCCTTTTCCGACAAACAACATGTTTTTCAATCACAGGATACTGACCTAAATGAGGAGCATAGGTTCTTCTTAATCTATTATACTCCTTTACACAGTTTGTATCAGCACTAACTTTTGAGTCATCAAAGTCTATCATAAATAAACCAGATAATGTTTTCACTCGTGACAAAGCAACATATGCCATACCTTCTTTGAACACAGTAGAACCAATGTTTACAAAAGCACTATCTACAGTCAATCCTTGAGACTTGTGAATAGTTCAGCATATGCTAGAGAAAACGGTAACTGCTTCCTACGTACATATAAGTCTTTCACAAGCATGAAACGAACTGAACAATGACAAATGTCTTTAACTTCTTCTATCTGATCAAATTTTATTTTTAAACATTCAATTCCATCTTTTTTCTGGTAATTAATAAAACCCACAACTCTTCCCATAGCTCCATTCACTAAACCTTTTTCTACATCCAAATTTCTCCTTAAAATCACTCTACAATTCATGCAAACATATAGATTTTTTTATAATCCAGCTGTTTTGGAAATATTCTTCTCTAGTGAATCCAATTTATTTTTCAGTTTGCCTGTTAATGTAAAAGTAATTCTTTCATGCTGAATTTTGTCCTCTGCTTCCATTTTCTTAATCTCTTCCTTTTCCAATTTCAAAAGTTCCTCATTGAATATTGAGCACTCACGTAGTGTTGGCATTAAGCAGATTACAGTATTTTTTTCTGCAATGTTCTGGTATATTTTCTCTGCAACTATTTCTTCATTTGGAAATAAGTTATGTAGCAACCGACTCTTTAATGCTTTTTTGCCAACTTCTGTGAATAGTCCAATTCTGATATCTTTCAGAATACTTGCATAATCTTCGTCGTTTGCTTGTCTCATATTGGTAGTGAGTTCTTTGTACTCAAAGAACGACCAAATATTCGCATTACCAATGCTTCCTAATGACTTCTTCGTGTCTTCATGTGTCACAGTATTAAACACTGGTTGTCCTTTAACTGGAGTGAGCTGCAGAAGATCCCCAAAAACTATGACGTGTTTTCCTCCAAATAACACGTCATAGTCTCTCTTAAGAATTTGTTGCATTCTTAAATGCACAAAGGCAAGCATTTAATTTGAAACCATGCTCACCTCATCAATAATGAGAACTTGCATCTTCTTCAACACTCTTGAAACTTCGAGGCATGCTTCTCCAGTTAGCTTGTGGTATTCTATTTTGTTCTCATGCTCCACTGGTAACATTAGCAAGCAATGTAAGGTAATTCCTTTTATGTTATAGGTTGCTAACCCAGTTGGAGCAGTTACCACACAAGACAAATTTGAAGCTGTTTTTTGCTGTAGGTAGCTTCTGATGACTTTTATTAAGAAACTTTTACCAGTTCCAGCTTGTCCACTCACATACATCCTGATTGGTTCAAATGATGTGCATGAGCACTCTTTCATTTCATGTAGTAATCCATGATCAATTTTTTTGATGACTTCTTCATAAATTTCTTTTTGTTCTTCATTCAGTTGTTGTTCCAGATTTAGTAAGTCGATTGAATCTTCCTGTGCTTGATTCATAGCCGTTTCTACTTCAGTCATGGCTACTGCAGCTTCATTTTCTATGATTGGTTGTCCTAGGGGATCTTGACTAAGTGTTCCTGAACTTTGGCTGTCTTGAGAACTGTCTCTAGCTACTTCAGCTGCAATTTTTGCTTCCTGTTCATTTTCTTCATTTAACATTTGGACATAAGTTGTGAAAGTACTGCATTCTATACTGTCTTTGCTAGCATTAAAAGAATCTTCATAGCTTTGAAATTCTCCCAGTAGTTCGTCCTCTGAACGCCATGGTTTAAACAGCTGTAAAAGAGCCAAGTAGTAAAATTCCTTTTTGTTAGTAGTTTCGCAACTGAGCTTCCTGTGATTTATCAAACTTCCTTTTGTTTGCTTCACCAAACATCCTTCCTCACCAATGACTTTATATTTTCCATTGTTGATGTCTTCTGTGGCTTTCCGTGAATAAATGTAGTTCTGCAGCACTTCATAGAGACACATGTTCTCAAGATGATGACTTCTCTTTGGGTAATATGTGTCCAACATGTTTGATCTCAAAATATCTGTACTTTCTGGGTCATTCTCGGCCAAATATTCAATTTCTCCAACAGATTTCAGTACCCGATTTCTCATTCCTGCAAGGCCTAAGCTTACCCAAATTATTCTTCTGGATTTCGAGTAAAGACTTGCAGATGATAACCTATCTGAGCATTCCTAGGATCCAATTTCTCGATGCGATAACATCTTTAAACTGAAACTGTACAGCTTCTTACTGACAGTCTTCTCGTGAGGAATCTCTTCCCACATTTCCTTCAATTCTGTTTTCTCAGATTTAGGGCCTCATGTAGGTGGGCATGCATTTACCACTTCATAAACACCGAATCATACCGATTCGGTATTTATGAAGTGGTAAATGCTATGTAGGTAATGAGTCGGTAATTTTTACCGATTCGGTACAAGTCGGTAATTACCGAATCGGTATTTACCGATTCGGTAATGAGGCATACCTTCCCATTGATGGGAAGGTATGCCTCATTACCGAATCGGTAAATACCAATTCGGTAATGGGGGGAACACATGCAAGGGTGGCAGGGTGTCACATTGACACCCTGTTGCACCCCTGATTCGGCCATGTGTGCACATGTGGCACACATACATGCCCTAAGGGCATGTATGTCTGCCACATTGCACACTTCTAAGCGCTTAAAAATGCTTTTCAACATCCATTCTTCATTTACCACCAACTATTAGTTGGAGGTAAATACCGACTCCAGAAAACACCCACACACTCCCCCTACATCTCATTTTTGTATTCGGAATTTACCGAATCGGTAAAATTACCGATTCAGTAATTTTACCGATTCGGTAAATTACCGAATACAAAAATGATCCCCCTACATACCAAAAGCCAAAATACCGGTCGGTAACGGTATAATTACCGAAAATCGGCCGTTACCGACCGGTATTTGGCTACCTACATGAGGCCCTTAGTGATGTAAGATGTCACATACCGAGCAACAGCAATAGAATTGTCTGCCACATACTGAATATCCATGTTAGCATTCCACATGGATAAAATGACTGGGTTGAAGTCATTTATAAATTTTGACTCTTCATTTCTTTTTAGGTTGTAGGTATTTTTGGGAGATTTTCTGGTTATAGTATGTCGCACAGCTGACATAAAACTGTTGACTCTTCCTTTTGAAAGAACAGGTCTAGGAAATCCAAATCGACACTTTGTGTAGAATTTATCTTTCGTCTTGTACTTCCGTCGACAGTATTTTCCAAACCGATGACTTTGGAAACGTAAAACTTGCTCTTTTAACTTTTTCTCTTCTGTGCTTTTAGGTATAGCACATGTTGCATATTCTTCAATGAAAGATAACACTGCTTCATCAGTATCTGTTCCAAACTTTGGGGCATCCTTGATCCACAACAGCATATGAATATGAGGAGCACCTCTTGCCTGGTACTCTTTTCTCCAAAAGAAATCCACTACTTCTCCAAGAGGTGGATTTTTTTTATTGCAGATGAAGGACATCATAGCCTCAAATCTATGATTGAAATATCTGCAAACATTAACTGGATCCAATGAGCACAGTTCTCCAGCTGTCTTGTATTCAATGTTTTTAATGTTTGAATTTGCCTCTCTTAGAAAATCCAGTAAATCATCCCAAGCGTACTCGGCACAGCTTAGGGTTAGAAACCATGTAGGAGTTCCTAAATTCCGTAACATGCATTTTAATTCACCATGGCGTCGGTACCAATATTCATTTGTCCCACGCTGACAAGCCATCAGATTGATCAGTTGTGTTTCCAAATGATCATCTCGGTGCTGCACTTTCTCCATAAAATCCTTAGCAGACACATTTTGTAAATGTACTCCACTTTTTAAAATGTGATTTACTGCATAAGATAATGCAGACAAGTCGCTTTCAAATAAAAGATGGAACAAATAAGGAATACTTTGACGAAATCTTGGATCTTCTGCATATAGTCTTGTAGTCCGATACTCAGAAGCTGGAATCTGTTCTGGACGTTCATCGTATCGTCCTCTTTTTCCTGTAGGAAACAGCTGGGGAAAACATCGAGTTTCCAAGCTCTCCTCCCATACACTCACGGGAGTTCCTTTTGCTTTCTTCATCTGAAACAGATCAATAGTGTCTCCCATAACTTCTTTTGAATGAAGAGGATGTATGCTAAAATGTTCATAAATTTCTTCTTCCTTTGACTTGTCCACTTTTTCAATTTGACCAGTTGGTGTTTCTGTGTGTTCTTGTAAATCTTCTTCTTCTTCTTCTATATAAATTGATTCATACCATTTATTATTTTTTTTCAAATACAAATTTGCTCTTTGTACTTTTCGTACATCCACCAGCTCCTGCCAAATCTTCTTATTCTTTGTAGGTACACCATTAACCAGAATTACTAATGGTTCAGTTTCCAAAGTATCTGCATCAATAGTTTCCATATTTTTTTTCAAATCCAAGGGCAAATACACCACTCTTCCTTTTAAACCTCTCAGTAAGTCAGAAGGAGGTAATTTACCAGTTTTGGGCTCCATACGTACTATGGTCTGCAACGGATGAACACATTGAATGAGTATAGACTCATATGTATTTAATTCAGAAAGTTCGGCAAGAATAGCATCCAATTCTAAATTATTATGTACAGCTCTGGTCGGCATTCTATTTTCTTCTAACTTATTATAACAGTATTTACAAATACGCTGATCTTCACCAATTTCAAAACAATTTTCAAGAAATATATATGTTGCAAAATCCTTCCACTTATAATTATCTTCATTTTCACTTTTTTTATACAGATCAACATTCCTTGTTTGAATTTTATAATGACTTCTGCGGCAACAAATGCAAGTAATATTTGGTCTTTCATTAGAGGTGATAGTAAATGTTGTCACTTCATCCTCAACATTTTTAGTAAGAATGAGTTCTACATTCTGTTCCTCATTTTCCTCATTTACTGTGTCCTTTTCTGCACTTTCTTGTTCTGGACCAAAGTAACAAAACTGAATCTCATCAGTAACCTTCACTACATCTGATACAGATCCACGGAACAGAGCATTATTCAACTCATTCAACTTTACTGCTGGACTTTTAGCAAAATACAATGTTCTCACAAACTTTCTCATTTCAGTATGATGAACAGCCAGCATCCTAAAATGATGAAAAACACTTTTACACACTTTTCTAGATAGACAAGCCAGAGAATGTCCCTGCAAACCAGTATTTTCTCTCACTCTGCATGGATCTAGTGTTTGAAGCACCTTCATCTTCTGTTTTACACTCTTTTTACTATATTCTCTTAGAAAGTCACGTAATTTATCAATAGATTCCTGATGCACAGTACAAATACTACTACAGTTCCAAGTGTACACTGGGGCTTTTGGACGTCTCCCCATAGCCTCAGCAGCCATTACTTCTTCCTCATTTCTTGGGACCATTTTCTCTTTTTGCATCACACAACCATCCTTAACTTCATATGCTCTACCATTGGTGTCTTACTTTGAAAATAACTCTCTTCATTAAAAAATGGTTCAGTACTTGAACTGTGTTTCCATTCTCCCAAGAACACTTTACAAAAGTTACTTTTTTTCACTTCTCTTTTCCTTTTGCTTTGTGACTTCATTGCATTGACTAATTTATCTAATCTACGCATCCTATTCAAAATTAGAATAAAAAGTTTTCTTTTTATTTCCAAAGCCTTACTTACAATATTTTCTATAATTTTTTTTATCTTAAAAAATTTTGTTTTTTTCTTATATTTTTTCACATCCTTTAGCAAATTTAACATCACTCTTCTATGAAACATTTTTCGACGAATGTTTTTACAATCTAATTTTCGTGTTAAATCAGTTTGACATACTTCTGATTGTACATTAGCTTTTTTTTTTGCTGTTGACTGTGTTGTTGCTTTGTACATAAAACTCTCTTTGTTTTACAGTTATTTTTGCCATTTTTTTGTTTTTTGAAAATCTTTTTTAAGAAATCTCTGCTCTGCTTACCAGTAGACTTTTTCTTTTTGCCATCACCAGCTTTTCCTGCTATTTTTTTTTCCCAGTTTTGTCCAGATATACTTGTTGTTGCTTTTCTTTCCTCTTTCTTGTCCTTAAAGGCATTTTTTTTTCACTGTTGCTCAGCAATACCTGCAAGGAAGTAAAAAAAAATCCTTTTTGTAATTATAATTCATTAAAATATTTTTTTTTACTTTTCATTTATTTCAAATGTTTTTCCATTTGTCTCTCATTTGTGATTTACTAATTTGTGCACAGTGCTAACCACCACAGTTGAAAAAAAACAAGCTGCCCCTTTCCTGCAAGTGCATTTTTTAACAGAACAACTGCAACACAAATTATATCTGTGGCCACAATTCCTGTGCGCACACAGCCTCATGGTGTGCTTCTAAGCAGAAAACAGAATTTGATTTGCAAATTCAAAGCACATTTACTACTCTGGTAGATCAAGTGATAATTGCTGTTACAGCCTTACACATTTTCCTTGTAGATCACAGAGGCAGAAAAGTGCATATTTCCTAACAGCTACTTCATACCATAAGTATCTGCAACCTGGGTGAGTGTTTAGAGTAGAGCAAAGAAAATGAGGCCTTGGTGACGTTGAATGTGTTTGCATTACACACAGTCCTGAGTAGTACGCATGGGAGTGTTGGAGAAGCTGCTGCGTGTGTCCCAAGAGTGTGTTTCTGCAAAGTATGTATTGTCAGCTGCAAGAGACATGAGCAAGGAGATTTCCAGAACTGCATGAAGACTGCAGGGATGTACGTAACAGTGCATGTGTGCTAAGGGATAATTTGTGTAAACACAACAGGCTGCCCCTTTCCTGGGACTGCAATTCTTACTGAACAACAACTTCACAAACTAAATCTCTGCCCACAATTCCTGTGCGCACACAGACTCATGCTACGTTTTTTGGAACAAAACAGTGTCCCTGAATAGTACCAAATTACTGTTACAGCCTGACACATTTCCCTTATCATTTACAGAAGCAAAAAAGAGCACATGTCCTAACAGCTCCTTAAGACCATGACCATGTGTTACAGGGTGAGTGATTAGACTAGATCAATTTAAATGAGGCCTTGGTGATGTTGAATGTGTTTGCATTACACAGTGCTATCTGAAACAGCACACAGAGCTGAGTACTACACATGAGAGTTTTGGAGAAGCTGCTGCGTGTGTGCCAAGAGTGTGTTTCTGAAGACTGTGTATTGTCTGGTGCAAGACAGATGAGCAAAGAGACTTCCAGAACTGCATGAAGACTGCAGGGATATATGTAACAGTGCATGTTTGCTAAGGGATAATTTGTGTAAACACAACAGGCTGCCCCTTTCCTGGGACTGCATTTCTTACTGAACAACATCTTCACAAATTAAATCTCTGCCCACAATTCCTGTGCGCACACAGACTCATACTATGTTTTTTGGAACAAAACAGTGTCCCTGAATAGTACCAAATTACTGTTCCTGCCTGACACATTTCCCACATCATTTACAGAAGCAGAAAACAGCACATGTCCTAACAGCTCCTTAACACCATGACCATGTGTTACAGGGTGAGTGATTAGACTAGATCAATTTAAATGAGGCCTTGGTGACGTTCAATGTGTTTGCATTACACATTGCTATCTGAAACAGCACACAGAGCTGAGTACTACACATGAGAGTGTTGGAGAAGCTGCTGCGTGTGTGCCAAGAGTGTGTTTCTGAAGACTGTGTATTGTCTGGTGCAAGACAGATGAGCAAAGAGACTTCCAGGACTGCATGAAGACTGCAGGGATATATGTAACAGTGCATGTGTGCTAAGGGATAATTTGTGTAAACACAACAGGCTGCCCCTTTCCTGGGACTGCATTTCTTACTGAACAACATCTTCACAAATTAAATCTCTGCCCACAATTCCTGTGCGCACACAGACTCATGCCATCATTTTAAGCACATAACACAGGCTGCCCCTTTCCTAGGACTGCATTTCTTACTGAACAACAAATTCATAAATTAAATCTCTGCCCACAATTCCTGTGTGCACACAGACTCATGCCATCATTTTACGCACATAACACAGGCTGCCCCTTTCATGGGACTGCATTTCTTACTGAACAACATCTTCACAAATTAAATCTCTGCCCACAATTCCTGTGTGCACACAGAGTCATGCCATCATTTTAGGCACATAACACAGGCTGCCCCTTTCCTGGGACTGCATTTCTTACTGAACAACATCTTCACAAATTAAATCTCAGACAACAATTCCTGTGCGCACACAGACTCATGCTATGTTTTTTGGAACAAAACAGTGTCCCTGAATAGTACCAAATTACTGTTACTGCCTGACACATTTCCCATATCATTTACAGAAGCAGAAAACAGCACATGTCCTAACAGCTCCTTAACACCATGACCATGTGTTACAGGGTGAGTGATTAGACTAGATCAATTTAAATGAGGCCTTGGTGACGTTAAATGTGTTTGCATTACACATTGCTATCTGAAACAGCACACAGAGCTGAGTACTACACATGAGAGTGTTGGAGAAGCTGCTGCGTGTGTGCCAAGAGTGTGTTTCTGAAGACTGTGTATTGTCTGGTGCAAGACAGATGAGCAAAGAGACTTCCAGAACTGCATGAAGACTGCAGGGATGTATGTAACAGTGCATGTGTTCTAAGGGATAATTTGTGTAAACACAACAGGCTGCCCCTTTCCTGGGACTGCATTTCTTACTGAACAACATCTTCACAAATTAAATCTCTGCCCACAATTCCTGTGCGCACACAGACTCATGCCATCATTTTACGCACATAACACAGGCTGCCCCTTTCCTGGGACTGCATTTCTTACTGAACAACAACTTCATAAATTAAATCTCTGCCCACATTTCCTGTGTGCACACAGAGTCATGCCATCATTTTAGGCACATAACACAGGCTGCCCCTTTCCTAGGACTGCATTTCTTACTGAACAACATCTTCACAAATTAAATCTCTGCCCACAATTCCTGTGTGCACACAGACTCATGCCATCATTTTAAGCACATAACACAGGCTGCCCCTTTCCTAGGACTGCATTTCTTACTGAACAACAACTTCACAAATTAAATCTCAGACAACAATTCCTATATACACACAGACTCATGCCACGTTGGTAGGCACAAAACACAGGCTGCCCCTTTCCTGGGTTATCAATTCTTACAGAACTAATGCTTTTTTCAAATGTGCTGCCATTTTCCTCTCTTTTCTTTCAAAGTGATTTCTGCTAAATGCTAACCATCACAATTAAAAAGAAGCTGTCCTTTTTTTTCAACTGCAAGTCTTACTTTTCAACAGCAACACAAATTAAATCTCTGTCAACAATTCTTCTCTGCACACAGACTCATGGTTTGATGGTAGGCACAAAACAGTATTCCTCATTGTTACCAGTACACATTAACTTATGGTGAAAACATACTCCATAATATTTTACATATTCCAAACAGTTAAATATCTCCCAAAACAGAAAATGTAAATCACAACTTTAAACAAATAATCACAATTCTTTTTTTATATCTAAATTAACCACAAACACACCCTCGCAAACTCATAACTCACCTTTAAAATTAGTTAGTTGTGAAAGAAATGTGGCAGTCACACAGCAGTTTATCAGACCAGAATCTCTGAGCTGAACACCTCTCTCCTCTCAGCAGAACCAGTTAATGGCACAGTTTCCCTCTCTTTTTTCACACATATACATGTTAATTTAAAATCTCAGTGCTTCCCACATTTTTTCAAATGAAATCACACATTTCTATTGGTTGAAAACTTCAACCCCTTTCCAAATGTACCCTTCCCCCAACTTGACTTCTGCCTGCTACCATAGCAACAGGTCATGGAACACAGGTGTGAGCAGAGAGGTCAGAAGTTCAGCAGACAATGTTTCATTTCCAAAGAGCAAGAGTGCTTGACTTTTCAAACCTAACAGCAAATCCAAACTAATGTTCTTTGTTCACACATTTTTCTGAACCAATACAAAACATGCTTTTTAAAATTTAAACATACAGCTTAGTTTTTAGTGTAGAATGGTTTGAAACAGCCAAGGAGTTATTTTTATAAAAAAAGTATGTGTGCCCCCATTTTTCAACTGTCTTTAATTTCTTTTTGCCTTTCTACTGAAAGACACCTCCTGAGTGCATCCAGATCTCATTTGAAGATGTTCACAGTGTGGATTGTAGGTCACAGCTATGTCTTCTGGAGTGAAAAATTTGCAGAAAAAAGAGGTATGGTGAGAGACCTTGCTTTGCCAAATGTAGACATTCAATGGATTGGTCAGAGAGGGTTAAAGTGGCACCAATTAATGCCTTTGGTGAAAACCTTTCTACATCTCCCACAGCCTAACCTTATTATTGTGCACTGTGGTGGAAATGACCTAGGCACTTTAACTGGGGTAGGTCTGGAAATGCTTATTAAGGACACCTTTGTGCAATTGATGTCGCTTTTTCCTCAATCTGCCTTCGTATATTCTAACATATGCCAAAGGCAAAAGTGGAACTGGTCCAACCAATTTTGTCCGCAGATTGACAAAGCAAGGAAGCACGTCAACAAATCTATTTCTGCTTTCCTCAGAGACTATGGTATGGGTTCTATATACCACAACAACTTGCGTTACAACATGCAAGACATTTATAGAGGAGATGGTGTACACTTCACTGATGAAGGCAACAGAGTCTTCCTCTTGAACTTTAGACTCTGCATCGGTACTTACTTGTAGGTACCAAAAAACAAACAATAAACACAAGGGCTCTTTTTAGAGCCACCTTATATCTAAACACTTAAATGCAATTTTTTTATTATTTTTTTTAAAAAGTTTTTTTTCTGGTGCGCGCTGGGTGCGATATCTTTTTTCAAAATATAAATCTTTTTTTTTGCCCTACAAGGTCCTACTGTGACCCCCTTACAATGCCTAGTGGGTCAATAGCTCCCCACTCTGCCCCCTTTTCAAGTTCTCCCCCTTTGTTTATCACCCCCTCTTTATGCGAGAGACAAAATGGCGGCCGCCGCTTCCTGTTTTCCACCGATTCGAATGTTTACTGACATCTAAGAACCAATCAGAAGTGCGCTCGCGCACGGCAAGGTGCGCGCACAGTACTTGCTCAGTGCGCGCACCGAGCGCGCGTACAGATATATATATTGATTTAAATGCTAATTTCTCAGGAAATACTGAACAGATTTACACCAAACCTGCAAAAGGCACTTCATGGACCTTATGGCTACCTCTCTGCCAAATTTCACATAATTCTGTTCAGCCATTCGGGCTGTAGCTGCGACTAAAGTCCCTATGGAAAAATGCATGGGGAAAACGCGTTTTGGGACCCCCCTTTTTTCTCGGCCCCTGCTTGACGAATCACCCCGAAACTTTCAGGGTAGGAGCTGAGCGGAGCGCCCCATTAGTTTTGAAAATTTCGTGAGGATTCGTCAACCGGCGCCAAAGTTATTCAAAATAGAATTTTGAGATTTCCTATGGAAACACGGTCCTAACTATAACTACCTACTGGCGACCGCCAGTAGGTAATATATATATATATCTATCTATCTATCTATCTATCTATCTATCTATCTATCTATATATATATATATATATATATATATATATATATATATATATATATATATATATATATATATAACTCCAATCCTAATTTCTCACAATTGGAAACAGGCGCTGACTCCGTGGGATGCAGTTTCAAAGATAACTCTTTATTTCAAAGCTGTGGCCCAGACGTGTTTCGGCAGACGAGTCCGCCTTGCTCACTGTGTCCGACCTCGCTCAGATAAGTTACTTAAATACATTCGACGTACATGTGACACAAACCCAGTGGACCTACAATAGACATAAAAGAAAAGTGTAAACGAAAGAAGTCTTTCTTCAGACTGGTGTTGCCGTAGGCAATACAATTAATTAAAGCAGTAAAGCAGTAAAGCAAGTGCTACCTTACATTTTACATGAGATATGTCATGAAGTTTTTCCTGGCCTGAACAAATATTGTCATTATCTTAATCATATTGATAAACAGTACCATAGTCAGTACAATAAACACGATGTTTACAAAACTAAACATTATATACTATTGTCAATTTTGTGAATTTTGTGGAATAAAGCCCAAGTGGGCTTGATAGTATTCAGCTGACAGTGACTGCTGCCCATACTTCTATTATGAATTCAGTAAAAAGTGGCACATATAGCTGATGCATATTTAAACATAGTTCTCTGCTGAAAAATATATACTGCATACTATGTAAGAAAAGGGAATGTGCATGGTGAACATGTTATAAGAAGCAAAACCAAAAACACTACAATGAACAACTAGGTCAGATCTTGTGGGATTGTTTCAAGAGTCTAGAAAAGGCAGATATAGATTTAGAGATGAACACTTAATGCTTCGTCGGCATTCAAACCATTTGGGATCTTACAATCCAACTGGATTATATATCGTGACTCCAATCTTCTAAGTGCTAGTTGCCTGTTGCCACCCCTGATGTTTTTCTTAATGCTATCCACAACAAAGTATACAAGATCTTCTGCTTTGCCACCATGTATTTTGTTAATGTGGCGGGCAACAGGGTATGTTGGGTCATTATTACTGATTGCCCTTAGATGTTGCAAAATTCTAACATGCACGGGGTGGATGGTGCTACCCACATACAGTTTGTTACAGGTACAACGTAGCACATATACTGCAAACTCTGTTTTGCACGTATAGTACTCCCTGATCTCTAATGGGGTTTTTCTTAGAGGAGTCGAAATTGATTTAGTATTGATTCCATATTTACAGGCTTTACACTTTGTGCACTTAAAGAATCCTTTTTGGGACTTAAGCCAACTGGTACCTCTGTCTAGTGCAGGAGCATTGGATACAAGTTCCTGTTTCATTGACTTAGCTCTCCTGAAGGTTAACTGGGGGAGCTTAGTGCAGGAAGGGCCTATGATAGGATCACATCTCACTATCGGCCAATGTCTGTACAGGATTTTTCTTAACTTTTGATGAAAAGTGTTATATCCCGTAATTAGCCTGGGTGTCTGTTTGGTTGTCTCTTCTGATGTTACTTTGTCATCTTTATTTTTGAATAGAAGGTCTTCTCTGGAAATATCAGAGCACTTCTGCTGCGCCATTTCCAGAGTTTTGGTTTTGTACCCTCTATTACTAAGTCTCTTAAATAGATTGTTGGTTGAGTCTGTTAAGCCCTCCACAGTACTGCAATTTCTTTTCATACGCAGACACTCGGCATAGGGAATGCTTTCAATAAGTTTAACAGGGTGAAAGCTTTGAGCATGTAAAATAGCATTCCCCGATGTTAATTTCCGGTGTGTACGTGAATGTACTTTGTTGTTCATAGTGTACAGTTCTAAGTCTAAATAAACAATGGATTGCTTGTTTACAGTGCCTGTAAAATGTAGATTTAAATCATTTATGTTAATGGCATTAATGAAGTCAATAGCACTTTGTTCACTTCCTTTCCACACGATAAAGATATCGTCTATATAGCGCTGATATAAGACTACATTTTCAGACATTTGAGTATTGAATGCTCTCATGAGTACTTGCTCCTCCCACCAGCCCATATGCAAATTCGCATAGCTGGGGGCGAAGCAAGTACCCATGGCTGTACCTTGTAACCGTTTGTACAATAGTCTATCAAACATAAAGATGTTATTCGTCAGGCACCACTCCATCATATGCAACACCATTAGCGTATGTTCATGGAAACTTATATCCCTTGTGCTTAAATAATGTTTAGCTGCTTATATATATATATTCACTGAAAAAAACATAGGTTTCAGGGACGTTATAGTTAGTTGGACATTTCACTCGTACAAAACCAGAGAAATTTGAACGTTATAGTTAGTAGAGCTAACTATAACTCGTGCCCCCGCAATGCACTGCTGATGACATCACATATTACATCACTCATGACATCACCGATGACATCATCCAGTGAATGTGTGCTTCTGTAAAGATTAAATATATTTTATATATGTTAATGCCAAGGTGTACTGAAGAATGAGTTGGTGTATAAGTGTGTGGGTGCAAGATTTAATATTTGTGTGACTGACTGTATAAGTTAGTGATTAAATGTGTCTTACTAAATGCATGGGTTAATGACTAAACTGTGTGAATATCTGTATCAGTTTATCAGTCATGTAAGTTGCTGCATGGGTTGATGATTAGGTACATGACTGTCTATGTGGGTTACTTATTGTTTGCATGAGCATCTCTATGGGTGCCTCAGTGTTTGTGTGTGTGGGTGGGTAGGCCGTGTGTGACTTTCTGCCTACATGTGTGAGTGGATAATTTAGTGGGTGTATGGGTTCAATAGTGCATGTGGAAATAGCTGTATAGGTGAGTGAGTGTGTGTATCAGTGTGTTGGTGAGTGAGTGTATGTCTCACTGGTATATGTGTGAGTGACTACATATGTGAAAGGCAGTATATGTGAGGGTTGGATTATAAAAATGACTATATGTGAGAGTGAGTAATTGTGAGAGTGGCTGTATAAATGAGTGTGTGCTTGTGTCAGTGATTGTATAAGAGAGTAAGTATATGTAGGTATCTGTGTGAATAGGTTAGATAGTGAATGTATAATGGTATAGGTGAGTAAATGGCAGTGTTATTGATTCTTTACATGACTAGATAGGTGTGTGGATGAGTGACAGTGTATGAGTGTTTGTATAGGTGTATGAGTACATATAATAGTGCTGTATTGATGAGTGACTGCATGTATGTGTAACTGTATCGGTGAATGAATGAATGTGTGTGTATAGCTAGGAATTAGTCAGTGGGTATATAGTAACTGTTATTGATTTGTCTATGGTTTCGAAAATGGTAGTCGATATTTTAGAGTGGTTGTATCAAAGGTTATATTAGGGAGTGAGGAGGTGCATCAGATTATCACATGGATGATGTCATTAGCTCTACTAACTATAACGTTCGAAATTCTCTGGTTTTGTACGAGTGAAATGTCCAACTGACTATAACGTCCCTGAAACCTATGGTTTTTTCAGTGAATTTCAAAGGTTTTTTTAAATGCTAATTTCTAACTATAACATCCCTGAAACCTATGGTTTTTCCAGTGAATTTCAAAGGTTTTTTAAATGCTAATTTCTGATTATAATGTTCATTAAACCTATAGTTTTTTCAGTGATTTTAAATTAACATTCCATTCTCAACCTGGTGAAAACAGCCAATATCGCCAGTTGTCCAGCAATAGCTTCTGCAAAAAAAAATCACCACAAATGAGAGCAACAACTAACGCTAATAATATGCAGAGTAGGCATTCCTGTGCAAAAATAACATGAAAACACCACTTCCCGATATGTTCAACGAGCAGCCAAATCTGCGGTGCGATCCAAAAACAGGCGATAAGCTGCGTTAGCAGTAGGAATGTAACATCTGCCTTTTACTGGTGTAAAGTAGGAAGACTACCTGCAGTGTGAAAGGGAGCCCAGCCCAGAATCACATCTGAAGACCAGCACATGTCACAGAGCTACTGATCATGCACCTCGGACACCCAAGAAGGCCGCAAAACCCATTGCTACCACCCTCAGGACCTCCCCCCAGACCACCCCGCCTACTACCACTGAGGCAGCAAACAACAGTACAGTGGACCTTCTAAAAACGGCATGGCCCCTCAGCCACACAATAGCTGAATGTTGCGAGATGTGGCAACCAAACATGTGTGAAAGTCACCCACCAATAATAATGCACACAATACCAAGTGTAGCGGTGATGTGCTGGACAGACCTCACTATGCAGAGCACAAACCTCTCCATGTGTGCATATACTGCTGTTGCTTGTAGTGTTGTGGAGAGTGGACGCAACCATGTTACCTCAGGCAGTGGGGAAGATCTCTGTAATGTACCTTTGTCGTCCCCCCCTGTAAGCGGCAGCACAGGGGGCTGGTCCTACGTACGCCACCCCAGCGTAGAAGTGTGAATAAATAGGCCGGGGCTCTAAGCGTGGTTCACTTGTGTGAAAGCCAACGCGTCTGCCAGAGCAGCAGTCCTCACCCTGCCACTTGGCTGCCGCCATGACCACGGGCCTCCTCGACACAGGCCCCCTGCGAACACAGTGGCACAGCACCGCAGAGTTATGTCTGTACACACTACTGCCTTTGATTTACACTGCGGACAGCAGGGCTCACAATTCAGACCATGTTGCGATTGAAGATGACGCAGTCCAGTAGGCAAGACACATTTCTCCCGGTGCGGCCCTCCAGGACCACGCATCATCGCAGGCTGCGTACACGCTGAGCGCCAGAGGTACAACTAACTTAGTGCACCACAAGTCAATGCCACGTGGCCTTATTAAGGCAGAATGCATTAGACAAAATACATTGCTATCAGTGCAGCCCGCCCGGACCACGCATCATCGCAGGGTGCGCACACGCTGAGTGCTTCAGGTGCCACTAACTCAGTGCACCATAAGTCATCGCCACGTGGCCTTACTGAGGCAGAATTCATTAGACAAAAGGCATTGCTACCAGTGCGGCCCGCCCGGACCACGCATCATCGCAGGCTCTGCACACGCTGAATGCTTCTGATGCCACTAACTGTGCAGCTCAACTCAACACCACGTGGCTGTGGGCCCTTGCTGACCGCTGCGTCTGGCCTACACTGCGGTCAGTCTGGCTCACAATTAAAATTGAGTCTTGATTCATTAATTACAGAGTCCAGTAGCCAACTAACTACAATGTCCCTAAAACCTACATAATATCCTTTTAGTATCCTTCCTTCAAGAACTTTTTTGACATCAATTGTAGCATTAGTTCAATGACCAAATTCATCTTGCAAGTCCAAAGGAACACTGAATGGCAGTCTACACTGCAGACAGCAGAGTTCACAGTTCGAATTCAGTTTTGATTTATTTATTGCAGAGTGAACTGTACTTGTTCGTTGGAATTTTTCAAGAGGAAGTCACAAAAAGCATTCCTCCATGTCTGTGCTGACTACTACCTTCAATCTACACTGCGGACATCAGGGCTCACAATTCAGATGGAGTCGCAATTGCAGATGACGCAGTCAAGTAGGCAAGAGACATTGCTCCCAGTGTGGCTTGCCCACACCACGCCTCATCGCTGGGCGCCACACCTACCACTAACTCTATACAGCTCAACTCAACTCAACGCCACGTGGCTGTGGGCCCTTCCTGACCACTGCCTCTGGTCTACACTGTGTTCAGCAGGGCTCACAATTCAAGATTAGTACCGTTGCAAATTGTGTAAGACACTATAAATGGTTAAGAAAACCAAATGCTCCCAATCTGTGCAGCTAAAGTCAATGCCACGTGGCTGTGGGCCTTTGCTGACTGCTTCCTCTGGCCTACACTGTGGTCATCAGGGCTCACAATTCAAATTCAGTCTTGATTCATTAATTTGAGTGTCCAGTAGGCAACTAACTATAACGTCCCCGAAACCTACACATTTCGACAATGTATTACATACATATTTCATCTTTTGTTACCTACACTGCGGTCAGCAGAGTTCACAATTTACATTGAGACATGATTTAATAATTGCAGACAGAATTGTACTCTATGTCCTCGGATTTTGTCAAGAGGAAGAGACAAAAAGCATTCCTCGATGTCTGTGATGACTACTGCCTTCCATCTACATTGCGGACTGCAGGGCTCACAATTCAGACCGAGTTGCGATTACAGATGACGCAGTCCAGTAGGCAACAGACATTGCTACCAGTGCGGCTCTCCCGGACCACGCATCATCGCTAGCTGTGCACACGTGGAAGGCTTCTGATGCCCCGACCTCAGTGCACCACAACTCATGGACCCTTTATGATAGAATCTTTTGTGTATGATTTCAGATCTGCTACCCCTACCTCAGTGTACCACAAGTCATGAACCCTTTACAACAGAATCTTTTGTGTATTATTTCACATCTGGTCCCCCTAACTTAGTGCAGCACAAGTTATGGACCCTTTATGATTGAATATATGTGTGTGATCCGATGATTACTGTTATACTTGGTGCCAGCACCAACCATTCCCTGATGGCTGGCTTACACTCACCACAAACGCATTCAGTACAGACGTCACTGGACATGTGACCCTGTTAATAAAAAGGGGCCAAGCGCACGTGCCCGTACCCAGTTCCACTATCTATCTAACTGTGTCCGTGTGTTCATTATCTATGCATGATGCTGCCCCTAGGCCCTACCACATTATATCCTGCAATGGACAGCACTCACAGCCATGTTACCTCTGGCAGTGGGGAAAACTTTGGTTATGTAACTTTGTCTCTGTCATTGTATAAGTACATAGGTAGAGACTGGATCATTAGAGTACTGCAAGGATTTTGTATAGTGAATTTATAAGTGCTTCAGAATTGGCGGAGTGATTAGATAAGTATATATGTTGGCGGAGCCTAACCCCCGAGCACAAGCTTGGCTCTAATTGGCTGCCCTCCATCTGCCAAAAACGGATATTTGGGATTTGCATGGCCCTGTATTGCTACAGCTGCAACACTCCACGGAATGTGCAATAAACATTCATATCCACACAGATATGTCATTTGCACGATCTTTCATGTGTGAAAGTATGGTTGAATGTAGGGTCAGTGATTCCCCCTACCTTCCATGTTGGCCATGTTTTAGGACTTAGGTCACAGGGTGACACATTGGCGCTTGCGGCCCGGGTGGCGACAGCACTACACTAGGGACACCTGCATCAATTGATTCCTCATACAGTCCAGGACGGAACTATGCCCAAAGCTCCGGAGTCATTGTTCACAGCCTCACGCAGGACTGGCATACGCCAGGCCAGCCCAATCCGCTTATGCATACAGGGAGGGACAACAAGGCTACATGGCCCAGATTTTCATTGTAGTGATCTGCTGCTCACAGGTCTAGTTGTCAGTATGCCACAGCCACTCCCTGAAGGCTGGTTTATACCAACACCACACCCATCAAGCACAGGCGTCACAGGACACGTGACCCTGCCAATAAAAAGGACCAGGCGTACGTGCTCCACGCCATTTCCATTTCAGACTTAGTGCACTGAATGTACTGCGGCCGGCACAGGCACACCGCCACGGGACGGTGACTTTCAGTGCACTGAGGTAGGGGCACTGTAAGCCTGCAATGATGCCCCATCCTGGAGTTCCAGACAGGTCAGGTTTTGTGTGCCCTGTTGAGCGATCAAAAAGCAGGGGCCTACCGCCACATGGCGTGGCCTCACTGGTCACAGAGTTAGTGGCACCACCAGGGCTGAGCGGGTGTGCAACCTGTGATGATGGCAGGTGCACTGGTATGTCCTTTGCCATGGTAAAATCAAGACGCAGCACTAAATGTGAGACCTGGTGGCCTGCGGATTGGGGCTGCATGATGTGGAGGGTGCCCTGTCCATAGAAAGGTGAGCAGTGAGGCCTGGGTACGCAGGGGCGGACAGACACCTCTCGGCAGTGGGAGTGGATGGGGTGCAGCAGCCTGGGTATGCAGCGGCGGGCAGACACCTCTGGGCAGTGGAAGTGGATGGGGTGCAGCAGCCTGGATGCACAAAGGCAGGACAGCGAATTAGGCGTGTGCAGTCATATGTACTCTGCCATTACTGATTCTGTACTATGTTCCAGATGAGTGAGCTTGAGGGCTCCACTATGTCCTGGCATGTGGTTGGAGACACACTGGTGGCAGAAAGTTGAGCCGTGAGGGTTTTGTCCACAGTGTGGTCACTCACTGTCCCTCTCCATCTCTTCCTTTCTCTCCCTTACACTCTTTCTCTCTCTCTTCCTCTCTCTCACACTGTTTATCTCTTTCTCTCTCTCTTCCTTTCTCTCACTCTTTCTCTCTCTCTCTCCCTCTCTCTCTCTCACTCTTCCTCTGTTTCTCTCTTCCTCTTTCTCACACTGTTTCTCTCTCTCTCCCTCTCTCTCATTGTTCCTCTCTCTCTTACTCTTTCTCTCTTTCTCTCTGTCTTCCTCTCACTCTTTCTTTCTTTCTCTCTCTCTCTTCCTCTCTCTCACTCTTTCTCTCTCTCCTTTGATGGACGCATCTTGCTTTTTATCTAGCAGGCTGTGATTCACAGATTGACGACGCCCCACACGGACCTCCCGTCACGAGGCGATGGCTTCAGTTCCACTGATTTAGTGCCACCAGAGCTGAACACGTGTGTAGCCTGCAATGATGCTTGGCCATCCTGGCAACCAACACCCACTGTGAATTTTGAGCTCGGCTTGACCGTGTGCACGTAATGGCTTGGGAGGTTGCTTCGGCACATGGTGGACCCTCTTACACACACGCCGGTAGCGGAAGGTGAGCAGAGAGGCTTGTTTCCTCAGAAGCGGGCAGTCACCTCTTGGCAGTGGGAGTGGATAGTGTGCAGCAGCCTGAGTGCTCAAGAGTGGGCAGATACTTTTCGAGCAGTGGGAGTGGATGGGGTGCAGCAGCCGGGGTGCACAGGAGCGGGCAGACACCTCTAGGCAGTGGGAGTGAATGGGGTGCAGCAGTCTGGGTTCACAGGAACGGGCAGTTACCTCCAGGCCCTGGAAGTGGATGGGGTGCTGCAGCCTGGGTGCACAGCAGCGGGCAGACACCTCTGGGTAGTGGGAGTGGATGGGGTACAGCATCCTAGGTGCACAGAGGCAGGCAGATACCTCTGGGTGGCAGGAGTCGATGGGGTGCAGCAGCCTGAGTGCGTAGGGCGGACAGACACCTCTGGGCGGTAGGAGTCGATGGGGTGCAGCAGCCTGGGTACGCACAGGCAAAACAGAGAATTACGCATGTCAGATGTATGTACTCTGCCATTACTGATTCTATACTAAACTTGAGGGCTGCATTATATCCCGGCATGTGGTTGGAGACACACCGGTGGCAGAAAGGTGAGCTGTGAGGATTTTCTCCACAGTGTCAACACTCCCTCTCCCTCTCCATCTCTTTCTTTCTGTCACTCACACTCTTTCTCTCTCTCTTCCTCTCTCTGACATTGTTTCTCTCTTTCTCTCCCTCTTCCTTGTATCTCACTCTTTTTCTCTCTCTTCCTCTCTCTCTCACTCTTCATCTCTTTCCCTGTCTTCCTCTCTCTCTCACTCTTTTGTTTGTTCTTTCTCTCTCTTCCTCTCTCTCACTCTTTCTCTCTTTCTCTCTCTCCCTTGATAGACACATGACACACAATCTTATCTTTCTTTTTGTCTTGCAGGCTGTGATTAACAAAATGTCGAGGGATGACACGCCATGCCTGTACCTACTTTTATTTTGTTGTTTTGTTTAAATAAAATGTTTCATATGTAAATCCATAGATGACTGAGATTCTTATTTGTCCAACCTCACATGCATCTTCTTAATTATAATTGTGAGACATCAGCCAATTTGTTACATTCCATATTTCCTATGGTTGCTGTCACATTTGTTTGTGGGGGGTGGGAGTGAGGGGGTATGGCGGACAAGGGGCTGGTGGCGGGGGGTGTCAGAGCAGTGCTGGGTGTTTGAGCTGCATGATCATTGGCTCCATTGCATCTGTTGTCATTCAAGGTGTGGCTCTGGGCTGGGTTCCCTTTCATGTTGCAGGTTGTAGTCCGACTTTACACAAGCTCAGAGCAGGTGTAAGCTTCCTGCTACTAACACACCTTATCGCCTGTTGTGAACTCTCTTCAACGATCTTACTGGTGGTTGAGAAACTTGCAAAGTGATGTGTTTGCTGCTTTTTGCACGGGTATGCCTACTCTACAACTCATTCGCAATATTTGCCGGGGTCATCCGTGACGATGATTTTTGAGGCTGCTATCGCTGGTAAACTGGTGATATAGGCTGTTTGCTCCAGCTTGTTCATGGTGCTTTAAATTTATCACCATTTTGGTTGCGATAAAGTGTCGTTAACTCGGCGATGTGTCCATCAGAATATACCCCTCGGTGTTTGAAAGACATAAGAAGTACTCGAGTGCCACGCTGAGAGCCACGCACTAATTTACATTCGCCTCGGGGACCCCATCCCCCAAAGCATGCCAACATGTTCATTATTTTAATTTTTTTTGAAGAGGGCCGCGTCGGCCCCCCTCCCGTGGCCAATTCCAGCCCCGAGAACCCCATCCCCTGGGGCCTGGCCTCACCGTTGGCTCCCTGCGTCCTGCAGGAGCCGGTATTGTTTTTCCACATTGGGAGCTGCTGACATGCAGCTCCCCGTGTGGAAAAGCAATCAGCTTTGGATTTTGGAAGCAAGAGCAGGTTTCCCTGCTCTCGCTTCCAAAATCCAAAGCAAGTTTGCTATGACAGGGCAGGAGCCACGCGGCTCTCGCTCTTCATGTGCATTGGAAAGGACGGACAAGGCGATTTGGTCACTACCCTGCTTTGAGCTCACAGAAATAAGTGGCAGGTAAGTCAGCAAAGTAGGCGTTGGAATATATATATCTTACCTACAGGCAGTCACCACAAGGTAGTTATAGTTAGGACCTACTTTCTATTAACAAGCAGTGGTTTATTTGTCAATAACTTTGGTGTCATTTGACAGAGCGTGGCGCTGTTTTAATCTTTTAGGGATGAGTTATAACATTCATTGAATCGCATCAACATGTATTGATTTGCTATTTTGGTCTCAAGATTTTAGAATGAAGGCTATAGAATCTCGTAAGCATAATCTTACATATATTTCTATGTAACCAGAGAGTTTATTGTTAGCCAAACTAGGTAGGCCTAACTTTCATTTCTCCCTGTTCGCTCTCAAGTTGAAATCATTAATTGGAAGCCATACGCCTGTGAAATGTTTTCTTTTTCTTTTCTTTCATGTATCTACTGCAGGTGCAAGGATTCAACCTCGTTAGCTTGTATCACTCCTTTGTTTTAGGAGTTAGGCAACAGTAGGGAGGAGAGTATTCCTTTAAATAAGCAGAGCTTGGAAGTGCGATTACTTCATGGAAAGTTAACTACAATGAGGTGTTCAAGTAAATGGGCGATCATGTGATGTAATGGGGGATGTTCTGTGACTTTACTTTCAAGAATTAGGGAAAGAGTCCGTAGATTGTTGCTTGCCTGTGGAGAGGAGAGCTTCTTAGAACAAGCTCTGTAGCTTTATGCTACTTGACCTAAACAATGTGAGTGTACATCTTAGGAAGTTGTCATGGGAACTTGCCTGGAAAAATGTAGAGTAGGGATGTCATGTTAGCAGTCGTGTAAGGACAGATTAGGATTTTACTTTTGATTATGAAATGCCAATGGAGAAGGCTCTTGATGTGTTATCCATATTAGGTTGTGTCTTGATTTTAGAAATAGTTATCATATGTCTCTACAACATTTGAACATTGTCCGTAGATTTGGTATTGTGTTAGTGCATATGTATTTTCATACTCTTGTAATGAGATGTCTATATGTTTTAGTTTTCTTGGCTTTATAATAAATCCGTGAAGTATAAAATAGGAGTTGGTGTTCTTTAAGGTCATATTAAGAGATAATGTGTAATTGGAAGAGATTTCCCCCTCCACAATTGCAAGCGGGCACAAAGATCACCGACCAGAGGTTCCAGAGAATATCTAGAACATGGAACCCAGCACCAACAGTTGGTAGCAGAGTATGGTTACCTGTTGAAGTGAGGGGTGAATCTAGAAAATCTAGAATAGACTTAGACTCAAACAGCTCAAGATAGAGCCCAATGATCGAGAGCCAGAATGACGAGCTTTGACGGAGACAGTGGTGAACGGTGGCTTGAGTATGAATAGGAGTGTGTTTGTCCTAGATTGCGGTAATTTGATTGTGTGATGTTTTGCGGACTTGTGAGGAGAGTCAAGTGGATGTGGCTTATCATGCCAAAAGTGCACGGTCCATGTGGTTTTGGTTTGGTATATCAGGCTCAAGAATAGCATGAGATCTCAGGATAGGTTTGTGGTGTAGAAGACACCTCATTGTTGTAATTGTCTCACCATTGGATAATGGCGAGTCATGGAGCGCTTTCGATGACCCACTTGGTATATGATTTTTGAGTGAATGAATTCGTTAGAATCATGTGCGTAGGGTTAGACTACAGCAATTCGAGTGGCAGGCACAGGTCACGGGTCATATGCTATGTATGTTCTTGAGTGATTGAGACCTATCGATCTTTTAGTAAGTTAGACAATTACTTGCTATAGTAACTGTTGGGTCATTGGAAGGCAGACAGTTACTTGGTTCATATGAATATGCGAGATATAATGTATATGGAGAAATTGTGAAGGAGGGTGAACTGATGTGAGAAGGAAAGGTGATGTTGAGCTGTGCAGCGCTGTGATAGGTTGGTTGGTGTAACACTGCAACAGGATTGGTGGGTTGTTGCCAAGGAGCCCGAGTAAAAGAAACTATTAGTGAAAGAATTTGGTCTAAAAATTAGATGTTTTAGATTATTATGAGATTTGTGAAGGGGAGACTCAGGTGTAGTAACTTGAGGAAGCTCCACCAAAGGATACTCCAGCACATTCTATGTCAACTAACATAGGTCTCCATACTATAGTTTGATTACTGCAAAGGAGGGAGAATTGGCTTTTCCACATTCAGGTTGGATGTATTATACCAGTTGAGGAGAGTGATGTCTTAATTACGTCCCCCGCCTAGACTGACACAATTTGAAGAATTAGATGCCTGGATGAGAGCAGCCCTTGTAAAGAACAAGGAAATATCTCAGGGAAGAGTGAGAAAATCAATGAAAGCATACCAGGACGCACAATGGGATGCACAGTTGAAATGATAAAGAGTAGACTCCACTGAGGGGGAAAGGTTGTACCCCTTATTGGTGAAGGAAATGGATAACCAAAATTGGGAGGCAGATGATGAAAGTGACACTGATGACAGTCTGCTAGATAAATTATTAGCAGTGTCTTCCACCCTATAAGCCGCAGTCAGAAGAGGAAAAGTGAGAACTAGTAGGTTCAGTGAACATGAAGACAGATGTGCCACGGACAGGCTCTAGTATGAGAGTAGTGGGAACGATTTCAACAGGGCCAGAAGGAACAGAGATGCCAGTGAGTGGGGGAGTTGAAGCAAGTGCAGTCAGTACTGCCATATAGTTACCGGAAGCCCTGATGGTACAGGTTACAATTGGACCTATTGTCTCCGTGTATGAACCAACCAAAGGAGGAGGAAGTGGTCAGTTACAGACAGGAATGGGAGATAGAATCAACTTAGGAGGGAACATTATGAGGGAAGGGGAGAGTACATTTTTCATGCCTGGGGAAGCTAATACCCTATTGGCAGCAACCGCGGACCCTTCAAGGGTGCTGGTTGGTGCTAATATGGTTCAATTAGGCTCATTGGCAACCTCATTGGCAACCTTGCAGTCGTACTTGAAAATGTGCAAAGCTCTAGTAAGAGGATCCATGGGGAGGATACCGGAGGTGGGAACGAGGCAGGAGACTTCTGAAGATCGTCCTGTCACACAGGATAAAGGGTTGAGAAATAGATGAGGAACTCAGAGTTGTGAAAAGGATGGACAGTGTGGCATGTCGAGTCAGGGAACGCTGAAAGCTGTCATGAAAGCTAAGTTACTAGATGTGGTGACATTGAAAGCAGAAGTGTATGAGATAATTGATGGGAACCTGCCTTTGGACAGGATAGAATTGTATGAACAGGATGGGTTATTATTTGTGCAAAAGACATCACGCGAAAGGCAAGGTGAGCCCATGAGAAGTAGACCAAATTGGCACAGCAGTATGATGTAGACCTGACAAAAACAATAATGCGGCAGGGAAATCTTAGGTTGACTTACAGTGTTCATGAATTGGAAGAGAAAAAGATACTGTGGATGAAAAGAAATATCCAAGAGTTGGTCATAGGAATGCGCGCATGGATGGCACTCGATAAGTGTGAAGAAATGTGGTTTAAGAAAAAGAGTGTCAAGAAAGGGATAGTAGACGCATAACCTCCCAAGGGGGGAAGGCTTACCCATTGCAAGAGGTACTGAGCGGGGGGTATGTACACGTGCCTTGGAGCAGGGGTGACTTAGCAGCATTTACAAATGACTTCCCTCGATGAGAGAGAAACCTGCTGAATGGTATAAGCAAGTTGATCGTTTTGTGAAAAATTCAAAAGTATTGTGGATTGATTTGAATACCTTTGTTTTATATTGTGGTCCCAAGTGATCTGTGGACGGCTTGTACAATTGCTGTCAACTGGCCATCTGTTGAACCAGAGAGGGATCCCGTGATGCATGGCCCAGCACCTGAGTTGATGAAAAGGTTTGAGCAGGTAATTACATGGTTACAGACTAAGGTTGCCCCACATGATATTGACTGGCTCAGATCGGACTACCAAGTAGCCCAAGGAATCAGTGCATGCATACTATGAGAGGTTCTTACAAGCCTTTGAGTAATATAGCAGGCTAAGTTTGTAGGATCCTAAAGAAATGGTACAGCTTGTTTCAAAGCTTGTGTTGGGGTCGATGCCAGAGATCAGGTTCATGATTAAAAATCAATTGATCTTCTGGCAGAACAAGTCAGTGGACGAAATTTTGCATTATTCCAGGTACTGAAAAATGTTGATAAGGCAGATCTGACTCCTATGATCAAAGGAACAATGGGTCGGAGACAGGGTAATAATCAAGGAGAGACGCAGAATATGTTAGCTCCTATGGAACAGGGAAGAGGAAAAGGGACAGTTCTTAGGTCAGAATCAGGCACATTAAGCAGAAATAATACCTGTCATTATTGTCACTAGATCAGGCATAGAAAGCGCAAGTGTCAGGCAAATCCTGCAAATCAGATACCAGGTGAGAATATAACGCAAATGCCTGATGTGATGAATACCGTGACGAGACCTAGAACTATGTATAGGGGAAGTTGGAATCAGCATATGCAGGTGACCCAGTCCCCGAGAGTCCCACTGAGCAATTGGGTGTACCAACAAATGCCTTTTATGAAGGCTTTTGATGATTTGGATCCGAACCCGTCACGACGGTGCCTGAGAGGTGAGGAAGACTGTACACTTGCAGGTAGACTGGAAAGGACTGTTTGTAGAGGCAGATTTTAACGGCTACCCCATTACATTCTTGATTGATACTGGTCCTACCCGATCCACAGTGATATCCACAGTGGTCCCAAACCTACACCTCTTGGGATAATTGACATAAGTTCTAGGAGTTGCTAACCAGAGTATGACTAATCCCTTGACCGATCAGTTACCTGTGAAAATAGGAACTTTTCTAGATTGGCACCAGTTTGTGATATGCGAATCAAGCCCAGTTTGTCTATTAAAATGTGACCTTTTATGTAAGCTAAATTGTACCATCAATTGTATGCACAAGATCAAATTACAGACTAATGATGATGACATTGCCTTCAAATTGGCAAATCAATATCCTTGTGCAGGGATGTTCCCCATACTGACGGTGGATGAGTTGCCACATGACTTGGGAGACACTGTCTCTCTTGTGGTATGGGAGTTCACTGGAGAGGAGATATGGGTAATTTGAGTACTTGAGCCTGTTGAAATACAGATTAAGCTGAATGCTGAATTTCCAAGAACACCACAGTACAACCTGACCACCGAAAAAGTGGCAGGAATAACACCTGTAATAGGGTCTATGCTTGCTCAAGGTATCCTAAAGGAGATAAGGGGAAGTCCCCGGAATTTACCCATTATGGGTCAGCAAAAGCCAAATGACAAGTACAGGATTGTTCAGGACCTGAGAAAGGTCAATGAGTTCATGATTCTGTGTCGTCCTGTGGTACAGAATCCAGCTGTGATCGTTTTCCAAATTACGTTCGAAGCAGAATGGTACACTGTAATTGATTTGTGCCAAGCCTTTTTATACCCTTGCATGAAGAATGCCACTTTTTGTTTGCATTTTGTTTGGAAAACTGTGTGTTAAGGTGGTGTCATATCCCACAAGGCTATACTAAGTGTCTGTCTATTTTTAACCAGATTTTGAAATAGAACCTTGGAAGTCTAGTGTTGCCACAAAGTTCAGTGCTTGTGCAATACCTAGACAACCTGCTGATTGCTGCGGAGGCTGAGGATGCTTGTAGGGTGGATACTGTTGCTCTGTTGACTCAAACTTCAGTACTGTGTTCCTGAATTCCAATATTTAGGCCATCGTATCGAGAAGGGCAAAACAAAGGTGTCACCAGATCAACATTGAGGCTATCATACAAATGAATTCTCCTGCTACACAAAAGGAAGTTTGGATGTTTGTGGGAATGGTCACCTATTTTTGACTAATTTCTCACTGAAGGCAGAGCCTTTGTTGAGACTGACCCGTAAGGATGTGGGTGATCAGGTGCCATGGGATAATGATTGTTTGGTTGCCTTCCTTAGGGTTGGATTGGGAGTAAAATTCGGCCCGGGCTCGCTAAAAAAAAAGTGGGCCACCTTTGAATGTTGCCTTTCGTCAAAACACTGCTTCGGCGAAATTTTATTTTAAAAAAGGGGAGAGGTAAAATAAATGCACAGATTAGTTCACACTGGCAAAACATACCTGAAAACAAGTGAGTCACTTTTGTTAAGGCCCCCTGCTCTGCTCAGTATGCATACATTAATGGGCCGGCCCAGCAAAAGAAAGGGAGTGACACCTCAGCATGTTGCTTAACGGGAGGTAATGAGCGCCCATCTGCCACAAGAAAGGCCATTCAGACACCCACTGGGCCTCTGGCTGTATCCGAACAACAGAGCCACCGCCCAAATTGGCCCCCCCAGACTGCTCAAAAGAGGCGCCCACAGCTGGAACTCAGACACTGGCCCCTCGGACATTGGCGGAGTGCCCGCATTACCAATCCAACGCTGGTCTTCCTGGAGATGAGGGAGAGCCTGTGCCGTGCTCCGGCTCTAGGAATGCCTGATTACAAAAAAGCGTTTACGCTATTGTGCTGTGAGTGGAAGGGCTGTACACTTGCGGTACTCACCCAGACACACAGGAGTGTCTGTAGACCAGTGGCCTACTTTCAGCTACATTAGATCCTGTGGCCTCTGCATTGCCAGGATGTCTCAGATTCATTGCCACAACTGGTGTCAGCATTAAGAGATGTGAATGTATTCTGATGGTTATCCACTTACTGTTTATGTTCTATACTCAGTTGAACTCCTGATTATGAGAACCAAAACCCAGCATTTTACAAATAACAGATTGACCAGCTATGAACAGGTCATCCTGGCAGCAGTAAATGTCACTTTGAAAAGATATTCTATGCGAAATCCTGCTACTCTGATCAGACCATCCAGGATTTCGCGATTTGCCGTGAAGTCTGCACTTTTGTAAAAATACCACGATTTTTACAAAAGTGCCCATGAAAATCAAGGAATGCATCTGGAATAGATTATTATCGTATGAAATACCACTTTTTGTGGTATTTCATACAATGATAATCTATGGTTTGTTTGTTTTCAGTTGGCTAGCCCAAGGGGTCCCCTTTAAAGTGAACGGTGTTACCCCCCACACACAACGCCGATACTGCAGGGGCCTCTGTTACGCACCTGCCTCGCATGGGCCTTTACTCTGCCTTCAAATGTGGAGAGAGACTCCACCACCGGTATATTTAGGCGGGTTTTAATGGAATTTGGGCCGCAATGAGGTCTTGTGGACAAGTTTGGTTTTGCGGCTTGATTGAATGCCCCACCAGCATATTTCTACATCCAGGCACTGGGCAGCATAGCTCGGCAGATGCAGAAGACATGTGTCATTGTCTCTTTTCCCATGCTGCATTGACTGCACTCTGCCACCGCAGCCGCTTGTAACCATGCCGGTTTCAAGTCCAATGTTCTTTAAACTCCTAAAAGGAGTCACAGGAACTTGAACTTTATCTGACTTGAATTTCTATTATCAAAATAGACTTGAAGAGACTTGACGGCCAAGTTAAAAGCAATACACTATCCAAAACACTTAATTTCAACAGCCAAAAAAAGAGCGGCTAACAATCCCCGAGAAGCACTCCTGGAACAAAAACAGAAAGAAAATTCTGAACAGGATAGAAGTCCAATCTGTATAACTACCTACAATATTGCATCAAATAAAGTTACCAAGATCATTAAAAAACACTGGCGGACACTGAACAGTGGCGACCTTGACGTACCCAGACCTATGTTCAGTCATTGAAAAGGAAAAAACCTGAGAAACTACTTTGTCCACACTCGCCCCAAAAACAACGCAAAAACAGATGAGAAAAGAACCCTGCACACTCTGCCTGGTGGACACTACCCATGCAGTAATTGCAGTGTTTGCCATTTGAGCTCAGCCACGAAAAAGGTTGAGTTTAACAATCAAATGACCTGGGAACTACGTAGCTTCACAAATTGCAACACCACAGGTGTGGTCTATCTGATCACCTGTACCTGCAACCTACTTTACGTGGGGATGACCACAAGGAAAGTGAGTATCAGGATTGTTGGGCACCGCAGTAACATCAGGTGCAAAAGGGCAACCACGAAAATGACATCACATTTTATTGAGAACCAACACACACTCAACAATATGAAGTGGGTGGTCTTGGAACATGTCAAGGGCAGTGACAACTTAGAGCAAAGACTATTTGAGAAAGAACAACAATGGGTCTTCCAATTGCGGACTGACAGCCAGGGTCTCAACGACAACATCCCTTGGGGCCAGTTCTCAAGATAGCACCACTCAGGAACTGGATGACAATTTTTTCCCACAAAGAACCCACTGTGAAAACCCACTACCCTTTGGTATAACACATAACTCTCCTGAGTACCCAACATATTAATCAGCGGCATATACACTACGAAACAGACACCCAACAATCTTGTTTGTCTTTGTGTATGTATTGTCCTTATAGCTACCATCAACGAATTTAGGAGGTCATTATAGCCCCTACGCCCCCACTGTATTGCCCACGTATATGTATTATCATTTTTGTAATGTCATTTTTTGTAATGTCATCTTTTATTATTTATTATTTATTTTTCTATCATCCACAATTGTAGGAGGTCATTACTGCCCCTGCGCACCCCCAACTGTATTGTCAGCATTCTTTTGCTTATTTCACCAACTTTCTTTGGCTTATTTCACCCGTTTTCACACTCCCAAAAGGGACGACCGCGTTAGCCAATCGCGGCAGCCTTTTTGTGAAGGTTCCCGCTCTAGCCTTCCTAGTATGACTAGGCGGGAACACTTCCTACATAAACCCGTACCCGGCAGTGACTCGCTCATATGCGGTCGCGAGGGTATACAGGTGAATCAGCTAGAATTGTTTTAGGAGTTAGGCAATGGTAGGGAGAAGGGATGCCTTTGAATAAGTGGAGCTGATAAGATGGAAGGATGTTTCTCGCAACTGGAAAGGCCTGGAAGCCAAGGTCATTGAGCAGGAGCTTGGACGTGCTATTACTTCATGAAAAAGTTACTTACAACGAGGTGTTCAAGTAAATGAGGTGATCACGTGATGTAATTGTGGGGGTGTTTTTTTACTTTTCTATCAAGAATTAGGGAAAGAGTACATAGATTGCTGCTTACCTGGGGATAGAAGAGCATCTTAGAATGAGCTCTGTAGCTTTATGCTACTTGATCCAAACAATGTGAGGGTACTTCTTAGGAAGTCTTCATGCACCGACACCTTTTGGAAACACCTGGGGAAATGCAGAGAAGCGATGTGACATTAGCAGTAGTGTAGGGACAGATTAGGGCTTTACTTTTGATTGTGAATTGCCAGTGGAGAAGGCTCTTGAGGTGATGTCCATAATAGGTTGTGTTTTGATTTTAGAGTTAGTTATCCTATGCATCTTACAATGTCTGAACGTTGTCCCCAGACTTGGTTTTGTATTAGTCCCTATATATTTTTATACTCTAATACTGTGATGTCTATGTGTTTTAATTTTCTTGGCTTTATAATAGAACCCTGAAGTATAAAATAGGAGTTGGTGTTCTTTAAGGTCATATTCGGAGATAGGTGTAATTGGAAGAGATTTTCCCCCTCAACGCTTGCAAGCAGGAAAAAAGATCATTGACCAGATGTTCCAGAGTAAATCTAGAACATGGAACTCGGTCCCATTATCTTCACGAAGTTTTAAACTACTTTGACGCTCACTATGACTGCTTTTTTTTCAGTGAACATATACACATATATGTCATCAGTTATGTTATTTGAGATGTCACCAGTGATGTCATCAGTGATGTCACTGACCATGTCATGAGTTATGTAATATGTGAGGTCATAAGCAGTACATTGCCGGGTTGTAAGTTATAGTTAGCTCAGGTAACTGTAACAGCTGAATTTCACTGGTTTTGTATAACATCCCTGTAACCTTTGGTTTTTTAAGTGAATTTCTAAGGTTTTTTAATTCTATTTCCTAACTATAACATCACTGTAACCTTAAATATTTTCAGTGAAATTCAAGGTTGTTTTATATTTTGTTTCCTAACTGTAACCTGTAACCTTTGAGAGTGGGTGTGTGAATGGCTGTAAATGTAAGTTTCTCCAATGACACTCAGCAGCCACAGGAAGTTCATCCTCCAACCAGTAGTGTGCCAGAGGGCCCTGTACAGAATTATTGAGAAAGGGGATAGGGCGTCCGACAACATCTCAGCAATCGCGCTGTGGAGGAGCTACTTGTGGCAACAATAGAGTTCCTCGGACCAGTAGTGGCCAGGAGGTGCATTTGCAGAGTGGTTGAGAAAGGGGACGAATCCTAAAATGATGTTTCAGCAAGCTAGTTTCTGTCCTTTATTTTGCCTCTTTCTGCTCCTTTCTGGACTTTATTCTGCCTCTTTCTGCTTGTTTCTCACCTTTATCATGCCTCTTTCTGCTTGGTTTTCACCTTTATTCACCCTTTTTTCTGTTCGTTTCTCACTTTTTTTTTGCCGCTTTCTGCTCGTTGCTGACCTTTGTTTAGCTTCTTTCTCACTTATCTCTTGCCTCTTTCTGTTTGTATCTGACATTTAGTTTGCCTCTTCTTGCATGTTTCTGGCCTTCATTCTGCCTCTCTCTGCTTTATTTTCCCATGCAACGGGTCAGCAAGGGGAACCGCAAGGCGTCCACGGTCCCAGCAAGATCCCCGCCTCCTGAGGGAGCCAGCATTGCTCTAAAAGACAGGGGGCTGTTCAGAGGCAGTACACTGTCTGTCAGAGCAATGTTTTATCTATTTCCCTGCACCCATATTTGCATGCTGGGAAACAGATGAAAACTCTGTTTTCTGCAAGCCGGAGCTGTTTGAAAGCTCTGGCTTGCAGAAAGCGCGTTATGTTTGCTGTTGCTTGATGTAGGCTCTCAGGTCCCACCAACCAGAAGCAAACAGCTACCTCCTGAAAGTGGGTACCTTGGGAGGTACCAAGAGCCAGCCCTGGGGGTTGGCAGTCCCCGGTGCCATCCATGGCTCCACAAGGGGAGCCACGAGGGGAACCTCAAGGCCCCCTTCCGATGTTTATTTAACCCCCGGGAGGTGGTGGTTCCCAGGCTTGGTGGCCGTGATGAACCTCTTTCATTAATATCTTTGGGCCCAGGGAGGTGATGGTCTCTGAGATTGCTGAGGGGCCTGCTTGGGCCCACCTGCATTTATTTTATATTGTTTGCCCCGGGGCGGTGGTGGTCCCTGGAGCATGGGTGGGCCCAGCAGGCCCACCGGCATACATATTATTGAGAGCCACAGGGAGGCGGAGGTACCCATTGCTGTGGAGGGCCATGTGGGCCCTGTCACATTTATTTTACATTGTGTGCCCCAGGAAGGGTGTCCCCTAGGCACAGGGGGGGCAGTCGGCCCATCTGCATACGTATTAGGCTGAAGCCAAGTCCCAAGATTGCCATAAACGATTCCTAGTTTGAGATGTCGGCATCCTATCACATTTGAGCATGGAGACTATTGGATCCTCAGAGGATCCGCGTCCCAATATATACAATTTTGGATTTTCCTTAATATTTTCAAAGCTACTGAAGGGATATTTTGCCACTAAAGTGGCTGCATGTTTTAAAGTTTTAATGATATGAATGTCGAACTACATTTACATTTTGATTATTTCCCTGCTGCTTGGAGAAATGTCTATTATCTTTAAACATTTAAATGAAGCACTTATACAACACAATTTAGATTGATAAAGGCATTGGGACTGCTGAAACGTGTCTCTCTTGTTTTTAATGTTCATAATGACCTGACTCATTAATCAGATTTAATTTAGCATGATTTTGAGTGTCGGTATCTCATTCTTAATGGAGTTTGGAAACTGTTTTGGATATTTAGCACTGGCGGTAATGCTGTTTTTCATGCATCACAAGCGTTCAAGTAGCACACCAGCATTGCCGCAAACTTTATGGGGAGGATATATTATATATATATATATATATATATATATATATATATATATATATATATATATATATATATATATATACAATTTTGTCAGCCATCGAAAAAGAACACAGGCACTCAGAAGCGTTGTAGATGTCACTATGTGCAAAAACAGATGATGCCGCTCCTCCAATGTGTTTTGGCTGTTAACAGCCTTTGTCAAGGTGAACAAACCCCACCACCCTTCAACAATAAATGCTTTCATGGCATAAACACTCAGGAAAGACTGTATATATCTCTCGTCCCATGGTTTCACAGCTTTCAAATGGTAAACAGTGATTTCTCTATGCTCATCCACCATAAATATACAAGGTGTTAAAACCATGCAAGAGTAAATACATATATATATTTTCTCATACTCTCTATATTTTTCCCAAATATTTAAATTCATGATTATTATGTCATCAAAAACTAAATTTCATTCGAATTGTAAAAATCTCCCAACAAATCAGGGCTTTTTCATGTGGTTTGGTGCAGCAAATTAAAATCTAATTTGTATTCTCATGTTATTTAAAATTTGCTAGATTATCCTGCAGAGAATTCATCATTATATAGCACCACAATAAGATTAATTCTACTTGCACTTAAGTACTAGGCCAGTGCCTGTATATGGTTCTGTTAAAGAGATACTATTAATCCTCTACTCCATCTCTTGTATCAAAAATATATCTATTTTAGGCCTGGGCGGTAAATTCCGTTCTGCTCACGGAATTTGCGGAATTTGAGTAATTTCGCATTCGGTGGAGAGTGCAGAATTGCCAACAATTCTGCGATCCGCAGCTTCGTGGAATTTTTTGCTTGTTTGCGCTTTCGAAATGCGTGTTCGCAAGATATTTCCCCCCCCCCCGAGCACGCAAACAGCATTCGGGAACAGGAAAAAAGAATTGTGAACGGGCAGAAAAAGCAATTCCGTTATTTGAGATGTCATCAGTGATGTGATCAGTGATGTAACTAACCATGTCATGAGTGATGTAATATGTGAGATCATAAGCAGTATATGGTGGGGGCCTAAGTAATACTTATCTCAGGATACTATAACTGCTGAATTTCTATTGTTTTGTACGAGTGAAATCTGAGCCTAGCTGTACCGTCCCTCTAACCTTTGTTTTTTTCACTGAATTTCTAAGGTTTTTTAATTCTATTTCCTTGATTTTACAATACATCCCTGTAACCATTGTTTATTTTGATGAATTTCTACAGGTTTTTCAATGTTATTTCTTAACTATAACACCAGTGCAACCTTTGGGTTTTTAAGTAAACTTCATAAGTGTTTTAATTTATTTCCTAGCTGTAACCAGTAACCTTTGACAGTGAGTGTGTGAGTGAGTGCATGTGTGTCTCTGGCGGTCTGTCAGTAGGTGTGTGAGTGTCTGAGTGGGTCTCGGAGTGGCTGCATAAGTGTCTCACTTGGTGTGTGAGTGGATGCATGAGTGTCTGTGAGTGGGTGTGTAAGTGTCTTAGTGGCTGTCTGAGTAGGTGAATGAGTTTCTGATCAGGTGTCTGAGTAGGCCTTTGAATGGGTTTCATAGAGGCTGAGAGGATTTGCTAGTGCTTTCATAAGTGTATAAGTCAGTCTGTGAGGGAGTTCATGAGTGTCTGAATGAGTCTGTAAGTGTGTGTGTGTCTCTGAGTGAGTAAGTGAGTGGGTGTGTGAGTCTCTGAGTGGGTCAGTGAGTGAGTATATGAGTCTCTGAGTGGGTCTGTGAGTGCATGAGTCTCTGAGTGTGTCTATTTGTGAGTGCACGAGTCTCTGAGTGGGTCTATTACAGGGTATATGAGCATTTGAGTAGGTCAGGGAGTGGTTGTGTGTGTATCTGAGAGAGTCAGTGAATGGGTGTTTGAGTGGGTTTGTGAGTCTCTAAGTGGGTCTGTAAGTGAGTGCATGAATCTCTGAGTGGGCCTGGGCACAAGGGCATCTGAGTGGGTCTTTGAGTGATCTGTAAGTCTCTGAGTCTGTGAGTGGGGATGTGAATGTCTAAGTAGATCTGTGATTGGGTGCATGAGTCTCTCTGAGTAGGGCTGTCAGTGATTGCATGAGTCTCTCAAAGGGTCTATGAATGAGTGCATGAGACTCTGAGTGGGTGTGTGATAGGTGCCTGAGTCTAAGTGGGTCTGTGAGTGGGTGCCTGAGTTTCTGAGTGAGTCTCTGAGTAGATGTTTGAGTGTCTAAGTTGGTCTGTGAGTGGGTGCATGAGTGTCTCAGTGGGTCTGTGAGTGAAACATAAGTCTCTGAGTGGGTCTTGAGTGGGTACATGAGTCTCTGAGTGGGTCTGTGAGTGGGTGTGTGAGTGTCTGAGTGGTTCCATGAGTGGGTGCAGGGCTCTCAGTGGTCTTAGATTTGGTGTGTGTCTGAGTGGGTCTGTGAGTGGATGTACAAGTGTCTGAGTGGGTCTGTGAAAAGTGTATAAGTGAGTGGGTACATGTGCCTCTGAGTGGGTTTGTGAGTGGGTCTGTGAGTATCTCAGTGGGTCTGTGAGTTGGTATGAGATTCTCTGAGGGGGTCTGTGAGTGGGTATGTGAGTATCTGAGTGCTCTCTGTTTTACACACTTCTGCTCTGTTTTAGCTTTTCTGCTTGTATTTGTGCCCTCTGTTTTTCCTTTTCTGCTCATTTTTCTGCTCTCGGTTTTTCTTTCTTTAGCTCTGTTTTGCCTTTCCTTCTCATTCTTCTACCCTTTGTTTTGCCTTTTTTAATTTTAAGGAAGGTTTATTTGAAATGATTTCAGCGAAATGTACATCATAATAGAACATGTCTAATAATTAAGTCAAAGCATAATACACAAGAATGAATGCAATTTATAAAATACAGTTAAAGCATTAATAAAAAATAAACTGTGGCATTATAGAACTATTGACCAAAAAATAAAACTAAATACCTAAGTACCGTATTGATATTGCAATTTGTTACTTGTGTTTTTTGGGAAGTGAAAAAGAAAAAGAAAAAGAAGGAAGAAAAGAAGATGGAGACAATAAAAGGAATAATAAAGCTATACTACATTACTGGTATCTGTTTGATAGTCAAAAAACATAATTCAAGGAAATAATAATATAAGTAAATAACAGTTAAATGGTGTAAACAATAAAGAACAGTTCATGGCAGTTGAAAACAGAATTACTGTCCTGAATCTGAGAAGAGTTCTTAGAAAGGCATATGGTAAGAGGTGACCAAAAAGTATCTTTCTGAAGTAAGATGTTGTGTGGAAGTGGAGGTTGCTCGATCGAGTCTATGGTGATGACAGAGTAAGTTCCACCATACAGTAAAAGTGACTTTGTCAGCATTTTTCCAATTAGATGTAATTAATTGAAAGGCAATAGAAATAAGCAAGTCCACAAACATACCCTGTTTGCAGGCACCATTCCATATAGGTGAAGAGCTTTCCCCCAAAAATAAATGTGATCGTAAAAGGAAAGTGGTTAGACCATATTGACGAAATTGTTTTACATATCTTCTTCCAGAAACAATTCTTAGGATATAAAAAAACGAATGCAGATTTGTGCCTGGTGTGTTCTGGTCCAGAATGAGTTCTGTAAGTTTGGATTGTATTTGGAGAGAGAGATTGAAGTTAAAAACAACCTCTGATAAATGTAATATAACATGATATAAAGTTTGTGTATTGCTAGAACACAGGAGGTATGGTGGATTTTTAGCCAAATCGAGTTTCATGTTTGTCAGGAAAAAGAGTGATGTAATTCTGATTTCCGTAAAAGTTTTCTTCTATATTTTGGGTGGTTGGTTTGTGAATAATGGGGATATTAATGTATGTAGGAGGCTTTAATAGGTGGGAAAAGACTTAATTGTGTCGGAGATAAAGCGGGAGTAAGAGAAGGTGCTTGTGAAAAGGTGGATATGTGTTGTGTAAGAACATTCATATTTAAGGGTGGAAGTGGCAGAAAGGTCATATTTGGTTTTCATTTTAGATGAGGATCAAAAATCCACCTCCTGAAGTAGCTATTTGACCTGAAATATTCTTGCAGTGACCCAATCATTCAAAACAATTGTAGAATTGGAACTTTTAATACGTTTTTGTGCCATATGAAAGGGTCCAGGAAAATGTGCGAAGACAACAGAGAGCTGATAAGAACCAGAAATATTGTTGATATAGGAAAATGTAGAAAATGAGCCAGAGACTGAAAAGAGAAACGTGAAATTAAAGAGTCTGCCAGTTTGCACCAGACCATTAAGGGCTTCTCAGTGGCTGAATGCAGATGGATAAAACTTTTTTTATTACAATTTAGGAATGATTTAGTCTAAAAATAGGGAAATTAACTCCACTCATATCTTTGGGTTTGCATAAAGAAGATAAAGATGTGCGTGTTTATATCTGTTCCATAGAAACCTACACAAAGAGCTATTAAGGGTTTTGAAGAGCTTCATGGTAATCTTAACTGGAAGCATGGATAAATAAAAAATATTAACAGGGAGCATCATAATCTTGATCATATACAACCTACCACACCAGGACATCTACAAAGGTGAGCACTTCTCTGTCAATTGAAGAATTCTTTAAAGAGCATTGTCTAAATTGATCTGGATGGTTTTTGTAGTTGAAGTGGAGTATTTAATCCCTAAACATTTAATATAGCTAGAATTCCATTAAATACCATTGTCCACAAATGTTTCTTTTGAGAAAAATGTACTTAATAGAAGGACTTCAGATTTAGTAAAGTTTATTTGTATCCAGACAAGTTAGACTAGGTAGTTAAGAGATCTGTAGAGGCAGGAATAGACTACTGTGGATCTGAGACTTACAGAACAATGTCATCCCATATAGGCAGTTAAATGAAACCGTGAAAGAAAGGTGAATGACGCTGAGTGTGGAGAAAAGGTCCCAAAGACAATACAAAAAGCAACTGTGATAGTGGGCATCCTTGTTTGGTGCCACATTATAGGGGAAATAAGATAATTGGATGCCATTAACAAATATTGAAGTGGTTGGTGAAGCAGGTTAACTTATTTTAAATGTTAGGTCTAAAACCATACCATTTGAGCTCACACATTATGAAGAGCCAGTTTACCCGGTAAAAAGATGTTTCTGCATCTAGAATGATTGCAGCCATAAGAATAGAGCTTCTTTAGACTAGTGGAGACTAGTCAAGAACTTTCTAGAGTTAACAGCCATCTGCTACCCTTTACAAACCCTGTTTGCTCTATACCAATCAGATCTGGGATGAACCGATTGAGCTAAAGGGCCAGTATTTTTGCAAATATCTTGCAGTCCAGGTTGATGAGTAAAATAGGTCTATGGTTGGTTTTTTAGAATCAAGCATTGCATCGCTTCTACAAAACAACAACTGGCCTCATTGTTGAGAAGGAAGTATTGATATAGGGAAGTAGAATGTGTGCAAAGCATAAGTAATATTCAGCTGTAAAACTGTCCAGTCCGGGAGCTTTATCTTTAGGTTGTTTAGCAAGTGTAGTATTTGTGTATGATAAAGAATTGTTTTGCCAAATAAAAAAACGTCCTTGGACTAATGATTACAAGGTGGGAGAGAATCAAATAAAGAGTCTAGGGATGCATCTGATGGAGAGTGTTCAGGTGTATATAAATCTTGATAAAAATCTGTAAAGCATTTTAGGATTTCAGCATCCCAAAAATGTTTAATACCTTTGTTATCTGTAATGTTTACTATCTTGGACTTTTGAGATTTGAGTTTGAGTGTGTGAGCAATTTTCCTGCTCTATATGCCCTCCATAAAACTTAGAATTAGTCTTCTATAGCACACCAGACACCTCTTCAGTCGATTTTTTTGTTGATAGCCAGCCAACAGGATGTTTAAGGGTGGCATCATTGATAGAAGTAAAATATTCAATCTCAAATTGTTTGATAGATGAGATTAAGAATGAGGATTCCTTAAGAGATTTTTCCATTTTGGTAACATCTAAGTTAATAATATGACCTCTAGCCACTGCATTGAAGGCGGCCCAAATAACATGAAACAAAATATCGGGAGTAATATTGGAGTCAAAATAGTCCTTGAAAAATATTTCAAATTTTCCCACAAAAGTTTGATCTTTCAACATGTAGTTATAAAAATGGCAACGGTTTGATCGAAAAGTTTCAAGTATGATTTCTATACCAATTAGAACAGGTGCTTTATCAGAAATTAGAATAGAACCAATAACTGCATGGGCTAGTGTGGAGAGTATGAGAGGTGTAAGAAAGATGTAGTCAATTGGATTTATGTGTAGGGGAATACAAATTTAATTCTAAATTATCTGGGTTATAAATCCTCCAGGCGTCTATCAGTCTGTTGGATAGAATAGTGTTTTTAAATGTTTTTTTGCATTTTATTGGGGACATACCTGAGAAGAGATTTTCTGTTGGCAAAGAGATTCACAATCTGGTTGCAGTCCCCTCCCACCTGAAAATGTGAATTTGAACAGGACCTTAGAATGAGTGACATGTTCTCCTAAATTTTACTTCTACGGCAGTGGGGCCATAAATGTTAAGGAGGGAAATTGGAGTATTCTTTATGGTAAGATGAGAAGCCATCTACCATCCTCATCCTTCTTCTCCTTCTCTATCGTAAGGGAAAATGACTTATGAAATAATATGACCACCCCATTTTAATTCTGTTTTGCGGGTGAGCAGAAGCCTTGGCCTACCTAATGCCTTCTTAGTGAGGTAATGTCTTTATCTGTAGGGTGGGTTTCTTGTAGCTTAGCAATGCTGCATTATAATCTAGATAAATGTGTAAGCACTCTCTGCTTCTTAATAGGGTTGTGTAAACAGTTGATGTTCCAGGACGCAACACGCAAATTATTTACCAAGTACAAAAGTGAAAAAACAGACTATAGTATACATCTTCAACTGAATAAAATAAACCGTGCAAAATATGAGAGACAACCAATGCTTCAAAGTGCAATTACAGCATGGTAAGGTGATGCTCAGCTAGCCAAAAAAGAAAAGAGAGAAGAAAAGTTAGGGGGAGAGATAGATTGAATCTGATAGCAAAAGAGAAGATGGCAAAAGGCCAAAAGGATTCAACCATAATTAATCATAGGTACAATAACGAGTTGGGGTGAAATAAGAAGAAAAAGATTGAGACCAAACAGGAATCAGCCAGGAGTAGATGACGAAAGCCGAGGAGACAGTTACTTGATAACATATATGAAGACGACAGCAGTTAAAATCTTAAATTAGGATTACAAAATGGGGGAATTACATAATAAAGAAATTGCAACATTGACAAGTTAAGAGCAATTACAGACAAATGGAAATAAAATGTACACAAGAGTTCTGGATTGGGAGACACAAATTAATAAAACATCTGGGAAGGGAATCCGGGCTAAACATGAAACATCTGCAAAGGAATAGTGGATATTAGTAATTGGAGAAAATTACATAGAGTTAAAACAATAGAAGTAACGTCATTGAAAACCGGGAACATATTAAATGCTAAATGAGGCATATCAATAAACATGAGAAATGAGAAAAACATTGAAGTTTTTCCAAGTTCTATTTCTTCTCCCTCGGATTGAAAAATACATTTTCTTAAGTCATTTTGGTAGTCAAAAGAGAGAGTTCTCTCCTTGTGAGTCACATAAAAAAATGGATGTACAAGGTCATACACCTCATGGTTATACCAAAGATCCTATTCCGTTGGTAGGCATGGTGGAAACTCAAATAAGCTTCAAAGGTAGATCCACAGTAGGGAAAGTTTACCTTGTGAGCTCGGGTTCTAACCTTCTAGGATGGAAACACCAAAGGGAACTTGGTATCATTCTCGACCCCAATAGCAAGGAACAGGTCATCTTGGTTAAAGAAGCAGCCTTGGAGAGATCCCTATGTGATGAATTTCCATGCCTTTTCTCAGATGATCTGGGGTTGTTGAAACATTAACAGCACAAAATAAAAACGAGGCAAGGGGCCAGACTGGTTGTGCACAAAACACGCCAAGTACCTTTACTTTTAAGACAGCCATTAAAAGATGAACTTGACAAACTCTGGCACTTAGGCGTCATACAACCAATTGATGCCTCGGAGTGGTTGGCCCCCATCGTCATCGCTTCTAAAGCTAATGTGCAAGGCATCCGCCTTTGCATTGATTTACGCAGCCTCACTGAAAATATTTGGATTGAACGTTTTCCCCTCCCTAACATCAACGAAATGTTAAGCACTATGGGCAAGGCCAAGTTCTTTTCTGTCATAGATCTTTCCATGGCATACTACCAAGTAGAACTCCACCCGGAGTACAGGCCTTTAACAGCCTTCTCCTCCCCTTTCGACACATACATGTTCAGAAGGATGCCTTTCGGCCTTGCTTCGGCGGCCGCTGTCTTCCAGAAAATGATGCAAAGGGTATTAGATGGCATTCCGAACAGTATGTGTTTCCAAGATGACATTTTAGTCTATGGAGCTAATGAAGAGGAAAATGACTTCATGTTTAGAAAGGTATGTGCCAGGATGTCTGATGCAGGATTAACCGTAAAATGGGAAAAATGTAAGATCAAAGTCACGGAAGTGGATTACCTGGGGCACAATCTATCTTTCGAAGGTATAAGACCAAAACTTAGCTTAATCCAGGCGGAGGAAGATGCACCTTTTCCCACGAACAGAGAAGAGCTAAAGTCCTTCTTAGGCCTGGTTGAGTACATGGCGAACTTCATCCCAAGATTCTCTGAAAAATGTGATACTTTGCAAGAACTTTTAAAGACAAAACAAGAATTTAAATGGGAAGAGAAACAGTCTGAATCTGTAATCAGTCTAAAGAAGGAAATCATTGGCTCTCGGACCTTTTGACCATAAAAGGAGAACCATTTTAAGCACCGATGCCTCCAACAAAGGTCTCGGGGCCACCCTATCACAGAGAGGGGATGGGGGTGAAACTATTATTGCTTTTGCCTCCCGCACTCTAAGTCAACCCGAACGGAACTACTCCGTAATTGAAAGGGAAGCCCTGGCATGCTACTGGGCCATTAATCATTTCAAATTCTTCCTTTGGGGGAGTAAATTTACAGTCCGCACAGATCACAAGCCTTTGACGTACATCTTTTCATCTAGGAAAGTACACTGTGAGTCCCCTAGAATAGCTAAATGGGTTTTAGGGCTGGAGAAATTTTGCTTTAGGATCGAGTATCTGCCGGGTCAGGATAATGTTGTGGCAGATTTTTAATTGAGATCTCCTCTGGCAGTCAACATCAATGAAGATCCCTTAGATACCTCCATCCTATCTATCCATCTTCCGTCTTTTACTAGGGAGGAATGGGATGATGAAATGAAGAAGGATTCTAAAATGATTGCTCTGAAAAATCTAATAATAAATGGTTGAACAGATAAATGTTGCAATGTCACGGATGATTTAAAAGAGTTTTAGGAAGTTAGAAATGAGCTGACCATTTTTTAAAACAAAATCTACCGCAACACCAAAATTGTTCCACCTGAGACCCTAAGAGACAAAATCATAGATCTAGCCCATGAGGGTCACTTAGGGAGAAGTATCACTAAAAGTAAAGTAAGGAACAGCTTTTGGTTCCCCTTAGGTCCACAAAAAAGGTTTATGTTTGTTCTGGTGGACTACACCTCACACTGGGTAAATGCTAAATTCACCTCTTCCACCACGACCAAGAACCTCGTCACCTTCTTAAAGTCGGTGTTCTCATTCGAAGGAATCCCATCGAGCTTAGTAACCGACAATGGGGTGCAATTTACCTCTGAGGAAATGATGACTTTTCTGAAGAACCTTAACATCAAGCATAAAAGAACTGCACCTTACTGTCCCAAAGCAAATGGGTTAGTAGAACGGATGAATTGTATGATTAAGGATCACATTCAACTGGCAATGTCCAATGGGCTCAACTTAGATGATTCTCTGAGAGACTGTTTGTGGGCCTACCACACAGCACCCAACCTTGTAAGCGGTATCTCCCCTTTTGTGGCCTTAAGAGGGAGAGAGCCTGGCACCAACTGAACCCTCTCTGGTTAGACGGGGGTAAAACTGTTATCTATAACAGTATGGAGAGTCATCTTAAAGTCCAGCAACATCAATTCCACTACAAAGCTTGGTACGACAGAAAACATGGAGTGAAGAATTTAAATCTCAATGTTAATGATCCCGTGGTGGTAAGGAAACCCATCCGGGTACAGGCGGGACAGAGTAAATTTTTCCCTCCGCAAAAAGTTAAAAACATTGGGAAAAATGTGGTGAAGTTGGAGGACGGTCAAATCTGGAGTGGGGACAGATTAGCTACGTAAAGTCTCCTCTTTTGTTTTGAAATATGTTCTCTGTCATGCTGGGTAAGGAGATGTGTTGTATTTTCCCTCTGGCTCCTCCCCTTGGTACCTTCCGTCCACCCCTTCCCTTTTCTCACCTTTGGAATGTCCGGGAGCTCACCTTAGAATGTTGGTGTGAGCCTCGGTGTTAAGAGAGCAGATGACCTGAATAAAGTGACTGTTCATCTTCCTTTCTGGTGTCATTTGAATTATAATAGTCATATCGAGCATTCAGGGAGGGTAGGGTAGGACGAAAGGACCGAAAATCCTCGGGATGATCTGCTGATGCATGGGCTACATCTTGTGAGAAAAAATATTTCTTACCGGACCATATCATTTTCTTCCTTTGCTTGGCTGCTAACAAAACCATGAGTAATTCAGTATATTCCAAAAATAGAACAACTATTCCCCTTGTGCAGCCCAATGAAAAAGCTCAAGAATATTTAGTGCCTACTCAATGAGCAAATTGTGTATTGAGATTTGTTCCCTTCTTGAGCCAGGCTATTTTGGGAATATGTATTTTAAGAAAGGCAAGCACGCCTGGGCCCTCTGTCCATTCAGAAATTCCATATATTCTGAGGTTATTGCATCTGTTGAGGCTTTTCAAATCCTCAGTTTACTGTTTTAGAATCAAGATTTCCTGAGACATGTCTTTAATCTTAGTTGCGGCTTCCTGTATGGTATTTAGCCGTTGTTTCGCATCGGTTACCTTGGGTTCGACATGTGACCATCTTTCCTCAATCCGCTGAAGTGTTGCGCTGGTCTCCATGACAACAAGTTTTAAGAGTTTGATTTCTTTCATGAGGTCTTCAAGCTTCTGAGGTAGTGAATACTTTGTTGGTGAACCAGGGTCCTTCTTTTGGCATTTACTAGCAGTGTTGAAGTCTTTTCGAGCAGAAGGCATTGTTCCAAATGAAGCTGCAACCTCTTGGCTAGAAGATGGGGAGGACACCATATGTACATAAGTGGAAGACAGTTTACAGGCTTCAAAAGAGGGGACATTTACTTGTGGGCAGTACAGATTGGCAGAAAAAAAACAAATGCAAAAGGAGCCCTTTGCCACTGGCCCTGAATGTTCTTAGGAGGAACAAGAGTTGATGTTGTAGAAATAGTTAAATAAAGCGAGGCATGCTAATGAGTCTTATGTTATTGTAGTCGGTCTAGAGTTCATCCATATAACGTTAGGAGGCAGCAATAAATACATTGCGGGCAAAGAACTGTTGAGGCAAGCCTTCAGCAAATTCATCAGTGCTCTTTATTATTTGAAAATAATTATCATCTGAGTGTACACCATGAAATCATGAGGAGGAGCATAAAATGTTTTGCAAGCAATAGAGGCTGTTGTGGCAGGCCTCCAGCAAATGAAGCAGTGTTGTTACTTATGGTGCACCATTTCCAGTGAAGCGAGGCAGTGTCGCAGGCCTTTCACAGACAAATATAATGGCGGTCATGACTTCAAAGCATGATGGGAGCGACATGGGGGAGAAAACAGTGAAAATAGGCCAAAAAAGGGCCTAAGTGTTAAAATACCTGTTTTACCCTCGTTTGAGTATTGTACTGCTCACTGCTTTCTTAAGATCATTTTACACCAATGCTCTTGTCCTAGAATTCCTTCACCTTTTCTAGTGGGCTATAATGCCACCATTCTCTCTGATGCCTAAGGTGTCCCAACCCTTTCTACATTTTCCCTGGTACTAACACCGCCTTCAGTGGAGGTTCAATACTCAATTAATTGCCATTGCTTCTTTTTCAGTGAGATCCATCCTAATTTCACTTTCTTTGAGCTCCATCCCACACTTGGTAACTACTCGGTACAATTGCAGCCTGCCCCTGATGGCACAAGTATGATTCTCAATGGTCAACTGTGTGGTGGGGGTTGTTTCATGTGATGTGCATGGTTCTTTGGTGCTTTAAATGGCCCATAGCATGTGACAGTTCAGGCTTCATCTAATTATGCAAACGCACAATCAATGGGTGAACAGAGTAAGATCACGCACGCCTTCCTTTTCTGTGGATATGGATGTTATCCCGCCAGCTCTGGGGGGAAGGAGTGGTAGATGAACAGTACACCCTTGAGCAGAGTCCAGGAGGAGACAACCTCATATACAGTGGTTCACCTACAGTAGTGGGCAAACTACTCTTTTCATCCAAGCGAAAGGGATCCCTCTGCCATGACAATTACAACAGCTTTTGGAAAACAAATTGTTGCTTCACCTTTTAAAATGCACAGGTAATTTGTGCCATACGATGTACACTGCTCATATGTTATACAGAGGGTATTGTTGATTCCTTGTAGGCTTGTGGTGCATAAAGTAAATATATGACCTCCTGTAGCAGTGTGTCTTGTTTCGGTCAGCAGATTAAGGTGGCTTCCTCTGGAAACAGATGACACATAGGCACCTGTAAATGTGTTATGAGTGCCAGTAATCATCGAGGTAGAAAATCCAAGTTATGCAATCTTGACAGCCAGATAAACCCACTTCAGCTCTGTGGGTTAAGGTGCTTCTGTATTAGTGCATTGGAAACCACATGCAAACCATACCATGCTGTCGCTAATGTTGAGAAATGCAGATTTCAGCTCTGTTTCCGATGCATTTAATGTAGTCCATTTACTGTAATCTATGGATCTTTCAGTGATCCCTGAATCATAGATATCTTTACCTAGGAGATTTTTATCATTGAAATGTCTAAAGTTAGTACCATTGTTTATAGTGCTAATGTGCTGCAGCTGATGACCCTATCTTAAAATCTATATAGTCTATCATTACCCAGTACAAATATTGTCAGAGCTACTTCAGCATTTAGTCATACCTGGATGTCCTGAATAAGGGGCAGAAAGTGACACATGCAGTTTCTTCTACACACATTAGAGAGCATGCAGTGTTAAACAGAGATATTCTAGTACCTATAGTCTTCTTTACATGTGTCATTTATTCCCTAAAAAGGCACTAATAGACTCATTAAGGTCTGGAAAGATGCTAATACTCAGAAGAGTGGAATGACTGGAGTTGGCCTTTCATTTTGCCTTAGACCACGCATTGCAAGCTCTGCCTCTATAATGAAAGTGGTAGAGAAAATTTGAGGTTTAAAACATGTTCTCAGATGTATTAACCTCTATCCGAGTCCATATAAGTCTCTGCAAAGGTACACCGCAGGAAGGCTGCAGATAGTGAGGTTTGTGCTTTAAACTGAAAACGTACTCTATTACGTTTTAATGTCTGACTGCTACCATATCTCAGGTATGTCTTTACTTGTTTGCGTAGTCTGACACATGTGCTACAGCTGATGTCCCTAACTTAAAAACTATACGGTCTATCATACCCCTGCACAAATCTTGTCAGAGCCACTTCAGCATTCAGACACAGAAGCACCTAGGCAGACCTCATGGAAGCACTTGAACACACAGCTTCATACCCGGCTGCCCTGTATAATGAGTAGAAAGTGACCCATGCAGTTATTTTCTATACACATTTAGAGAGCATGTGGTGTGAAACTGAGGTAGTCTGGTAACTATAGGCTTGTTACATGTGTCATCTTGCTCCTAAAAAGGTACTGACACACTCATTGAGGTCTCTAGAAGGATGCTGACACTCAGAAGAGTGGCATGACGGGAGTCAGCCTTTCATTTTGGCTTAGACCTGGCATTGAGAGCTCTGCCTTTCTAATGAACCTGGTAGAGAAAAGTGAGGTTTAAAATGTGTTGCCAAATGTATAAACCTCTATCCGAGCCCATATAAGTATCTGCAAAGGGACACTGCAAGAAGGCCGTAGAAATGGAGGTATGTGCTTTAAACTGAAAGCGTACTGTGACAAGTTTAAATGTCTGACTTCTACCATATCTCAGGTATGTCTCTATTTATATGTGTAGTCTGACACGTGTGCTACAGCTGATGACCCTATCTTACAAACTATACAGGCTATCATTCCCCTGGACATATATTGCCAGAGCTACTTCAGCATTCAGTCGCAGAAGCACAGATCTGTTTGCTAGTCAGACCTCATGAAAGCACTTGGATACACAGCTTCATACCCAGCTACCCTGTATAATGAGCAGAAAGTGACCCCTTGCAGTTTATTCTACACACATTAAGGTAGCAGGTGGTGTGAAACAGAGGTAGTCGAGTACATTTAGGATTCTGTATATGTGTCATCTTGCCCCTAAAAAGGCACACTCTCATTGAGGTCTCTAGAAAGATGCTCACACTCACAAGTGTAGCATGACAGGAGTCACCCTTTCATTTTGGGCTAGGCCTGGCAATGTGAGGTCCGACTCTCTAGTGAAACCGGTAGAGAAATGTGACCCATAAAACATGTTGCTAGATGTATTAACCTATATTCTAGTCCATATAAGACTCTGCAACGTTATATTGCAAGTAGATTGTACATAGTGAGGTGTGTGTTTTAAACTGAAATTGTAGTGTGTCAAATTTGAATGTCTGACTGCTACCATCTGTTAGGTATGTCTGTACTTCTATGTATAGTCTGACACGTGTGGTGCAGCTGATGACCCGGACTGAAAAACTAAACAGTCTGTCATACCATTTGTACAAATTTTGTCACAGCTAGGTCAGTATTCAGTTCCAAAAGCACAGATATGTTAGTTAGATAGGCATCACAGAAGAACTTGAAGACACAGCTTCATACCTAGATGCCCTGTATAATATGAAGAAAGTGATCCATGCAGCTCCTACTACACACATTTGGAGAGCATGGGGAGGGAAATAGAGGTCATCTAGTACTTTAAAGGCTATTTTATATTTGTCAGGTCACTCCTAAAAGGTACTGACATACTAATTTAGGTCTCTAGACACATGCTGAGACTCACAATAGTGGCATGACAGATGTCTGCCTTTAATTTTGGGTTTGGCCTGGCATTGTGTGCTCTGCCTCTCTAATGAAACTGTTAAAGAAAAGTGAGCTTTAAAAGATGTTGTCCCATGTATTTCCTGGTCCGTATACGTTTTTGCAAAGGTACACTGCAAGTAGGTCATACATAGTAAGGTGTTTGCTTTAAACTGAAAAAATACTGTATAAAGTTTGAACGTCTGACTCCTATCTTGCCTTAGGTACGGCTGCACTTCTACATGTAATCTGACATGTGTTGCGTATCTGACCACCCTAACTTAAAAACTATACAGTCTATCATACCCTTGCACAAATATTGTTAGAGCTACTTCAGCATTCAGTTCCAGAAGCGCAGATCTCCTAGGTAGGCAGGTGTCATGGAAGCACTTGAACACACAACTTTATACGTGGCTGCCCTGTATGATGAACAGCAAATGATGCATGCAGCTTCTACTACACACATTTAGAGTGCATGAGGTGTAAAACATAGGTAATCTAGTATATATAGGCTTCTTTACATGTGTCATCTTGCCCCTAAAAAGTCACTGACACACTCATTGAGGTCTCCAGAAAGGTGCTGTCACTCCCAAGAGAGGTATGACAGGAGTCGGTCTTTGATTTTGGGTTAGGTCTGGCATTGAAAGCTCTGACTCTCTAATGAAACTGGTAGAAAAAAGTGAAGTTTAAAACATGTTGCTAGATGTATTAACCTCTATTCCGAGTACATATAAGTCTCTGCAAAGGTACACTGCAAGGCCATAGATGGTGAGGTGTGATGTAAACTGGAAGCGTACTCTGTCAAGTTTGAATATCTGACTGCTACCATGTCTCGGTTATGTCTCTACTTGAATGTGTAATCTGACACGTGTGCTGCCGCTGATGAACCTATCTTATAAACAACACAGTCTATCATTCCCCCGGACAAATATTGTCAGAGATATGTCAGCATTCAGTTCCAAAAACCACTGATCTGTAAGTTAGGCAGGTGTCACAGAAGTACTTGAACACACAGCTTCATACCTGGCTGCCCTGTATAATTAGCAGAAAGTGATGCATGCAACTTCCACTATGCACATTTGGAGATAATGAGGTGTAAAACAGATATAGTCTATTACCTATAGGCTTCTTTAGATGTATAATCTTGTCCCCTAAAAGACACTGACACACTCATTGATGTATTAAGAAAGATGCTGGGACTCACAAGACTTCCAGGACAGGAGCTGGCCTTTCATTTTGGCTTAGGTATGGCATTGCGAGCTCTGACTCTCTAATTAAACTGGTAGAGAAAAGTGAGCTTTAAAACATGTTGCCAGATAAACTAAATGGTAGAAGCACAAAGCAGCAACACAACTATGTTTTTTTCTTTTACAGGTGTTGCTGTGAACAAAGGCCTCTCGAACTCCGAGGGGACTCAAACCACCTTGGGCTCGGAGAGGCCTTTGTTTTTTGTAATTTTAACATTCTGTCCAATACGGGGAGAATGTTCTAGTAGCCATACAGCCTTCTGAAAAGGACTCTACCAGTCATTAAAAGCCTGCTCCCTTGTTAAAGACCTTCACCTTTGGTTTGGGCCTTTAACAGTAAAGTGGGCCTTTAATGGCCAGTAGAGTCTGCTGTGTCAGACTCCAATGCTATATTAATTGTGTGCTGGAAGGGACACCTTCCTGTAAAAAACATAAATTCAGGTAATTTCCTCTTTCTACACATAGCGCACATTACAGCACACATAGAAAAAAGAAATAATACAGAGAAATAAAAAAAAATCTTCTTCTTATGCCTTTCTTACGTTACCACTGGGGTGGTGTTAGATTCTGATTCATTCCCAGATTTACGATTTTGGAATGGTTCAGATTTCATGACTGTTGTGTAGGGACACCCAAAGCAACAACCATGAAATGCTCCTTTCGTGCAGTGTTGTGCTTCAAAGGGGTGCATATTTACAAAGAGCAGAAAAGCCATGTTAAATGGCCTTACATAGCCTCGTAAATATGGTACTGCACTTTTACACTTCCAAACATCAAAAAATGACATTTTGGTAGTGAAAAAGTGTGAACATGACCCTTATAAATAAGCCATCTGTGACATACTCACACATACACACATACATTTAACAAATAATTCATTTTTCTGTTAACCAGAGTAGGTGGTTCCGAAGAGATCCATTTTTCTTTTTAAACAGAGGTTTTCTAAAAAATCTTTTCTAACTATTTTGGGATTTTTGGGGTGCTTTTATTTTAATTTCAATAAACTAAGAAAAAAGTTTCACAAAGCACAATAAAAAACATCTGTGCTTTAAAAATAAAGCAAAAAAATATTTTAGCACTTATGTGCATTGATGGTTTAAATTATGGTTGTTAGCCCACTCCAAGAGAAGTACTGTATTTGGGACACTATATTCCGATTATCCCAAATTCAGGGATGGTGACTGGGATATTGGTCAGTACAGTTCCTACAGATGTTCCAGCAGCACTTCCTCCATCATTAGCCTCTTGATCTATAAGACTCTGTATCTCAGTCCATGCAAGACAAGTTGGGTGTATGGTTCTGAGATACTTGTACATGCTGGAGGTGCCACAGCTGTACTTCTTCTCACTATCCCGGGAAATAATATTTTTGCAGATGATATAAGTAACTTTCTGGGCATTGACCTTCTTTTCACCTTTTGGTGAAAAACTGCCACACAACACTCTCTTTCTTCTTCCTGGGTGGCGCTTCATCCTCTCCTTCCTCAAACACTCTCAATTCTGCCTCCGCCTGATGCCTGGAAGAACCAGCCATAGTTTTTCACAAGCAAAATAAGCACACTAAACAAATCAACCTGCTTCCTAACTAGTAGAAATCAGAATGAGAGCCACAGCCTCCTATTTCTAGAAACAGGTGGAAGTTAGAAGTTCCTATGATTGTAAGGTGCTACACCAATCAAATAGTTTTTTTTGTTTGTCACATGGGGTGCACGCCGCTGCACCAACCTTACCGCACCGTGAGCACTCTTCCGTAAAATATATAAAATCATAATCTATAGGACGAATTATTGAAAATGTAAACATTTTTTAGTATTGTTAATAAATCTCTTCATGATTTGTTGAAATTTAAAACATCGATATACTGCCTTAGATTTTTTTCAGACTCATAGGAATTGCAACCCCAACGCAACTCCGGAAATACGTAACGTAATGGTGCGCAGTGGTATCGCGGTTCCTTAAAATGCTATTACGATTAACATTGACAAAAAATATAATTTTAAAGCTTGATGTATTATTATTGTATTGTTTATGAATTCCACTTTTATAACTATGAATGTAAATATAACATTATATATCTATTGAAAAAATCACAGATTTATAAAATCCTCCCACCCAGTGCGGGTATAAAGTTCTAAAATATTAGAATTAAAAACTATTATACATTGATCGTTAAATAAGTATATATTATTTTCCACAAATATTTTGCTAAGAGTTGCACTGGGTGCGTGACTCCTGTCAAAAAATGTTTTTAAAAAAAACATAGCAGGAGGTCCTGCACTTTATTAGGTATCACCTCCGGGTGGGTCAGATCCGGAAAGCATCAATGAAAAATGTATTTTCAAAAAGCAGGGGATGGCTTAAGGCTGCCCTCGCTACCCTGGGGACCAACACCTCCCCGGGGCTATATCTTTAAGAAATGATGGGAGGACATGTGGCCCCTCACTGCAGCAGCAGAAACCGCCAACTCCCCGGGACTATGATAAAATAGTGAAACGTGGGAGGGCTATGGCCCCCGACACTGTCCCGGGGACCACCACCTCCCCGGGACTCAAAAACATTAAATATTGAGAGTCCCTAGTGTAACCCTGGCCCTGGGGACAAACACCCCGAGAACAAAATTACAATTAATGCATAGGAGGGGGGCTCTACCAGCCACATAACCCCTGGGACCACCACGTACCACGACGTAACACATTAAAATTGTACTGGGGCTGCGCGGCCCCAGAAACACCGGGGACCACTACCTCCTTTGAGTTTAGTTTACAAAGGAGTGGGGCACGCTGCCCTCCTATGGCCACGGGAGCTGAAGATGGCCCTGGGGGCCACCACCCCCAAATGCTGGCTCTAGCAATGTCCTGGGGTGCCCACCCCCGGGACAATGCAGTTTGCTATGACATGGCGGAGGCACAGCTCTCACCATGCCATAGCAAACTGGCTCTGCTTCTAATAAGCTAGAGCAAAAAATGCTCTTGCTTACTAGAAGAGGAGTTCAATTTCTTTTGGACAGAGGGAGCTGCATGTTAGCTGCTCCCTCTGTCCAAAAGCAATGCTGGCTCTCCTAGTACGCGGAGAGTCTGCAGGCATTGAGGGGGTCTTGAGGCACCCCCTCAGTCCCCAACAAAACGGCCTGGTCCAGTGGCCAGATAAAGGCCTGGGAGTGGGCCCGTTTGGCTCTCCTCCCTTTAAATAAAAAAAAAAGAAAAGGCCTAGCCCCAGGTAATGGGGTCCCAGGGGCTGAAATCCACCTGAGGAGGGGGGACCACATGGCTCTCCTCCCCTTTAAAAAAATAAAAATAAAGGCCTGGCCCTTGGGATTGAGGTCCCTGGGGCTGAAATTGGCCTTGGGTGGGGGCTCGTACAGCCCTGGAGAAGTCAGGATTAAGTATAATTAAGTTTATTCCAGGACGAAAATGGTCCCATCCATCCAGCTGGCTCAGTCAGATGCAACTGACTCTTACAACCAGTAACCTCTACCACCAAGTTCTATCACCATGGTGTTACTTCAAAAGAATACATAGTCAGACAGGCCTAGCTAGATGAAGAGGGGAAAATAAAGCACCTTATTACAAGCCCCCTCTCCCTTTTTTAAAAAAGAAAAAGGGCACAATCTGGGGGATGGGGTACATGGGCTGAAAATGGCCCTGCCTCACCTTACTTCAAATTTAAAAAATAAAATCAAAACCAAAGTATACATTTAATTTAACTGGTTTTGTACGAGTGAAATATGTGGATATATATATATATACTAGGAGTCCCCGCTTGTTTCTAGACACAACTTGTAGGTCAGTATTAGAGTTCCAAAGCAAACTCTATGGTGCCGATTACGATCCTGTAAAAAAATTCCCCGTACGACTCGTATCCGGTCTTTTCACCGTACGAATCGTACAAGTGCCGTACAAACTGCCAACTATGATTCGCATGGGAAAGAGTCCATACGAATCGCATTGGGAATCATTCCCCACACGTCCTCGGGTCGGAAAATGTGTCCGACATGTCCTCGGACAATTTACCGTACAAATGTGAAAAGTGAAGTCCGACCGCGGAAGTACGATCCATCCCGTGCGTCCGATGTTACAACCGTATGGAAAAAACACCGTCCGCACCGAACTCCCACAGCAACCATGGAGACATGAGCCCGCATACGCGCCCAACACTCCCCCCAGCCCTCCTATGTACGAGTCGAATCCCCACCCGTGTATGTACACCCGTGTATGTACGAGATGTACCCCCACCCATGAATGTATGGAGCGTACCCCCACCCCAACTGTGTATGTACGACTCATACCCTCACCCGCGTACGTATGGAGCGTACCCCCACCCCAACAGTGCATGTACGACCCGTACCCTCACCCGCGTATGCATGGAGCGTACCCCCACCCCAACAGTGTATGTAAGTACCGTACCCCCGCCCCAACCGTGTATGTACGACCCGTACCCTCACCCACATACGTATGGAGCGTACCCCCACCCCAACCGTGTATGTACGGACCGTACCCCCACCCCAACCATGTATGTATGACACGTACCCTCACGCGCGTATGTATGGAGCGTACCCCACCCCAACCGTGTATGTACGACCCGTACCCTCAACCGCGTATGTATGGAGCGTACCCCCACCCCAACCGTGTATGCACGACCCGTACCCTCACCCGCGTACGTATGGAGCGTACCCCCACCCCAACCGTGTATGTACGACCCGTACCCTCACCCGCGTATGTATGGAGCGTACCCCCACCCCAACCGTGTATGTACGACCCGTACCCTCACCCGAGTATGTATGGAGCGCACCCCCACCCCAACCGTGTATGTACGGACCGTACCCCCACCCCAACCATTTATGTACTGACCGTACCCCCACCCCAACCGTGTATGTACGACCCGTACCCTCACCCGCGTACGTATGGAGCGTACCCCCACCCCAACCATGTATGTACGACACGTACCCTCACCCACGTACATATGGAGCGTACCCCCACCCCAACCGTGTATGTACGCCCCGTACCCTCACCCGCGCACGTATGGAGCGTACCCCCATCCCAACCGTGTATGTATGACCCGTACCCTCACCCGTGTACATATGGAGTGCACCCCCACCCCAACCGTGTATGTACGGACCGTACCCCCACCCCAACCGTGTATGTACGGACCGTACCCCCACCCCAACCGTGTATGTACGACCCGTACCCTCACCCACGTACGTATGGAGCGTACCCCCACCCCAACCGTGTACGTACGACACGTACCCTCACCCGCGTACGTATGGAGCGTACCCCCACCCCAACCATGTATGTACGACCCGTACCCTCAACCGTGTACATATGGAGCGCACCCCCACCCCAAACGTGTATGTACGGACCGTACCCCCACACCAACCGTGTATGTACGGACCGTACCCCCACCCCAACCGTGTATGTACGACCCGTACCCTCATCCGCGTACGTATGGAGCGTACCCCCACCCCAACCGTGTATGTACGACCCGTACCCTCACTCGCGTACGTATGGAGCGCACCCCCACCCCAACCGTGTATGTACGGACAGTACCCCCACCCCAACCGTGTATGTACGGACCGTACCCCCACCCCAACCGTGTATGTACGACCCGTACCCTCACCCGCGTACGTATGGAGCGTACCCCCACCACAACATTCTAAGTACGGAGCGCACCCCAGGCCCCAACACCAGCACCTTCACACAACATCGCGCATGTACGAGTCGTACCAAGCCAGTCACAAGGACAGCACTGTACAACAAAATTCCCGAAGTACACACCGTACACACGCTAAAAACGCACGTACACAACCAGGACAAAGCAAAACAACACAAGAATACACCATTCGAATGGCACAAAGCCACAAAACATGTCCAACAAGCACAAAAACAACACATTCACTGACCTGCAACTGCCAAAATCCCAAACAGAGGCCCAAAACACAACCACTCCTTATAACACACCCACCCAAAGTTCAAACACAGCCACACCCACCAATGGACCAACAAAAAGGGCCCACAGACACAAACCATGAGCCTTTGCAACAGACTCACTGCTGCCAGACCCCACAGACAACCTACAGCACCATACTTGAACCTTTACTACACCTTACACTTGCACACCTTCACACACACACCTTCACAAACACCCCCTCATCACATTTACACACACACCTGCACAACCACACCCACACACCCACAACCATCCACCCCCCCAACCATCCACACCCACACCCCTCACCATGCCCACTAACAAGAATCCAAAGTTCACTAGCCGAGAGTTGGAGGTCCTTGTCGACGAAATCCTCAGAGTCGAGCCACACCTCTTTGGAACATTGGTCAGACAGACCTGCATGTCCGAAAAAACAGCCATGTGGCAGAGGATTGTCGATGCTGTCAATGCTGTTGCGGCCACCAGAAGGACCAGGCATGAATGCCAAGCCAGGTGGTACGATCTGCGGAGGAGGGTCCGAGCCAAAATGACCGATGACCACAACCAGGCCAACGTCACTGGAGGAGGGCCGCCCCGCAGACCCGTACACTACCATCCCTGGGAGGAGAGGGTGATGGCCATACTGCCGGTGGTGTCAGTGGACGGATTAGAAGGACTCCGAGACCCGGGTGAGTACACAAACAACTCACCTCACATGGGGGGAACGTCATCCACAACCAAACTCACAAACAGGCACACAACCACCCCGAGCTATCGCATGACTCAACCACACTCCATGAACACGCACATGCCACTGGCGCCACCATGCCCCATGCACCCAGCTGGACAATGCCAAGTCACAGGCCACAGAAAACACCAACACAAGACACGGTAAGCCGGATGGCGGGAGTGTGGGCCCCAAAAATCACATAGTGCAACTCAGAAGCAGACAACAATGCCCCCTGCCGATATGGCCTAGGTCACAGCCAGACAAACAGTGTGTCCCCACACAGGAAAGACTTGCCAGCAAATGGCGGACGCCTTGCATTAACACATGGGGGTGACGGCACGTTTTTGCACATGACAGCAGCTAATGAACAGCCAACACTGTGAAAGAGTGGCAGCACACACCACCACAGCAGCAGCGCAGACACAGACACTACACCCAATGGGTGCCTGGAGATCAGAAACAAACTCACATCAACAAGCCAAGGGCCATTCAAAGATCTGCAAAAAGTGTGTGCCTAGGAAGCTGGGCTGAGGTGACAGAGGGTGACACACAGAGGGAGGGAGAGAGGGACAGAGAGGGAGGGAGACACAGGGAGACGGACAGAGGGAGGAGGCTGACACACAGAGGGAGGGAGAGGGGGACAGAGAGGGAGTGAGAAAGGGACACACAGGGAGCCCAATTCAGCCTTGGGGGGTGTGGGAATGTCTGCTCGTCAGCAGGTGGACTGCGTGCATGTAGACAAGGGTGGCCAGTGCCTGAACCCCCCCTCTTCTCCATGGCAAAACACAGGGCCATGTCTCAACCTGTGCACGAGCACAACGCCAGCTACCTGCATTATCTAAGTGTGTGGAACCACTCCATGTGCCCACGTACAGTGCAACACGGAAGGTGCCAATGCATGGCTCGCCACACCTGCTCACTCCACTGCTGACTGCAGTCACAATTGACGCAGCAAGTAAGACTGTGCCACACATAGGTAAAGTCGCAAAAGCTGTGGCCAAGGGACATACCCATGCACAAGTGCACTGTGAGTGGAATGCAAGACATATCCAAATTCCCAGAGGAAATGTGCCAACTTAGAAACAAATGAAACATGGATGTTGCATGGAACAAAATTAACATTGTCTCTCTCACACACAGGTCAACGTTGTGGATCACCCCCCAACACTGGGGGGGAAGACTCACAGGACCCGGCTCTGCGGGATGACGGACCCACCGGCAGCGACGACTCTCACCACTCTGTGGACGAACCCGACCCGACCAACCTGGCCCCTCTGGTCTCCAACCACCTGCAGCACCTGCGTCAGGTACAACTGGGCCAACCACCACCCCCACTCCTGCCACATCCCAGGAGACACCCAGGATCCCTGCCCCACCACCACAATGCAGCCAGGCTGGCCAGGAGGGACACGGTGTACCGGGCACCCAGGAGGAGGCAGGCGACAACGCCAATGCCACCCCTCAGGGGTCCCGGAGACCCGATGTGCCCACAAGGGCAGGCCAGGTGCAAGTGGGCAGGGGTGGTGGGAGTGGAGGACGGCGGAGGCGCGAGCCTGACCGGTTGGCTGCGGAACCGGTATATTCCCATGTCAGAAACATCCTGGACACATACCGGCAGGACACCACGGGCATGGCCCAGGTTGTGTCCATCCTCGAGGAGATCAAGACCCAGCAGGCCCAGCAACATGCAGAGCAACATGTCTGTCTACTGCGACACCAAGGGCGGATGGAGGACAGACAGGCTGAGCTCGTGACAGTGTTCACGGGAATTCACCGTACACTCTGTCGGATAGCCGACAACATGGGCAACCCTCCCTGTGCCACCAGGCGTAGAACATCACCACCCACAGGGAGGGATGAGGAGGAGGAGGAGACATCCGACGGAGCATCCCAAACATCGTCACGGCCTGCTTCTGAGGGTCCCGCAGGAGGGTGGGTCGTCCACGGAAAAGACCGTGAGGGTCAGCGCAACAGCACCATCTCCCAGGACACCTGGCCTGGCACCTGGCCCACTGGACAAACAGCAGCACAGCAGCAAAAGACATTCTCTGCCACATGGACTTGCTGGTCACTGTCTGACCAATGTTGACAAAGACTGTGGCATGGACTCTGAGGATTCCCAATGGCAAGGACACCAACTCCCCTAGTGAACTTTGGATTCCACACACCCGGAAAGCCCCTCATGTCATACCCCCCCACGTACCCCAACAAAATAAAAAGTTACACCATAAAGTGAAGATGCCTACATTTTGCATTATTACCTTACATGTGTCTTGTAAAGTCTAACCATGCCTGAGTTCTCATTTGACTTCAACCATCCACACCCTGGGGCCTGAGTCTGGCACAGGACACACATGGGTCACATTGTATTAGGCAAGACAGACATGGAGCACCATACACACCCGTGATGGGCCCAACCAGCTGAGGGGGTGGCCGCACAACCGTGCCGACAGACATATTGAGTACAGCGACAGCCATGCGCAGAGGTCAGGGATCATGTGGAGTGTCCTGTGGGGCACCCAGGTATGTGTGGACAGTTTGCAGAACCATGTCCTGCAAGCTTGAGTCAGGTGGATGCAGAGAATGGTGGCCTGGCCAACGTTGGATGCATGGGGATGGCACATGTCACAATACCCACACAGTCATGGACATCATGCACAATACACAGTCTAATCCCACACAAACAGCTAGCATCTTGCTACTCTACACATAGACAGATAGCCACTATCACGGAAAACCATGCCAGACATGCCGGATGCACCGTGGCAACACACCAGCATTGACTGAGAAGAGGCACCTTGGAGGCATAGGGACACCTTTATTATTCATGTATTCGGGAATGCAGAGGCAACTCGGAGTACACATGAACAGGTCATGTGGAGTAACATGTGGGTCCAACACTGGAACCCCCCTTCTGCAGCACAAATGCGTGATAGCCATGGAACTGGCACACAAGTGTCGGGTAACAGCTAAACACCCCCTGCTGCTCACGTAGAGGCTGCCATACACCATTGATCCACTGATGCGGAAGTCCCACACCATGTCAAGCCAATGTAAACCGTATGTGTCTGAGGGCAGTGTAACACACATTGATGCCATCATCACAATCCACAATCCCATCACAGATGACTGTCAACAAGTCTGACCATCTATTCAGGTGTACCCAGCTGCATGTCATGTGTCCCATGGTGATGTGACATATCTGCAGAGGAACCAAACATCGACAGGGGCAGTGTGCACACATCGTAAACAACTGCCACACCCAATACACCCCTGATGCATCCCTTACCCTAAGGAGACTTCCAAACTTGTCCGTACGTGTAACGCTGAGTCAGCACACGATGACGTGTCCATGAGGAATAGCAGTGCCACAACAATGCAACCAGCAGACAGCATGCGCAAGTACCTGGGGATGAGAGACACACAAGAAGTCAGCCACAAAAAGCACAGCCACTTGCATGTGCATGTACTCGACACATGTAAGGATGACAACATGCTAGGTCACAATTATGACTGGGGTAATACACTCATCCCTGGCACCATCACTCCAGTGACACATCCACACACACCTCTGACTCACGTGGCATACATGCAGATGGACACACACATCGCAACACATGCCCCACGGGGACCAATGCGTGCACACACAAACACTGATACTCACCACTAAGAAAAGAAGTCGCGTATGAGCCGACTCCGGATGTCCTCCTGCGGAACCACATTCTCCACATCACTAGCCCCATTGCCAAGCCCTTTGTCCTCCACGGGTGGATGGTCCTGATCATCTTGATCCAGGATGAGTGGCACAGCTTTCTCAACTGCCATGTTGTGCAGCATGCAGCAGACCATGATGATTTTGCAGACCTTCGCCGGGGCATATGGGAGGGCGCCGCCGGTCTTGTGGAGGCATCTGAATCGGCTCTTCAGGAGGCCAAATGTCCGCTCTATCACTCGCCTTGTCCGGCCATGGGCGGTGTTGTAGCGGGGCTGGGCCGGCGTGATGGGGTTGCGGAGAGGTGTGATCAGCCATGGCATGTTGGGATAGCCAGCGTCCCCTACATGGAAACCACATGGACATAAGTACGACAGGAGAAGCGGTCGTGCTGGAAGTCTACGCAAAATACAGGACAGACAGAGTGTACCCACCAACAACACATGCTCGTTCGTTGCGCAGCTGCGTCATCATTTCAGGCACCCTGCTACGCCTCATGATGTAGGCATCGTGTGCTGATCCTGGAAAACGAGCACAGACATGTGAAATCACCATGTTGGACAGACACACCACAAGGGCATTGATGGAGTGGTAGTGCTTGCGATTCCTGTACGCTACCTCCTGTCCCTGTGGTGGTACCAAAGCCACATGTGTCCCATCTATGGACCCAATGACATGGGGCATCCCTCCCAGGGCATAGAATCCACGCTTGACCCCAGTCAACAGTTCAGGAGTAGGGAAATGGATGAACTCATCCAGGTGAAGCAACATGGCCTCTTAGAAATCATGCAGCACACGGCTGAACATGCTCTGGGACATGCCACCAACATGAGCTATGGTATATTGAAAGGTACCCGTGGCAAGAAAATGTAGGGCTGCCATTACCTTCAGCTTGGGTGTCAGTGCCGTAGGATACCTGTGCAGCGGTTGCAGGTGTGGTACCAGCCTCGCCGTCAACTCCTCAATCAACGGTTGGGGGAAGCGGTAGCACCGGATACAATCATTCTCCCGCATGTCAGCCAAGTCCGGAATTGGTCGGGGAAGAGGCGGCGCTCTGCAGTAATTTGGAAGTGACAAGGAAGAGTGAGTGCACTACAACAACAATTTTTTTTGTACTGAGCACATGTTAATCTGTCAATACACATATGCGACATACGGAGTCAGGTATGTGCCACATGCCCTGGACACGTATGGCTGCCAGGTGACACTCCTACCAAGACCCAGCTACACACGGAGATTGTGAACCTCCACATGCCATGGCATGGGATTAGCTGTGTCCCAGTGTAAGTGAACAGCCAGACGCAACACAGGAGTGACATACATCAACACATCAGCAGAAGTAGGATGTCGATTTCAGAGACTGGTAGCGGAACTCTAGAGCCACAGGTCACACGACATCACACTAGGACAGCCCACACACCTTGCCAATAAGGTGTACATGTAATGACTCACCACACATTCATTGAGAGGATGCAGACATGTCCTTGCTACGCTGCTCCGTGTCCCATGCATACATACGCACCTCACATCCTATACCACATGTGGCCTGGTGTGCGTAACAGTGTGCCATGTCCATCTACACACAGACACATGTTGGTTGCTGCAACAGCTGATGCATTTGAGGGAGCACCAACATCAAGCTAATGGGAACACCCCACACATACATGACATAGACACATCGTGCACCGTGGGTAGTCACATGTCTGGTGTGGTAACCCCTGTAGCGGGCATCAGGGGACACTTGCGTGTGTTGTTGACTGTGCCATGCCAGTGACGCTCATCCCAAGTGTGCAGTACGACATGCACACATGTCAAAGGAGTTAAGGGCATGCCTGGCACACATTGCACCATCTGTACACATCTCATCATACATCTGGTGCCTTTAGGACTCAGGAGTAATGTGCCACATCACAGCCTTTCACACCTGTGCCCCACACATGTAGTACTGCCCAGACAATGCCTTGATGTCCATCCATGGACAAGTATGTCAGCCCTATTCCTTCCTGTGTGCTGCCTGTCACCACTGTGATGTGAAAGGCACCGTACATTCGCTCAGAGGGCCTGTGTACGTTCCCTATCACTATGGGAGTGCTGCCGTATGTGTACCCATAGTGATAGTGAGCGTACGCACGCGTGTACGGTCCGTATCACTATAGGTACGCATACGCGAGAACACCCATAGTGATAGTGAGCGTACAGGCGTGTGTACGGTTAGTATCACTATGGGTACGCATACGCGAGAACACCCATAGTGATAGTGAGCGTACAGGCGTGTGTACGGTCGGTATCACTATGGGTACGCATACGCGAGAACACCTATAGTGATAGTGAGCGTACAGGCGTGTGTACGGTCCGTATCACTATGGGTGTTCTCGCGTATGCGTACCCATAGTGATACCGACCGTACACACGCCTGTACGCTCACTATCACTATGGGTGTTCTCGCGTATGCGTACCCATAGTGATACGGACCGTACACACGCCTGTACGCTCACTATCACTATGGGTGTTCACGCGTATGCGTACCCATAGTGATACGGACCGTACACACGCCTGTACGCTCACTATCACTATGGGTGTTCTCGCGTATGCATACCCATAGTGATACGGACCGTACACACGCCTGTACGCTCACTATCACTATGGGTGTTCTCGCGTATGCGTACCCATAGTGATACGGACCGTACACATGCCTGTACGCTCACTATCACTATGGGTGTTCTCGCGTATGCATACCCATAGTGATACGGACCATACACGCGTGCGTACGCTCACTATCACTATGGGTGTTCTCGCGTATGCGTACCCATAGTGATATGGACCGTACACACGCCTGTACGGGCCGTTGCTATGCATTTGGGGTGCCCTAGGGCCCCGGTACGCACCGTACCTGTGTGTGAAAATCCAAATTACATAGGGGACACATGAGGGACAAGTATAAAGGCCTACATGCATGCTGGTTGTCATGGAGACCAAGTTTAAAGTTTGAATTTTTTTCAGAAGGTGCACAGCAGTAGTCAGTTTGAATGAATCTACTTTGTTGCAATGTGGTTCTGGAGTTGACATCATGCTCAAGAAAAAAACACAATAAGAACCCACTGACTGTGCTAAGTTTGAAGGGATTGGAGGAAACATAGGATGCAAATGTGAGTGACCAATCACTCTGTACTCCTGTGCATGAAACAGGCCAGCAAGGCAGATATAAGGCAGCCAGGTCCCATGAGGGAGCACTTGCCTGCACATCTTTGGATTCTACGAGCCAGCTGCTGCTACTGATTCCCTGGAACCATGTCAAAGTCTGTGGAGAGGGCACAGCTTTTCACCCTGGAGGAGAACCTGGCTTTGCTGGATGTGATCCTCCCACAGTACCCCCTGCTGTATGGGCGACTAGGGTATCAGGTGAGTGCAGAGTCTACTAGCACAGACTGTGTCCCTTGTTTGTGACTGTGACTTCTGGCATTGTGTCCAGGTGTGACACACATGCTATGTACTGTAGGGGGGTCCCAGGGGGGAATGCCTGATGTCTCCCAGCCAGTGCATGCTGTGGTGCATGTCTGCCGTCCTCACTTGCATTGTGTTTACTGTGACAATCACTGCATGGTGCATGCCACATTCTGCCTGTCTTGTCCTCCTGGGAATGTAGCCTCTACAGTCCTCATTTAATTATGTGGTCAGCCCAGTGTGACAGGTGACTGTACCCACAGATGTGTGTTAGTTCTGTGTACCTGTGCTGAGAGTGTCCACATGATGTGTTCGTACCATGGACATCGGTGTGTGTGTAAGTCCCCTGTCATGTGGGTGGGTGCATATGTGGAGTGTGGCACCCGGGCTGCATGAGTGATGGATATACCCTGCGCATGTGATGTGAGCAGAGAGCAGTGCTGTGTGTCTGACGTGCAGAGCCAGCCCCACACCTGTGAGCCCCCCGTCTAGTGGCACATGTGCAGAGTGAGGTTTGCCGCTGCATTTGGCAATGGCAGGTGAATGTCCTGTGCCTGTGTGTGTCTGTGTACTCTGCTGCGGTAGCGTCAATGGCCTGTGGCATGTGACTGCTTAGAGGTGCTGCACATTATCCTGGTGTACCTTCTGATGCACAGTGTGAGCCTGGATCATTGATTGTGTCGTTGCCCTCATTCCACCTGTGTACTTTCAATGGCACGTACTGCTTTTGCCCTTCCCCAGAGGATCATGTCCCTATGACAAAGGTGCAATGCGTTGGATGCATACTATGCCTTGTTGTAAACAGCACATTTGTTCTAATATGTGTCTCTGTGACATGTGCCAGGTGTATTGATGTAGTGTCACTTGTTCATCCTCACAGGTAGGCGCCTCTGCCAAGAAGCAGATATGGATGAACGCCGTCAGTGCCGTGAGAAGGACGGAGGGTTGCAAGCGGCGCCTGGCCCAGGTGAGGAAACGCTGGCAGGATATCCGGTGCTGGACGTGGAGGATCGCACGGGTCCTGCTGGGGGACTCACCTGAGACCCATAAGAACCGCGGGCGCCGCCGTCTGACCCACATCCACAAGCTTGTGCTGGCAGTGGTATTTCCAGACTTGGACAGGCGCTTAAAGGAGAAGCAGCAGCAGGAAGGGGGTAGGTACATGTGTGTTTGTTGTGTGTCACCAGCATTTGTAAGTGCTCAGTTGCATGGATACACTGCCAGGGTTTAAAGGTGCTGTGCAGATCCAGTTACCCACAGTATAGCGGCGCTCTCCTGCCTCCCTTCCCCTCCTTGCAATGTGTTCCCTGGTCTGTGTGTAGTCACTCCTTCACAAGGTTATGTAGGCTGGCACTTTCTCCACGTGAACTATGCCTGTAGCATCATGTATGGGGGTGGTGTGTAACAGGTTTTGGGACCTTGCCTGTGCCCTGTCCAGTTCAGTACTTGTGGGTTCCATGTCAGTTGGCACTGATGCTGAGTCCAGACATGGGAGTTAGTCTCTCAAGTGTCATGCCTTACAGCACGCATGTCCTATGTTGTGGCCTGTGACATGATGTGCATGAGTGTGCGATACGCATAGTGCAGGGATGGTGGCGTGTGTTGCAGTCATTCCCATTCAGGACCATGGAGTTGTGTGGCCACTACTGTCCCCTGGGGCATATTTTCCTAGGTGTCATGTGTGTCATCACAAAATGTGGACACTCTCAGTGTCTACAGCATAGGTTGTGCTCTTTGCCATTGTCCCCTGGCACCATGTATATTGACGTAAAATGTAGTACAAGTGTCCACTGTACAGCCTGACCTGATTTTCCTTGTTAATACTCACGGTGGCCAGTGCCTGTGTGTCTTGTTACAATCATCTGATGATGACCATTTGTACATGATTATTTGGACAGGCGCACCTTGGGTATTTGGTGTCCAATCTTGCATTCATCCAACCCATGTGTATTTCACCCAGACTAAGAGATGTAAGTGCTTCCTATGTCTCAACAAATTGTCTCATGTAGGGGGTGGTTGGTGCGGGCAAAGCCTACATGTCAAAACCTGATATCTCCTTGCTAGGTCTGGCCAGTGTGTGATGTTTGTCTGCACATGCACTCAAGGTGCAGTGAGCCAGTCATGGTGGGCATGTTTTCTGTATTACCTATGCAGCATGTGCCTCAAGTTCATGGATATGGTCCCTGCTCATCCCTATTTTCGGCAACGCTGTGTGGTGCAGATGCAGTGCTGGATTGTCCCCAGGGCCTGGCTCCTCTGTCAAACTCCATTTCATGTCATTTGCTATTGTGTCATGCTCTCCATAGTTTTTCAGTGGCATGGTGGGTCAACCAACTGTGTGTTGCATGCCCTACATCTGTACCTTGTTTTGTAGATGTTACTGATCTTTCTTTTCAGGCTATGCACTGTAACCTATGTAGATTGGACTCATGTGACATATGTATACAGGTGTATGATTAATTGCTGTCTCTTCACCTTGCCCACAGCATCGTCGGGGGACACGGAGGGAGACATGAGCACAGACGGAGCGGAGGGACCGAGCACCAGTGCCAGCGGTGACATCGTGCCTGGCACATCGAGTGGAACTGAGGCGGAGGAGAGTGAGGCCGAGGACCTGTCCACTGGCACGACAGAATATGAAGCTGACGGGTCCGAGGATGATCTCTCCGAGTGGGCGGAGGCTGCACCAGCAGCTGACAGCAGCACAACATCTCTCCCCGCCCCCTCCATTGCCATCAGCCGCCTCCCACTTGCTCGTGTCCCTTCCCAGCGTGCACAGTCACCACATGTCTCCTTCCTGCCAGGCACCGCACCCCCTGCCCCTGTCTCCACTGCTGCCGCCAATGCCGAGTCTGTGGACATCCAGCGGCAGTTGCAGGTTGGTCAGGCTGCGATGCTTAATGTCCTCCATGGCCACAGCCAAGTGCTGCACAACATAGAGGCATACTTGGAGCTCATTTTCTCATCGCAGGCTGACCAACGCAACTTGCTGAGGTCCATTGACTCGACACTGACTGCAGCAGTGGGTCTCCTGCAGCGCTACGTCCAACCCCCTACCCCTGAACCATCCACACTTCCCACTCCCATGCCTGTCCCACGTACTCCCAGACATCAGCATGCACCCACCACAACAGACACAGGCACCACACCAGCAGGGAAGGTCAAACGCACACCTCCTGGCACGCACACACAGGGTGAAGTAGGCACACCCACTGGGTCGGGGGGCAAACGTAAGACACGCAGCCAGAGTGGGAGTCCGCATTCCACCCAATCCACTCCCTCCAAATCCCCTCCCCTCAGCTCTCCTGGCCACATATCTGGCAAAGACTCCTTCATGGCCGCTCTGTCCCTGAGCCCCACAGTGACACCACCCCGCAAGTGGTCAAGGGAGTACCCGGTCAGGGTGGTTGAGTCCCCCCCCTGTCCACACCCTCCCCCAGTGGCGCTGCAACCCATCCCTCCGCCCCCCCTCCTTGGGGCCTGTGGTTCCTTCGGGTGCAGGGGAGTCACTGGAGGACCTTGCTAAGGTGTGCAGCGCCATCCTGGCCTCCGCCTTTGGCCCTGACCCACCCCCTGTGGTGGAGTCCTCCATCCCTGCACCCACGACGCCTACCCTTCGCCCTCATGTCCCTGCGGTGCCTGGTCCTTCCCCCCCACATGATGCCCTCCCCGCTCTGGAAGACAAAGGAGTCTGACTGTGCAGGCAAGCTAGGGGACACGCGTCCCACTGTGTCCCCCACCTGGATGTGAACTTTGGATTGCCCTATGGGCATTGTACATTTTGAACTTTCAAGGGACAAACACATTTTTTTGATGCTGAGTAAAGCAATTTATTTTTCCTTAGTACACTACTGTCTGTCTGGTATTGCTGTTGGTGGACCTGCCCCTTTATTTTGGGTGGTGATAATGTGTTGGATGTGTGGGAATTGTAGTCTTGTGCTGGTCATAGGGTGGATCCTGGTATCTGTGTGCCATCACAAGCTGTTGGCTACATAACTTTGTTCATGTAAGCAGTTACTGCATGGTGTCATCGTCCCAAGGTGTGTTCCTTTCTCTGTGTAACCTGACATCTTCCCTGCAGGGTCTTTCCAATATGTGGTGCTGAGCTGTGTCTACATTGGCTGGGTGTGTGACGGACTCGTTAGACTTGGGCCATGCATGCTGAGCGATGTCTCCACCTGCATCATTCGTGGCGTCCTTGGTGGTCACTGTACTTGTGTATGTAGACTGTTGCCATGACTTCATGTGTACATGTTTTCTTTTTGCCGCTATTCATGTGTATACTCCCAGCCTCGCACACATGTGGTACATGTACTGCAGGATCTTTGTGCACCTGACTGACATTTGTGGGCATTGGATCTGTGGGTACTCCACCCTATTCTTTGCAGGGGCACTGCTGTGAGTGTTAGGCACCCACCCCTCCTATGTCTGGGCACTGCTGGGAGGACTCTGCACCCACCCCTCCTGTGTCTGGGCACTGCTGGGAGTGATAGGCACCCACCCCTCCTATGTCTGGGCACTGCTGGGAGGACTCTGCACCCACCCCTCCTGTGTCTGGGCACTGCTGGGAGGACTCTGCACCCACCCCTCCTGTGTCTGGGCACTGCTGGGAGGACTCTGCACCCACCCCTCCTGTGACTGGGCACTGCTGGGAGGACTCTGCACTCACCCCTCCTGTGTCTGGGCACTGCTGGGAGTGATAGGCACCCACCCCTCCTATGTCTGGGCACTGCTGGGAGGACTCTGCACACACCCCTCTTGTGACTGGGCACTGCTAGGAGGACTCTGCACCCACCCCTCCTGTGTCTGGGCACTGCTGGGAGGACTCTGCACCCACCCCTCCTGTGTCTGGGCACTGCTGGGAGGACTCTGCACCCACCCCTCCTGTGTCTGGGCACTGCTGGGAGGACTCTGCACCCACCCCTCCTGTGACTGGGCACTGCTGGGAGGACTCTGCACCCACCCCTCCTGTGTCTGGGCACTGCTGGGAGTGATAGGCACCCACCCCTCCTATGTCTGGGCACTGCTGGGAGGACTCTGCACACGCCCCTCTTGTGACTGGGCACTGCTGGGAGGACTCTGTACCCACCCCTCCTTTGTCTGGGCACTGCTGGAGGACTCTGCACCCACCCCTCCTGTGTCTGGGCACTGCCGGGAGTGATAGGCACCCACCCCTCCTATGTCTGGGCACTGCTGGGAGGACTCTGCACACACCCCTCTTGTGACTGGGCACTGCTGGGAGGACTCTGCACCCACCCCTCCTGTGTCTGGGCACTTCTGGGAGGACTCTGCACCCACCTCTCCTGTGTCTGGGCACTGCTGGGAGGACTCTGCACCCACCCCTCCTGTGACTGGGCACTGCTGGGATGACTCTGCACCTACCCCTCCTGTGTCTGGGCACTGCTGGGAGGACTCTGCACCCACCCCTCCTGTGTCTGGGCACTGCTGGGAGGAATCTGCACCCACCCCTCCTGTGTCTAGGCACTGCTGGGAGGACTCTGCACCCACCCCTCCTGTGTCTGGGCACTGCTGGGAGGACTCTGCACCCACCCCTCCTGTGTCTGGGCACTGCTGGGAGTGATAGGCACCCACCCCTCCTATTTCAGGATATGTGCGCTTAGAACATACACGGGTGTGGGTTCGCACCATGCATACGAGGTGGGGGTACGGGTCGTACGTACACGGTTGGCATGGGGGGTACGCTCTATGCATACGCGGGTGAGGGTACGGGTCGTACTTACACTGTTGGGGTGGGGGGTACGCTCCATACGTACGCGGGTGAGGGTACGGGTCGTACTTACACTGTTGGGGTGGGGGGTACGCTCCATACGTACGCGGGTGAGGGTATGGGTCGTACTTACACTGTTGGGGTGGGACGTATACGTACGTGGGTGAGGGTACGGGTCGTACTTACACTGTTGGGGTGGGGGGGTACGCTCCATACGTACGCGGGTGAGGGTACGGGTCGTACTTACACTGTTGGGGTGGGGGGTACGCTCCATACGTACGCGGGTGAGGGTACGGGTCATACTTACACTGTTGGGGTGGGGATACGCTCCATGCATACGGGGGTGAGGGTACGGGTCGTACTTACACTGTTGGGGTGGGGGTACGCTCCATGCATACGCGGGTGAGGGTATGGGTCGTACTTACACTGTTGGGGTGGGACGTATACGTACGCGGGTGAGGGTACGGGTCGTACTTACACTGTTGGGGTGGGGGTACGCTCCATGCATACGTGGGTGAGGGTACGGGTCGTACTTACACTGTTGGGGTGGGGGTACGCTCCATGCATGCGCGGGTGAGGGTACGGGTCGTACTTACACTGTTGGGGTGGGGGGTACGCTCCATACGTACGTGGGTGAGGGTAGGGGTTGTACTTACACTGTTGGGGTGGGACATATACGTACGCGGGTGAGGGTACGGGTCGTACATACACGGTTGGGGCGGGGGGTACGCTCCATGCATACGCGGGTGGGGGTACGGTCCATACATATCCGTTCCCACGCTATGGAATGCTTGTGCGGGCCGTACCCAGGCCTTTGCCATGTGGGTACAGCCGTCCTGCCATTGTTGGGGTGACGTAGGTGTGGGCGTGGTACGACTCGTACCCACGCTCTTAAGGCGTGGGTACGGGACATACCTGTATTGTTGTGTTGCCGGTTCGCGTCGTCACGCACTTCCGTTGTGGCGGATGCTGGCTTTGCTGGACACGCCCCCACCCCTCGTAGTGACCAGGGCCTGGGGGTCAGGTATGTCCAGGGCATGTGTGCTGTGTGACTTTGGTGGGGGTTTTGTGGCCTGCCCCTGCTCCTGCCCCCCCCTTTCCCCCCTCCCTATGTTGTTCTGACCTTCTGCGGCATCTGCATCATAACCTGTAGAGGAGGTCGACTGCTATGAGGGCCGGGATGACACGTAGGTTCGGGTCCATGTCTGTCCGTCGCGTACAGGTACTCCTTGTTGCGTCATCCTGATTTCCCGGCAGTTTTTGGCTGCCGGAAAATATTGTCCGTGCGGGATGACGTCGGTGCGAATCGTACTTCCTGGTTCGTGAATGGCAGGCTGCGTGCGTCCCGACGTCACATCGGCGCTTTCCCGGATCACATTTGTATGTTTATTTTCGTCGGTCGGGGTTTTGTACGATTCGTACGGAAATGGTATTTCCGTGCGAATCGTACTTCCATGTTTGTATATTGTTACGACCGGGTATGCGTCGGACGGAGAATATGCTCCGTCCGACGGTTCGTACCCGGTTTTTACAGGATCGTAATCGGCACCTAAGTGTTTTCAGCCTTACAGTTTGTTAGTTAGCCTAATGCTTTATTGACCCAATATGCTAAGTGCGTCTGTTTGTCTAAATTCAACTCGGCACTGAACAGTATTGTTTCGCATTATAATTGCAAGCAATGTCACGGGCTTAGCTCTGAGGTGTTTCCATGCCAATCAAGAGAATAATTGAGTTTAAGTGTGTCTCCCATGTGTTATTTTTTCACGCAGCACGCTTTAGTTTTAAAGTACTACCTGAGGAGGTTTGCGCAAAACACTTGTTTTTAAAAATATGGCACAACAGTATTACATGTTCCAACATATGAAGGAGATACATTCCTTGTGTATTAGTCAATTTTGTATTTATTGAATGTATGCTTTAGTGGTTTGATCATGCAATACGCATTTAATGGGTACATTTGAATGCACTATGCATTTTTTCAGCTACAGTAATGTCCACTAGCCATACCTGATGTATTGCACGTAAATGTATTTCCATGTTTTTATATGTAGCTTGTTACTTTACAATGTGAGATACTGAATTTCTTCTATGTCTATGAGTGGGACATGGTCTAAATGTTTAAATGAAAATGGTGCTCACCAGATTGAGAAAGGTTGCTGTTTCAGCCGAAACCTGTCTCGCAGGTCGCTGGGTCGGTGGACATATATATATATATTATCTACTGACGGTCGCCAGTAGATAGTTATAGTTAGGACCCGAGTTCCCATAGGAAATCTGAAAATTCTATTTTGAATAACTTTGGTGCCGGTTGACGAATCTTCGTGAAATTTTCAAAACTAATGGGGCGCTCCGCTCAGCTCCTACCCTGAAAGTCTCGGGGTGATTCGTCAAGCGTAGGGCTGAGAAAAAAGGGGGGTCCCAAAATGTGTTTTCCCCATGCATTTTCCCATAGGACCTTTAGTCGAAGGTACAGCCCGAACGGCTGAACAGAATTACTTGAAATTTGGCAAAGAGGTAATCCTCAGGTCAGGGATGTGCCTTTTGTATATATGGTGCCAATCTGTTCAGTAGTTTCTGAGAAAATTGCAGTTAAAAGTACATAAATATCTATATGCACGCACCGTGTGCGCACGGTGCAGTGCGCAAGCGTAATTCTGATTGGTGGTTAGATGTCAGTCAACATTCGAATCGGTCGAAATCAGGAAGTGTCGGACGCCATTTTGTGTGTGGCAGTGAAAAACAAAGGTGGAGAACGTGAAAAGGGGGCAGTGTAGAGAGTTCCTGACCCCCTAGCCTTTGTCAGGGGGTCCCTGAAGGACCGCGAAGGGTGAAAAAAACATTTATTTTTCTTTAAAAAAATCACAGGGTGGGCGCACGGTGTGCGCCCGGGGTGCGCACAGCGGCAAAATATTCATTAAAAAAATAGAATTAAAAATCAAGTTTAAGGTGCCGATCACGATCCGGTAAAAAATGTCCCCGTGCGACTCGTATCGGGTCTTTTTACCGTACGAATCGTACAAGTGCCGTACGAACTGGCAATCACGATTCGCATGGTAAAAAGTCCATACGAACCGCACTGGGAATCATTCCCCACACGTCCTCGGGTCGGAAAATGTGTCCGACACGTCCTCGGACGATTTACCTTACAAACGTGAAAAGCCAAGTCCGACCGAGGAATCACGATCCATCCCGTGCGTCCGAGCGTACAACCGTATGGAAAAAACACCGTCCGCACCGAACTCCTATAGCAACCATGGAGACATGTGCCCGCATACGCGCCCAACACTCCCCCCAGCCCCCGTACGTCCGACACGTACCCCCGTGTATGTATACCCCCACCCGTCTAGGTACACCCCAGTACGTTCAAGTCGTAACCCCACCCCAGTACGTGTCGTACCACCGTCTATGTACACCCCAGTACGTTCGTGCTCCACCCCCACCCCAGTACGTGTCATACCCCCCGTGTACCTACACCCCAGTACGTTCCAGTCCTACCCCCACCCCAGTATGTGTCAAACCACCGTCCATGTACACCCCAGTACGTTCCAGACGTACCCCCACCCCAGTACGTGTCGTACCACCGTGAAGCTACACCCCAGTACGTTCCAGTCGTACCCCCACCCCAGTACGTGTCGTACCACCGTGAAGCTACACCCCAGTACGTTCCAGTCGTACCCCCACCCCAGTACGTGTCGTACCACCGTGAACCTACACCCCAGTACGTTCGAGCCCCACCCCCACCCCAGTACGTGTCATACACCCCGTGTACCTACACCCCAGTACGTTCCAGTCGTACCTACACCCCAGTACGTGTCGTACCACCGTGAACCTACACCCCAGTACGTTCCAGTCGTACCCCCACCCCAGTACGTGTCGTACCACCGTGAACCTACACCCCAGTACGTTCGAGCCCCACCCCCACCCCAGTACGTGTCATACCCCCCGTGTACCTACACCCCAGTACGTTCCAGTCGTACCCCCACCCCAGTACTTGTCATACCCCCCGTGTACCTACACCCCAGTACGTTCCAGTCGTACCCCCACCCCAGTACGTGTCATACCCCCGTGTACCTACACCCCAGTACGTTCCAGTCGTACCCCCACCCCAGTACGTGTCGTACCACCGTGAACCTACACCCCAGTACGTTCCAGTCGTACCCCCACCCCAGTACGTGTCATACCCCCCGTGTACCTACACCCCAGTACGTTCCAGTCGTACCCCCACCCCAGTACGTGTCATACCCCCCGTGTACCTACACCCCAGTACGTTCCAGTCGTACCTCCACCCCAGTACGTGTCGTACCACCGTGAACCTACACCCCAGTACGTTCCAGTCGTACCCCCACCCCAGTACGTGTCGTACCACCGTGAACCTACACCCCAGTACGTTCGAGCTCCACCCCCACCCCAGTACGTGTCATACCCCCCGTGTACCTACACCCCAGTACGTTCCAGTCGTACCTCCACCCGAGTACATGTCGTACCACCGTGAACCTACACCCCAGTACGTTCCAGTCGTACCCCCACCCCAGTACGTGTCGTACCACCGTGAACCTACACCCCAGTACGTTCGAGCTCCACCCCCACCCCAGTACGTGTCATACCCCCCGTGTACCTACACCCCAGTACGTTCCAGTCGTACCCCCACCCCAGTACGTGTCAAACCACCGTCCATGTACACCCCAGTACGTTCCAGTCGTACCCCCACCCCAGTACGTGTCGTACCACCGTGAACCTACACCCCAGTACGTTCCAGTCGTACCCCCACCCCAGTACGTGTCATACCCCCCGTGTACCTACACCCCAGAACGTTCGAGACCCACCCCCACCCCAGTACGTGTCATACCCCCGTGTACCTACACCCCAGTACGTTCCAGTCGTACCCCCACCACAGTACGTGTCATACCCCCGTGTACCTACACCCCAGTACGTTCCAGTCGTACCCCCACCCCAGTACGTGTCGTACCACCGTGAACCCACACCCCAGTACGTTCGAGTCCTACCCCCACCCCTGTACGTGTCGAACCACCGTGTATGTACATCCCAGTACGTTCGAGTCCTACCCCCAACACAACCTCCTAACTACGGAGCGCACCCCAGGCCCCAACATCACAACTGCATGTACGAGTCGTACCAAGCCACACACAAGGACAGCACCGTACAACCAAATGGCCCATGTACACACCGTACACACGCTCAAAACGCACGGACACAACCAGGACAAAACAAAACAACACAACAATACACCATTCGAATGGCACAAAGCCACTAAACATGGCCAAAAAACAACAAAACAACACCTTCTCTGACCTGCAACTGCCAAAAACAAACAGAGGCCCAATACACCACCACTCCTTATAACCAACCCACCCACAATTCAAACACAGCCACACCCACCAATGGACCAATAAAAAGGGCCCACACACACAAACCATGAGCCATTGCAACAGACCCACTGCTGCCAGACCCCACAGACAACCCACAGCACCAGACCTCAACCTTTACTACACCTTACACTTGCACACCTTCACACAACCACCTTCACAAACACACCCTCATCACATTCACACACACACGCACCTGCACAACCACACCCACACACCCACAACCATCCCCCCACCACCCCCACCATCCACACCCCCCCCACCATCCACACCCCTCATCATGCCCACTACCAAGAATCCAAAGTTCAGTAACCGAGAGTTGGAGGTTCTTGTTGATCAAATCCTCAGAGTCGAGCCACAGATCTTTGGAACATTGGTCAGAAACACCAGCCAGGCAGCAAAAACAGCCATGTGGCAGACCATCGTCGATGCTGTGAATGCTGTTGCGGACACCAGACGGACCAGGCAGGAATGCCAGAACAGGTGGTACGATCTGCGGAGGAGGGTCCGAGCCAAGAGGCAGGATGAACACGACCAGGCCAACGCCACCGGAGGAGGGCCCTCCCGCAGACCCGTACACTACCATCCCTGGGAGGAGAGGGTGATGGCCATACTGCCGGTGGAGGCAGTCAAAGGATTAGAAGGACTCCGAGACCCGGGTGAGTACACAAACAACGCACCTCACATGGGGGGAACGGCATTGTTGGACAGGCCTCACAGACGGCTTGCTCCCTCCCCGCTCGACAGGGCCCGAACTCCGGCCCACCAGGCATATCCCCGCAACAAGCACCTGTACTCCGTCTCCCGACGGACCCTCTGCCCTCGGACCCCTACTCATCACGGGGTCCAGCCCCACCGGCTTTCCCGGCCGGGTCAAGCCGCCATCTTGGGCCCTGCACCACGCGGCCGCATGGCCTTCCCTCGACCCTAACCCCGGGCCTGGCCGGCCCCGACATCCCGGCACCACCATCCACCCAGGAGGTGAGCGGACCACTTGGCAGGTCAATGGGAGAACAAAGTGTCAAGGGCTCTCCCCCGCCAGGTGCCGATCGCCCCCAGCTCCCCCAGGCACTGGCTCCACCCCCTGCTGGGTGTCTGGACACCTCCATCCCGGACCCTCCGACCTCCAAGTGCGAGGGTCCGGACATCAAAGGGCACCAGCCCTATAACTGAGGCAGCTCCGGAGCAGGAAGGCAGTTGTATCCTGGAGTCGAGAGACACCGAGTGAACTCAACCCCGACGGTCTACTGGCGCTGCCGTAGCCCGCTCTTGTGAAACATCGTCCTGCCTGCTGGCGCTGCCGCGGCCTTCTGCAACCTTCATCTTCCTGGGACCTGCTGGCGCTGCCGCGGCCTTCTGCAACAGTCATCTTCCTGGGACCTGCTGGCGCTGCCGCGGCCCGTTGTAACGACCATCCTCACCGGGACCTGCTGGCGCTGCCGCGGACCGTATATCTTCCGGGGACCTGCTTGCGCTGCCGCGGCCCGTTGTATCGACCATCCACACCGGGACCTGCTGGCGCTGCCGCGGCCCATACCACCTAACCACCAAGCTCGAGGATTGTGAGCTCATCATCATCTCATCCGAACTACCTGATTGGTAAAAAGACTGTCCCGCTACCCCCTTCCCTACCTTGCGAGACTCTAATCGAGGGGACCCCCGAGTCCAGACCTCCTTGTACCATTTATCCGTACCTTAAATAAGTGCTTATAAAGAACACTGAACCTTATCCGTGTGTGATATCTGTCTGTGGGGGGGAAGTTACTTGTCTGTACGATCGCTGGAGACGGCTCTCCCCGGAGACCTCTCCTCCTGACCCCGGCCGACCCTCCCGGTCCATCTACCTTTTCTAACATTGGTGGCCAGCGGCGCGATCTGAATCAACGCGTAATCGTACAGAGAGTAGCTCACCCCACGACAAAGCACGATGTCGACCAAAGATAGCAGCTCCACCGAGAAGTTCCAAATGGAGAAATTAGAAGAATACAACCACCGCGAACTGAGACAATTTTGCATAGAACTTGGCATTGCTACCACCGGCCTGAGTACCAAGGATGATCTAAAGCGCGCTCTTGAGTCATGGACAGAAACGGGGGTCACAGGACCCTCCGACCAAAGCAGCGTCACACCAGACCAAAACAGCATCACACCAGAGGGGAACGCCACAGCTCCCGAGGAGCGGGGAACGGGCCTCTCACAGGAGGAGATACGAGAAAGAGACAGAGTCAGATTACACGAATTAGAGATGGCACGACTCAAGATGGATGGGGAACTTAAGTTAGCTGAACAGAAAATCAACCTCGAGCATATGCGGCTTCGAGAGGAACGAGAAGAAAAGCAGAGACAAAGAGAGCTGGAAGAGAAAAAAATAACGCTCGAGCACGAGCGCCGACTGGCGGAAATAGAACTGCGCAAACAGAATAAGGAACTGGGGGTGCCTGAGCGACCACACACCCCGGGGCCTATTGAGAAAAAAGTTCACATCCCCAAGGATGTGGTCCGCGAGTATGTCCGAGAAGACGACATACAACAGTGGTTTAAAGCCTATGAGATCGCAATGACCTCCCACCGGATCGACCGGAGTGATTGGGGAGCCGGACTTTGGGGGAGATTCATCAACGAGGGTCGCGATGCCCTGCTGCAGCTCCCCGATCACCAAATGTCGTCCTACGACCACATGAAGGCTGCCCTCCTCACCCGCTACGGCCTCACGCCCGAGATGTACCGCCAGAGGTTCAGAGATTTCACCCGGATCCCAGGTACAACTTGGGTGGAATACGTGAACTATTTCAGCCGGGCCTTCGAGGGTTGGATCAAGGGAAATCAGGTCACCACCTACGAACAACTCTTCAACCTTATGGTATGGGAGCACCTGTCAAACAACTGTTTCGTCGAGCTCAGGCAGCACCTACTCGACAGTAAGCTGACTGACCCCCGGCAGCTCGCCGCCGAAGCTGACCGGTGGGAAAGCACCCGAGTGGGCCGGAAAGGGCCACACGACCAGAACAGAAGCAACCAAGGCCAGCACCGTCCTCGGGGAGGAGGAGGGGGCCAGGGGCGAGGGAGAGACGCCTTACCAGCAACACCCGTGGCCAGCACCCCACCTCCGGCCGGCCGGGGCAACCCCCCGTTGCGGCCTGGGTACCGAGCCAACGTCACGTGCCACCGGTGCCAGCGACTAGGCCACTACGCCAACGATCCGAACTGCCCGCTAAACCAACCACCCAAGCCCCGCCAGGTAGCTGCCGCTGCCCTGGGGGAAGAGCAATCATCGGAGGGACCCGAGGAGTCTGAGCCGGACCAGCAAGGGTGGGAACCGGCCGCCATGGTCCTGGCATGCTTAGGGGGAAGGGACATGGTTCCGCGGGCTCCCCTACCCGCCAACACCAGAAAATACGGTCAGTGGGTGACCATTAATGGACAGAGAGCCGAGGCCTTGCGTGACACCGGCGCCAGCGTGACGGCCGTCCGCTGTCACCTGGTGAAGCCCGAGCAGATCCTGCCGAACATTCTCTGCCCCGTCCGCTCGGCAGATAACTCTGAGAGCATGTGTAAGATGGCCTGCGTCCCGTTTGAATGGGGAGGGGTCTCCGGCCTACTGAAGGTGACGGTCCGGGACGATGCCCCCGTGGACTGCCTCCTGGGGAATGACCTCGAGAGTTCCCCGTGGGCCACCGTCGAGAGAAGAGAGCACTTGGGGATGCTGGGCCTCCCGGACTGGGCCTGCATAACCACCCGATCCATGGCCGCCCGTGCCGCCCCCCGATCAGAAGAAACCGAATGGCCAGCACCTCCGCCCCCGGTTGCCCCCGTAGAGGACAACGGCGAGTCCGACCTCCCGGACCCGACTACCGAAGAAGACGCGCAACACCAGGACCTTCCGGATCTGGCTCAGTGGCGGCAAGAAGGGGGGCCCACCCAAGAACAGTTCCGCCAGGAACAAAAGACCTGTCCCTCCCTCGAGGGACTCCGCCAACAAGCCAGCACCCAAACCGCCGGGGACACCACCGGAACCCACTGGGTCTACTGGGATAACGACCTGCTCTACAGCGAGCAAAGAATCGCCGAGCTGGGGGCCGGTCGAGTTCTGGTGGTACCGCTCCGCTTCCGAGACTTTCTGCTCAACCTAGCCCACGATGTCCCCCTGGCTGGACACCTGGGCCAGGACAAAACGTACAGTCGCCTGGTGACCCACTTTTTTTGGCCGAAAATGAGGAATGACGTCCTGAACCACTGCCGATCGTGCCCCACATGCCAAGCCAGCGGGAAGAGTGGCCGGAAGCTGAAGGCCCCTCTACAACCCTTCCCGGTGGTCACCACCCCGTTCGAGAGGGTGGGGATAGACATTGTGGGACCTCTGGACCCCCGCACGGCACAAGGACACAGGTTCATCTTGGTACTAGTGGACCATGCCACCCGCTACCCCGAGGCGGTGCCTCTACGGACAGTGACCGCTCCAGTGGTTGGCCGGGCCCTGATGGGGATCTTCTCCCGGGTAGGCTTCCCCCGAGAAGTCGTCAGCGACCGAGGCACGAATTTCATATCAAAATACATGAAGTCCCTCTGGCAACAATGCGGGGTCACCTACAGATTCACGACCCCCTATCACCCCCAAGGGAACGGACTAGTGGAGCGTTTTAACCGCACTCTCAAAGGGATGATTGGGGGATTGGAAGAACCTCTCCGTCGCCAGTGGGATGTACTGCTCCCGTGCCTCCTCTTCGCCTACCGGGAAGTTCCCCAGAAGTCCCTCGGTTTTAGCCCCTTTGAACTCCTATACGGACACCCTGTGCGAGGGCCCCTCAGCCTAGTCAAGGAAGGTTGGGAGATGGCCCCCCTAACGACCCCTCCAGACGTCTTCAAATACATCCTGGCCTTATGAAACCAGACCCGGCGCTTCAGGGAGATGGCCAAGGCGAACCTCGAGGCCAGCCAGGAGGACATGAAGAGGTGGTATGATCACAATGCCTCCTCCGTTGAATTCGAGCCTGGGCAGCAAGTATGGGTGATGTCCCCCACCGAACCATGTGCCCTGCAAGATAAGTGGACGGGGCCCTTCAAAGTGGTCGAGCGCAAAAGCCCCGTCACTTACCTCATCGACATGGGGTCCTCCCGGAACCCCCTTCGGGTCCTCCACACCAACCGGCTCAAACTGCACTTTGTGCGCTCCGAACTAAGCCTCTTGATGGCTACCGACAGTGGCACAGAAGAAGACTCCGAGCCCCTCCCGGATCTCCTGAAGACTCAGGAGAAGGACGGCTCCGTGGACGGGGTCCGGCTCTCTGACGCCCTCACTTCGGAGCAACGCCAGGACTGCCGGAACCTCCTGCTGCAGTTCGCTGCCCTGTTCTCCCTCACCCCCGGGGTCACCCCCTGGTGTTTGCACGACGTAGACACCGGGGACAGTCCCCCTGTCCGGCACCGGGCCTACCGCGTACCAGATCGGGTACGGGCCTGCATACAGGAGGAAGTGGCCAAGATGCTCACGATCGGGGTCATCGAGCCCTCGGACAGTCCCGGGGCCAGTCCGGTCGTATTAGTTCCCAAGGCCGCTGCCCCCGGCTCCGCCCCTGAACTGAGATTCTGCGTCGACTACCGGGGCTTGAACGCTGTCACCCGGACCGACGCTCATCCCATCCCCCGAGCAGACGAGCTGATCGACCGGCTGGGGGCCGCCCGCTACCTTAGTATCTTCGACCTAACGGCGGGCTACTGGCAGATCGGCCTCACACCCAGGGCTCAGGAACGGTCAGCCTTCTCTACCCCCGATGGCCACTATCAATTTAAGGTCATGCCCTTTGGCATGAAGAATGCCCCCGCCACGTTCCAACGCCTTGTGAACCAGGTCTTGGCAGGGCTTGAAGAATTCAGCGCTGCCTACCTGGACGATATCGCTGTATACAGCCGCCACTCGTCCGACCACCTCCGTCACCTCCAAGAGGTCCTACAAGCCCTCCAGCGGGCCGGCCTCACCATTAAGGCCGGCAAGTGCCAGATTGGCCAAGGGTCTGTGACCTACCTTGGGCACCAAGTGGGGAGCGGGCTGGTGGCCCCACTACAACTTAAGATTGCTGCCATCCAGTCCTGGCAGCCCCCCGTCACCCAGACCGAGGTCCGAGCCTTCTTGGGGCTCACCGGCTACTACCGGCGGTTCGTGAAGGACTACGGCAGCATCGTGGGGCCCCTCACGGGTCTCACATCCAAGAACCAGCCGAAGCGGGTCAACTGGACTCCTGATTGTCAAGCGGCCTTCGAGGAGCTGAAGGCCGCCCTGTGCACCGCCCCGGTGCTCCAGGCCCCCGATTACAGTCGGGAATTTGTGGTGCAGACCGACGCCTCCGACCACGGCATCGGGGCCGTCCTCTCTCAGTTGAACCCCGAAGGTCATGACCAGCCGGTGGCCTTCATCAGCCGACGTCTCCTGGCCCGAGAACAGCGTTGGAGCACCATCGAGAGGGAGGCATTTGCAGTAGTGTGGGCCCTCAAAAAGCTCCGACCCTATCTCTTCGGTACCCACTTCCGGGTACAAACCGACCATCGACCCCTGCAATGGCTGATGCAGATGCGGGGGGAGAACCCAAAACTCTTGCGCTGGTCCATTTCCCTGCAGGGAATGGACTTCACCGTGGAGCACCGACCAGGCCAAGACCACGCCAACGCAGATGGCCTGTCCCGCTTTTTCCGCCTCGACGAAGAGAGTCCCCAAGGAGATGGGTGACTCTCCCCGCCTTCAGCTGGGGGGGACGCATGTTGGACAGGCCTCACAGACGGCTTGCTCCCTCCCCGCTCGACAGGGCCCGAACTCCGGCCCACCTGGCATATCCCCGCAACAAGCACCTGTACTCCGTCTCCCGACGGACCCTCTGCCCTCGGACCCCTACTCATCACGGGGTCCAGCCCCACCGGCTTTCCCGGCCGGGTCAAGCCGCCATCTTGGGCCCTGCACCACGCGGCCGCATGGCCTTCCCTCGACCCTAACCCCGGGCCTGGCCGGCCCCGACTTCCCGGCACCACCATCCACCCAGGAGGTGAGCGGACCACTTGGCAGGTCAATGGGAGAACGAAGTGTCAAGGGCTCTCCCCCGCCAGGTGCCGATTGCCCCCAGCTCCCCCAGGCACTGGCTCCACCCCCTGCTGGGTGTCTGGACACCTCCATCCCGGACCCTCCGACCTCCAAGTGCGAGGGTCCGGACATCAAAGGGCACCAGCCCTATAACTGAGGCAGCTCCGGAGCAGGAAGGCAGTTGTATCCTGGAGTCGAGAGACACCGAGTGAACTCAACCCTGACGGTCTACTGGCGCTGCCGTAGCCCGCTCTTGTGAAACATCGTCCTGCCTGCTGGCGCTGCCGCGGCCTTCTGCAACCTTCATCTTCCTGGGACCTGCTGGCGCTGCCGCGGCCTTCTGCAACAGTCATCTTCCTGGGACCTGCTGGCGCTGCCGCGGCCCGTTGTAACGACCATCCTCACCGGGACCTGCTGGCGCTGCCGCGGACCGTATATCTTCCGGGGACCTGCTGGCACTGCCGCGGCCCGTTGTATCGACCATCCACACCGGGACCTGCTGGCGCTGCCGCGGCCCATACCACCTAACCACCAAGCTCGAGGATTGTGAGCTCATCATCATCTCATCCGAACTACCTGATTGGTAAAAAGACTGTCCCGCTACCCCCTTCCCTACCTTGCGAGACTCTAATCGAGGGGACCCCCGAGTCCAGACCTCCTTGTACCATTTATCCGTACCTTAAATAAGTGCTTATAAAGAACACTGAACCTTATCCGTGTGTGATATCTGTCTGTGGGGGGGAAGTTACTTGTCTGTACGATCGCTGGAGACGGCTCTCCCCGGAGACCTCTCCTCCTGACCCCGGCCGACCCTCCCGGTCCATCTACCTTTTCTAACAGGCATCCACAACCAACATCACTAACAGGCACGCAACCACCACAAGCCATCGCATGACTCAACCACACTCCATGAGCACGCACATGCCACTGCTGCCACCATGCCCCATGCACCCAGCTGGACAATGTCAAGTCACAGGCCACAGAAGACAACAACACATGACACGGTAACCCGGATGGCGGGAGGCTGGGCCCAAAAAAGCACATAGTGCAACTCAGAAGCAGACAACAATTCACTCTACCCATATGGCCTAGGTCATAGCCAGACAAACACTCTGTCCCAACACAGGAATGACTTGCCAGCAAATGGCGGACGCCTTGTGTTAGAAATGGGATTTCTGGTTGGCTAAGGCTTGCGCCAAAGTCAGGCAGAAACCACCACTCTAGTCAGGGCAAGGAAGGTACACGCCAAAGATAACCCCTGCTCACCCCCTTGGTAGCTTGGCACGAGCAGTCAGGCTTATCCCTGAGGCGATGTGTAAAGCGTTTGCGCGCGCACCCAGCAACAACACCCACGGCCCACCACATAGGAAACTCCACACAAGGTATTCTATAAAAATAGCCTTTGTATTATACACAACACATTAGATAAAAACACACACTCTACAATGTGCCAACAGGCACGGGCAGAATTTACAAGGGATTATATGTACAGGGGACAGGGCCACATGGACCACTGTCAGGAATTAGCACTTAGAACATAGGAATAATACTGTAGTACAAAATAACATATGTAGCACACAACCAGTAACTACTGGTAACCAGAAAGTACCACCTACGCAACCCTAACCACCTTAGGACAGTATTGCGCAGGGAATCAGGACCTCACTAGCACCACCTGTACTAGGGAGAAAACAACCACCTAAGTATCACAATACCTGTAGGGGTCTAAGCACATAAACACATGATGCATAACATTCAGAGGTGTAGAGCAAAGCACATGACGCATAAACACATTCAGAGGTGCAGGAAAGGAACACAATTGCGCAAGAACTCACATAAGCCACCACCTGTGGCAGTCCCTAGGCCAACTGGCCTAGTAGGGGCAAGGACGCCCTGCGTCCAGGAAAGTCAGGGCGCGCCGGCGCAGGCTCCGCAAGCCAGAACACCGAGGCCACAACCTAAACGTTGCAGCTGCCCACTAAGTGCAGGGCAGCTGGGAAGATGCTGGGGCCAACGTTGGAGCCTTCCAGGGCTCTGAATACCCAATCCTCGTGGCCGCCCGAGCCCCTCTGGGCTCTACAACAAGAAATGCCCCCCTAGAGCCTCCGCGGCTCTGAACAACTCTGTGGGGCAAGGTGGGAGTGGCCCGCTGCCATCTGGGGCCACTCAGTCACAACAGAAATGCCCCCTTGACGTTGGAGCGTGCAAGCTCTGTAAAACAACCAACGCGGGGACGTGGGAGCCCTCTAGGCTCGTTAAACAAATAGTTTGCGCTGCGTGGGAGCCTCGTGGGCTCACCACACCAAAGAAATGCCCCTGGACGTTGGAGCCACTCAGGGGCTCAAGCACACGGAAGAACAATGCCCCCAGAGGACGTGGGAGCCTCACTGGCTTTCATGCAAAATGCCCCCGTTCGTTGGAGTGCTACTCGCACTCGAGAACATCTGTGCCCAAGTTGGAGCGCTCTGAGCACCAAAAGAACTGCTCCGTCCAAGTGGGAGCCTCGTGGGCTCTCTTCAAACCGGGAGTGCCTCGTTGGAGCGCCCACGCGCTCAGCAGCCGCCTAGGCTGCCTTGCACACCCTCCCGGCCAGAGCCCCACTTACCGGGAAGGAGGCGCCGGTCTTCGGGTCGCGGCGGGAGGCTCTCTTCTTCAGTGGCGTGCGCGGGGCTCCCACCGTCACCGGGGAGCCCCGCTTGGACCAGCAACGCTCCTCAAGCTTCTGCCTTGGCACTGGAGCGCGGGGTAGGCTCCCGTCAGCTCCTTCCTTCAGTACCGCGGCCTCCCTCACTCTCCGGCACCGGCGAAGGCGGGGTAGGCTCCCGCCCTTCTACTTCCGGTTGTCCCAGTCAGTGCTGCCTGACTTCCGGTACGAACCGGGCTGCAGCGGTGATTTCGGCAATAGTTTCACGTTGCGGGGTGGGCACCCGCGACGTAAGGGAAATAAACGGGGTGGGCACCCGCAACGTAAATTATCAAATAAGCGGGGTGGGCACCCGCCAACGCACCACAATGCCGGGTGGGCACCGGCCTCCAGAATAAAGCGCTCCTAGCGCTACGGCCAAAGTGAAAGCGCTCTAGAAGCGCTGGGGGCACCAAATACAGCGCTCCTAGCGCTAAGACAAAAAAAGAAGCGCTTCCAGGCGCTTTGGGGACACACATAAAGCGCTCCCAGCGCTTTAGGATAAAAAGAACCACAAAGTCCAACAAAGTTCTTCCCTGCATGCAGCAGGGCAGGGGTGGGGGCAAGGCTGGACCCAGAGCCAGCTCACTGGGCCTCCAGGCAGGGAGGTAGTCCAGGTGGCGGTCCTCTGGTCCAGCAGCAGCAGCAGCCCCCCCTCAGGTAAGATCCTGGCAGAGAACCCTTTCTGTGGGGACACAGCCCCATTTTTATACAGGCAAACCCTTTGTTCTGGGTTCAGGGTGAGGGGGAAAACCAGTCGCAGCTGGTTGGGGAGCACCCTTGATGTGCTCAGCCCCTCACTCTATTCACTGGCAGGGCTAGGGTCGTCAGTCGCACCACAGGGGGCGGGGCCAGCATTGTGTTTGGAAAACCCTGTCCTATTCAGGACCCAGGTGTACTCCTCCCACCCATCTAGCTGCTGATCTCCCCATTCACCACTGGGTGACTCATCCTGACTCTGGGGAATCCCTAGCCCGTCACATGACACGACCAGCCAATCACGCGACAGACACACTGCACACAGAAGTGCCCACTTCTAGAAGTGGCACTTCCACACTAGGTACATGCACGCCGCACACATCATCGCGCAGCATTCACTCCCACGAGTCCGCACATACCAAACTTGGGCCTGCACACCCCACGCATCAGGAACTACTAGGGACACATACACTCCCCATGCATTCCTATGGGAGGGCAGGCCTATCTCACCACATGCACTCAGAGCACGCACGCACTTTACCCTGGGACACAGGGAAAGTGCGCAGAAACCAAAGAAATTACCACACCAAGTCACCAATAAAAAGCCAAAAAGTCCAGGGGTGAACCTGCCAGAAGGGCCAAGTCCAACACCTTGCATCAACACATGGGGGTGAAGGCACTGTTTTGCACATTACAGCAGCTAATGAACAGCCAACATTGTGAAAGAGTGGCAGCACACACCACCACAGCAGCAGCGCACAGACACACATCACACCCAATGGGTGCCTGGAGATCAGAAACAAACTCACATCAACAAGCCAAGGGCCACTCAAAGATCTGCTAACAGTGTGTGCCCAGGAAGCAGGGCCGAGGTGACAGAGTGTGACACACGGAGGGAGGGAGAGGGGGACAGAGAGGGAGGGAGAGGGGGACAGAGAGGGAGAGAGAGGGGGACAGAGATGGAGGGAGAGGGGGACAGAGAGGGAGGGAGAGGGGGACAGAGAGGGAGGGAGAGGGGGACAGAGAGGGAGGGAGAGGGGGACAGAGAGGGAGGGAGACGGACAGAGGGAGGAGGCTGACACACAGAGGGAGGGAGAGGGGGACACAGAGGGAGCAAGACACAGGGAGAGCTAATCAGCCGTGTTGCGTGTGTGAATGTCTGCTCGTCAGCAGGTAGACTGCGTGCATGTAGACAAGGGTGGCCAGTGCCAGAACCCCCCCTCTTCACCATGGCAAAACACAGGGCCATGTCACAACCTGTACACGGGAACAAGGACAGCTACCTGGATCATATAAGTGTGTGGATCCCCTCCATGTGCGCATGTACAGTGCTACACGGAAGGCGCCAATGCATGGCTCGCCACACCTGCCCACTCCACTGCTGACTGCAGTCACACTTGACGCAGCAAGTAAGACTGTGCCACACATAGTTAAAGGGGCCAAAGTGGTGCCCAAGGGACACACCCATGCACAAGTGCACTGTGAGTGGAATGCAAGACAGATCCTAATTCCAAGAGGAAATGTGCCAACTTTGGAAATGATGAAACATGGATGTTGCATGGACCAAAATTAACATTGTCTCTCTCACACACAGGTCAACGTCGTGGTGCACCCCCCAACACTGGGGGGGAACACTCACAGGACCCGGATCTGCAGGAGCCCGATCCCACCGACAGCGACCACTCTCACCACTCTGCGGACGACCCCGACCGACCTGGCCCCTCTGGTGTCCAACCACCTGCAGCACCTGCGTCAGGTACAACTGTGCTAACCACCACCCCCACTCCTGCCACATCCCAGGAGACAACCAGGATCCCTGCCCCAACACCACAATGCAGCCAGGCTCGCCAGGAGGGACACGGTGTCCCGGGCACCCAGGAGGAGGCAGGCGACAACGCCAATGCCACCCCTCAGGGGTCCCGGAGACACCATGTGCCCACAAGTGCAGGCCAGGCGCAAGTGGGCAGGGGTGGTGGGAGTGGAGGACGGCGGAGGCGCGAGCCTGACCAGTTGGCTGGGGATCCGTTATTTTCCCATGTCCGTAACATCCTGGACTCATACCGGCAGGACACCACGGGCATGGCCCAGGTTGTGTCCGTCCTCGAGGGGATCAAGGCCCAGCAGGCCCAGCAACATGCGGAGCTAATTGCCTGTCTACTGGTACACCAACGGAGGATGGAGGACAGACAGGCTGAGCAAGTGACGGCATTCCAGGGGATTCACGCTACACTTCGTCGGATGGCCGACACCATGGCCGACCCTCCCTGTGCCAGAAGGCGGAGAACATCACCACCCACAGGGAGGGATCAGGAGGAGGAGGAGGAAACATCCGACGGAGCATCCCAGACGTCGTCACGGCCTGCTGGTGAGGTTCCCCGCAGGAGGCCGGGTCGTCCACGGAAAGGACCGTGAGGGTGGCTGCTACATTACCATCTCCCAGGACACCTGGCCTGGCACCTGGCCCACTGGAGCAACAGCATCACAGCATCAAGAGACATTCTCTGCCACATGGCCCTGCTGGTCACTGGCTGACCAATGTTGACAAAGACTGTGGCATGGACTCTGAGGATTTCCAATGGCAAGGACACCAACTCCCCTACTGAACTTTGGATTCCCTAATCCCGGAAAGCCCCTCACTTTGTCCCCCCCAATAATAAATCACACTATGAAGAGTAGATGCCTGCTGGTAGCATTATTACCTAACATGTGTCGTGTAAAGTCTAAACATGCCTGAGTCATCTTTTCTCTTCAACCATCCACACCCTGGGGCCTGAGTCTGGCACAGGACACATGGGTCACAGTTTATTAGGCAAGACAGACATGGAGCACCATACACACCCGTGATCGGCACAACCAGCTGAGGGGGTGGCCGAACAACCGTGCTGACACACACATTGAGTACACCAACAGTCATGCGCAGAGGTCAGGGATCCAGTCCAGTGTCCTGGGTGGCACCCAGGTATGTGTAGACAGGTGGCATAACCATGTCCTGCAAGCTTGACTCCGGTGGATGCAGAGAATGGGGGCCTGGCCAACGTTGGATGCATGGGGATGGCACATGTCACAATACCCACGCAGTCATGGACATCATGCCCAATACACAGTCTCAGCCCACACACACAGCTTGCATCTTGCGACTCGACACATTGACACATAGACACAATCAGGGAATACCATGCCAGACATGCAGGATGCACCGTGCCAACACACCAGCATTGACTGAGAAGAGGCACCTTGGAGGCATAGGGACACCTTTATTAGTCATGTATTCGGGTTTGCAGAGGCAACTCGAAGTACAGATGAACACATCATGTGGAGTGACATGTGGGTCCAACACTGGCACCCCCATTCTGCAGCACAAATGCGTGATAGCCATGGTACTGGCACACAAGCGTCGGCTAACAGCTAAATACCCACAGCTGCACACGGAGAGCCTGCCATACACCATAGATCCGCTGATGTGGAAGTCCCACACCATGTCAAGCCAATGCTAACCGTATGTGTCCGAGGGCAGTGTCACACACATTGATGCCATCATCACAATCCACTATCCCATCACTGATGACTGTCAACAAGTCAGACTATCTATTCAGGTGTACACAGCTGCATGTCGTGTCCCATGGTGATGCTACATGGCTGCAGAGGAACCAAACATCGACAGGGGCAGTGTGCATACATCGTGAACAACTGCCAAACCCAATACACCCCTGATGCATCCCTTACCCCATGGAGACTTCCAAACGTGTCCGTGCCTGTAACGCTGAGTCAGCCCACGATGTCATGTCCATGAGGAATAGCAGTGCCACAACAATGCAACCAGCAAACGGCATGCGCAGGTACCTGGGGAAGATAGACACACAAGAAGTCAGCCACAAAAAGCACAGCCACTTGCATGTGCATTTACTCGACACATGTATGGATGACAACATGCCAGGTCACAATTATGACTGGGGAAATACTACCATCACTGCCACCATCACTCCAGTGACACACCCACACACACCTCTGACCCACGTGCCATACATGCAGGTGGAGACACACATCACAACGCATGCCACACGGGGACCAATGCGTGCACACTCAGACACTGGTACTCACCACTAAGCAAAGAAGTCGCGTATGAGCCGAGTCCGGATGTCCTCTTGCGGCTCCACATCCTCCACATCACTAGCCCCATTGCCAAGCCCTTCGTCCTCCACGGGTGGATGGTCCTCGTCATGTTGATTCAGGATGAGTGGCACAGCTCTTTCAACTGCCATGTTGTGCAGCATGCAGCAGACCATGAAGATCTTGCAGACCTTCGCCGGGGCATATGGGAGTGTGCCGCCCGTCTTGTGGAGGCACCTGAATCGGCTCTTCAGCATGCCAAACGTCCTCTCTATCACTCGCCTTGTCCGGCCATGGGCGGTGTTGTAGCGGAGCTGGGCCGGCGTGATGGGGTTGCGGAGAGGTGTCAGCAGCCAAGGCATGTTGGGATAGCCAGCGTCCCCTACATGGGAAGCACATGGACATCGTTAGAACTGGTGAAGCGGTTGTGCTGTTCGGCTATACAGAATACAGGACAGACAGACTGTACCCACCAACAACACATGCCTGTTCGTTGCGCAGCTGCATCATCATATCAGGCATCCCGCTACGCCTCATGATGTAGGCATCGTGTGCTGATCCTGGGAAACGAGCACAGACATGTGAAATCACCATGTTGGACAGACACACCACAAGGGCATTGATGGAGTGGTAGTGCTTCCGATTGCGGTACGCCACCTCCCGTGCGTGTGGTGGTACCAAACCTACATGTGTCCCATATATGGACCCAATGACATGGGGCATCCCTCCCAGGGCATAGAATCCACGCTTGACCTCAGTCATCTGTTCAGGGGTTGGGAACTTGATGAAGTCATCCAGGTGAATCAACATGGCCTCCAAGAAATCATGCAGCACACCGCTGAACATGCTCTGGGACATGCCACCAACATGAGCTATGGTATTTTGGAAGGTACCCGTGGCAAGAAAATGTAGGGCAGCCATTACCTTCAGCTGGGGTGTCAGTGCCGTAGGATACCTGTGCTGCGGTTGCAGGTGTGGTGCCAGTCTCGCCGTCAGCTCCAGGATCAACGGTTGGGTGAAGCGGTAGAGCCGGATCCTGTCATTCTCCTGCATGGCAGCCAAGTCTGGAATTCTTCGGGCAAGAGGCGGCGCTCTGCAGTAATTTGGAAGTGACAAGGAAGAGTGAGTGCACTACGACAACAACTCATGTCTACTGAGCACATGTAAATCTGGCAATACACACATGCTACATAGGGAGTGAGGTATGTGCTACATGCCCAGGACACGTATGGATGCAAGGTGACACTCCTTCCAAGACCCAGCTACACACGGAGATAGAGAACCTCCCCATGCCACGCCATGGGAATAGCTGTGTCCCAGTGCAAGTGAACAGCCCGACGGAAGACAGGAGTGACATACACCCACACATCAGCAGAAGTGGGATGCCGATTGCAGAGACTGGTTGCGGAACACCGGAGCCACAGGTCACATGACATTACACTAGGCCTGCCCACACACCTTGCCATGAAGGTGCACATGTCATGACTCATGTTAGAAATGGGATTTCTGGTTGGCTGAGGCTTGCGCCAAAGCCAGGCAGAAACCACCACTCTAGTCAGGGCAAGGAAGTTACACGCCAAAGATAACCCCTGCTCACCCCCTTGGTAGCTTGGCACGAGCAGACAGGCTTATCCCTGAGGCGATGTGTAAAGCGTTTGCGCGCGCACCCAGCAACAACACCCAAGGCCCACCCCAAAGGAAACTCCACACAAGGTATTCTATAAAAATAACCTTTGTATTATACACAACACATTAGATAAAAACACACACTCTACAATGTGCCAACAGGCACGGGCAGAATTTACAAGGGATTATATATACAGGGGACAGGGCCACCTGGACCACTGTCCGGAATTAGCACTCTTAGAACATAGGAAATAAAATTACTGTTGCACAAAATTACACCTAGCACACAACCAGTCACTACTGGTATCAGGTAAGTACCACCTACGCAACCCTAACCACCTTAGGAAAATATTGCGCAGGGAATCAGGACCTCACTGGCACCACCTGTACTAGGGAGAAAACAACCACCTAAGTATCACAATACCTGTAGGGGTCTAAGCACATAAACACATGATGCATAACATTCAGAGGTGTAAAGCAAAGCACATGACGCAAAAACACATTCAGAGGTGCAGGGAAACACAATTGCGCAAGAACTCACATAAGCCACTACCTGTGGCAGTCCCAGGCCAACTGGCCGTGAAGGGGCAAGGGCGCCCTGTGTCCAAATGTTAGGGCAAGGCTGCGCAAGCTGCGCCAGCCAAAACACAGAGCACAACCTACACGAGGCAGTTGCCCACTAAGTGCTGGGCAACTGGAGAAATGCTGGGGCCAACGTTGGAGCCTCCCAGGGCTCTGAAACAAATGAAATGACCCCTAGAGCCTCGCAGGCTCTAAATAATAATGTGCCCCTTTGTTGGAGCCTCACGGGCTCTAGAAGAAGGTGGGGGCGACGTTGGAGCGGCCCGCTGCCTCCCGGGGCCGCTCTGCTGGCTAAGAAATGCCCCCGTAGCGTTGGAGCCTTCACGGCTCTGAACCAAATGGCCCCCGTTCGGTGGAGTCCTCCTCAGGGACTCGAGGAGAGAGATGCCCTCGCTGGGGCGGCCCGAGAACTGCGCTGTTCAGTGCCTTCACTGGCACTTAACAGAGGACCAATAACTGCCCCCTAGCGCTGGCACAGGTAGGTGGGGGCCCCCTCTCTGGGGACCTTCTAACCGCGATCACCCCCGACGTTGGAGTCCCGCTCGGGGGACTCGTGAGCCTCGCAGGCTCTTACAGTACTTGGGGAGGCTAACCCGGCTCCCCCTTCAGCCCCCACTCACCAGGACTTCGATGGCTGCTCCGACGGGCTGCTCCGGTCAGGCGATGGGGACAGCTGCAAGGGAACACGCAGCGCTCCCACCTCCTCTGTGGCTGTGGGGCTCTCCCGGCACACGGGAGCCCCGCGTACTCGCAGACTTCCTGGTTCCCGTCTTCCGCCCAGTGCAGGAGCGCGGGGTAGGCTCCCGTCGCTTCCTGCTTTGAAGTCCCGCCTACGTCCCGACGGAGGTCGCCTGACTTCCGGGGACGGACCGGGCCGCAGCGGTGATCCTTCTTCGGTGGTTGCAATACGGGGTAGGCTCCCGTTCCGTTGAGACATATAGCGGGGTGGGCACCCGCCAACGACCCCGGCAATGTCCCTGGCAGGGTGGGCACCTGCCAGGGGAATTCAGAAGCTGAAAAGACGGGGCAAACGCCGAGTGGGCACCGGTTTCCAGAATAAAGCGCTCCTAGCGCTACGGCCAACGTAAAAGCGCTCTAGAAGCGCTGGGGGCACCAAATAAAGCGCTCCTAGCGCTGAGGCAAGTAGAAGCGCTTCCAGGCGCTTTGGGGACACAAATAAAGCGCTTCCAGCGCTGTAGGATGAAAAGCACCACAAAGTCCAGCAAAGTTCTTCCCTGCATGCAGCAGGGTAGGGGTGGGGGGCAAGGCTGGGCCCAGAGCCAGCGCACTGGGCCTCCAGGCAGGGAGGTAGTCCAAGTGGCGGTCCTCTGGTCCAGCAGCAGCAGTAGCCCCCCTCAGGTAAGATCCTGGCAGAGAACAGTTTCTGTGGGGACACAGCCCCATTTTTATACAGGCAAACCCTTTGTTCTGGGTTCAGGGTGAGGGGGAAAACCAGTCGCAGCTGGTTGGGGAGCACCCTTGATGTGCTCAGCCCCTCACTCTATTCACTGGCAGGGCTAGGGTCGTCAGTCGCACCACAGGGGGCGGGGCCAGCATTGTGTTTGGAAAACCCTGTCCTATTCAGGACCCAGGTGTACTCCTCCCACCCATCTAGCTGCTGATCTCCCCATTCACCACTGGGTGACTCATCCTGACACTGGGGAATCCCTAGCCCGTCACATGACACGACCAGCCAATCACGCGACAGACACACTGCACACCGAAGTGCCCACTTCTAGAAGTGGCACTTCCACACTAGGTACATGCACGCCGCACACATCATCGCACAGCATTCACTCCCACGAGTCCGCACATACCAAACTCGGGCCTGCACACCCCACGCATCAGGAACTACTAGGGACACATACATTCCCCATGCATTCCTATGGGAGGGCAGGCCTATCTCACCACATGCACTCAGAGCACGCACGCACTTTACCCTGGGACACAGGGAAAGTGCGCAGAGACCAAACAATCACCACACCAAGTCACCAATAAAAAGCCAAAAAGTCCAGGGGTGAACCTGCCAGAAGGGCCAAGTCCAACACAACCCCCTTCCAGCCAAAACGCAGGGCAGACCAATCACCACCGTGATGGACTTCCCTGCTTGGGGCGATAGAACACGGACGCGGGCCCGCAACTGCAGGGACACCCTCCGGTTCTACGCCACGGTGAACCCATGGAATTCTTTTTAACACCACTGTCTGGACCAACTGGGCTACCCCACTGGTACTCCCAAGCTGTCCGCGGCCAAGACCAGGCCCTAGGCCACCCAGGTGCCACTGGTCTTTGCCTAACCACAGAGTGGGGGGTAGTAACCCCTGGCACATAGCGGCCATTCTCCACTCTTCCTCTCTGAAAGACAGGACTAGACTGCCACTGGTTCTCCAGCCTAGGGTCTACACCCTCAGGCGGACCAGGAGTCTCAGGGAAGGCTCTCCTCCCCCTACCTCTTCTCCTAGGGTTCCTCCTCCTCTGGCGAGGGGTACACCTAGAACGCCATCCCAACCCAGGGTTTAACCCCTCAGGTTGTACCGGGGGCAGAGGTGGGCTCTCCCACCCTCTGCACCCCCTTCCAGAGCCCTGCTCCCTACCAACTGGGGCGGTACCTCTGGAAGAAGAACTGGTCGGGACGCTGGTTACAGACGTCCCACCCTTCAGGTCAGGCTGATCCTGAACCTGGCCTCCCAACCTCCGGCCTAGAACCTTTGGTGGAATAATTGCCTGGCACTCCAGGACTTCTGGGGATTTCCACTCCATCCCCCTGAGGCTATCAAAGGACACATACGTCAAGCGACTGTCTGTCTGGCGCTGATCTCCCGTCCCCTGTCCACCTGACAGTGCGCGGAGATCCCCCAGAACAGAAGTGGTGCCACCCTGGTCACTACACGGGATCCTAGCCCAACTGGGTAGTCCCTGACCCACAGGCTCTTCCACTGGGAAACTCATCCCCCAATCACTCCTCACACTGGACTCCTGTACCCTCCCTACCGGAGCGGTACTGCCAGACTCTAGAACCACAGGAGCCCTGGTTACAGGTGCTCCAGGTCCTCTACTCACCAGGAGATCTCCCTCAAATGGGCTAACAGGACAGCCTAGGTCCCCAACTTGGTGTTCTCTCATGGAACCATCCAAGTCCTGAGGCAGGGTTTTGTACGTCAGGGGACCCTCGGTCACCCTCTCACTCCTGCTCCACTGAGCCAGGCAGTGAGCCCCTACACCCTCCTCGCTATCCTGGGACCTAGCTGGGCTACACTGAGCCTCTTCCCCCACGCTGGGCTGGAAGATACCTGACCCACTACTTTTGGAGTCACTCCCTAATGACTCTAGGGAACCTCTAGCCCTTTCCCAGCGCTCTGCTTCATCTCCAAGCTCAAATGGGGCAGACACCCCACACCCCAACAGGTGTTGGCGCAACCCCGGTGCACAACAATTGAGCAGGTGTTCTCTGAGAATCAGATCACACAGTTTATCATAATCAGATTCTGCGGGAACTCTTATCCAATCAAACAGTGCATCCTCACATTCATCCACAAACTCCTCCCAAGACTGGTGAGACAGTTTCCTACTGCCCCTGAATTTCAACCTTAACTCCTCCTCCTGGGGAACAGGTACCAGACTGGGGGAACTGGGACTGGGATTTCCTACACTGGAATCTATCTGGCTGCTACCACTGGACTCAACCCTCCCTGGGGAGCCCAGAAAATTAAAACTGCGCGCAGGGGATAGTCTACCCTCCAGAGCTACTTTGCCTCTGGTGGAGGCCCTCTCAGCCTCCTCTACCCTCTCCCGCGCCAAGACCCACTCAGTCTCTCGCTGTTGCTTCCTGGCCTCCAGCTGCGCCATCGCCTGAGCATGCTCTAACCTGAGCTTCTCTAACGCCAGCTGGTGCTCCCTTTCTTTCCTCCTATCTTCCCACTCCTCTGGGGACAGGGAAAGGGATGAGGCGCTGCCTCCTACGCTGGACCCAGCACGGGACGCCCTACCTATGGGGTCCTCACTCTCTACTGGCGTCCAGGTATTGTCATCCTCTACCTCCTCTTCTGACTCTTCCTCTGTACAGTACCTTTCTAACTCCTGCCTCTGGCGCCAAGCTAGCTCATAGGGATCACAAGCAGGCTCCATTCTGGCGGACGTTATGGTAACAATTATACAGGGAACCTAGGGGTCTGAGTTTCACACAGGAGCACACAATTCACAAAAAGATTCAGCAAGCTCTCTAACCCAGAGAACTCACACTCACTTGCCTAGTGCCACTCACCACTCATCCACACACAACCCTCCCCTCGGACTGGTAAGGCAGTTTCTACCACCCCTGATTCCTCAACCTGACCACCACGTGACACAGGTACCAACTCTGGGCGCAGGGCGGGGGACAAATGTACTGGACACTATGACGCTGCCACCACTGGATCCCACCCTCTGGTGAATCCAGAAAACACAATGCACTAAGGGGGATGATCTACCCTCCCGAGCTAGGGACACCTAACTCACAGTGCACCAAACCACATTTCCAAAGAAATGACAATTAAAAACAAACTTTAAACAATAATCCCTATACCATGTGATTTATCTAAATGCAGAGTTTTGTAGTGCGGCCAGTTGCTGCTGCGGTACAGCGCAAACGCAAGTCCAGATCCCACCGCTGATAACCAATGTTAGAAATGGGATTTCTGGTTGGCTGAGGCTTGCGCCAAAGCCAGGCAGAAACCACCACTCTAGTCAGGGCAAGGAAGTTACACGCCAAAGATAACCCCTGCTCACCCCCTTGGTAGCTTGGCACGAGCAGACAGGCTTATCCCTGAGGCGATGTGTAAAGCGTTTGCGCGCGCACCCAGCAACAACACCCAAGGCCCACCCCAAAGGAAACTCCACACAAGGTATTCTATAAAAATAACCTTTGTATTATACACAACACATTAGATAAAAACACACACTCTACAATGTGCCAACAGGCACGGGCAGAATTTACAAGGGATTATATATACAGGGGACAGGGCCACCTGGACCACTGTCCGGAATTAGCACTCTTAGAACATAGGAAATAAAATTACTGTTGCACAAAATTACACCTAGCACACAACCAGTCACTACTGGTATCAGGTAAGTACCACCTACGCAACCCTAACCACCTTAGGAAAATATTGCGCAGGGAATCAGGACCTCACTGGCACCACCTGTACTAGGGAGAAAACAACCACCTAAGTATCACAATACCTGTAGGGGTCTAAGCACATAAACACATGATGCATAACATTCAGAGGTGTAAAGCAAAGCACATGACGCAAAAACACATTCAGAGGTGCAGGGAAACACAATTGCGCAAGAACTCACATAAGCCACTACCTGTGGCAGTCCCAGGCCAACTGGCCGTGAAGGGGCAAGGGCGCCCTGTGTCCAAATGTTAGGGCAAGGCTGCGCAAGCTGCGCCAGCCAAAACACAGAGCACAACCTACACGAGGCAGTTGCCCACTAAGTGCTGGGCAACTGGAGAAATGCTGGGGCCAACGTTGGAGCCTCCCAGGGCTCTGAAACAAATGAAATGACCCCTAGAGCCTCGCAGGCTCTAAATAATAATGTGCCCCTTTGTTGGAGCCTCACGGGCTCTAGAAGAAGGTGGGGGCGACGTTGGAGCGGCCCGCTGCCTCCCGGGGCCGCTCTGCTGGCTAAGAAATGCCCCCGTAGCGTTGGAGCCTTCACGGCTCTGAACCAAATGGCCCCCGTTCGGTGGAGTCCTCCTCAGGGACTCGAGGAGAGAGATGCCCTCGCTGGGGCGGCCCGAGAACTGCGCTGTTCAGTGCCTTCACTGGCACTTAACAGAGGACCAATAACTGCCCCCTAGCGCTGGCACAGGTAGGTGGGGGCCCCCTCTCTGGGGACCTTCTAACCGCGATCACCCCCGACGTTGGAGTCCCGCTCGGGGGACTCGTGAGCCTCGCAGGCTCTTACAGTACTTGGGGAGGCTAACCCGGCTCCCCCTTCAGCCCCCACTCACCAGGACTTCGATGGCTGCTCCGACGGGCTGCTCCGGTCAGGCGATGGGGACAGCTGCAAGGGAACACGCAGCGCTCCCACCTCCTCTGTGGCTGTGGGGCTCTCCCGGCACACGGGAGCCCCACGTACTCGCAGACTTCCTGGTTCCCGTCTTCCGCCCAGTGCAGGAGCGCGGGGTAGGCTCCCGTCGCTTCCTGCTTTGAAGTCCCGCCTACGTCCCGACGGAGGTCGCCTGACTTCCGGGGACGGACCGGGCCGCAGCGGTGATCCTTCTTCGGTGGTTGCAATACGGGGTAGGCTCCCGTTCCGTTGAGACATATAGCGGGGTGGGCACCCGCCAACGACCCCGGCAATGTCCCTGGCAGGGTGGGCACCTGCCAGGGGAATTCAGAAGCTGAAAAGACGGGGCAAACGCCGGGTGGGCACCGGTTTCCAGAATAAAGCGCTCCTAGCGCTACGGCCAACGTAAAAGCGCTCTAGAAGCGCTGGGGGCACCAAATAAAGCGCTCCTAGCGCTGAGGCAAGTAGAAGCGCTTCCAGGCGCTTTGGGGACACAAATAAAGCGCTTCCAGCGCTGTAGGATGAAAAGCACCACAAAGTCCAGCAAAGTTCTTCCCTGCATGCAGCAGGGTAGGGGTGGGGGGCAAGGCTGGGCCCAGAGCCAGCGCACTGGGCCTCCAGGCAGGGAGGTAGTCCAAGTGGCGGTCCTCTGGTCCAGCAGCAGCAGTAGCCCCCCTCAGGTAAGATCCTGGCAGAGAACAGTTTCTGTGGGGACACAGCCCCATTTTTATACAGGCAAACCCTTTGTTCTGGGTTCAGGGTGAGGGGGAAAACCAGTCGCAGCTGGTTGGGGAGCACCCTTGATGTGCTCAGCCCCTCACTCTATTCACTGGCAGGGCTAGGGTCGTCAGTCGCACCACAGGGGGCGGGGCCAGCATTGTGTTTGGAAAACCCTGTCCTATTCAGGACCCAGGTGGACTCCTCCCACCCATCTAGCTGCTGATCTCCCCATTCACCACTGGGTGACTCATCCTGACACTGGGGAATCCCTAGCCCGTCACATGACACGACCAGCCAATCACGCGACAGACACACTGCACACCGAAGTGCCCACTTCTAGAAGTGGCACTTCCACACTAGGTACATGCACGCCGCACACATCATCGCGCAGCATTCACTCCCACGAGTCCGCACATACCAAACTCGGGCCTGCACACCCCACGCATCAGGAACTACTAGGGACACATACATTCCCCATGCATTCCTATGGGAGGGCAGGCCTATCTCACCACATGCACTCAGAGCACGCACGCACTTTACCCTGGGACACAGGGAAAGTGCGCAGAGACCAAACAATCACCACACCAAGTCACCAATAAAAAGCCAAAAAGTCCAGGGGTGAACCTGCCAGAAGGGCCAAGTCCAACAACTCACCACACATTCCTTGTGAGGATGCTGACATGGCCTTGTCACGCTACTCCGTGTCCCATGCATACATGTGCACCTCACATCCGATAACACATGTGGCATGGTGTGCGGGACAGTGTGCAATGACAATCTACACACAGACACATGTTGGTTGCTGCAACGGCTGCAGCTTTTGAGGGTGCTACAACATCAACCTGATGGAAATCCCGGACACATGAATGACATAGTCACATTGTGCACTGTGGGTAGTGACAAGTCATGTGTCATGACCCCTGTACCGGGCATCATGGGACACTTCCGTGTGTTGGTGTCCGTGCCATGCCAGTGACGCTCACCCCAAGTGCGCAGTCCGACATGCACACATGTCAAAGGAGTCAAGGGCATGCCTGGCACACATTGCACCGTCACACAGTACACCTATACACATCTCATCATACATCTGGTGCCTTCTCCACTCAGGAGGCATGTTCCACATCACAGCCTGTCACACCTGTGCCCCACACATGTAGTAATGCACAGACGATGCCTTGATGTCCATTCCTGGACAAGTATGTCCATCCATGGACAAGTATGTCCATCCATGGACAAGTATGTCCATCCATGGACAAGTATGTCCATCCATGGACAAGTATGTCCGCCCTATTCCTACCTGTGTGTCGCCTATCACCACTGTGATGTGTAAAAACCGCCGTACTGCTGCTAAGAGGGCCTGTGTATGTTCCCAAATCACTGTGGGAGTGCTGCCGTATGTGTACCCATCGTGATGGCGAGCGTACAGGCATTTGTACGGTCCGTACCACTACGAGTACGCATACGCGTGCAGACCCATAGTGATAGTGAGCGTAGATGCGTGTGTACGGTCCGTACCACTACGGGTACGCATACGCGTGCAGACCCATAGTGATAGGGCCGTACACACGCATCTACGCTCACTATCACTATGGGTCAGCACGCGTATGCGTACTCGTAGTGGTACGGACCGTACACACGCATCTACGCTCACTATCACTATGGGTCAGCACGCGTATGCGTACTCGTAGTAATAGTGAGCGTACATGCGAGTGTACGGCCCGTACCACTACTTGTACGCATACGCGTGCAGACCCATAGTGATAGTGAACGTAGGCATGCATGTACGGGCCGTTGCCATGCATTTGGGGTGCCCTAGGGCCCCGAAACACACCGTACCTGTGTGTGATGCTCCAAATTACATAGGGGACAAGTATTAAGGCCTACATGCATGCTGGTTGTCATGGAGACCAAGTTCAAATTTCGAAATTGTTCTGGAAGGTGCACAGCAGAAGTCAGTTGGAATTATTCTACTTTGTTGCAATGTGTTTGTGGGGCTGACATCATGCAGGAGAATGAAACCGATTGAGAACCCACAGACTGCTAGGTTTGAAGGGATTGGTGGAAACATAGGATGCAAATGTGAGTGACCAATCACTCTGTACTCCTGTGCATGAGACTGGGCAGAAGGGCACATATAAGGCAGCCAGGTCCCATGAGGGAGTACTTGCCTGCACATCTTTGCATTCGTCGACCCAGCTGCTGCTACTGATTCCCTGGAACCATGTCAAGGGCTGTGGAGAGGACACAGCCATTCACCCTGGAGGAGAACATGGCTCTGCTGGATGTGATCCTCCCACAGTACTCCATGCTGTATGGGCGACCAGGGTATCAGGTGAGTGCATAGGCCACTGCCACAGACTGTCCCTATGTTGTGACTGTGACTTCTGCCATTGTGTCCAGGTGTAACACACATGCCATGTACTGTCGGGGGGGTCCCAGGGGGGGGGTGCCTGATGTCTCCCAGCAGTGCCCTGAGACAGGAGGGGTGGGGGCCTAGCACTCACAGCAGTGCCCTGAGCCAGGAGGGGTGGGGGCCAATCACTCACAGCAGTGCCCTGAGACAGGAGGGGTGGGGGCCTAGCACTCACAGCAGTGCCCTGAGCCAGGAGGGGTGTGTGCAGAGTCCTCCCAGCAGTGCCCTGAGACAGGAGGGGTGGGGGCCTATCACTCACAGCAGTGCCCTGAGACAGGAGGGGTGGGGGCCTATCACTCACAGCAGTGCCCTGAGACAGGAGGGGTGGGGGCCTATCACTCACAGCAGTGCCCTGAGCCAGGAGGGGTGTGTGCAGAGTCCTCCCAGCAGTGCCCTGAGACAGGAGGGGTGGGGGCCTATCACTCACAGCAGTGCCCTGAGACAGGAGGGGTGGGGGCCTATCACTCACAGCAGTGCCCTGAGACAGGAGGGGTGGGGGCCTATCACTCACAGCAGTGCCCTGAGACAGGAGGGGTGGGTGTGATGCACAGTGTGAGCCTTGATCATTGATTGTGACATTGCCATCATTCCACCTGTGTACCCACTGTGGCACGTACTGCTTTTTCCCTCACCAGGGGATGATGTCCCTATGACAAAGGTGCAATGCGTTGGCTGCATGACATGCCTTGTTGTAACCAGCTAATTTGTACCCATATGTCTCTCTGTGACATGTGGCTGGTGTATTGATGTGGTGTCACTTGTTCCTCCTCACAGGTAGGCGCCACTGCCAAGGAGCAGATCTGGCTGACCGCCGTCAGTGCCGTGAGGGGTGTGGATGGTCGGAGGCGGAGCCTGCCCCAGGTGAGGAAACGCTGGCAGGATATCCGGTGCTGGACGCGGAGGATTGCACGGCTCCTGCTGGGGGACTCACCTGAGAGCCACAAGAACCGCGGCCGCCGCCGTCTGAGCCACCTCCACAGGCGTGTGCTGCCGGTGGTCTTTCCAGACCTGGAGAGGCGCTTACAGGCGATGCAGCAGCCGGAAGGGGGTAGGTACATGTGTGTTTGTTGTGTGTCACCGGCATTTGTAAGGGCACAGTAGCATGAATTCACTGGCAGGGTTTAAAGGTGCTGTGCAGATCCTGTTTGCCCCAGTATAGCGCTGCGCCCCTGCCACCCTTCCCCTCCTTGCAATGTGTTCCCTGGTCTGTGTGTAGTCACTCCTTCACAAGGTAATGTAGGCTGGCGCTTTGTCCACGAGAACAATGACTGTAGCATCATGTGTGGGGGTGGTGTGTAACAGGTTGTGGGACCTTGCCTGTGCACTGTCAAGTTCACTGCATGTGGGTTCCATGTCAGTTGGCACTGATGCTGACTCCAGACATGGGAGTTGGTCTCTCATGTGTCATGCCTTACAGCGCGCATGTCCTATGTAGTGGCCTGTGACATGATGTGCATGAGTGTGCGATACACATAGTGCAGGGATGGTGACGTGTGTTGCAGTCATTACCATTCAGTAGCATGTAGTTGCGTGCCCACTACTGTCCCCTGGGGCACCTTTTCCTCAGTGGTGTATGTGTCATCATAAACGTGGACAATCTCAGTGTCTACAGCGTAGGTTGTGCTCTGTGCCATTGTCCCCTGTCACCATGTATATAGACGTGCTATTTTGTACAGGTGTCCACTGTGCAGCCTGACCTGATTGTCCTTCTTCATACTCACAGTTGCCAGTGCCTGTGTGTCTTGTTATACTCATCTGAGGATGGGCACTGGTACCTCATTATTTGTACAGGCGCACCTTGGCTGTTTGGCGTCCAATCTTGCTTTTTGCCTGCCCCTGTGTGTATCACCCAGACTATGAGATGTTGGTGCCACCTGTGTCTCAACCATTTGCCTCGTGTAGGGTCTTGTTGGGGCGGGCAATGCCTATGTGTCAAATCCTGATTTCTACTTGCTGGGTCTGGGCAGTGTGTGATGTTTCTGGACACACACGCAATGTGCAGTGACCGAGTCATGTTGGGCATGTTTTCAGCATTACCTATGCAGTATGTGTCTCAAGTTCATGGATATGGTCCCTGGTCATCGGTATTTTCGCCAACGCTGTGTGGTGCAGATGCAGTGCTGGATTGTCCCCAGGGCCTGGGTGCTATGTCAGACTCCGTTTCCTGTGTTTAGCTATTGTCTCATGCTCTCCATGGTATTTCAGTGGCATGGTGGCTCAACCAACTGTGTGTTTCATGCCCTACATTGGTACCTTGTTTAGTAGATGTTAGGGATCTTCCTTTTCAGGCTATGCAGTGTTACCTATGTCGATTGGACTCATGTGACTGATGTGTACAGCTGTCTGATTAATTTCTGTCTCTCCACCCTGCCCACAGCATCGTCGGGGGACACAGAGGGAGACATGGACACAGGCAAGGCGGAGGGACCGAGCACCAGTGCCAGCCGTGACATCGGGGCTGGCACATCGAGTGGGACAGAGGTGGAGGATAGTGCGGCCGAGGACCTGTCGACTGGCACATCAGAATACGAAGCTGACAGGTCCGAGGAGGATGTCTCCGAGTGGGCGGTGGCTGCACCAGCAGCTGACAGCGGAACAACACCTCGCACCGCCCCCTCAGTTCCCACCAGCCGCCTCCCACTTGCTCGTGTCCCTTCCCAGCGTGCCCGGTCACAGCATGTCTCCTTCCTGCCAGGCACCGCACCCCCTGCCCCTGTCTCCACTGCTGCCGCCAATGCAGAGTCTGTGGACATCCAGCAGCAACTGCAGGTTGGTCAGGCTGCGATCCTTAATGTCCTCCATGCCCATGGCAAAACCCTCACCAACATCGAGGCTTTCTTGGAGGGCATTCATTCATCGCAGGCTGACCAACGCAACTTGCTGAGGTCCATAGACTCCACACTGACTGCAGCAGTGGGTCTCCTGCAGCGCGACCTCCCCCCACCTACCCCTGCCCCATCCACACTTCCCACTCCCATGCCTGTCCCACGTACACCCAGACGTCGGCATGCACCCACATCAACGGACACGGGCACCACACCAGCAGGGAAGGTCCACCGCACTCCTCCTGACACGCACACACAGGGTGAGGTAGGCACACCCACTGGGTCGGGGGGCAAACGTGTGACACGCAGCCATAGTGGGAGTCCGCATTCCACCCAGTCCACTCCCTCCAAATCCCCTCCCCTCAGCTCTCCTGGCCACATCTCCCCCAAGGACTCCTTCATGGCCGCTCTATCCCTGAGCCCCACAGTTACACCACCACGCAAGCGGTCAAGGAGGTCCCCGGTCAGGGTGGTTGAGTCTCCCCCCCTGTCTCCACCCCCCCCCGGTGGCGCTGCGACCCATCCCTCTGACCCCCCCCCCCTCCTTGGGGCCTGAGGTCCCTTCGGGTGCAGGGGACTCCCTGGAGGACCTTGCAAAGGTGTGTAGTGCCATCCTGGCCTCCGCCTTTGGCACTGACCCACCCCCTGTGGTGGAGTCCTCCATCCCTGCACCCACAACGCCGCCCCTTTGCCCTGATGTCCCTGCGGTGCCTGTTGCTTCCCCCCCCCCTGATGCCCTCACCAGTGTGGAAGACGATGCCATTTGACTGTGCAGGCAAGGTAGGGGACACGCATCCCACTGTGTCCCCCATCCAGCTGAGAATCATTGACTGCCCTATGGGCTTTGTGAAGATTGAACTGCCTGCGATCCACGGACATTGTGCTCATGCTGAATAAAGCTTAATTTTGTTTTCATTATCACACTACTGCTATGCTGGTATTGGTGTTGGTGGGGCTGCTACATGGTTTTGGGTGGTGTGTAAGGGTTTGGGTGTGTGGGATATGTAGTAGTGTACTGCTCATTGGTGGGACCCTGGGATCTGTGTGCCATCACAAGGTGTTGGCTAACTTTCTTTGTTCATGTAAGCAGTTACTGCATGGTGCACTTGTCCCAGGGTGTATTCCTTCCTCTGTGTACCCAGCTTTCTTCCCTGCAGGGTGTTCCCAATGTTTAGCGCAGAGCTGTGTCTACATGAGCTGTGTGTGTGACGGAGCCCTTCTACTTTGGCCATGCATGCAGGGCCATGTCTCCACCTGCAACAATCGTGGCATCCTTGGTGATCACTGTACTTGTGTGTGGAGTCTGTTGACATGAGTTCATGGGGACATGTTCCCTTGTAGCCAGTATGCATGTGGATAATTCTGGCCTCACACACATGTGTTACACCCCTCCTGTCTCAGGGCACTGCTGGGAGTGATAGGCACCCACCCCTCCTGTCTCAGGGCACTGCTGGGAGGACTCTGCACACACCCCTCCTGGCTCAGGGCACTGCTGTTAGTGATAGGCACCCACCCCTCATGTCTCAGGGCACTGCTGGGAGGACTCTGCACACACCCCTCCTGTCTCAGGGCACTGCTGGGAGGACTCCACACCCACCCCTCCTGTCTCAGGGCACTGTTGGGAGTACTCTGCACACACCCCTCCTGTCTCAGGGCACTGCTGGGAGGACTCCACACCCACCCCTCCTGTCTCAGGGCACTGCTGGGAGGACTCCACACCCACCCCTCCTGTCTCAGGGCACTGCTGGGAGGACTCTGCACACAACCCTCCTGGCTCAGGGCACTGCTGTTAGTGATAGGCACCCACCCCTCCTGTCTCAGGGCACTGCTGGGAGGACTCTGCACACACCCCTCCTGGCTCAGGGCACTGCTGGGAGGACTCCACACCCACCCCTCCTGTCTCAGGGCACTGCTGGGAGGACTCCACACCCACCCCTCCTGTCTCAGGGCACTGCTGGGAGTGATAGGCACCCACCCCTCCTGTCTCAGGGCACTGCTGGGAGGACTCCACACCCACCCCTCCTGTCTCAGGGCACTGCTGGGAGGACTCCACACCCACCCCTCCTGTCTCAGGGCACTGCTGGGAGGACTCCACCCCACCCCTCCTGTCTAAGGGCACTGCTGGGAGGACTCTGCACACACCCCTCCTGGCTCAGGGCACTGCTGTTAGTGATAGGCACCCACCCCTCCTGTCTCAGGGCACTGCTGGGAGGATTCTGCACACACCCCTCCTGGCTCAGGGCACTGCTGTTAGTGATAGGCACCCACCCCTCCTGTCTCAGGGCACTGCTGGGAGGACTCTGCACACACCCCTCCTGTCTCAGGGCACTGCTGGGAGGACTCCACACCCACCCCTCCTGTCTCAGGGCACTGCTGGGTGGACTCTGCACACACACCTCCGATTTCAGGATATGTACGCTTGGAACATACACGGTGGGGGTACGCTCAATGCATTCGAGGTGAGGGTACGAGTCTACTTACACTGGTGTGGTGGGGGTACGCTCCATGCATACGCGGGTGAGGGTACGGGTCGTACTTACACTGTTGGGGTGTGGGGTACGCTCCTTGCATACGCGGGTGAGGGTACGGGTCGTACTTACACTGTTGGCCTGGGGGGTACGCTCCTTGCATACGCGGGTGGGGGTACGGGTCGTACTTACACTGTTGGGGTGGGGGTACGGTCCGTGAGTCCGCGGGTGGGGGTTCGAGTCGTACTTACACTGGTGGGGGTGGGGGTACGGTCCGTCCGTCCGCGGGTGAGGGTTCGAGTCGTACTTACACTGTTGGCATGGAGGGTACGCTCCATGCATACGCGGGTGAGGGTTCGAGTCGTACTTACACTGTTGGCATGGGGGGTACGCTCCATGCATACGCGGGTGGGGGTACGGGTCGTACTTACACTGTTGGGCTGGGGGGTACGCTCCATGCATACGCGGGTGGGGGTACGTGTCGTACTTACACTGTTGGGCTGGGGGGTACGCTCCATGCATACGCGGGTGGGGGTACGGGTCGTACTTACACTGTTGGGCTGGGGGGTAGGCTCCTTGCATACGCGGGTGAGGGTACGGGTCGTACTTACACTGTTGGGCTGGGGGGTACGCTCCATGCATACGCGGGTGGGGGTACGGGTCGTACTTACACTGTTGGGGTGGGGGTACGGTCCGTGAGTCCGCGGGTGGGGGTAGGAGTCGTACTTACACTGGTGGGGGTGGGGGTACGGTCCGTACGTCCGCGGGTGAGGGTTCGAGTCGTACTTACACTGTTGGCATGGAGGGTACGCTCCATGCATACGCGGGTGAGGGTTCGAGTCGTACTTACACTGTTGGCATGGGGGGTACGCTCCATGCATACGCGGGTGGGGGTACGGGTCGTACTTACACTGTTGGGGTGGGGGGTACGCTCCTTGCATTCGCGGGTGAGGGTACGGGTCGTACTTACACTGTTGGGGTGGGGGGTACGCTCCATGCATACGCGGGTGAGGGTACGGGTCGTACTTTCACTGTTGGGGTGGGGGGTGCGCTCCTTGCATACGGGGTGGGGGTAGGGTCCGTACATATACGTCCCCACGCTATGTGATGCTTGTGCGGCCCATACCCAGGCCTTTGCCACGTGGGTGCGATCCGTCCCGCCATTGTTGGGGTGACGTGTGTGGGCATGGTCCGACTCGTACCCACGCTCTTCAGGCGTGGGTACGGGACGAACCTGTCTGGTTGTGTTGCCGGTTCGCTTGGTGATGGACTTCCGTTGTGGCGGTCGCTGGCTTATCAGGACACGCCCCCACCCCCTCGTGGTGACCAGGGCATGGGAGTCAGGTATGTCCAGGCCATGTGTGGTGTGTGACTTATGTGGTTGTTTTGTGGCCTGCCCTGGTCCTGCCACCCCCACCCCACCCCACTTTCCCCCCTCCCTTAGTTATTCTGACCTTCTGCGGCGTCTGCGTCGTAACCTGTAGAGGAGGTGGGCTGCTATGAGGGCAGGGATGACTCGTAGGTTCGGGTCCATGTCTGTCCGTCGCGTACTGGTACTCCTTGATCGCGTCGTCCTGTCGCGTACGGGTCCTCCTTGATCGCGTCGTCCTGTCGCGTACGGGTCCTCCTTGGTCGCGTGGTCCTATGTGTCCGTCGCGTACTGGTCCTCCTTGTTCGCGTCGTCGTCTGTCCGTCGCGTACTGGTGGTCCTTGTTCGCGTCGTCCTGATTTCCCGGCAGTTTTTGGCTGCCGCAAAATATTCGCCGTGCGGGGTGACGTCGGTGCGAATCGTGATTCCTGGGTCGTGAATGGCTGGCTGCGAGCGTCCCGACGTCAGGTCGGCGCTTTTCCGGATCGCATTGGTAGGTTTTTTTTGGTCGGTCGGGCTTTTTTACGATTCGTACGGTACTGGTGTACCCGTGCGAATCGTAATTCCTTGTTTGTAAAAATTGACGACCGGGTACGCGTCGGACGGAGATTATGCTCCGTCCGACGGTTCGTACCCGGTTTTTGCCGGATCGTGATCGGCACCTAAGTGTTTAGATGTTGGTTGGCTCTAAAAAGAGCCGTTGTGTTCATTGAGTGTTTTTTAGTACCTATAAGTAAGTACCGATGCAGAGTCTTTAGTTCAAGAGGAAGACTCTGTTCCCTTCATCTGTGAAATGTACACCGTCTCCTCTATAAATGCCTTGCCACTCCCCTCACTATTTATTCTTATTTCCTGAGAAAAGGAGCTGAACAGGTATCAATTTTACTTGAAAATGGCAGAAGAGCAGTCTACTTCAGGGAGTGAGGAGGAGATCTGGATGCACTCAGAAGCATTGGTTCATAGTAGTTTGTGTTCCAGAATCTTCAAACACCACACCCACTCCCCTCACTATTTCTTCTTATTTCCTGGGACAAGGAGCTGAACAGCTATCAATTTTACTTGAAAATGGCAGAACAGCAGTCTACTTCAGGGAGTGAGGAGGAGACCTGGATACACTGAGAAGGTGTATTTCAGTAGAATGGCAATATGAAAAGAAAGATAGTTGTAAAATGGAGGCTTACATACTTTTTTTTAATAAAAAGAACTCAGTGGCTGTTTCACATCATTCTACACTAAAAACTAGGATGTATGTTTATATTTTTAAAAGCATGTTTTGTATTGGTTCAGAAAAATGTGTTCCCACAGAACATTACTTTGGATTTGCTGTTAGGTTTGAAAAGTCAAGCACTCTTTGGATTAGAAACATTGTGTGCTGAACTTCTGACCTCTCGACTCACACCAGTGTTCCATGATCTGTTGCTATGGTAGCAGGCAGAAGTCATGTTGGGGGTAGGAATCATTTGGAAAGGGTTGAAGTTTGCAACCAATAGAAATGTGTGTTTCCATTTGAAAAAATGTGGGAAGCAATGTGATTTGAAGTTACCATGTATATGTGTGAAAAAAGGGTGAGCAGTCTAAATATAGAAACTTTAATTTCGACCTACAATAATATTGAGTTAAGAATATCGAAGGGACAGAATATCGATGTCAAGAATATCTATGGACAGAATATCGACCCTAAGGTAAGTAATATCGATTTCATTTATATCGATGTTAGTAATATCGAAATTAGTAATATCAATATGAAATATATCGATGTTACTAATATCCATGTCACTAATATCTATATTTATAATATTACTATGTGTTTTATTATGTATTTAATATGTATGTGTTAATTATTTTTTGTTAAGTGTTCTACTGGTTTAAAAATATATGTCTACAATTTTTATGTGTTAATCATGGTTTTTTTAAGTTAATTTTGTGTTTTTGTACTGTAGCGGGTTGTGGGTTTATAGGGGAATAGGGTGGGAAGTAATTTAATTATACGAATTTAATTATAAATTTTTGGGAATTATAAATTAATTTTAAATAATTTTAGCGTTTAAATTCTGTAGCGGGTTGTGGGTTTATAGGGGAACAGGGTGGAAAGTAATTTAATTATATGAAATTAATTATAAATTATTAGGAATTATAAAATAATTTAAAATAATTTTTGCGTTTAAATTCTGTAGCGGGTTGTGGGTTTATAGGGGAACAGGGTGGGAAGTAATTTAATTATATGAAATTAATTATAAATTATTAGGAATTATAAAATAATTTAAAATAATTTTTGCGTTTAAATTCTGTGGGTTTATAGGGGAATAGGGTGGGAAGTAATCTAATTGTAATTAAGTCATATTTTTATTTATTTATTGGTATTGATAATTATAATATTGTTAATTAAGTATTAATTGGTAATTAATTATTATTAATTGGTAATTAGTTTTTATTAATTGATTAATTGATAATTATGTTAACTGTATTATTTTATTATTTGAGTGTTTTGTGTGTTTATAGGGGAATAGTGTTGGAAGTAATTGAAATCTAATTAAGTAGTTATTAAATGTGTTGTTGGGTATTGAAAATTAATTAATTGGAGAATAATTATTAATTGGTAAATATTTCAAATTATAATAATTTGGTTATGAAAAATAATTTATTGTTGATTAATAATCAATTGGTAATTACATATGTTTAAATATTATTCATTGATATTTCTAATTATTATACTAATAAGTAATTAATAATTGGTAAATAATGTATAATAATTAATAATTTGTGTATAAAAAATATGTAATTGTTTAATATTTTTTAATTGGTAATTAGTGTTTGATAATTATTTTTTGGTCTAAAAAATTTAATTGTTCAGTATTTTTTAATTGATAATTAATATTCTTTAATTATTATTTATTGGTATTTATTAATAATTTATTCCTAATTAATTATTTATTGGTAGTTATGTTTTTAATAAATATCTATCGGTATTTGCAAGTAATTTTGAGTTATTTAATAAATAAATTATTAATTATTTTAAAGATGATATTTTTAACTTCCAAGCTATCCAACACTTGCCCTACTGTTGCACTCTCTGGAGTTAGAATAGTAATTTTTACCCCTACGCAATCCAACACTTTCCCTGCTGTTGCACTCTCTGGAGTTGGAATAGTAATTTTTACCCCTACGCTATCCAACACTTTCCCTGCTGTTACACTGTCTGGAGTTGGAATAGTAATTTTTACCCCTACGCTATCCAACACTTTCCCTACTGTTGCAGTCTTTGTAGTTGGAATAGTAATTTTTACCCCTACGCTATCCAACACTTTCCCTGCTGTTGCACTGTCTGGAGTTAGAATAGTAATTTTTACCCCTACGCTATCCAACACTTTCCCTACTGTTGCAGTCTTTGTAGTTGGAATAGTAATTTTTACCCCTACGCTATCCAACACTTTCTTTACTGTTGCACTCTCGGGAGTTGGAATAGTAATTTTTACCCCTACGCTATCCAACACTTTCCCTACTGTTGCACTCTCTGGAGTTAGAATAGTAATTTTTACCCCTACGCAATCCAACTCTTTCCCTGCTGTTGCACTCTTTGGAGTTGGAATAGTAATTTTTACCCCTACGCTATCCAACACTTTCCCTGCTGTTGCACTCTCTGGAGTTGGAATAGTAATTTTTACCCCTAAGCTATCCAACACTTTCCCTACTGTTGCTCTCTCTGGAGTTGGAATAGTAATTTTTACCCCTACGCTATCCAACACTTTCCCTACTGTTGCACTCTCTGGAGTTGGAATAGTAATTTTTACCCCTACGCTATCCAACACTTTCCCTACTGTTGCACACTCCGGAGTTGGAATAGTAATTTTTACCCCTACTCTATCCAACACTTTCCCTACGGTTCCACTCTCTGGAGTGGGAATAGTAATTTTTACCCTTACGCTATCCAACATTTTCCTTTCTGTTGTTTTTTTTGGAGCTGGAGTAGTAGTTTTAGTGTCTCTGCTATTTAATATTTTTTTAATTATTTTAGCTAATGTAGTATATAATTAATTTTAACAATATTAAAATTAAATATAATAGTTTTAATTTGTTATAAATAAATATTTAATTTTTATTTATGTTATTGTTTTGTGTGTAATGTTTTTCCAATTGTTAAAATTTTTAAATAATGTATAATTCATTAAAATAATTATTAAAACATTATTAAGTAAGTATATATATTATATATTATATGTCTATGTTTAATTTTTTATTAAATTATATTTATTAATTATTAATTTTTAACATTGTGAAATATATTTAATTATGTTTATTTTATTTATAAGTATTATTATGTTTATTTAACATATTTTTTATAACCAAAAAAAACCGATATTTTTAAAAACGATATTTTTGACATCTATATTTTATTTTCGATGTTTTTGTACTTACCATGTTGTAGATAGGATGTCGATATTCTTGACATCGATATTAGTGTTGCGATATTTGTGTAGGTCGAATTTCTGACTTTCGAAATTTTGTCAGAGAACCGAAAAAGAGAGGGAAAGTTTGTTATTTACTGGTTCTGGTGAGAGGTGTACAGCTCAGAGATTCTGGCTCTGATAATCTGCTGTGTGAGTGCCACATTTCTTTCTCAACTAACTACTTTTAAAGGTGAGTTATGAATTTGAGAGGGGATGTATGTGGTGCATTTTGATATAAATAATAGAAATGTGTTTCTTCTTTTAAAGTTGTGTTTTACATTTTATGTTTTGGAAGATATTTAACTGCCTTGAACTTGTAAGATATTATGGAGTATGTCTACACCATAAGTTAAGGTGTACTGGTATCACTCAGGAATACTGTTTTGTGCCTAGAATCACATCATGAGTCTGTGTGCACACAGGAATTGTTGTCAGAGATTTAATTTGTGTTGCTGTTGTTCTGTAAGACTTGCACTCGCAGGAAAGGGGCAGCTTGTTTTCTTGAACTGTGATGGTAAGCATTCAGCACAAATCAATATCTCACAAATGAGAGGCAAATGCTAACACATTTGAAATCAACATGGTAGGTTTTCCTTCGACTCCTGCAATGGGTGAGGTAGATCCTGCATGTTAAAAACTCCAATTAACCCTTACCACACATGTACTCTTACATACATGTCTGCAGTCTTCATGCAGTTGGGCAAGCGTCCATGCAGATCTCTCTTGCACCTGACCATACACATTCTCCAGAAGCACACTCTTAGCACTCAGGCAGCTGATTTTCCTGCACTCTCATGCTTACTATTCAGCACTGTGTGGTATTTCAGATAGCAGTGTGTAACGCTAACACATTCAACCTCACCAAGGCTCATTTCCTTTGCTCTAGTCTAATCGCTCACCCAGGTTCCACATGCTCATGGTCTCAAGTAGCTGTTAGGACATGTGCTCTTTTCTGCCTCTCTAAACTATAAGGAAAATGTGTCAGGCTGTTACAGTAATTATCACTTGCTCTACCACAGTAGTAAATGTGCTTTGAAATTGCCAATCAAATATCATTTTCTGCCTAGAATCACACCATGAGTCTGTCTGCACACAGGAATTGTTGTCAGAGATTTAATTTGTGTTGCTCTTGTTCTGTAAGACTTGCACTCGTAGGAAAGGGGCAGCTTGTTTTCTTGAACTGTGATGGTTAGCATTCAGCACAAATCACTATCTCACAGATGAGAGGCAAATGCTAACACATTTGAAATCAACATGGTAGATTTTCCTTCCACTCCTGCAATGGGTGACATAGTTTCTACATGTTCAAAACTCCAATTAACCCGTACCACACATGTACTCTTACATACATCTCTGCAGTCTTCATGCAGTTGTGCAAGCGTCCATGCAGATCTCTCTTGCACCTGACAATACACATTCTCCAGAAGCACACTCTTAGCACACAGGCAGCTGATTTTCCTGCACTCCCATGCTTACTGTTCAGCACTGTGTGGTATTTCAGATAGCAGTGTGTAACGCTAACACATTCAATGTCACCAAGGCTCATTTCCTTTGCTCTAGACTAATCACTCACCCAGGTTCCTCATGCTCATGGTCTCAAGTAGCTGTTGGGACATGTGCTCTTTTCTGCCTCTCTAAACTATAAGGAAAATGTGTCAGGCTGTTACAGTAATTATCACTTGCTCTACCACAGTAGTAAATGTGCTTTGAAATTGCCAATCACATATCGTTTTCTGCCTAGAATCACACCATGAGTCTGTGTGCACACAGGAATTGTTGTCAGAGATTTAATTTGTGTTGCTCTTGTTCTGTAAGACTTGCACTCGCAGGAAAGGGGCAGCTTGTTTTCTTGAACTGTGATGGTTAGCATTCAGCACAAATCACTATCTCACAAATGAGAGGCAAATGCTAACACATTTGAAATCAACATGGTAGATTTTCGTTCCACTCCTGCAATGGGTGAGGTAGATCCTATATGTTCAAAACTCCAATTAACCCTTACCACACATGTACTCTTACATACATCTCTGCAGTCTTCATGCAGTTGTGCAAGCGTCCATGCAGATCTCTCTACCACCAGACAATACACAGTCTCCAGAAGCACACAGGCAGCTGATTTTCCTGCACTCCCATGCTTACTATTCAGCACTGTGTGGTATTTCACGTAGCAGTGTGTAACGCTAACACATTCAACGTCACCAAGGCTCATTTCCTTTGCTCTAGTCTAATCACTCACCCAGGTTCCACATGCTCATGGTCTCAAGTAGCTGTTTGGACATGTGCTCTTTTCTGCCTCTCTAAACTATAAGGAAAATGTGTCAGGCTGTTACAGTAATTATTACTTGCTCTACCACAGTAGTAAATGTGCTTTGAAATTGCCAATCAAAAATCGTTTTCTGCCTATAATCACACCATGAGTCTGTCTGCACACAGGAATTGTTATCAGAGATTTAATTTGTGTTGCTCTTGTTCTGTAAGACTTGCACTCGCAGGAAAGGGGCAGCTTGTTTTCTTGAACTGTGATGATTAGCATTCAGCACAAATCACTATCTCACAAATGAGAGGCAAATGCTAACACATTTGAAATCAACATGGTAGATTTTCGTTCCACTCCTGCAATGGGTGAGGTAGATCCTACATGTTCAAAACTCCAATTAACCCTTACCACACATATACTCTTACATACATCTCTGCAGTCTTCATGCAGTTGTGCAAGCGTCCATGCAGATCTCTCTTGCATCTGACAATACACAGTCTCCAGAAGCACACTCTTAGCACACAGGCAGCTGATTTTCCTGCACTCCCATGCTTACTATTCAGCACTGTGTGGTATTTCGGATAGCAGTGTGTAACGCTAACACATTCAACGTCACCAAGGCTCATTTCCTTTGCTCTAATCTAATCACTCACCCAGGTTCCACATGCTCATGGTCTCCAGTAGCTGTTGGGACATATGCTCTTTTATGCCTCTCTAAACTATAAGGAAAATGTGTCAGGCTGATACGGTAATTATCACTTGCTCTACCACAGTAGTAAATGTGCTTTGAAATTGCCAATCAAATATCGTTTTCTGCCTAGAATCACACCATGAGTCTGTGTGCACACAGGAATTGTTGTCAGATATTTAATTTGTGTTGCTCTTGTTCTGTAAGACTTGCACTCGCAGGAAAGGGGCAGCTTGTTTTCTTGAACTGTGATGGTTAGCATTCAGCACAAATCACTATCTCACAAATGAGAGGCAAATGCTAACACATTTGAAATCAACATGGTAGATTTTCGTTCCACTCCTGCAATGGGTGAGGTAGATCCTACATGTTCAAAACTCCAATTAACCCTTACCACACATGTACTCTTACATACATCTCTGCAGTCTTCATGCAGTTGTGCAAGCGTCCATGCAGATCTCTCTTCCACCTGACAATACACAGTCTCCAGAAGCACACTCTTAGCACACAGGCAGCTGATTTTCCTGCACTCCCATGCTTACTATTCAGCACTGAGTGGTATTTCAGGTAGCAGTGTGTAACGCTAACACATTCAATGTCACCAAGGTTAATTTCCTTAGCTCTAGTCTAATCACTCACCCAGGTTCCACATGCTCATGGTCTCAAGTAGCTGTTAGGACATGTGCTCTTTTATGCCTCTCTAAACTATAAGGAAAATGTGTCAGGCTGTTACAGTAATTATCACTTGCTCTACCACAGTAGTAAATGTGCTTTAAAATTGCCAATCAAATATCGTTTTCTGCCTAGAATCACACCATGAGTCTGTCTGCACACAGGAATTGTTGTCAGAGATTTAATTTGTGTTGCTCTTGTTCTGTAAGACTTGCACTCGCAGGAAAGGGGCAGCTTGTTTTCTTGAACTGTGATGGTTAGCATTCAGCACAAATCACTATCTCACATAAGAGAGGCAAATGCTAACACATTTGAAATCAACATGGTAGATTTTCGTTCCACTCCTGCAATGGGTGAGGTAGCTCCTACATGTTCAAAATTCCAATTAACCCTTACCACACATGTACTCTTACATACATCTCTGCAGTGTTCATGCAGTTGTGCAAGCGTCCATGCAGATCTCTCTTGCACCTGACAATACACAGTCTCCAGAAGCACACACTTAGCACACAGGCAGCTGAATTTCCTGCACTCCCATGCTTACTATTCAGCACTGTGTGGTATTTCAGGTTGCAGTGTGTAACGCGAACACATTAAACGTCACCAAGGCTCATTTTCTTTGCTCTAGTCTAATCACTCACCCAGGTTCCACATGCTCATGGTCTCAAGTAGCTGTTAGGACATGTGCTCTTTTCTGCCTCTCTAAACTATAATGAAAATGTGTCAGGCTGTTACAGTAATTATCACTTGCTCTACCACAGTAGTAAATGTGCTTTGAAATTGCCAATCAAATATCGTTTTCTGCCTAGAATCACACCATGAGTCTGTCTGCGCACAGGAATTGTTGTCAGAGATTTAATTTGTGTTGCTCTTGTTCTGTAAGACTTACACTCGCAGGAAAGGGGCAGCTTGTTTTCTTGAACTGTGATGGTTAGCATTCAGCACAAATCACTATCTCACATAAGAGAGGCAAATGCTAACACATTTGAAATCAACATGGTAGATTTTCCTTCCACTCCTGCAATGGGTGAGGTAGCTCCTACATGTTCAAAACTCCAATTAACCCTTACCACACATGTACTCTTACATACATCTCTGCAGTGTTCATGCAGTTATGCAAGCGTCCATGCAGATCTCTCTTGCACCTGACAATACACTTTCTCCAGAAGCACACTCTTAGCACACAGGCAGCTGATTTTCCTGCACTCCCATGCTTACTGTTCAGCACTGTGTGGTATTTCAGACAGCAGTGTGTAACGCTAACACATTCAACGTCACCAAGGCTCATTTCCTTTGCTCTAGTCTAATCACTCACCCAGGTTCCACATGCTCATGGTCTCAAGTAGCTGTTAGGACATGTGCTCTTTTCTGCCTCTCTAAACTATAAGGAAAATGTGTCAGGCTGTTACAGTAATTATCACTTGCTCTACCACAGTAGTAAATGTGCTTTGAAATTGCCAATCAAAAATCGTTTTCTGCCTAGAATCACACCATGAGTCTGTCTGCACACAGGAATTGTTATCAGAGATTTAATTTGTGTTGCTCTTGTTCTGTAAGACTTGCACTCGCAGGAAAGGGGCAGCTTGTTTTCTTGAACTGTGATGGTTAGCATTCAGCACAAATCACTATCTCACAAATGAGAGGCAAATGCTAACACATTTGAAATCAACATGGTAGATTTTCGTTCCACTCCTGCAATGGGTGAGGTAGATCCTACATGTTCAAAACTCCAATTAACCCTTACCACACATATACTCTTACATACATCTCTGCAGTCTTCATGCAGTTGTGCAAGCGTCCATGCAGATCTCTCTTGCATCTGACAATACACAGTCTCCAGAAGCACACTCTTAGCACACAGGCAGCTGATTTTCCTGCACTCCCATGCTTACTATTCAGCACTGTGTGGTATTTCAGATAGCAGTGTGTAACGCTAACACATTCAACGTCACCAAGGTTCATTTCCTTTGCTCTAGTCAAATCACTCACCCAGGTTCCACATGCTCATGGTCTCAAGTAGCTGTTGGGACATGTGCTCTTTTCTGCCTCTCTAAACTATAAGGAAAATGTGTCAGGCTGTTACAGTAATTATCACTTGCTCTACCACAGTAGTAAATGTGCTTTGAAATTGCCAATCAAATATCGTTTTCTGCCTAGAATCACACCATGAGTCTGTCTGCGCACATCAATTGTTGTCAGAGATTTAATTTGTGTTGCTCTTGTTCTGTAAGACTTGCACTCGCAGGAAAGGGGCAACTTGTTTTCTTGAACTGTGATGGTTAGCATTCAGCACAAATCACTATCTCACATAAGAGAGGCAAATGCTAACACATTTGAAATCAACATGGTAGATTTTCGTTCCACTCCTGCAATGGGTGAGGTAGCTCCTACATGTTCAAAACTCCAATTAACCCTTACCACACATGTACTCTTACATACATCTCTGCAGTGTTCATGCAGTTGTGCAAGCGTCCATGCAGATCTCTCTTGCACCTGACAATACACAGTCTCCAGAAGCACACACTTAGCACACAGGCAGCTGAATTTCCTGCACTCCCATGCTTACTATTCAGCACTGTGTGGTATTTCAGGTTGCAGTGTGTAACGCTAACACATTAAACGTCACCAAGGCTCATTTTCTTTGCTCTAGTCTAATCACTCACCCAGGTTCCACATGCTCATGGTCTCAAGTAGCTGTTAGGACATGTACTCTTTTCTGCCTCTCTAAACTATAATGAAAATGTGTCAGGCTGTTACAGCAATTATCACTTGCTCTACCACAGTAGTAAATGTGCTTTGAAATTGCCAATCAAATATCGTTTTCTGCCTAGAATCACACCATGAGTCTGTCTGCGCACAGGAATTGTTGTCAGAGATTTAATTTGTGTTGCTCTTGTTCTGTAAGACTTACACTCGCAGGAAAGGGGCAGCTTGTTTTCTTGAACTGTGATGGTTAGCATTCAGCACAAATCACTATCTCACATAAGAGAGGCAAATGCTAACACATTTGAAATCAACATGGTAGATTTTCCTTCCACTCCTGCAATGGGTGAGGTAGCTCCTACATGTTCAAAACTCCAATTAACCCTTACCACACATGTACTCTTACATACATCTCTGCAGTGTTCATGCAGTTGTGCAAGCGTCCATGCAGATCTCTCTTGCACCTGACAATACACATTCTCCAGAAGCACACTCTTAGCACACAGGCAGCTGATTTTCCTGCACTCCCATGCTTACTGTTCAGCACTGTGTGGTATTTCAGATAGCAGTGTGTAACGCTAACACATTCAATGTCACCAAGGTTAATTTCCTTTGCTCTAGTCTAATCACTCACCCAGGTTCCACATGCTCATGGTCTCAAGTAGCTGTTAGGACATGTGCTCTTTTATGCCTCTCTAAACTATAAGGAAAATGTGTCAGGCTGTTACAGTAATTATCACTTGCTCTACCACAGTAGTAAATGTGCTTTAAAATTGCCAATCAAATATCGTTTTCTGCCTAGAATCACACCATGAGTCTGTCTGCACACAGGAATTGTTGTCAGAGATTTAATTTGTGTTGCTCTTGTTCTGTAAGACTTGCACTCGCAGGAAAGGGGCAGCTTGTTTTCTTGAACTGTGATGGTTAGCATTCAGCACAAATCACTATCTCACATAAGAGAGGCAAATGCTAACACATTTGAAATCAACATGGTAGATTTTCGTTCCACTCCTGCAATGGGTGAGGTAGCTCCTACATGTTCAAAATTCCAATTAACCCTTACCACACATGTACTCTTACATACATCTCTGCAGTGTTCATGCAGTTGTGCAAGCGTCCATGCAGATCTCTCTTGCACCTGACAATACACAGTCTCCAGAAGCACACACTTAGCACACAGGCAGCTGAATTTCCTGCACTCCCATGCTTACTATTCACCACTGTGTGGTATTTCAGGTTGCAGTGTGTAACGCGAACACATTAAACGTCACCAAGGCTCATTTTCTTTGCTCTAGTCTAATCACTCACCCAGGTTCCACATGCTCATGGTCTCAAGTAGCTGTTAGGACATGTGCTCTTTTCTGCCTCTCTAAACTATAATGAAAATGTGTCAGGCTGTTACAGTAATTATCACTTGCTCTACCACAGTAGTAAATGTGCTTTGAAATTGCCAATCAAATATCGTTTTCTGCCTAGAATCACACCATGAGTCTGTCTGCGCACAGGAATTGTTGTCAGAGATTTAATTTGTGTTGCTCTTGTTCTGTAAGACTTACACTCGCAGGAAAGGGGCAGCTTGTTTTCTTGAACTGTGATGGTTAGCATTCAGCACAAATCACTATCTCACATAAGAGAGGCAAATGCTAACACATTTGAAATCAACATGGTAGATTTTCCTTCCACTCCTGCAATGGGTGAGGTAGCTCCTACATGTTCAAAACTCCAATTAACCCTTACCACACATGTACTCTTACATACATCTCTGCAGTGTTCATGCAGTTATGCAAGCGTCCATGCAGATCTCTCTTGCACCTGACAATACACTTTCTCCAGAAGCACACTCTTAGCACACAGGCAGCTGATTTTCCTGCACTCCCATGCTTACTGTTCAGCACTGTGTGGTATTTCAGATAGCAGTGTGTAACGCTAACACATTCAATGTCACCAAGGCTCATTTCCTTTGCTCTAGACTAATTACTCACCCAGGTTCCACATGCTCATGGTCTCAAGTAGCTGTTGGGACATGTGCTCTTTTCTGCATCTCTAAACTATAAGGAAAATGTGTCAGGCTGTTACAGTAATTATCACTTGCTCTACCACAGTAGTAAATGTGCTTTGAAATTGCCAATCACATATCGTTTTCTGCCTAGAATCACACCATGAGTCTGTGTGCACACAGGAATTGTTGTCAGAGATTTAATTCGTGTTGCTGTTGTTCTGTAAGACTTGCACTCGCAGGAAAGGGGCAGCTTGTTTTCTTGAACGGTGATGGTTAGCATTCAGCACAAATCACTATCTCACAAATGAGAGGCAAATGCTAACACATTTGAAATCAACATGGTAGATTTTCGTTCCACTCCTGCAATGGGTGAGGTAGATCCTACATGTTCAAAACTCCAATTAACCCTTACCACACATGTACTCTTACATACATCTCTGCAGTCTTCATGCAGTTGTGCAAGCGTCCATGCAGATCTCTCTACCACCAGACAATACACAGTCTCCAGAAGCACACTCTTAGCACACAGGCAGCTGATTTTCCTGCACTCCCATGCTTACTATTCAGCACTGTGTGGTATTTCAGGTAGCAGTGCGTAACGCTAACACATTCAACGTCACCAAGGCTCATTTCCTTTGCTCTAGTCTAATCACTCACCCAGGTTCCACATGCTCATGGTCTCAAGTAGCTGTTAGGACATGTGCTCTTTTCTGCCTCTCTAAACTATAAGGAAAATGTGTCAGGCTGTTACAGTAATTATCACTTGCTCTACCACAGTAGTAAATGTGCTTTGAAATTGCCAATCAAAAATCGTTTTCTGCCTAGAATCACACCATGAGTCTGTCTGCACACAGGAATTGTTATCAGAGATTTAATTTGTGTTGCTCTTGTTCTGTAAGACTTGCACTCGCAGGAAAGGGGCAGCTTGTTTTCTTGAACTGTGATGGTTAGCATTCAGCACAAATCACTATCTCACAAATGAGAGGCAAATGCTAACACATTTGAAATCAACATGGTAGATTTTCGTTCCACTCCTGCAATGGGTGAGGTAGATCCTACATGTTCAAAACTCCAATTAACCCTTACCACACATATACTCTTACATACATCTCTGCAGTCTTCATGCAGTTGTGCAAGCGTCCATGCAGATCTCTCTTGCATCTGACAATACACAGTCTCCAGAAGCACACTCTTAGCACACAGGCAGCTGCTTTTCCTGCACTCCCATGCTTACTATTCAGCACTGTGTGGTATTTCAGATAGCAGTGTGTAACGCTAACACATTCAACGTCACCAAGGTTCATTTCCTTTGCTCTAGTCAAATCACTCACCCAGGTTCCACATGCTCATGGTCTCAAGTAGCTGTTGGGACATGTGCTCTTTTCTGTCTCTCTAAACTATAAGGAAAATGTGTCAGGCTGTTACAGTAATTATCACTTGCTCTACCACAGTAGTAAATGTGCTTTGAAATTGCCAATCAAATATCGTTTTCTGCCTAGAATCACACCATGAGTCTGTCTGCGCACATCAATTGTTGTCAGAGATTTAATTTGTGTTGCTCTTGTTCTGTAAGACTTGCACTCGCAGGAAAGGGGCAGCTTGTTTTCTTGAACTGTGATGGTTAGCATTCAGCACAAATCACTATCTCACATAAGAGAGGCAAATGCTAACACATTTGAAATCAACATGGTAGATTTTCGTTCCACTCCTGCAATGGGTGAGGTAGCTCCTACATGTTCAAAACTCCAATTAACCCTTACCACACATGTACTCTTACATACATCTCTGCAGTGTTCATGCAGTTGTGCAAGCGTCCATGCAGATCTCTCTTGCACCTGACAATACACAGTCTCCAGAAGCACACACTTAGCACACAGGCAGCTGAATTTCCTGCACTCCCATGCTTACTATTCAGCACTGTGTGGTATTTCAGGTTGCAGTGTGTAACGCTAACACGTTAAACGTCACCAAGGCTCATTTTCTTTGCTCTAGTCTAATCACTCACCCAGGTTCCACATGCTCATGGTCTCAAGTAGCTGTTAGGACATGTACTCTTTTCTGCCTCTCTAAACTATAATGAAAATGTGTCAGGCTGTTACAGTAATTATCACTTGCTCTACCACAGTAGTAAATGTGCTTTGAAATTGCCAAACAAATATCGTTTTCTGCCTAGAATCACACCATGAGTCTGTCTGCGCACAGGAATTGTTGTCAGAGATTTAATTTGTGTTGCTCTTGTTCTGTAAGACGTATACACGCGCAGGAAAGGGGCAGCTTGTTTTCTTGAACTGTGATGGTTAGCATTCAGCACAAATCACTATCTCACATAAGAGAGGCAAATGCTAACACATTTGAAATCAACATGGTAGATTTTCCTTCCACTCCTGCAATGGGTGAGGTAGCTCCTACATGTTCAAAACTCCAATTAACCCTTACCACACATGTACTCTTACATACATCTCTGCAGTGTTCATGCAGTTGTGCAAGCGTCCATGCAGATCTCTCTTGCACCTGACAATACACATTCTCCAGAAGCACACTCTTAGCACACAGGCAGCTGATTTTCCTGCACTCCCATGCTTACTGTTCAGCACTGTGTGGTATTTCAGATAGCAGTGTGTAACGCTAACACATTCAATGTCACCAAGGCTCATTTCCTTTGCTCTAGTCTAATCACTCACCCAGGTTCCACATGCTCATGGTCTCAAGTAGCTGTTAGGACATGTGCTCTTTTCTGCCTCTCTAAACTATAATGAAAATGTGTCAGGCTGTTACAGTAATTATCACTTGCTCTACCACAGTAGTAAATGTGCTTTGAAATTGCCAATCAAATATCGTTTCATGCCTAGAATCACACCATGAGTCTGTCTGCGCACAGGAATTGTTGTCAGAGATTTAATTTGTGTTGCTCTTGTTCTGTAAGACTTACACTCGCAGGAAAGGGGCAGCTTGTTTTCTTGAACTGTGATGGTTAGCATTCAGCACAAATCACTATCTCACATAAGAGAGGCAAATGCTAACACATTTGAAATCAACATGGTAGATTTTCCTTCCACTCCTGCAATGGGTGAGGTAGCTCCTACATGTTCAAAATTCCAATTAACCCTTACCACACATGTACTCTTACATACATCTCTGCAGTGTTCATGCAGTTGTGCAAGCGTCCATGCAGATCTCTCTTGCACCTGACAATACACATTCTCCAGAAGCACACTCTTAGCACACAGGCAGCTGATTTTCCTGCACTCCCATGCTTACTGTTCAGCACTGTGTGGTATTTCAGATAGCAGTGTGTAACGCTAACACATTCAATGTCACCAAGGCTCATTTCCTTTGCTCTAGTCTAATCACTCACCCAGGTTCCACATGCTCATGGTCTCAAGTAGCTGTTAGGACATGTGCTCTTTTCTGCCTCTCTAAACTATAATGAAAATGTGTCAGGCTGTTACAGTAATTATCACTTGCTCTACCACAGTAGTAAATGTGCTTTGAAATTGCAAATCAAATATCGTTTTCTGCCTAGAATCACACCATGAGTCTGTCTGCGCACAGGAATTGTTGTCAGAGATTTAATTTGTGTTGCTCTTGTTCTGTAAGACTTACACTCGCAGGAAAGGGGCAGCTTGTTTTCTTGAACTGTGATGGTTAGCATTCAGCACAAATCACTATCTCACATAAGAGAGGCAAATGCTAACACATTTGAAATCAACATGGTAGATTTTCCTTCCACTCCTGCAATGGGTGAGGTAGCTCCTACATGTTCAAAACTCCAATTAACCCTTACCACACATGTACTCTTACATACATCTCTGCAGTGTTTATGCAGTTGTGCAAGCGTCCATGCAGATCTATCTTGCACCTGACAATACACAGTCTCCAGAATCACACTCTTAGCACACAGGCAGCTGAATTTCCTGCACTCCCATGCTTACTATTCAGCACTGTGTGGTATTTCAGGTTGCTGTGTGTAACGCTAACACATTAAACGTCACCAAGGCTCATTTTCTTTGCTCTAGTCTAATCACTCACCCAGGTTCCACATGCTCATGGTCTCAAGTAGCTGTTAGGACATGTGCTCTTTTCTGCCTCTCTAAACTATAATGAAAATGTGTCAGGCTGTTACAGTAATTATCACTTGCTCTACCACAGTAGTAAATGTGCTTTGAAATTGCCAATCAAATATCGTTTTCTGCCTAGAATCACACCATGAGTCTGTGTGCACACAGGAATTGTTGTCAGAGATTTAATTTGTGTTGCTCTTGTTCTGTAAGGCTTGCACTCGCAGGAAAGGGGCAGCTTGTTTTCTTCAACTGTGATGATTAGCATACAGCACAAATCACTATCTCACAAATGAGAGGAAAATGCTAACACATTTGAAATCAACATGGTAGATTTTCGTTCCACTCCTGCAATGGGTGAGGTAGTTCCTACATGTTCAAACCTCCAATTAACCCTTACCACACATGTACTCTTACATACATCTCTGCAATCTTCATGCAGTTGTGCAAGCGCCCATGCAGATCTCTCTTGCACCTGACAATACACAGTTTCCAGAAACACACTCTTAGCACACAGGCAGCTGCTTGTCCTGCACTCCCATGCTTAATATTCGGCACTGTGTGGTATTTCAGATAGCAGTGTGTAATGCTAACACATTCAACATCACCAAGGCTCATTTCCTCTGCTCTAGTCTAATCACTCACCCAGGTTCCACATGCTCATGGTCTCAAGTAGCTGTTAGGACATGTGCTCTTTTCTGCCTCTCCAAACTATAAGGAAAATGTGTCAGGCTGTTACAGTAATTATCCATTGCTCTACCACAGTAGTAAATGTGCTTTGAAATTGCCAATCAAATATCGTTTTCTGCCTAGAATCACACCATGAGTCTGTGTGCACACAGGAATTGTTGTCAGAGATTTAATTTGTGTTGCTCTTGTTCTGTAAGACTTGCACTCGTAGGAAAGGGGCAGCTCATATGATAGGATTTGAAAAGCTCAAAAAAAATATAGTAATATATTTAAATTACATAATGGTATGTTTTTTTTTAGTTTCTTTTAGGTATTGGTGAACAACACTGAAATAAATTAAACATGCCTATAAAATCAAGAAAGAGAAAAGAACAGCAAAAACATCTATATTTGAAGACAACTGGACAACACAAATTAGTTGAAGAACCTCATGTTGGAAAAAAGAAAAAGTCTTCTGGTAAGCAGACTAAGCATGTTTTAAAAAATATCTTCAAACATAGAAAAAATGTAAAAAATATATCCACTGCAAATAGTGTTTCAAGTAGAAAACAACAAGACAATAGAAAGAAAATACTAAATGCTAATGTACAATCAGAAGCAAGAAAGAATGACTTAAAAAGAAAAACAGAATTTCAAAACATTCGTAGAAAAATGTTTCAATTTGCTAAAGGATGTGAAAAAATATAGGAAGAAAGCAAACATTTATAAGAAAAAGAAACATTGAATCAATTGTTGGAAAGGCTTTGGAATTAAAAAGAAAACTATTCATTTTAATTTTGAACAGGATCCGTACATTAGATAAAATAGTCAATGTAATGAAGTCAAAAACCCAAAGGAAAAGAGTAGTGAAAAAAAATAACTTTTGTAAAGTGTTCTTAGGAGAATGGAAGCATAGTTCAAGTACTGAACCATTTTTTAATAAAGAGAGTTATCTTCAAAGTAATAGTTTGCTGCATGCAGTTGACACCAGTGAAGTTAAAGATGGTTGTTTAATGGAAAAGGAGAAAATGGTTCCAAGAAATGAGGAAGAAGTGTTAGCTGATGAGGTTATGGGGAGACGTCCTAAAGCCCCAGTGTACACTTGGAATTGTAGTAGTATTTGCACTGTACGACAGGAATCTATTGATAAATTTCGTGACTTTCTAAGAGAATATAGTAAAAAAAAGTGTTAAACAGAAGATTAAGGTGCTTCAAAGACTAGATCCATGCAGAGTGAGAAAGAATACTGGTTTGCAAGGAAATTCTCTGGCTTGTCTTTCTAGGAAAGTTTGTCAAAGTGTTTTTCACCATTTTAGGATGCTGGCAGTACATCATACTGAAATGAGAAAGTTTGTGAGAAGATTGTATTTTGCTAAAAGTCCAGCACTAAAGTTAAATGAGTTGAATAGTGCTCTGTTCCGTGGATCTGTATCAGATGTGAAGAAGGTTTGTGAGGATATTGAGTTTTGTTACTTTGGTCCAGAGCAAGAAAGTGCAGGAAATGACATAGTTATTGAAGAAAATGTGGAAGAGAATGTAGAACCCAATGTTAGTAAAAATTTTGAAGATCAAATGACAAAATTTACTATCATCTCTAATGAAACACCAAGGTGCCGATTACAATCCTGCAAAAACCGGGTACGAACCGTCGGATGGAGCAAATTCTCCGTCCGACGCGTACCCGGTCGTCAAAATGTACAAACATGGAATTACGATTCGCACGGAAACACAATTTCCGTACGAATCGTACTAAACCCCGACCGACGAAAAAAAACATACAAATGCGATCCGGGAAAGCGCCGACGTGACGTCGGGACGCACGCAGCCTGCCATTCACGAACCAGGAATTACGATTCGCACCGACGTCATCCCGCACGGTGAATATTTTCTGGCTGCCAAAAACTGCCGGGAAATCAGGACGACACGAACAAGGAGTACCTGTACGCGACGGGCAGACATGGACCCGAACCTACGTGTCATCCCGGCCCTCATAGCAGTCGACCTCCTCTACAGGTTACGACGCAGACGCCGCAGAAGGTCAGAACAACTAAGGGAGGGGGGGAAAGGGGGGGAAGGGGGGGGCAGGACCAGGGACAGGCCACAAAACCACCACCAATGTCACACAGCACACATGCCCTGGACATACCTGACCCCCATGCGCTGGTCACCACGAGGGGGTGGGGGCGTGTCCAGCAAAGCCAGCGTCCGCCACAAAGGAAGTGCCTGACAATGCGAACCGGCAACACAACTATACAGGTACGTCCCGTACCCATGCCTTAAGAGCGTGGGTACGAGTCGTACCATGCCCACACCTACGTCACCCCAACAATGGCGGGACGGCTGTACCCACGTGGCAAAGGCCTGGGTACGGGTCGCACAAGCATCACATAGCGTGGGTACGGATATGTACGGACCGTACCCCCAACCCCAACAGTGTAAGTACGACCCGTACCCTCACCCGCGTACGTATACGTCCCACCCCAACAGTGTAAGTACGACCCGTACCCTCACCCGCGTATGTATGGAGCGTACCCCCCACCCCAACAGTGTAAGTACGACCCGTACCCTCACCCACGTACGTATGGAGCGTACCCCCACCCCAACAGTGTAAGTACGACCCGTACCCTCACCCGCGTACGTATGGAGCGTACCCCCCACCCCAACAGTGGAAGTACGACTCGTACCCTCACCTGCGTACGTATGGAGCGTACCCCCACCCCAACAGTGTAAGTACGACCCGTACCCTCAGACGCGTACGTATGGTGCGTACCCCCACCCCAACAGTGGAAGTACGACCCGTACCCTCACCCGCATACGTATGGAGCGTACCCCCACCCCAACAGTGTAAGTATGACCCGTACCCTCACCCCCGTACGTATGGAGCCTACCCCCACCCCAACAGTGTAAGTACGACCCGTACCCTCACCCGCGTACGTATGGAGCGTACCTCACCCCAACAGTGTAAGTACGACCCGTACTCTCACACGCGTACGTATGGAGCATACCCCCACCCCAACAGTGTAAGTACGACCCGTACCCTCACCAAGTACGTATGGAGTGTACCCCCACCCCAACAGTGTAAGTACGACCCGTACCCTCACCTGCGTACTTATGGAGCGTACCCCAACAGTGTAAGTACGACCTGTACCCCCACCTCGTATGCATGGAGCATACCCCAACCCCAACAGTGCATGTACATACCGTACCACCACCCCAACAGTGTAAGTACGACCCGTACCCCACCCGCGTACGTATGGAGCGTACTCCCACCCCAACAGTGTAAGTACGACCCGTACCCCCATGGAGCGAACCCACACACGTGTATGTACTAAGCGTACATATTGTTAAATAGGAGGGGTGTGTGCAGAGTCCTCCCAGCAGTGCCCAGAGTCAGGAGGGGTGGGTGCCTATCACTCCCAGCAGTGCCCAGAGTCAGGAGGGGTGTGTGCAGAGTCCTCCCAGCAGTGCCCAGAGGCAGGAGGGGTGGGTGCCTATCACTCCCAGCAGTGCCCAGAGTCAGGAGGGGTGGGTGCCTATCACTCCCAGCAGTGCCCAGAGTCAGAGGGGTGTGTGCAGAGGCCTCCCAGCAGTGCCCAGAGGCAGGAGGGGTGGGTGCCTATCACTCCCAGCAGTGCCCAGAGTCAGGAGGGGTGGGTGCCTATCACTCCCAGCAGTGCCCAGAGTCAGGAGGGGTGTGTGCAGAGTCCTCCCAGCAGTGCCCAGAGGCAGAAGGGGTGTGTGCAGAGTCCTCCCAGCAGTGCCCAGAGGCAGGAGGGGTGGGTGCCTATCACTCCCAGCAGTGCCCAGAGTCAGGAGGGGTGTGTGCAGAGTCCTCCCAGCAGTGCCCAGAGGCAGGAGGGGTGGGTGCCTATCACTCCCAGCAGTGCCCAGAGTCAGGAGGGGTGGGTGCCTATCACTCCCAGCAGTGCCCAGAGTCAGGAGGGGTGTGTGCAGTCCTCCCAGCAGTGCCCAGAGGCAGAAGGGGTGTGTGCAGAGTCCTCCCAGCAGTGCCCAGAGGCAGAAGGGGTGTGTGCAGAGTCCTCCCAGCAGTGCCCAGAGTCAGGAGGGGTGGGTGCCTATCACTCCCAGCAGTGCCCAGAGTCAGGAGGGGTGTGTGCAGAGTCCTCCCAGCAGTGCCCAGAGGCAGGAGGGGTGGGTGCCTATCACTCCCAGCAGTGCCCAGAGTCAGGAGGGGTGGGTGCCTATCACTCCCAGCAGTGCCCAGAGTCAGGAGGGGTGTGTGCAGAGTCCTCCCAGCAGTGCCCAGACGCAGGAGGGGTGTGTGCAGAGTCCTCCCAGCAGTGCCCAGAGGCAGGAGGGGTATGTGCAGAGTCCTCCCAGCAGTGCCCAGAGGCAGGAGGGGTGTGTTCAGAGTCCTCCCAGCAGTGGCCAGTCACAAGAGGGGTGTGTGCCTAACACTCACAGCAGTGCCCATGGAACGCAAAGGGTGGAGTAGCCAGAGATACCATGCCCACAAATTTCAGTCAGGTGCACAAAGACCCTGCAGTACATGTACCACATGTGTGCGAGGCTGGGAGTATACGCATGCATAGCGCAGAAAAGAAAACATGTACACATGAAGTCATGTCAATAGTCCACATACACAAGTACAATCACTACCAAGAATGCCACGAATGATGCAGGTGGAGACATCGCTCAGCATGCATGTGCAAAGTAGAAGGAGTCCATCACACACCCAGCTAATGTACACACAGCTCTGTGCTAAATATTGGGAACACCCTGCAGGGAAGATGTCAGGGTACACATAGGAAGGAATACACCTTTGGACAATTTCACCATGCAGCAACTGCTTACATGAACACAGAAACCTAGCTAACACCGTGTGATGGCACACAGATCCCAGGGTCCCCCCTATGACCAGCACACTACTACATTTCCCACACACCCAACACATGATCACCACCCAAAATCATGTAGCAGCCCCACCAACAGAAATATCAGAAAAGCAGTAGTGTTCAAAGGAAACAAAAATGGCTTTAATCAGCATGATCAAAAATTGTTTGTTCGTAGAAAGTTCAATATTTACAAAGCCCATAGGGCAGTCCAGAAGTCACAGCTGGATGGGGGACACAGTGGGATGCGTGTCCCCTGGCTTGCCTGCACAGTTACATTCCGTCGTCTTCCACAGGGGTGAGGGCATCATGTGGGGGGGAAGAAACAGGCACCGCAGGGACAGGAGGGTGAAGGGTAGGCGTTGTGGGTGCAGGGATGGAGGACTCCACCACAGGGGGTGGGGCAGGGCCAAAGGCAGAGGCCAGGATCTCGCTGCACACCTTAGCAAGGTCCTCCAGGGAATCCCCTGCACCCGAAGGAACCACAGGCCCCAAGGAGGGGGGGGTCAGAGGGATGGGTCGCAGCGCCACTGGGGGAGGGTGTAGACAGGGGGGGGGATCAACCACCCTGACCGAGGACTTCCTTGACCGCTTGCGTGGTGGTGTCACTGTGGGGCTCAGGGACAGAGCGGCCATGAAGGAGTCTTTGGGGGAGATGTGGCCAGGAGAGCTGAGGGGAGGGGATTTGGAGGGAGTGGATTGGGTGGAATGCGGACTCCCACTCTGGCTGCGTGTCCCACGTTTGCCCCCCGACCCAGTGGGTGTGCCTACTTCACCCTGTGTGTGCTTGTCAGGAGGTGTGCAGTGGACCTTCCCTGCTGGTGTGGTGCCTGTGTGTGTTGTGGTGGGTGCATGCTGACGTCTGGGTGTACGTGGGACAGGCATGGGAGTGGGAAGTGTGGATGGGGCAGGGGTAGGGGGTGGGACGTAGCGCTGCAGGAGACCCACTGCTGCAGTCAGTGTCGAGTCTATCGACCTCAGCAAGCTGCGTTGGTCAGCCTGCGATGAATGAATGCCCTCCAAGCACTTGGCTGTGGCCATGGAGGACATTAAGGATCGCAGCCTGACCAACCTGCAACTGCCGCTGGATGTCCACAGACTTGGCATTGGCGGCAGCAGTGGTGACCGGGCACGTTGGGAAGGGACACGAGCAAGTGGGAGGCGGCTGATGGCGATGGAGGGGGCGGGGCGAGATGTAGTGCCGCTGTCAGCTGCTGGTGCAGCCGCCGCCCACTCGGAGAGATCATCCTCGGACCCGTCAGCTTCATACTCTGTTGTGCCAGTCGACAGGTCCCCAGCTTCACTCTCCTCCGCCTCAGTCCCACTTGATGTGCCAGCCCCGATGTCACCGCTGGCACAGGTGCTCGGTCCCTCTGCTCCGTCTGTGCCCATGTCTCCCTCCGTATCCCCCGATGATGCTGTGGGCAGGGTGAAGAGACAGAAATTAATCACACACCTGTATACATATGTCACATGAGTCCAATCTACATAGGTCACAGTGCATAGCCTGAAACAAAAGAAGAGTTACATCTACAAAACAAGGTACATATGTAGGGCATGCAAGACACAGTTGTTTGACCCACCATGCCACCGAAAAACTATGGAGAGCATGACACAATAGCAAATGAGATGGAAAGGAATTTTGACTGAGGAGCAAGGCCCTGGGGACAATCCAGCACTGCATCTGCACCACACAGCGTGGCAGGAAATAGGGATGAGCAGTTACCATATCCAGGAACAAGAGGCACATGCAGCATAGGTTATACTGAAAACATGCCCACCATGACTGGCCCACTGCACCTTGAGTGCATGTCCAGACAAACATCACACACTGGCCAGTCCTAGCACGGAGATATCAGGTTGTGACATGAAGGCCATGCCCGCACCACCCACCCCCTACATGAGACTATTATTTGGAGACACAGGAAGCACTTACATCCCTTAGTCTGGGTGAAATACACATGGGATGCAACAAATCAAGGTTGCACACAAAATACCCAAGGTGCGCCTGTCCAAATACTCATGTACAAATGGGCATCATCAGATGATTGTAACAAGACACACAGGCAATGTCCACCGTGAGTATGAACAAGGAAAATCAGGTCAGGCTGTACAGTGGACACTTGTACTACATTTCACGTCAATATACATTTCGCCAGGGGACAATGGCACAGAGCACAACCTATGCTGTAGACACAGAGATTGTCGACATATTCGGATTACACACATGATACCTAGGAAAATATGCCCCTGGGGACAGTAGTGGCCACACAACTCCATGCTCCTGAATGGGAATGACTGCAACACACGCTACCATCCCCGCACTATGCGTACCGCACACTCATGCACATCATGTCACAGGCCACAACATAGGACATGCGTGCTGTAAGGCCTCACACTTGAGAGACTAACTCCCATGTCTGGACTCAGCATTAGTGCCAACTGACATGGAACCCACAAGACCAGAACTGGACAGGGCACAGGCAAGGTCCCAAAACCTGTTACACACCACCCCCACACATGATGCTGCAGGCATTGTACACGTGGAGAAGGTGCCAGGCTACATAACCTTGTGACGGAGTGACTTCACACAGACCAGGGAACACATTGCAAGGAGGGGAAGGGAGGCAGGAGAGCACTGCAATACTGTGGGTAACAGGATCTGCACAGCACCATTAAACCCTGGCAGTGCATCCATGGAACAGTGCACTTACAAATGCTGGTGAAACACAACAAACACACATGTACCTACCCCCTTCCTGCTGCTGCATCTCCTGTAAGCGCCTGTCCAAGTCTGGAAATACCACCGCCAGCACACGCTTGTGGATGTGGGAGAGATGGCGGCGCCCGCGGTTCTTATGGCTCTCAGGTGAGTCCCCCAGCAGGACCCGTGCGATCCTCCGCGTCCAGCACCGGATATCCTGACAGCGTTTCCTCACCTGGGACAGGCGCCGCTTCCGACCATCCGCACTCCTCACGGCACTGACGGCGGTCAGCCAGATCTGCTCCTTGGCAGAGGCGCCTACCTGTGAGGATGATACTACATCAATACACCTGCAACATGTCACAGAGACACATAGGAGAACAAATTAGCTAGTTACAACAAGGCATGTCATGCAGCCAACGCATTGCACCTTTGCCATAGGGACATACTCCTCTGGGGAAGGGCAAAAGCAGTACGTGCCAGTGAAAGTACACAGGTGGAATGAGGGCAAAGACACAATCAATTATAAAGGCTCACACTGTGCATCACACCCACCCCTCCTGTCTCTGGGCACTGCTGGGAGTGATAGGCACCCACCCCTCCTGTCTCTGGGCACTGCTGGGAGGACTCTGCACCCACCCCTCCTGTCTCTGGGCACTGCTGGGAGGACTCTGCACACACCCCTCCTGTCTCTGGGCACTGCTGGGAGTGATAGGCACCCACCCCTCCTGTCTCTGGGCACTGCTGGGAGGACTCTGCACACGCCCCTCCTGTCTCTGGGCACTGCTGGGAGTGATAGGCACCCACCCCTCCTGTCTCTGGGCACTGCTGGGAGGACTCTGCACCCACCCCTCCTGTCTCTGGGCACTGCTGGGAGGACTCTGCACACACCCCTCCTGACTCTGGGCACTGCTGGGAGGACTCTGCACACACCCCTCCTGTCTCTGGGCACTGCTGGGAGTGATAGGCACCCACCCCTCCTGTCTCTGGGCACTGCTGGGAGGACTCTGCACCCACCCCTCCTGTCTCTGGGCACTGCTGGGAGGACTCTGCACACACCCCTCCTGACTGGGCACTGCTGGGAGGACTCTGCACACACCCCTCCTGACTCTGGGCACTGCTGGGAGGACTCTGCACCCACCCCTCCTGTCTCTGGGCACTGATGGGAGGACTCTGCACACACCCCTCCTGACTATGGGCACTGCTGGGAGGACTCTGCACAAACCCCTCCTGACTCTGGGCACTGCTGGGAGTGATAGGCACCCACCCCTCCTACCTCTGGGCACTGCTGGGAGGACTCTGCACCCACCCCTCCTGACTCTGGGCACTGCTGGGAGGACTCTGCACACACCCCTCCTGACTCTGGGCACTGCTGGGAGGACTCTGCACCCACCCCTCCTGTCTCTGGGCACTGCTGGGAGTGATAGGCACCCACCCCTCCTGTCTCTGGGCACTGCTGGGAGTGATAGGCACCCACCCCTCCTGCCTCTGGGCACTGCTGGAAGACATCAGGCATTCCCCCCCTGGGACCCCCCCTACAGTACATAGCATGTGTGTCACACCTGGACACAATGGCAGAAGTCACAGTCACAAAAAAGGGACTCAGTCTGTGCTAGTAGCCTCTGCACTCACCTGATACCCTGGTCGCCCATACAGCAGGGGGTACTGTGGGAGGATCACATCCAGCAATGCCAGGTTCTCCTCCAGGGTGAATGGCTGTGACCTCTCCACAGACCTTGACATGGTTCCAGGGAATCAGGAGCAGCAGCAGTGTGGTAGAATCGAAATATGTGCAGGCAAGTGCTCCCTCATGGGACCTGGCTGCCTTATATCTGCCTTGCTGGCCTGTTTCATGCACAGGAGTACAGAGTGATTGGTCAATCACCTTTGCATCCTATGTTTCCTCCAATCCCTTCAAACCTAGCACAGTCAGTGGGTTCTTATTGTGTTTTTTTCTTCAGCATGATGTCAACCCCACAAACACATTGCAACAAAGTAGATTAATTCCAACTGACTTCTGCTGTGCACCTTCCAGAACAAATTCAAACTTAAAACTTGGTCTCCATGACAACCAGCATGCATGTAGGCCTTAATACTTGTCCCTCATGTGTCCCCTATGTAAAATTGAGCTTCACCCACAGGTACGGTGCGTTCCGGGCCCCTAGGGCACCCCAAATGCATAGCAAAGGCCCGTACAGGCGTGCGTACGTTCACTATCACCATGGGTGTCCTCGCGTATGCGTACTCGCAGTGGTACGGCCTGTACACGCGTGCGTACGTTCACTATCACTATGGGTGTCCTCGCGTATGCGTACTCGTACTGGTATGGCCCGTACACACGCCTGTACGTTCACTATCACTACGAGTACGCATACGCGAGAACTCCCATAGTGGTACGGACCGTACACACGCCTGTACGTTCACTATCACTATGGGTGTCCTCGCGTATGCGTACTCGTAGTGGTACGGCCCGTACACGCGTGCGTACGTTCACTATCACCATGGGTGTCCTCGCGAATGCGTACTCGTAGTGGTACGGCCCGTACACGCGTGCGTACGTTCACTATCACCATGGGTGTCCTCGCGTATGCGTACTCGTACTGGTACGGCCCGTACACACGCCTGTACGTTCACTATCACTATGAGTACGCATACGCGAGAACACCCATAGTGGTACTGACCGTACACACACCTGTACGTTCACTATCACCATGGGTGTCCTCGCGTATGCGTACTCGTAGTGATAGTGAACGTACAGGCGTGTGTACGGGCCGTACCAGTACGCATACGCGAGGACACCCATAGTGGTATGGACCGTACACACGCCTGTACGTTCACTATCACTATGGGTGTCCTCGCGTATGCGTACTTGTAGTGGTACGGACCGTACATGCGTGCGTACGTTCACTATCACCATGGGTGTCCTCGCGTATGCGTACTCGTAGTGGTACCGTCTGTACACGCGTGCGTACGTTCACTATCACCATGGGTGTCCTCGCGTATGCGTACTCGTACTTGTACGGCCCGTACGCACGCCTGTACGTTCACTATCACTACGCGTACGCATACGCGAGAACACCCATAGTGGTACGGACCGTACACACGCCTGTACGTTCACTATCACCATGGGTGTCCTCGCGTATGCGTACTCGTAGTGATAGTGAACGTACAGGCGTGTGTACGGGCCGTACCAGTACGCATACGCGAGGACACCCATAGTGGTACGGACCGTACACACGCCTGTACGTTCACTATCACTATGGGTGTCCTCGCGTATGCGTACTCGTAGTGGTACGGCCCGTACATGTGTGCGTACGTTCACTATCACCATGGGTATCCTCGCGTATGCGTACTCGTAGTGGTACGGCCCGTACACGCGTGCGTACGTTTACTATCACCATGGGTGTCCTCGCGTATGCGTACTCGTACTGGTACGGCCCGTACACACGCCTGTACGTTCACTATCACTACGAGTACGCATACGCAAGAACACCCATAGTGGTACGGACCTTACACACGCCTGTACGTTCACTATCACCATGGGTGTCCTCGCGTATGCGTACTCGTAGTGATAGTGAACGTACAGGCGTGTGTACGGGCCGTACCAGTACGAGTACGCATACGCGAGGACACCCATAGTGGTACGGACCGTACACACGCCTGTACGTTCACTATCACTATGGGTGTCCTCGCGTATGCGTACTCGTAGTGATAGTGAGCGTACAGGCGTGTGTACGGGGCGTACCACTGCGAGTACGCATACGCGAGGACACCCATAGTGATAGTGAGCGTACAGGCATGTGTACGGGCCGTACCACTGCAAATACGCATACGCGAGGACACCCATGGTGATAGTGAACGTACGCACGCCTGTACGGGCCGTACCACTATGGGTGTTCTTGCGTATGCGTACTTACTGACCGTACACATGCCTGTACGCTCACCATCACTATGGGTACACATACGGCAGCACTCCCATAGTGATATGGGAACGTACACAGGCCCTCTTAGCAGCAGTACGGTGGTTTTCACACATCACAGTGGTGACAGGCAGCACACAGGAAGGAATAGGGCTGACATACTTGTCCATGGATGGACATCAAGGCATTGTCTGGGCAGTACTACATGTGTGGGGCACAGGTGTGACAGGCTGTGATGTGGCACATTACTCCTGAGTCGAGAAGGCACCAGATGTATGATGAGATGTGTACAGATGTAATGTGTGATGGTGCAATGTGTGCCAGACATGCCCTTGACTCCTTTGACATGTGTGCATGTCGTACTGCACACTTGGGATTAGCGTCACTGGCATGGCACGGACACCAATACACGGAAGTGTCCCTTGATGCCCGGTACAGGGGTTACCACACCTGACATGTCACTACCGACGGTGCACGATGTGACTATGTCATGTATGTGTGGGGGGTTCCCATTAGGTTGATGTTGGAGCACCCTCAAAAGCTGCAGCTGTTGCAGCAACCAACATGTGTCTGTGTGTAGATTGACATTGCACACTGTTCCGCACACCATGCCACATGTGGTATCGGATGTGAGGTGCGTATGTATGCATGGGACACTGAGTAGCGTAACAAGGACATGTCTGCATCCTCTCTATGAATGTGTGGTGAGTCATGACATGTACACCTTCATGGCAAGGTGTGCGGGCTGTCCTAGTGTAATGTCATGTGACCTGTGGCTCTAGTGTTCCGCTACCAGTCTCTGCAATCGACATCCTACTTCTGCTGATGTGTGGATGTATGTCACTCCTGTCTTGCGTCTGGCTGTTCACTTGCACTGGGACATAGCTAATCCCATGCCATGGCATGTGGAGGTTCACAATCTCCGTGTGTAGCTGGGTCTTGGTAGGAGTGTCACCTGGCAGCCATACGTGTCCAGGGCATGTGGCACATACCTGACTCCGTATGTAGCATATGTGTATAGACAGATTAACATGTGCTCAGTACAAATTAATTGTTGTTGTGGTGCACTCACTCTTCCTTGTCACTTCCAAATTACTGCAGAGCGCCGCCTCTTCCCCGAGCAATTCCGGACTTGGCTGCCATGCGGGAGAGTGACTGTATCCGGTGCTACCGCTTCCCCCAACGGTTGATTCTGGATTTGACGGCGAGACTGGCACCACACCTGCAACCGCTGCACAGGTATCCTACGGCACTGACACCCAAGCAGAAGGTAATGGCAGCCCTACATTTTCTACCCACGGGTACCTTTCAAAATACCATCGCTCATGTTGGTGGCATGTCCCAGAGCATGTTCTGCCGTGTGGTGCATGATTTCTTAGAGGCCATGTTGATTCACCTGGATGACTTCATCCATTTTCCTACCCCTGAACTGTTGACTGGGGTCAAGCGTGGATTCTATGCCCTGGGAGGGATGCCCCATGTCATTGGGTCCATAGATGGGACACATGTTGCTTTGGTACCACCACAGGCACAGGAGGTAGCGTACCGGAATCGCAAGCACTACCACTCCATCAATGCCCTTGTGGTGTGTCTGTCCAACATGGTGATTTCACATGTCTGTGCTCGTTTTCCAGGATCAGCACACGATGCCTACATCATGAGGCGTAGCAGGGTGCCTGAAATGATGACGCAGCTGCGCAATGAACGAGCATGTGTTGTTGGTGGGTACAGTCTGTCTGTCCTGTATTTTGCGTAGACTTCCAGCACGACCGCTTCTCCTGTCCTGCTTATGTCCATGTGCTTTCCATGTAGGGGACGCTGGCTATCCCAACATGCCGTGGCTGATCACACCTCTCCGCAACCCCATCACGCCGGCCCAGCTCCGCTACAACACCGCCCATGGCCGGACAAGGCGAGTGATAGAGAGGACGTTTGGCCTCCTGAAGAGCCGATTTAGGTGCCTACACAAGACCGGCAGCGCCCTCCCATATGCCCCGGCGAAGGTCTGCAAAATCTTCATGGTCTGCTGCATGCTGCACAACATGGCAGTTGAGAAAGCTGTGCCACTCATCCTGGATCAAGATGACGAGGACCATCCACCCGTGGAGGACGAAGGGCTTGGAAATGGGGCTAGTGATGTGGAGGATGTGGAGCCGCAAGAGGACATCCGGACTCGGCTCATACGCGACTTCTTTGCTTAGTGGTGAGTACCAGTGTCCGAGTGTGCACGCATTGGTCCCCGTGTGGCATGTGTTGTGATGTGTGTCTCCACCTGCATGTATGGCACGTGAGTCAGAGGTGTGTGTGGGTGTGTCACTGGAGTGATGGTGCCAGTAATGGTTGTATTTCCCCAGTCATAATTGTGACCTAGCATGTTGTCATCCATACATGTGTCGAGTAAATGCACATGCAAGTGGCTGTGCTTTTTGAGGCTGACTTCTTGTGTGTCTCTCTTCCCCAGGTACTTGCGCATGCCGTCTGCTGCTTGCATTGTTGTGGCACTGCTATTCCTCATGGACACGTCATTGTGTGCTGACTCAGCGTTACAGGCACGGACACATTTGGAAGTCTCCTTAGGGTAAGGGATGCATCAGGGGTGTATTGGGTGTGGCAGTTGTTCACAATGTATGCACACTGCCCCTGTCGATGTTTGGTTCCTCTGCAGACATGTTGCATCACCATGGTACACATGACATGCAGCTGGGTACACCTGAATAGATGGTCAGACTTGTTGACAGTCATCTGTGATGGGATAGTGGATTGTGATGATGGCATCAATGTGTGTAACACTGCCCTCGGACACATACGGTTTGCATTGGCTTGACATGCTGTGGGACTTCCACATCAGCGGATCAATGGTGTATGGCAGGCTCTCCATGAGCAGCTGGGGGTGTTTAGCTGTTAGCTGACACTTGTGTGCCAGTTCCATGGCTATCACGCATTTGTGCTGCAGAAGGGGGGTGCCAGTGTTGGACCCACATGTTACTCCACATGAACTGTTCATGTGTACTTCAAGTTGCCTCTGCAATCCCGAATACATGACTAATAAAGGTGTCCCTATGCCTCCAAGGTGCCTCTTCTCAGTCAATGCTGGTGTGTTGCCACGGTGCATCCGGCATGTCTGGCATGGTTTTCCCTGATAGTGGCTATGTGTCTATGTGTCGAGTAGCAAGTTGCAAGCTGTGTGTGTGGGATTAGACTGTGTATTGTGCATGATGTCCATGACTGTGTGGGTATTGTGACATGTGCCATCCCCATGCATCCAACGTTGGCCAGGCCCCCATTATCTGCATCCACCGGACTAAAGTTTTCAGGACATGGTTCTGCCACCTGTCTACACATACCTGGGTGCCCCCCAGGACACTGGACATGATCCCTGACCTCTGCGCATGACTGTTGCTGTACTCAATATGTCTGTCGGCACGGTTGTGCTGCCACCCCCTCAGCTGGTTGGGCCCATCACGGGTGTGTATGGTGCTCCATGTCTGTCTTGCCTAATACACTGTGACCCGTGTGTCCTGTGCCAGACTCAGGCCCCAGGGTGTGGATGGTTGAAGTCAAAATAGAACTCAAGCATGTTTAGACTTTACAAGACACAGGTAAGGTAATAATGCAACCAGCAGGCATCTTCTCTTCATGGTGTGACTTTTTATTTTAGTGGGGGGGGGGTATGACATGAGGGGCTTTCCGGGTGTTTGGAATCCAAAGTTCAGTAGGGGAGTTGGTGTCCTTGCCATTGGAAATCCTCAGAGTCCATGCCACAGTCTTTGTCAACATTGGTCAGACAGTGACCAGCAAGGCCATGTGGCAGAGAATGTCTTTTGATGCTGTGCTGCTGTTGCTCCAGTGGGCCAGGTGCCAGGCCAGGTGTCCTGGGAGATGGTGCTGTAGCGCCGACCTCACAGTCTTTTCCGTGGACGACCCGCCCTCCTGCAGGGACCCTCAGAAGCAGGCCGTGACGATGTTTGGGATGCTCCATCGGATGTTTCCTCCTCCTCCTCCTGATCCCTCCCTGTGGGTGGTGATGTTCTACGCCTTCTGGCACAGGGAGGGTTGCCCATGTTGTCGGCCATCCGACGGAGTGTACTGTGAATTCCTGTGAACACCGTCACAAGCTCAGCCTGTCTGTCCTCCATCCTCCGTTGGTGTTGCAGTAGACAGGCATGTAGCTGCGCATGTTGCTGGGCCTGCTGGGTCTTGATCCCCTCGAGGACGGACACAACCTGGGGCATGCCCGTGGTGTCCTGCCGGTATGTGTCCAGGATGTTTCGGACATGGGAATATACTGGATCCCCAGCCAACTGGTCAGGCTGGCACCTCCGCCGTCCTCCACTCCCACCACCCCTGCCCACTTGCACCTGGCCTGCCCTTGTGGGCACATCGGGTCTCTGGGACCCCTGAGGGGTGGCATTGGCATTGTCGCCTGCCTCCTCCTGGGTGCCCGGGACACCGTGTCCCTTCTGGCCAGCCTGGCTGCTTTGTGGTGGTGGGGCAGGGATCCTGGGTGTCTCCTGGGATGTGGCAGGAGTGGGGGTGGTGGTTGGCCCCATTGTACCTGACGCAGGTGCTGCAGGTCGTTGGACACCAGAGGGGCCAGGTTGGTCGGGGTCGTCCACAGAGTGGTGAGAGTCGTCGCTGCCGGTGGGATCGGCCTCCCGCAAAGCCGGGTCCTGTGAGTCTTCCCCCCCAGTGTTGGGGGGTGAACTACGAGGTTGACCTGTGTGTGAGAGAGACAATGTTAATTTTGTTCCATGCAACATCCATGTTTCATTAGTTTCAAAGTTGGAACATTTCGTCTGGGAATTTGGATCTGTCTTGCATTCCACTCACAGTGCACTTGTGCATGGGTATGTCACTTGGGCACAGCTTTGGCGACTTTACCTATGTGTGGCACAGTCTTACTTGCTGCGTCAAGTGTGACTGCAGTCAGCAGTGGAGTGGGCAGGTGTGGCGAGCCGTGCATTGGTGCCTTCCGTGTTGCACTGTACGTGGGCACATAAAGTTGTTCCACACACTTCAATAATGCAGGTAGCTGTCGTTGTGCTCGTGCACAGGTTGTGACATGGCCCTGTGTTTTGCCATGGAGGAGAGGGGGGGTTCTGGCACTGGCCACCCTTGTCTACATGCACGCAGTCCACCTGCTGACGAGCAGACATTCCCACACACCACAAGGCTGATTTGCTCTCTCTGTGTCTCCCTCCCTCTCTGTCCCCCTCTCCCTCCCTCTCTGTCCCCCTCTCCCTCCCTCTGTGTGTCAGCCTCCTCCCTCTGTCCGTCTCCCTGTGTCTCCTTCCCTCTCTGTCCCCCTCTCCCTCCCTCTCTGTCCCCCTCTCCCTCCCTCTGTGTGTCAGCCTCCTCCCTCTGTCCGTCTCCCTGTGTCTCCCTCCCTCTCTGTCCCCCTCTCACTCCCTCTCTGTCCCCCTCTCCCTCCCTCTGTGTGTCAGCCTCCTCCCTCTGTCCGTCTCCCTGTTTCTCCCTCCCTCTCTGTCCCCCTCTCCCTCCCTCTCTGTCCCCCTCTCCCTCCCTCTGTGTGTCAGCCTCCTCCCTCTGTCCGTCTCCCTGTGTCTCCCTCCCTCTCTGTCCCCCTCTCCCTCCCTCTCTGTCCCCCTCTCCCTCCCTCTGTGTGTCAGCCTCCTCCCTCTGTCCGTCTCCCTGTGTCTCCCTCCCTCTCTGTCCCCCTCTCCCTCCCTCTCTGTCCCCCTCTCCCTCCCTCTGTGTGTCAGCCTCCTCCCTCTGTCCGTCTGCCTGTGTCTCCCTCCCTCTCTGTCCCCCTCTCCCTCCCTCTCTGTCCCCCTCTCCCTCCCTCTGTGTGTCAGCCTCCTCCCTCTGTCCGTCTCCCTGTGTCTCCCTCCCTCTCTGTCCCCCTCTCCCTCCCTCTCTGTCCCCCTCTCCCTCCCTCTGTGTGTCAGCCTCCTCCCTCTGTCCGTCTCCCTGTGTCTCCCTCCCTCTCTATCCCCCTCTCCCTCCCTCTCTGTCCCCCTCTCCCTCCCTCTGTGTGTCAGCCTCCTCCCTCTGTCCGTCTTCCCGTGTCTCCCTCCCTCTCTGTCCCCCTCTCCCTCCCTCTGTGTGTCAGCCTCCTCCCTCTGTCCGTCTCCCTGTGTCTCCCTCCCTCTCTGTCCCCCTCTCCCTCCCTCTCTGTCCCCCTCTCCCTCCCTCTGTGTGTCAGCCTCCTCCCTCTGTCCGTCTCCCTGTTTCTCCCTCCCTCTCTGTCCCCCTCTCCCTCCCTCTCTGTCCCCCTCTCCCTCCCTCTGTGTGTCAGCCTCCTCCCTCTGTCCGTTTCCCTGTGTCTCCCTCCCTCTCTGTCCCCCTCTCCCTCCCTCTGTGTGTCACCCTCTGTCACCTCAGCCCAGCTTCCTGGGCACACACTGTTAGCAGATCTTTGAATGGCCCTTGGCTTGTTGATGTGAGTTTGTTTCTGATCTCCAGGCACCCATTGGGTGTAGTGTCTGTGTCTGCGCTTGGCATGTGCGTGTTCATGGAGTGTGGTTGAGTCATGCGATAGCTTGGGGTGGTTGCGTGCCTGTTTGTGAGTTTGGTTGTGGATGACGTTCCCCCCATGTGAGGTGCGTTGTTTGTGTACTCACCCGGGTCTCGGAGTCCTCCTAATCCTTCGACTGCCTCCACCGGCAGTATGGCCATCACCCTCTCCTCCCAGGGATGGTAGTGTACGGGTCTGCCGGACGGCCCTCCTCCAGTGACGTTGGCCTGGTTGTGTTCATCCGTCATCTTGGCTCGGACCCTCCTCCGCAGATCGTACCACCTGGCTTGGCATTCCTGCTTGTTCCTTCTGGTGTCCGCAACAGCATTCACAGCATCGACGATGGTCTGCCACATGGCTGTTTTTGCTGAAATGCTGGTCTGTCTGACCAATGTTCCAAAGAGGTGTGGCTCGACTCTGAGGATTTCATCGACAAGGACCTCCAACTCTCGGTTACTGAACTTTGGATTCTTGTTAGTGGGCATGGTGAGGGGTGTGGGTGTGGATGGTGGGGGGGGTGTGGATGGTTGTGTGTGTGTGGGTGTGGTTGTGCAGGAGTGTGTGTGAATGTGATGAGGGGGTGTTTGTGAAGGTGGTTGTGTGAAGGTGTGCAAGTGTAAGGTGTGGTAAAGCTTCTAGTATGGTGCTGTAGGTTGTCTGTGGGGTCTGGCAGCAGTAAGTCTGTTGCAAAGGCTCATGGTTTGTGTGTGTGGGCCCTTTTTATTGGTCCATTGGTGGGTGGGGCTGTGTTTAAACTTTGGGTGGGTGTGTTATAAGGAGTGGTGGTGTTTTGGGCCTCTGTTTGTTTTTGGCAGTTGCAGGTCAGTGAATGTGTTGTTTTAGTGGTTTTTGGACATGTTTAGTGGCTTTGTGCCATTCGAATGGTGTATTCTTGTGTTGTTTTGGTTTGTCCTGGTTGTGTATGTGCGTTTTTAGCGTGTGTACGGGGTGTACATGGGCCATTTTGTTGTACTGTGCTGTCCTTGCGTGTGGCTTGGTACGACTCGTACATGCGGTTGTGATGTTGGGGCCTGGGGTGCGCTCCGTACTTAGAATGTTGTGGTGGGGGTACGACTCTAACGTACACGGGTGTACATACACGGGTGGGGGTACGACTCTAATGTACACAGGTGTACATACACAGGGGGTACGACACGTACAGGGGTGTACATACACAGGGGGTACGACACGTACAGGGGTGTACATACAGGGCGGGTACGACACGTACACGGGTGTACATACACGGGGGGTATGACACGTACAGGGGTGTGCATACACGGGGGTACGACACGTACACGGGTGTACATACACGGGTGGGGGTACGACTCTAATGTACACGGGTGTACATACACGGGGGGGTACGACACATACACGGGTGTACATACACAGGGGGTATGACACGTACAGGGGTGTACATACAAGGGGGGGATACGACACATACACGGGTGTACATACATGGGGGGTACGACACGTACAGGGGTGTACATACACGCGGGGTACGACACATACACGGGTGTACATACATGGGTGGGGGTACTACTCTAATGTACACGGGTGTACATACACGGAGGGGTACAACACATACAGGGGTGTACAAACACTGGGGTACGACACGTACACAGGTGTACATACACGGGGGGTATGACACGTACAGGGGTGTACATACACGGAGGGGTACGACACGTACATGGGTGTACATACACGGGGGGTACGACACGTACACGGGTGTACATACACAGGTGGGGGTACGACTCTAATGTACACGGGTGTACATACACGGGGGTACGACACGTACAGGGGTGTACATACACAGGGGGTACGACACGTACAGGGGTGTACATACAGGGCGGGTACGACACATACACGGGTATACATACACGGGGGTACGACACGTACAGGGGTGTACATACACGGGGGGTACGACACGTACACGGGTGTACATACATGGGTGGGGGTACGACTCTAATGTTCACGGGTGTACATACACGGCGGGGTACGACACGTACACGGGTGTACATACACGGGGGGTTCGACACGTACGTACGGGGGCTGGGGGGGGTCGGCGCGTACATACGGGGGCTGGGGGGGTCGGCGCGTATGCGGGCACATGTCTTCATGGTTGCTATGGGTGTTCGGTGCGGACGGTGTTTTTTCCATACGGTTGTAACTTCTGACGCACGGGATGGATCGTGATTCCGCGGTCGGACTTCACTTTTCACATTTGTACGGTGATTCGTCCGAGGACGTGTCGGACACATTTTCCGACCCGAGGACATGTGGGGAATGATTCCCAATGCGATTCGTATGGTCTTTTTCCCATGCGAATCGTAATTGGCAGTTTGTACGGCACTTGTACGATTCGTACGGTAAAAAGACCCGATACGAGTCGTACGGGGAAAATTTTTGACGGATCGTAATTGGCACCCAAATATTACTTGTATTTGTTGCCGGAGAAGCCATTATAAAACTCAAACAAGGAATGTTGATCTCTATAAAAAAAGTGAAAAAGAAAATAATTATGAGTGGAAGGATTTTGCTACATATTTGTTTCTGGAAAATTGTTTTGATTTGGGTGAAGATTAGCGTATTTGTAAATACTGTTATAACAAGGTAGAAGAAAATAAAATGCCAGCTAGAGCTGTACATAATAATTTAGAATTGGTTGATATTCCTGCAGAACTTAGTGATTTAATTATGTATGAGTCTATACTCATTCAATGTGTCCATCCGTTTCAGACTATAGTTCGTATGGAGCCCAAAACAGGTAAATTACCTCCTTCAGATTTACAAAGAGGTTTAAAAGAAAGAGTTGTCTATTTGCCATTAGATTTGAAAAAAAATATTGAAACAATTGATGCAGATAGTTTGGAAACTGAACCATTAGTTATTCTGGTTAATGGTGTACCTACAAAGAATGAGAAAATTTTGCAGGAGCTAGTAGATGTACGAAAAGTACAAAGAGCCAACTTATATTTGAAAAGAAATATTAAGTACTATGAATCAATTTATTTGGATGAAGAAGTTTTACTAGCAGACACAGGAATACCAACTGGGCAAATTGAAAAAGTGGATAAATCAAAAGAATAAGAAATTTATGAACATTTCAGCATCCATCCTCTTCATTCTAAAGAAGTTATGGGAAACACTATTGATCTGTTTCAGATGAAAAAAGCAAAAGGAACTCCCGTGAGTGTATGGGAGGAGAGCTTGGAAGCTCGTTGTTTTCCCCAGCTGTTTCCTACAGGAAAAGGTGGACGATATGATGAACGTCCAGTACAGATTCCTGCTTCTGAGTATCGACTACAAGATTATATGCAGAAGATCCAAGATTTCGTCAAAGTAGTCCTTATTTGTTCCATCTTTTATTTGAAAGTGACTTGTCTGCACTATCCTATGCAGTAAATCACATTTTAAAAACTGGAGTACATCTACATAATGTGTCTGCAAATGATTTTATGAACAAAGTGCAACAGCGAGATGATCATTTGGAATCTCAATTGATTAATCTGATGGCTCGTCAGAGTTGAACTAATGAATATTGGTACCAACGCCATGGAGAATTGAAATGTATGTTACGGAATTTAGGAACTCCTACATGGTTCAATACCGTAAGCTGTGCTGAGTACGCTTGGGATGATTTACTGGATTTTCTTCGAGAGGAAAATTCAAATATTGAAAACATCCAATACAAGACAGCAGGAGACTTGTGCTCATTGGATCCGGTTAATATTTGCAGAAATTTCAATCATAGATTTGAGGCTATGATGTCCTTCATCTGCAATAAAAAAAATCCACCTCTTGGAGAAGTTGTGGATTTCTTTTGGAGAAAAGAGTACCAAGCAAGAGGTGCTCCTCATTTTCATATGCTGTTGTGGATCAAGGATGCCCCAAAATTTGGAACAGATTCTGACGATGCAGTTTTATCTTTCATTGAGGAATATGCAACATGTGCTATACCTAAAAGCACAGAAGAAAAAAACTTAAAAGAGCAAGTTTTACATTTCCAAAGTCGGTGTGGAAAATACTGTCTACGAAATAACAAGAGTAAAGATAAATTCTACACAAATTGTTGATTTGGATTTCCACGACCTGTTCTTTCAAACGGAAGAGTAAACAGTTTTATGTCAGCTGTGCGACATACCATTACAAGAAAATCTTCGAAAAATACCTACAATCTAAAAAGAAAAGAAGAGTCAAAATATATAAATGACTACAACCCAGTCATTTTATCCATGTGGAATGCTAACATGGATATTCAGTATGGAGCTGACAATTCTATTGCTGTTGCTTGGTATGTCACATCTTACATCACTAAATCTGAGAAAACGAAATTGAAAGAAATATGGGAAGAGATTTCTCACGAGAAGACTGTCAGTAAAAAGCTATACAGTTTCAGTTTAAAGATGTTATCGCATCGAGAAATTGGCTCATACGAATGCTCAGATAGGTTATCATCTGCAAGTCTGTACTCCAAATCCAGAAGAATAATTTGGGTAAGTTTAGGCCTTGCAGGAATGCGAAATCGGGTACTGAAATATATTCGAGAAATTGAATGTTTAGCAGAGAACGAACCAGAAAGTACAGACATTTTGAAAACAAATATGTTGGACACATATTACTCAAACAGAAGTCATCATCTTGAGAACGCGTGTCTCTATGAAGTGCTGCAGAACTACATTTATAAACGGAATGCCACAGAAGACATCAACAATGGAAAATATAAAGTCATTGGTGAGGAAGGATGTTTGGTGAAACAAACAAAAGGAAGTTTGATTAATCACAGGAAGCTGAGTTGCGACACTACTGACAAAAAGGAATTTTACTACTTAGCACTTTTACAGCTGTTTAAACCATGGCTTTCAGAGGATGAATTACTTGGAGATTTTCAGAGCTATGAAGATTCCTTTAATGCATGCAAAGATAACATAGCATGCAGTACTTTCTCAAATTATGTACAAATGTTAAATGTAGAAATTGAACAAGAAGCTACAATTGCAGCTGAAGTAGCTAGAGACAGTTCTCAAGACAGTCAAATTTCTAGTACGCTCAGTCAAGATCCTCTAGGACAACCAATCGTAGAAAATGAAGCTGCAATAGTCATGACTGAAGTGGAAACAGCTATGAATCAAGCTCAGGAAGATTTAATAGACTTACCAAATTTGAAACAACAACTGAATGATGAACAACAACAAATTTATGAAGAAGTCACAAAACAAATTGATCATGGATTACTACATGAAAATAAACAGTGCTCATGCACAGCATTTCAACCAATCAGAATGTATGTGAGTGGACAAGCTGGAACTGGAAAAAGTTTCTTAATTAAAGTAATTAGAAGCTACCTACAGAAAAAAACTGATTCAGCTTTGTCTTGTGTTGTTACTGCTCCAACTGGGTTAGCAGCATATAACATAAAAGGAATTACCTTACATCGTTTGCTAATGTTACCAGTAGAGCATGAGAACAAAATAGAATACCACAAGCTAACAGGAGAAGCATGTTTTGAAGTTTCAAGACTGTTGAAGAAAATGAATGTTCTCATTATTGATGAGGTAAGCATGGTATCAAACTTAATGCTTGCCTTTGTGCATTTAAGAATGCAGCAAATTCTAAAGACAGACTGTGACGTGTTATTTGGAGGAAAACATGTTATAGTTTTTTGGGATCTACTGCAGCTCACTCCAGTTAAAGGACAACCAGTATTTAATACTGTTACACATGAAGACACGAAAAAGTCATTAGGAAGTATAGGTAATGTGAATATTTGGTCATACTTTGAGTACAAAGAACTCATTACCAATATGCGGCAAGCAAATGATGATGATTATGCAAGTATTCTCAAAGATATCAGAATTGGACTACTCACAGAAAATGGCAGTTGATGGGAGTTGATTGCTATGTAATTTGTTTCCAACAGAACAAATAGTTCCAGAGAAAATATACAAGAAAGTTGCAGAAAAAAATACTGTAATCTGCTTAATGCCAACACTACATGAATGCTCTATATTCAATGAAAAACTTTTGAAATTGGAAAATGAAGAGATTATGAAAATGGAAGCCGTGGATAAAATACAGCATGAAGGAATAACTATTACATTGATAGGCAAATTGAAAACTAAATTGGATTCTCTAGAGAAAAACATATCGAAAACAGCTGGTTTAGAAAAGAATCTTCATGTATGTATGAACTATCGAGTAATTTTAAGAAGTAATTTGAATGTAGAAAAAGGTTTAGTTAATGGAGCTATGGGTAAAGTTGTGGGTTTTGATAACTACCAGAAAAAAGATGGAATTGAATTTTTAAATATAAAATTTGATCAGATTGAAGAGGTTAAAGACATTAGTCGTTGTTCAGTTCGTTTTTTGCTTGTGAAAGACTTATATGTACGTAGGAAGCAGTTTCCATTTTCTCTAGCATATGCTGTAACTATTCATAAATCTCAAGGATTAACTGTAGATAGTGCTTTTGTAAACATTGGATCTAGTGTGTTTAACCCCTTCCCCGCTCATGACGGAACCGTTCCGTCATGAGCCACGGTTGCCGTGTGCTCATGACGGAACGGTTCCGTCATGACACGCCCGTTGGCGGCCGCTCCGCCTACGCGGCGCTGTTTCCCCGCCTGTGCGGGGGGACAACGCAAATGGGCGGAGTCATGACGGAACCGTTCCGTCATGAGCACAGCTCAACTGTGGCTCATGACGGAGCGGCTCCATCATGAGCACAGGCCCACCGCGCTGCCCCCCTGCCCCCCCCAGCGCTGCAGTGGAATGTCCGCAGCAGCGAAGGGGTTAAAGAAGGTATGGCATATGTTGCTTTGTCATGAGTGAAAAAATTATCTGGTTTATTCATGATAGACTTTGATGACTCAAAAGTTAGTGCTGATGCAAATTGTGTAACAGAGTATAATAGATTAAGAAGAAGCTATGCTCCTCATTTAAGTCAGTATCCTGTGTTTGAAAAACGTGTTGTTTGTCGGAAAAGGAGAATTGAGAATATCTGTAATGAGGATGTACAGAAGAGAAAACAAAAGGAGAGTGATGTGATTGCAGGCAAAAAGAAAAAGGACAATGTTGAAGAGGTTGTTTGTTGTCATTTTCAAAATAGCTCTGGTGTCAACTGCTACGCTAATGTAGTGCTGAATGTTGTATTTTATCTTGAAAGTTTGCAAGATCAGATAATACTAAATCATGAAAAAAGATTTTGTTCTCTGCTGAGTTTGTGTTATGAAAAGCTGAGTAATGATAAAACTAAAATAGAAAGTGCTTCTGATGTTAGAAATCGTTTAGATGTATTTTCTGGATGTACACAGTTTACTGAGAATGTCCAGCAAGATGCACAGGAATTCTTAATGTATATGCTTATGGTACTGGAAGATGAAGGGGTAGAAATAGAAAATATGTTTGGTCTCTCTTATAAATGGGAACATTGTTGTGAAAACTGTATGAACACATGCAGCACTAATGTTGATTCTGAAAGGTTCATACATTTAACATTACCAGAAAATAAAGCAGTGACTTTTAGTAAATTAGTTAAAGATGCAAATCACAACATGGAATATTCTCAACATAAATCAGAAATGTTATCAACGTTATTTTTAAAGAAATATGGACAGTATATCATTTTAATGATGCAACATTGTAGAGCTGATGGAACAAAATTGGACACTTTAATAAAGAAGTTTACAGGAAATCAATTATCAATATCAGGAAAGACTTTTGTTGTAGTTGCAATAATTTTCCATGATGGACCTTCTATAACTTCTGGTCATTACACAGTTTATCTAAAATGTGAAAAAGGCTGGACACTGTGTAATGATTCTCAATTGATTTTCAGGCAACGTTTGCCTGCAGAATTACCAAATTCCTACTTAATTTTTCTAAAACCAAAATTTTAGATACAAATTGCAGCATGTGAAGAAACCATTATTTCGATTTTATAAGATTACCATTGGATATTTCACCTAAAAAGGGTTTAAAAATTACCATTTGGCCTCATGGAAAGGTAAATATTTCTATTGTGGACTTCTTTGACCGATATTATTTTGGTGTATGTGCTTAACCCCTTCGCCGCAGCAGGAATTCCGCTGCGGCGCTGGGGGGGTTTGGGGGCTGTTGTGGTGCCGCCGTGCTCGTGACGGAACCACTCCGTCATGAGTCACGGGCGAGCTGTGCTCATGACGGAGTGGTTCTGTCACGACTCCGCCCACTGCGCTAATCTCCCGCACAGGCGGGGAATTAGTGCCGCGTGGGCGGAGCGGCCGCCAACGGCCGCAGCATTGCGGAGCCACTCCGTCATGAGCACAGCGCACCTGTGGCTCATGACGGAGTGGTTCTGTCATGAGCACGGAACGGGTTAAGCAACAAGATTTACAGACATTATTTATTGCAAATAGTTATTGTTCTTAGAAGATATTTTTAATATATATGTTACATTTCTATCAAGGTATGTTTTACTGAGGATAGATTCAGGGCTTTTATAAACGATCTTTCAGATTGTTTATTTTTTTGCCCGCTGTTAAGTGATGAATGCAATTGATATCACTATTTTCAGCGAAATTCAATATATAGAAAATATAATAATACATACATAAATTAGCATATAAAAAAATTGCAAATTCAGTAAAAAAAACATAGGTTTCCCACGCGTTAAAGTTAGGAATTAGCATTTAAAAAACCTTTGAAATTCACTGAAAAAACCATAGGTTTCACACACTTTATAGTTAGGAATTAGCATTTAAAAAACCTTGCAAATTCACTGAAAAAACCATAGGTTTCACACACGTTATAGTTAGGAATTAGCATTTAAAAAACCTTGAAAATTCAATGAAAAAACCATAGGTTTCACACACGTTATAGTTAGGAATTAGCATTTAAAAAACCTTGAAAATTCACTGAAAAAACCATAGGTTTCACACATGTTATAGTTAGCTGGACATTTCACTCATACAAAACCATTGAAATTCCCCTGTTATAGTTAGTTCAGCTAACTATAACTCGTGCGCTCGCAATCCACTGCTGATGACATCACATATTACATCACTCATAACATGGTTAGTGACATCACTCATGACATCACTGATGACATCCCAAATGACATGGAAAGGATCAGAAAGTGCACTAAACATTGCTATCCAAAAGTTGAATCAAGTCAATAACAGAATATCATTTATATCCAATATTAGCAAACATGAAATATCTTTTTTGGATGTTCTCGTAATTAACGACAAAGGCACATTACAAACCAGTATTTACAGTAAACCAACAGACAGAAACAATCTTTTACATTTCCAGAGCTTCCACCAACCATCTCTGAAAAGGCATTTACCATTTTCACAACTACTTCGAATTAAAAGACTAGCGTCTACAGATGAAATCTACGATCAACAAAAAGCACTCACCCTTAGCAAATTTAAATCTAGAGGATATCCAGAATCCACACTAATGGATGCCACGGAAAGAGCCCAAAAATTGGGGAGAAAAGAACTATTAACATCCAAACCTACAAGCGATAAACAGAGATCTGTCTTTGTGTCCAAATATTCAAGCAGAAGCCACAAAATCAAAAAGTCCATTCTCAAACACTGGTCATTATTAACATTGGAAGTCGACTTTAAAGGAATCTTTTCATCAAACCCCAGATTTGCGTATCAACGCACTAAAAATATCAAAGAATTACTAAAGGAAAAAGATGACACGTCTACATTCAAAAAAACGTACAGTGGGGCATTGCCATGCCACAACTGCGGAAATTGTAATGCAATAATTAAAGGTAATGAGATATTACATCCTACAAAAGGCACCACTATCAAACTCAAAGTAACAGGGACCTGCGACAGCAGCAACCTAATCTACATGTTAAAATGCCCATGTGGCGTTGCGTATGTGGGACAAACTCAAAGGAAATTGAAAACAAGAATATTTGAACATAAAAGGAATATCCGACTTAACAACATCAAATCAACAGTGGCGGCACATTTTAATCAGTTCCATCATAATCCAAGTCAGTTACACTTTCGCATCCTTGAAAAAGTACCGATTTTACCAGGCAAGGACAAGCAACAACACTTGCTACGGAGAGAAACATTTTGGATACATCATTTATCAACACTTCAGCCAAAAGGAATGAATGAACGTTTGGATTTTGGATGCTTCTTATGATCTGGCATAGAACGGATCAGTAATCTATCATTTACGTTACTACAAAAAAACTATTTACGTTTTGGATTCTATAGGCCAAAGAAGTTTTGATTGTTTATTTACTGTCAGTTAATCATGTATTAAGCCCGCAGGATGTAATGTATGTCTTGCTCCCACACTCCTTGTCACCACATCGTACATACCAATATACAATTTCCAGGGACAGCATTTACGTGATATTCGCAAATACGAAAGCACTGTTATAATTTCATAATAATGCAATTTTTCGTTCTCACTACCTTCGTTTTCATAACATTTCGCAGCACCATTCATTAGCATTCTTCGGTACAATCATAGTCACATATACGGGTGGGTAATACCAAGATTAGACAGCATTTTTTCCTCAACCCTTTTCCATATCAGTATTTCTTCACTATCTATGACCACCTGACTCACACGTCAGTGTTTATAAACGATTCCATGAATACCCGCGTACACACACTCGGCGTTTACTCCAGACACACGCACAACGAGACAAAACTCAAGGTAAGCGACTCCAGCTTCTTATAGCCGGTAACGAAACACAGCGTAGTTATAACGCGCCATTGTAACTCATATTACGGTTTGTTTGTAGGAAAAACAAATCACACCATTAACGTGAACACCTCTTTTAGCAAAACAGGAACGTTATTGAAATATTGGGAGGACGACTATTAATCAGGTATTTTACCTTTTTCTTAGTATGGGTGTATGTCATAAACACAGGTTAATGTTTCACCGAGTACACCGGCTGATTACCATTTGAAATGCCAAAAAAATCACGCGAGTATCGTTCAACATGCTCGATGTCTCATTGAGCACACCAGCTAATTTTCATTAGAAATGTTAGAAAAAATAGCATGGGAGTATTGGTTAATATGTTAGAAAAATAGCATGTGATTATTTTCTTAACATCAGAACATCACATTTTCTTCAAGAGTGCAACATCCCTTTTTTTAGACTGTTTATAAGTTTGTTTTGAGCACATTTCTTTAAACACAGAATCAACTTTATTAACAACTAGTAACGTACAAACAGTCAATATCATGTTGTATGCGCACAGATACAGACATCACTGATGTTGGTAGTACAGGGAGATTTCTGTTCTCGCATTGTTAAGTCATGTTTTATCGCTCATATTTGACAAGTTGACCATATGTTAAAGGTGCTTAGACATTTTTTTATCCTTGTACTTTCAGAAAATTCCCCTGAAGAAGGGCAATGCCCGAAATGCATTGGGCTCACACCGATACTATGATATTAATAGTATGAAATCATGTAAACAACGGAAATATTGACAATGAAATTATCGTTTTTGACAATACTCTGAATAAAGAAAAGAATATATTGAAAAGTATCACGCAGAATCTTGATTGAAGTTTACTTCATGAGTGCAAGGTTGGGGACGATATTCTTACGGGAAATACAGTTTCTCTAATCAATACACACCCTTGAGTTCAGAAGGGTTACCAACCCTGCACCACTCATCACGTTAAACCATGATCAAAATCAGTTATTGGGTATAACCTAGGAGTGCTCTATTCCACATTCCAATTGGACCAATTGATCATTTCTTTTCTGAACAACGGTGGAAGACGCACCCACAAAAAATCACACAAAATGCAATTTGATGAACTATTACACACTACTGACCAACGGGCAGAAACTTTTTTATTCACTGAAGAAGATACTCACCGCATTTATGCTCTGATTCAAGAACCTGAAAGTACAAGTTCCAACACGGGATCAACCCAGTCAAATATTAAGCAACTATTGTACATATCTAAACGTATAGTCAACCAACGTTTACACGCAAGTACGTTAATTAAATATCACAAGGTACAACGCATCCCACGTGGACTAAGGATATCTCTCAAATCAACCCTCTGCAAAAACAACACAAGGTTCACTGAAAAGTGGTTTGCTATATTGAAAAAATGTTCATTAGACTTAATCCTATTAATAATCGAGGAACTGGCAAAATTAATTGATGAGTTAAATAAGGAAGTCAACCAACTAAAGCAAGAACTAAGCACCAACCTAACAAAAGATGAATGGGATGGAGTTCTTAAGGATATCAACCAACAATTGGACAATTACACGAAAGAAATAAATGATCGAAAAATTAGAAAGTTCAAGAGAGACACAACCGATTACAATTGGGAGAGGTTTACAACTGGGCCGATATATACGCCCGACGCAGACAACAGAAAACAACATCAGAGAGATCATCTGAAGAAACATTGTCTGATGACTCACAATATAGAAGGCGTGGACCTACCCCTGGTAACAATAGGAGAACAGAACAATCACACGCTCCTATGTCTGGAAACTCTCAATCACAAACACAAATCCCCACCACTTCTTCTTCTTTTTTAGAACCAAGCCTAAGACAACCAGATGATCCAGGAGGACTGGGAACAAAAAGAAAGACAACCACAGACCAGGTTGCCAAGAACACGAGAAGCCAGAAACCCTAGTTATTAATATTTCAAAACAACATATAACGGAGTTTCAAAAAAACACATTCCAAAAAGGCACTTCGTTCGTTCCTACCTACCATTCCAACATCTTGGAAACTCAAATATGTGTATTCAAATTTCTACGAGCTTTGCGACTTCGACACTTTTTTTCCAACATCATAGAAACAAAAGAAGAAACCAAACAAGACACTCTAATGGTATTGAGAAACAAAAGTAAATACACACCACCAGTGAGCCACAAAGTTCTGGACGCTTTTGAAAAAGTAGTACTCAAAGACATGGATCACATATTCAAACAACCCAGACCCAAGAATACTAACATGACACAAAAAGAGAAACAAGCATTAAATCAACTCGCTTCCAACAAACTTATCACAATACGACAAGCCGATAAAGGTGGAGCTCTCATAATCATGGACACGGACTTCTATACATCGAATGTAAATGAACATGTCAACGATACAGAAACATACATGCAATTGAATTCGGATCCTACCAAGGAATTTGTGAAAATTTTGACACGAATCATTAATACGGCAGTTGATAATGGAATAATCGGTAACAAAGAAAAAGAATATTTAATCAAAACAAATCCAGCAATTCCGTACATTTATATGATTCCCAAAATTCATAAGCATGCCACTTCACCAATAGTATCAACAATCAATTCAATACATGAACCTATTGGCAAGTTCATTGATAAGCATCTACAGTCCATTGTCAGCAATATGACTACGTACATAAAAGACACGACACATTTCATAAACATCTTGAAAAACCACAAAACTCAATTCTTTGAAGATATGACCATGTGTACAATTGATGTCAAATCATTATACACCTCCATTCCACATGATCTGGGAATGATGGCTGTAGAAAGCTTTCTGGTACATAGCAACAAAGATGACGACCTAAAAGTGTTCCTGATGGAGTTATTACACTTCACCTTATTTCACAGCTATTTTCAATGGAATAACCAGTTTTTCGTACAATCATCAGGTACATCAATGGGAAACTGTGCCGCGCCTAGCTATGCCAATCTCTTCATGCACAGATTTGAACTTGATCACATATTACAAGAACCGGAATGGCAGCAAAATCTGATATTATACAAACGATCTATAGACGATATCTTTATCCTATGGAAAGGATCAGAAAGCGCACTAAACATTGCTATCCAAAAGTTGAATCAAGTCAATAACAGAATCTCATTTATATCCAATATTAGCAAACATGAAATATCTTTTTTGGATGTTCTCGTAATTAACGACAAAGGCACATTACAAACCAGTATTTACAGTAAACCAACAGACAGAAACAATCTTTTACATTTCCAGAGCTTTCACCAACCATCTCTGAAAAGGCATTTACCATTTTCACAACTACTTCGAATTAAAAGAATAGCGTCTACAGATGAAATCTACGATCAACAAAAAGCACTCACCCTTAGCAAATTTAAATCTAGAGGATATCCAGAATCCACACTAATGGATGCCACGGAAAGAGCCCAAAAATTGTGCAGAAAAGAACTACTAACATCCAAACCTACAAGCGATGAACTGAGATCTGTCTTTGTGTCCAAATATTCAAGCTGAAGCCACAAAATTAAAAAAAGTCCATTCTCAAACACTGGTCATTATTAACATTGGAAGACGACTTTAAGGGAATCTTTTCATCAAACCCCAGATTTGCGTATCAACGCACTAAAAATATCAAAGAATTACTAAAGGAAAAAGATGACACGTCTACATTCAAAAAAACGTACAGTGGGACATTGCCATGCCACAACTGCGGAAATTGTAATGCAATAATTAAAGGTAATGAGATATTACATCCTACAAAAGGCACCACTATCAAACTCAAAGTAACAGGGACCTGCGACAGCAGCAACCTAATCTACATGTTAAAATGCCCATGTGGCGTTGCGTATGTGGCACAAACTCAAAGGAAATTGAAAACAAGAATATTTGAACGTAAAAGCAATATCCGACTTAACAACATCAAATCAACAGTGGCGGCACATTTTAATCAGTTCCATCATAATCCAAGTCAGTTACGCTTTTGCATCCTTGAAAAAGTACCGATTTTACCTGGCAAGGACAACTAACAACACTTGCTACGGAGAGAAACATTTTGGATAAATCATTTATCAACACTTCAGCCAAAAGGAATGAATGAACGTTTGGATTTTGGATGCTTCCTATGATCTGGCATAGAACGGATCAGTAATCTATCATTTACGTTACTCCAAAAAACTATTTACGTTTTGGATTCTATAGGCCAAAGAAGTTTTGATTGTTTATTTACTGTCAGTTAATCATGTATTAAGCCCGCAGGATGTAATGTATGACTTGCTCCCACACTCCTTGTCACCACATCGTACATACCAATATACAATTTCCAGGGACAGCATTTACGTGATATTCGCAAATACGAAGGCACTGTTATAATTTCATATTAATGCAATTTTTCGTTCTCACAACCTTCGTTTTCATAACATTTCGCAGCACCATTCATTAGCATTCTTCGGTACAATCATAGTCACATATACGGGTGGGTAATACCAAGATTAGCCAGCATTTTTTCCTCAACCCTTTTCCATATCAGTATTTCTTCACTATCTATGACCACCTGACTCACACGTCAGTGTTTATAAACGATTCCATGAATACCCGCATACACACACTCGGCGTTTACTCCAGACACACGCACAACGAGACAAAACTCAAGGTAAGCGACTCCAGCTTCTAATAGCCGGTAACGAAACACAGCGTAGTTATAATGCGCCATTGTAACTCATAAAACGGTTTGTTTGTAGGAAAAACAAATCACAGCATTAACGTGAACACCTCTTTTGGCAAAACATGAACGTTATTGAAATATCGGACGGACGACTATTAATCAGGTATTTTACCTTTTTCTTGGTATGGGTGTATGTCATAAACACAGGTTAATGTTTCACCGAGTACACCGGCTGATTACCATTTGAAATGCCAAAAAAAGCACGCGAGTATCGTTCAACATGCTCGATGTCTCATTGAGCACACCAGCAGATTTTCATTAGAAATGTTAGAAAATATAGCATGGGAGTATTGGTTAATATGTTAGAAAAATAGCATGTGATTATTTTCTTGACATCAGAACATCACATTTTCTTCAAGAGTGCAACATCCCTTTTTTTAGACTGTTTATAAGTTTGTTTTGAGCACATTTCTTTAAACACAGAATCAACTTTATTAACAACTAGTAATGTACAAACAGTCAATATCATGTTGTATGCGCACAGATACAGACATCACTGATGTTGGTAGCACAGGGAGATTTCTGTTCTCGCATTGTTAAGTCATGTTTTATCGCTCATATTTGACAAGTTGACCATATGTTAAAGGTGCTTACACATTTTTTTATCCTTGTTCTTTCAGAAAATTCCCCTGAAGAAGGGCAATGCCCGAAATGCATTGGGCTCACACCGATACTATGATATTAATAGTATGAAATCATGTAAACAATGGAAATATTGACAATGAAATTATCGTTTTTGACAACACTCTGAATAAAGAAAAGAATATATTGAAAAGTATCACGCAGAATCTTGATTGAAGTTTACTTCATGAGTGGAAGGTTGGGGACGATATTCTTACGGGAAATACCGCTTCTCTAATCAATACACACCCTTGAGTTCAGAAGGGTTACCAACCCTGCACCACTCATCACGTTAAACCATGATCAAAATCAGTTATTGGGTATAACCTAGGAGTGCTCTATTCCACATTCCAATTGGACCAATTGTTCTGTTGTTCTGCCACTCCCCTCCCACCTGCCTAGCATTGTCAGATGACTGTAACCTGTCCTGCCACCGCCACCCTGCCTGTCCACATGCCATGCCCCTATCCCCTTCCTCCTGTCCATCATGGTCCATTTTACTGCCACACCCTTCTGCCCTCCCTGGTCTGTTGTGCTGCAACTGCTCCTCCTGCCTTCCCCACGCGGTCTGTTGTGAGGCCCCTTCCCCTGAACTCTATTGTCTGTGCCCAGGTCCTGACCCTCCCTTCTATCCTCCATGGTCCTTTGTGCATGCCCCTGCACCCTCCTTCTTGCCCATCATAGCCATTGTGCTGCCACTAATCCTCCTGCTTACCATGCATGGTCTTCTGTGCTGCCATGGCCCCTCCCACCTTCCCTGTGTGGTCAGCTAGCTTCCCCTGACCCCCTCCCACCTTCCCTCCATGGTCTATGTGTATGCCATCATAGCCTCACTGTTGCTCTCCATGGTGTGTCTTGTTTCTAGTGCCCATTCTGCCTGACCTCCATGGTCATCTTGCTGTTCCTGCCCTGCCCCCTTGCCCCCAGTCCTCTGTTTCCATGTGCAGACCCCTATTCCCTCCCACCTGGCTTGTCTGTTCCATTGTAATGCCCCTGATCCGTCCCTCCTGCCCTTTATGGTCTGTTATGCTGCAGCGTTCTCTCCTGCCTGTCCATTATGGTCAGCTAGCTACCATTGCCTCTTTACCCTCTGTTCTCTGTTGTCCATGTGCATGGTCCTGGCCCCTCCCTATTGCTTTCAATGGATTGTTGTGCTGCACTCCTGTCCCTCATGCCCTGTGTGGTGTATTGTGCTGCTGCAAACCCTGATGCCTGCCCTGTAGGGTCAGTTTGGTACACCTCTCCATGTCCCTCCTGTCCTCTGTTATCCGAGTCCATGTCCCTACCCCAATTCCTCCTGCCTACCATGATCCAATGTACCATACTTGCGAACATTTTGAACTTGGTAGGAGGGAGATTTTGAAAAATAAATGGGGTATTGATTTTCTCCTTTGAGTTACATTGAAAAAGAGGAGATTGTAGACAGGAGACAGATCAAATAAAGCCCATTTGAGCCTAAAAACATTGGACATTTCCTGGCTGAAACGGGTCTGTTGGCATGTATGGTTGTACTACCACTGCCTCTTCCTTCTGCACACAATGGTCTATTATATTGCCATAGCCTCTCTTGCCAGTCCTGTATTGTTGGTTTGTTGCCCCTGCCCCCCCCTTTCCACTGCCCTCCATAGTCTGTTGTGCTGCCACTGCCCTTCCTGCCTGCCCAGTGTGGTCAAATTGTTGCCTCTGCACTCTCCTACCTGCCTTCAATTTTCAGAGTCCGTGCCCCTGGCCTCTGCCTCTCAACAGTATCCCAATGAACAACTAGATAGCTAACATTCTATATTTATAATAAAAGTGTGAAACGCCTGACGTCATCTTGATGTAATCAAAACTGTAATACCTAGAGCATTTCCTTTAGAAATTACATATATGAGAGGGTCTTATTTGCATCAAAGTTATGGTTAGTGCTCTAAAAAACTCAAATGACGACATATTTTCTGAGTTTTCAAATAGCGACAAAGAACTTTTAAATTATTTGTAATCTTTATGTTTTTTTTATCCAGTTGACCACATGATTAAATGTTGCACTTAGGGGAGAGGATGTGGTGTTACTACCAGAGCTGCAGACTTTGCAATTGGGGAACCAGGTTGGAGTTTCTGCTTCAGCTCAACATTCTGTGATTCTGGTCAAATCACTTAATCTCCCCATGTCTACAACCAAAATGAATTTGATCTTGTGTGATGTAGCCAATGCTCATGTAAAGCACTCCAATACCTGACAAGTCTGCCCTATATAAAACTGCAAATACATAAAAAAAGTGTTTTGCACACGTCTGTCATTGGGCTACATGTGGGCTACATCTGGATGATATTTGTGCTGCATTTGGGCTCTTTTGTCTCTGGTGGCTATCTTGGGATATTTATTTGTTATGAAGTTTCCTAATTTCCTCATTTACTGATGTCTCCTCAGTAGGAAATACTTTCAGGTATTTACTTTGGTTCCATCAAGAAGGCATTCAGATGTGTCACACATTTGCCATACATTCTGAATGTTAGTACTCTAGTTGCTCATTAGATCACTGTAGTAAAGCTACTGCTCACCAGGGAAGTCTGCTGCTGGTATTCAAAGTGCATGTTTCAGCCTGCATGTCAGAATTTTTTTATGAAATAGAAGAGGATTTAAGAAGTCAAAATGTGCCCTAATTTTTCTTTCTGCAGCACTAATCATAATTTCTATGGAAAAATGAACCCCCTCATGTTGTTCCTTTGTAAATTAAATGTTTTAAGTGTTACCACTTTATTCCAATCAAGATGGCTTCAGGTGTGCCATACTTTTGTCATAAGTAAGACTGTTAATGTTCTAGTTGTTCGTAGAACACTCTGGGACATTCTGTCATTGGGCTTTACTTGGGCTACATCTAGGTGATATTTGGGCTACATTTGGGCTCTTTTGTCTCTGGTGGCCATTTTGGGAGATTTATTTGTTATGAAGTTTCCTAATTTCCTCATTTACTGCAGTCTCCTCAGTAGGAAATACTTTCAGTTTTTTACTTTGGTTCCATCAAGAAGGCATTCAGATGTGTCACACATTTGCCATAAATTCTGAATGTTAGCACTCTAGTTGCTCATTAGATCACTGTAGTAAAGCTACTGCTCACCAGGGAAGTCTGCTGCTGGTATTGAAAGTGCAGTTTTCAGTCTCCATGTCAGAAGTTTTTAATGAAATAGAAGAGGATTTGAGAAGTCACTCAAAATGTGCCCTAAGTTTTTCTTTCTGCAGCACTAATCATACTTTTTTGTGGCAAAATTAACCCCCTCATTTTGTTCCTTTTTAAATTAAATGTTTTAAGAGTTACCACTTTATTCCAATCAAGATGGCTTCAGGTGTGCAATAGGTTTGTCATAAGTAGGACTGTTAGCGCTCTAGTTGTTCTTTAGAACACTCTGGGAAGCTGCAGTAAAACACAAAGGAATCAACTGACAGTCTCTGCCCTTGTTGGATGTAAATGTTTTACTGAGAATGTCAGACTTCATTCTCACATGACTGAGAAATATAATGTGCATTTACAGAAAATAGTTTTCTCTCAAACATGATTCATGATATCACGGCAGAAGGCTTTTTCACATGGTAAAATCACCTTAGAACCCACCACAATTCCTAAAATGAGTATGATACCATCAACAAATGATTTCTAATGTAACTAAAGTCTTAAAACCTTCTATTAACTGCAATGCTTTTTAATGAGGTGCTATCATGTATATTGGTCCCAAGATGGCTGCCAACACTTCTTGGATGAAGTACTGACAGCCAATCAGATCTCACGATGAGATGTGTGGTTAGGCTCCGCCCAGATATATCTATCTTTTTAACTCTAATTTTCTCAGGAACTACTGAACGGATTAACATCATTTAAGCAAAAGGCACAAGTCTGAACTGAGGACTACCTCTTTGCAAAATTTGGTGTAATTCTGTTGAGCAGTTCGGGCTGTAGCTGCGTCAACAGGTCCTATGGGAAAATGCATGGGGAAAATGCATTTTGGGACCCCCTTTTTCTGTGCCTCAGCTTGACGAATCACCGTGAAATTTTCAAGATAGGAGTGGACCAGAGCTGGCCAAAAGTTTGGAAAATTTCGCGACGATTTGTCAATCGGCGCCAACGTTATTCCAAATAGAATGTTGCGGATTTCCTATGGAAAATAGGTCCTAGCTATAACTCCCTACTGGCAACTGCCAGTAGGTAATATTATATATATATATATGGAAGATAGTCATCAGTGATGTCATTTGAGATGTTATCAGTGATTTCATCAGTGATGTCACTGAGCATGTCATGAGTGATGTTAATATGTGACTTCATCAGCAGTGCATTGCGGGGGCGCAAGTTATACTTAGCTCAACTAACTATAATGGGCAAATTTCTCTCGTTTTATATGAGTGAAATGTGCAACTAATTATAACGTCCCTGAAACTTATGTTTTTTTCAGTGAATATATATTATCTACTGGCGGTCGCCAGTAGATAGTTATAGTTAGTACCGTGTTTCCATAGGAAATCTCAAAATTCAGTTTTGAGTAACTTTAGCGCCGGTTGACGAATCCTCGTGAAATTTTCAAAACTAATGGGGCGCTCCGCTCAGCTCCTACCCTGAAAATCTCGGGGTGATTCGTCAAGCGGGGGCCGAGAAAAAAGGGGGTCCCAAAATGCGTTTTCCCCATGCATTTTCCCATAGGACCTTTAGTCGAAGCTACAGCCCGCCATTTTGAGTTTTAGAGGCAGAAGAGAGCTAAAAACACAAGTGGAGAACGTGAAAAGAGGGCAGGGTAGAGAGTCCCTGACCCCCTAGGCCTTCTCAGGGGGACCATGAAAGACCCCTTAGGTCACAAAAAAAAATGTAAAAAAAATATCGCGGGGTGCGCGCACGGCGGCAAAAAAACCCATAAAAAAATAGAATTAAAAATCAAGTTAAAGTGTTTAGATGTTGGTTGGCTCTAAAAAGAGCCGTTGTGTTCATTGAGTGTTTTTTTGTACCTACAAGTAAGTACCGATGCAGAGTCTAAAGTTCAAGAGGAAGACTCTGTTGCCTTCATCAGTGAAATGTACACCGTCTCCTCTAAAAATGCCTTGCATGTTGTAACACAAGTTGTTGTGGTATACAGAACCCATACCATAGTCTCTGAGGAAAGCAGAAACAGACTTATTGACGTGCTTTCTTGCTTTGTCAATCTGCGGACAATATTGGTTGGACCAGTTCCACTTTTGCCTTTGGCATATATCAGAATATACAAAGGTAGTTTGTGGAAAAAGTGACATCAATTGCACAAAGGTGTCCTTAACAAGCATTTCCAGACCTACCCCAGTTAAAGTGCCTAGGTCATTTCCACCACAGTGGACAATTATAAGGTCAGGCTGTGGGAGATGTAGAAAGGATTTCACCAAAGGCATTAATTGGTACCACTTTAACCCTCTCTGACCAATCCATTTAATGTCTACATTTGGCAAAGCAAGGTCTTTCACAATACCTCTTTTTTTCTGCATACTTTTCACTCCAGAAGACATAGCTATGACCTACAATCCACACTGTGAACATCTTTCAAGGAGATCTGGATGCACTCAGAAGGTGTCTTTCAGTTGAATGGCAATATGAAAAGAAAAATAGTGGTAACATGGAGGCTTACATACTTTTTTTAAATAAAAATAACTCATTGGCTGTTTCAGACTATTCTACACTAAAAACTAGGCTGTCTGTTTAAATTTTTAAAAGCATGTTTTGTATTGGTTCAGAAAAATGTGTTCCCACAGAACATTACTTTAGATTTGCTGTTAGGTTTGAAAAGTCAAGCACTCTTGCTCTTTGGATTAGAAACATTGTGTGCTGAACTTCTGACCTCTCTGCTCACACCAGTGTTCCATGACCTGTTGCTATGGTAGCAGGCAGAAGGCATGTTGGGGGTAGGGATCATTTGGAAAGGGTTGACATTTGCAACCAATTGAAATGTGTATTTCCATTTGAAAAAATGTGGGAAGCACTGTGATTTGAAGTTAACATGTATATGTGTGAAAAAAGAGAGGGGACGATTGCCATTTAATGGTTCTGCTGAGAGGTGTACAGTTCAGAGATTCTGGCTCTGATAATCTGCTGTGTGAGTGCCACATTTCTTTCTCAACTAACTACTTTTAAAGGTGAATTATGAATTTGAGAGGGGATGTATGTGGTGCATTTTGATATAAAAAATAGAAATGTGATTCTTGTTTTAAAGTTGTGTTTTACATTTTATGTTTTGGAAGATATTTAACTGCCTTGAACTTGTAAGATATTATGGAGTATGTCTTCACCATCAGTTAAGTTGTACTGGTATCACCCAGGAATACTGTTTTCTGCCTAGAATCACACCATGAGTCTGTGTGCACAAAGGAATTTTTGTCAGAGATTGAATACGTGTTGGTCTGGTTCTGTAAGACTTGCATTCGTAGGAAAGGGGCAGCTTGTTTTCTTGAAGTGTGATGGCTAGCATTCAGCACCAATCAATATCTCACAATTGAGAGTCAAATGCTAACACAATTGAAATCAACATGGTAGATTTTCCATCCACTCCTGCAATGGGTGAGGTAGTTCCTACATGTTACAAACTCCAATTAAAACTTACCACACATGTACTCTTACATACATCTGTGCAGTCTTCATGCAGTTGTGCAAGTGTCCATGCAGATCTCTCTTGCACCTGACAATACACAGTCTCCAGAAGTACGCTCTTAGCACACAGGCAGCTGCTGCTCCTGCACTCCCATGCTAAGTATTCAGCACTGTGTGGTATTTTAGTTAGTAGTGTGTAACGCTACCACATTCAACATCACCAAGGCTCATTTCCTTTGCTCTAGTCTAATCACTCACTCAGGTTCCACATGCTCATGGTCTCAAGTAGCTGTTAGGACATGTGCTCTTTTCTGCCTCTCTAAACTGTAATGAAAATGTGTCAGGCTGATACAGTAATTATCACTTGCAAAACCACAGTAGTAAATTTGCTTTGAAATTGCCAATCAAATATCGTTTTCTGCCTAGAATCACACCATGAGTCTGGGTGCACAAAGGAATTGTTGTCAGAGATTTAATTCGTGTTGGTCTGGTTCTGTAAGACTTGCATTCGTAGGAAAGGGGCAGCTTGTTTTCTTGAAGTGTGATGGCTAGCATTCAGCACAAATCAATATCTCACAAATGAGAGGCAAATGCCAACACATTTGAAATCAACATGGTAGATTTTCCTTCCACTCCTGCAATGGGTGAGGTATTCCCTACATGTTACAAACTCCAATTAAAACTTACCACACATGTACTCTTACATACATCTGTGCAGTCTTCATGCAGTTGTGCAAGTGTCCATGCAGATCTCTCTTGCACCTGACAATACACAGTCTCCAGAAGTATGCTCTTAGCACACAGGCAGCTGCTTCTCCTGCAATCCCATGCTAAGTATTCAGCACTGTGTGGTATTTTAGTTAGTAGTGTAGAACGCTACCACATTCAACATCACCAAGGCTCATTTCCTTTGCTCTAGTCTAATCACTCACTCAGGTTCTATATGCTCATGGTCTCAAGTATCTGTTAGGACATGTGCTCTTTTCTGCCTCTCTAAACTATAAGGAAAATGTGTCAGGCTGTTACAGTAATTATCACTTGCAAAACCACAGTAGTAAATGTGCTTTGAAATTGCCAATCAAATATCGTTTTCTGCCTAGAATCACACCATGAGTCTGTGTGCACAAAGGAATTGTTGTCAGAGATTTAATTCGTGTTGGTCTGGTTCTGTAAGACTTGCATTTGTAGGAAAGGGGCAGCTTGTTTTCTTGAACTGTGATGGCTAGCATTCAGCACAAATCAATATCTCACAAATGAGAGGCAAATGCTAACACATTTGAAAACAACAGGGTAGATTTTCCTTACCCTCCTGCAATGGGTGAGGTAGATCCTACATGTTCAAAACTCCAATTAACCCTTACCCCACATGTACTCTTACAAACATCTCTGCAGTCTTCATGCAGTTGTGCAAGCGTCCATGCAGATCTCTCTTGCACCTGACAATACACAGTCTCCAGAAGCATGCTCTTAGCACACAGGCAGCTGCTTCTCCTGCACTCCCATGCTAAGTATTCAGCACTGTGTGGTATTTTAGATAGTAGTGTGTAACGCTACCACATTCACCATCACCAAGGCTCATTTCCTTTGCTCTAGTCTAATAACTCACCCAGGTTCCACATGCTCATGCTCTCAAGTAGCTGTTAGGACATCTGCTCTTTTCTTCCTCTCTAAAAATAAGGAAAATGTGTCAGGCTGTTACTGTAATTATCACTTGCAATACCACAGTAGTAAATGTGCTTTGAAATTGCCAATCAAATATTGTTTTCTGCCTAGAATCACACCATGAGTCTGTGTGCACACAGGAATTGTTGTCAGAGATTTAATTTGTGTTGGTCTGTTTCTGTAAGACTTGCATTTGTAGGAAAGGGGCAGCTTGTTTTCTTGAACTGTGATGGCTAGCATTCAGCACAAATCAATATCTCACAAATGAGAGGCAAATGCTAACATTTTTTAAATCAAAATGGTAGATTTTTCTTCCACTCCTGCCATGGGTGAGGTAGATCCTATATGTTCAAAACTCCAATTAACCCTTACCACACATGTACTCTTACATACATCTGTGCAGTCTTCATGCAGTTGTGCAAGCGTCCATGCAGATCTCTCTTGCACCTGACCATACACAGTCTCCAGAAGCACGCACTTAGCACACAGGCAGCTGCTTCTTCTGCACTCCCATGCTAAGTATTCAGCACTGTGTGGTATTTTAGATAGTAGTGTGTAACGCTACCACATTCACCATCACCAAGGCTCATTTCCTTTGCTCTAGTCTAATCACTCACCCAGGTTCCACATGCTCATGCTCTGAAGTAGCTGTTAGGACATGTGCTCATTTCTTCCTCTCTAAACAATAAGGAAAATGTGTCAGGCTGTTACAGTAATTATCACTTGCAAAACCACAGCAGTAAATGTGCTTTGAAATTGCCAATCAAATATCGTTTTCTGCCTACAATCACACCATGAGTCAGTGTGCACAAAGGAATTGTTGTCAGAGATTTAATTCGTAGTGGTCTGGTTCTGTAAGACTTGCATTCGTAGGAAAGGGGCAGCTTGTTTTCTTGAACTGTGATGGCTAGCATTCAGCACAAATCAATATCTCACAAATGAGAGGCAAATGCTAACATATTTGAAATCAACATGGTAGATTTTTCTTCCACTCCTGCCATGGGTGAGTTAGATCCTATATGTTCAAAACTCCAATTAACCCTTACCACACATGTACTCTTACATACCTCTGTGCAGTCTTCATGCAGTTGTGCAAGCGCCCATGCAGATCTCTCTTGCACCTGACAAAACACAGTCTCCAGAAGTACGCTCTTAGCACACAGCCAGCTGCTTTTCCTGCACTCTCATGCTTACTATTCAGCACTGTGTGGTATTTCAGATAGCAGTGAGTAACGCTAACACAATCAATATCACTAAGGCTCATTTCCTTTGCTGTAGTCTAATCACTCACCCAGGTTACACATGCTCATAGTCTCAAGTAGCTGGTAGGACATGTGTTCTTTTCTGCTTCTCTAAACTATAAGGGAAATGTGTCAGGCTGTTACATTAATTATCACTTGCTCTACCACAGTAGTAAATGTGCTTTGAAATTGCCAATCAAATATCGTTTTCTGCCTAGAATGACACCATGAGTCTGTGTGCACACAGGAATTGTTGTCAGAGATTTAATTTGTGTTGCTGTGCTTCTGTAAGACTAGCACTCGTAGGAAAGGGGCAGGTTGTTTTCTTGAACTGTGATGGTTAGCATACAGCACACATCACTATCTCACAGATGAAAGGCAAATGCAAACACATTTGAAAACAACAGGGTAGATTTTCCTTCCACTCCTGCCATGGGTGAGGTAGTTACTACATGTTCCAAACTCCAATTAACCCTTACCATACATGTACTCTTACATACATCTCTGCAGTCTTCATGCAGTTGTGCAAGCGTCCATGCAGATCTCTCTTGCACCTGACAATACACAGTCTCCAGAAACACACTCTTAGCACACAGGCAGCTGCTTCTCCGGCACTCCCATGCTTACTATTCAGCACTGTGTGGTATTTTAGATAGTAGTGTGTAACGCTACCACATTCAACATCACCAACTCTCATTTCCATTGCTCTAGTCTAATCACTCACCCAGGTTCCACATGCTCATGCTCGCAAGTAGCTGTTAGGACATGTGCTCTTTTCTGCCTCTCTAAACTATAAGGAAAATGTGTCAGGCTGTTACAGTAATTATCACTTGCTCTACCATAGTAGTAAATGTGCTTTGGAATTGCCAATCAAATATTGTTTTCTGCCTAGAATCACACCATGAGTCTGTGTGCACACAGGAATTGTTGTCAGAGATTTAATTTTTGTAGCTTTTATTGTGTAAGACTTGCAGTCGTAGGAAAGGGACAGCTCATATGATAGGATTTGAAAAGCTCATAAAAATATAGTAATATATTTAAATTGCATAAAGGTATTTTTTTTTTAGTTTCTTTCAGGCATTGCTGAACAACACTGATATAAATTAAAGATGCCTATAAAATCAAGAAAGAGAAAAGAACAGCAACAACATCTATATTTGAAGACAACTGGACAACAAAAATTAGTTGATGAACCTCATGTTGGAAAAAAGAAAAAGCCTTCTGGTAAGAAGACTAAGGATTTTATAATAAATATCCTCAAGCAAAGAAAAAATGTAAAAAATATATCCACTGGAAATAGTGTTTCAAGTAGAAAACAACAACACAATCGACAGAATATACTAAATGCTAATGTACAATCAGAAATAAGAAAGAATGACTTAAAAAGAAAAATTGATTTTAAAAACATTCGTAGAAAAATGTTTCAGAGAAGAGTGATGTTCAATTTGCTAAAGGATGTGAAAAAATATAGGAAGAAAGCCTAATTTTATTAGAAAAAGAAACATATTGAATCAATTGTTGCAAAGGCTTTGGAATTAAAAAGAAAACTATTCATTTTAATTGTGAACAGGATCCGTACATTAGATAAACTAGTGAATGTAATGAAGTCAAAAAGAAAAAGAAAAAGAGAAGAGAAAAAAAAAACTTTTGTAAAGTGTTCTTAGGAGAATGGAAGCATAGTTCAAGTACTGAACCATTTTTTAATAAAGAGAGTTATCTTCAAAGTAATAGTTTGCTGCATGCAGTTGACACCAGTGAAGTTAAAGATGGTTGTTTAATGGAAAAGGAGAAAATGGTTCCAAGAAATGAGGAAGAAGTGTTAGCTGATGAGGTTATGGGGAGACGTCCTAAAGCCCCAGTGTACACTTGGAATTGTAGTAGTATTTGCACTGTACGACAGGAATCTATTGATAAATTTCGTGACTTTCTAAGAGAATATAGTAAAAAAAAGTGTTAAACAGAAGATTAAGGTGCTTCAAAGACTAGATCCATGCAGAGTGAGAGAGAATACTGGTTTGCAAGGACATTCTCCGGCTTGTCTTTCTAGAAAAGTTTGTCAAAGTGTTTTTCACCATTTTAGGATGCTAGCAGTTCATCATACTGAAATGAGAAAGTTTGTGAGAAGATTGTATTTTGCTAAAAGTCCAGCACTAAAGTTACATGAGTTGAATAGTGCTCTGTTCCGTGGATCTGTATCAGATGTGAAGAAGGTTTGTGAGGATATTGAGTTTTGTTACTTTGGTCCAGAGCAAGAAAGTGCAGGAAATGACACAGATATTGAAGAAAATGTAGAAGAGAATGTAGAACCCACTGTTAGTAAAACATTTGAAGATCAAATGACAAAATTTACTATCATCTCTAATGAAAAACCAAATATTACTTGTATTTGTTGCCGGAGAAGCCATTATAAAACTCAAACAAGGAATGTTGATCTCTAAAAAAAAAGTGAAAAAGAAAATAATTCTAAGTGGAAGGATTTTGCTACATATTTATTTCTGGAAAATTGTTTTGATTTGGGTGAAGATCAGCGTATTTGTAAATACTGTTATAACAAGTTAGAAGAAAATAAAATGCCAGCTAGAGCAGTACATAATAATTTAGAATTGGTTGATATTCCTGCAGAACTTAGTGATTTAAATACGTATGAGTCTATACTCATTCAATGTGTCCATCTGTTTCAGACTATAGTTCGTATGGAGCCCAAAACAGGTAAATTACATCCTTCAGATTTACAAAGAGGTTTAAAAGGAAGAGTTGTCTATTTTCCATTAGATTTGAAAACAAATATTGAAACAATTGATGCAGATAGTTTGGAAACTGAACCATTAGTTATTCTGGTTAATGGTGTACCTACAAAGAATAAGAAAATTTGGCAGGAGCTGGTAGATGTACGAAAAGTACAAAGAGCAAATTTATATTTGAAAAGAAATAATAAATGGTATGAATCAATTTATATGGATGAAGATGAAGAAGTTTTACTAGCAGACACAGGAATACCAACTGGGCAAATTGAAAAAGTGGATAAGTCAAAAGAAGAAGAAATTTATGAACATTTCAGCATACATCCTCTTCATTCTAAAGAAGTTATGGGAAACACTATTGATCTGTTTCAGATGAAAAAAGCAAAAGGAACTCCCGTGAGTGTATGGGAGGAGAGCTTGGAAGCTCGTTGTTTTCCCCAGCTGTTTCCTACAGGAAAAGGTGGACGATATGATGAACGTCCAGTACAGATTCCTGCTTCTGAGTATCGGACTACAAGATTATATGCAAGTGACTTGTCTGCACTATCTTATGCAGTAAATCACATTTTAAAAACTGGAGTACATCTACATAATGTGTCTGCAAAGGATTTTCTGAACAAAGTGCAACAGCGAGATGATCATTTGGAATCTCAATTGATTAATCTGATGGCTTGTCAGCGTGGGACTAATGAATATTGGTACCGACGCCATGGAGAATTGAAATGTATGTTATGGAATTTAGGAACTCCTACATGGTGCCTTACCCTAAGCTGTGCTGAGTACGCTTGGGATGATTTACTGGATTTTCTTCGAGAGGCAAGTTCAAATATTGAAAACATCCAATACAAGACAGCAGGAGACTTGTGCTCATTGGATCCGGTTAATGTTTGCCGATATTTCAATCATAGATTTGAGGCTATGATGTCCTTCATCTGCAATAAAAAAATCCACCTCTTGGAGAAGTTGTGGATTTCTTTTGGAGAAAAGAGTACCAAGCAAGAGGTGCTCCTCATATTCATATGCTGTTGTGGATCAAGGATGCCCCAAAATTTGGAACAGATTCTGATGATGCAGTTTTATCTTTTATTGAAGGATATGCAACATGTGCTATACCTAAAAGCACAGAAGAAAAAAACTTAAAAGAGCAAATTTTACGTTTCCAAAGTCATCGGTGTGGAAAATACTGTCGACGAAAGTACAAGAGTAAAGATAAATTCTACACAAAATGTCGATTTGGATTTCCACGACCTGTTCTTTCAAAAGGAAGAGTAAACAGTTTTATGTCAGCTGTGCGACATACTATTGCAAGAAAATCGCCTAAAAATACCTACAACCTAAGAAGAAAAGAAGAGTCAAAATATATAAATGACTACAACCCAGTTATTTTATCCATGTGGAATGCTAACATGGATATTCAGTATGTAGCTGACAATTCTATTGCTGTTGCTCGGTATGTCACATCTTACATCACTAAATCTGAGAAAACGGAATTGAAAGAGTTGTGGGAAGAGATTTCTCACGAGAAGACTGTCAGTAAAAAGCTATACAGTTTCAGTTTAAAGATGTTTTCGCATCGAGAAATTGGGTCATATGAATGCTCAGATAGGTTATCATCTGCAAGTCTGTACTCCAAATCCAGAAGAATAATTTGGGTAAGTTTAGGCCTTGCAGGAATGCGAAATCGGGTATTGAAATCTATTCGAGAAATTGAATATTTAGCAGAGTACGAACCAGAAAGTACAGACATTTTAAGAACAAACATGTTGGACACATATTACCCAAAGAGAAGTCATCATCTTGAGAACATGTGTCTCTATGAAGTGCTGCAGAACTACATTTTTAAACGGAATACCACAGAAGAAATAAACAATGGAAAATATAAAGTCATTGGTGAGGAAGGATGTTTGGTAAAACAAACAAAAGGAAGTTTGATTAATCACAGAAAGCTGAGTTGCGAAACTACTGACATGAAGGAATTTTACCACTTAGCACTTTTACAGTTGTTTAAACCATGGCGTTCAGAGGATGAATTACTTGGACATTTTCAAAGCTATGAAGATTCCTTTAATGCATGCAAAGATACCATAGAATGCAGTACTTTCACAACTTATGTACACATGTTAAATGAAGAAATTGAACAAGAAGCAACAATTGCAGCTGAAGTAGCTAGAGACAGTTCTCAAGACAGTCAAAGTTCTGGGACACTCAGTCAAGATCCTCTAGGACAACCAATCGTAGAAAATGAAGCTGCAATAGCCATGACTGAAGTGGACACAGCTATGAATCGAGCTCAGGAAGATTTAATAGACTTACCAAATTTGGAACAACAACTGAATGATGAACAACAACACATTTATGAGGAAGTCACAAAACAAATTGATCATGGATTACTACATGAAAATAAAGAGTGCTCATGCACATCATTTGAACCAATCAGAATGTATGTGAGTGGACAAGCTGGAACTGGAAAAAGTTTCTTAATTAAAGTAATTAGAAGCTACCTACAGAAAACAACTGATTCAACTTTGTCTTGTGTTGTTACTGCTCCAACTGGGTTAGCAGCATATAACATAAAAGGAATTACCTCCATCGTTTGCTAATGTTACCAGTAGAGCATGAGAACAAAATACAATACCACAAGCTAACAGGAGAAGCATGTTTTGAAGTTTCATGAGTATTGAAAAAAATGTAAGTTCTCATTATTGATGAGGTAAGGATGGTATCAAACTTAATGCTTGCCTTTGTGCATTTAAGAATGCAGCAAATTCTAAAGACAAACTATGACGTGCTATTTGGAGGAAAACATGTTATAGTTTTTGGGGATCTACTGCAGCTCACTCCAGTTAAAGGACAACCAGTATTTCATACTCTTACACATGAAGACACGAAAAAGTCGTTAGGAAGTATAGGTAATGTGAATATTTGGACATACTTTGAGTACAAAGAACTCATTACCAATATGCAGCAAGCAAATGATGATGATTATGCAAGTATTCTCAAAGATATCAGAATTGGACTACTCACAGAACATGGCAGAAAAGCTTTACAGAGTCTATTGCTATGTAATTTGTAATCTGCTTAATGCCAACACTATATGAATGCTCTATATTCAATCAAAAACTTTTGAAATTGGAAAATAAAGAGATTATAAAACTGGAAGCTGTGGATAAAATACAGCATGAAGGAATAACTATTATATTGACAAGCAAATTGACAACTAAATTGGATTCTCTAGAGAAAAACATATTGAAAACAGCTGGTTTAGAAAAGAATCTTTATGTATGTATGAACTGTCGAGTAATTTTAAGACGTAATTTGGATGTAGAAAAAGGTTTAGTGAATGGAGCTATGGGTAAAGTTGTGGGTTTTGTTAATTACCAGAAAAAAGATGGAATAGAATTTTTAAAAATAAAATTTGATCAGATTGAAGAGGTTAAAGACATTAGTCGTTGTTCAGTTAGTTTCTTGCTTGTGAAAGACTTATATGAACGTAGGAAGCAGTTTCCGTTTTCTCTAGCAATATGCTGTAACTATTCACAAATCTCAAGGATTAACTGTAGATAGTGCTTTTGTAAACATTGGATCTAGTGTGTTTTAAGAAGGTATGGCATATGTTGCTTTGTCACGCGTGAAAAAAATATCTGGTTTATTCATGATAGACTTTGATGAGTCAAAAGTTAGTGCTGATGCAAACTGTGTAAAGGAGTATAATAGATTAAGAAGAAGCTATGCTCCTCATTTAGGTCAGTATCCTGTGTTTGAAACACGTGTTGTTTGTCGGAAAAGGAGAAGTGAGAATATCTGTAATGAGGATGTACAGAAGAGTAAACAAATAGAGACTGATGTGATTGCAAGCAAAAAGAAAAAGGACAATGCTGAAGAGGTTGTTGGTTGTCATTTTGAAAATAGCTCTGGTGTCAACTGCTACGCTAATGTAGTGCTGAATGTTGTATTTTATCTTGAAAGTTTGAAAGAGCAGATAATACTAAATCATGAAAAAAGATTCTGTTCTCTGCTGAGTTTCCTTTATGAGAAGCTGAGTAATGATTAAACTAAAATAGAAAGTGCTTCTGATGTTAGAAATCTTTTAGATGTATGTTCTGGATGTACACAGTTTACTCAAAATGTCAAGCAATTTGCACAGGAATTCTTAATGTATATGCTTATGCTACTGGAAGATGAAGGGGTAGAAATAGAAAATATGTTTGGTCTCTCTTATAAATGGGAACATAGTTGTGAAAACTGTTTGAACACATGCAGCTCTAATGTTGATTCTGAAAGGTTCATATATTTAACATTACCAGAGAGTAAATCAGTGACTTTTAGTACATTAGTTAAAGATGCAAATCACAACATGGAATGTTCTCAATGTAAATCAGAAATGTTATCAACGTTATTTTTAAAGAATTATGGACAGTATGTAATTTTAATGATGCAACGTTGTAGAGCTGATGGAAAAAAATTGAACACTTTAATAAAGAAGTTTACAGGAAATCAATTATCAATATCAGGAAAGACTTTTGTTGCAGTTGCAATACATTTCCATGATGGACCTTCTATAACTTCTGGTCATTACACAGTTTATCTAAAACGTGAAAAAGGCTGGACACTGTGTAGTGATTCACAATTTATTTTCAAGCAACGTTTGCCTACAGAATTACCAAATTCCTACTTAATTTTTCTAAAACCAAAATTTTAGATACAAATTGCAGCATCTAAAGAAACCATTATTTTGATTTTATTGGATTACCATTGGATATTTCACCAAAAAAGAATTTAAAAATTACCATTTGGCCTCATGGAAAGGTAACTGTTTCTATTGTGGACTTCTTTGACAGATATTATTTTGGTATATGTGCTTAATCAACAAGATTTACAGACGATATTTATTGCAAATAGTTATTGTTCTTAGAAGATATTTTTAATATATATGTTACATATCTATCAAGGTATGTTTTACTGGTATATATGTTACATTTCTATCAAGGTATGTTTTACTGAGGATAGATTCATGGCTTTTTTTAAACAATCTTTCAGACTGTTAATTTTTTTGCCCGCTTTTAAGTGATGAATGCAATTGATATCACTATTTTCAGTGAAATTCAATATATTCTGAAAACAGCAATAAAAGGGCAAAAAAATACATTTTTAAATATGAAAATATGTGTACTGTATTCTAAAATGTATTGTTAACTATAAATACTTTTTTTCATTTTTTTCAGATCGAGAAAGAAAATTTAGGAAATGTAAACCTTTTTTCTAGCAATTAAAAAAACCCATTTATTTCTAATTAAGTTACCTTGTTTGTCAGGTAAGTTTAAAATATCTGTATTTCTCACCCCTTCACTCTCATGCTCCCTTTTCTTCACTTCTACTCACTCTGCTTTTCTCATTCCCCTTCCCTCTCTCTTCTTCCTCTACTGCTCTTTCGTAACTCCCTCACTCCTTCTCTACTACTCCTCTAGGTTTACTGCCTCCATCACTATTTTTTCAACCATGTTTCTCTCCCTGTTTCCATATGTCTCAGTCATTCTAACTGCCTTACTCCTTCTCAGTTCCTTGCTCTCTGTCTCTGTTTCTGTCTCTCTTCCTTTTTCTGTCTTACCCTTAATTTCCTTAACTTTCTACCACTTCTCTCTCCATCACTCATTTTCCATCTATGTTAATTTTTTAACCTTCTCCGTCATTCTCCTTTCCTCACCTTCCCTAACTGTCACTATCCTTTACTCATAGTCACTCCTATTCTCCTACTTCATTTCCTTCTGTCTGTATCTCATACCCCTTCATCTTTTCGCATTCTTTCCTTCACTCTCCCTCACTCTCCATTGCCCATTGAAATCCTGACTCCCTTTCTCTCACTCCAGTTTCCTAAATCCTTCTATCCCCTCACTCCCCATCTCTCACTTTCCCTTACCCCCTTTTCTAATCCTCATACCCCTTATCTCACCATCACTCCACTTCTCTTACTTTCAATCCCTTTACCCTGCTGTACTTCATCCGCTTCATCTGTTACTCCCTTTTCCTATCTCCGTCCCTTACTCCCCTTTTCTCACTCCCCCTCCATCACTCTCCATTACTCACTGCCATTCCCTTACTCATTTACTCTTCTTACCTGTATCCTCTACCCTTAGTCCTTTTGTTGCAGTCAGTCTTTCACTTCGCTTTCATGACTGATCATAATTTCCTTTTCTCACTCATTCTGTCTGTCCTTTCCTCCTCTTCACTCAGTCATTTCAATCATTTCAATCATTCTTGTATACACTACACATTCATTCAATCAAAATAAAAAACAGTATATTAAGAATATAGCTCTTTTTGGAGAAGTGAAGTGAGTTCTTAAAAGAACTGTTTTTTTTGTCTTTTTTTTGTTTTATATTTTTTTTTTAGTTTTCAAACAATTTTTAATTTTTGGGGGGATTTTTTTACAGCACCAAAACAAAACTGGGAATCAAAAACTGCTCAACAGGAAGAAAAAAATAAATAAAAATTATGACCTGGAGCATGTGTGCTGCTGTATAAGGTTTTCAATTAAATTTATACTTCTCTCTCCGTAGCAAATTACCTCATGGCACATATTGCAATGAATGTGCACTTTTTGGAACAGGGGCCGGATGTCAAGAGGCCTGGTGCATGGCGAATCTGCAGCCGCAGATGATGTGCTCGGCTGAGAGGGTCAAGGTGGAGGGTTCTCCCTTAGGGCTCTTGTGGTTTCAGTATTTTTTGGCCGGATTCCCTCTAGACAGGACACTTCCGCAAATTGTACAAGTGACCTTTGGCGCATTCACTTTTTTTTGCCCGTCTGGAAAAGTGAAATAATTCCAAATGAAAGAGTGCTTCTGTTTGCTCTTTCTTGGTGGTTCTTGAAAGGTCTCCTCACAGTCTGAAGATGACTGGTGTTCTGCCATTTCACTGGAGTAGCTCTTCAGCAACCTACTCTCAGGAAATTAGTAGAAAAAGTGAGGGTAGTGGGAGTGGTGTTTGAAGATTCTGAAACAGAAACTAATCTGAACCAATGAAAAGTGTTGTTTTGTAATCACATGACTTGCCGTGCGCGCACCGTACGCGCACCGTACGCGTACCGTATGCGCACAGAGCACGTACGGAGCATGCACGCATGTGCACTCGGTGCACGCACGCATGCGCACTCGGAACACGCTGGTACGTGCACCGTACGCGCACAGTACATGCACGCATACGCGTATGAAACACGCGCGTAGGGTCTATGCGCGCATGCGCGTACGGAGCACACGCGTAGGGTCTACATGCGCATGCGCGTACGGAGCACGCGCGCACGGAGCACGCACAACGTACGCATGCGCACTCGGAGCACGCAGGTGCGCGCACCGTACGCGCACCATGCACACACGCATGAGCGTACAAAGCATGCGCGTAGGGAGCACGCGAGTATGCGCGTACGGAGCACGCACGCACGGATTACGCACGACATGCGCATGCGCACGTGGAGCGCATACCGTGCGCACACGGTGCGCGCATGGTCAAAAACCTTTAAAAAAAAAAAACATTAAAGTGTTTATAAGTGTTTATAGAAGATATTAACTATGCTGTTCAACTTTATCCAAATAAAAAAAAAAGAGCTGAGCCATTCAATATTATAGGATACAGTCAATCTATAACTATATACATAGGTAGTTCATTGTAAAATAATTATATAAAAAACTATAAAAATTCATACATAAATTAGCATTTAAAAAACCTTACAAATTCACTAAAAAACATAGGATTCACACACGTTATAGTTAGGAATTAGCATTTAAAAAACCTTTGAAATTTACTGAAAAAACCATAGGTTTCACACACGTTAGAGTTAGGAATTAGCATTTAAAAAACCTTGCAAATTCACTAAAAAAAACATAGGTTTCACACACGTTATAGTTAGGAATTAGCATTTAAAAAACCTTTACAATTCACTGAAAAAAACATAGGTTTCACACACGTTATAGTTAGGAATTAGCATTTAAAAAACCTTGCAAATTCACTGAAAAAACCATAGGTTTCACACATGTTATAGTTAGCTGGACATTTCACTCGTAAAAAACCAATAAAATTCCCCCGTTATAGTTAGTTCAGCTAACTATAACTCGCACGCCTGCAATCCACTGCTGATGACGTCACATATTACATCACTCATGACATGGTCAGTGACATCACTCACACCAACATACAGACACATACAAACATTTACACAGTTTAGTCACTAGTCTGCAGTAAGATACATTTAATGACTCACTTATAGAGTCAGTTACGCACCACAGAAAATCGTCCATTTATACACTTGTACACCCACTTATTCTTCAACAGGCCTTTCCCTATATATATTAAACATATTAAAATTGTTCAGAAACACATACTCAATGGATGATGTCATCAGTGATGTCATCAGTGATGTAATTTGAGATGTCATCAGTGATGTCATGAGTGATGTCACTGACCATGTCATGAGTGATGTAATATGTGACGTCATCAGCAGTGGATTGCGGGCGCGCGAGTTATAGTTAGCTGAACTAACTATAACGGGGGAATTTCATTGGTGTTTTACGAGTGAAATGTCCAGCTAACTATAACATGTGTGAAACCTATGGTTTTTCCATTGAATTTGCAAGGTTTTTTAAATGCTAATTCCTAACTATAATGTGTGTGAAACCTATGGTTTTTTCAGTGAATTTGCAAGGTTTTTTAAATGCTAATTCCTAACTATAACGTGTGTGAAACCTATGTTTCTTCCAGTGAATTTGCAAGGTTTTTTAAATCCTTTTTTTTCCTTTTTTTTTTTTTTTAAAACAATATGCTACCTATGTTTATAATCATTGATTTACTGTATCCTGCAATATAGAAAGGTTCACCTTTTTTAAAAAGAAAATGGTTAGATAGTTGAATAACATAGTTAATATCTTCTACAAACCTTTTTTTTTTTTTTTTTACGATTTTTTACCGTGCGCTTACGGTAAGCTTACCGTACGCGCACAGTACGTTTTATGTACGGTGCGCGTACGTAATGTTTATGCTCCATGTGCGCATGCGTACGCGATTTACGTACATGTCCGTAATTCGCGTGCGACGCGTAAGCGCTTGCCCCCTACGCGCACACGCGCACGCACATTACGCGGAACCGCCGTTCATACATGTGCGTGCACGCGTGCCTCTAATGCGCATGCACGCGTGCGTGCGTGCCTCTAATGCACATGCGCGCGTGCGCGTGTCTTAGGTACGCGCATGCGTACTTTTACCGTGCGCGTACGTTAAGCGTACGTAGCGCGCACGGTAGGTCATGTGATTCAGAAACAACACTTTTCATTGGTTTAAACTTGTTTCATTTCCAGAAACTTCCAACACCACTCCCATTCCCCTCATTACTGCTTGTGATTCTTTAGGAGAAGGAGCTGAATTGTCTTTGGGATACAATGGCAGAGCAGCAGTCCTCTTCTGAGAGTGAGCAGGGCAGCACCATCATTAGACAGAGAAGGAGGAAACAGAAGAATTATTTTGTTTGGGAGTATTTCACTTGTCCAGAGGGGCAGAAAAAGGTAAATGCTCCATTAGTCACCTGCTCACTTTGTGAGTGTGTCTTATCTAGAGGTAATCCAAGGAAGAAGTATTACTTTGGTAATCACGCTATGGTGAGACACATTAGGGATGTACATCCCAGGACTTTTGCTCGACATACTGAAGCAAACCCTTCAGTAAGTCACCCGAGCACATCCGCAGAAGCTCAGCCGAGTACATCTTCGGCAGCTCAGCCCAGCACTTCCTCTGCGGTGGGAGCATCACCCTCTTCTGCTCCTCTGGCCATCTACCCTCGTTTTCAGAGAGTACATATAAGGTGCAACACTTGTTACTCTCTTATTGCTATGGGGGAGTCTAGTATTCCTCTAATAGATAATAAGATTGAGCAGCACAAGTGCGGTCCCTTCTAATACTCCCATTCTTTCTTTCCTCTGTCCCTGTATTAATACAAGGGCTATTTTAAGAGCCACCCTACCTCACAATTTTTATTTTTTATTTATTTCATCAGTTTTTTTTTTTTTTTTAATTTACCGTGCACGTACAGTACGCGCACCTTTTTAAAAAAAAAAAAAATAAATAAATATTCATTACACCCTTCAATGTACTTCAGGGACCACAAGAGAAATGACAACAGCAGAGTGAGGAGAACTGAAAACAAGGAACTACAAAAGTAAATGTGTGATAAACACAGATATTTCAAACTTACCTGACCAACTTAATTTTCATTAAATGTTTTTTTTAAATTGCTAGAAAAAAAGGATTCATTTTCATAACATTTCTTTCTCAATCTGTAACAAAAGAAAAAAAGTATTAATATTTAACAATACATTTTCCAATACATTACACATATTTTCATATTTAACAAAGACATGTTTTGCCCTTTTTTTGCTGTTTTCAGAATATATTGAATTTCACTGCAAATTGTGAAACCAATTGCATTCATCACTTAACAGCGGGCAAAAACATTAACAATCTGAAAGATTGTTTAAAAAAAGCCCTGAATCTCTTTTCAGTAAAACATATCTTGATAGAAATATAATATATATAATAAAAATGTCATCTAGCAACAATAACTACTTGTAATAAATAACTTCTGTAAATCTTGTTGCTTAAGCTCATACACCCAAATAATATCAGTCAAAGAAGTCCACAAGAGAATTTTTTACCTTCCCATGAGGCCAAATGGTAATTTTTAAATTCTTTTTTGATGAAATATCGAATGGTAATCCAATATAATCGCAAAAAATGATTTGTTCAGATGTTGCAATTTGTATCTAAAATTTTGGTTTTAGAAAAAATAAATAGGAATTTGGTAATTCCGCAGGCAAACATTGCTTGAAAATCAATTGAGAATCATTACACAGTGTCCAGCCTTTTTCACATTTAAAATAAACTGTGTAATGACCAGAACTTATTGTAGGTCCATCATGGAAAATTATTGCAACTGCAACAAAAGTTTTTCCTGATATTGATAATTGTTTTCCTACAAACTTCTTTATAGAAGTGTCCAATTTTGTTCCATCAGCTCTACAACGTTGCATCATTAAAATTACATACTGTCCATATTTCTTTAAAAATAACGTTGAAAACATGTCTGATTTACATTTAGAACATTCCATGCTGTGATTGGCATCTTTAACTAATTTACTAAAAGTGACTGATTGACTCTCTGGTAATGTTAAATATATGAACCTTTCAGAATCAACATTAGAGCTGCATGTCTTGAAACAGTTTTCACAACTATGTTCCCATTTATAAGACAGACCAAACATATTTTCAATTTCTACCCCTTTTTCTTCCAGTACCATAAGAATATACATCAAGAATTCCTGTGCATATGGCTGGACATTTTGAGTAAACTGGTTACTTCCTGAACATACATCTAAAAGTTTTCTAACATCAGAAGCACTTTCTATTTTAGTTTTATCGTTACTCAGCTTCTCAAAAAGAAAACTCAGCAGAGAACAGAATCTTTTTTCATGATTTAGTATTATCTGCTCTTGCAAACTTTCAAGATAAAATACAACATTCAGCACTACATAAGCGTAGCAGTTGACACCAGAGCTATTTTCAAAATGACAACCAACAACCTCTTCAACACTGTCCTTTTTCTTTTTGCTTGCAGTCACAGCACTCTCCTTTTGTTTTCTCTTCTGTACATCCTCATTACAGATATTCTCAATTCTCCGTTTCCGACAAACAACACGTTTTTCAAACACAGGATACTGACCTAAATGAGGAGCATAGCTTCTTCTTAATCTATTATATTCCTTTACACACTTTGCATCAGCACTAACTTTTGAGTCATCAAAGTCTATCATGAATAGACCAGTTAATGTTTTCACTCGTGACAAAGCAACATATGCCATACATTCTTTGAACACAGTTGAACCAATGTTTACAAAAGCACTATCTACAGTTAATCCTTGAGATTTGTGAATAGTTACAGCATATGCTAGAGAAAATGGAAACTGCTTCCTACGTACATATAAGTCTTTCACAAGCAAGAAACGAACTGAACAACGACAAATGTCTTTAACCTCTTCAATCTGATCAAATTTTATGTTTAAAAAATCAATTCCATCTTTTTTCTGGTATTTCACAAAACCCACAACTTTACCCATAGCTCCATTCACTAAACCTTTTTCTACATCCAAATTTCTTCTTAAAAATACTCGACAGTTCATACAAACATAAAGATTTTTTTCTAATCCAGCTGTTTTCGAAATATTCTTCTCTAGAGAATCCAATTTATTTTTCAGTTTGCCTGTTAATGTAATAGTAATTCCTTCATGCTGAATTTTGTCCACTGCTTCCATTTTCTTAATCTCTTCCTTTTCTAATTTTAAAAGTTCCTCATTGAATATCGGGCATTCACGTAGTGTTGGCATTAAGCAGATTACAGTATTTTTTTCAGCAATCTTCTGGTATATTTTCTCTGCAACTATTGCTTCATTTGGAAATAAATTATGTAGCAACCGACTCTGTAATGCTTTTCTGCCAACTTCTGTGAGTAGTCCAATTCTGATATCTTTCAGAATACTTGCATAATCTTCATCGTTTGCTTGCCTCATATTGGTAGTGAGTTCTTTGAACTCAAAGAATGACCAAATATTCGCATTACCAATACTTCCTAATGACTTCTTTGTGTCTTCATGTGTCACAGTATTAAACACTGGTTGTCCTTTAACTGGAGTGAGCTGCAGAAGATCCCCCAAAACTATAACATGTTTTCCTCCAAATAACACGTCATAGTCTCTCTTTAGAATTTGCTGCATTCTTAAATGCACAAAGGCAAGCATTAAGTTTGATACCATGCTTACCTCATCAATAATGAGAACTTGCATCTTCTTCAACACTCTTGAAACTTCGAAGCATGCTTCTCCTGTTAACTTGTGATATTCTATTTTGTTCTCATGCTCCACTGGTAACATTAGCAAGCGATGTAAGTTAATTCCTTTTATGTTATATGCTGCTAACCCAGTTGGAGCAGTAACAACACAAGACAAAGTTGAATCTGTTTTTTGCTGTAGGTAGCTTCGGATGACTTTAATTAAGAAACTTTTTTCAGTTTCAGCTTGTCCACTCACATACATCCTGATTGGTTCAAATGATGTGCATGAGCACTCTTTCTTTTCATGTAGTAACCCATGGTCAATTTTTTTTTGTGACTTCTTCATAAATTTGTTTTTGTTCTTCATTCAGTTGCTGTTCCAAATTTGGTAAGTCTACTAAATCTTCCTGAGCTTGATTCATAGCTGTTTCCACTTCAGTCATGGCTATTGCAGCTTCATTTTCTTCGATTGGTTGTCCTAGGGGATCTTGACTGAGTGTTCCAGAACTTTGGCTGTCTTGAGAACTGTCTCTAGCTACTTCAGCTGCAATTGTAGCTTCCTGTTCAATTTATTCATTTAACATTTGCACATAATTTGTGAAAGTACTGTATTCAATTGTATCTTTGCAAGCATTAAAGGAATCTTCATAGCTCTGAAAAGTAATTCATCCTCTGAACGCCATGGTTTAAACAGCTGTAAAAGTGCTAAGTAGTAAAATTCCTTTTTGTCAGGAGTGTTGCAACTCAGCTTCCTGTGATTAGTCAAGCTTCCTTTTGTTTGCTTCACCAAACATCCTTCCTCACCAATGACTTTATATTTTCCATTGTTGATGTCTTCTGTGGCTTTCCGTGTAAAAATGTAGTTCTGCAGCACTTCATAGAGACACATGTTCTCAAGATGACGACTTATTTTTGGGTAATATGTGTCCAACATGTTTGATTTCAAAATATCTGTACTTTCCGGGTCATTCTCTGCCAAATATTCAATTTCTCCAACAGATTTCAGTACCGCAGTTTCGCATTTCTGCAAGGCCTAAACTTACCCAAATTATTCTTCTGGATTTGGAGTACAGACTTGCAGATGATAACCTATCTGAGCATTCGTAGGATCCAATTTCTCGATGCGATAACATCTTTAAACTGAAACTGTATAGCTTTTTACTGACAGTCTTCTTGTGAGAAATCTCTTCCCACATTTCTTTCAATTCTGTTTTCTCAGATTTAGTGATGTAAGATGTGACATACCGAGCAACAGCAATAAAATTGTCAGCTACATACTGTATATCCATGTTAGCATTCCACATGGATAAAATGACTTTGGTTGTAGTCATTTATATATTTTGACTCTTCTTACTTCTTAGGTTGTAGGTATTTTTGGGAGATTTTCTTGTAATAGTATGTCGCACAGCTGACATAAAACTGTTGACTCTTCCTTTTGAAAGAACAGGTCGTGGAAATCCAAATCGACAATTTGTGTAGAATTTTTCTTTACTCTTGTACTTTCGTCGACAGTATTTTCCACACCGATGACTTTGGAAACGTAAAACTTGCTCTTTTAAGTGTTTTTCTTCTGTGCTTTTAGGTATAGCACATGTCGCATATCCTTCGATGAAACTTAAAACTGCATCATCAGAATCCGTTCCAAATTTTGGGGCATCCTTGATCCACAACAGCATATGAATATGAGGAGCACCTCTTGCTTGGTACTCTTTTCTCCAAAAGAAATCCACAAGTTCTCCAAGAGGTGGATTTTTTTTATTGCAGATGAAGGACATCATAGCCTCAAATGATTGAAATATCTGCAAACATTAACCGGATCTAATGAGCACAATTCTCCTGCTGTCTTGTATTGGATGTTTTCAATATTTGAATTTGCTTCTCGAAGAAAATCCAGAAGATCATCCCAAGCGTACTCAGCACAGCTTAGGGTGAGAAACCATGTAGGAGTTCCTAAATTCCGTAACATACACTTCAATTCTCCATGGCGTCGGTACCAATATTCATTTGTCCCACGCTGACAAGCCATTAGATTAATCAATTGAGATTCCAAATGATCATCTCGCTGTTGCACTTTGTTCATAAAATCCCTTGCAGACACATTACGTAGATGTACTCCAGTTTTCAAAATGTGATTTACTGCATAAGATAGTGCTGACAAGTCACTTTCAAATAAAAGATGGAACAAATAAGGAATACTTTGACAAAATCTGGGATTTTCTGCATATAATCTTGTAGTCCGATACTCAGAAGCAGGAATCTGTACTGGACGTTCATCATATCGTCCACCTTTTCCTGTAGGAAACCGCTGGGGAAAACAACGAGCTTCCAAGCTCTCCTCCCATACACTCACGGGAGTTCCTTGTGCTTTCTTCATCTGAAACAGATCAATAGTGTTTGCCATAACTTCTTTTGAATGAAGAGGATATATGCTGAAATGTTAATAAATTTCTTCTTCTTTTGACTTATCCACTTTTTCAATTTGCCCAGCTGGTATTCCTGAGTCTGGTAGTAAAACTTCTTCATCTTCATCCATATAAATTGTTTCATACCATTTGTTATTTCTTTTCAAATATAAATTTGCTCTTTGTACTTTTCGTACATCTACCAGCTCCTGCCAAATTTTCTTGTTCTTTGTTGGTACTCCATTAACCAAAATAACTAATGGTTCAGTTTCCAATGTATCTGCATCAATAGTTTCCATATTTTTTTTCAAATCCAATGGCAAATAGTCAACTCTTCCTTTTACACCTCTTTGTAAATCTGAAGGAGGTAATATTACTGTTTTGGGCTCCATACGAACTATAGTCTGAAACGGATGGACACATTGAATGAGTATAGACCCATACGTATTTAAATCACTAAGTTCTGCAGGAATTTGAACCAATTCTAAATTATTATGTACAGCTCTTGCTGGCATTTTATTTTCTTCTAACTTGTTATAACAGTATTTACAAATACGGTGATATTCACCCAAATCAAAACAATCTTCCAGAAATAAATATGTAGCAAAATCAAACCACTTAGTATTATCTTCTTTTTCACTTTTTTTATAGAGATCAACATACCTTGTTTGTTTTTTATAATGGCTTCTCCGGCAACATATACAAGTAATATTTGGTCTTTCATTAGAGATGATAGTAAATTTTGTCATTTGATCTTCAAAGTTTTTACTAATAGTAGGTTCTACATTGTCTTCCACATTTTCTTCAATTTCTTGTTCCTGACCAAAGTAACAAAACTGAATTTCATCAGTAACCTTCTCTACATCTGATACAGATCCACGGAACAGAGCCCTATTCAACTCATTTAACTCTAGTGCTGGACTTTTAGCAAAATACAATCCTCTCACAAACTTTCTCATTTCAGTATGATGAACCGCCAGCATCCTAAAATGGTGAAAAACACTTTGGCAAACTTTCCTAGAAAGACAAGCCAGAGAATGTCCTTTCAAACCTGTATTCTCTCTCACTCTACATGGATCTAGTCTTTGAAGCACCTTAATCTTCTGTTTAACACTTTTTTTACTATATTCTCTTAGAAATTCACGTAATTTATCAATTGATTCCTGTCGTACAGTACAAATACTACTACAATTCCAAGTGTACACTGGGGCTTTAGGACGTCTCCCCATAACCTCATCAGCTATCACTTCTTCCTCATTTCTTGGAACCATTTTCTCCTTTTCCATTATACAACCATCTTTCACTTCATAAGCTCGGCCACTGGTGTCAACTGCATGCAGCAAACTATTACTTTGAAGATAACTCTCTTCATTAAAAAATGGTTCAGTACTTGAACTATGCATCCATTCTCCTAAAAACACTTTACAAAAGTTATTTCTTTTCACTACTCTTTTTATTTTGCTTTGTGACTTCATTACATTGACCATTTTATCTAATGTACAGATCCTGTTCAAAATTAAAATGAATAGTTTTCTTTTTAAATCTAAAGCCTTAGCTACAATTGATTCGATTTCTTTTTTTCGCTTATAAAATTTCGCTTTCTTCTTATATTTTTTCTTATTCTTTAGCAAATTGGACATCACTCTTCTCTGAAACATTTTTCTACGAATGTCTTTAAATGCTGTTTTTCTTTTTAAGTCAATCTTTATTGCTTCTAATTGTACATTAGCATTTTCTAATTTCTCACTTTTGTCCTGTTCTTTTCTACTTGAAACTCTATTTGCAGTGCGGACATTTTTCAAATTTGTTCTTTTTTTGAAGATATTTTTCAAAAAATCCTTGGTTTGCTTACCAGAAGACTTTTTCTTTTTTCCAACATGAGGATCTTCAACTAATTTGGGTCCTCCAGTTGTCTTCAAATATAAATGTTTTTTCTGTTCTTTTCTCTTCCTTGATTTTATAGGCATCTTTAACTTATTTCACTGTTGTTCAGCAATACCTGAAAGAAACTAAAAAAAAAAAATACCTTTATGTAATTTAAATTTATTACTATATTTTTTTGTGCTTTTCAAATCTTATAATACTATCTCCCCCTTTCCTACAAGTGAAAAACACAATAAAACCAACACGAATTAGAGCTTCCCCTTTCCTACGAATGCAATCCTGAAAGAACCAGAGTGCCACGAATTTGATCTCTGACAACAATTCCTGTGTGCGCACAGACTCATGGTTTGATTCTAGGCAGAAAACTAAATTTGATTTGCAATTTGAAAGCACACTTACTACTGTGGTACAGCAAGTGATAATTACTCTAACAGTCTGACACATTTTCATTATTTTTTTTCAGAAACAGAAAAGAACACATGGCCAAACTGCTTTTTGAGACCATGAACATGTGCAACCTGAATGACGTACTTCACTCTAGCAAAGGAAATGAGCCTTGGTGAGGTTCAATGTATTAGCGTTACTCACTGCTATCTGAAACACCACACAGCGCTGAATAGTAAGTTTGACTGTACATGAGAAACAGCTTGCTCTCTGCTAAGAGTGTGCTTCTGCACACTGTCTACTGTCAAGTGCAAAAGAGATCTGCATTGATCCTTGCGCAACTGCATAAACATTGGAGACATGTATGTAACACTACATGTGTGGTAAGGGTTAATTTGAATACTGAACATGTACAAACCACATGACCCATTGCAGGAGTGTAAGGAAAATCTACCATGTTGATATCAAATGTGTTTGCATTGCCCTCTCATTTTTGACATATTAATTTGGGCTCAATGCAAGCCATTACAATTCAATAAAACAAGCTGCCCCTTTCCCTCGAATTGAATCTCTGACAACAATTCCTGTGTGCGCACAGACTCATGGTGTGATTCTAGGCAGAAAACAAATTTTGATTTGCAATTTGAAAGCACACTTACGACTGTGGTAGAGCAAGTGATAATTACTGTAACAGTCTGACACATTTTCATTATATTTTTCAGAAACAGAAAAGAGCACATGCCCAAACTGCTTTTTGAGACCATGAACATGTGCAACCTGAATGACATACTACACTCTAGCAAAGGAAATGAGCCTTGGTGAAATTCAATGTATTAGCGTTACTCACTGCTATCTGAAACACCACAAAGCACTGAATAGTAAGGTTGACTGTACATGAGAAACAGCTGCTCTCTGCTAAGAGTGTGCTTCTGGAGACTGTCTACTGTCTGGTGCAAAAGAGATCTGCATTGATCCTTGCGCAACTGCATAAACATTGGAGACATGTATGTAACACTACATTTGTGGTAAGGGTTAATTTGACTTCTGAACATGTACAAACTACATGACCCATTGCAGGAGTGTAAAGAAAATCTACCATGTTGATGTCAAATGTGTTTGCATTGACCTCTCATTTGTGACATATTAATTTGGGCTCAATGCTAGCCATCACAGTTCAATAAAACAAGCTTCCCCTTTCCTATGAATGCAATTCTGAAAGAACCAGAGTAACACAAATTGAATCTCTGACAACATTTCCTGTGTGCGCACAGACTCATGATGTGATTCTAGGCAGAAAACGAAATTTGATTTGCAATTTGAAAGCACACTTATGACTGTGGTAGAGCAAGTGATAATTACTGTAACAGTCTGACACATTTTCCTTATAGTTTAAAGAGGCAGAAAAGAGCAAATGTCCTAACAGCTACTTGAGACCATGAGCATGTGGAACCTGGGTGAGTGATTAGACTAGAGCAAAGGAAATGAGTCTTGGTGAGATTCAATGTATTAGCGTTACTCACTGCTATCTGAAACACCACACAGCACTGAATAGTAAGGTTGACTGTACATGAGAAACAGCTTGCTCTCTGCTAAGAGTGTGCTTCTGGAGACTGTCTACTGTCAGGTTCAAAAGAGATATGCATGGACGCTTGCGCAACTTCATAAACATTGGAGACATGTATGTAACACTACATGTGTGGTAAGGGTTAATTTGGCTTTTGAACATGTACAAACTACATGACCCATTGCAGGAGTAGAAGGAAAATCTACCATGTTGATGTCAAATGTGTTTGCATTGCCCTCTCATTTGTGACATATTAATTTGGGCTCAATGCTAGCCATCACAATTCAATAAAACAAGCTTCCCCTTTCCTACGAATGCAATTCTGAAAGAACCAGAGTAACACAAATTGAATCTCTGACAACAACTCCTGTATGCGCACAGACTCATGGTGTGATTCTAGGCACAAAACGAAATTTCATTTGCAATTTGAAAGCACACTTACTACTGTGGTAGAGCAAGTGATAATTATTACTCTAACAGTCAGACACATTTTCATTATATTTTTCAGAAACAGAAAACAGCACATGCCCAAACTGCTTTTTCAGACCATGAACATGTGCAACCTGAATGACATACTACACTCTAGCAAAGGAAATGAGCCTTGGTGATGTTCAATGTATTAGCGTTACTCACTGCTATCTGAAACACCAGACAGCGCTGAATAGTAAGCTTCACTGTACATGAGAAACAGCTTGCTCTCTGCTAAGAGTGTGCTTCTGGAGACTGTCTACTGTCAAGTGTAAAGAGATCTGCATTGATCCTTGCGCAACTGCATAAACATTGGACACATGTATGCAACACTACATGTGTGGTAAGGGTTAATTTGACTTCTGAACATGTACAAACTACATGACCCCTTGCAGGAGTGTAAGGAAAATCTACCATGTTGATGTCAAATGTGTTTCCATTCCCCTCTCATTTGTGACATATTAATTTGGGCTCAATGCTAGCCATCACAATTCAATAAAACAAGCTGCCCCTTTCCCACAAATGCAATTCTGAAAGAACCAGAGTAACACGAATTGATTCTCTGACAACAATTCCTGTGTGCGCACAGACTCATGGTGTGATTCTAGGCAGAAAACGAAATTTAATTTCCAATTTGAAAGCACACTTACTACTGTGGTAGAGCAAGTGATAATTACTGTAACAGTCTCACACATTTTCATTTGATTTTTCAGAAACAGAAAATAGCACATGCCCAAACAGCTTTTTTATGCTGAATACAAACCATCACAGTTCCAAAAAACAAGCTACCCCTTGCCTGTGAGTGCAAGGCTAACAGAGCAAGAGCAACACAAATTAAATCTCTAATAACAATTCCTCTGTGCACACACACTCATGGTGTAATTCTAGGCAGAAAACATTATTCCTGGGTGATACCAGTACACCTTAACTTATGGTGAAGACATACTCAATAATATCTGACAAGTTCAAGACAGTTAAATATCTCCCAAAACACAAAATGTGAACAACAACTTTAAAAGAAGAATCACATTTCTATTATTTATATCAAAATGCTCCACATACATTCCCTCTCAAATTCATAACTCACCTTTAAAAGTAGTTCGTTCAGAAATAAATGTGGCACTCAAACAGCAGATTATCAGAGCCAGAATCTCTGAGCTGTACACCTCTCTCCTCTCACCAGAACCAGTTAATGGCAAGGTTTCCCTCTCTTTTTCCACACATATACATGTTAACTCCAAATCACACTCCTTCCCACAATTTTTTCAAATGGAAACACACATTTCTATTGGTTGCAAATTTCATCCCTTTCCAAATGATCCCTTCCCCAACATGACTTCTGACTGCTACCATAGCAACAGATCATGGAACACAGGTGTGAGCAGAGAGGTCAGAAGTTCAGCACACAATGTTTCTAATCCAAAGAGCAAGAGTGCTTGACTTTTCAAACCTAACAGCAAATCCAAAGTAATGTTCTGTGTGAACACATTTTTCTGAACCAATACAAAACATGCTTTTAAAAATCTAAACATACAGCCTAGTTTTAACTGTAAAATGGTTTGAATCAGCCAATCAGTTCTTTAAAAAAAAAAAAAGTATGTTACCCTCCATTTTACATCTATCCTTCTTTTCATATTGCCATTCTACTGAAAGACACCTTCTGAGTGCATCCAGATCTCCTTGAAAGATGTTCACAGTTTGGATTATAGGTCACAGCTATGTCTTCTGGAGTGAAAAGTTTGCAGAAAAAAGAGGTATTGTGAAAGACCTTGCATTGCCAAATGTAGACATTAAATGGATTGGTCAGAGAGGGTTAAAGTGGCACCAATTAATGCCTTTGCTGAAAACCTTTCTACATCTCCCACAGCCTAACCTTATTATTGTGCACTGTGGTGGAAATGGCCTAGGCACTTTAACTGGGGTAGGTCTGGAAATGCTTATTAAGGACACCCTTGTGCAATTGATGTCACTCTTTCCACAAACTGCCTTTGTATATTCTAATATATGCCAAAGGCAAAAGTGGAACTGGTCCAACCAATTTTGTCCGCAGATTGACAAAGCAAGAAAGCCCGTCAATAAGTCTGTTTCTGCTTTCCTCAGAGACTATGGTATGGGTTCTATATAGGCCAGGGCGAAAATTTCGTTCCGTTCGCGGAAATTGCGATAATTTGACGTTTTCGCGTTCCGCGGAGAGCGCGAAAATGTCAAAAATTCCGGTTTCCGCAGCTTGCCGATAATTTGTTTCTTGCTCGCGCTATAAAATAATACATTCTCGCGCGCGCGCGATCGCCTTACCTGAATCCCTGCGTTGGCCAACAAGTTTTCTTGATCCGGTCGCATTCTCCATGAGATGTTGTATTGTTTTTAGCCATTTGCGCTGTCTCGCGACAGTTCGCGCCCCCAGTGACGTCATGCGTCGCGCGATCACGTCTTTCGTCTCGCGATCATGCACCGCGAGAAAACTCAAAACAAGATGGCCGCGCCCGCAAGCAACCACATGGGTAAGTTGGCGACCTGCAACCATGCAGAAAATCTCGCGAACATGCCGGAAAAAAACTTCCGCATCTTCGCGATATTTCCGCTTGTTTGCGATAATTTTAAACATTTTCGCGATAATTTGCGAAAGTTAATTTCGCAAATTCCGCCCACCCCTAGTTCTATATACCACAACAACTTGCGTTACAACATGCAAGACATTTATAGAGGAGACGGTGTACATTTCAATGATGAAGGGAACAGAGTCTTCCTCTTGAACTTTAGACTCTGCATCGGTACTTACTTGTAGGTACAAAAAACACTCCATGATCACAACGGCTCTTTTTAGAGCCAACCAACATCCAAACATTTCATTTTGATTTTTAATTCTATTTTTTTTATTTATTTTTTCCGCCGTACGCTTACCGTACGCGCACGTTACGCGTACCCCGTGATTTTTATAAAAAAAATAAAAATGTATTTTTCACCCTTCAGGGTCCTTCAGGGACCCCATGACAAAGGCTAGGGGGTCTGCAACTCTCTACCTTGCCCCCTTTTCACGTTCTCCACCTTTGTTTTTTAGTGTGAGACACACAAAATGGCGGCCGACACTTCCTGATTTCGACCGACTGGAATGTTTACTGTCATGTAACCACCAATCAGAATTACGCTTGCGCACTGCAGCGTGCGCATACGGTGTATGCTTATCGTACGCGCACGGTGCGCGCTTATAGATATATATGTACTTTTAACTGAAATATTCTCAGGAACTACAGAGCCGATTTACTTCAGATATTCAAAAGGCACATCCCTGACCTGAAGACTACCTCTCTGCCAAATTTCAAATAATTCTGTTCAGCCGTTCGGGCTGTACCTTGGACTAAAGGTCCCTATGGAAAAATGCATGGGGAAAACGCGTTTTGGGACCACCCTTTTTTCTCGGCCCCCACTTGAATAATCACCCCGAGACTTTCAGGGTAGTAGCGGAGCGGAGCGCACCACCTATTTTGAAAAATTTACGAGGATTCGTCAACCGGTGCCAAAGTTATTCAAAATAGAATTTTCAGATTTCCTACGGAATCACGGTCCTAACTATAACTATCTACTGGCGAATGCCAGTAGATAATATATATATATATATATATATATATATATATATATATATATATATATATATATATATATATATATATATATATATATATAGATATATATAGATATATATAGATATTACCTACTGGCGGTCGCCAGTAGGTAGTTATAGTTAGGACCACGTTTCCATAGGAAAACCTCAACATTCTATTTTGAATAACTTTGGCGCCGGTTGACGAATCCTCGCGAATTTCTCAAAATAGGTGGGGCGCTACGCTCCGCTCCTACCCTGAAAGTCTCGGGGGGATCCGTCAAGCGGGGGCTGAGATAAAAGGGGGGTCCCAAAACGCGTTTTTCCCATGCATTTTTCCATAGGACCTTTAGAACGAGCTACAGCCCGAACGGCTGAACAGAATTACTCAAAATTTGGCAGAGAGGTAGTCCCTAGGTCAAGGAAGTGCCTTTTGTAGGTTTGGTGTAAATCTGTTCAGTAGATTCTGAGAAAATAGCCTTTAAATCAATATATATATCTGAGCCCGCTTACGGTACGCTTACCGTACGCTTACGGTAAGCGTACGGTGGCGTGCGCGAGCGCGATTCTGATTGGCTCTTAGATCTTAGTAAACATTCGAATCGGCCGAAACCAGGAAGCGGCGGCCGCCATTTTCTGTGTTTCACTCTGAAAAAAAAAGAGTGAAAACAAGAAAAGGGGGCAATGAGGAGAGTTACAGACCCCCTTACATTTGTGAGGGGGTCAAAGAAGGACTGTAAAGTACAAAACAAACATTTATTGATTTTTAAAAAAAATCACGGGGTACGCGTACGGTAAGCTTACGGTAAGCGTACGGAAGAAACATGGCGTGCGCGAAGGAGATTCTGATTGGCTGATAGATCTTAGTAAACATTCGAATCGGCCGAAACCAGGAAGCGGCGGCCGCCATTTTGTGTGTTTCACTCAGAAAAAAAACAGAGAAAACAAGGAAAGGGGGCAATGAGGAGAGTTACAGACCCCCTAACATTTGTAAGGGGGTCAAAGAAGGACAGAAAAGTACAAAAAAAACATTTATTGATTTTAAAAAAAATCACGGGGTACGCGTACCGTAAGCTTACGGTAAGCGTACGGTAAAAAAAATAAAAATAAATAAATGAAAAGCAGATTTAAGAGTTTAGAAATTAGGGAGCTCTAAAAAGAGCTGTTGTGTTTATGAAGTCATTTTTTTAGTGGTACCTACAAGTAAGTACCGATGCAGAGTCTAAGGTTCAAGAGGAAGACTCTGTTCCCTTCATCATTGAAGTGCACACCATCTCCTCTATAAATGTCTTGCATGTCATAACGCAAGTTGTTGTGGTAAATGGCACCCATACCATAGTCACGGAGGAAAGCAGAAACAGATTTGTTGACGTGCTTTCTTGCTTTGTCAATCTGCGGACAGAAATGATTGGACCAGTTCCATTTTTGCCTTTGGCATATGTTGGAAAACACAAAGGCAGTTTTAGGGAAAAGTGTAAACAGTTGTGCAAAGGTGTCCTTCATAAGCATTTCCAGACCTACCCCAGTCAAAGTGCCTAGGTCATTGCCACCACAGTGCACTATTATGAGGTCAGGGTGTTGGATTTGAATGAAGGATTTCACCAATGGCATCAATTGGTGCCACTTTAACCCTCTCTGACCAATCCATTTAATGTCTACATTTGGCAAAGCAAGGTCTCTCACCATACCTGTTTTCTCTGCAAACTTTTCACTCCAGAAGACATAGCTGTGCCCTACAATCCACACTGTGAACATCTTCAAAGGAGAACTGGATGCACTCAGGAGGTGTCTTTCAGTAGAATGGCAATATGAAAAGAAAGACAGTTTGGAAATGGAGGCATACATATTTTTTTCAAAACAAAAAGAACTGATTGGCTGTTTCATACCATTCTAGAATAAAAACTAGGCTGTATGTGTAAATTAATAGAAGCATGTTTTGTATTGGTACAAAAAAATGTGTAACCAAAGAACAGTACTATGGATTTGCTGTAAGGTTTGAAAAGTCAAGCACTCTTGCTCTGTGGAATTGAAACATTGTGTGTCGAACTTCTGACCTAACTCTACACAGCAGTGTTCCATGAGCTGTTGCTATGGTAGCAGGCAGAAGTCAAGTTGGGGGAAGGGTACTAGGCAGAAGTCAAGTTGGGGGAAGGGTACTTTTGGAAAAGGGTTGGTTTTCAACCAATAGAAATGTGTGATTACATTTGAAAAAAAGGGGGAAGGACTGAGATTTGAAACTTACATGTATATGTGTGGAAAAATAGAGGGAAAGTTTGCCATTATCTGGTTCTGCTGAGAGGAGAGAGGTGAACACAACAGAGATCCTGGCTCTGATAATCTGCTGTTTGAGTGTCACATTTCTTTCACAACTAACTAATTTTAAAGGTGAGTTTACAGTTTGAGAGGGGATGTATGTGGTAACTTAAGAAATGAATAATAGAAATGGGAATTGTTTTTGTTGTAGTTACACATGGTGGTTTCATAATGTGTCAGTCTGTAAAAGTGATTTACACTTGCCCCGAAAAAAAAAAGAGCAGTAAGTGTGCTTTCAAATTGGCAAAGAAATTTCGTTTTGGGACTAATGTGAAAACATGACTCTGTGTGCATAGAAGAATTATAGGCAGAGATTTATTGCGTCTTGCTCTGGTGATTTCACAGTTGCATTAGATGGAAAGGGGGAGCGAATTTTTGGGGGAAGAAGAAGAGTCTTAGCACACACCCATGTGCTTGCCATGTATAGTCATGCACAGTATTTAGAAGCGAGTGGGGTTTTCAGGTTTAAGTCTGTAATGCAAATACATTCAGCATCACTAAGGCTGGTTGCCCTTGCTGGAGTGTAGGCAGTCACAGAGAATACACATGGTGGTGGTCTGAAAAAACAGCTTGGACATGTGCATTTAAATAAATCAAAAAAAGTGGTTTTATAATGTGTCAGTCCGTAAAAGTGATTTCCAATTGTAAAAAGTGATTTTCACTTGGCCCGAAAAAAAAAGAGCAGTAAGTGTGCTTTCAAAATGGCAAAGAAATTTCGTTTTGGGACTAATGTGAAAACATGACTCTGTGTGCATAGAGGAATTATAGGCAGAGATTTATTGCATCTTGCTCTGGTGATTTCACAGTTGCATTAGATGGAAAGGGGGAGCGAATTTTTGGGGGAAGAAGCAGAGTCTTAGCACATACTCATGTGCTTGCCATGTATAGTCACGCACAGTATTTAGAAGCGAGTGGGGTTTTCAGGTTTAAGTCTGTAATGCAAATACATTCAGCATCACTAAGGCTGGTTGCACTTGCTGGAGTGTAGGCAGTCACAGAGAATACACATGGTGGTGGTCTGAAAAAACAGCTTGGACATGTGCATTTAAATAAATCAAAAAAAGTGGTTTCATAATGTGTCAGTCTGTAAAAGTGATTTCCAATTGTAAAAAGTGATTTTCACTTGGCCCGGAAAAAAAAGAGCAGTAAGTGTGCTTTCAAAATGGCAAAGAAATTTCGTTTTGGGACTAATGTGAAAACATGACTCTGTGTGCATAGAGGAATTATAGGCAGAGATTTATTGCGTCTTGCTCTGGTGATTTCACAGTTGCATTAGATGGAAAGGGGGGCGAATTTTTGGGGGAAGAAGCAGAGTCTTAGCACACACCCATGTGCTTGCCATGTATAGTCATGCACAGTATTTAGAAGCGAGTGGGGTTTTCAGGTTTAAGTCTGTAATGCAAATACATTCAGCATCACTAAGGCTGGTTGCCCTTGCTGGAGTGTAGGCAGTCACAGAGAATACACATGGTGGTGGTCTGAAAAAACAGCTTGGACATGTGCAATTAAATAAATTAAAAAAAAAGGTTTCATAATGTGTCAGTCTGTAAAAGTGATTTTCACTTGCCCCGAAAAAAAAAGAGCAGTAAGTGTGCTTTAAAAATGGCAAAGAAATTTCGTTTTGGGACTAATGTGAAAACATGACTCTGTGTGCATAGAGGAATTATAGGCAGAGATTTATTGCGTCTTGCTCTGGTGATTTCACAGTTGCATTAGATGGAAAGGGGGAGCAAATTTTTGGGGGAAGAAGCAGAGTCTTAGCACACACCCATGTGCTTGCCATGTATAGTCATGCACAGTATTTAGAAGCGAGTGGGGTTTTAAGGTTTAAGTCTGTAATGCAAATACATTCAGCATCACTAAGGCTGGTTGCCCTTGCTGGAGTGTAGGCAGTCACAGAGAATACACATGGTGGTGGTCTGAAAAAACAGCTTGGACATGTGCATTTAAATAAATCAAAAAAAGTGGTTTCATAATGTGTCAGTCTGTAAAAGTGATTTCCAATTGTAAAAAGTGATTTTCACTTGGCCCGGAAAAAAAAGAGCAGTAAGTGTGCTTTCAAAATGGCAAAGAAATTTCGTTTTGGGACTAATGTGAAAACATGACTCTGTGTGCATAGAGGAATTATAGGCAGAGATTTATTGCGTCTTGCTCTGGTGATTTCACAGTTGCATTAGATGGAAAGGGGGGCGAATTTTTGGGGGAAGAAGCAGAGTCTTAGCACACACCCATGTGCTTGCCATGTATAGTCATGCACAGTATTTAGAAGCGAGTGGGGTTTTCAGGTTTAAGTCTGTAATGCAAATACATTCAGCATCACTAAGGCTGGTTGCCCTTGCTGGAGTGTAGGCAGTCACAGAGAATACACATGGTGGTGGTCTGAAAAAACAGCTTGGACATGTGCAATTAAATAAATTAAAAAAAAAGGTTTCATAATGTGTCAGTCTGTAAAAGTGATTTTCACTTGCCCCGAAAAAAAAAGAGCAGTAAGTGTGCTTTAAAAATGGCAAAGAAATTTCGTTTTGGGACTAATGTGAAAACATGACTCTGTGTGCATAGAGGAATTATAGGCAGAGATTTATTGCGTCTTGCTCTGGTGATTTCACAGTTGCATTAGATGGAAAGGGGGAGCAAATTTTTGGGGGAAGAAGCAGAGTCTTAGCACACACCCATGTGCTTGCCATGTATAGTCATGCACAGTATTTAGAAGCGAGTGGGGTTTTAAGGTTTAAGTCTGTAATGCAAATACATTCAGCATCACTAAGGCTGGTTGCCCTTGCTGGAGTGTAGGCAGTCACAGAGAATACACATGGTGGTGGTCTGAAAAAACAGCTTGGACATGTGCATTTAAATAAATCAAAAAAAGTGGTTTCATAATGTGTCAGTCTGTAAAAGTGATTTCCAATTGTAAAAAGTGATTTTCACTTGCCCCGAAAAAAAAAAGAGCAGTAAGTGTGCTTTAAAAATGGCAAAGAAATTTCGTTTTGGGACTAATGTGAAAAAATGACTCTGTGTGCATAGAGGAATTATAGGCAGAGATTTATTGCGTCTTGCTCTGGTGATTTCACAGTTGCATTAGATGGAAAGGGGGAGCGAATTTTTGGGGGAAGAAGCAGAGTCTTAGCACACACCCATGTGCTTGCCATGTATAGTCATGCACAGTATTTAGAAGCGAGTGGGGTTTTCAGGTTTAAGTCTGTAATGCAAATACATTCAGCATCACTAAGGCTGGTTGCCCTTGCTGGAGTGTAGGCAGTCACAGAGAATACACATGGTGGTGGTCTGAAAAAACAGCTTGGACATGTGCATTTAAATAAATCAAAAAAAGTGGTTTTATAATGTGTCAGTCTGTAAAAGTGATTTCCAATTGTAAAAAGTGATTTTCACTTGGCCCGAAAAAAAAAGAGCAGTAAGTGTGCTTTCAAAATGGCAAAGAAATTTCGTTTTGGGACTAATGTGAAAAAATGACTCTGTGTGTATAGAGGAATTATAGGCAGAGATTTATTGCGTCTTGCTCTGGTGATTTCACAGTTGCATTAGATGGAAAGGGGGAGCGAATTTTTGGGGGAAGAAGCAGAGTCTTAGCACACACCCATGTGCTTGCCATGTATAGTCATGCACAGTATTTACAAGCGAGTGGGGTTTTTAGGTTTAAGTCTGTAATGCAAATACATTCAGCATCACTAAGGCTGGTTGCCCTTGCTGGAGTGTAGGCAGTCACCGCGAATACACATGGTGGTGGTCTGAAAAAAACAGCTTGGACAAGTGCAATTAAATAAATTAAAAAAAAAGGTTTCATAATGTGTCAGTCTGTAAAAGTGATTTTCACTTGCCCCGAAAAAAAAAGAGCAGTAAGTGTGCTTTAAAAATGGCAAAGAAATTTCGTTTTGGGACTAATGTGAAAACATGACTCTGTGTGCATAGAGGAATTATAGGCAGAGATTTATTGCGTCTTGCTCTGGTGATTTTACAGTTGCATTAGATGGAAAGGGGGAGTGAATTTTTGGGGGAAGAAGCAGAGTCTTAGCACACACCCATGTGCTTGCCGTGTATAGTCATGCACAGTATTTAGAAGCGAGTGGGGTTTTCAGGTTTCAGTCTGTAATGCAAATACATTGAGCTTCACTAAGGCTGGTTGCCCTTGCTGGAGTGTAGCACTCTGGACATGGGCTTTTTAAAAAATCTGAAAAGTGGTTTCATAATGTGACAGTTTGTAAAAGAGATTTTCACTTGCCCAAAAAAAAGAGCAGTTTGTGTGCATTCAAATTGGCAAAGAAATTTTGTTTTGTGACTATTGTGAAAAGAAATGTAGTAATATATTTAAATACAATAAAGGATTTTTTTTTAGTTTTTTTCAGGTATTGCTGAAGAACAGTGAACAAAATTTAAGATGCCTACAAAATCTCGAGTTCAAAAAACGCTAAAAAAAAAACTATATTTGAAGACAACTGGAGGACCAAAGTTAGTAGAAGATGCTCATGTTGGGAAAAAGAAAAAATCTTCTGGTAAGCAGAAAAAAGAATTTCTTAAAAAAATATTCAAAACAAAGAAAAATGTACAAAATGTCTGTCCAGGGAAGAATGTAACAAAACGAAGAGAACAGCAAAAAATTGAGAATTTAGTTAATGCAAATATACCTTCTGCAACTGAAAAGTTTTACATAAACAGAAAAACAGCGTTTAAAGAGATACGTAGAAAAATGTTTCAGAGAAGAGTTATGTCCAATTTGATAAAGGATGTGAAGAAATATAAGCAAAAGGCAAAATATTACAAGAGAAAAAAAGAAATTGAAGCCATTGCAGCAAAAGCATTAGAATTAAAAAGGAAACTATTCATATTAATTTTGAATAGGATGCGTACATTAGATAAAATGGTTAATGTACTGAAATCACAAAGCAAAAGCAAAAGAGTAGTGAACAGAACAAACTTTTGTAAAGTGTTTTTAGGAAAGTGGATGCATAGTTCAAGTAGTGAACCTTTTTTTAATGAAGAGAGCTATTTTCAAAGTAATAGTTTGCTGCATGCAGTTGACACCAGAGGTCGTTCATACGAAGTAAAAAATGGTTGCATAATGGAGAAGGAGATAATGGTTCCAAGAGATGAGGTACAAGTGATGGCAGATGAGGCAATGGGGAGACGTCCTAAAGCCCCAGTGTACACTTGGAATTGTAGTAGTATTTGCACTGTGCGTCAGGAATCTATTGACAGATTTCGAGAGTTTATAAGAGAATATAGTAAAAAAAGTGTAAGACAGAAGATTAAGGTGCTTCAAAGTCTGGATCCATGCAGAGTGAGAGAGAATACTGGTTTGCAGGGTCATTCTCTGGCTTGTCTATCTAGAAAAGTGTGCAATAGTGTTTTCCATCATTTTAGGATGCTGGCTGTTCATCATACTGAAATGAGAAAGTTTGTGAGACGGTTGTATTTTGCCAAAAGTCCAGCAATAAAGTTAAATGAATTGAATAGGGCTCTGTTCCGAGGAACGGTATCAGATGTAGAGAAGGTTGTTGATGAAATTCAGTTTTGTTACTTTGGTCCTGAACAAAACAGTGCAGAGAAGGACACAGTAAATGAGGAAGAAGTGGAAGAGAATGTAGAACCTTCTGTAAGTAAGACATTTAATGATCACATAACAAAATTTGCAATAGTCTCTAATGAAAGACCAAATGTTACTTGTATTTGTTGCCGCAGAACTCATTATAGAAAACAAACTAGGAATGTTGATCTCTACAGAAAGAGTGAAAATGAAGATAATTATAAGTGGATGGATTTTGCCACATATATATTTCTTGAAAATTGTTTTGAATTGGGTGAAGATCAGCGTATTTGTAAATACTGTTACAACAAGTTAGAGGAAAATAGAATGCCGACCAGAGCTGTACATAATAATTTAGAATTGGATGCTATTCCTGCTGAACTTTCTGAATTAAATACATATGAGTCTATACTCATTCAATGTGTTCATCCGTTCCAGACCATAGTACGTATGGAGCCCAAAACTGGTAAATTACCTCCTTCAGATTTACTGAGAGGTTTAAAAGGTAGAGTGGTGTATTTGCCCTTGGATTTGAAAAAAAATATGGAAACTATTGATGCGGATACTTTGGAAACTGAACCATTAATTATTCTGGTTAATGGTGTACCTACAAAGAATAAGAAGATTTGGCAGGAGCTGGTAGATGTGCGGAAAGTACAAAGAGCAAATTTGTATTTGAAAAAAAATAACAAATGGTATGAATCAATTTATATAGAAGAAGAAGAAGAAGACGAAGATTTTCAAGAAGACACAGAAACACCAACTGGACAAATTGAAAAAGTGGACAAGACAAAGGAAGAAGAAATTTATGAACATTTTAGCATACATCCTCTTCATTCGAAAGAAGTTATGGGAGACAATATTGATCTCTTTCAGATGAAGAAAGCAAAAGGAACTCCCGTGAGTGTATGGGAGGAGAGCTTGGAAGCTCAATGTTTTCCCCAGCTGTTTCCTACGGGAAAAGGAGGACGATACGATGAACGTCCAGAACAGATTCCAGCTTCAGAGTATCGGACTACAAGACTATATGCTGAAGATCCCAGATTTCGACAAAGTATTCCTTATTTGTTTCATCTTTTATTTGAAAGCGACTTGTCTGCACTGTCTTATGCAGTAAATCACATTTTAAAAAGTGGAGTACATTTACAAAATGTGTCTGCTAAGGATTTTATGGAGAATGTGCAGCAGCGAGATGATCATTTGGAAACACAACTGATCAATCTGATGGCTTGTCAGCGTGGGACAAATGAATATTGGTACCGACGCCATGGTGAACTAAAATGCATGTTACGCAATTTAGGAACACCAACATGGTTCCTTACCCTAAGCTGTGCCGAGTACGCTTGGGATGATTTACTGGATTTTCTACGAGAGGCCAATTCAAACATTAAAAACATCGAATACAAGACAGCAGGAGAACTGTGCTCATTGGATCCGGTTAATGTTTGCAGATATTTCAATCATAGATTTGAGGCTATGATGTCCTTCATCTGCAATAAAAAAAATCCACCCCTTGGAGAAGTAGTGGATTTCTTTTGGAGAAAAGAGTACCAGGCAAGAGGTGCTCCTCATATTCATATGCTGTTGTGGATCAAGGATGCCCCAAAGTTTGGAACAGATACTGATGAAGCAGTGTTATCTTACATTGAAGAATATGCAACATGTGGTATACCAAAAAGCACAGAAGAGAACAAGTTAAAGGAGCAAGTTTTACGTTTCCAAAGTCATCGGTGTGGAAAATACTGTCGACGGAAATACAAGAGCAAAGAAAAATACTACACTAAATGTCGATTTGGATTTCCTAGACCTGTTCTTTCAAATGGAAGAGTAAACAGTTTTATGTCAGCTGTGAGACATACTATCACAAGAAAATCACCTAAGAATACCTACAACCTTAAAAGAAAAGAAGAATCAAAAAATATAAATGACTACAACCCAGTCATTTTATCCATGTGGAACGCTAACATGGATATACAGTATGTAGCTGACAATTCCATTGCTGTTGCACGATATGTAACGTCTTACATTACGAAATCAGAAAAAACAGAATTGAAGGAAATGTGGGAAGAGATTTCTCACGAGAAGACTGTCAGTAAGAAGCTGTACAGTTTCAGTTTGAAGATGTTATCGCATCGAGAAATTGGATCCTACGAATGTTCAGATAGGTTATCTTCTGCAAGTCTCTACTCGAAGTCAAGAAGAATAATTTGGGCAAGTTTAGGCCTTGCAGCAATGAGAAATCGGGTACTGAAATCTGTTGGAGAAATTGAATATTTGGCCGAGAATGACCCAGAAAGTACAGATATATTGAAAACAAACATGTTGGACACATATTATCCCAAGAGAAGTCATCATCTGAGGAACATGTGTCTCTATGAAGTGTTGCAGAACTACATTTATTCACGGAAAGCTGCAGAAGACATTAATAATGGAAAATATAAAGTTGTTGGTGAAGAAGGATGTTTGGTGAAGCAAACCAAAGGAAGTTTGATAAATCACCGGAAGCTGAGTTGCGACACTACCGACAAGAAAGAATTTTACTACTTGGCTCTTTTACAGTTGTTTAAACCATGGCGTACAGAGGATGAACTACTGGGAGAATTTCAAAGCTATGAGGATTCATTTAATGCTTGCAAAGACAGCATACAATGCAATACATTCACAACTTATCTGCAAATGTTAAATGAAGAAATTGAACAGGAAACTACAATTGCAGCAGAAATAGCTAGAGACAGTTCTCAGGACAGCCAAAGTTCAGGAACACACAGTCAAGATCCCCTAGGACAACCAATCGTTGAAAATGAAGCATCAATAGCCATGAATGAAGTGGAAACAGCTATGAATCAAGCTCAAGAAGAATTTATAGACTTAGAAAATTTGGAAAGACAACTGAATCAAGAGCAGCAACAAATTTATGAAGAGATCAAAAACAAAATTGATCACGGATTTCTACATGTAAAAAAAGAGTGCTCATGCACATCATTTCATCCAATCAGGATGTATGTAAGTGGACAAGCTGGCACTGGAAAAAGTTTCCTAATTAAAGTCATCAGAAGCTACCTAAAGCAAAAAACGGATTCTACTTTGTCTTGTGTGGTTACTGCTCCAACTGGGTTAGCAGCATATAACATAAAAGGAATCACCTTACATCGTTTGCTAATGTTACCAGTGGAGCATGAGAACAAAATACAATTCAACAAGCTAACTGGAGAAGCATCCTTGGAAGTTTCACGAGTATTGAAGAAGATGCAAGTTCTCATTATTGATGAGGTGAGCATGGTATCAAACTTAATGCTTGCCTTTGTGCATTTAAGAATGCAGCAAATTTTGAAGACAGACTATGACGTGTTATTTGGTGGAAAACACGTCATAGTTTTTGGAGATCTTTTGCAACTTACTCCAGTTAAAGGACAACCAGTGTTTAATACTGTGACACATGAAGACACGAAGAAGTCATTGGGAAGTATCGGTAATACAAATATTTGGTCCTTCTTTGAGTACAAGGAACTTACAACTAATATGAGGCAAGCAAACGATGAAGAATATGGAAGTATTCTGAAAGATATCAGGATTGGACTACTCACAGAAGCTGGCAAAAAAGCATTACAGACTCGGCTGCTACATAATTTATTTCCAAACGAAGAAATAGTTGCAGAGAAGATATACAAGAACATGGCAGAAAACAAAAGTGTCATCTGCTTAATGCCTACTCTACGTGAATGCTCAATATTCAATGAGGAGCTTTTGAAATTGGAAAAGGAAGAGATCAGGAAATTGGAAGCAGTGGACAAAATTGAGGATGGAAGAATTACTGTCACAGTAACAGGCAAACTGAAAAATAAATTGGACTCACTAGAGAAGAACATCTCCAAAACAGCTGGATTAGAAAAAAATCTATATGTTTGCATGAACTGTAGAGTGTTTTTAAGGAGAAATTTGGATGTTGAGAAAGGTTTAGTTAATGGAGCGATGGGAAGAGTTGTGGGTTTTATTAATTATCAGAAAAAAGAAGGAATTGAATGTTTAAAAATAAAATTTGATCAGATAGATGAAGTTAAAGATATTTGTCGTTGTACAGTTCGTTTTATGCTTGTGAAAGACTTATATGTACGTAGGAAGCAGTTTCCGTTTTCTCTAGCATATGCTGTAACTATTCACAAGTCTCAAGGATTAACTGTAGATTGTGCATTTGTGAACATTGGTTCAACTGTGTTCAAAGAAGGTATGGCATATGTTGCTTTGTCACGAGTCAAAACATTATCAGGTTTATGCATGATAGACTTTGAAGAATCAAAAGTTAGTGCTGATACAAATTGTGTAAAGGAGTATAATAGATTAAGAAGAAGCTATGCTCCTCATTTAGGTCAGTATCCTGTGTTGGAGAAACGTGTAGTTTCTCGTAAAAGAAAAAATGAGAATATCTGTAGTGAAGATGTAGAGAAGAGGAAAAAAAAGAGGAGTGATGTAATTGCAAGCAAAAAGAAAAAGGAAAATGAAGAACAGGTTGTAGGATGTCATTTTGAAAATAGCTCTGGTGTCAACTGCTACGCAAATGTAGTGCTGAATGTTGCATTTTATCTGGAAAGTTTGCAAGAGCAGATAATAGTAAATCAGGGAAAAAGATTCTGTTCAGAGCTGAGTCTCCTTTTTCAAAAGTTGAGTAAAGATAAAACTCAAATAGAAAGTGCTACTGACATTAGAAAACTTTTAGATGTATGTTCAGGACGAACACAGTTTTCTCAAAATGAACAGCAAGATGCACATGAATTTTTGATGTATTTTCTTCAGGTAGTGGAAGAAGAAGGAGTTCCCATTGACATTTTTTTTGGTCTCTCTTATAAATGGGAACATAGTTGTGATAATTGTTATAATATATGTGGCTCTATTGTTGATAATGAAAGGTTTATTTATTTGACATTGCCAGAGAGTAAAACAGTCACTTTTGCAAAATTAGTTAAAGATGCTAATCATAGCATGAAATGTGGTGAGTGTAATTCTGACATGTTTTCAACATTAATTTTAAAGGAATACGGACAGTATGTAATTTTAATGATGCAACGATGTAGAGCTGATGGTTCAAAATTGGATACTTTAATAAAGAAGTTTACAGGACAGCAATTATCAATTTCAGGAAAAACTTTTGTAACTGTTGCAATAATTTTCCATGATGGACCTACTGTTACTTCTGGACATTACACAGTTTATCTAAAATGTGAAAAAGGCTGGACACTGTGTAATGATTCCCAATTGATTTTCAAACAACGTTTGCCTTTTGATTTAGCAAATTCCTATCTAATCTTCCTGAAACCTAAATTTTAGAGAGACTTGGCAAGATCTGGACAAAATAATTTTACCATTTTACTGGATTACCATTGCAATTTTGTAAAAAAAAGATTTTTAAAATTATCATTTGGCCTAATGGAAAGATAACCAATTGTAATGTGGACTTTTTTAATTTTTAATGCAATTTTGAAAAACCAATAATTTAGAGATTATCGGTAACTTCTGCACATTTTAAATTTTGGAATGTTATTGGACTGCCATTGGAAATTTTTTCAAAAATGATTTAAAAAATTACTATTTGGCCATGTGGAAAAGTAACCAATTCTATTGTGGACTAAATAAATTATTCAAAAAATTTTCGTGAACCAAAATGTTACAGAGAATCGGTGAGATCTGGACAAATTAAACTTTAGAATTTTATTGGATTTCCGTTGGAAATTTATTCCAAAAAAAAAATTAAAATTACTATTTGGCCTAAAGGAAATGAAATCAGATGTATTTTGGAGTTATTTGAGATATAATATTGTGATTATAGTTCTGAAACAAACATATCAGACGGTATTTTAAAGAAATAAGTATTGGTATTAGATGATATTTTTTTACAATATTATGCATTTCTATAATGTTAAGTTTAATTAAAAAAAGAATCAGGGCTTTTTTAATACAATCTTTGTGATTGGTATTTTTTTTTGCCCGCTGTAAAATGATGAATGCAATTGCTTTCACAATTTATAGTGAAATGCAATATATTCTGAAAACAGCAAAAATAAGGCAAAAAGATTTTTGGGTAAAAAATGTAAATATGTGTACTGTATTATAAAATGTTTAAAAAATATTAATACTTTTTTCTTTTTTTCCAGATAGATATAGAAAATTTTCGAAAACTACAAACATTTTTAAAACTATTTTTTAAAAAAAGAAATGAATAAATATTTTTTCAGTGAGTATGGTAAGTCAATAATAATAATTTTAGTCTCTCAAGGACAATGTAATGTGATAAATGATTTTGAGTGTTTTTTTTAAAAAATAAAAAAAAAGTATGCGCACCGTACGCGTACGGTAAAAAAAAATAAAAAAAAGTTTTTAAAAACATATGTAAAAAAAAGATGAAAGATAAGGTTCGCTCTTAAAAGAACCGTTGTGTTCATGCAGGGACAGAGGAAAGGAAGCATGGGAAAATTATTCAAAGCGACAAATGTGCTGATCTATTTTGTTGTTCACTAGGGAAACACTGGTCTCCCTATGGCAAATTAGATCTTTACAAAATGTGCAATGAATATCAACCTTCCGAAATCGAGGGTTCATTTCCAGAGGGCCAGCAAAAGGAGATTCTCCCCCCACAGATGAAGGGCTCACCTGACCTGCAGAAGAAGGAGTAAGCCCTGCAGGTGATGGTCCAGGCTGAGCTGCTGTGGATGTACTGGCTCGTCTTTCTGAAGAGATACCTCCAAAAAGATGACCATGTGTCCTTCTGTGTACATCCTGGAGGTGTCTCTTCATGGTGTGATTCCCAAAGGAATACTTCCTGTTAGGATTACCTCTAGAAAGTACACGCTGACACAGCTTGCAAGTAACTAAGGGTGCATTCACCTTTTGCTGGCCTTCTGGAAAAGTAAAATAATCCCAAACATAAGAAGGCTTTTGTTTCCTCGATCTCTGCCTCAAGACAGTGCTGCTAGTGCTAGCCTCACTCTCAGAAGAGCTCTGCTGTTCTGCCATCGTATCCCAAAGACAAACCAGCTCCTTCTCCCAAGGGATCACAAGCAGAAATGAGGGGAATGGGTGTGGTGTAGGAGAGTTCTAGAACTGAAAGTAGTTTCAACCAATCAAAAGTTGTGTTTCAAGATCACATGACCTACCGTACGCTTACGGTACGCTTACGGTACGCTTACGGCAAAAAGTACGCGTGCGCGTGAAAAAGACACGCGCTTGCGCGCATGCGCATAACAGTCACTCCCCGGCACTTCCGCGTAACGTGCGCGTGTGGCGTAAGCGCGCACGCGTCCCACGCGCAGTACGCGCGGCTACGCAAAGTGCGTAACTATACGCAAGCAGCGTAGATAGATTACGGACGTTGCGTACACCGTACGCTTACCGTGAGCTTACGGTACGCGTACCAAAAAAAAATAAAAAACAAAAAAAAAAAGAACTGGAAATAAATTTTACATGTTTATTTTAAAAAATATATTAAAAAAAAATATTTAAGGATTTTAAAAATTAAAGCATAGTCTTTATAAAAGGTAAGTAAATTAAATTAAAAATATGTTTGAAAAAATTGAAGAATAAAAAAAAAATTAGCATTTAAAAAACCTTGCAAATTCACTGAAAAAACCATGGGTTTCACACACGTTATAGTTAGGAATTAGCATTTAAAAAACCTTTGAAATTCAGTGAAAAAACCATAGGTTTCACACACGTTATAGTTAGGAATTAGCATTTAAAAAACCTTAGAAATTCAGTGAAAAAACCATAGGTTTCACACATGTTATAGTTAGCTGGACATTTTACTCGTAAAAAACCAATGAAATTGCCCCGTTATAGTTAGTTCAGCTAACTATAACTCGCGCGCCCGCAATGCACTGCTGATGACGTCACATATTACATCACTCATGACATGGTCAGTGACATCACTCATGACATCACTGATGACATCTCAAATGACATCACTGATGACATCACTGATGACATCATCCTTGTGATAGAGTGGCAGACCTCCTCTTCCCCTAATATAACCTTTGACACACACATTCAAAAATAGAAACTACAATGTTCAAAACAATGGACATACCAATACCAGATAAAACAACCTTTTCAGTAATTCTAAGATCCACATACACATCCACTCATTCACCAACAGTCCAATTCAGTCACTCATACATGTACTCACTCATCATATGTACTCATACACCTATACATCCTGTTACACAATGCCACTCATCCATAGAGTTACTCACACACATAGTCACTCATGCTAACAAAGAATCAAACATACATTTACTTGCATATACAGTTATACACACACCACCACACTTACTTCTACGGAAACTTACACATACTTAGTCTTTTAAACAATCACTTATAGAAACACATACTTATTCATACAAGAACTCTTTCAATCTCTCACTCTCACATATACTCACATATATACACCAATAGTCACATATACTAGTTTAAAACATATGTAGTTACTCATAAAGACACTATTGAGACAGTCATTCACTCAATAACACATCCATGCACACACTCATCCACCCATACAGTCCTGCACACATGCTGTGTTCAACACATACAAACAGTGAGTCACTCATTCATACACCTATGCACTACGTAATACCCCCCACCGAACCATGCAGACACTCAGACTGATACTCAAAAAACCAACTAATAACCTATATAGACACCCATGTATCTACTCACCAACCCATGCAGCCACTTATACACAAAGTGAGAGACTGATACAGATATATACATATTTAAACATTACTCACTAAAACATGTATTCACTATGATACACTTAATCAGTCAGTTAAACAATCAATTTTTCAAAAACAAATCATCCATTTAGACACTTATATACCCATTTATTCTTCCATTGACCTTGAGATATACATATATAAAACATATTTAATTTTCAGAAAAACCCACATTCACTGGATGATGTCATCAGTGATGTCATCAGTGATGTCATTTGAGATGTCATCAGTGATGTCATGAGTGATGTCACTGACCATGTCATGAGTGATGTAATATGTGACGTCATCAGCAGTGCATTGCGGGCGCGCGAGTTATAGTTAGCTGAACTAACTATAACGGGGCAATTTCATTGGTTTTTTACGAGTAAAATGTCCAGCTAACTATAACATGTGTGAAACCTATGGTTTTTTCACTGAATTTCTAAGGTTTTTTAAATGCTAATTCCTAACTATAACGTGTGTGAAACCTATGGTTTTTTCACTGAATATATATATACATATTACCAACTGGCGGTCGCCAGTAGGTAGTTATAGTTAGGACAAAGTTTTCATAGGAAGAACTTTTTTTGTTTTGCTTATAACTTTGGCGTTGTTTGATGAATCTTCATGACATTTTCCAAACTAATTCTTTGTTCACATCAGCTCCTATGTTTAAAGTTTGGGGTGATTCTTCAAGGGGGGCCGAGAAAAAAGGGGGGACCCAAAAGGTGGTTTCTCCATGCAATTTCCATGGCAAACTTTAGACAAGGCTACAGGTCGAATGGGTGAACGGTATTACCCCAAATTTGGCAGGGAGAAGAGTCTTGGTCTAGAAAGCAGGATTTTGTTTATTTGGTGTATATCCGTTAAGTAGTTTTGAAGAAATATCGAAATTTGCAGATATCAATATTTGGGAATTCTGCCATCTGATTGGCTGAGGCGTTACGAGCACGATGCTTGTTGCTTATTGGCTGCAAGCCGTGTGAGCGGTTGCAACTAGGAAGTGTTAACAGCCATTTTGTGATTCTGTTGAAATGAGTAAGGGGAAAAAGGGCAAAAAGAGTAGGAAAGAGGAGGATAGGAGCACTGTAAACTCTCTGGGGGAGTGCAAAGCGAAGTAGTCACTCCTACTGGACTGAAAGTGCGGTGTTGATCAGAGTAACACGGTGCTGAGATGACATGCTGCTACACTCGGTTATGAAACCGAGAGCCTAAACCGTGAGCTAATTTCTGTAAAGTGATGTGCTCCGATCTTTGTAGAATACATGTGGAAGTAGTGTTAGTAGGCGTTTATACCATACAGGGAGTGGGAAGCAAACTACTGACCTCATACCGTGTGTTTATACTATACTGGAAGTGGGAAGCAAAGTACTCATGCCTACCGGTGTGAAGACTCAGGGATCAAGCCGAGCTGATTGCTGTAAAGTGATGGGTTCTGGGCGCTGTAGCATACTGGCTGCTGTAGTATAACTGTGTGAGCAGTGTTAGTATGCGTTTATACTATACATGGAGTGGGAAGCAAACTACTCACCCCTACTGGTCTGAAGACTCGGGGATTAAACCGTGAGCTCATTGCTGTAAAGTGATGTGCTATGGGCGCTGTAGCATACCTGTGGAAGTAGTGTTAGTATGCGTTTATACATTACAGGGAGTGGAAAGCAAACTACTCACCCTAACTGGTCTCAAGACTCGTGGATGAAACCATGAGCTCATTGCTGTAAAGTCATGTGCTCTATGCAGTATTCCAATGTAAGTCATAGTAGAATGTTAGTATGTAATGCTACTATAATGTAAGTATGTAATGTTAGAATGTAGGGCTGTCAGGAGGGGAATCTTGGGGAGTTTGTACACGGTGCTGGAGAAGACAGTTGCCTTGCTGTCTGGTCCTGTTGGTGGCTGTTTAAGCTGTCTTCTTTTCTTGCAATAAATCTACTTATCGGATCCACTGCTGTCTTCCTCTTCACTACATAAATTTGGCGACTTGCGGGAGAAGGTAAAAAGAAGGCAGCACTCACCAAGATTTTGAGCTTGCTTGCGTTCTGCTGAAGACCCGTTTTCTTGGTGAAGCTGTTTCTACTCATCCCAGGGTCGTCGGCTGATCGAACTAAGTGATCCTTCCTCTGGTAGGATTTATATTTTGTGATTTTGGGCTTCCTCTGCCTCTTCACTACACTCTGGTTGCTGTACTACACGTGAGCAAGTAGTGTTAGTATGCGTTTATACTAGGCCTGGGCTAAAAATCCGTTCCGCTCGCGGTAATTGTGATAATTTGACATTTTCGCGTTCCGCGGAGAGCGCGAAAATGTCAAAATTTCCACAATCCGCATTTTACCAGAAATATTTTGCTTGCTAGCGCTGTAAAATAATACATTCTCGTGTGCGCGCGATCGCCTTACCTGAATCCCCGCGTTCGCCAACAAGTTTTCCCGATCCGGTCACGTTCTCCATGAGATGTTGGATTGTTGGTAGCCATTTGCGCTGTCTCGCGACAGTTCGCGCCTGCAGTAACGTCATTCGTTGCGCGATCACGTCTTTCTTCTCGCGATCATGCACCGCGAGACAAGTGAAAACAAGATGGCCGCGCCCGCGAGCAACCGCATGGGTAAGTTGGTGAGCCGTGACCACGCAGAAAATACAGCAAACAGGCGGAAAAAAAAACTTCCGCATCTTCGCGATATTTTCGCGTGTTTGCGGAGATTTTTTAAATGTTCGCGATAATTTGCGAAAGTGAATTTCGCAAATTCCGCCCACCCCTAGTTTATACTAATTCTGTAGTTATGCATCATCCGATGCATCATGGCCCTATGGGGCGCCACCTCCCAGACGCAGCTCATACAGTGTCCCGGGGGTGTGCATCCGCAGGACATTTATGTTTGCTATTACAGGGCGGGAGCATTGCTTCCACCCTGTGATAGTAAATTCTTGTTTGCGTCGTTGAAGCGAGAGGAGGAAAACCTTGTATCGCTTCAAAAAAGCGGATCCGGATGGTAAAAATGGAGAAAAAAAATGAAGCGGGGTCTCACCCGTTCATTTAAATGAGCCCACTGGTGGGTAATGTTCATGGGCCAATCCTATTATTATATTGCGGGGTCTCTGCAGCACTGGGGAACTTAATCTCACATGTAAATTAGGCGCAGGAGGACACAGAGACGTTTCGCAGACTAGGGGATCGACACCTCTCCGGGCATTGTTTACAAATTGTTAGGTTGGCTACAAGGCCAACTCAAGACCGGGGATCGGCAACCTCCGGGGCTGTACTTACATATGCAGGGTGGGCCTCGCCAGTCCTTGAAGCCTTGATTGCCCTAGGTAGTGCCTTATTGGTTCTGTAATCACACGGGCAGTACTCATGGTGTTATAAAGTGATACACTCATAGAACCCTTGCCATTAGAGAATTACCCAGGCATCATTTTTGTAATAGTCTGTTGGTTTATATTTGATAGGTGCACTGCAACCACCGATTTTCACAATAAACTACAGACAAGAGTTGTCAGAAAAAGAAGACCCATACACTCACTTATTTATTGGTAAAAAAATAACTTTTATTAAAACAACACAAATAAATGGAAACGTAACTTTATTCTAACAAACAACAGTAAAACATGAAAGAAGTGAGTAGGACTACTCCGGAAGCAGCGTACAAAACCTGCAAGAGAAGAAAGAAACACAAGTATGTTTGCCATGTCCAAGAGAAAAAGAAAGGTAGTCAGAATGAAAGGAAGAAAGTGAGAATGGGACAGAGAGCGAGTGGGTGGAAGGGAGAAGGGGAGGGAGAGTAAAAAGAACAGAGGGAGGAGTAGACAGAGCATCGGACTACTGCACCCAGCCCTCACTGTTCACCTCCCGTCACCCATGTGTCTGGGATGCTAGGGTCCGCAAGAAAAAGTGCGGTCCAGCAAGTCTTTAAAATGAAACAGAGATATGAATGAGGCCAGAGATTATATTATTATGTACGGCAACATAGCTTGCCTGCACCTGTGCACTCAGAATGCTGGACCCCAGGCCCTTCCCCCGCACTGTGCTCAAATGCAGCTCCAGCGCACAGAGGCTTTACTGCTCACCTGTAACAACCGGTGTGTCCAATGACGTGCCGGTGTGAGCTCCGACTCCGGGGTGCCTCTCAGGGTGGCACAGCAGGTCTCCAGTCTGGGATGGTGTCTTGATACCACGATGGAAGGCATTAGAAAGGCCAGAGCATCAGCACCGGTTGAGCACCTGCTGCGTGCTTTTTCATGCAACTAAGTCAGTGTCTGAAAAGGGAGAAATAATATAATGGTGAAAATGTCTTAACGTAAATGAAGGTTTATTTCAAGTTAAGAGGGAACACCAGATATGTCCATCCTTCCTTCTTGAAGTACGATCTACCAACTGTTAGTGGTAATCGTGGTTCAAAGAGGAGTTGGAGTGCACGAGAATAGACAAGGGTAAATAATAATATGTTATGCCAACGTTTATGTACAAACAGAGCGCATGCTAGAAGCATAATGTGCACGTGCAATACAGTGGCGCAAGCCTGTGTGCATGTACACTTCACTACAGTGCCCCAAAAGCCAATGCCACGTGTCTGTAGGGCAGCACTGCCCGCTGGCTCAGGCCTACTGTACAGTCCAGAAGGTCCTTAAAATGAGACGGAGATGTAACTGAATGAGATCAGAGATCACATCATTACGCACGGCAACATCGCTTGTTTGCACCTGTGCACCCAAGCTGATGCACCCCAACCCTCCTGCCACAACGCGCTCAATTGCAGCCCCTGTGCACCCAGGCCCCACTGCTCACCTTCTGTCATTGGTGTGTGTCCAAACACGACGGCCAGCAGGGTTCACAATTCAGATGTAGTTTTGATTGCCAGGATGATGTACACCTCATGGATCCCTTTTTTTATTGCGCATTGTAAAATGCGAGGTGGATGCGGGCATATCACCTGAAGCAGTGTGGAAGAACTGGGACATGTGGCGTCGTCGTTATCCTATTTATACGTATGCAAAGTGGGCCAGCGTAGGGGTGTGAATAATTATTCCGGGGACCTGGGGGTTGTTCAATTCCTGCCTGGCCAGGAAGTGTACTGACGTGTGTGTCCCTGTTGCAGTTTTGACGTCGCACAATCCGCAATTTACATGAATGTAGCATGTACCGGGAGGGCGGCAACTATCGCTAATGAGATGCTGTCCAAAAACATTGAATGGACAACATCACATGTCGTTGTCAAACTTGTGGATATGCGCAGACACACATGTCAATGGTGTGCGGTATTATTGAAAGTATTGCTATCGCGAAGTGCAAACATGTGAATGTGCTCCGATGGAGGGAGGATCAGCAGTGAGGCTACGTCATACACAGTGATAACGCTCATTACAGTCAAGCAATGCATGTCAAACGTGAAGCTGAAAGTCTCACATATGACACACTACTATACTGGTAAAGCCTAACAACAGAGCATACTGCAACACAAATCTACACATTACTCTTTACTGTTTGTCAAATGTGATCTAGGATGTGCACTCTGCCCATGGCTGATGATACCCCTTCGAGCCACCAATACCCAGGCCGAAAGGCAGCACAATAATGCGCGCACACACACACACACCAGGGGCATCGTGTAACACATATTTGTTTTTTGATGTAACGTTTCAGATGCATGGCCATCATACGTTGAAGGCTTCTGTACAGAGCATGATTATTGATCAAGATGATCGTTGCATGTTGTGTGTACTATAAGATATGTGTACACAGTAAAAAAGTTTTCATAAAAGCTCTGTAAGCAGAAGAGGTGTCTCTCATCAAACGGTGTAGAGAGAATGACTAAAATGGGTGGGGTCCTTCAACTGTTACAATGGGAAATGTTATGAACCAATCAAAAGCATTTTTTAAGGTCACATGGCAATCGTGCACCGAGCGCTCAAGGAGGCCGCACCCGACATGATTTTGAGAAAATATATTTACCATTATATAAGTTTATTACAGTTAGAAATATATAAATGTGGAAAATATTTTAGATTATCGCTTGCTCTCATATACACTTTTAACTTATTTAGATATAGTTTTGAGACATAACAAATAAATGAGGGAATGGCGTACCCGGCACGATACCATACATCTATGACGTAACACAGGGCCTGGCTGCGTGAACTCGTCGCATACGGAATGCGCAGACGGCGCAACCCTATACGTAGACGACGTAACATGCGTATTGGTAACACGCAGCCGTCGCATACCAAACTAGGAGCTGGCGTGACCTTATACGTATATGATGTTAGGCGGGACACGGTGCTACGAAGCCGTCGGATACAAAATGCGCATCCTTAACAAGTTTTGCAATATGGTGGATAGGATTCGCATGGTGATGGAGCTTGGTACACTACAGTACGGGAGTCTAGTTTTCTAAAAAAAAAAAAATATGTATATACATACTTTTTTTTGAAGATATAAAAAATTACATCATTTTTCAAATTTAAAAAAGGATAATAGAGTTCCAAAATATTACAAAAAAAATAGAAAAATATAGGTTTTATAAATATTAAAATATGAAATTAACATTTCAAAAACCTTTGAAATTCACTGAAAAAAACATAGGTTTTACAGATGTTATAGTTACGAATTAGCATTTAAAAAACCTTAGAAATTCACTGAAAAAACCATAGGTTTCAGGGAAGTTATAGTTAGTTGGACATGTGACTCATATAAAACCAGAGAAATTTGCCCGTTATAGTTAGTTGAGCTAACTTTAACTCGCGCGTCCGCAATGCACTGGTGATGACGTCACATATTACATCACTCATGACATGCTCAGTGACATCACTGATGACATCACTGATGACATCTCAAATGACATCACTGATGACATCACTGATGACATCATCTACGTGATGATCTGATGCACATACTGATGGCCTATATAAACTTTGATACACACACTCTAAAATACAGACTACTATTTCTGAAACCATACACACAACAATGCCAGATACTACATACCACCCACTATTTCCGAGGTGCAGTTACTCATCAATACAGTACTATAATATGCACTCATACAGCTATACATACAGTCACAGTCCGCCACTCATCCATAGAGTTACTCACACACCTAGTCAGTCATGCAAAGAATCAATCACATAGCCATTTACTCATGTACACAGTTATACACACCAACTGCGTTATTTATACACACACCACATCACTTATTTATGCAGATACTAACAAATACTTACTGTCTTATACAATCACTGATACAAGCAGAGACTCTTTTATACACCCACTCTTCAAGTAAATTACTCTCACGTATACTCATTTATATACTCCAACACTCACATATACTGCCTTAAAACATATGTAGTTACTCACACATATACCAGTGAGACATTCATTCATTCACCAACATACCCATACACACACTAACTCACCCATACAGCCCTTCCCAGATGCACTTTTTAAGCCATACAACCAGTGAATCACCCACTCAGACATGTATGCACAGAGTCATCCCCCCACCCACCCATACAGACTCTCAAGCACCCATACAGATACTCAGACAACAAATCAATAACCCATATAGACACTCATGTAGCTACTCACCAACCCATGCAGCCACTTATACACCAACTGAGACACTAATACAGACTTTCACACAGTTTAGTCACTAATCCATACATTCAGTAACACATGTTCAATCACTCACTTACACAGTCAGTCACGCACCTACTGAATAATCCATTCAGACACTTGTAAATCAACTCTTTCTTCAATACACCTTGGCATAGATATATATGAAAAATATTTAAACTTTACAAAAACAAACATTCACTGTATGATATCATCAGTGATGTCATTTGAGATATCATCACCAGGGCATTAGGGGCCCGCGAGTTATAGTTACCTCAAATAACTATAACGGGCACATTTCTCCAGTTTTATGAGTCAAATGTACAACTAACTATAATGTCCCTGAAACCTATGGTTTTTTCAGTGAATTTCTAAGGTTTTTTAAATGCTAATTAATAACTATAACGTGTGTAAAACCTATGCTATTCCAGTGAATATATATATATATATATATTCAATATATATATATATTCAATATATATATATTACCTACTGGCAGTCGCCAGTAGGTAGTTATAATGAGGACCTATTTTCCATAGGAAATCTGCAACATTCTATTTGGAATAACATTGTCGCCAATTGACGAATCTTCGTGAAATTTTCCAAACCTTTGGCCAGCTCCGGTCCGCTCCTATCCTGAAAATTTCACGGTGATTCGTCAAGCGGGGGCCGAGAAAAAAGGGGGGTCCCAAAACGCATTTTCTCCATGCGCTTTCCCGTAGGACCTGTTATATATATATATATATATTACTTACTGGCAGTCGCCAGTAGGTAGTTATAGTTAGGAACTATTTTCCATAGGAAATCCTCAAAATTCTATTTGGAATAACGTTGGCGCCGATTGACGAATCTTCGCACGGTGATTCGTCAAGCAGGGGCCGAGCAATAAGGGGGGTCCCAAAACACATTTTCCCCATGCATTTTCCCATAGGACATGTTGACGCAGCTACAGCCCGAACTGCTGAATGGAATTACACCAAATTTGGCAAAGAGGTAGTCCTCAGTTCAGACTCGTGCCTTTTGCTTAAATGGTGTAAATCCGTTCAGTAGTTACTGAGAAAATTAGAGTTAAAAAGATAGATATATCTGGGCGGAGCCTAACCACATATCTCATCGTGAGATCTGATTGGCTGTCAGTACTTCATCCAAGAAGTGTTGGCAGCCATCTTGGGACCAATATACATGATAGCACCTCATTAAAAAGCATTGCAGCTAATAGAATGTTTTAAGGCTTTAGTTACATTATAAATCATTTGTTGATTTTACCATGTGAAAAAGCCTTCTGCTGTGATATCATATATCATGTTTGAGAAAAAACTATTTTTTCATGCTTTTTCCACAGAGGTTTTGAAGGTGATCTATAAGCTAAACTGAGAGCATATTTTCTGCAAATTCACATTATCTTTCTCAGTCATGTGAGAATGAAGTCTGACATTCTCAGTAAATCATGTACATCCAACAAGGGCAGAGACTGTCAGTTGATTTCTTTGTGTTCTACTGCAGCTTCCCAGAGTGTTCTAAAGAACAACTAGAGCGCTAACAGTCCTACTTATGACAAACGTATTGCACACCTGAAGCCATCTTGATTGGAATAAAGTGGTAACTCTTAAAACATTTAATTTAAAAAGGAACAAAATGAGGGGGTTCATTTTGACATAGAAAGCATGATTAGTGCTGCAGAAAGAAAAATTAGGGCACATTTTGAGTGACTTCTCATAGACATATCCTCTTCTATTTCTGTAAAAGATTCTGACATGCAGACTGAAACATGCACTTTCAATACCAGCAGCAGACTTCCCTGGTGAGCAGTAGCTTTACTACAGTGATCTAATGAGCAACTAGAGTGCTAACATTCAGAATTTATGGCAAATGTGTGACAGAGCTGAATGCCTTCTTGATGGAACCAAAGTAAAAAACTGAAAGTATTTCCTACTGAGGAGACTGCAGTAAATGAGGAAATTAGGAAACTTCATAGCAAATAAATCTCCCAAGATGGCCACCACAGACAAAAGAGCCCAAATGCAGCACAAATATCACCCAGATGTAGCCCACTTGTAGCCCAATGACAGAAGTGTGCAAAACACTTATTTTTTGTGTATTTGCAGTTTTATATAGTGCAGACTTGTTAGGTATTGGAGTGCTTTACATGAGCATTGGTTACACCACACAAGATCAAATTCATTCTGGTTGTAGACATGGGGAGATTAAGTGATTTGACCAGAATCACAGAATGTTGAGCTGAGCAGAAACTCCAACCTGGTTCCCCAGTTGCAAAGTCTGCAGCTCTGGAAGTAACACCACATCCTCTCCCCTAAGTGCAACATTTAATCAAGTGGTCAACTGGATAAAAAACATGAAGATTACAAATAATTTAAAAGTTCTTTGTCGCTATTTGAAAACTCAGAAAATATGTCCTCATTTTAGTTTTTTAGAGCACTAACCATAATTTTGATGCAAATAAGATCCTCTCATATATATAATTTCCAAAGGAAATGCTCTAGGTATTACAGTTTTGATTACATCAAGATGAAGTCAGGCGTTCCACACTTTTGAATAAATATAGAATGTTAGCAATCTAGTTGTTCATTGGGATACTGTTGAGAGGCAGAGGCCAGGAGCACAGACTATGAAAATTGAAGGCAGGTAGGAGAGTGCAGAGGCAACAATTTGACCACACTGGGCAGGCAGGAAGGGCAGTGGCAGCACAACAGACTATGGAGGGCAGTGGAAAGGTGGGCAGGGGCAACAAACCAACAATACAGGACTGGCAAGAGAGGCTGTGGCAATATAATAGACCATTGTGGGCAGAAGGAAGAGGCAGTGGTAGTACAACCATACATGCCAACAGACCCGTTTCAGCCAGGAAAAGTCCAATGTTTTTATTTGCTTTATTTGATCTGTCTCCTGTCTACAATCTCCTATTTTTCAATGTAACTCAAAGGTTAAAAATCTTCACAAGTATGGTACCTTGGATCATGGTAGGCAGGAGGAATTGGGGTAGGGACATGGACTCGGATAACAGATGACAGGAGGGACATGGAGAGGTGCACAAAACTGACCCTACAGGGCAGGCATCAGGGTTTGCAGCAGCACAATACACCACACAGGGCATGCGGGATGAGAGTGCAGCACAACAATCCATAGAAAGCAATAGGGAGGGGACAGGACCATGCACATGGACAACAGAGAACAGAGGGGAAAGAGGCAATGGTAGCTTGTTGACCATAATGGACAGACAGGAGAGAAAGCTGCAGCATAACAGACCATAAAGGGCAGGAGGGACGGATCAGGGGCATTACAATGGAACAGACAAGCCAGGAGGGAGGGAATAGGGGTCTGCACATGGAAACAGAGGGCTGGGGGCAAGGGGGCAGGGCAGGAGCAGCAGGATGACCATGGAGGTAAGGCAGGATGGGCACTAGAAACAAGACACACCATGAGGAGCAACAGTGAGACTATGATGGCATACACACAGACCATGGAGGGAAGGTGGGAGGGGGTCAGGGGCAGCTAGCTGACCACACAGGGAAGGTGGGAGGGGCCATGGCAGCACAGAAGACCATTCATGGGAAGCGGGAGGGTTAGTTGCAGCGCAATGGCAATGATGGGCAAGGAGGAGGGTGCAGGGGCATGCTCAAAGGACCATGGAGGATAGAAGGGAGGGTCAGGACCTGGGCACAGACTAGAGAGTTCAGGTAAAGGGGTCTCACAACAGACCGCGCGGGGCAGGCAGGAGGAGCAGTTGCAGCACAACAGACCAGGGAGGGCAGAAGGGTGTGGTAGTAAAATGGACCATGGAGGACAGGAGGAAGGGGATAGGGGCATGGAATGTGGACAGGCAGGGTGAAGGTGGCAGGGACAGGTTACAGTCATCTGACAATGCTAGGCAGGTGGGAGGAGAGTGGCAGCTCAACAGAACACTCAGAATAGAAAGGAGTGGCAGGTCCATGGAACATGGTGGGCAAAAAGGATGGAGCAGGGGCATGCACAAAGACATCGGAGGGCAGGGGAAGGAGTATGGGGCAGCAAGCTAAGCACAGAGGCTAAGCAGGAGGTCAATGATGGGGCATAGAATTGGGCAATAAAGGGCAGGAGGAGTGGACTGGTACATCATGATAAATGGAGGGCAGGGGCAGCACATCAGACCATGCATGGCAGGAGGGAGGAGGCTAGTCCATGGATTCAGACAACAGAGGATAGGGAGGAGGTGGATGGGGCATCAAGGTAACTGTTGAGATAAGGTGGGTATTAGGAACGTTATTGTTTTTAAAATGTGTGTCGGTGCGAACTACTTAAAATATGAACAAGTATGCAGCATAATCTCACTTTTATTCAAGAAGAAGAGGACGTTTGTGACTGTGACTCCGGGCTCACTTGGCAGAAACACCCCCTGACCCTCCACCCCCCTTCGCAAAATGTAATGCCTGTGAAAAGGGTAGGTGGACGCAGTGTTATATAGAACATAGTCCTGAGAGCATGAATGAAAATGAAAACTAGATATAGTATATGGTATAAACTATGCATCAAAAAGTGTGATATAAGACGAACCAGGGCATGAAATATAATATGCAATACATTGTGCGCAATGACAGATTAATTGGAGAGAGCGTGATAGCACAGGCACTAGCGCGTGCTATGCGATATGCGCCTTGGAGTGTAATATGCACAGGGCAGTGTTGTGTAACCTAACTAGGCTCTAAAGTTGTAATATAAAATGTGTGCTGGAGAGTGTAACGTTGCATATGCACTGTGACAAAGATACTGATCCCAGATTGTAATATATATGGCATAGCGCTGTGCGTTATAACATAGGCATCGAGGAAGGCACGTTAGATGGGGCAATATAACCCGTGTGAATGCAAGTGTGGCATGACATATTCATGGGGTGGTGTTACAGTGCACTTGGGATAGAGAGTGTTATAGCATACGCACTAGCTGGTGGAATACAACACAGAGGTGTGTGGCACTCGGCGGGCACTGGTGGGTGTAACACAGCATTGGGCTCAGCCAGGAGCACGCTGTGACTCTCAAGTGAGGTTTGTCTCCTTTCCAGAGAGTAAAATAAAAAGTATTACACATACGGTGGTGGATGTGTGTTTTATTAACCGTGAGGGGGGTTTCTTGCATAGTTTGGTCGAATTTTTGTCGAATCCCCTTTGAATGGCTTGGTGTGCGTGTGTATTAAATGTGCCCGTCAATAGCTACCCATGTTTGTATAAATAAACGACAAGGGTGTCTACTTGGAGAGTATCCACCGGCGGGGGCGCCGGGATTAGGCACGGTAGGGCGTCAGACATGTCAGAGCTTCACTAGCGGTGTAAATCCACTCCACGTGGATTCATTGTATACATAGTCGCCTTTTTATGAATATCACACAAATCGTCAAGGTGTTTCTATAAATACATATTTTTTTAAAATAATAAAAATCAAAGGCCGGCCACGGGGGATGGGGTCCCTCAGGGCCATAAGTGGCCTGGGTAGGGGGGCAACGCAGCCCCCCTCCTAAAGAATTTTTTTTAAAAAGGCCATGACCCGGGGGTTGGGGTCCCTGGGGCCGATTAAGGCCTTGGGAGGGGGGCCACGCGGCCCCCTTCCAAATGTAATTTTTTCAGCAAAAATGTTAGGGTGCAGGCCCTGGGGGATGGGGTCCCCAGGGCCAATAAATTATAAAAGAAGGGGTGCCACACAGCCCTCCTTCTTAAAAAAATTAAATAAATAAAGGACCGGCATCGCGCCGGAGGCCACGCCTCCTCCTTGCAGCACTCTGCAAACACGTCCCCTGGCCAGTTGTAAGTTGGTGAATTAATTCCCCGTCAATATATATATTCACTGAAAAACCATAGGTTTCAGGGGTGCTATAGTTAGCTGGACTTTTCACTTGTACAAAACCATTGAAATTCCCCCGTTATAGTTAGTTCAGCTAACTATAACTCGCGCGCCCGCAATGCACTGCTGATGACGTCACATATTACATCACTCATGACATGGTCAGTGACATCACTCATGACATCACTGATGACATCACTGATGACATCATCCTTGTGATAGAGTGGCAGACCTCCTCTCACCCTAATATAACCTTTGATACACACATTCAAAAATAGAGACTAAAATTTTCAAAACAATGGACATACCAATACCAGTTACAACAACCTATTCAGTAATTCTAAGTCCACATACACATCCACTCATTCACCAACTGTCCTATACAGTCACTCATACATGTACTCACTAATCATATGTACTCATACACCTATATATCCTGTTACACAATGCCACTCATCCATAGAGTTACTCACACACATAGTCGCTAATGCTAATAACGAATCAAACATCCATTTACTTGCATATACAGTTACACACACACAACCACACTTACTTCTACAGAAACCTACACATACTTAGTCTTTTAAACAATCACTTATAGATACACATACTTATTGATACAGGAACTCTTCCAATCTCTTACTCTCACATATACTCACTTATATACACCAATAGTCACATATACTAGTTTAAAACATATGTAGTTACTCATAAAGACACTATTGAGACAGTCATTCACTCACTAACGCACCCATGCACACACTCATCCACCCATACAGTCCTGCACACATGCTGTCTTCAACACATACAAACAGTGAATCACTCATTCATGCACCTATGCACTACGTAATACCCCCCACCGAACCATACAGACACTCAGACACTCATACTGATACTCAAAAAACCAACTAACAACCTATATAGACACTGATGTAGCTACTCACCAACCCATGCAGCCACGTATACACAAAGTGAGAGACTGATACAGATATTTACATATTTAAACATTACTCACTAACCCATGTATTCACTAAGATACATTTAATCAGTCAGTTATACAATCAATTTTTCAAAAACAAATTATCCATTTAGACACTTATATACCGATTTATGCTTCCATTGACCTTGAGATATACATATATTAAACATATGTAATTTTGTGAAAAACACACATTCACTGGATGATGTCATCAGTGACGTCATCAGTGATGTCATTTCAGATGTCATGAGTGATGTCATCAGTGATGTCACTGACCATGTCATGAGTGATGTAAGATGTGACGTCATCAGCAGTGCATTGCGGGGGCGCGAGTTATAGTTAGCTGAACTAACTATAACGGGGGAATTTCTAGGGTTTTGTACGAGGGAAATGTCCAGCTAACTATAACTGAAACCTATGTTTTTTTCAGTGAATTTCTAAGGTTTTTTAAATGGCAATTCCTAACTATAACGCACCCTATGCGCACCGTTCTCGATCCCTACGTGTTAGCATCCGCGCATGGTATGCGTTGGGTACGTGTTTAGTCCGCGATCGCAATGCGACAGGTACGCATCTCCCAGTCTATACGCAACACGTTCGATGTACGTAACGTGAAGTTTACGCGCTTCCGCGATGCGTCATCTGCGTCTATGACGTGGTAGGCGCGCGGATCCCACAAAATATTTAACAATTTAAAAAAACCTCTATATATATGTATTTCATGTGAATATTAATTGAAGACAAACTCTAAACTAGTCTTAAAACTAATATATTTTTACATCTAATCCTATAATTTTTTTTCATTCAATTTCGCGTTTGCGCGCTGGGTGGGTGCTGCATATGCGCAGGGTGCGCGGATCCCATGTGACCTGCAAAAAAAGAGATTTGATTCGTTCATTACACTTCATATTCTAACTATTGAAATACCTCACCCATTTCAATCATTCTTCTTTGAGCTTCTTTGGAGGAACATCTCACACCTTGGAACTAGAAGAAACTTTCTGGGGAAGATTTCCACAGCTGCAATTTTTCTGAAGACAACGGCTTCTGCACAGCAGCCACCATCAGAATCAGAACAATCGTCCGATGAGGAATTTGTTGTGGAACCTCCACGCACAGAACGATACAACTCTGTGGTGTGGAATTTTTTTACTTTCCCAGAAGGACAAAATAACACTAATTAAACTAAAGTGACATGTCAAATATGTCAAAGAGTGCTTTCCAGAGGAGATCCATCAAAAAAGTACTCTTGTGGGACTGCAAGTATGTTAAAACACCTGAAGACTCTGCATCCCGTGAACCTGGCCAAGCAGGAATGCAAATGACTCCGACGGCAGCCTCAGCCAGCAGTGGCAAGCACTTCTGCAGCATCACCATCAAACACTCATCCGGACATACGTCCAGAATTTGAAAACTAAAAATTAGTTGCATTAAATGCAACAAACTGCTATGTTACGGCGAGCAGTCAATTGAACTAATCTGCCGAGCGCAACAAAACCACAAGTGCTAAACTTGTGTTTATTATTTTTTTTGAAGAAGTTGATTGTTTTCTTCCTCCTGTTGTCTTTTTTCCCTTTTGAAAAAAACAAAAAGATAACAAAATTGTTCCAAAAAGTACAAAAAAATTAAAAAAAATTAAGAAGAAAAAACAAGTTCTTCTAAGAACTAACTTTCCTGGTTTAAAAAAAGAGCTATATTTGTTTGTTTGTCTGTGAAATTTTAGATGAATGTATGTGTAGTACGTAATTGACTGAACGAATGCATTAGTAGTGTATGGTGAATGTATGAGTGCAGAACTATGAGGAAGTGCTGCAACATCACAGAGTAACCTCTTTAACTACAGTGAGCTGTAGTACTTCCGAAGCACAGGGATGCAACATATGTTCATAAATATGTTGCAAATCTATGCTTCTCTCTGCACGGCTGCTTAAACTGCAGCCATGTGGTGACACAGGCACCCTTGCACCATTGTGCAAGGATATCTGTGTCATGTGCAGGAAGACACACCATCCTGCACAAAAACAATGAGAAAAGGCATTTTTCTTCTTCAATGTATGCTGAGCATTTTAGCATGCATTAAAGGTGTAAAAATGTGGAGAAATGAAAACAATTCTCCTTGTTGTGCTTTCCTACACCAATTTTAGAATGGTGCAGCATTCACACACATATCGAGATTAATGTTTTCTGATCAATCTAGACATGTGTCTTGTTCTATGAGTATTCAGTGCAAACATGCACAACAACACTTATAGAACACCCTTTCCACTCAAAGTGGTGTTCATGATGAGGTTGTATTTACATGGAGTATAAAAAGTGCACAGAGTGCCTTTTTCTCTCTTTGTAAATATGAAAGAGTATCTTGCACAATAACTATTTTACAAAAAGTGACATATTTCCATTTTTAAAATTCCTTGCAAATGATAGAAGGTAAGCACAGAGTTTTGTCTGCGAAGATGTTCAAAGAAGAATGATTGAAATGATTGCGGTCCTTCAATAGGTACAATGGGAAATATTATGAACCCCTCAAATCTCTTTTTTTGCAGGTCACATGATATCTGATTATGGTCAGATTTCAAAACTACATAGGTATAAACAGAGTGTTTTTAGAAACATGTTTCAACTTTGTAGCTTCTTGCAGACCTCCTCATTCTGCATATTGAGACTTAGTTAAACTTACCTTCACAGTAATAGGAATAAAAAATGGTATATATTTTTTTCAGATTTTCATTCCAATCTAAATTCATATAAATTGCTTATTTTAAAATTTGGATTTGTGAAAGAAAAGGAAAAAAAAAATTATAACATGTAATAATACATTTTTTACAACACAGCATAATTTCCACAGAGTAATTTGTTTGCCTTTTTTGCAGTTCTCAGAATATATTAAATTTCACTAAAAATAGTGATATCAATCGTACTCATCACTTAACAGCGGGCAAAAAAAAAACAATCACAAAGATTGTTAAAAAAAAAACAACATGCTATTCTCAACAAAATACCACAAGATACAAATCACAGATATATAAAATGCTTACAGCTAACAAAATGTTATAAGTTCAACTTTAAAAAACTGTACATTTTGTCGCTTTAAAATATTCACAGAATCTAAGGATGAATTTTTGGAGGACGCACCATGCCTACAACGTTTTCCTTCAGTGGTGTGGAAATCTTTTACGGTTCCCAAGGGGCAAACAAAGACCAATGCCACCTTGGTCACGTGCAAGATTTGCAAAAGAGTTCTGTTGCAAGGGGATCCTAGCAAGAAATACTCGTACGGCACGGCAAGTATGATGAAACACCGAAGGACCCTTCATCCAAACAATCTTGCACGAGAAGAGTGCAAACAGATGAGAAACACTCCTGTTCTGTATCTGTAAAAAAGAATCACAAATAAATGTATATTAATAACTTTCAAATTTATACTATTCCATTTACTGTACAAACACATTTTATATAAAAACTGACTAAGAAACTATAGCCCAGAACCACAAGTGTGACGAGCGTTAAAACACTACATGCATAGTGCATACTACTTTGAAGCAGTTCATGCCCTAAAGCCTACCTCACTAAAAGACTACATGCTAACTGACTGAATGATTACAGTACTATAAGGAGACACACTGGGTGAGTGACAAGGTGTTTGCTAGAAGTGTATGAATACTGACTGGGGAATTGAAGGTGTGAAAGACAACTGTGAAGGTGGTTAGAGGCCTGCATGCATAGTGGATAGGCGTTTGAAGCAGTCTATGTCATAAGGCCTGGCTCACTGCATGAATACTTGGGTACTGACTGAATGATTAGAGTACAGCAAGGAGAGTGCCTGGGTGAATTTATAAGTGTTTGGGTTTTGGCGCAGTGAATGGATTGTACATGGTGCTGAATGGGTCACTAGAGGAGTGTAAGTGGAGTGACAGGGTGTTTGCGGGAACTGTATGAATACTGACTGGGGTATTGAAGGTGTGAAAGACAAGTGTGTAGGTGGATAAAAGACTGCATGCATACTACATAGACATTTGAAGCAATCTATGTGGTAATGTATGGTTCACAACATGAGTACTTGGAAACTGACTAAATCATCAGACTACTGCTAGGTTAGTGCCTGGGTAAAACTTTTAAATTTTCAGTTCTGGCACAGTGAAGAGAATAGTACATGGTACTGCACTTTAGTGTCAAAACCTGACTCATTTTATCAATGCATAAGCAAAGAATAGCTTCTAAAGCTACTACAACTTGACAACATGACCGATTTTAAAAGAGTTATCTGTCAGCAAATACACTATGTTACCAAATGCTTCTCTCACATTCCTTACCCAAATGTACACAGACTCACAGTGTGATTTTAGGCAAGCAACACTATCCCTAGCAGTTTACTAAAACTCATTCACTAGTCTAGAAGAGGTAATGGTACTGAACACAATCTCCATATTTAAGTACAGCACATTAGTGTCAAAGCATGACTCATTTAATCAACGCATAAGCAAAGACTTGCTTCTAATGCTACTAAAACTTGACAACATGACAGGTTTTAAAAGAGTTATCTGCCAAAAAATACACAATGTTACCAAATGCTTCTCTCACAGTGGTTCCCAAATGCACACAGACTCACAGTGTGTTTCTAGACAACAACCACTATACCTAGGAGTTTACCAAAAATCATTCACTACTGTGGAACTGATAAGGGAACTGCACACAATCTACATGTTTCAGGATTGCACTATTGTGTCAAAGCCTGACTCATTTAATCAAAGCATAAGCAAAAACTGGCTTCTAATTCTACTAAAACTTGACAACATGACAGGTTTTAAAACAATTATCTGTCAGCAAATACACAATGTTAACAAATGCTTCTCTCACAGTGGTTCCCAAATGCACACAGACTCACAGTGTGATTCTAGACAAGCAACACTATCCCTAGCACCTTACCAAAACTCATTCACTACTGTGGAAGGGGTAAGGGGACTGCACACAATCTACATATTTCAGTACTACACTTTACTGTCAAAGCATGAATAATTGTATCAATGCATAACCAAAGACTGGCTTCTAATGCTACTAAAACTTGACAACATGACAGGTTTTAAAAGAGTTATCTGTCAGCAAATACACAATGTTACCAAATGCTTCTCTCACAGTGGTTCCCAAATGCACACATACTCACTGTGTGATTCTAAACAAACAGCACTATCCCTTGCACTATACCAAAACACATTTCTTCATCTAGAAGGAGTACTACATTTTAATATAGAAACATAACTCATTTCACAAATTCATAAACGATGACTGGTTTCTAATGCTACCAAAATATAAAAACAGCACAGTTATCTGTCTGCAAACACAAATTCTTATCACAGAATGGTTTCTACATGCACACACACTGTCAATAAGATTGTAGAGAAAAAAAGTACTCCCTACACTTTAGCAGGAGAAATACATTAGTCTGATTAAAATCAAATTAGGCTACATACGTCCCCTCACAATTAAATAACTCACCTTTCAAGTTGTTTTGTAGATTACGAAGTATATCAGTCACACACCAGATTTTCTTTTACAGAATCTCTGGACTGTGCACCTCTCAGCAAAAACAAAGAATGGAAAAGATTCCCTTTCATTTTCCACACATACACATGTAAACATCAAATCACAATCCTTCACACAGAAATTCAAAAGCAAACACACATTTCTATTGGTTAAACATTTCAACGCTTTCCAACTGAAATACATTTCAACCCTTCACTCAATCTGCCTTCTGCCTGTTACCATAGAAACAGGTCATGGAACACTGCACTGAGCACACAAAGTTGCTAAACAAGACAGCAAGTGCGCTTGACTTTTCAACATATCAGCTTATCATATATAATGTTCCTTTCAATCTGTTTTTGTTAACCAATAAGACTCATACCTTTAAAAAACAGATATATACACCCTACCTTTCAGTGTATAAAGTTGTCATACAACCAATGATTTCTTGTCTTTTTTCAAAAAAAATTTCCGTGGAGCCGCGCACCCAACGTGAGAGAATCCATGCACCCAACGCGATAGGATGCTCGCACCGTGCGCGCATTCGCCGTTTAAAAAAAAAAAAGGGGGGCCCCAGGGGGCCCTTCTGGGACCCCCTAAGCACCTCTAGAGGTTCAGAGTATTTCCACTCTGCCCCTTTATATGTTTTACACACTTATTCCCCTTGCTTCTTCAGCCTCGCTTCTACCGAGGCAGAAAATGGGCGCCAACAGTTCCTGGTTTCGAATGTAGACGGACACTCGACAGCCAATTAGCATTCAGGGTGCGATCGGGAGTGTGCGCGCTTGTTCCGGGGAGGGTGCGCACACGGTGCGGGTTGGGTCTGCGGATCCTCCCCGGCCATAGGTATATATGTACTTTTAACTCTAATTTTCTCAGGAACTACTGAACCGATTTACACCATTTAAGCAAAAGGCACAAGTCTGAACTGAGGACTACCTCTTTGCCAAATTTGGTGTCATTCCGTTCAGCCTTTCGGTCTGTAGCTGCGACAACAGATCCTATGGGAAATTGCATGGGGAATGTGCGTTTTGGGACCCCCCTTTTTTTCTCGGCCCCCGCTTGATGAATCACCACAAAACTTTCAGGGTAGGAGCGGAGTAGAGCTGGCCAAAAGTTTGGAAAATGTTGTGAGGATTCATCAACCGGCGCCAGACTTATTGGGAATAGAATGTTGCGGATTTCCTATGGAAAATAGGTCCTAACTACAATTATCTACTGGCGACCGCCAGTAGATAATCTATCTATCTATCTATCTATCTATCTATCTATCTATCTATCTATCTATCTATCTATCTATCTATCTATCTATCTATCTATCTATCTATCTATCTATCTATCTATCTATCTATCTATCTATCTGTATATATATATATATATATATATATATATATATATATATATATATATATATATATATATATAAATATAAAACCTGCTGGCGGTCGCCTGTAGGTAGGTATAGTTAGGACCTATTATCCATAGGAAAATCATAACATTCTTTTCCCAATAACGTTGGCATCGGTAGACGAATCTTCGCGAAATTTTCAAAACTCATGGGGCGCTCTGGTCAGCTCCTATCTTGAAAGTTGTGGGGTGATTCGGTAAGTGGGGGCCGAGAAAAAAGGGGGGTCCCAAAACGTGTTTTCTCCATGTTAATTCCCATAGGAGACACGGCTACAGCCCAAACTGCTGAACGGAATTACACCAAATTTGGCGAAAATATAGCCCTTGTTTCACAAAGATCCCTTTTTGTTAAATGGTGTAAATCCGTTCAGTAGTTCATGGGAAATTAGAAAAAAAAAGTTTCAATATCTGGGCGGAGCCTAACAACACATCTCATCGTGAGATCTGATTGGCTGTCAGCACTTCATCCTGGAATTGCTGGCAGCCATCTTGGGACCAATATACGTGATAGTACCCCATTGAAATGCATTGTAGTGAATCGAAGATTTTGAGGGATTCCAAAAGGAGAACTGTAAAGGGTGATAACAGACTTTAGTTACATTGTCTTTCGCAGTCATGTGAGAATGACGTCTTTCATTCTCAGTAATCATTTACATCCAACAAGGGCAGAGACTGTCAGTTGATTCCTTTGTGTTCTACTGCAGCTTCCCAGAGTGTTCTAAAGAACAACTGGAGCGCTAACAGCATTACTAAATGCAAAAGTATGGAACACCTGAAACCATCTTGATTGGAATTAACTGGTAACACTTAAAACATTTAATTTAAAAAGGAACAAAATGATGGGGATCATTTTGTCATAGAAATTATGGTTAGTGCTGTAAAAAGAAAAATTAGGACATTTTTTAAATGAGATCTCAAATATCTTCCTGTTATATTTCAACAGGAGCAGCCTGTCAGTTGATGCCTTTGTGTTCTACTGCAGCTTCCCAGAGTGTTCTAAAGAACAACTAGAGCGCTAACAGCCTTACTTATGACAAAAGGATGGCACACCTGAAGCCATCTTGATTGGAATAAACTGGTGACACTTAAAACGTTTCATTTAAAAAGGAACACAATGAGGGGGTCCATTTTGTCATAGAAATTATGGTTAGTGCTGTAGGAAGAAAAATTAAGACATGTTTTAAGTGAGAGCTCAAAAATCTTCCTGTTATATTTCAACAGGAGAAGCCTGTCAGTTGATGCCTTTGTGTTCTACTGCAGCTTCCCAGAGTGTTCTAAAGAACAACTAGAGTGCTAACAGTCTTACTTATGACAAAAGTATGGCACACCTGAAGCCATCTTGATTGGAATAAACTGCTAACATTTAAAACATTTAATTTAAAAAGGAACAAAATGAGGGGGTTCATCGTGCCTCCCGCTTCGCGGGAGACGCATCGTCAGCAGTGGGGGCCAGAGCACAACGACGCCAGTAAAACTACCTGACCCAGGAGCCAGTGGGTCGCGCCGGCAGCAGAGGCCCGCCCCCTGACACTGGGGCTCGTATTTAAACTTCTCGTGCCTCCCGCTTCGCGGGAGATGCATCGTCAGCAGTGGGGGCCAGAGCACAACGACGCCAGTAAAACTACCTGACACAGGAGCCAGTGGGTCGCGCCGGCAGCAGAGGCCCTTCCCCCTGACACCGGGGCTTGTATTTAAACTTCTCGCGCCTCCCGCTTCGCGGGAGATGCATCGTCAGCAGTGGGGGCAAGAGCACAACGACGCCAGTAAAACTACCTGACTCAGGAGCCAGTGAGTCGCGCCAGCAGCAGAGGCCCCGCCCCCTGACACCGGGGCTCGTATTTAAACTTCTCGTGCCTCCCGCTTCGCGGGAGATGCATCATCAGCAGTGGGGGCCAGAGCACAACGATGCCAGTTAAACTACCTGACCCAGGAGCCAGTGGGTCGCGCCGGCAGCAGAGGCCCCGCCCCCTGACACCGGGGCTCATATTTAAACTCCACGCCCCTCCCGCCTCGCGGGAGGCGCACGGGTGTGCCTCGGGCTAAGCCCGGGCAAAGGGCGGGTCATTTGTGGCCGTTAGGGGCCGGAAGAGGCCGGGCAGGGCTACCCCCCTGATGTTCAGCTCCAGGAATGCTTGCCACCATTGAAAGTTGTAAAGGTACTGTGATCTGTATTATTCCTCCTGGGGCTCCTGGGACCTGTACATAGTGACTTTTGTCATCCATTGTGCTTCTGGACTATCCTACACATCGGTATTTGCTGTTTCGTCTGTGTTGTTAGTGGTGGCCATCAGCATGGGCAAGAGAAAATCCACAGAGGGGGGTCTGGTGATTAGCAGTAAAAAGGGGAAAAAAACCTAAGAACGCAACACATGCTGCAATGAATTGTGTCCTGTCCCGAATAGCGGATAATGTTAATGAATGTGAGGAGTCTTTGACCACTGGGGTTGTTGATGTTATGACTCAAGGGGGGTGTAAAGTGGTGAAGCCTGATCCTAAAAAAGGCAATAAAAGGATCCCTGCGATGTTTTTTAACCAACATCAAAGCAGTAATTTGCTTGGTACAGCTGCTGTTCCATCGAAGGACGTTGTTGATCCCTCAATTATTGAAGCCCAGGTTATTGCACCCACTGCACCAGTTTTACATAATTATGAGCTTCCTCCCAATCCCGTTTTATGTTCTAACAGGTTTTCCCTATTAGATTCTAATCCCAATATTTGTATTTTACCTTCTGATAGGGTGCTTGTAACTTCTGCTAGCCCCGTCAGGTCTCCATCTCCATCTGGCTCTCTAGAAGACCTACTGGATAGGATCAAAAGGTTGGAAGAGCTGGTTGCAGTACTGAATACGAGGGTGGAGACTCTGGGTTTAAATCAAGGTATGCCCCAGGCAATTTCGACCCAGCACCACCTTCGGGATTCATACCCATTCAGAAGCTGATTGACCCGGTCCCTCTTATTTGCCCCCCAGCCGAAAGATTCCTTAGCTAAGGCCCAAGGCAGGGTGCTAGGAGAGGCCAAAAACAAATCAGTGCCCACCTCCAGGTCCTCCGCCAATGACACGCGGATTTTGGCCCCCAATAGGCTAAACATACATTTTCAAACTAGGGCTAGTATTTACGCTATCCAACCCCCTAGTAGGGGAGAACTTGGCCCCCTTCCTTGCCCAGTGGTTGGTGGTTCCACGTCATGATATCCTCTCCCAAAGCCCTCTGTTTTCATGACTGGTGTCCCGAAACTGATTAACCAGGGGGGGGGGGTACGAAAGTAGTGACTCACTGCACAATAAAGTCATCCGTTGGCTGAGGCACACTAGAGGATGTAGATCAATTATCAGAGATGACATATTGAGAGTACGACGACTGTCTAGAGAGGACTCGCTACTGGACTGTGTGGAGGTTGAGCTCAGAGATCTAGCCCTAGCGGAAAATGTAATATTGCTAGACAGGTGGACTGACTAATTAATCCTTATGTAAACACCGTTTCACCAACTCTCGAGTGCCCCAGCCCAGAGGGATTGGGCCACAATTCTGGTCCCTTTTTAGATTCTATAGGGGCTGGACCTGTTTTGCCAGTGACATCTGGCGCAGCTCCTGGGAGGGGTCCAGATGGGAGGTGCCCAGAGAGCAGGGAAATAGTTATAGCTTCCCCCTTCACTATAAACCCCCCAATAGCTATTCAGCTCATCTCTTGGAACATCGCCGGATTAAAAAGGAACTTTGCTGACCCTGCATGGAATGACTTTATCGATAAATTTGATGTCGTTCTCCTCCAGGAAACCTGGAGCCTGGTTCCTTTCCATAGACCCGGGTTTTCAACCTTTTTTGTTCTGGCGATTAGTTCCCCTAGAGGACGTCCATCGGGGGGCCTTCTAATCTGGGTAAACATTGATTTGAATTGGACAGTCAAGCACAATGTATGTGCATCCCATATTATTCTCCACTTATCCACCGGTGGGTCAGAACGTCATCCTGGCTTAGAAATGTTTAATATTTATGCTAGAGGGTCGTCTGGTGCACAACCAAGTCCTACGTTAACAACTCTTGAGACCGAACTTTCAGCCATCCCCGTCGCGTCGGGTGTCATTGTCGCCGGTGATTTTAATTGCACCTTTGAGCCCCTTAGCGACGATGACATCTTGGGCACGGACGAGGTTGACTTTAAACGAGGCATTCCTTCCCTTAGCCTCCAACCAGTAAAAAAGTGAACAAAAAGGGCTGTGCAAATTAACGCCCTGACCCTAGAGTTCAATGTAAGGGCGGCAAATGGCAGAACCCGCTCAGATACTAAGGGAGCACCTACATTCACTAGAACTAGGGCCCCTTCGGGCATAGACTACATCCTGCTGGATGTCAAACGGTGGCCGGATCTCATTGACATGGAAATTATTTCCAGGCATGAGAGCGACCACTATCCGCTTATCATGCAACTTAAGCGCGAGCTGTCCACCACATCCATTGAGCCTGATAGTGCCCAGACATTATGGTCCAGAGAGGTTGTCCCATCTAATTGTAATAGATGGCTCAAATGGTCTAGAGTCGCTAAGCGAGAGTTGGATTTGGGCAGGATCAAAAATATTGTGGAAGAAAGCATAAGTTCAATGGATGCTGCCCCTGCTAGTTCTTCCAATATCTTGCCTGTTAAGGGTTTTAACCAGATTTATTTGTAGACCGTGGTAAAGGTGGGGAAGTTTTTGAATCAAGTGTCAAAGGGGATCGCAAGCCACCCAGACCGAAAATGGTAAACCTGTGGTTTTCAAGTGATTGCAGGGAAAGGAGACAGGTACTTGCTAGGGTCTTAAAAGCAAGGGATCAGCCCTCCATCATTCATGCCCAGAAATCTTATTATAGCGCCATAAAGAAAGCAAAGCGCCAGTGGGAGGAAGATCACTGGCAGGACCTGAAGCGCGCAGCACGTTTGAAAGATTCAACCCCGTTTTGGGATCTTATTAACATCAGCGCAAGGGGTGGGGCAGATCCAATCCCAAATCATATAACGGGGTGCCAGTGGTTTGATCATTTCTCTGGTCTATACTCTCCCGGTGATGAATCATCTCCGGAGGAGCTGGGTTCAGTTCCTGAGCCCTCAGCTCCTCGGGTGGGGGCCATTTTGGTCTGACTGAGATCCAATTAGCAATTAACACGATAGCATCGGGTAAGGCAGCGGGACCCGATAGTCTCCCTGGAGACCTACTTCTTCATGATAGGGAACTCTGGGCCCAGTTTATTTTACAAACTTTGAATAATATAGCGTCAGGGTACCCGGTACCAGATTCCTGAAGTACTGGGTATTTTAAGCCCAGCGGTGCAGGGGAACACACCCTATGACTTCGGGGTTCTTCCTGTTTCAGACCTACAGAAACACAGAGTCTTCTGGGTGAAGTCAAAGATCAGTTTATTGGCTGCAGACCAATTACAGGCGTCCTAGAAGTACAACAGCGTGTATGTTCTCAGGAGACTGCTAAAAATCACAGAAACGGGCTTCTTCTTAAATACAGATTTTCCTGCCTCAGGCATACATTCTTAAGTTTATGGCATGGTCATTCAAAGTGTACATTACAAACGAAAAAGCAGAGTCATGATGACCATCCCACATTCCAGTTAAGCCAGCCCGTAATTATTTACACAGCAAAGATGAGATCGCACATCAGATATCGATAGGCCCCAATAAACATGAGCATCTCCTGTTTTGGGAAACAAGCCATAAAGCAGGAACAGCCAGGTGTGAAAGAGATTAGCTGGAGGCTTGTGTAGGAAGAAAAGACTTTATGGTGTGTCAAGCCCTGATGCTAATCACAGGTGGCCAGAGGACGGGGAACTCGTGAGACCAGTTTGACCTGGGGCAGCGGAGCCAAGCTGCCCAGGTCACAGAAAAGTCAAAGAAAGCCACATGTGCTTTAAAAGGCCCGTTTTCGCTTCATGCTATAGCCTATGTGAGGGCAACCATAAGATGGCCACCGATACAAAATGGAACCCACGCAGTGATGTAAAATAGCGTATACACAGTGCATTCATAGCTAAAACGTTACAAAAAGCACTTGTACATACCGCATTAACCATTCGCGGTTCACTATTACCGAGATAGACAGGGGTAGGGCCCTGCCTCCTACGCGGTCCCAAATTCTAAAGTACGACAGACCCTCCTTTTGCCCTTACATAGGCAATAACTATACTCATTTCAATCCGAATCTAGGTCAATATTCACGAATTCATGAAGATGTTGCTGTAGCATCATCCTATTACTCAGCTCATCCCTCGATACAGGTTTCCTTGCACATAATGTAGCACAGAGACCACATATCGCAGGAGCACACTGTATGCACAGACAGAACAGGAAAAGGATGGCTAAGATCATTCCAATGACCATCAGAACTTTCCAACCCCAGGCAGATATCAGTTCCCAGAACCACCCCACCAGTGACCAATCTCCTTTATCCACGTGTATGGACTCAGATATTTTATGCAGTTTGGAGATGGCTTGATAAACTGTTGGAGCGTTGTCTGGTATGAAAATGCAACAACTGGATTGGATAACCTTACATACCCCACCACGGTCTGCAAGTATGACATCTAGAACCATGCGGTTCTGCAAAGTCATGAGGCGATCCGCTTGGAGCTCAGCAGTCAAATTACCAAGGGCACCAGCCGTAACATTAACAGTGGATTCAACCACACGAGTCAGCTGTCTCAGGTTCCTACTATTAACCATAGGTCCCCAAAACGGCAGGAAACCCAAAAAGAAATCTCCCGCTTCCTGACCGGCAGTATCCTCCTTACTAATCACGCCTCTCACAACTCTGGTCTTGTGATAGTCGGAGGCGGCAGTAAATGTTGGCGGTAGCAAATTTGCAATATAACATGTGCCCGAGAAATCAGGGGGCAACCATGTATATGCTCGGTCATTGCAGATAAAATATGTACCCTTGACAGTCAAAAACGCAGGGGAAAACTGTGACGGAAAAGTGTACGTTTCAGTACAGTCACTTCTTCCCAGTTGAGCTCTAGGATTCTGACCATTACCTTGCAAACAGAACCGACCTATGTGGGGTACGACCCAGATTGGGGATGAGATTTTCCGCTGTCTTTCACCTAGACTAATACTATACCCCGTCGCGTTCCACCCTACATAAGCTCTCAGCTCTTCTTTGGGAATGGATGAGTATGCATCGATATCTCTACTCATATCGGCAACTCCTTTCATTAAAGCTTTGTTATTGGTGCTAGGTCTGATGGAACGCGGTTGTCGCGGGGAGTATACTTCTAGTGCATAGAGAAACATAGTCTGGAATGCCCATGACGATCCATTGTAACTATACGGCAGCACCAGATAAGGAATACCCTTATTAATGGTATGTGGCATTAAACCACACACCCAACAATTTGTTGTATTCATGATTAGATGGTGCTGGTGCAGGAGCTGAATAAACGAGTTATTCACAAACTCCGATCGTCTAACTTGTCCATGTTCGGGCAGAGGGTGAAAAGAGTGTGAGGAGATAGTAGGAGGAGGTATAGGCTGTACAGTGGGGGCAATGGGCTCTTGAGAGGAGAAGAATACAAATCCTACAGTAAACATTATCATACTACATAATACAAACAGGCATAAAAACACAAAACGTTTGGTTTTCACTATTTTACATATTCTTGCTTTAAAGTTAATTTCCTCAGTGAGTCTCTCCATCTTACAAAACTCCATCCTCTAATCGTGCCGCTCGCGGCGGGTGAGTTTCTTCTGCTAAGGAGTACACCTGTCAGTCCAGGGAACGCCCTAGACCAACCAGAACCGTCGACCTAACGTCTTCGACCTGTACCCCAAAGTCTTGGCACCGCGACCCTGCGGCTGAACCCGGATGGTGGTTCGAAAAACAAAAATCAAGAAAGTCCTTCAGATGGGAGAGCTCTGGTTATCAAAAAATAAAAAAGGTAAAAGGAAAAGAATATTTATTTGTCCATAGGCCTTGGTCTCAGATTGTAGTGGAGACGGCCAGGTACTGTTTGATCTTGAAACAAAAGTTCAGGCTCGGTAGTGTCCAATCGAATTGACGGAGGCACAGCTTCTTGCAAAATATCGTCACTTTCCTGCGCTGAAGCTGTGCCTTTTATGCGTGAATCACTGAACGGCACAAAGCGAGGTACAGTGTCTGTTTCAGAGTCTGCGATACCCTCCTGGACCCACTGGTCATACGGCAGAGGCAAAGGGATCCTTTTGATGTGGGCGCCGTGGATCCAGTTTTTCTTCCCCTTCACTCGAACAGCTGATCTTGTAGATAGGAGCACGAGGTGAGGGCCGATCCAACGAGGCTCATCATTGCTCTTGCGCAGAAAATTTTTCACCAAGACCCACGTGCCAGGGTCGATAGGGTGTCCTGGAGCTTCAGAAGCCTGGGGAAGAGTATCATGCACCTGTTGGTGTAAAACACGCAGTTTAGCTGTCAATTCGTGCAAGTAATCAAACAGTACTGGATGCTCGATTTCACTGAATTTCGTCGGCCTTGGCACACCCCATACATTGGCCGGGCGGCCAAAAACGACCTCGTAGGGACTAAGTCCCACTCGTGAGTGCACGGTCATTCTGGTGGACAAGAGTGCTAGAGGCAGAGCATCAGGCCATTTAAGACCTGAGCTCGCTTGGATTTTGGCCAGTTTAAGTTTTAGAGCGCCGTTGTAGCGCTCTACTAATCCAGCTGATTGGGGGTGATTTGCAGCGTGAAACTTCTGCCTTATACCTAGTCCCTCACACACATTCTTCATCACTTGGCCCACAAACTCACTTCCATTATCACTCCATACCATTCTTGGCATTCCAAACCTGGGGAAAAATTCTTTCACAAGGGCTTTAGCTGTGGATAGAGCAGTATTATCCTTTAGGGGATAGGCCTCAATCCATTTTGAAAAAGCGCAAACAACCACCAATACATATTTCAGGTTGTTGCACCTTTCCATGTGAATAAAATCTAGTTGCAAAACTTCAAATGGATATGATGGAGGCGCAAAATGACCAGCTGGAGTTGGGGTTCCCCTACCAGGGTTGTACTTCAAGCATACCATACAATTCTTGACCACATTCTCTGCACACTTAGGAATTCCAGCATTCTGCCATACTGGAGCCAACAACTTACAGATTCCTTTCGTACTGATGTGTGCCATTCCATGTGCCATAGTAACCACTGGAAGCACATATGCATCAGGTAACAACCATCGCCTATGTTCTGACAGATCAATCCAACAACCATTCTCATCCAACTTACCCATACTTTCTCTCCACTTACTTAACTCTTTCTCTGTGGCTTCAGCTTGAAGGGACTTTACATTCTCTATTGTGTTTTCACACATTCCAACATCACCAACCCATCTGGCAGGGGCTGCAACATACATTCGAGTCTTCACATCTTTTGCTGTTTCTTTCGCGACTTCATCAGCAAACGCATTACCACGACCAACATCATCAGTGATTTTCTTGTGCGCACTGCATTTCATAATCGCAACTTGCAACGGTAGGGTCAGCGACTCAAGGAGATGATTCACCAACTTGCCGTTCTGAATCTTAGCTCCATGCGAAGTCAGGAACCCACGTTCTTTCCACAATCGCCCAAAACTATGAGCCACGCCAAAGGCGTACTGGCTATCTGTGTATATATTCACTCTCATACCTTCAGACAACACGCATGCTCTCGTAAGGGCAATCAATTCTGCTGCTTGAGCCGAATTTTGCGGCACACGTGCAGTTTCAACAATCGTGTGCAAAGTCGTGATAGCATATGCAGCAGTTGTATCACCATTCGGAAGCTTGAAACACGAACCATCCACCCATAAAGTACCATCACACTCAGTTAGGGGAGTATCTTGGAGATCTACTCTTCCTTTCATCTCTTCTTCTGTTCTGAACAGACAATCATGTTGCTCAATCTCATCTAGGTCTGCTGGAATTGGTAATAGTGTAGCATCTCTTTATGTGTATGTGATTTGCTAACAGTGTCAGCTCATAGCCAGATAATCGCGCACTAGTTAAGTGTTGTGTCTTGGTCCTGTTTAACAATGTGTCCACAGCATGTGGAACCATGACAATCAATGTATTATCCATTACTAAGCCAGCAGACTGTCGAATAGACATAGCTGCGGCGGCTGTGGCTCTCAGACAACTTGGCAATGCCCTCGCTACAGGGTCCAAGGTTGACGAAAAATACGCGCATGGACGCGGTCTGTCGCCAAAAGGCTGTGTTAACACTGATAATGCACAACCATCTTTCTCATGAACATACAATGTAAAAGGCTTGCTGTAGTCAGGGGTACCCAACACAGGAGCTGAACACAATGCGTTGAGCAATTCCCAAAAACTTTTCTGACACTCTTCAGACCATGGAATAGGATTCGGTGTGTCTTTGCATGTCAATGCTAACAAAGGTTTTGCCAACAAGGAAAAATTAGGAATCCAATGCCTACAGTATGAGGTAATGCCCAAGAAAGCACTCACTTCTCTCTGTGTTCTTGGCACACTCAACTGTGCAATGGCTTGAATTCTTTCTGGGGTCAGTTTCCTTCCCTCCTTCGATAAGAGATGACCTAAGTAGGTCACTTCTTGTCGACAATATTGCAGCTTCGAGAAGACACTTTGTGATGGGAGGCAGACAAATGACGCAACAATGACAAGGTAGCTTCCTTGCAAATCTTTTCAGTATCCGCGGCGATAAGTAAATCGTCAACATACTGAATGAGGATAGCGCCACTAGGTAAAACCAGTGCATCAAGCTGTGCTTTTAAAGCTTGGCTGTATATTGATGGACTTTCACAGTAGCCCTGAGGAGCGCGTTTAAAACGGAAGCTGCAACCTCCTAAACTAAAGCCAAAAATGTCTCTGCTCTCCTCTGCAATTGGGATGCTAAAGAAAGCATTCTTTAGATCGATCACTGAGAACCATGCAGCAGAGGCTGGAATCATAGTTAACAAGGCAGTTATATCAGGGACAACTGGAAACTGTGGTACAACAATCTTATTAACCTCTCTAAGATCAATCACAAATCTGTAAACAGGTGGCTGTGAAGGGTACGTTCGTTTTAAGACAGGTAAAACAAGACTATTGCAACGTTGCCTCTTGTCTCTTCAATTACACCCTTTTTAATCAAATCGCTGACAATTTCTAACAACGCTTTCTGACCTTCATTAGAGATCTTATACTGGGGAATGCGTGGCAATCTAACATTGGCTTTTAAAGTAACCACATATGGCGGTATTTCCAGAAGACCCACATCATTGGGACCAGTGGCCCAAAGGGCATCCGGAAGGGATGACAATTCAGGTGGCATTGCATTCTTAGACAAATACATTGGGGAAATCACTTTCTTACCTAATGTAAGTTGTACTCCTGAGGAAGAACAATATAGCGTGGCATGCAATCTTTTTAGCAAATCTAAGCCTAGCAAATTTTCACCACAACCTGTCGTTAGAATGAGGGGTGCTTTTAGCTCACAAGGTCCAACAGAAAGTGACATAGGACTAGATATCGGGTTCCTAACTGGGGCGCCAGAAAAACCTACTGAGACATTCGTTTCGCCAGACAAAGGCGCGCCAGGGAGTTTTGAATGCATGATTGAACTCTTTGCAGCACCAGTATCCAGCAGAAAGGGCTCCGTTACATTTGCTGTAGTTACTTTAACATAAGGTCCGCTCTGATCCACTGGCACTGAAACAACTCCCTCTCTCCGTCTACGGCTGTCCTAGTAATCATCATCTTCTACATTGTCGTCCTCTGCATAATAATCATTATTGTAATATTGAGCTGTATTACCAGTCGCGTTGGCTTGCTGATCAAAGCGATTTATGGTATTTTGAGGCGGAAGAGGACGCGCGTTCTGGGTAATATTTCCACGCCCTCTGCCTCTAGGAGCTTGCTGACCACCTCTACCTCTTGCGCCATACGCATTACTGTTACGCTGCATTAATTTAGGGCAACTATATTTGAAATGACCTTCCTCTTTGCAATATGAACATTGGTTAGGACCTACAGGGATTCGTGGTTGATAATACCCATTCATTGGCTGATTACCCTGAAACTGTTGGGGCTGCTGATAGATACCTTGTGTTTGCCTATAATTATTCTGTCCTTCATGTGGTGGATAGGCCTGCTGTAAGAGGACCTTTGTCTTTAGTTCTTTCGTTTTCTTATCTGTTCTATCCTTCTCATCTTTGTCTCTATTTTCATAATACTGTGCAGTAGCCAGTATTTGCGCTGAAGAGGAAACAGCCCAAGAACTTTCTGAATCTTTTAATTTTTTACACAACTCGGGAAGTAGATTCTGCACAAATTTATCAACAAATAACCGTTGGCCACCTTCAGTGCTCATGTCTTGACCACTGTGGTTGATAAAAGTTTCTTCAAACCTGGTGAAGAAATCAGACACTGTCTCATCTTTCTTTTGCTTGCATGCAGATAGTTTGTCCCAATTTACGCGCATCGCAGGCATTATAGTTTTCATGTAGGTAATAATTCGACCAGGGAGTTCTGCCACTAAAGGCTCAGGTTTTGCGCCACCAACTTGTCTAGCGTCTGCAGCAACTATATTAGCCCATGTGTCACCCAATTCTACAGCGTGATCTACGTTACGAATGGATCCCCATAAAGGCTGTGGAACCACATTCCCAAACAGCATTTCTATGTCGGCTAGATTCATGACACACGACTCTGCAGTTTGGGATAACTCCTTATAATAACCGGTAGGGTTTTTACGGGGGTCAGGCAATGTCTGTTTAAGTGCTAACACCTCAGATCGCTTCCATGGAACATGTACCCAAACACGCTGAAAATGTGCTAAGACAGGTGGATTAGCATTTGGATCAGCAGGTCTCCAAACTGGGGGAACCTCACGCATCGGATATTGGCGCGCTTTTACCTTTTTCCTCACATTGAGTTCCTGTTCGAACAATGATTGCTGGCAATCACCATTTCTTAGGGACAGTAAAGTCGCAACTGCTTTATCTACGTTGGGGCCCACAATTACACCTGTTTCGAAATCAAATCGCACTCGACACAATTCCTGTGTGTTTGGGTTTGCACCCTTATCCTCCAATTCCTCACAGAGGAATTCACACATTTTATCAAAGACATACCTCTGTTTTGGGGCATCCCATTGGTGAAAAACATTGACAACCGATTCCACATCATAGCATGAAGGGAAACCAATCCACCTACGCGCCAAATGATCTAACACCTCTTTCTCTTCGGGACCAGGTAGCTGACTGCGCAATTGCTTACGCTGTAAACCAGGTGTCGCACTAGATGACCCAAAGAGAGGCGACATTAGACTAGTAACTACATTAGCCAGTCGTTGTCGTGCTGAAGGAGAAGTTGAGGCTAAAACAGGGGGATAGACAGAGGGAAGAACAACAGATTCAGATACAGGTACCGGGGTAGTGTAAGAAGGAGCGCCAGGGGAAGCCGCTGGCGTGCTAGGCAAAGTCGCAGAAAGCGCGGGGGTAACAGGTAGCAAAACTGGCGGCCCTTGAGAGGGCTGCACTGCAGGGATAGGAGCCAGCTGAAGAGGAGCTGGCGGCTGCGGGAAGGCTTGCGGCATATTTACTGGAGGTTGCGCATTTACAAGCTGTGGAGGTGCGGTGGCATTTTGCGCATATGGGGGTGGCGAACTTAGCAAATGGGACATTAGGGAATCCTTCTCATTCTCTTTTGTCTCATTTTGCACAAGGGGTGACAAAACAGGGTAACATTTATCAATCCCTAGTTTGCGCTGTCTGTGCAATTGCTCATTCCTTTGTTCTTCCTCATTATCTTTAAATTGCACAGCTGCTTGCATCACTGACATACCTCTCTCTCTCTTATCTCTTTTCGCTAGCTTAATTTCCTTCTGTTTGGCTTCCTTTCGCCATAGGCGGAAAGAATCAAACATCGCCGGCCGGGCTTTCTTTTTAAACAATTTAATTTCCAAATTATCTAAGATATCTGTATCGAAACTACCATTTTGGGGCCATTTTAGAACACCTTCCTTTCTGGTGTATCGGATCCATATTTCATTATATGCAATGGGGCCCACGCCATGTTTTACATAAAGCTCATAAGTTGGAGTTCCAATTGGAGGAACCGGACATGAATCCTCTAACTGGAAATCCCTTCCACAACCCAAACAAAACAATCTACAAAATACACTAGAACCAGGCATCTTCGCTCACTAGTCTAGTTTCAAAACGTCAAAGGATTATCGAATACGATAGTCTCGTGAATACACGAGTCCTCTGGCTTTGGGACTTGCAAGCACCAAATCGAAATGATCCCGAAGGATACCAAATTCAAACTGGGAGACGCTCCACTTATACTTAACTGAATATTGATGATCGATGGCGTCACCAGAAGACTCTCTCGATTGTTTCGCTCTGCCAAAAATCGTCAAGGGTCCAAAACAGGGCGATTAATCAGGGCAGCAGTCCTTCGTAGCCGTTGGGACGCGGAGAACCTCGCAGAAAAGACTTTTGGACCACGTCGACATGCAGGGGTCAATGAAGTGGCGGCCTTCCTCCAGAATTTCCACACGAAGCTCCTCACGAACCTCTGGCTTGGACCGGTACCGCTGAAATCGCGCCGAGTTGGGCGCCAACTGAAGTACTGGGTATTTTAAGCCCAGCGGTGCAGGGGAACACACCCTATGACTTCGGGGTTCTTCCTGTTTCAGACCTACAGAAACACAGAGTCTTCTGGGTGAAGTCAAAGATCAGTTTATTGGCTGCAGACCAATTACAGGCGTCCTAGAAGTACAACAGCGTGTATGTTCTCAGGAGACTGCTAAAAATCACAGAAACGGGCTTCTTCTTAAATACAGATTTTCCTGCCTCAGGCATACATTCTTAAGTTTATGGCATGGTCATTCGAAGTGTACATTACAAACGAAAAAGCAGAGTCATGATGACCATCCCACATTCCAGTTAAGCCAGCCCGTAATTATTTACACAGCAAAGCTCAGATCCCACATCAGATATCGATAGGCCCCAATAAACATGAGCATCTCCTGTTTTGGGAAACAAGCCATAAAGCAGGAACAGCCAGGTGTGAAAGAGATTAGCTGGAGGCTTGTGTAGGAAGAAAAGACTTTATGGTGTGTCAAGCCCTGATGCTAATCACAGGTGGCCTGAGGACGGGGAACTCGTGAGACCAGTTTGACCTGGGGCAGCGGAGCCAAGCTGCCCAGGTCACAGAAAAGTCAAAGAAAGCCACATGTGCTTTAAAAGGCCCGTTTTCGCTTCATGCTATAGCCTATGTGAGGGCAACCATAAGATGGCCACCGATACAAAATGGAACCCACGCAGTGATGTAAAATAGCGTATACACAGTGCATTCATAGCTAAAATGTTACAAAAAGCACTTGTACATACCGCATTAACCATTCGCGGTTCACTATTACCGAGATAGACAGGGGTAGGGCCCTGCCTCCTACGCCGTCCTAAATTCTAAAGTACGACATTCCTGGAAGGGGGCGGAGGTGGTGCCCATCTTTAAAAAAGGTGATCGAGAGGACCCTGCCAACTACAGACCAATCAGTCTAATGGATGTGATTCAAAAAGTGGTAGGCAGGGTCCTCCTGACCAGGATTAAGGCCTGGATTGATGAGGATGGCATTCTCTCACATTTCCAGGCCGGGTTCAGGCAAGGGGTCGGAACGATCGATCAGGTTTTCAGATTTTGCACTATTTACTGGAAATCTGTTACTATTGAAAAGGGCAGCTTATACCTGGCTTTTATCAACCTCAAAACAGCTTTTGACCTGGTACCTCGGCCAAAGTTGTGGCAAGTCCTGGCCGATTTGGGCATTCCCCCCTTAATTTTGGACCTTCTTAAAAGGCTCCACAAAGGTAACTTTGGTCGAGTAAGATGGGGGCATCAGGGTCAGTTGACTGAGAGATTAGCAGTGAGACGAGGGGTCCGCCAGGGCTGTGTTTTGGCGCCGACCCTGTTCTCTCTCTTTATAAATGGGGTGGCAGACTACTTGAGAGACGATGGGGTCGACGCCCCAGCCTTGGGCGGTGAAAAACTACCCTCTCTTCTTTTTGCAGATGACACGCTGCTGATCTCAAAGAGCCCCATGGGTCTTCAAAAATTGCCATAAAATTATGATTAGTGCTGCAGAAAGAAAAATTAGGGCACATTTTGACTTCTCAAATCCTCTTATATTTCATTAAAAAGTTCTGGCATGCTGACTGAAACATGCATTTTGAATACCAGCAGCAGACTTCCCTGGTGAGCAGTAGCTTTACTACAGTGATCTAATGAGGAACTAGAGTGCTACCATTCAGAATTTATGGCAAATGTGTCACATCTGAATGCCTTCTTGATGGAACCAAAGTAAACAAGCATTGAAAATGCAATAGGTCTCGCCCTCGTTTAAGTTAAAGCAATTCTGTTTGTAATTAGGTGGCTTTTCAGCTTTGCTTTTATTAGTGTTTTTCAATATGTCATGTACAGAACATGCATATATGTATGCATGCATGCATTTATATTTGTATTTATATAGATATGCAGATTATATATATGTTTATATATATATGTATATATATTTACACATACATAAATGCATATGCATACATGTGCATATGTGTGCGTGTAGAGAGAGGTAGAGAGAGGTAGAGAGGTAGAGGTGTAGAGGTAGAGATGTAGAGGTAGAGAAGTAGAGGTAGAGAGGTAGAGAGTAGATAGAGAGTAGTAGAGAGTAGTAGAGAGAGTAGCAGAGAGTGAGTAGGAGAGAGTAGTAGAGTGAGTAGTAGATAGTGAGTAGTAGAGAGTAGTAGAGAGTAGTAAAGAGTGAGTAGTAGAGTGAGTAGTAGAGAGTAGTAAAGAGTGAGTAGTAGAGAGTAGTAGAGAGTGAGTATTAGAGAGTGAGTAGTAGAGAGTAGTAGAGAGTGAGTAGTGGAGACTGAGTAGCAGAGAGAGAGTAGTAGAGAATGAGTAATAGAGAATGAGTAGTAGAGTGAGTAGTAGAGAGTAGTAGAGAGAGAGTAGTAGAGAGTGAGTAGTAGAGAGTAGTAGAGTGAGTAGTAGAGAGTAGTAGAGAGTAGTAGAGCGAGAGTAGTAGAGAGTGAGTAGTAGAGAGTAGTAGAGAGTGAGTAGTAGAGAGTGAGTAGTAGAGAGAGAATAGTAGAGAGTGAGTAGTAGAGAGTAGTACAGAGTGAGTAGTAGAGAGTGATTAGTAGAGAGTAGTGGAGTAGTAGAGAGTGAGTAGTAGAGAGCAGTAGAGAGTGAGTAGTAGAGTGAGTAGTAGGGAGTAGTAGAGAGTGATTAGTAGAGTGAGTAATAGAGTGAGTAGTAGAGAGCAAGTAGTAGAGAGTGTAGTAGAAAAAGAGAAGTAGAGAGTGAGTAGTAGAGAGTGATTAGTAGAGAGAGTAGTAGAGAGTAGTAGAGTAGTAGAGAGTGAGTAGTAGAGAGTGAGTAGTAGAGAGTAGTAGAGAGTGAGTAGAAGAGGGAGTAGTAGAGAGTAGTAGAGAGCGAGTAGTAGAGAGTGATTAGTTGAGAGTGAGTAGTAGAGTAGTAGAGAGTGAGTAATAGAGAGTGAGTAGTAGAGAGTGAGTAGTAGAGAGAGAGTAATAGAGAGTAGTAGGGAGTGAGTAGTAGAGTAGTAGAGAGTGAGTGGTAGAGAGTAGTAGAGAGTAGTAGAGTGAGTAGTAGAGAGTAGTAGAGAGTGAGTAGTAGAGAGAGTAGCAGAGAGTGAGTAGTTGAGAGTGAGTAGTAGAGAGTGAGTAGTAGAGAGTAGTAGAGAGTAGTAGAGTAGTAGAGAGTGAGTAGTAGAGAGTGAGTAGTAGAGAGTAGTAGAGTTAGTAGTAGAGAGGGAGTAGTAGAGAGAGAGTAGTAGAGAGTGAGTAGTAGAGTAGTAGAGAGCGAGTGGTAGAGAGTAGTAGAGAGCAGTAGAGTGAGTAGTAGAGAGTAGTAGAGAGTGAGTAGTAGAGAGTGAGTAGTAGAGAGTAGTAGTAGAGAGTAGTAGAGAGAGTAGTAGAGAGTGAGTAGTAGAAAGTAGTAGCGAGTGAGTAGTAGACAATGAGTAGTTTAATTTAAAAGGAACACAATGAGGAGGTTCATTTTGCCATAGAAATTATGATTAGTGCGGAAAAAGAAAATTAGGGCACCTTTTGAGTGACTTCTCAAATCCTCTTCTATTTCATTAAAAAATTCTGACATGCAGACTGAAACATGCACTTTCAATACCAGCAGCAGACTTCCCTGGTGAGCAGTAGCTTTACTACAGTGATCGAATAAGCAACTATAGTGCTAACATTCCGAATTTATGGCAAATGTGTGACACATCTGAATGCCTTCTTTATGGAATGAAAGTAAAAAACCTGAAAGTATTTCCTACTGAGGAGACTGTTGTAAATGAGGAAATTAGGAAACTTCAGAACAAATAAGTCTCCCAAGATGGCCAACAGAGACAAAAGAGTCCAAATGTTGCACAAATATCACTGAGATGTAGCCCAAGTATAGCCCAATGACAGAATGTCCCAGAGTGTTTTAAAGAACAACTAGAGCGCTAACAGTCTTATTTATGACAAAAATATGGCACACCTGATGCCATCTTGATTGGAATAAAGTGGTAACACTTAAAACATTTAATTTGCAAAGGAACAAAATGAGGGGGTTCATTTTGCCATAGAAATTATGATTAGTGCTGCAGAAAGAAAGATTAGGGCACATTTTAACTTCTCAAATCCTCTTTCATTTCAGTAAAAAAATTCTGACATACAGACTGAAACATGCACTTTGAATACCAGCAGCAGACTTCCCTCGTGAGCAGTAGCTTTACTACAGTGATCTAATCAGCAACTAGAGTGCTACCATCAGAATTTATGGAAAATGTGTGGCACATCTGAATGCCTTCTTGATGGAATCAAAGTAAACAAACATTGAAAATGCAATAGGTCTCGCCCTCGTTTAAGTTAAAGCAATTCTGTTTGTAATTAGGTGGCTTTTTAGCTTTGCTTGTATTAGAGTTTTTCAAACTTTCATGTACTTACAATGCATATGTATGCATATATGTATATGTATGCATGCATATATATTTGTATTTATATAGATATGCAGATTATATTTATATGTTTATATATGTATATATATACACACACACACATATATATATAAATGCAAATGGATATATATGCATATATATATGTGCATATGTGTGCATGTACAGAGAGGTAGAGAGGTAGAGGTGTAGAGGTAGAGGTGTAGAGGTAGAGAGGTAGAGGTAGAGAGGTAGAGAGTAGTAGAGAGAGAGGTAGAGAGGTAGAGAGTAGAGAGCGAGTAATAGAGAGTAGAGATTGAGTATTAGAGAGTGAGCAGTAGAGAGTAGAAGAGAGTGAGTAGTAGAGAGTAGTAGAGAGTGAGTAGTAGAGAGTGAGTAGTAGAGAGTGAGAGGTAGAGAGTGAGTAGCAGAGAGAGAGTATTAGAGAGCAGTAGAGAGTGAGTAGCAGAGTGAGTAGTAGAAAGAGAGCAGTAGAGAGTGAGTAGTAGAGAGTAGTAGAGAGTAGTATAGTAGTAGAGAGTGAGTATTAGAGAGCAGTAGAGAGTGAGTAGTAGAGTGAGTACTAGAGAGTAGTAGAGAGTGAGTAGCAGAAAGCAAGTACTAGAGAGTGTGTAGTAGAGAGTGAGTAGTAGAGAGTAGTCGAGAGTGAGTAGTAGAGAGAGAGAGTAGTAGAGAGTGAGAAGTAGAGAGAGTAGTAGAGTAGTAGAGAGTGAGTAGTAGAGTGAGTAGTAGAGAGTAGTAGAGAATGAGTAGTGGAGAGTGAGCAGTAGAGAGTAGTAGAGAGTGAGTAGTAGTGAGTGAGTAGTACAGAGTGAGTAGTAGAGAGTGAGTAGTAGAGAGTAGTAGAGTGAGTAGTAAAGAGTGAGTAGTAGAGAGAGAGTAGTATAGAGTGAGAAGTAGAGTAGAAGAGAGTGAGTAGTAGAGAATAGTAGAGAGTGAGTAGTAGAGCGAGTAGTAGAGAGTAGAGAGTAGTAGAGAGTGAGTAGTAGAGAGTGAGTAGCAGAACGAGTAGTAGAGAGTGAGTAGTAGAGAGTGAGTAGTAGAGAGTAGTAGAGTGAGTAGGAGAGAGTAGTAGAGAGAGAGTAGTAGAGAGTGAGTAGTAGAGAGAGAATAGTAGAGTAGTAGAGAGTGAGTGGTAGAGAGCAGCAGAGAGTAGTAGAGTGAGTAGTAGAGAGTGAGTAGTAGAGAGTGAATAGTAGAGAGTAGTAGTAAAGAGTAGTAAAGAGAGAGAGTAGTAGAGAGTGTAGTAGAGAGTGAGTAGTAGAGAGTAGCAGGAGTGAGTAGTAGAGAGTAGTAGAGAGTGAGTAGTAGAGTAGTAGAGAGTGAGTGGTAGAAGGTAGTAGAGTGAGTAGTAGAGAGTGAGTAGTAGAGAGTGAATAGCAGAGAGTAGGAGAGAGTGAGTAGTAGAGAGAGTAGTAGTAGACAGTGAGTATTAGAGAGTAGTAGAGCGTGAGTAGTAGAGAGTGAGTAGTAGCGAGTGAGTAGTAGAGAGTGAGTAGTAGAGAGTGAGTAGTAGATAGAGAGTAGTAGAGAGAGAGAGTAGTAGAGAGTCAGTAGTAGAGTAGTAGAGAGTAGTCAGTCAGTGTCAGTCAGTCAGTGTCAGTCAATCAGTGTCAGTCAGTGTCAGTCAATCAGAGTCAGTCAGTCAGTGTCAGTCAATCAGTGTCAGTCACTGTCAATCAGTGTCAGTCAGTGTCAGTCAGTCAGTCAGTGTCAGTCAGTCAGTGTCAGTCAATCAGTGTCAGTCAGTGTCAGTCAATCTGTGTCAGTCAGTGTCAATCAGTCAGTGTCAGTCAGTCAGTGTCAGTCAGTCAGTGTCAGCTAGAGCAGCTTTGCTGACCTGGTTCTCTGGCTCTAAAGTAGCTCTGCTGACCTGGTTCTCTCTCTCTAAAGCAGCTCTGCTGACCTGGTTTCTCTGGCACTACAGCAGGTCTGCTGACCTGGTTCTCTGGCTCTAGAGCAGCTCTGCTGACCTAGTTCTTATGCTACAGAGCAACTCTGCTGATCTAGTTCTCTGGCTCTACAACAGCTCTGCTGACCTGGTTCTCTGGCTCTAAAGCAGCTCCACTGACCCAGTTCTATGGCTCTGAAGCAGTTCTGCTGACATGGTTCTCTGGCTCTAGAGCAGCTCTGCTGACCTGATTCTCTCCCTCTAAAGCAGCTCTACTGACCTGGTTTCTCTTGCTCTAAAGCAGCTCTGCTGACCTGGTTCTATGGCTCTAAAGCAGCTCTGCTGATTTGGTTATCTGTCTCTAGAGTAGCTCTGCTGACCTGGTTCTCTGTCTCTAAAGCAGCTCTGCTAACCTGGTTCTCTGGCTCTAAAGCAGCTCTGCTGACCTGGTTCTCTGGCTCTAGAGCAGCTCTGCTGACCTAGTTCTTAGGCTCTAGAACAGCTCTGCTGACCTGCTTCTCTGACTCTTCAGCAGCTCTGCTGATCTGGTTTTCTGCACTCACTAATATAAGTTTATTATAAGTACAAATATATTATTTTGATGAATAACTTACATAATCTCTTGCCTTAATATATATATATATATTAACAACACATACATATCATTTTGGAACATAATTTTGTTTTGCGGGAGCCGCGCACCCAGTGCGCTCTAGCACGTATATGATGTCACGCAGGACCTGTAACCGCGCAAACATCTCGAACCGTAATGCGCATGTGTCGCAAATGCGCGGGAGCAGGAGTCGCAGACTGGTCGCATACCAATCGCGCATATCATGTGATATTAAATGTATATGATGTAACTGAAAAATACGCAGCCGTCGCACGCCATACGCAGATCCTTCATGACTTTTCTAAAATGGCAGCTAGAATGCGCGCACCCACCATGATGTGTACACTTTGAGTGCGCGACTCCGAAAAAAATTGGATTTTTTTTAAAGAAAATAATATAAATATATTAAAATAAAAAATGAAAACAAGAAAATGAATCAATATTTCAGTTTTAATTAAAAGAATTTTTTTTTGCAATTTTCAGAAAAATATATAATGTTATTTAATGAATACATTATTTATAAATAAACAGTTTACAAAACTGTAGAAAACCAGTACAAAAAAATAGATATACCTACTATCACACTTAAAAGTTAGCATTTAAAAAACCTTTGAAATTCACTGAAAAAAACCATAGGTTTCAGAGACGTTATAGTTAGAAATTAGCATTAAAAAACCTTAGAAATTCACAGAAAAAACATAGGTTTCAGGGGTGTTATAGTGTACGCAAAGCTGTCTTAATTGTTGTTGGAAATGCCAATGATTAAGGGAACGGTTTCCAAAAACGCGTCTGGCCTATTGAACTGAGAGGTGTTTTTATCTTTGCCAATGCCTTTTGCAGCGGCTTTCAATAAAGAGATGAATTATTACCTACCAGCGGACTCTCCGACCGGGGCTATCTTTGTTTGATGGATATTGAGCAGCTGAACCCACCGCGGGAGAAGCCCACCGCAAGAGTGCAGGCCCATGATGGCGCCAAGGTGGTGTCATTAGCATACGGGAGGTAGTGTTCATGAAGACCACTGGTAAGCTCATCTGGCAACTGGCATGATTATACACCAACCCACTGGGGATTACATTTGTGACACTATTGAATCTCTCGAGATGGACTCACATGAGTGTTTTATTCATAGCGACACTACCGGAACCACAATGTCTGTATGGGTCTGTATGTTGGTGTATAAGTGGCTGCATGGTTTTGTGAATAGCTATATGAGTGTCTATATGAGTTATTGATTGCTTGTCTCAGTATCTGTATGGGTTCCTGAGTGTTTGTGTGGGTAGGGTGTGTGTTACTCTGTGACTAGATGTGTGAGTGGGTGATTCTATGGGTGCATGGTTTTAAGAGTACATCTCTGATGGACTGTATGGTTGAGTGAGTGTATGTATGGGTGTGTTAGTGAGTGAATATATATCTCACCTTGCCTTGCTGACGCCGCAGGACCACCGCTGGACCACCAGGGACGGGACCACACGCTGTTGGTTCCCCTCGCCACCACACGTGATCGTTGGCCGCAGTGGGGGGGGGACTACAGCTCCCGGCAGACATAGCGCCGGCCAGGACTTCCTTCCGGCTTGTTCCGCGCCCGGAGGCGCTACAAATACAGAGGCTCCCTCGGTGGAGTGGGGGACTCACCTTGCCTTGCTGACGCCGCAGGACCACCGCTGGACCACCAGGGACGGGACGCACACGCTGTTGGTTCCCCTCGCCGCCACCCGTGATCGTTGGCCGCAGTGGGGGGGGACTACAGCTCCCGGCAGACATAGCGCCGGCCAGGACTTCCTTCCGGCTTGTTCCGCGCCCGGAGGCGCTACAAATACAGAGGCTCCCTCGGTGGAGTGGGGGACTCACCTTGCCTTGCTGACGCCGCAGGACCACCGCTGGACCACCAGGGACGGTACGCACACGCTGTTGGTTCCCCTCGCCACCACCCGTGATCGTTGGCCGCAGTGGGGGGGGACTACAGCTCCCGGCAGACATAGCGCCGGCCAGGACTTCCTTCCGGCTTGTTCCGCGCCCGGAGGCGCTACAAATACAGAGGCTCCCTCGGTGGAGTGGGGGACTCACCTTGCCTTGCTGACGCCGCAGGACCACCGCTGGACCACCAGGGACGGGACGCACACGCTGTTGGTTCCCCTCGCCGCCACCCGTGATCGTTGGCCGCAGTGGGGGGGGACTACAGCTCCCGGCAGACATAGCGCCGGCCAGGACTTCCTTCCGGCTTGTTCCGCGCCCGGAGGCGCTACAAATACAGAGGCTCCCTCCGCGTCGTGAGACGCGCGCGGGCGACGCCGGGCTGAGCCCGGGCAGAGGGCGGGCCGTCTGTGGCCGTCAGGGGCCAAAGGAGGCCGGGCTGGGCCACCCCTCTAAGGCAAGTGATCACTTCAAGCTTGGATACATCTCGTAGCATATCACCTGCTGTACTTTAGTTACTTACGCATGTAAGTTTGTGTCTTGTACTATCTTGAGAGTTGGCTGGCTACAAGCCCGTTAGAAAGACATTTGCCCTCATTAGTGGACATATACTAAACGGTGACTAATTGGTTGCTGGCTTGCTTCGTGTTCTCATCATCCTTCGCTGGCAGAGGCTTTTGGATATGCTTTGACTCACTAACAGCAAATAGATCTAGATAGTGCTCCCAGCTACCACTCTGGCCTAATATATACAATTTATAACTAAATAAGAGGATAGCCGTTAGGCCCTTTCTTGTTTGTGACCCAACTTATAATTCACTATTTATTGTGTTGCAAATGTGGTGCCTGAAACATCTTAAGTAATATATCCCTAAGTTCAGGGCAATTAGGGTGACCACAGATAGTTAAGTAATCGGGCTTTGAACCTAACTGTGCCCCATATTGTCAATCCATGGCAAAGAACTATTCCACTATGGATAACTACCTTGTGAAAGTAGTAAGTCAAATTAATAAAGACAGAAGGAAGTCATTGGGCCGCGAAAATACTACTCCTATTGATTTAGGCTCTTTGAGTAATGGTGGTAATACCAATATAAATACTGTGGCACCTAATGTCCTAGCGACTGAGTGTTTGTTAACAGAGTTTATGGCGCTCCCTGAGTCTCCTGTAGTCTCAGAGTGTCCCCTACTTACGTCTGTAGACCCCAACACCATACCCCTGAATCTGTTGGACGGAACTAGAATTGACCATCATTTAGAATGCTCCCCAAAAAAAAGGGCCGTAAGGGAGTGTAGAAAAATGAAACCAAATAGAGGTGGGGCACAGCATAAATCGAATCGTGAAGCTACTCCCAAAAATTCCTTCTGCCAAAAGGGGACTATGACTGAAAATTGTGGCAATGATATATTTTCAACAACAAATACTATGTCCTGTATTATTAAGGCCTTTGAGGACAAATTAGAGGCAGTGGTAAAACCACTAGCTGAAAAAATATATATATTATCAGCAGAAGTGCTTAGATTAGGTGGCTCCCTTTCCTCACTAATTGACACTCAGATTAAATCACAGGGTGGGACAAATGAGCAAGAGGGAAGAAATGTACAAGTCCCGATTAAGGAGAATATCCTTCCATCTAATTCCACACTAAACAACCAGACGTTGGATAAAATCAATGCCCCGGATGCAGATCTACCTTCTACAGGTTGGACAACGGTCCAAGCCAAGAAAACTCGCTCTACTAATTTACCCCCACAATGTGAACCATATGTTGTAGTACTTACAAATGTGCCACCTCTAGACATTATGCAGTCTAAGGCACAAAATGAATCACACGATTCCCTCAAACGGAAAACAGTTTCCTGGCTAAATCACAATTGTGGGTTCCCTGTCAATTATTCAGATCAGATTCTATCAACTAGACGGGTCCCCTGGATTGGGAGTGCCAGGAAATCTTGTAAAGGTGATTGCATAATTGTCAATTTCAAATACCCTCAACACGTGGCGACCGTACTACTTAGAGCAGCATCATTGGCACCGAGAGAGAATAGTGTGGGTGTACATCCTTTAGCCTACTTCTATCAGCATTTAGCCAGGGGCAAGCAGATTAACACTCCAAGCATATCCCAAAACGATATCCAAGGTTTACCTTTCCAGATTAACACAAATAATAGGTACTTGGCACTAAGCACCTTGGATATGAATGACTGACTAATACCACCTTCTGTGTCAGATGTGGAGACTAAGCTAGCAACCCAAGGTGGAAACATGACTCTGACCACAGCGGAACCCAATGTTGAAATTGCCCAAATGAGGTTGGAGGCCCCCGTAACTGTACATGAAACCCAGACACCCCATCCTAGGAAAACTATGGAGATTTATACAAATCCAAGGGTAACTACTGCTAGCTTGGGTGAGAACAGACAATGTGGTACCAAGCACACTAAGATTGGGGGGCTAACCATCGTAAATCCACCGTCGCATGGAAATAATGTTCCACATATCATTGCAGACGGTGCAGCTGAATTCCCACCTGCTAGATTAATAACATGGAACATAGCAGGGGTATCCAGGAATATGCAGGATGAGGGTTGGTGTTCTTATATTGAAAACTTTGACATCATTCTTCTGCAGGAGACCTGGGCTATAGACATACCTCATAGACTGGGTTATAGAACTTTTAGTCGTGGCGCAGTGCCATCTGCGAGAGGAAGAGCATCTGGGGGTTTGGTGATTTGGATAAGGGTTACTGTGGAGGCAGAAATCACATTACTGCCGATTGATTCCCCTGATATAATGGGATTAAGAATGGTAACCACGGGGAAAGAAACAATATACTTAATAAATGTTTATAACAGACCGCATCCCCATAGTAAAGATTCACAGGTGATAGTCCTCCTTGATTCCTTTTTAAATACTTTAAGTCCAAGTAAGCAGGTAATTGTTGGAGGAGATTTTAACTGTCAATATGAGCCGATATTGGGCTTGGATACTTTATTTGAAGAACAGGATACAGCTAATAATGTCCTTCCTTTAGAGTCCAATAATATGGTAAAAAATTCAAGAGCAGCTATGCAGATTTTACAACTTACAGTAAACCATGAATTAAGGGCGTGTAATGGCCGTTTCCAGTCTGATAGACCAGCGGCTCCAACTTTTGGTAGGGGAAATTATAGGTCTCATATAGACTTTTTAATGGCCTCCATGAGCCTATGGTATTTAATAATAGATTTCAAAATAGACCATAGAACAGAGAGCGACCACTTCCCCCTCCAATTATGGTTACACTCAGAACCTTTCGTACAAAAAATAAACATGATAGCCACGTTAAATAGCCCTGTAGGAGAACATCAGGTCTCCAATAATAGACGTGCCATTAAGTGGCCCTATATTCTGGCCAAGGATGAAACGATGATAAACATATATAACTCCTTTGCTGACATATTGGAGGGAAGTCATATGCTTGCTCTAGGTACCCAGGATGTCCTTAACTTACATTATAAACTTGTAGATGCACTGATTTCCCATTTAAGTAAAATCTATAAAAAGGATTTGAGTCAGAAAGATAATCATTTAGCGACAACAAACCAATGGTACTATAAAGATTGTCGTAATGCTAAAATTGACCTGATTCAGGCTGTAAAAGTAAAGGACGTCCAGGGAATTAAAGATAGTAGATTAGCATATAAAAAGACATTGTCCCAAGCAAAAAAAGCCTGGGATGATGCTCTCTGGGATGACCTTTTAATTGCAGCCCACCAGAAAGAACAGGCCACATTTTGGAATCTAATCTCCAAAGGGAATAAAAAAGGCAGATCATCTAGGGATATATATCTTGACGAAGAAACCTGGTGCAATCACTTCTCTAAATTATATTGCAATATAAATGAGGAGATGGCCATGGATGACCATGAGATAAATAGATTATTTGATAAAAATACCCGTCTACATTTTAGTCTTGAAGAAACTGTTGAGGCACTACAGGCTATTAAAACGGGCAAAGCACCAGGCCCCGATAAAATCCCCGGTGACTTGCTAAAGCATGATGCAGGAATTTGGGGACCCTACATTAATTTTTTATGTAATTCTATAGTGGCCGGGACACCAATTCCCGAATCATGGAAAGGGGCTGAAATTGTTACAATTTTTAAGAAAGGGGATCGTTACGACCCAGCAAATTACCGCCCTATAAGTTTAATTGATCTTTTACAAAAAACTTTCGCCAGACATATTTTAAATAGACTTTTATCGTGGATAAAAGGGGAACAGATTTTAACAAAATACCAAGCAGGATTTAGGTTAAAAACCAGCACAGTAGATCAAGTATTTAGATTTATGTGTATTTGCTGGAAATATATTAATATAAGAAAGGGAAGCTTGTACGTAGCATTCATCGATCTAAGGGCTGCTTTCGACCTTGTACCCCGTAAATTACTTTGGTCTACTCTCAATGATATGGCAGTCCCCAGTGAGCTACTCAAGGAAATAATTAGACTCCACACAGGAAACTATGCTAGAGTTAGATGGGGTAAGGGAGGAGAAATCTCAAAGGAGATCCCTGTGGATCGGGGCGTCCGCCAAGGGTGTGTGCTGGCGCCCACACTCTTCTCTCTATATGTTAACAACATACCTAATTATCTAAAAGATTGTAAACATGACTCCCCGAAATTAGCAGATGAGGTAGTCACCGCATTGCTTTTTGCCGATGACACAATTCTCATCTCGCAAACCCCGCAAGGTTTACAAAACCTAGTAAACACTTTTAATATTTACTGTGTGGAAAAGGGATTAGAAATTAACTCATCCAAAACAAAGTACATGTCCATAAACCCTCAGAAATCCTTTAGAAAGAACTTGGCCTTAAACAACCAGAAGTTGGAATATGTCGAGAGTTTTAATTACCTGGGTATTATGCTGGATAGTATGCCCAATTGGAAAGGGCAATTGGAAAAAAGTAACTTAATTTTAAAACAAAATTCTATGCCCATCCTAAAGGTGCACGGCAGTAGCCAATCTAAATCAATTACGTCGGCACTTGAATTATTCAAAGCAAAGGCCCAATCGGCAGCACTTTATGGCGCTGAGGTCTGGGGTTACTCCTGCAACAACACTTTCAGGAAGGAAGAGAACACCTTCATACGCAGGTTACTTAAAATACCAGTAAGAACACCGATAACTCCAGTTTTTCTGGATATCAATCTTAAAAGAACTGATCATCAAGCCACACTAAGGCCATTACTCTATTGGATTAGATTATGGACAACCCCTGAGCTGAGCGACTATAAGAATGGACTGTTAGAAATAATCAGGATTGACGAATATAAAAGTATCCCCTGGTTAAAACATATCTCCCAGTGGTTCAAAAAGCTTGGGTTTTCCCATTTTTGGGAAAACCCTCAGAATATGCTACCAATCTCAAAAAATCTTTTGAAATCTGCTTTTTGGGTATACGTAAAGAATGAAGTATCCACTAGTACTACACTGGGTATATTGTCACAGAAATTTTTATCTGTTAAGGATACTCCTATATTCGAACAATTCATGGACGAGATAAGACCACCATTAGCTAAAACACTGTATCTACAATACAGGTATGGAGTTTTACAGATTGCTGCAAATACCAGTAGTTGGAGGGGCAATGAAGATGATAGTGGATTGTGTACCCTTTGCGTACAAAAAGCAAAAGAAAATGATGCTCATGTACTGTTTTTCTGCCCAGCTTATAAAAAGCCAAGAGTTCGATGGATTAAACCCCTGTGTATAAATTTGGGGTTTAGGTTTTTTAAAGAGGCAGAACGTACATTCAAAGCAAATACGTCTCAATTAATAGTTTTTGGTCTAAGTAGATTCCTATTCAATGTATATCTCATTAGGAATAAGAAAGGATGCAAGCTATAATACCTAAAGGCTGGTTAGATAACGCTCTTGCTTGGTTCGACATTATGAATTTTACTCTTCCCCCCTTTTTAAAAATGTATTATAATAATTTTTTATATATTATCTGGTTTTCTTAACTAATTTATATGTTTTTAGCATAGCTGTAATAGAATTGAATGTGACTGACCTCCATTTATATTGCCTGGAAATTTTGGACTGTGTATTATACATGTTTTAATTTATGTATGTTGCTTTTATGACAAAATAAGTCGAAATAAAGCTGAAATTGAATTGAATTGAATATATATCTCAGTGGCACATTTGTGACTAACTACATATTTGAAAGGCAGTATATATGCGTGTAAGAGTATATAAGTGGGTACATGTGAGAGTGTGTGATTGTGAGAGTGACTGTATGGATGAGTGTGCGCTTGTATCACTGATTCTATAAGAGCGTAAGATTGTGGTAATATTTTTATGATTAAGTGAACTTGAGTGTGTATAACCGCATAGGTGAGTAAATGGGAGTGTGATTATTTGCATGACTGACTAGGTGTGGAAGTACCTCTATGGATGATTGGTGGTGTGTGAGTGTCTTTATAGGTGTATAAGTGCATATGATAGTCTTGTATGGAGTGACTGTACAGGTGAATGAGTGGAGGTGTATGTAGACCTAACAGTTAAAAAGTGGGTATGTAGTTATTGGTATTGCAGTATGTATGGTTTTGAAAATGGAGCTCTGAAATTTTGAGTCGGTGTATCAAAGGTTATATTAGGGTCTGAGAAGATGTGGTAATTCATCACATTGAAGACGTAATCAGTGATGTCATCAGTGATGTCATTTGAGATGTCATCAGTGATGTCATGAGTGATGTCACTGACCATGTCATGAGTGATGTAATATGTGACGTCATCAGCAGTGGATTGCAAGCGCGCGGGTTATAGTTAGCTGAACTAACTATAACGGTGGAATTTCATTGGTTTTGTGCGAGTGAAATTTCCAGCTAACTATAACGTGTGTGAAATCTATGTTTTTTTCAGTGAATTTGCAAGGTTTTTTAAATGCTAATTCCTAACTATAACGTGTGTGAAACCTATGGTTTTTTCAGTGAATTTCAAAGGTTTTTTAAATGCTAATTTATGAATGCTTTATTTTATTTTTTATATATTTCTTTTACAAAAAGTTACATATGTATATAGTTATAGATTACCTGTATCCTTTAATTTGGAATGGTTCAACTTTAAAAAAAAAAAATTTGGATAAAGTTGAACAGCATAGTTAATATCTTCTATTAACTTGTAAACACTTTAATTCTTTCTTTTTTTTGCGTACATCATGCGTACTCTGCGCGGTACGTTCGCGCATGTGCACGTGCTCTGTACGCGCTCAGTGCGCGCACTACGTACGCATGCGTATGTTCTTTTTGTGCGCATGCGAACGTTCTCCACGTACGCATGCGTACGTCGTGCGTGCTCCGCGCGCTACGTTCGCGGAATTCGCGCATGCGCATGTGCTTTTTACGCGCTCGGAGCGCGCACCACGTACGCATGCACACGTTCTTCGTGTGCGCATGCGTACGGCGTGCGTACTCCGCGCGGTATGTTCGCGCATGCGCGCCTGCTCCGTACGTGCTTGGTGCGCGCACTACGTACGCATGCGTATGTTCTTTTTGTGCGCATGCGTACGTTCTCCACGTACTCATGCGTACGACGAGCATGCTCCGCACGCTACGTTCGCGGAATTCGCGCATGCGCACGTGCTTTTTACGCGCTCGGAGCACGCACTACGTACGCATGCGTACGTTCTTTGTGTGCGCATGCGTACGTCGTGCGTGCTCTGTGCGTTACTTTCGCGCATGCGCGCGTACTACAGCGCACTACGTTCGCGAATGTGCGGTACGTTCGCGCATGGACGCGTGCTACGCGTGCTAAGTTTGCGCATGCGCACGAGCCACGTTCGCATACGCGCGCGTGCTCCGCGCATGCACTTGTGCTCCGCGCATGCGCCGTGCGCACACGGTGCTCGCACGGCAAGTCATGTGATTAACAATGAACACTTTTCATTGGTTCATAGTACTTTCACTTTCAGATTCTTCCAATAACACACCCAGGCAAGTCATGTGATTAGGAAACAACACTTTTTATTGGTTCATAGTACTTTCAGTTCCAGATTCTTCTAATACCACACCTACTCTCCTCATTATTACTTCTGATTCCCTGGGAGAAGGAGCTGATCTGTTTTTGTGATACAATGGCAGAGCAGCAGCCATCTTCTAGTAGTGATCAGGAGACTCTTGTGGCACAGAGGCAGAGGAAGCAGAAAGAGTCTTTCATATGGCAGTTTTTCACTTTTCCTGAGGGGCAGAAGAAGGTAAATGCTCCCAAAGTCACCTGCATTATTTGTCAACGGACCTTATCACGTGGAAATGCTAATAAGAAATACTCTTTTAGTATTGACACGATGTTAGGGCACGTTGAAGGAGTACATCCTGTGGCTTTTGCTCGAGCTGCTAGTGAAAACTCTCCAGCAGCTCAGCCGAGCACATCCGCAGCAGCTCAGCCGAGCACATCATTGGCAGCTCAGCCGAGCACTTCTTCTGCGGTGGCGCCTTCACCTACTTCTGCACCTCTTGATATACGCCCTGCTTTTCGGAGGGTGTATACACAGTGCATTGACTGTCATGCTCTTATTTCTCTTTGTGAAACCAGTATTGATCTCATTGAGAGAAAGATAGAGCAGCACTCATGCACCCTGCCATAGTTTTTTTCATTTTTTACTTTTTCTGTTCCTCTGTCCCTACTTTAACACAAGGGCTCTTTTTAGAGCCACCTACAATCTAAACACAAAAACTTGTTTTTAAAATCTATTTTTCATTTTTTTTTTACCCTTTGTGATCCTTCAGGGACTCCCTGACAAAGACTAGGGGGTCAGGAAGTCTCTACCCTGCCCCCTTTCCATGTTCTCCACCTTTGTTTTAAATTAAAACACATTTTTAAATGTATTACATTTCCTAAATTTTGTTTAAAGATCTGAAAAAAACAAAAAAAGTATTAATATTCAACAATACATTTTCTTAAACAGTACATGTTTTTTCATATTTAACAAAGCAATTTTTTGCCTTTTTTTTGCTGTTTTCAGAATGTATTGAATTTCACTGAAAATAGTGATATCAATTGTTTTCATCAGTTAACAGCGGGCAAAAAAAAAAACAATCTGAAAGATTGTTTAAAAAAAGCCCTGAAACTCTTCTCACTAAAACAGACCTTGATAGAAATGTCACAAATATATTAAAAATACCTTCTAACAACAATAACTATTTGCAATAAATAACGTCTGAAAATCTTGCTGCTTAAGCACGTACACCAAAATAATATCTGTCAAAGAAGTCCACAATTGTTACCTTTACCTTTCCATGAGGCCAAATGGTAATTTTAAAATCCTTTTTAAGTGAAATATCCAATGTTAATCCTATAAAATTGAAATAATGGTTTCTTCAGATGCTGTAATTTGTATCTAAAATTTTGGTTTCAGAAAAATTAAGTAACAATTTGGTAAATCATAAGGCAAACGTTGCTTGAAAATCAATTGAGAATCATTACACAGTGTCCATCCTTTTTCACATTTCAGATAAACTGTGTAATGACCAGAAGTTATAGAAGTTCCATCATGAAAAATTATTGCAACTGCAACAAAAGTTTTACCTGATATTGATTTCCTACAAACTTCTTTAGTAAAGTTTGCAATTTAGTTCCATCTGCTCTACAACGTTGTATCATTAAAATTATGTACTGTCCATATTTCTTAAAAAATAACGTTGATAACATGTTTGATTTACATTGAGAACATTCCATATTGTGATTAGCATTTTTAACTAATTTACTAAACGTCACTGATTTACTCTCTGGTAATGTTAAATATATAAACCTTTCAGAATCAACATTACTGCTGCATGTGTTCACACAGTTTTCACAACAATGTTCCCATTTATATGAGACAGCAAATATGTTTTCTATTTCTACCCCTTCATCTTCCAGTACCATAAGCATATACATTAAGAATTCCTGTGCATCTTGCTGGACATTTTGAGTAAACTGTGTACATCCTGAACATACATCTAAAAGATTTCTAACATCAGAAGCACTTTCTATTTTAGTTTTATCATTACTCAGCTTCTCATAAAGGAGACTCAGCAGAGAACAGAATCTTTTTTCATGATTTACTATTATCTGCTTTTGCAAAATTTCAAGATAAAATACAACATTCAGCACTACATTTGCGTAGCAGTTGACACCAGATCTATTTTCAAAATGACAACCAAAAACCTCTTCAACACGGTCCTTTTTCTTTTTGCTTTGAATCACATCACTCTCCTTGTGTTTTCTCTTCTGTACATCCTCATTACAGATATTCTCAATTCCCCTTTTCCGACAAACAACACGTTTTTCAAACACAGGATACTGATCTAAATGAGGAGCATAGCTTCTTCTTAATCTATTATACTCCTTTACACAGTTTGCATCAGCACTAACTTTTGAGTCATCAAAGTCTATCACGAATAAACCAGATATTTTTTTCACGCGTGACAAAGCAACATATGCCATACCTTCTTTAAACACACTAGATCCATTATTTACAAAAGCACTATCTACAGTTAATCCTTGAGATTTGTGAATAGTTACAGCATATGCTAGAGAAAACAGAAACTGCTTCCTGCGTACATATAAGTCTTTCACAAGCAAGAAACGAACTGAACAACAACAAATATCTTTAACCTCTTCAATCTGATCAAATTTTATTTTTAAAAATTCAATTCCATCTTTTTTCCGGTACTTTACAAAACCCACAACTTTACCCATAGCTCCGTTCACTAAACATTTTTCTACATCCAAATTACATCTTAAAATTACTAGACAGTTCATACATACATAGAGATTATTTTCCAAACCAGCTGTTTTCGATATGTTTTTCTCTAGAGAATCCAATTTACTTGTCAATTTGCTTGTCAATATAATAGTTATTCCTTCATGCTGTATTTTATCCACAGCTTCCAGTTTTATCATCTCTTCATTTTCCAATTTCAAAAGTTCTTGATTGAATATAGAGCATTCATGTAGTGTTGGCATTAAGCAGATTACAGTATTTTTTTCAGCAATTTTCTTGTATATTTTCTCTGGAACTATTTGTTTTGTTGGAAACACATTACATAGCAATCGACTCTGTAAAGCATTTCTGCCATGTTCTGTGTGTAGTCCAATTCTGATATCTTTGAGAATACTTGCATAATCCTCATCATTGGCTTGTCTCATATTGGTAATGAGTTCTTTATACTCAAAGTATGTCCAAATATTCACATTACCTATACTTCCTAACGACTTTTTCGTGTCTTCATGTGTAAGTGTATGGAATACTGGTTGTCCTTGAACTGGAGTGAGCTGCAAAAGATCCACAAAAACTATGACGTGTTTTCCTCGGAATAACACGTCATAGTCTGTCTTTAGAATTTGCTGCATTCTTAAATGCACAAAGGCAAGCATTAAGTTTGATACCATGCTTACCTCATCAATAATGAGTACTTTCATTTTCTTCAATACTCTTGAAACTTCAAAATATGCTTCTCCTGTTAGCTTGTGGTATTGTATTGTGTTCTCATGCTCTACTGGTAACATTAGCAAACAATGTAAGGTAACTCCTTTTATGTTATACGCTGCTAACCCAGTTGGAGCAGTAACAACACCAGACAAAGTTGAATCCGTTTTGTTCTGTAGGTAGCTTCTAATTACGTTAATTAAGAAACTTTTTCCAGTTCCTGCTTATCCACTCACATACATTCTGATTGGTTTAAAAGATGTGCATGAGCACTCTTTATTTTCATGTAGTAATCCGTGATCAATTTTTTTCTGACTTCCTCATAAATTTGTTGTTGTTCATCATTCAGTTGTTGTTCCATATTTGGTAAGTTTATTAAATCTTCCTGAGCTTGATTGATAGCTGTTTCCACTTCAGTCATGGCTATTGCAGCTTCATTTTCTACGAATGGTTGTCCTAGAGGATCTTGACTGAACGTCCCAGAACTTTGACTGTCTTGAGAACTGTCTCTAGCTACTTCTGCTGCAATTGTTGCTTCTTGTTCAATTTCTTCATTTAACATTTGAACATAAGTTGTGAAAGTACTGCATTCTATGCTATCTTTGCAAGCAGTAAAGGAATCTTCATAGCTCTGAAAATCTCCAAGTAGTTCGTCCTCTGAACGCCATGGTTTAAAGAGCTGTAAAAGTGCCAAGTAGTAAAATTCCTTTTCGTCAGTAGTGTCGCAACTCAGCTTCCGATGATTTATCAAACTTCCTTTTGTTTGTTTAACCAAACATCCTTCCTCACCAGTGACTTTATATTTTCCATTGTTGATGTCTTCTGTGGCATTCCGTTTATAAATGTAGTTCTGCAGCACTTCATAGAGACACGTGTTCTCAAGATGATGACTTCTTTGTGGGTAATATGTGTCCAACATGTTTGTTCTTAAAATGTCTGTACTTTCAGGTTCTTACTCTGCTAAATATTCAATTTCTCGAATAGATTTCAGTACCCGATTTCTCATTCCTGCAAGGCCTAAACTTACCCAAATTATTCTTCTGGATTTGGAGCACAGAATTGCAGATGATAACCTATCTGAGCATTCGTAGAATCCAATTTCTCAATGCGATAACATCTTTAAACTGAAACTGTATAGCTTTTTACTGACAGTCTTCTCGTGAGAAATCTCTTCCCACATTTCTTTCAATTCCGTTTTCTCAGATTTAGTGATGTAAGATATGACATACCGAGCAACAGCAATAGAATTGTCAGCAACATACTGTATATCCATGTTAGCATTCCACATGGATAAAATGACTGGGTTGTAGTCATTTATATATTTTGAGTCTTATTTTCTTCTTAGGTTGTAGGTATTCATAGGCGATTTTCTTGTAATAGTATGTCGCACAGCTGACATAAAACTGTTTACTCTTCCTTTTGAAAGAACAGGTCGTGGAAATCCAAATCGACATTTTGTGTAGAATTTATCTTTACTCTTGTACTTTTGTCGACAGTATTTTCCACACCGATGACTTTGGAAACGTAAAACATTCTCTTTAAAGTTTTTTTCTTCTGTGCTTTTAGGTATAGCACATGTTGCATATCCTTCAATGAAAAATAAAACTGCTTCATCAGCATCTGTTCCAAATTTGGGTGCATCCTTGATCCACAACAGCATATGAATATGTGGAGCACCTCTTGCTTGGTACTCTTTTCTCCAAAAGAAATCCACAACTTCTCCAAGAGGTGGATTTTTTTTATTGCAGATGAAGGACATCATAGCCTCAAATCTATGATTGAAATATCTGCAAACATTAACTGGATCCAATGAGCACCATTCGCCTGCTGTCTTGTATTGGATGTTTTCAATATTTGAATTTGCCTCTCAAAGAAAATCCAGTAAATCATCCCAAACGTACTCTGCACAGCTTAGGGTAATGAACCATGTAGGAGTTCCTAAATTCCGTAACATGCATTTCAATTCTCCATGGCGTTGGTACCAATATTCATTAGTCCCATGCTGACAAGCCATCAAATTAATCAATTGAGATTCCAAATGATCATCTCGCTGTTGCACTTTGTTCATAAAATCCTTTGCAGACACATTATGTAGATGTACTCCAGTTTTCAAAATGTGATTTACTGCATAAGATAGTGCAGACAAGTCACTTTCGAATAAAAGATGGAACAAATAAGGAATACTTTGACGAAAATCTCGGATCTTCTGCGTATAGTCTTGTAGTCCGATACTCAGAAGCAGGAATCTGTACTGGACGTTCATCATATCGTCCACCTTTTCCTGTAGGAAACAGCTGGGGAAAACAACGATCTTCCAAGCTCTCCTCCCATACACTCACGGGAGTTCCTTGTGCTTTGTTCATCTGAAACAGATCAATAGTGTTTCCCATAACTTCTTTAGAATGAAGAGGATGTATGCTGAAATGTTCATAAATTTCTTCTTCTTTTGACTTATCCACTTTTTCAATTTGCCCAGTTGGTATTCCTGTGTCTGCTAGTAATTTTTCTTCATCTTCATCCATTTAAATTGTTTCATACCATTTATTATTTCTTTTCAAATATAAATTTGCTCTTTGTACTTTTCGTACATCTACCAGCTCCTGCCAAATTTTCTTATTCTTTGTTGGTACACCATTAACCAGAATAACTAATGGTTCAGTTTCCAATCTATCTGCATTAATTGTTTCCATATTTTTTTTCAAATCCAATGGCAAATAGACAACTCTTTCTTTTAAACCTCTTTGTAAATTCGAAGGAGGTAATTTACCTGTTTTGGGCTCCATACGCACTATGGTCTGAAAAGGATGGAAACATTGAATGAGTATAGACTCATACGTATTTAAAGCAGAAAGTTCTGCAGGAATATCAACCAATTCTAAATTATTATGTACAGCTCTAGCTGGCATTCTATTTTATTCTAACTTGTTATAACAGTATTTACAAATACGCTGATCTTCACCGAAATCAAAACAATTTTCCAGAAATATATATGTTGCAAAATCCTTCCAATTATCTTCATTTTCACTTTTTTTATAGAGATCAACATTCCTTGTTTGAATTTTGTAATGGCTTCTCCGGCAACAAATACAAGTAATATTTGGTCTTTCATTAGAGATGATAGTAAATTTTGTTATTTCATCTTCAAAATTTTTACTAACAGTGAGTTCTACATTCTCTTCCACATTTTCCTCCATAACTGTGTCATTTCCTGCACTTTCTTGCTCTGGACCAAAGTAACAAAACTGAATATCATCAGTAACCTTCACTACATCTGAAACAGATCCACGGAACAGAGCATTATTCAACTCATTTAACTTTAGTGCTGGACTTTTCGCAAAATACAATGTTCTCACAAACGTTCTCATTTTAATATGATGAACAGCCAGCATCCTAAAATGGTGAAAAACACTTTGGCAAACTTTCCTAGATAGACAAGCAAGAGAATGTCCTTGCAAACCAGTATTCTCTTTCACTCTGCATGGGTCGAGTCTTTGAAGCACCTTAATCTTCTGTTTAACACTCTTTTTACTATATTCTCTTAGAAAGTCACGTAATTTATCAATAGATTCCTGTCGCACAGTGCAAATACTACTACAATTCCAAGTGTACACTGGGGCTTTAGGACGTCTCCCCATAACCTCATCAGCTAACACTTCTTCCTCATTTCTTGGAACCATTTTCTCCTTTTCCATTATACAACCATCTTTAACTTCATAAGCTCGACCATTGGTGTCAACTGCATGCAACAAACTATTTCTTTGAAGATAACTTTCTTCATTAAAAAATGGTTCAGTGCTTGAACTATGCTTCCATTCTCCTAAGAACACTTTACAAAAGTTATTTTTTTTTACTACTCTTTTCATTTTGCTTTGTGACTTCATTGCTTTAACTAATTTTTCTAATCTACGCATCCTGTTCAAAATTAAAATGAATAGTTTTCTTTTTATTTCCAAAGCCTTTGCAACAATCGTTTCAATATATTTCTTTTTTTTAATAAAATTTGGTTTTCTTCTTATATTTTTTCACATCCTTTAGCAAATTTAACATCACTCTTCTCTGAAACATTTTTCGACGAATGTTTTTAAAATCTATTTTTCGTGTTAAATCACTCTTTCTTACTTCTGATTCAACATTAGCTTTTAGTATTTTCTGACGACTCTGTTGTTCTTTTGTACTTGAAACACTATTTGCAGTGGATATATTTTTAACATTTTTTCTTTGTTTGAAGATATTTTTTCAAAAAATCCCTAGTCTGCTTACCAGAAGGCTTTTTCTTTTTTCCAACATGAGGTTCTTCAACTAATTTTTTTTGTCCAGTTTTCTTTAAATATAGATGTTGTTGCTGTTCTTTTCCCTTTCTTGACTTTATAGGCATCTTTAATTAATTTCACTGTTGTTCAGCAATACCTGAAAGAAACTAAAAAAAAAAATACCTTTATGTAATTTTAATACATTACGATTTTTTATTTGAGCTTTTCAAATCCTATCATATGAGCTGTCCCTTTCCTACAACTGCAAGTCTGACAGAACAATACCAACACATATTAAATCTCTAACATCAATTCCTGTGTGCACACAGGTTCATGGTGTGATTCTAGGCACACAACAATTTTTGTTTGGCAATTTCAAAGCACATTTACTACTGTGGTAGAGTAAGTGATAATTACTATGGCAGCCTGACACATTTTCCTTATATTTTAGAGAGGCAGAAAACATGTCCTAACAGGTACTTGAGACCATCAGCATGTGTTACAGGGTGAGTGATTTGAGTAGAGCAAAGGAAATGAACCTTGGTGACGTTGAATGTGTTAGCATTACACACTGCTATCTAAAATACCACACAGAGCTGAGTAGTAAGCATGGGAGTGCAGGAGAAGCACCTGTCTGTGTGCTAATAGCGTGCTTCTGGAGACCGATTATTGTCTGGTGCAACACAGATCTGCATGGACGCTTGCACAACTGCATGAAGACTGCAGAGATGTATGTAAGAGTACATGTGTGGTAAAGGTTAATTGGAATTTTGAACATGTAAAAACTACCTCACCCATTGCGGGAGTGGAAGTAAAATCTACCATGTTGATTTCAAATGTGTTAGCATTTGCCTCTCATTTGTGAGATAGTGATTTCTGCTCAATGCTATCCATCACAGTTGAAGAAAACAAGCTGGCCCTTTCCTGCGAGTGCAAATCTTACAAAACAACAGCGACACAAATTAAATCTCTGAGAACAATTCCTGTGTGCACACAGACTCATGGTGTGATTCTAGGCACACAACAATTTTTGTTTGGCAATTTCAAAGCACATTTGCTACTGTGGTAGAGTAAGTGATAATTACTATGGCAGCCTGACACATTTTCCTTATATTTTAGAGAGGCAGAAAAGAGAACATGTCCTAACAGGTACTTGAGACCATCAGCATGTGTTACAGGGTGAATAATTAGAGTAGAGCAAAGGAAATGAGCCTTGGTGACGTTGAATGTATTAGCATTACACACTGCTATCTAAAATACCACACAGAGCTGAGTAGTAATCATGGGAGTGCAGGAGAAGCACCTGTCTGTGTGCTAAGAGCGTGCTTCTGGAGATCGATTATTGTCTGGTGCAAGACAGATCTGCATGGATGCTTGCACAACTGCATGAAGACTGCACAGATGTATGTAAGAGTACATGTGTGGTAAAGGTTAATTGGAATTTTGAACATGTAAAAACTACCTCACCCATTGCGGGAGTGGAAGTAAAATCTACCATGTTGATTTCAAATGTGTTAGCATTTGCCTCTCATTTGTGAGATAGTGATTTCTGCTCAATGCTATCCATCACAGTTGAAGAAAACAAGCTGGCCCTTTCCTGCGAGTGCAAATCTTACAGAAAAACAGCAACACAAAGTAAATCTCTGAGACCAATTCCTGTGTGCAGACAGACTCAAGGTGTGATTCTAGGCACAAAACAGTATTCCTGGGTGATACCAGTACACCTTAACTTATGGTGAAGACATACTCCATAATATCTGACATGTTCAAGACAGTTAAATATCTTCCTTAACATAAAATGTAAAACACAACTTTAAAAGTGGAAGGAAAATGTACCATGCTAATTTCAAATGTGTTAGCATTTGCCTCTCATTTGTAAGAAAGTGATTTCTGCTGAATGCTAACCATCACAGTTCAAGAAAACAAGCTGTCCCTTTCCTGCGAGTGCAAGGCTAACAGAGCAAGAGCAACATGCATTAAATCTCTGAGAATAATTCCTGTGTGCACACAGACTTCTGGTTTGATTCTAGGCACAAAACAGTATTCCTGGGTGATACCAGTACCCCTTAACTTATGGTGAAGACATACTCCATAATATCTGACATGTTCAAGGCAGTTAAATATCTTCCTTAACATAAAATGTAAAACACAACTTTAAAAGTGGAAGGAAAATGTACCATGCTAATTTCAAATGTGTTAGCATTTGCCTCTCATTTGTGAGAACGTGATTTCTGCTGAATGCTAACCATCACAGTTCAAGAAAATAAGCTGCCCCTTTCCTGCGAGTGCAAGGCTAACAGAGCAAGAGCAACACAAATTAAATCTCTGATAACAATTCCTGTGTGCACACAGACTCATGGTGTGAATCTAGGCACAAAACAATATCCCTGGGTGATACCAGTACACCTTAACTTATGGTGAAGACATACTCCATAATATCTGACATGTTCAAGGCAGTTAAATATCTTTGTTAACATAAAATGTAAAACACAACTTTAAAAGAGGAAGGAAAATGTACCATGTTAATTTCAAATGTGTTAGCATTTGCCTCTCATTTGTAAGAAAGTGATTTCTGCTGAATGCTAACCATCACAGTTCAAGAAAACAAGCAGCCCCTTTACTGCGAGTGCAAGGCTAACAGAGGAAGAGCAACACAAATTAAATCTCTGATAAGAATTCCTGTGTGCACACAGACTCATGGTGTGATTCTAGGCACAAACCAGTTTTCCTGGATGATACCAGTACACCTTAACTTATGGTGAAGACGTACTCCATAATATCTTTCAAGTTCAAGGCACTTAAATATATTGCTTTACATAAAATCTAAAACACAATTTTAAAAGTGGAAGGAAAATGTACCATGTTAATTTCAAATGTGTTAGCATTTGCCTCTCATTTGTGAGAAAGTGATTTCTGCTGAATGCTAACCATCACAGTTCAAGAAAACAAGCTGCCCCTTTCCTGCGAGTGCAAGGCTAACAGAGGAAGAGCAACACAAATTAAATCTCTGATAAGAATTCCTGTGTGCACACAGACTCATGGTGTGATTCTAGGCACAAACCAGTTTTCCTGGATGATACCAGTACACCTTAACTTATGGTGAAGTCACAGTCCATAATATCTTTCAAGTTTAAGGCACTGAAATATCTTCCTTTACATAAAATGTAAAACACAATATTAAAAGTGGAAGGAAAATGTACCATGTTAATGTCAAATGTGTTAGCATTTGCCTCTCATTTGTGAGAAAGTGATTTCTGCTGAATGCTAACCATCACAGTTCTTGAAAACAAGCTGCCCCTTTCCTGCGAGTGCAAGTCTAAAAGAGCAAGAGCAACACAAATTAAATCTCTGAGAAGAATTCCTGTATGCACACAGACTCATGGTGTGATTCTAGACACAAAACAGTATTTTCCGGTGATACCAATACACCTTAACTTATGGTGAAGACATACTCCATAATATCTTTCAAGTTCAAGGAACTTAAATATCTTCCTTTACATAAAATGTAAAACACAACTTTAAAAATGGAAGGAAAATGTACCATGCTAATATCAAATGTGTTAGCATTTGCCTCTCATTTGTGAGATAGTGATTTCTGCAGAATGCTAACCATCACAGTTCTTGAAAACAAGCTGCCCCTTCCCTGCGAGTGCAAGTCTAACAGAGCAAGAGCAACATGAATTAAATCTCTGAGAAGAATTCCTGTGTGCACACATACTGATGGTGTGATTCTAGACACAAAACAGTATTTCTGGGTGATTCCAATACACCTTAACTTATGGTGAAGACATACTCCATAATATCTGACATGTTCAAGGCAGTTAAATATCTTCCTTAACATAAAATGTAAAACACAACTTTAAAAGAAGAATCACATTTCTATTATTTTTTTCCAAATACACCACATACATCCCCTCTCAAATTCATAACTCACCTTTTAATAGTAGTTAGTTGAGAAATAAATGTGCCACTCACACAGCAGATTATCAGAGCCAGAATCTCTGAACTGTACACCTTTCAGCAGAACCAGTAAATGGCAATGTTTCCCTCTCTTTTTCACACATATACATGTTAACTTCAAATCACAGTGTTTCCCACATTTTTTCAAATGGAATCACACATTTCTATTGGTTGCAAATTTCAACCCTTTCCAAATGATCCCTTCCCCCAACATGACTACTGCCTGCTACCATAGCAACAGGTCATGGAACACTGGTGTGAGCAGAGAGGTCAGAAGTTCAGCACACAATGTTTCTAATCCAAAGATCAAGAGTGCTTGACTTTTCAAACCTAACAGCAAATCTAAAGTAATGTTCTGTGGGAACACATTTTTAAGAACCAATACAAAACAAGCTTTTAATAATTTAAACATACAGCCTTTCTGCTGTATCAGATTTCTGCTCAATGCTATCTATCATAGTTGAAGAAAACAAGCTGGCCCTTTCCTGCGAGTGCAAATCTTACAGAAAAACAGCAACAAAAAGTAAATCTCTGAGAACAATTTGTGTGTGCAGACAGACTCAATGTTTGATTCTAGGCACAAAACAGTATTCCTGGGTGATACCAGTACACCTTAACTTATGGTGAAGACATACTCCATAATATCTGACATGTTCAAGGCAGTTAAATATCTTCCTTAACATAAAATGTAAAACACAACTTTAAAAGTGGAAGGAAAATGTACCATGCTAATTTCAAATGTGTTAGCATTTGCCTCTCATTTGTAAGAAAGTGATTTCTGCTGAATGCTAACCATCACAGTTCAAGAAAACAAGCTGCCCCTTTACTGCGAGTGCAAGGCTAACAGAGCAAGAGCAACACAAATTAAATCTCTGATAAGAATTCATGTGTGCACACAGACTCATGGTGTGATTCTAGGCACAAAACAGTATTCCTGGGTGATACCAGTACACCTTAACTTATGGTGAAGACATACTCCATAATATCTTTCAAGTTCAAGGCACTTAAATATCTTCCTTTACATAAAATGTAAAACACAACTTTAAAAATGGAAGGAAAATGTACCATGCTAATTTCAAATGTGTTAGCATTTGCCTCTCATTTGTGAGATAGTGATTTCTGCTGAATGCTAACCATCACAGTTCTTGAAAACAAGCTGCCCCTTTCCTGCGAGTGCAAGTCTAACAGAGCAAGAGCAACATGAATTAAATCTCTGAGAAGAATTCCTGTGTGCACACATACTGATGGTGTGATTCTAGACACAAAACAGTATTTCTGGGTAATACCAATACACCTTAACTTATGGTGAAGACATACTCCATAATATCTGACATGTTCAAGGCAGTTAAATATCTTCCTTAACATAAAATGTAAAACACAACTTTAAAAGAAAAATCGCATTTCTATTATTTTTTTCCAAATACACCACATACATCCCCTCTCAAATTCATAACTCACCTTTTAATAGTAGTTAGTTGAGAAAGAAATGTGCCACTCACACAGCAGATTATCAGAGCCAGAATCTCTGAACTGTACACCTCTCAGCAAAACCAGTAAATGGCAATGTTTCCCTCTCTTTTTCACACATATACATGTTAACTTCAAATCACAGTGTTTCCCACATTTTTTCTAATGGAATCACACATTTCTATTGGTTGCGAATTTCAACCCTTTCCAAATGACCCCTTCCCCCAACATGACTTCTGCCTGCTACCATAGCAACAGGTCATGGAACACTAGGGTGAGCAGAGAGGTCAGAAGTTCAGCACACAATGTTTCTAATCCAAAGAGCAAGAGTGCTTGACTTTTCAAACCTAACAGCAAATCTAAAGTAATGTTCTGTTGGAACACATTTTTAAGAACCAATACAAAACATGCTTTTAATAATTTAAACATACAGCCTAGTTTTTACTGTTGAATGGTCTGAAACAGCCAATGATTTATTTTAATTTTTAAAAAAGTATGTAAGCCTCCATTTTACAACTATCTTTCTTTTCATATTGCCATTCTACTGAAAGACACCTTCTGAGTGCATCCAGATCTCCTTGGAAGATGTTCACAGTGTGGATTATAGGTCACAGCTATGTCGTCTGGAGTGAAACGTTTGCAGAAAAAAGAGGTATTGTGAAAGATCTTGCTTTGCCAAATGTAGACATTAAATGGATTGGTCAGAGAGGGTTAAAGTGGCACCAATTAATGCCTTTGGTGAAAACCTTTCTACATCTCCCACAGCCTAACCTTATTATTGTGCACTGTGGTGGAAATGACCTAGGCACTTTAACTGGCGTAGGTCTGGAAATGCTTGTTAAGGACACCTTTGTGCAATTGATGTCACTTTTTCCACAAACTGCCTTTGTATATTCTAATATATGCCAAAGGCAAAAGTGGAACTGGTCCAACCAACATTGTCCGCAGATTGACAAAGCAAGAAAGCACGTCAATATGTCTGTTTCTGCTTTCCTCAGAGACTATGGTATGGGTTCTATATACCACAACAACTTGCGTTACAAAATGCAAGGCATTTATAGAGGAGACGGTGTACATTTCAATGATGAAGGGAACAGAGTCTTCCTCTTGAACTTTAGACTCTGCATCGGTACTTACTTGTAGGTACAAAAAAACACTCAATAAACACAACGGGTCTTTTTAAAGCCAACCAACATCCAAACACTTAATCTTCTTTTTTAAATCTTTTTTTTAAATTTTTTTTGCCGTGCGCGCACCTCGCGAATTAAAAAAAAATTAAAACATTTTTTGGCCCTTCAGGGTCCCACTGTGACCCCCTGACAAACGCTAGGGGGTCAGGAACTCCCTACCCTGCCCCCTGTTCACGTTCTCCACCTTTCCTTTTCAGTGTGACAGACAAAATGGCGGCCGACACTTCCTGATTTCGACCGATTTGAATGTTTACAGACATGTAACAACCAATCAGAATTTTGCTTGCGCACGTTAGGGTGCGCGCACCGTGCGCTTACGGTGCGCGCACTGTACGCGCTTAGATATTTATATGCTTTTAAATGCTATTTTCTCAGGAACTACTGAACAGTTTGACACCAGACTGGCAAAAGGCACTTCCCTGACCTGAGGACTACCTCTTTGCCAAATTTCAAGTAATTCTGTTCAGCCGTTCGGGCTGTACCTTCGACTAAAGGTCCTATGGAAAAATGCATGGGGAAAACGTGTTTTGGGACCCCCCTTTTTTCTCGGCCCCCGCTTGATGAATCACCCCCAGACTTTCAGGGTAGGAGCTGAGCGGAGATCCCCATTTGTTTTGAAAATTTTGCGAGGATTCGTCAACCGGCGCCAAAGTTATTCAAAATAGAATTTTCAGATTTCCTATGGAAACACGATCCCAACTATAACTATCGACTGGCGACCGCCAGTAGATAATATATATATATATATATATATTCACTGAAAAAACCATAGGTTTCAGGTGCGTTATAGTTATCTGGACTTTTCACTCGTACAAAACCATAGAAATTCCCCCGTTATAGTTAGTTCAGCTAACTATAACTCGCGCGACCGCAATGCACTGCTGATGACGTCACATATTACATCACTCATGACATGGTCAGTGACATCACTCATGACATCACTGATGACATCTCAAATGACATCACTGATGGCATCACTGATGACATCATCCAGTGAATGTGTGTTTTTCTGAAAATTACATATGTTTTATATATGTATATCTCAAGGTCGATGGAAGAATAAATGGGTATATAAGTGTCTAAATGGATGATTTTTTTTTAAAAAATTGATTGTATAACTGACTGATTAAGTAACTACATATGTTTTAAACTAGTATATGTGACTATTGGTGTATATAAGTGAGTATATGTGAGAGTGAGAGATTGAAAGAGTTCCTGTATGAATAAGTATGTGTTTCTATAAGTGATTGTTAAAAAGACTAAGTATGTGCAAGTTTCTGTAGAAGTAAGTGTGGTGGTGTGTGTATAACTGTATATGCAGGTAAACAGATGTTTGATTCTTTATTAGCATGAGTGACTATGTGTGTGAGTAACTTTATGGATGAGTGGCGTTGTGTAACAGGATGTATAGGTGTATGAGTACATATGATTAGTGAGTACATGTATGAGTGAGTGACTGTATAGGACTGTTGGTGAATGAGTGGATGTGGATGTGGATCTTACAATTACTGAATAGGTTGTTGTAACTGGTATTGGTATGTCCATTGTTTTGAAAATTTTAATTTCTATTTTTGAATGTGTGTATCAAAGGTTATATTAGGGGGAGAGGAGGTCTGCCACTCTATCACAAGGATGATGTCATCAGTGATGTCATCAGTGATGTCATGAGTGATGTCACTGACCATGTCATGAGTGATGTAATATGTGACGTCATCAGCAGTGCATTGCGGGCGCGCGAGTTATAGTTAGCTGAACTAACTATAACGGGGGAATTTCTATGGTTTTGTACGAGTGAAAAGTCCAGCTAACTCTAACGCCCCTGAAACCTATGTTTTTTTCAGGGAATTTCTAAGGTTTTTAAAATGCTAATTCCTAGCTATAAGGTCCCTGAAACCTATGTTTTTTTCAGTGAATTTCAAAGGTTTTTTAAATGCTAATTTCTAGCTATGCCTACAGAGATAGGACAAATGAAGAAAGTATCAAAAACGCACAGAAAGAAAAAAAAGAAATTGAGAAAGAAGCAACAGAAGTCCTCAAAGACGAAGAAAAGTGCAGGAAGAAGTATAACGTGCAGAAAGAACAAACAGAGGAGCAGAAACAAGCCTTGTTGCAAAAATATTCCTGTACCCTCAACTTTTTCAGACGGATACTGGTGGTAACTGAGTCTGACTAACCAGTCCTAGAGCCAGTGCTATGTTAAAAGACACTCAGAATACAGTGAAAACACCTACATACACTAGGGCACACTATGTGTTGGGGTCCCCCTGTGATTAGCATGACCTCCTCTGTAAGCCCCTAGTATATAATAGGGCAGGGGATTAAAACTACCTCTTAAAACGCACCACAGGGCGTGTTTGAACACGTCACCTCATGCCCCGTCCCCTCCCTTCCCCACTGTGTAAACACGCCCTGTAGCCGTTTTAAGTTGGGAGATTAAGTCCCCTTGAAGCCTGAGGGTCCCTAGGGTCCAACTAGACCACTAGGTACCTCCAGTAAGCGCCACAGAGCTGCGTTGCAGAGAGGTGTAAAAAGTGGCACGGCCTGCACCACCTCTCTGCAACGCAGTAAGTGGTGCTTACTGGAAGCATCTGGTGGGCTAGTTGGACCCCAGGGTCCCTCAGGATTTAAAGGGAATTATATCCCCAACTTAAAAACGCGCCACAGGGCCTGTGGGCGTTCTGAGTTGAGAGATTAAGTCCCCTTGAATCCTAAGGGTCCCTAGGGTCAAACTAGCCCACTAGGTACCTCCAGTAAGCGCCACAGAGCTGCGTTGCATGGAGGTGTAAAAAGGGGCGTGGCCTCAGAACACCTGTCTGCAACACAGCTCCCTGGCACATACTGGAGATACCTGTTGGGCTAGTTGGCCCTCAGGGACCCTCAGTATTGAAGGGGAATTAATTCCTCAACTTACAACTGGCCAGGGGGCGCGTTTGCAGAGTGCTGCAAGGAGGGGGCATTTTTTTATTTTTAAGAAGGAGTGCTGTGTGGCCCCCTTTCTTTTTCTAATTTATTAGCCCTGGGGACCCCATCCCCCAGGGCCAGCACCCTAATTTTTGTTCATTGAAAAAAATTAATTTGGCCCTCCCAGGGCCTTAATCGGCCCCGGGGACCCCAACCCCCAGGTCATGGCCTTTTTTAAATTTTTTATTTCTTTAGGAGGGGGGCGGTGTTGCCCCCCTCCTCAGGCCACTTATGGCCCCGGGGACCCCATCACCCGGGGCCGGCCTTTGTTTTTTATTTAAAAAAATATATATATATTTATAGAAACACCTAGGACATGCTGGACAAACCGTATGTACCTATCACCATGACGATTTGCGTGATATTCATTAAAAGGTGACTATGCATACAATGAATCCACGTACAATGTATTCACACCGCTAGTGAAGCTCTGACATGTCTGACACCCTACCGTGCCTAATCCCGGCGCCCCCGCTGGTGGGTACTCTCCAAGTAGACACCCTTGTCGTTTATTTATACAAACATGGGTAGCTATTGACGGGCACATTTAATACACATGCACACCAAGCCATTCAAAGGGGATTCGACAAAAATTCGACCAAACTATGCAAGAAACCCCCTCACGGTTAATAAAACACACATCCACCACCGGATGTGTAATACTTTTTATTTTAAATGTTAAATGTTGTATACTTGTAAAGCGCACAGCTGCCCCAGCAAAGGGGCATCCTGGCACTGTATACCGCTGGGGAACCCATCCTGGCTTTCCCTGTGAGATGGTCCCTACTGGGCATCTCCTAGGTGAAGACAAGCATCCCCGGCGCTGATGGGGCCGTTAGTGGAGATTAAGCAAGCTATTGCCCAGAGTTGCTGAGTGTGATCCATGATTAGAGTAGGCACCGAGGCGAGAATTATCGAGTCCGCTGACCTTGGCCCAAGACCCTGCCGCGTCGGGAATCGAACCCTGGTCCCTGACCAACCTCTGCTTCCGGGTCTGCCGCCTCTAACCAGTGAGCCACACCACTCCACTAACTCTCTGGAAAGGAGACAAACCTCACTTGAGAGTCACAGCGTGCTCCTGGCTGAGCCCAATGCTGTGTTACACCCACCAGTGTCCGCCGAGTGCCACACACCTCTGTGTTGTAATCCACCAGCTACTGCGTATGGTATGACACTCTCTAGCCCATGTGCACTGTAACACCACCCCGTGAATATGTCATGCCACACTTGCCTTCGCACGGGTTATATTATATTGCCCCATCTAACGTGCCTTCCTCGATGCCTATGTTATAAAGCACAGCGCTATGCCATACATATTACAATCCAGGATCCATATCTTTGTCACAGTGCATATGCAATGTTACACTACCCATCACATATTTTATATTACAACTTTAGAGACTACTTAGGTTACACAACACTGCCCTGTGCATATTACACTCCAAGGCGCATATCACATAGCAAGCGCTAGTGCCTGTGCTATCTCGCGCTCTCCAATGAATCTGTCATTGCGCACAATGTATTGCATATTATATTTCACGCCCGGTTCATCTTATATCACACTTTTTGGTGCATAGTTTATACCATATACTATATCTAGTTTTCATTTTCAATCGTGCTCTCAGGACTATGTTCTATATAACACTGCATCCACCTACCCTTTTCACGGGCATTACATTTTGCGCCAAGTGAGCCCGGAGTCACAGTCCCAAACGTCCTCTTCTTCCTGAATAAAAGTGAGATTATGCTGCATACTTGTTCATATTTTAAGTAGTTCGCACAGACACACATTTTAAAAACTATAAAGTTCCTAATACCCACCTTCTATGAACAGTTAACTTGCTGCCCCATCCACCTCCTCCCTATCCGCTGTTGTCTGAATCCATGGACTAGCCTCCTCCCTCCTGCCATGCATGGTCTGATGTGCTGCCACTGCCCTGCATTAAGCATGATGTACCAGTCCACTCATCTTGCCCTCCATTGCCCAATTCTATGGCCCATCATTGACCTCCTGCTTAGCCTCTGTGCTTTGCTTGCTGCCCCTATTCTCCTTCCCCCGGCCCTCCGATGTCTTTGTGCATGCCCCTGCTCCATCCTTTTTGACCACCATGTTCCATGGACCTGCCACTCCTATCTACTCTGAGTGTTCTGTTGAGCTGCCACTCCCCTACCACCTGCCTAGCATTGTCAGATGACTGTAACCTGTCCCTGCCACCTCCACCCTGCCTGTCCACATGCCATGCCCCTATCCCCTTCCTCCTGCCCTCCATGGTCCATTTTACTGCCACACCCTTCTGCCCTCCCTGGTCTGTTGTGCTGCAACTGCTCCTCCTGCCTGCCCCGCGTAGTCTGTTGTAAGGCCCCTTCCCCTGAACTCTCTTGTCTGTGCCCAGGTCCTGACCCTCCCTTCTACCCTCCATGGTCCTTTGCGCATGCCCCTGCACCCTCCTTCTTGCCCATCATAGCCATTGTGCTGCCACTAACCCTCCCGCTTGCCATGCATGGTCTTCTGTGCTGCCATGGCCCCTCCCACCTTCCCTGTGTGGTCAGCTAGCTGCTCCTGACTAGGGGTGGGCGGAATTTGCGAAAGCGACTTTCGCAAATTATCGCGAAAATGTTAAAAATCTCCGCAAACAAGCGGAAATATTGCGAAGATGCGGAAGTTTTTTTCCCGCCCGTTCGCGATATTTTCTGCATGGTTGCGGGTCGCTAACTTACCCCTGCGGTTGCTCGCGGGCGCGGCCATCTTGTTTTCAGTTGTCTCGCGGTGCATGATCGCGAGAAGAAAGACGTGATCGCGCGACGCATGACGTCACTGCGGACGCGAACTGTCGCGAGACAGCGCAAATGGCTAAAACAATACAACATCTGATGGAGAACGCGACCGGATCGGGAAAACTTGTCGGCGAACGCGGGGATTCAGGTAAGGCGATCGCGCGCGCGCGAGAATGTATTATTTTACAGCGCGAGCAAGAACCAAATTATCGCAAAGCTGCGGAATGCGGAAATGTTGACATTTCCGCGCTCTCCGCGGAACGCGGAAATGCCAAATTATCGCAAATTCCGCAAACGGAACGGAAATTTTGCCCAGGCCTACTCCTGACCCCCTCCCACCTTCCCTCCATGGTCTGTGTGTATGCCATCATAGTCTCACTGTTGCTCTCCATGGTGTGTCTTGTTTCTAGTGCCCATCCTGCCTGACCTCCATGGTCATCTTGCTGCTCCTGCTCTGCCCCCTTGCCCCCAGCCCTCTGTTTCCATGTGCAGACCCCTATTCCCTCCCTCCTGGCTTGTCGGTTCCATTGTAATGCCCCTGTTCCGTCCCTCCTGCCCTTTATGATCTGTTATGCTGCAGCTTTCTCTCCTGTCTGTCCATTATGGTCAGCTAGCTACCATTGCCTCTTTCCCCTCTGTTGTCTGTTGTCCATGTGCATGGTCCTGTCCCCTCTCTATTGCTTTCTATGGATTGTTGTGCTGCACTCCCGTCACACATGCCCTGTGTGGTGTATTGTGCTGCTGCAAACCCTGATGCCTGCCCTGTAGGGTCAGTTTGGTGCACCTCTCAATGTCCCTCCTGTCCTTTGTTATCCGAGTCCATGTCCCTACCCCAATTCCTCCTGCCTACCATGATCCAATGTACCATACTTGTGAACATTTTGAACTTGGTAAGAGAGAGATTTTGAAATAAAACTGGGGTATTGATTTTCCCCTTTGAGTTACATTGAAAAAGAGAAGATTGTAGACAGGAAACAGATCAAGTAAAGCCCATTTGACCTTAAAAACATTGGACGTTTCCTGGCTGAAACGGGTCTGTTGGCATGTATGGTTGTATGACCACTGCCTCTTCCTTCTGCCCACAATGGCCTATTATATTGCCACAGCCTCTCTTGCCAGTCCTGTATTGATGGTTTGTTGCCCCTGCCCCCCTTTCCACTGCCCTCCATAGTCTAATGTGCTGCCACTGCCCTTCCTGCCTGCCTAGTGTGGTCAAATTGTTGCCTCTGCACTCTCCTACCTGCCTTCAATTTTCAGAGTCCGTGCCCCTGGCCTCTGCCTCTCAACAGTATCCCAATGAACAACTAGATTGCTAACATTCTATATTTATTACAAAAGTGTGGAATGCCTGACGTCATCTTGATGTAATCAAAACTGTAATGCCTAGAGCATTTCCTTTAGAAATTACATATATGAGAGGGTCTTATTTGCATCAAAATTATGGTTAGTGCTCTAAAAAATTAAAATGAGGACATATTTTCTGAGTTTTCAAATAGCGACAAAGAACTTTTAAATTATTTGTAATCTTAGTTTTTTTATCCAGTTGACCACTTGATTAAATGTTGCATCCAAGGGGAGAGGGTGTGGTGTTACTTCCAGAGCTGCAGACTTTGCAACTGGGGAACCAGGTTGGAGTTTCTGCTTCAGCTCAACATTCTGTGATTCTGGTCAAATCACTTAATCTCCCCATGTCTACAACCAAAATGAATTTGATCTTGTGTGATGTAACCAATGTTCATGTAAAGCACTCCAATACCTGACAAGTCTGCACTATCTAAAACTGCAAATACACAAAAAATAAGTGTTTTGCACACTTCTGTCATTGGGCTACATTTGGGCTACATCTAGGTGATATTTGGGCTACATTTGGGCTCTTTTGTCTCTGGTGGCCATCTTGGGAGATTTATTTGTTCTGAAGTTTCCTAATTTCCTCATTTACTGCAGTCTCCTCAGTAGGAAATACTTTCAGTTTTTTACTTTGATTCCATCAAGAAGGCATTCAGATGTGTCACACATTTTCCATAAATTCTGAATGTTAGCACTCTAGTTGCTCATTAGATCACTGTAGTAAAGCTACTGCTCACCAGGCAAGTCTGCTGCTGGTATTCAAAGTGCATGTTTCAGTCTGCATGTCAGAATGTTTTTATGAAATAAAAGAGGATTTCAGAAGTCAAAATGTGCCCTAGTTTTTTTTTCTGCAGCACTAATCATAATTGATATGGCAAAATAAACCCCCTCATTTTGTTCCTTTGTAAATTAAATGTTTTAAGTGTTACCACTTTATTCCAATCAAGATGGCTTCAGGTGTGCCGTACTTTTGTCATAAGTAAGACTGTTAGCGCTCTAGTTGTTCTTTAGAGCACTCTGGGAAGCTGCAGTAGAACACAAAGGAATCAACTGACAGTCTCTGCCCTTGTTGGATGTACATGTTTTACTGAGAATGTCAGACTTCATTCTTACATGACTGAGAAAGATAATGTGAATTTACAGAAAATATGCTCTCAGTTTAGCTTATAGATCACCTTCCAAACCTCTGTGGGAAAAGTATGAGAAAATAGTTTTCTCTCAAACATGGTTCGTGATATCACAGCAGAAGGCTTTTTCACATGGTAAAATCACCTTAGAACACACCACAATTCCTAAAATGAGTATGGTACCATCAACAAATGATTTATAATGTAACTAAAGTCTTAAAACCTTCTATTAACTGCAATGCTTTTTAATGAGGTGCTATCATGTCTATTGGTCCCAAGATGGCTGCCAACACTTCTTGGATGAAGTACTGACAGCCAATCAGATCTCACGATGAGATGTGTGGTTAGGCTCCGCCCAGATATGTATGTGATTTTACTTTTAATTTTCTCAGGAACTACTGAACAGATTGACACCATATATGCAAAAGGCACATGCCTGACCTGAGGACTACCTCTTTGCCAAATTTCAAGTAATTCTGTTCAGCTGTACCTTGGACTAAAGGTCCCTATGGAAAATTGCATGGGGAAAACGCGTTTTGGGACCCTCCTTTTTTCTCAGCCCCCGCTTGACGAATCCCCCCGAGACTTTCAGGGTAGGAGCGAAGCGGAGCGCCACACCTATTTTGAAAATTTCGCGAGGATTCGTCAACCGGCGCCAAAGTTATTCCAAATAGAATGTTGCGGATTTCCTATGGAAACACGGTCCTAACCAGGGCTCGAGTCGGGGTACCACGCGGGTGGACGGCGTCCCCCCACTTATTTTACCGGGTTTTAGCGGGTGGACGCCGTCCACCCTGCCCAAAAGATGGAGCCGGTACCCGAGCCTGCGCGCGCGCTCAGCACTCACCAAACCTAACCTTCTATTGTCGAGAGAGGGCGAACAGAGCTCTTTAAGTTGTTTCACGTTGATGGAGCCGTTCAGTATGACAGACGGGCGCTCGTGGCCGTATATTAGAAAAGGTCAGTATGTGTTTATGCATTTCAGACGGAGACCGGCAAATTTACTGTGGGCAATAAATACGCACCGAACAAGCGCATCTTTAATTTCCCCTCTCCTTTGAGTGTCAATACGGTGACTAATTCCAACGTAAACATTCTCCTTTTCCCTTTGAACCTGCCCCCATCGCCTTCTAACCTTTGTTAATTAGTGGGGACTCCATCTCGTGACGTCACTTCCGGCTGTGAGGTCACTTCCGGTGACACCACCTAACTTGGAGCGTCCCCCCACTTCTTTTTTTAGGACTTGTGCCCTGGTCCTAACTATAACTATCTACTGGCGACCGCCAGTATATAATATATATATATATATATATATATATATATATATATATATATATATATATATATATATATACATATGTTCCTTGATAGCGGGAAATGCAAAGAAATATCCTGCTAATCAAATGTTCACATGTTCTTCTCTGATCCTCTACCCTGAGTTTCAAGTTGCAGGAACACGGAATCCCATTTTACTGACCAGAAAAGTCGTCCAGTAAATAACGTCATTACAGACTGGAATTGTGCAGCTCGTGATCAGCCTATACAGGGGTTCGACACCAAGGCACTTAGAAAACTGTACCAAGCATTTACTTGAAACTGTTATTCGGTCTCTTGAAAACCATTTATATGTATGTTAATTTCAATGTTAGATGCGTGTTCCTCACGCCTGCTCTCATCTCAAAACCTTCGCGTGCAGCATCACATCATTATATAAGTATGCAAATGTCGGAGATAAATAAGATTATCACTCCTATTTTATTCAAGAAACTGTAATATTGTAGATCAAAAATGAACAACATGCATAAAAACATGGAGCACGTTATCTGCTGGCTGTCGTCCCTTGCCTCTAGCTCAGAGTCACAGTGATCCATAAAATAATTGTTCTCTAATTCTGACAGAGGCCATAGGCTAAGGAGAACGTGTACAACTTGCATCACTTGTACATAATGCTGCTACTTTCTTGCAATCTCGAAGAACACTGCAAAATGTAATAACCAAACATTTGTGTATGTTTACCAACTCAATCACTTGCCTTATGTATGAAAATTGTAATTGCAAGAAATTCCTCTTGATGGTGCTTTTATCTAAAATCAAAATAAATAAGTCACGGCGCTGATCTATGTGTGACCCCGGCCACATTGAAGAAATGTGTGTCCGCCTAAAAGATTTTTAAACTGCACAAAATAATTAGGGGCATATCAACAAGGGCTTTATCTCTGCTTTTTTTGGCTTTAAAAGCCAAAAAAGCAGAGATAAAACTAGCGCCCTATCAACAACAGGGTGCTAACATGCAAATTTGCATGTTAGCACCCTTTTACTCTACGCTTCCCCTTGCATCTCTAATGAGATGCAAAGGGGGCGTTCCAGAGTAAAATAATAGGAGAAATGTCGCTAAGTGACATTTCTCCTATTATCAAGAATGTCGCTAACCCTGTTAGAGACAAAAAAAGCAGCGCTAACCGCGGTTAACGCTGCTTTTTTACGTCTGCTAATTTTCAGACTTAGCCATGATATCCTATGGAAGGAGGATATCATGGCTAAGTTTGCCTGTCCCTATCAACAAGGTAACGTGTGATTATCGCTGGGTTTCCAGAGATAATCTCACGTTAGCCTGTTAGCGTGAGGATTTTTATCGCTATTGAGATAAGCGTTGCTAATAGCACGCTATCTCAGCGATAAAAATTCACGCTAGCCGGCGATAATTATCCTCACGCTAAGAGCGCTGAGCGATAATTATCGCCGGTTGTTGTTGATATGCCCCCTCGTTCGCTCATCAAGGGGCATATTATCAAGACAGGCGATAAAATTATCGCCGCTTTAGCGGCAGAAAACTGCCGCTAAAACGGCGATAATGGGCTTGATAATATGCTCTGTGGAATTCCAATTGAAGCTCAGGTTAGATGTCCTTCACATCTAACATGGGCTTCAATTGGAATTCCATAGAGCATATTATCAAGCCCATTATCGCTGTTTTAGCGGCAGTTTTCTGCCGCTAAAGCGGCGATAAATTGATCGCCTGTCTTGATAATATGCCCCTTATTTCCTGTCAATTACATTTCCTATCACATTTTGGTTTGCAATTTTAATTGGAATTTAGCTGGTGACTTACGAGATACAGCTTATTTTAAAATGATGCACCAGCTTTTTTGTCATATTGAAATAAAATGTGTGCCTGCCCCAATGAAGAAAAGGCGTTTCACTTCAGGTACGTGCCAAGAACCTATGGCCTGATGTACTAACAAATGGTGGACAGCACCACAGCAAGCAAGGTTGCTGTGCTGCACTGCATTGTGCCAACCGGACAGAGCAGCCCCGTGTCATATCTTCGAAGAAATGGCATAATTCTGCTCTCTCCATGCGCTGGCTCACTTTGTACTGCTTGGCGCAAATGCAGGCATTCTTTTGCCCTGGTGTAAGGATATCTGCGTTGTGGTCAGGTTAGTTTTCATCCAAGAAGAGGAACCTTCCGTGCATAAAAACATTTTTAAATGAAAATCGCCATTTCTAGACAAGATGTTTTACTACTTAAAATATGTGGGTATGTCATTGCTGCATCATTATACTGCTCTTAAATATGTATTTATATGTTTGAAACATTATGACATGTTGGATATTAATAGAAATGCTGAAGGCAATTCTAGGTCTGTAATGAATGAAATAATAAATATTTTGATATTTTTCAGTTTAGTTTAGCATCCAGTACGCTGATGGTTGCTTTTTAAGTTCCTGAATTACTATGGTGCTTAGACTGTTAAAAATTAATGGAAACCCAAAATGTTTAATATAGACTGTAGAACAACTGACTAAGGGCTTCATTTACAATGAGTCTGCGCCACCATAGCATCACTTTTTGTGATGCTCCTGTCGCGTAGGGATCTGCTGAATATCTACCATATCTGTGTGGCTTAATGAGGCCTGGTGATTACGGTTCCCCTCAACGCAGTCTTCTGTGTTAAAGGACACTGCCCCAGATTTATGAGGAATTGTAACTCTGAGGCAGCACCAAAAACAGACGCCTACCTAGGGGAGGAGTAAGGGAGGCACAACCTGGAGAAATACAGGTATTTTTCCTTGTTTTTTTTTTTGCTATGTGTGTTACATTCCGCAGCACACATAGAAAGAGGAAAAAGCCTCTTGTGATTGGTTTTGTGCAGGAAGGATTTCCCATGAACTTAGCATTTATGGCTTTGAAAATTGTGTACTAGCTATGGCTTTAAAGGAAGGGTCCATACGGGATAAGACTTTGTAACAGGGGCTGGGTGGGAATTTCAAGAGGGCATATCTATTAAGTTTTTCAGAACTGGATGGGCATTTTTAAAGCGGTACAGGCATGTAAAGAGGGAAAGGGAACTTGTCTTTCAAAAATAGGAGACACAAAAGACGAAGAAGAGTCTGACTAACATGGCCCACTTGTGGCATACACATGCTGGGCCCAAGGTGGTAACCTTCAGAGAAGAACAAGAAGCCACTTGTGTGAGGAACTCATGCAAACAGCAGCAGCTCCCCTCTTACATCTTCTTCTGTTGAACCTACTTTTAGTCATCTGTTAGATGCTGGAGGCACCAGTTTTAACCTCTGCCGTGCTCATGACGTCTCCCGGCCATCGTGAGTCACGATGGGCGTGTGCCGACGACGGCCGGGAGAGGTCATGACCACGCCCGCGATCGGAATGTCAGCACCGCGGGAGCGCTGCGGCGGAATTTGCGCCGCAGCGAAGAGGTTAACACCACTAAAAGTCCGGACCTACCCTTCCATCTCCCTCTCCCCTCTGCCTTCATGCACCAAAAATCCATTCTTTCCACAAATGATTTGGCATCAGTGTGATAGAGTTGAGCTGTGGGTGCGTTAGGGGAGGAGAGGAAATGTTTGTGTTTGGAGTGCAGTCAGTGCTGTGAGGTAATTATCCTGGGATTTACCTGTGAACACAATAGGGGCACCCTGCTGCGTTGTTTTATTCTCCAGCAATGAAGGAATTTTTTTCATATGGGACTTCTAACAAGAGATTTGAATGGGGTTTTGAAAAAGGTTTCCAAGTGAGGTGTTAAAAATGTCTAAGTAGTGCTTTGTAGTAGTGGACCTGGCTAGGTATTAGCAGTTGGGGTCTGGGTGGGAAATATTGGAGGATGTAAGGTAGATTTCACAAGCTTCAAAGGAAACCTAGCCAACTTCTACATTTTTAAAAACTAGACACCTAGGGGTATCCAGGGTGTTCTGATTTGCATGGCTCACATCATGTTTTTCACCCAGAATCCCTTGCAAACCTCAAACTTTGATTAAAAAACACATTTTCCTCACTTCTTTTGGTGATGAAAAGTTTTGGAATCTGTGGGTAGCCACACACTTCCATCCACCCAGTATTTCCCAAAGTCTCTAGATAAAAATGGGACCTCACTTGTTAGGGCAGGCCGAATGGCCGCAACCTGAAACAACCCAAAATGCAACATAGAAGCATTGCATATTTCAACTGAAAACAGACCGTTTTTTCCAATCAGGGTAGCTCTAGATTTTTAACCCTAGCTCAGCTGGCATCTAGGGGAACCTAGCCAACCAGTAGATTTTTTTAAACTAGACAACTAGAGGTATCGAAGGTGAGCTGACTTGCATGGCTCTCACATTGTTCTTTTACCCAGAAACCCTTGCAAACCTCAAGCTTTGCCTAAAAACAACACATGTTTCTGACATTTCTCTGATGGAAAGTTCTGGAATCTGTGGGTAGCAACACATTTCTATCCACTTAGCATTCACACAAGTCTTATGATAACAATTGTACCTCCCTTGTGTGGATAGGCCTGGGGTGAGCTGACTTGCATAGCTTTCACCAAGGATTTTCACCCAGACTCCCTTGCAAACCTCAAACCTTGACTAAAAACACATTTTCTTTACATTTCTGTGATGGTAAGTTCTGAAATCTGTGGGGAGCCACAAACTTCCATCCACCTGGCATTTCCACAAGTCTATCATTAATAATTGCACCTCACTTCTGTGGCTAGGCCTAATGGATGCAACAGGAAATGGCCAAAACGCCTCTTTAATGCATCACATTTCAACGAAAAAGGACACCATTTTTTCAATGTTGGTAGCTCTAAATTTTCAGCCTAAAAAACACAGGCAGGATTGTGTCAATCTACAGATATTCGCCTGTTGTTGCTTTCTCTTTTCTTTTGTTTTCTGCACATGGACTGGTTTCCTTCTACATACAGGAGGTTCATGAAAATACATATGGTGTCCTGATTGTACATATTTATGTCATATTGTTGTAATTGTGTAGGTCTCGTGAATTGTTTTTACATTTTGTGTAATCGTGAATGCATTGAGGTTACAAACAACTTTTTGGTTTACCTCTCTTTGCTTTGATGATATGTGTTTTTCCCTGTCATGATGAAACATTTCTCTTCAAAAAATGATTAACTATTGAATTGAATATGAATTAAATCATGTATGCTTAGAATTGACGGTCTAGGTGTATTTAAGATTATCTTGTAATCTCCTATCTGGCTATCTGTTTGTTTTTGCTATGGAGAGATAAGTGGCACTTTTGCTGGGTGGTTGTTAGGGAGTTCAAGGAGGAGGCGTCATGGGAGAGGTGGCACAAAAAATGATTGTTGCGCTGGGCGTCACCAGTGCTAAAGGCTATGACGATGGGTATGTGGCAAGATGAAGTAATACTTTGTCTTTTCTTTTGTTGGTGTTGTTGAAGAACCTGCTGATTTAGGGAAGAAGACAAGGTAACTTGTGTTATTTACTGTTGAACACATTGCTCACACACACACCAACAGTTTCAGAACAGCCTATCTTCCTTCTACGTAGGATACTGTTTTAGAAGGGCGGTTTTAGCCTTTAGCAGAGATCACATCTCTGTGGATGAATTCTGCTCAAACCCTATTTCAGGTTATGGAGGACAGCTCTGAGGCAGGATCAAAAACTGAGACAGCATCCGAGGGAGCAGAATCTGCAAGTGAAATTTCAGTTGGCCCAGTTCCATATGACGACTCATCTTCCCGCAATTCTGAGGGACACAATGATGACAGTCATGCTGTCCCTTTGCAGGCACAGTCTGTGCAGTGGGACAACAGTAGCAGGTTAGACCAACCCAGAAAGCAGGCAAAAGTGGCCGTAAGCACAGATGGAGTGCTCCTTTGTCAGCCCCCACAATTTAGTTTAGCCCCAAATCCTGTCTTTTACTGGCGACGCTTAATGTAAAGTTGATACGGCCAATTTTTGGTCAATTGACTACATCAATCTCTTTTTGAATGTTGACTTCTTTGACCAAATTGCTCAGCAAACAAATGTAAGTGCTGAAAGATTTCTGAGTGAGCATGGAGACTCTCTCATGCCTAATTCTAGGGCACACAAGTAGACTTCCACTTCATTAACGGAGTTGAATAAGTTTTTGGACCTTATGCTCAAAATGGGGGTAGTGCATAAACCAAACTTGCTGTCCTACTGGTCTACTTGCACAGATTAGGTAACCCCCATCTTTGCACCGTACATGACATATGCAGAGATCAATTTTATTGCTATTTCAGCCCAAGCTGCATTTTAATGAAAATTCTACTTCATTACCACGGGATCATCCAATCCATGACAGGTTGTGCAAAATTCAGCCTGTCGTTAGGCATTTGTCTGTCATGTTTCAAGAGGTTTATACTCCTGGAAAGAATATAGCCATTGTTGACTCCTTGATCATGTACAAATGGAGACTGCTGTTCAGGTAGTACATTGTGAACGAATGAGCTCACTATGGTATCATCTGTACATGCTGTGTGAGAGCTCTACTGGCTATGTGTACATATTGAAAATGTATTTGGGGAAAGACTCAACTCTCAACCCTGTAGGTTGCCATCCCATGCTAGGAGTTACAGGGAATATTCTATGGGAGCTTGTCCAGCATCTCCTTCACACAGGTTATAACCTTTATGTGGACATTTTCTATACAGGACTACAGCTGATTAGTGAGCTGTAAAAAGCTGGGCCAGTGGCCTGCGGGACAGTTCGGTGTCAGCGCCAAGGGTTCTCGCAGGAGCTTGTTCAGAGGAAGCTCCAGAAATTCAAGAGCACTGGGTTGTATTGCAACAAACTGTTAGCTGTAAAGTTCTCAGATAGGCACGATGTGTAATTGATCGCTACAATTTATGATTGTAGGAAACCAACTCTCTGTACAGTGTCCTAAAATAAAGTACACTATGTCGATAGTGTGAGAGATCCCCAAAAGGCAGGTAGAGGTAAAAGTAGATAATGCTGACTCACTTTTTGTGGTATTGTGGGCAAGCAGTTCAGCATATCAGAGAGTAGTATTAAGCATTTGTTGTACACACATAGGCAATAAATCAGACACATACTCAATAATAAATCTGAGACCGATATGTAAACATAACATTGAATATTATATAAATTTGAAGACCATAAACACAGTACTAAGGTAAGTACTTTTGGAGTTACGATTTTTTATAGTTAAAACATATATCACTTCTATGCGCAATTACCATTCATAAAAAGCAATGGGGAAAAAAGAAAAAACATAGAAATTCAGGCAATGCTTTCACAAAGTTCACCCTCTCATTTTAGGTCGAAGTTGGTACCAGGTCCAAAGTTCCAGCAGGACAAGTTTGGGAAGGTCCTGGATCCCATGATGCCTCCTCCTTGAACTCCCTAACAACCACCCAGCAAAAGTGCCACTTATCTCTCCATAGCAAAAACAAACAGATAGCCAGATAGGAGATTACAAGATAATCTTAAATACACCTAGACCGTCAATTCTAAGCATACATGATTTAATTCACATTCAATTCAATAGTTAATCATTTTTTGAAGAGAAATGTTTCATCATGACAGGGAAAAACACATATCATCAAAGCAAAGAGAGGTAAACCAAAAAGTTGTTTGTAACCTCAATGCATTCACGATTACACAAAATGTAAAAACAATTCACGAGACCTACACAATTACAACAATATGACATAAATATGTACAATCAGGACACCATATGTATTTTCATGAACCTCCTGTATGTAGAAGGAAACCAGTCCATGTGCAGAAAACAAAAGAAAAGAGAAAACAACAACAGGCGAATATCTGTAGATTGACACAATCCTGCCTGTGTTTTTTAGGCTGAAGCTGACAAAATAGTCTCTAGGGTCATATCAACTAAGGGTTAGTGTTTTTCAATATTTCCCTGTGTTGCCCAAGCGTCACTAGTAGCCTTCAGCCATCATGCCAATGTGTTTGAAACCCTGCACAATTCTCGGGTTATCCTCAGGGCGTGGACTGGAGATGTCTAATTGAGAGAGTAATAATAAAAAAGTAAGTGAAAAAAGTGGTGTCATGAATTGTTGAATGAATTATTAAATAATAAGCCTTGGTTAGATAGTACTTATCTCTCCATAGGACCTCTCTCAAATACATTTCATTGTTTTTTTTCAAACGCTGATAACGGCTGACTTTACAAATCCACTAAACTATCCTCATAAAATCCCGATTTGTTGTTAGCAGCAGGCATATTAACCCTCTGTGCTACTTTATGGCTCATCTAAACTGCCAATAGACAAAAGTCACATCTCTCCCTTTTAATGTCGCCCAGTGTCACATTTTTATTGCTGACTGAAAAAGATATATATGCTAAGTACCTCCTTTATTCCCAATGCTGGCGGTTCAGGCACTGACCAATTGCAATGTCTAACAAAGTGTCCACCTAGGTATATGCCGATCTTGCAGGCGAGTGCCTCTGATCATGAGGGTGGACTCACATAAACAATGCATTTCAATGAAGCACACTCGGAGCACTCACGGGCAGGTAATTCCATTTATTCAAGCAGACATGTTTCAGAGCGTAGCCTTTTTCAATGTTTTTTGAAACACGCATGTATTTTTATTTGGATCAATTGAGCATTTTACTATGCAAATATGGCGGGTGAAAACAAAGTATGGAGACTTTGAAGGAACATTCCATGTGACTTTTCAAAATATAAAGGAAACAAACATGATTGTACACATTTAATTTATTATTGTGCATTGAGAAAGGCTACTTGCTGAAGCGCGTCTGCTTGAATGGAATTAACTGTCCGTGAGTGCTCTGAGTGTGTTTTGTTGAAATGCATAATTTATCTTTATGTGAGTCCACCCTCAAGATCGAAGGCACCCACCTGCGAGTTCAGCATGTACCTAGGTGGACACTTTGTTGGACATAGCAATTGGTCGGTGCCTGAACCTCCAGCATTCGGAACAAAGAAGGTACTTGGCAACTGATAAGGATAGCAAATTATTGAATTTGGGGGATCGCAATCATTGGACCCACGCCCACTGTGATGAGGTACAATGGCTTTGATATATGCTGGCAAGGCAAGGGTTAATACAAAAGACAGTGGTCCCAAACCAATTCATAACACAAAGCAATAATCCTATTAAGTTATATCATTTTACGAATCTGAGCTAAATAAGCAGAAATTATTTAAGATAGCTCATGTATTCAATACAAGTTTCCAACCTGAAAGCAGCAGCAACATCCAATTTTTGAATCACCCTACATTTATTTACGTAATTTCATAAGTTCTATGATATTTGACACATGGTTGCTCCAGAGGGAACGTGCATAAAGCAAGAGTGCTAAAGGGTGAGTGAGTGAGAAGGAAATAGTATGGAACACAGTGAAACAGATATTGATTAACTTCACAGGGAGACGGTTGTAAATCACCGTTCAAATGAGCCTGGTCATGTTTAAAGATATCACAAATTAATTATATATTTGGCAAAACAGAATCAAATTCTTGATGTGACACGTAAGAAGATTGCGTGTCCCAGGCTTTTCAAAAGGGGTGTCGACGTTTCGACCCGTCTAAGTGGCACAGAGGAAATTTGGAACCTTGGCCGTGCGGGTCTTCTTCAGGACAAAGGGAGGGCGGGGCAACCTGAAGGGGTCCTAGGCTTGATTGGATGCCTGGTATGGATCCAGGCGTCCCGTTCCTAGCGGTAACGTGTGAGGACCAATTTTTTAAAACTTCATGTGTCACTACATGATATGCAGACCTGCGCATAGAGACCATATGCGTGTCTCCCGTAATTTCACAGACTGCCAAACTGCAACCGTTTAAATCGGTCAATTCTGAAGTGTTACAGCCAGTTTAGGTGGAGACCATCTATTTGTCTCACTACAGTCGGAGAATCGCCGAACTGCAGCCGTCTTCTTTCTCCATTCACGTAGCGTCTCACTGGGTGGTATCCTCCATTTACCACCTGTGGGTGTGCAGCAAACTGACGTTTAGTATTTATGGCAGTACATCCAGTTATTACCTTCGGTGTTTTATCCATTTGAGGAATTTTGACTTGATTGAGCTATAAAGATCTGTAATTAGCATGTTTTTTTGAAACACGCAGATATTTTATTTAGATCAATTGAGAATTCTACCATGCAAATATGGTTGTCGAAAACAAGGTATGGAGACCATGAAGGCAACATTCCTTCCTTTGCCAAACTTGAACTTCCATGCAGGAACAAAATATAAAGGAAACAAACACGATTGTGCAAATTTCATCTATTATTTTACATAGAGAAAGGCTACTTGCCACAAACGCCTCTGCTTAAATAAATAGAACTAACTGCCCGTGAGTGCTCTGAGTCGGTTTAGTTGAAACGCATTGTTAGTTTTTATGTGAGTCCACCATCACGATCGGAGGCACCCTCCTATGAGTTCAGCATGTACCTAGGTGGACACTTTGTTGGGCATTGTAATTGGTCAGTGCCTAAACCGTCAGCACTGGGAACAAAGTAAGTACTTTGGCAGATGACAAGGATCGAAAATTATTGAATTTGGGGGATAGCGGTCATCGGACTGGCACTTGCTGTGATGAGGTACAAAGAGGTGATATATGCTGGCAAGGTGAGGGAAGTATCCTATATTTACCATCTGGGTGTGCAGCAACTTGACGTTTGGGGTTTGTGGCAGCTCATTCAAGGCAGATATTTGACAAGAGGACCCAATTGACAGTACCTATTTGTATAAGAGAACATGTTATTACCTGCAGTGTTTTATCCATTTGAGGAAATATGACTTAATTTAGCTATAAAGTTCTGAAATTAACATTATTTTTTTAAACAGGCAAGTATTTCATTTAGATCAAATGACAATTTTGCCATGCAAATATGGCAGCTGAAAAAGTGTGGAGACTATGAAAGAAACAGTCATAATATAAAGGAAACAAACATGATTGTGCACATTTCATTTATTACTGTGCATTGAGAAAGGCAACTCACCGAATGCGTTAATAAATGGAATTAACTGTCCGTGAGTGCTCTGAGTGTGTTTCATTGAAATGCATCGTTTATGATTATGTGAGTCCACCATCACAATCAAAGGCAACCACCTGTGAGTTTGGCATGTACCTATGTGGACACTTTGTTGGACATTGGAATTGGTCAGTGCCTGAACCCCCAGCATTGGGAACAAAGGAGGTACATCTCAGCCGACAAGGATCACAAAATATTGTATTGGGGGATCACAGTTATCGGCCCGACCGCCGCTGTGATGACGTACAATGTCTTTGATATATGCTGGCAAGGCAAGGGAGATATCCTACATTTACCATCTCTGGGTGTTCGGCAGCCCATTCAGGGCAGATATTTGGCAAGAGGACCTTATTGATAGTACCTATTTGCAAAAGAGAACATGTTAGTACCTGTGGTTCTTTATCCATTTGAGGAATTGTGACTTGATTGAGATATAAAGATCTGTAATTAACATTGATTTTGAAACACACAGGTATTTCCATTTGTATCAATTGAGAATTTTTCCCTGCAAATATGGCAGCCGAAAACATGGAGACTATGAAGGCAACAGTCCTCTTTCCTTTGCCACACTCCAATTTCAATGCAGGAACATCTCACGTGACTTTTCAAAATATTAAGGAAACAAATGTTATTGTGCACATTTCATTTATTATTATGAATTTAGAAAGGCTACTCGCAGAAAACTGTCTGCTTGAATACATAGAATTAACTGCCCGTTAGTGCTCTGAGTCTGTTTCGTTAAAATGCATTGTTTGTGTTTACGTGAGTCAACTCTCACGATCGGAGGTGCCCGTCTTTGATTTTGGCATGTACCTAGGTGGACACTTGGTTGGACATTGCAATTGGTCAGTGCCTGAACTGCCACCATTGGGAACAAAGGAAGTACTTGGCAGCTAACAAGGATTGCAAAATATTGAATTTGGGGGATCGCCGTCATCGGACCGTCATCCGCTGTGATGAAGTGTAATGACCTTTATATGTTGAGAATTTTACCATGCAAATATGGTGGCCAAAAAGAAAGTATGGAGACTATTAAGGGAACAGTCCTCTTTTCTTTGCCACACACCAGTTTCCACTCAGGAACATCCCGTATGAATTTTCAAAATATAAAGAAAAAAACATTATTGTGCACATACTTTTATTATTAGGCTTAAGAAAGGCTACTCACTGAGTTGCATCTGCTTAAATAAATGGAAATAACTGCCTGTGAGTGCTCCGAGTCTATTTAGTTGAAACTCATAGTTTACATATATATGACAGGCACTGGACTGGAATAGATTGCATGCCAAAAAATCTAAATAAAGCACTTTTGAAGTTGCAACATTTTGCGTCTGGAGGTCCGACCTGGAAGGTCTCATGGGGAGAGCGGTGGGCCAGGATTGTGTTTATATATATATATATTAATAGGTAGTTATAGTAGGGACCAAGTTTCCATAGGAAAAACATTGTTTGTTTTGCTTATAACTTTGGCGTTGTTTGTTGAATCTTCATGAATGTTTCAAAATTAATTCTTCATTTATATCAGCTCCTATGTGGGAAGTTTGGGGGTGATTTGTCAAGGGGGGTCCGAGAAAAAAGGGGGGTCCCAAAACGTGTTTTCTCCATGTTAATTTCAATAGGAAACTTCAGACAAGGTTACAGGTCGAACGGGTGAACGGAATTACCCCAAATATGGCAGGAAGAAGTGTCTTTGTCTAGAAAGCACACTTTTGTTTATTTGGTGTAAATTTGTTCAGTAGTTTTTAAGAAATATCAAAATTTGTAGATATCGATATTTGGGAATTCTGCCATCTGATTGGCTGAGGCGTTACGAGCACGAGTTTGCTGCCTATTGGTTGTGAGCGCTGTGAGCGGTTGCAACTAGGAAGTGTTGGCCGCCATTTTGTGATTCCGTTGAAGCGAGTAAGGGTAAAAAAGGGCGAAAAGAGTAGGAAAGAGGAGGGTAGGAGCGCTGTGATGTCTGTGGTGTGCTACACAGGGAGTGTGAAGTGATATTCTCCCCTACCAGTGTGAAAGTGCTGTTTTGCCCAGAGTGAGATGGTGCTGAGGTGAGGTGCCGGTACACTCGGGGATGAAACCGTGAACTGATTGCTGTAAACTAATGTGCTCTGGGCACTGTAGCATACTTGCCGCTGTAGCATAGCTGTGCAAGTGGTGTTAGTACGGGTTTAGACTATAGCGCTATGAACTCTGTGGGGTTGTTAGGGTGTGCTATGTAGGGAGTGTGAAGGGGAGTATTCACCCCTAGCGGTGTGGAAGTGCTGTTTTGCCCAGACTGAGATGGTGCTGAGGTGAGGTGCCAGTACACTCATGGATGAAACCGTGAGCTAATTGCTGTAAACTGATGTGCTCTGGGCACTGTAATACACTGCCCGCTATAGCATAGCTGTGCAAGTGGGGTTAGTATGGGTTTAGACTATAGCGGGAGTGGGAAGCAAACTACTCACCCCTACCGATGTGAAGACTCAAATGGAGTGTTTTAGCAAGCAGGAATAAAGAAATAACCGTGAAGAATATAATGCAGAATGTTGAAATGCCACAGAAGACAAATGGTGAAATCAGGTGTGTTTAAGAAAGTGGCTGTGTGGGATAAAGCGATGGAGTCTGCAAGTTATGTAAAAAGTGTCTTTATTCAAGTGCCCTAAATGGACCCACTGGTGCAAGAGCTAAGGCATCCAGCTGAGGCTTGATCAGCTCGTGAGCAGAGGCTGAGGATGAGCTAATTTGTGTGAAAGGGCTTCGTGGATAACAGGCAAGCAGAGAGAAGTGTGTACCAAGAATAGACATGGTTTCAAAATAGATATCAGGTTTAGGCTAATTTAGCAAGTAAATAGCCTTTTTGCATAGGCCATACATCATCCATCCCTGGTTAGTGTGGAGAGGTAAGGGCCAATAATGAAAAGAGAGTTCAAATGCCTAAGCATAATTGCTGTAAACTGATGTGCTCTGGGCACTGTAATACACTGGCCGCTATAGCATAGCTGTGAAAGTGGTGTTAGTATGGGTTTAGACTATAGCGGGAGTGGGAAGCAAACTACTCACCCCTACCGGTGTGAAGACTCGAATGGAGTGTTTTAACAAGCAGGAATAAAGAAATAATCGTGAAGAATATAATGCAGAATGTTGAAATGCCACAGAAGACAAATGGTGAAATCAGGTGTGTTTAAGAAAGTGGCTGTGTGGGATAAAGCGATGGAGTCTGCAAGTTATGTAAAAAGTGTCTTTATTCAAGTGCCCTAAATGGATCCACTGGTGCAAGAGCTAAGGCATCCAGCTGAGGCTTGATCAGCTTGTGAGCAGAGGCTGAGGATGAGCTAATTTGTGTGAAAGGGCTTCGTGGATAACAGGCAGGCAGAGAGACGTGTGTAACAAGAATAGACATGGTTTCAAAATGCATGTCAGGTTTAGGCTAATTTAGCAAGTAAATAGCTTATTTGCATAGGCCATACATCATCCATCCCTGGTTAGTGTGGAGAGGTAAGGGCCATTAATGAAAAGAGAGTTCAAATGCCTAAGCATACTTAGAAAGTTATTATATGAAAATAGTTCAATTGAAGTGTAGTAAAAAGTTTAATAGGAAAAAGTAAAACAAATTGGAAAAAATCAATCCAAGAATAAAGTGAATTTCTTACAAGTCTTGGAGATTGCAGTCTGGAAATTCTTCAGCGGCTTCAGATGCGTAATGTTCCAAGAGGCGATTGTTGCCATTGTGTGAGAAAAGCGAAGCGATCCAATTCATATCCTCGAAGGGACAGTAATTTTCCTCGAATTTAGTGGCAATTTGAATTGGCAGGCAATCTGAGATGTTGTCAAAGGTCGCACGTTGCAGGAGATCTTTTGCGGCTGCAGAGAAATCCCATTCCGCCAGGATACCTTTTTGCGTTGCATCTGCCATTACTCCACTGCAAGAACAATCAAGTTCATGGTTTTCAAGATACTCCATTACCTGCTGGATATCAGGAGCATTTGCTGGGATGTTGGCAAGGCATAGATCCATTTGCCAGTCGATTGGGCAAGTTTTGCAATAAAAATATGGTTGCACGCAGATTGTATATGTGTAAATAAATGTCATGTTGGAGCTGGCTCCGATAATAGATAAGAGGCAGGCAGCCGAAAAGTAGCTCCTTTTTTTCACGGTATTGATGTAGCTTCGCGTAGAGGCGTATTCTGTGGGACATGCTTATTACCACAGGGAGCGTAGCCATTTTTAACAAGCTAAAATAGTAGTAGGATGGCCGCAAACAGAGCAAGAATTATGGGTACTGTTGCTGTTATTCCAGAGATGATCGAATGAATGAAGTCTGGAATTAGAATAAAACAGGTTGAAAGCCTGTGAGAAGGTCGGAGGAGACAATGTTAAAAAAGTATGCCAGACCTTAAATGTCAGATGTTTTGAAAATTGTGTAACAATTCACAAAGTGTAATGGGAGGTTCGTATTTAAAAGGGAGTGTATTTTATTTGAAGTTCGTGCTGTCTGCAGTCGATAAATTACTTTTGGAGAAGTGAGTGACACTTCTGTTTGAAACAAAAGCGCTTTCTGTTTGCTCCTTTTAATAAAATCTGTTTTCAAAGTAGGTATTGAAGGCCAAGTTACTTTGTGTGGGTGGGAATAGAGATTGCCAGATATGGTGGTCCGCTGATCCCGGCAGGCCACCATCCCTGGGAGAGCTAGTCATTCCCAATGGGTTCGCAAATTGGGCTTGCCTCATGAATATGGATGAGGCATGCAATTTGCGACCCCATTGGGAATCACAAACAGTGTCTGAGACATTGCTGTACATTGCATTTTGCAACTCGCAAATTTCGACTCGCAAAGCCACGCAATTTGCGAGTTGCAAAATACAATCGTTGTACATCTAGCCCTAAACGCTTAAGTTAATTAGAACAAAATTCAACATTTTGATTTCTAATTCTTTACAGAGTCCCATATCATGGGGAACATATGAGAATGAATCAGACTGTCTAATCTATTAATCATTGGGACACTCCATTCAAAAAGAATCTAATAAGAAGCTGAGGTCAGTTGTTTTTATTTAAACTTTGGAATAACAGAGATGGGAAACCTGTGAACAGTTACACATGAGGGAATTCATGTGTATTCTTACAGATATTTTTATCACTTATGGAGAGGACAATGATGACCTTGAGTATACAGCAAAGAATTTAGATTCCAGAAGAGGTGATAATAAATGAGATCATAATCAAGTAAGTGAATATTTATTTTGCCAAATAATTAGTTACAGTCTAATATTCATACATGCATAGGGTAATGTTCCATTAATCTATTAATTACAGAGAATAATACAGAGATTAACTAATTCAATTATAGAAGGCTAAAACATACACATAAGGGGACAGTGCATGAGAAGAAAAGTGTTTGCATAAGGTAATTGATTACTAAGTAAAAATGAATCAATTAGCAAGGGTTCTTTAATAATTGAATGGGGCACACAAGCATCACTGCTGCAAACTGAGGGGCTTATTTACAAAACCATTGTGCCTCAGCTGAAATACTTTTTAGATGTACTGGTGGCACAGTGTGTCTGCCCATATTTACAACGTCTTTTCATGGCCTCGTAAATATGGGCCACTGTCATGCATTACTCTGCATGAAAGGGCATTCAATCGGTGTTGCTGTGGGTGGTTCCACATAACATCCATGGAACCTGACATATTCTCGGATTTAAAAGGTGTTGTAAACCAGAGAATTCGTCAGAATCCTTTGCTGCCAGGAGGGAGGAGTTGGAGTGGTGCATTCTGCAGCACACACAGAAGGAGCAAAACACCATCAATGATTGTTTTTGTGCAGGAAGGCGTCCCTACCTGCACAACAAGAATCATTCCAGCAATGCAAGCACCCTTGCACCACGGTGCAAGGGTGTCTGTGTTGGTGTATGGCTGCCGTTTGTTTTCCAGTGCAGGGGAGAAGGGCAGGAATGCACTGTATCTTGTAGATACAGCACATTCCTGCCCTTTTGTTTTGGAACATGGCACTGTAGCAGGAAGGCTTGCTGTTATGCCATGCATCAAATATAGTAAATGAGGCCCTAAGAGTTGGAATGACTTCACAGAGAACTTTTTTTATTTACTGAACTCCTGGGTAGTATGTTTTTTGGAGAAAAATCTAGAATTTAGACTAAAACTGGGGTATGGGGTAGCAATCAAAAACATTTTCTGTTCTCTTAAACATGTTGCTTAAAGTCTGCACTAATAGGGTACATTCACAAACTTGATTAAAATGCCCAATTTATATTGTACAATTAGGGGACTTTTTTGTGGTTAGCCAGTAGTATTGAGGGTAAATAAAAAATGTGACATACATTTAATTTTTCTTAATATGTATTTAAATTGTTTAACATTTGGCAATTGTACAAACGACCAGTTGGAAATATTTTTTAAAATGCTTTTATTTGTATTACAATTTTAAGGACTGATATGCATATTTTCTGTGTCTGTAACAGCCCTAGAGAAGAACAAATCACATATTGGCTATATTAACAAATTAGATATATATAAGTATTAGGTTAAGAATATATACACATATGTATTTATCTAAGTATATCTATATGTGTGTGTGTGTGTTTATATGTATGCACATAAATATAAACATATATTACCCACTGGCAGTCACCAGTAGGTGGTTATAGTTAAGACCTATTTTCCATAGGAAATCCGCAACATTCCATTTGGAATAACGTTGGCGCCGATTGACGAATCTTCGCGAAAGTTTCCAAACAGAAGGGAAACTGTTTTCTACGAACATACAAGTCTTTTACATGCAAAAAACGTCCAGCACAACGCGCAATCTGTCTTACCTCTGTAATCTGATCAAATTTAACTTTCAAGAATTCACTTCCATTTCTATTTTGATATTTCACAAAATCAACAACTTTCTCCATTGTTCCATTCACTAAATCTTCTTCTACATTCAGATTACGCCTCAAAATTATCCGACAGGTTAAACATACATCTACATTTTTTTCTAAGCCAGCAGTTTTTGATGCAGACTTTTCCAAAGAATCCAATTAAGTCTGTAGTTTTTCTGAAGGAAGAATTGTTATTCCTTGATGCTCGATTTTATCAATAGCTTCAATGTGAACTATTTCTTCATTTTCCAATTTCATAAGCTCTCTATTAAATGTATACCACTCTTCCACTGTAGGCATTAAGCAAACTATAGACTTTTTTTCTTTCATTTCATCGTACATTACTTTTGCTGGTGTGTTTTCATTTGTAAACAAATTCTTTAGTAGACGACTTTGAAAAGCTTCTTTACCATGTTTGCTTAGCACACCAATACTTACATATTTTAGAATATTTCCATAATCTTCATCTCTTGCTTGTTGCATATTCTGAGTGAGTTCTTTATATTCACAATTTAACCACAGATTCACATTTCCAATACTTCCCAGAGATTTCTTTGTGTCTTCATGTAGAAGAACACTGGTTGTCCTTTTACAGGTGTTAGTTGTAGCAGATCTCCAAATACAATTAAATGTTTTCCTCCAAAGAGAACGTCATAATCTGTTTTTAATACCTGTTGCAATCTTACGTGTACAAAAGCAAGCATTAAGTTTGAGACCATGCTCACCTCATCAATAATTAATAGTTTCATTTTCTTCAGCACTCTTGACACTTCATGAGAAGCTTATCCAGACAACTTCTGATATTGTAATCATGCTCAACTGGTAACATCAGTAATCTATACAAAGTAACTCATTTAACGTTGTGTGCAGCTAATCCAGTTGGAGCTGTTTCCACAAAAGATAAATATGAACCAGTAGTTTTTTTAAGATAACTGGTCAAAACTTTAATTTTTTTTTTTACCTGTCCCAGCTTGACCACTGATGTACATCAGAAGAGGTGTAAAAGATGAACACAAACATTCTTTTTTTTCATGCAACAAACCATGTTCTTTCTGTTCTCTCACTTGTACATATATTCCTTTCTGTTCAACATTTAGTTGTTCTTCTAATGTTTTCAATGTAATATTCTCCTCGTGTGCTTGTTGCATTGCAATTTCGACTTCATGCATAGCAATCGCTGCTTCATTTTCCAGTATTGGTTGTCCAAGAGGATCTTGACTACATTGACCACTACTTTGACTATCTTGAGAACTTTCATTAGCTATTTCAGCTGTAATAGTCTTTTCCTGTTCAACTTCATCATTCAACAGTTTTAAATATGTAGGGAAAATTGTACATGCAATGCTATCTTTACATGCTTTAAAAGAATCTTATTAGCAGTCAAAGTTTCCAATTAATTCACTTTCGCTACGCCATGGTTTAAAGAGTTGGAGAAGTGCTAAATAGTAAAATTCTCACTTATCTGGAGTTTCACAACTTTTGGGCATATTATCAAGCCAGGCGATAAAATTATCGCCGCTTTAGCGGCAGAAAACTGCCGCTAAAACGGCGATAATGGGCTTGATAACATGCTCTATGGAATTCCAATTGAAGCCCATGTTAGATGTATTTCACATCTAATATGGGCTTCAATTGGAATTCCATAGAGCACATTATCAAGCCCTTTATCGCCGTTTTAGCAGCAGTTTTCTGCCGCTAAAGCAGCGATAATTTTATCGCCTGGCTTGATAATATGCCCCTGAGTTTCTTGTGGTTTAAAAGACTACCCTTTGCATGTTTTACTAAACAACCATGACATTCAACTACAGCATAATTTCCTTCTTTTAAATTCTGTTTAGCATTTCTTTTGAAGCTGTAATGTTGAAGTACTTCATACAGACATAGCTGTTCCAGATGTCGACTCCTTTTCGGATAGTATGTGTCCAACATACTAGTTTTAAGAATGTCTGTACTGTCTGGTTCATTTGCTGCTAAGTATTCAATATCTTCTAATGATTTCAACACTCTATTCCGTGAGCAGGCAAGACCTAAACTTACCCAAATGATTCCTCGACACTTTGAATATAATCTTGAAGAGCACAAGTTGTCTGAACATTCATAGGATCCAATTTCTCAGTGGGAAAGCATTTTGTTATGTACAATGTAACATAACGGGCAACAGCAATTGAGTTATCTGCAACATACTGGATGTCCATGTTCGCATTCCACATTTTTAAAATGACTGGATTGTAGTCATTAATATACTTTGACAGTTCTGTTCTTTTTAAGTTGTAGGTATTCTTTGGCGATTTCCAAGTTATTGTGTGCCTTACAGATGAAAAAAAAGAATTTACTCTTCCTTTACAAATGACTGGACGTGGAAAACCAAACTGACATTTGGTGTAAAATTTTCCTTTAGACTTGTATTTTCTTCTGCAGTACTTTCCACAACGGTGACTTTGGAAACGTAAAACTTGCTGTCTCAAGCTTCTATCTCCTTCTTCTCTCGGAATCTCACATGTCACATACTGTTTGATGAAAGACAATACTGTTTCATCAGAATCAGTTCCAAATTTAGGTGCATCCTTGACCCATAGGAGCATATGTATATTAGGTGCACCTCTTGCTTGGTACTCCTTTCTCCAAAAGAAATTGGTAACTTCTCCAAGAGGTGGATTCTTTTTATTGCAGATAAAAGACATCATAGCTTGACACCTATGATTAAAATATCTGCACACATTTACAGGATCCAATGAACACAGTTCACCAGGAGTCTTTATTTCAATATTTTTAATATTGGAATTCACTTCTCTTAGAAACCCAAGCAAATCTTCCCATGCATACTCTGCACAGCTAAGTGTGACAAACTATGTTGGTGTCCCTACGTTCCGTAACATACACTTGAGTTCTCCATGACGACGATACCAATACTCATTTGTTCCACGTTGACATGCTATCAAATTGATTAACTGTGCTTATAAATTTTAATCTTTTTTTTAACTTTCTCCACAAATTCTTTCGCAGAAAGAAGTGATTGATGAACTCCAGTTTTAAGTATGTGATTCACAGCATACGACAGAGAAGATAAATCACTTTCAAACAAAAGGTGAAATATGTATGGAATGCACTGTCAAAATCTAGGATCTTCAGAATATAATCTTGTTGACCGATATTCTGAAGTTGGAATACGTACAGGTCGGTCATCATATCGTCCACCTTCTCCAGTAGGAAACAGCTGTGGAAAACCACGAGCTTCTAAGCTCTTCTCCCATACACTCATTGGAGTTCCCTGTGCTTTTTGCATTTGAAATAACTCAATGCTGCTTCCTATTACTTCTTTTGAATGCAAAGGACATATTGTGTGATGTTCATAGATCTCTTTAGTCCCTGACTTGTCCACTTTCTCTATTTGACCACTTGAAATTTCACATTCATCTTCTAAACTTATTACCTGTTCATCCACATTTACAGTTTTGTTATAAATTTTGTTCTCTATAAGATATACGGTAGCCTTTTCAACTTTATTAACATCCACAAATTCTTGCCATATTATCCGACTCTTTGTTGGTACACCATTTACTAGAATGACTACTGCCTCCTTTTCCTCTTTCTCTCCAGCAATACTTTCAATATTTTTCTTAAAATCCAAAGGTAAGTACACCACTCTTCCTTTCAGCCCTCTTTGCAAGTCTGTTGGTGGCAGTTTACCTGTTTTAGGCTCCATCGAATTATAGTTTTAAAAGGATGAACAGATTGAATTAGAACCGACTCATATATATTAAATTCTGCCAGTTCCTCTGGAATAGCTACTAATTCTAAGTCATTATGTACTGGTCTAGCAGGCATTTTGTTCTCTTCTAATTTGTTGTAACAATATTTACATATACGTTGATCACTACCTAACTCAAATTGACCTACCACCAACAAGTATGTTGCAAATTCTTCCCACTTACTATTGTTCTCCTTTTCACTTTTCAAATACAAATCAACATTCCTAGTTTGACTTTTAAAATGACTACGTCGACAACAAACACAAACATAGTTTGGTATTTCAGAGCACACTACATTAAACCTTCCAATTTCTTCTTCAAACTGATCAGTGCTAATCCCTTTCCCATCTCCTTCAACATCTGTAATTGTCAAACTTTCACTTTCTATTGACTGTTCTTCTGAACCAAAATATCACATTTCAATATCATCACACTTTTTTTTTTGAACATCTAATAAAGAACCATATAAAAGAGCAGCATTCAGTTCACTTAAACATAATGTAGGACTTTTTACATAGTACAGTTTCCTTACAAACTTCCGCATTTCTGAATGGTGTACTACTAACATCCTCAAGTGATGACAAAACACTTTTACACACTTTTCTTGAAAGACAGGCCAGAGAATGCCCATGTTTCTCAGTATATTTTCTTACATTACATGGATCTAGTCCTTGCAACAACTTAATCTTCTGTTTAATACTTTTCTGTGTTTAGTCTCATAGCAAATTTCGCATTATATCAATACTACAAATACTGCTACAACCCCACTTATACACAGGAGCTTGTTACGTTTCCCTTGCACTTCTTCAACTATTAACTCTTCTGCACTTTTACCAACCAATTCCCCTTTTGGAAGGGGACAACCATCCTGAACTTCGTAGCAACGACCTCCAGTATCAATTGCAAATGGTAAACTATTTTCCTGAAAGTAACTTTCCTCATTAAAAAAAGGCTCACTACTGAAGTATGTTTCCAATGTCCACTAAAGGTTTTGCAAATGTTGGTTCTGTTCATAAGTCTTTTTCTTCTACTTTTCTCTTTCAACACTTTGATTACTTTATCTAATACTTTGATCCTCTTCAAAATCACAATGAATAACTTCTGTTTTAAAGTTAAAGCAGTATCCACTCTACTTTCGATACGCTGCTTCTGTTTCAATTGCAGCAATTTCTTTTTATATTTGCAGCATGTTCTCATTAAATTCGGAATCACTCTAGTTCGAAAAAGTCTCTGACGAATTTCTTGAAATTGTTTTTGTTTCCGGGTAACAGATACTGCTTCTTTATCATGTTTTCTTTTCCTTGTATTTGAAATTGAAGTCTCCTTCTCTTTACTTGAAAAATTCTTCTTTTTCCTTTGTGTGGTGTTATTTTCATTAAATGTTCGTAATATTTTTTTCAGAAATTGTCTTGTGTTTTTACCAGAAGAAACTGTGTAGTGCTCTCATTTCTGCAAATATAAATGCTTCTTTTCTTGTCTTTTTTCTCAGTTCTTCTAGGCATTTTCAAATTTGTATCCAAACGAAACAATTTTCTGAAAACAAAATAATAGATTCAATTATTTTTTACATTAGTTCAATATATTACAATAATTACATACAATTACATAAATTCTGACGGCTTCCAGAGGCAGTGCTGCAACGTGATGGAGCACGGCAGGGGAGCAGTAGGTTGACGGGTAGTGCCATAGAACATATAGCAAGTATGTATTTAATTATTTACATACACTTTTACAATTTACATGTAACTGCACTACCTCGTATTTTCACATGTCCACCGCACCCCACCACCCCACACACTCCCTCTGCAACCCACCGCAGACAACTTTATAGATAATATTTTTAAATATTGTAATCTATATTCTTAGGATGATATTATCAACCAAACGGCACACAGAAAAATTACCATTATTAGCCTAACAATTGTATCTACAACTTCGTGAACATAACACTGCGCCCAAAGTTTTAATTGGAGGGGAGGGAGTCTGAGCACCGGCAGTTTATTTTTGGGGGCCTCGAAACGGATCTCTATGGGGGTCTATTTTCGGGCCTCGCAAAGGTAGTCCGTTGGTTTTTTTTTTATTAGACTGCAGTGAGACAGTGAGACCATGCACATTGCTCACTACTAAAAAGTGGAGACATCATGCCAGGTGAATTGCATTGTAGGAGAAAAGAAATCCTTTAAAGAGAGCCATTTCCTCTCACAATTTCCCTTCTCTTTTTGCAGATGAGGAGCAACATCATCGTGGTGTGATTAGCAGAGAACCACCAGGTGCACAACGCCATTGCCCCGGACTCCCTGAGACAGCTTCCCAATAGCACACACAGAGCCGCACCCGAGTACTTCACAGGTCTTCAAAAGACCATTTGCATGCAAATGATGCTCTGTTTTTTCCCACCCCTTTTTAGAGCCCCTACATCCCCACTCTGCCTATTGCTGAAAGAACTAGCCTATCCTAAAATTTCGCTCTGGTTGCGCCTTTGGAGACGACCACATGCACCCAACTCCAACACAACCCTGCTCTCGCTTTTCACAGGGTATTGTTGTAGTGCTACAAAAACACACGCTTTGCCTGGCTCACTTAGGGGCATATTATCAAGAAATGCATTAAAATTATCGCCGCTTTGGCGGCAGGAAACTGCCGCTAAAGCGGACATAATGAGCTTGATAATATGCCCTTGTGAATTCCCATAGAAGGCCAGCTTCACACCACAACCCGGCCGGCTATAGGAATTGACAAGGGCATATTATCAAGCCCATTATCACCGCTTTAGTGGCAGTTTCCTGCCGCTAAAGCGGTAATAATTTTAATGCCATTCTTGATAATATGACCCGTTATCTTTCTAAATTATACTGAAAAGCTGCTTTACATTGCTTTCCCTACATCAACCTTTGTTTAAAACACCACCAGAGAAGGGTGGTGAACTTTGGTCCACAAAGAGCAACTCAAAGCTTTCTTGTTCTTTATCAGAAACTTCATCTGCCTCTCAATGATTATCGCCAGCCTTTTCGGCCACTTAAGAGGCTGGGTGGATGAGTATAATATGCAGTATTTAGGATCGGCGGCGGAGAGTGCACGAAAATAAGGACAGATAGTTGAATAAAGGGTGACTAGATGGATGGCCAGATGGATGAATGGATAGCTAGATGGATGGATGGATGGATATATGGATGACTGGAAGGATAAATGGATGCAAGGACCAGGATACACAGGTGGGCTGATAGATGCGTAGGATTGGTTCTGGGATAGATTTATGTATGAATATATGGGCATATAACTGGATGGATGGCACAGTGCTTACCATAGGCGAGTGGGCAGATACTTAGAATAACTGCAGGGACAGATGTATGTATTTATGTAGATAGGAATGTCTGAATGAATTGAAAGATGGTTAGATGGCGCAGTGCTTAAGATGAATGGATGCAGGGCTTTAAGTGGGCTGGGCCTGAGCACCGGCAATTATTTTCAGAAAAACTCAAAACGGGTCTCTGACGGGCTCTATTTTCGGTCCTCACAAAGGTAGTCAAGTTTTCTTTTTTTTTTATTGGACTGCAGTCAGAGCATGCACATCGATGTGCGCATGCTCATTTTGCTCACTACTGAGAAGTGGAGAAATCTTGCCACGTGAGCCACGTTGTAGAAGGAAGGGCAATCCTTTAAAGAGCGTGTTTCCCGAATGTTGGATAATTCGAGGGTATTTTCTTAAGCACGCAATGCTAGTTATCTTCATGTAGACCACGCCCCTACTTGGATAGCCTACACCCCTTTAGCAGGTTTTCCTCGCCCCTTTTAGAGCACCCCCAGTTTTTTCCCACTTAAAGCCCTCACTGCACCATAGTAACAAAGAAATGGTCCAAGTTTCCATTTAAATGTACAATGGCACCAAGTTTCATAATTTGCCATCAACTCTGGCAGCCTTCTACCACAGTGCAAGAGTGTCTATCAGCACGAAGATTTGTTATCCACCTGAAATGTTGTGTGATTTGCTTAGCTGTCTGCTGGAACACTCATCACCAAAAGGTATTAAAACATGGAAATTTGCAAGAAAAACATATACCATACCATAAAATGCTTCATAAATGGGCCAAGTGCCACTACACCACCCTCATCCCCATTCTTGCTTAACCTTACGAAATCAAAGAAAGACCCCACCAAACCTGGTAGAGCCACTATAGCAATACAGGGACTTAATTTGAACAAGTCTCTGCCAGACCGCCCAGCAACAAAAGGTATTAAAGCATGCAAATTTCCAGATAAAACATATACCATACCATAGAGCGCTTTATAAATTGACCCAGCGGCACTACATCACCTTTACTAGCTACACATATGTACGTTACAAATGTCCGTGTTATAATCAGCAACATACCAACCTCTCCCACCCCCACCCCTTCCCTTGCTTAACCGTACGAAATCAAAACAACAAGCCCGAGCTCTCCCGTTAGCACCACTATAGCCATACATAGCCTTAATTTCAATAGGTGTCTACTAGAACGCTCATCAGCAAAAGGTATTGAAACCTGCAATTTTCCAAGTAAAACATACACCATACCATAAGGTGGTTAATAAATAGTCCCAGTACCACTACACCACCTCCACACCCACCCTTGCTTAAATTAATGTAATAAAACAAAGAGCCCCAGCAAACCTGGATGCACCACTATAGCCATACAGAGGCTTAATTTCAACTGATATCTCCTGAAACACTCATCAGCAAAACGTATTAAATCATGCCAATTTGTGGGTAAAACATATACCATGCCATAGGGCGCTTTATAAATGGTCCCAGTGGTACTACATCACCTTTAGTAGCTAGACATCTGCACGTTACTAAAGTCTGTGTTTTAATCACCAACATACCCACCTCCCCCACCCCCACCCCGCCATTGCTTAACTGTAAGAAATCAAAGAGAAACCGCCACCATTCCTAGTAGCGCCACTATACCCATATTCAGCCTTAATTTTTAAAGGTGTCTTCCGCAACACTTATCATCCAAAAGTATTCAAACATGCAAATTGTTGGTTAAAACATAAACCATCCCATAGCACAGTTTATAAAGGGGCCCAGTGGCACTACACCACCTTTACTAGCTATACATCTGTATGTTGATAAAGTCGTTTAAACACTCTATAAAGTGTATAGCAAAGGATGGGGAGAGTAATCAAAGTTGTAATTCACAAACTTTTGATATATTGTATCTATATTAAAGATATTAAATGGAATTAATAAATTGACAAGTGTCTCAAAAGGGATAGTGAAGATCACCATCAGTAAAACACGAACCACTTCAACACCTACATATATCCGCCACAGCGACACAGCCTGACAAATAGTATCACTTATAATCGCATGTAGTTCTCTAATGTCAACAATGTCATACAGAAAAAATACAGCACATTTACATTTTTTTATCGCTCACACATTTATAAAACATCTCTTCTAAAGAAACACTCCCCAACCACTTTTATTTCATAAGAACAGACAATAATTAATACGTTTACTACCATATATTTTAGTATATCTACCTTTTTATTATTCACTAGTCAGAAACTGCTAAAACTATTAACTATACCCAAATGCAAACCAGAAACCATGTTCATATTATATCTCAACCTATATTCAAATGATTCAAACTCTGCGTACATATAAAAGGAACATATCGCTTTTACTATCTCCATCTCGTCTCCATGTAATCTCTAAGCACTGTAGATGGCCTTACAGTTCAACAACCTACCTAGACCTATATTCAAATCTACCTCTCACTGTCAAAAATGAGACCACAGCCTGTCCACATAACATTTCTGGGTTTGGTTTTATCACTTTTAACTTAATAACACATACATCTCCTACCCCCCAGTTTCCCCACTATTTCCACAAAAAGTTTAATTTGAAACGTGCAACATTTTGTTTATCTCGCCTGAATACGTTAGCAAACCCAAATTAACGCTGTACCTCATTTTCAAACCCATACAGTCCTTTAAAGATGACAAACTACATTTCTTCTTTGTGAACAATTCCTAAACATATATAAAGTACTTATATAACAACAGGTCAAACTTTGTGCATATTTTATAACTAATATGAAACACCACACTTTACTAACAGGATATTATTTTGAAATAAAAAATACATTCAAACTTAAAAATATCACCTCAAATACTTAATCACTACTACAGAACACATAACACACCTTGTTCATTTCTACCTCACCTTTGTAGGTGGTGTGCAGATTTCAAATGTCACTCACGCATGCAATTGTTTCTTTCTCAGACAGTGCATGTAATGCACCGCTTTCATCAAGAATGAAAATAGTAATGGCACAATTTCTCTGTCGCTCCACATATAAATACAAGTAAACAACAAAGCAAAATACTTCATTCCTTCATCGACATTCCAAAACTTATCTCCATTGGTTATTTTTGAATTTTGCATCTGAAAAGCTACTTAATATTCCGCGCCACACACAGACCTATTTTATCACCACACTTTCTGGAACATCTACAACACCTGCAGGTTAAAAGTTTATGATTTTTTTAAACGTAACCTTTTCTTTTCCAGCATATTCTCGAACATTTAACATCGCCTGCAGGTCAAAAGTTCACCATTGTTTTAAGTTACAAATGTACCTTCCAATGCAAGTAGCATGTCTGGTTGAGCTTTGCACATTTCATCCTATCGTATGTACTCCAGGTTTAGACTGATCTTTATTAACCAATGACAAACATGCTTTTTCACTCAACTAATATGCACCCTAGTTTTTAGTACCCAATGCTTCTTATCTTCCAATCAATTATCGTTTTCTGTGAAGTTTGCACTTTACAAATACCGTATTGATTTACCTTCACACTCCCTGTATAACACTACCTAAGCACCATATACAAATTACCATGTTCCAAACAAAATTCCTCCTACTACATATAAAATATTACTGACACTACTTAGACAGGTGTGGCACAGCGGCCAGAGCACATGACTCCACACCATTAGACACACAGTTGAGGCTCACACTTTCATCCCTGACTCCCGCACCAGCTCACCTTAGCAGCATCAGACTCTACGCAATACCTCACTTAATTTCCATACCCAGCACTTTCAGATCGGTAGCTAAGAGTAGTTCTCTTCGCACTTCCTCTATAGCACACCCTTAACACCCCCACAAAGATTACAGTGCTCCTACCGTCCTCTTTCCTACTTTTTCGCCCTTTTTTCCCTTTACTCGCATCAACAGAATCACAAAATGGCGGCCAACACTTCCTAGTTGCAACCGCTCGCAGTGCTCCCAACCAATAAGCAGCAAGCTCGTGCTTGTAACGCCTCAGCCAATCAGATGGGAGAATTCCCAAATATCGATAACTGTAAATTTCGATATTTCTCAAAAACTTCTGAACGGATTTACAACAAATAAACAAAAGCGTGCTTTCTAGACCAAGACCCTTCTCCCTGTCAAATTTGGGGTAATTCTGTTAACCCGTTCGACCTCTAGCCTTGTCTAAAGTTTCCTATGGAAATTAACATGGAGAAAACATGTTTTGGGACCCCCTTTTTTCTAGGCCCCCCTTGACGAATCACTCCCAGACTTACCACATAGGAGCTGATATGAACAAAGAATTAGTTTGGAAAATTTCATGAAGATTCATCAAACGACGCCAAAGTTTTAAGTAAAACAAAAATGCTCTCCCTATGGAAACTTGGTCCTAACTATAACTACCTACTGGCGTGTGAGTAACTCTGGATGAGTGGTGGTGTGTGAGTGTCTGTATAGGTATATGAGTGCATATGATAGTGTTGTGTTGATGAGTGACTGTATGTATGAGTTACTGTATGGGATAATGAGTGTATGTGTGTGTGTAGACCTAGGAATCAGTGAGTGTGTATGTAGTAACTGGTATTGATGTGTCTATGGTTTCAAAAATGGTAGTATTTTAGAGTGCGTGTATCAAAGGTTATATTAGGGTGTGAGGAGGTGCATCAGATTTTCACGTGGATGCAGTCATCATTGATGTCATTTGTGATGTCATAAGTGATGTCATCAGTAATGTCACTGACCATGTCATGAATGATGTAATATGTGACGTCATCAGCAGTGCATTGCGGGAGCGCGAGTGATAGTTAGCTGAACTAACTATAACGGCGGAATTTCACTTGTTTTGTACGAGTGAAATGTCCAACTAACAATAACGTCCCTGAAACCTATGGTTTTTTCAGTGAATTTCTAAGGTTTATCAATGCCTAATTTCTAACTATAACGTGCCTGAAACCTATGGTTTTTTCAGTAAATTTCAAAGGTTTTTTAAATGCTAATTTCTAACTATGACGTCCCTGAAACCTATGTTTTTTTCTGAGAATTTCAAAGGTTTTTTCAATGCAAATTTCTAACTATAACATAGCAGTCGCGTTTGCAGAGTGGTGGAGAAAGATGAGCGTGGCGTCCAAGCACCTTTTAGCAATCCCACTGTGTGGTATTTAGCGAAGGTAACATGAGGGATAATTTGCCCCAACGTCAACCTTGGGGGCCAACTACCCCTTTTATTGCCTCCAGTAAATCCCACAAAGCAGGATTGCTAACTTGTTATAGCAGGGCCGCCCCCTCCCTGCACCACTGTGCAAATGCGCCCCCTGGCGCATTGTAAGTTGGGGGATTAAGTCCCCTTGAATCCTGAGGGTCCCTGGAGGCCAACTACCCCACCAGGTACCTCCAGTAAGTGCCACAAAGCTGTGTTGCAGAGAGGCGTAAAAAGGGGCATGGTCTGGGACCAGCTCTCTGCAACGCAGCTCTGTTGCACTTACTGGAGGTACCTGGTGGGGTAGGTAGCCCCCAGGAACCCTCAGGTTTGAAGGGGACTTAATCCCCCAATGTACAATGTGCCAGGGGGCATGTTTCTACACTTGTTAAGTCAGGCCCTGCCCCCTCCCTGCACCATTGTGCAAATGCACCCCCTGCTGTATTTTAAATGGGGTGAAGTCCCCTTGAGTCCTGATGGTCCCTGGGGGCCAACTAGCCCACCAGGTGCCTCCAGTAAGCACCACAGAGCTGCGTTGCAGATTGGTGTAAAAAAGGGGCGTGGTCTTGGACCACCACGCAGCTCCCTGGTGCATATTGGAGGTACCTGGTTGGCTAGTTGGCCCCCAGGGACCCTCTGTATCCGATGGGAATTATTTACCCAACTCACAACGTGCCAGGGGGGAAAATGCTCTATTTTCTATCCTAATCTTCCATATGACTATATAGACACTTTTTATGAAGTTGTTACAAAAGCACTTTTGAAGAAAAAACATCAAAACATTTCCAGAAGCGCTCAAGCATATAAGCTATCCTGCAGACAGAGAAACATCATCACCTCTCTATCTAAGGATGAAAACATTGTAATTCGCCCATCTGATAAAGGTGGCAATATTGTATTGATGAGTAGGCAAGTGTACATTGACGAAGCGTGCAGACAACTTGATAATCGTAGATTTTATTGCCCATGCAATACCACTACATACAACTAGAGCATCACCACCACGTGGAGTAAACTTACAGAGTGGCAGCAATTGGGATCATCACGTGGGAAGAATACTGCTTCTTGAAAAAGGATTATCGGAAACTGCCCATTCTGTATCTTCTTTCAAAATATACAAACATCCCACGGTCCCTCCTGGTAGACCCATTGTATCATTTTTAGGGAGTGTGTTTGAAAATATCTCTAAATATCTGGATCATTTCTTGAGAGAATACGTTACAACTTTACCATCTCATGTTAAAGATACCAAAGATTTTTTATGTAAACTTGAGGGCACAGTTTGGAATGCGGAGTACATCCTCATCACCCTAGACGTGAATTCTCTTTATACAATCATAGAACACGATCATGGGATAAAAGCATGCTTGCACTTTTTACGTGACAAACACATAGGCTACCTAGAACATACTCAAATGCTTCTTGACATGATGATGTTATGTTTAACGAGCAACATCTTCATGTACAATGGAGAGCTCTACAGGCAGGTGCTTGGCACGCCATTTGGACATGCTTCGCACCTAGTTTTGCGAACCTTTTCTTGGGTATGTGGGAGGAGGAAATACGAAATGAGGAATTGCTTTGCCTGGGTTTTGAGAGAGTGGTAGTAGGGCAGAGGTACATCGATGATTTGTTCATCATTTGGAGAGTTAATGAACAAGAAGATACCAATTTAATTGAAAAATGTAATATCAACATGTGCAACATAGTACTCAGTCAAAACATGAGTAGAGAAGGTATAGAGTTCCTAGACGTCAGGATTGACGTGCGACAGGGCACTCTTGTCACTAGTTTGTAACACAAAGACACTACAGGAAACAGTCTTCTCCATGCCCTCAGCAGTAACAACGATTCTCTCAAATGGAGCATACACTATGGGGAGCGGCTGAGGGCAAGAAGAAACTGCAGCACTGACGAAGCCTATCTCATTGAGCAAGAAACCATGCTGTCTAGATTCAGAGCACAGGGGTATCCTAAATGGGTATTGAGACGGGCGATCCTTAAGATGAGCACGGTCAGTAGACAGTAAACTCTTGATACCTCTGACAAAGACACGAACACTACTGTTACCAGGGTTATCATTAGGGGTGGGCGGAATTTGCGTAATTGCGTTACGCAAATCTCCGCGAAACGGTAAAAAATCTCCGCGAACACGCGAAAATTTCGCGAACACGCGGAATTGCTTGTTCGCGATGCTTTTTTCCTGTTCACAATTGCTGTTTGCGTGCTCGGGGAGAAATATCTTGCGAACACGCATTTTTAGAACGTGAACAAGCAAAAATTTCGCGAAATCGCGGAAAGCAGACTTTTGAGCAATTTCGCGTTCTCCGCGGAGCGCGAAATTACGCAAATTCCGAGAGCGGAACGGAATTTACTGCCCAGGCCTAGTTATCATGACCTTCAACAGGAACTCCCAGAGAATCCAATTAAGTTCCTCCTTGTTTTTGTTACTGCTCTAGGAACAGTAAACATATGGTTTTAACTAACAGATGTACATTTTATATTCACAATAGGTATGGTTATTAACACAAGGTTCATGTGTTTTCTTTTCTTGTCTTTTCACAGGAGGAAAGGAATGGGGCCACCATATTCTGAAGGACACTTTACGGGTTCCCTACCCTTTTCTTCCCCGGGCTTGGGTGTGCACCATGGATAAGATACAACATTTTTATTCACTTTCTTAACAAATTATTCAGAACCTTTTTCATTGTCTAACTTATATGTGGTCTTCATGTTGGTAACTTGGACTGCTCCCCCTTTACTTTTTGACACTTGGCGAGTTGAACAACTTATGGCCATTGGCGACGGTGCATGGCTGTCTGACAATTTTGACATCAACACATGCACAACACGTTCTTTATGCGAGACATGGGTCCTCCCGTACAACCTCTGCCACTTGGTGCATGGAATCGTAATTGCGGGTGGTGGGAGGCTGGTCCTAACAGAGTACCCTCAATATGTTTGCATGGTCACTTGACACCCACCATTTACTGTGCCCTGTAACCTGTGGGAATTCCCTAGGTCTCTTAACTCTTACAGGGTTCCATCTTGGAACATTGTGAATATGATCCAATTGCAATTGCGTTGTATGTACAATCCCACAACAATGTTTCAACGCAATCTGTAGCTGAGCACTCTCATCGGATAATCACATTTTTGTGTTTGTATCTACTCAACATTGTTTGAAATTCAATTCATGACTTAGCAGACATGTGATATTACTTTTGTGAGAATGTCTCTTTGCACATAGCATACTTTTCACTTGCAAATATATGTTATAAGAAGGCCGTCACTTTTGTATTGCGATTCTACATTGATTTGAGCAACAGTCCGTTTTCCATGTCACCTTTGTCTATGTAATGCACGTTCATACAATTGCTCAGCGTGTGATCAAGACAGTGTTACTGTCTAAACGCGTTACAACAGAGTAATACAAATTTTTGCACGCGCAGAATATCGTTTTGAGTGTGAGCTTCGCTGAACTTTTCTTGGATTCTATTGTCCGGCAGTGGGTCCGCCGGCATTGCGCACCACCTGACCATTGGCTCGATCCCAGAAGGAACCCGGACTCCGGTGATATATATATATATATATATATCAGTAGATTGATAAAGGCTGCTGCATCAGCCGAAACGAGTCTCTCTGAGCCTCTGGGACGGAGGAAGGCCGGATGAAATAAAGAAGCTTCGTACCTTGCAGCCTCATGTGCGTGCTCTACGTATATATATATATATATATATATATTTGGAGAAAAAAACAAAGGTTAGAATTACGTCATAGTTTAAAATTACCATTTAAAAAAACTTAGAGATTCACTGAAAAAAACAAAAGGTTACAGGGATGTTAAAGTTAGGAATTGCCATTTAAAAAACCTTAGAAATTCACCGAAAAAAACAAAGGTTTCCGTTACATTATAGTTAGGCTGACATTTCACTCGTACAAAACCAGAGAAATTCAGCAGTTATAGTTAGCTCAGCAAACTATAACTCGCCTCCTACAATGCACTGCTGATGACGTCACATATTACATCCCTCATTACATATTCAGTGACATCACTGATGACATCACTGATAACATCTAAAATGAAATCACTCATGACATCATCCAGTGACTGTGAGTGTTTCTAACAAGTCAAAGAAATTTAAATATATATATGCCAAGGTGTGTTCAAAGAATGACTGGGTGTATGCTAATTCCTAAATATAATGTCCCTGAAACCTCTGTTTTTTTCAGTGAATTTCTAAGTTTAAAAAAAAATGCTAATTCCTAACTATAGTGTCCCTAAAACCTGTGGTTTTTTCAGTAATTTGCTATTGTTTTTTAAATGCTAATACTAACTATAACGTCCCTGAAACCTCTGTTTTTTTCAGTGAAGTTCTAAAGTTTTTTAAATGCTAATTTCTGACTATGCTTACATAGGTAGAACATGTGCAGAAAGAGGAAGAAAGACGAAAAAAAGAAGCAAGAGAAATGCCGAAAGAGGCAAGAGAGTTGCAGAAAGAGGAAGACCGGTGCAGTAAGAAAAATGCAGAAAAAGGCACCAGAAGCCCAGAAAGAGGAAGAAAGGTGCAGAAAGAAGCAAAAGATGTATAGACAGAGCCAACAGAGGTGCAGAAAGAGGTCTTCTCTGACTGTACCTTACAACAGACTCATACAAAGTAGCCTAATCACTAATCCTTCTCCCAAGATATCTTAAACCTCACTTTTCTCTTGAAGGTTTACTATTAATCGATTGCTCAGAATGTTAGGCCTTCTAAATATAAAAAGCAATCCAAAGCATTTCACTGTTGTAAGTCTGACCAAGTTTGTGAAGGTTTGCATGCATGTCTCTGCTTTTACCTAGTGACATGTTACATAAAAATAAACATGCAAATCCTTGAATACCTGTGTTTCAAACAGCATACTCTGTAAATGTGTGTACAATAAGGTGTATGCATTTCTTTCTGCTCACAATATAGGGCACATGAGTATTCAATAGTGTACTTGAGGGGCTCTATAACACATATATACATAAGACATGTCTGCGTGTGCAACTGAATGAGAGAGCAGAACTGAGAAGATTTGACCACCTATAGGAGAAGTTATCCGCTTTTTAAGCTACCATCTTCAGATGCATAACACATCTAAGAATACATGTACAAGTAGACAAATACCTCAGTCATGAGAGCATGCAGATCTTTACACTTGACAGCTTGCACTTCCCATTTGACTACAAAAAGAGGCAAGAAAAGTTTGGGGAGTGTTCTCGCATTAAATGGGGGCATGGCCCAAGCTAATGAGGAAAACACTTTGCCTCTATACCCGTGCCCTAATACAGACACGGGAACGGAGCAAACAGGCTGTCAATATGCACACTGACTGTCTGCCACCAAATGGTGATGCTCATCCACTGTGCCCCCTGAGTGCAACCTCTGCGAGGAGAAACAAGAGACCCTTGGACCCTCAGACAGCTCTCTCCAGGAGGATGCAGCTACTCACTACATCTGGCAGCAGATTGATCTGTCTCCTCTTTAAAGTGCAGACGGGTGCGAGCTGCACAGAGAAAGGCTGGGTGGCTGATTAAAAGAGCCCTTGGTGGAGCACACGTATGCAGCTTACCCTAGGCAGGGCATTTCATTTCTGGCAATAGGACACACTGGTGGCTACGTGGCGAAGTGAGATGGCCGCTAGCTGAGGAGCCTCCATAATTCCCTCCCTGCAAACGCCTATCCGTCACATTAATCCGCTCCCTCGAGGCCAGATACGAAAAACAGAGGTGCCGACGAGCGTGCCGAACCCAGTCTTGATGACGATGGACCCTGAGAGCTGAAGTTGGTGTTGCGATTGCTTGCGGCCTTCACTGCCATAGAAGCCGGGACCTAGCATAGCTGCCATACCTTAGGAGTGCAAGTGGTGAGCGTTGAGTTTTCTTTCTATGCGCGAGCTCACAGAAAAGCTTCCTTCACGGCACCGCCGCACAACCGATGGCATGCTGAGAGGTCCCGCTGCCCAACATCAATTTGTCTGACGTATGATGGGCCCCAAAGGTGAGCGGCATAAACGTTGCAGAAGGGGGGGAAGAGGTCGAAGAAGTTCGGACCTCCGCAGTAAAGAGGCTGCGCGGGGCACTGGAATTCCCGAGGAGCTGCGTGCTCCCTTCACAACACGGGAACCCGGGGGGACAGAAAATCTCGTGGTGCAGGAGCAGAGGACCGCGCCCCATGACAATCGGCCCAGCTTGGTGGAATTAGGGTCCCAAGGTAGCAACAACTGAAGTACTGGGGCCCCACACTTCACACTCCACAGTGGGTCTACTTGGTGTCTGGCAATTTGTGGCAGCCTACCTGGGCCCTGCTGGAGGAGTGGCACCCCCACTGTGGTTGGACTGAAAGTGCGAGCCATCACTGAGCCTGAGACCCTTGAGAGCAGTGAAGAGTCTTCGAACCTAAGCAGATGCTGGGACTCTGCCATTCTGAATAGCCCTGAGGGGCTCTGCCAAATTGCCCAGTAGGCCCAAACTGAGGCTGAAAGCTGTGGGCTGTGCCCCGGCACTTGCTGTGGGCACCGAGACACGTCATTGACATAGGGAGTACTGGAGCCTCGACTTTGCTCACTGCTGCCTCCCCTCACCTACAGTGTTCCGGCAAGAACTTCCCTAGCCCTAAAATACTGTCCCCAGCTGTGGGGCCCTGATCCTACAACCCTACAGAACTCATTATGTCTACCACGAAGGGCACCAAGGCGATCCAACAAAATAAGCTGGACCGCTACACCTGCCCAAAAGCGGACCGACCTGACAGAGTGCAGACTAAAGATAAGCAGCAGTGGGGAGCAGAAAGTGACACTCCAGACATGACATTGAAGGACGTCATGGAAGCCATCAACGGGGTGCGCACTTCCCTGGAACAAAGGATGGACACCCTTTCCTCTGAGATGATGCTTATTAGAGCCGACCTCACAAAGCGTAGGGAAAAGGTCAAACAGCTGGAAGTTACCATGGCAAGCCTGGTGGAAGACATCTCACAGCTGCAAACCGAGATTCAAGACCTGAAAACATTTCGGATGTTCACGGAAAGATAGTTGGATGATTATGAAGGACGCATGAGACGCAATAACGTGCGCATTCTTGGACTGCCAGAAAAATCGGAGGGACCAGCCACAAATCTCTTTGTTGAGAACTTAAACATAGCACATCCGCAACCAAAAGGCCTATAAAAACTATTTGTGGTTGAAAGAGCTCACAGGGTGACAGGAGGCTGTCCAACGCCGGGGGGACCCCCACCCGACAATCACCAGACTATTAAACTACAGGGACAGGGACTATCCTGCAATTTGCCAGGGTCGCTCCACCGATCAAGTACGAGAACTTGGAAATCACCTTTTATCCGGACTTTACACAAGCTGTACAAAGGCAATGGCGCTCCTTTCTGGATGTCAAAAAGAGACTTCGGGACAGGGGCCTGAAGTATACAATGCTGTTCCCATCCCATCTCCGGGTGGAAGCCGAAGGAAAGACTAGGTTTTTTTGATTTCCCAGAAGCTGCTGCTGAATGGCTCGACGGATGGCGGAAGACGTCAGAAAAGAACTCTAGTGGCCGCTGAGTCTGACTGACCAAAACAGGTGCCCAAGTAGTCGTCCATTCCAGATTGATCATCGCCTGCCAGGAGCAGGAGCAGGTAGAACAATATCGAGAGTAAAGTACGCTTGGAGGCCCCGGGCGACTAACAGTACTGTAACCTTACCCTGTCTGGGCCTGGGGAACTCAATATCTAATGTTGCAGCGAGGGGGGATGCAAGATTCCTTACTCTCCCCCAGTTTCTTCTTTTAGTAAATTGTTGGGCGACAGGCACTCTGCATTAAGTATACAATAGGCAGTTTTGAGCCTGGAGTGCAGGGAAGCAGGGAGGGGGGTTGTTGGGTGGGATTGCTTGGATTATTGTTTGGTTATTGTTATCAGTTTTGCATTGACAATACAGTTTTTCCTCATAGCGGAGGCAATCGCAATTTATTTTGGTAGCAATGTGTGCGCAGTGGGGCAAAAATGTTAGCGTATTGAGTTGGAATGTTGATTGATTGATTGATTAAAAATGTATAAAGCGCACGTATGCCCATGGGCGTCTTGGCGCTGAACAGAGACAATAACTACCTCGTGAAAATGTCAACGGCCTGATCTACAAGGAAGAAAACAGCCACGTTTTTACCTCTTTCCTGAAAGACAGGATGGAGGGACTGTTTTTGATTGCGATAGGAAGGAGATTCCAAGCCCTTGCTGCATGTAACAGAAAGCTTCTCCCCCCCCATCTGACCTGCTTGTATCTTGCAGTCTGAATGAGTTTTAATTGACTTGAGCGAAGGGTCCTAGGGGGCTCGTACAGTTGCAGGTGATCTTTCAGAAACTTAGAACCGATCCCTTGCAAGGCCTTGTATGTCAGGCAGACAGATTTAAACTTTTTTCTTTTGTCTATTGGTAGCCAATGTATTTTATGTGAAATTGGCTCGGATCTGGGTATGTCAAGGATCAATCTGGCCGCAGCATTCTGCAGGCGTTGAAGTTTAGCTAGGTATTGGGCCTGGATCCCAGCAAACAGAGCATTCCCGTAATCGAGCCTCGATAAGGCCAGTGAGGTTACCACCGTTTTGCGGGAAGCTAGGGGTATAAAAGGCAGGAGTTTCCTGATTACTTTCAGAATATACCATATAGTAGATGCAAGTTTATTGGTGTGTGCATCAAAAGTCAGCTTATTGTCCAGTATAAAGCCAAGATTTTTCACTTTGTTTACTGGACGTGGGCACTGGCCTAGGTTGTTCGGCCACTATTCTGGGGACCAGATTTCCATGTCCGTGCCTAGCATCATGACTTCACTTTTATCTCCGTTCAGCTTTAGACAGTTCTTCTGCATCCAGTGATTAACTTGTGTCATGCAATCTTGGAATTTATCTGCTGTTTCCCTGATGTCGTATTTGATTGACACCACTATTTGGGTGTCATCGGCGTAAGAAACTGGCAGAAATCCACAGTTTCTAATAATGGCAGCAAGGGGCTTGACGTAAAGATTAAAAAGAGTGGGGCTCAGGCAAGACCCCTGAGGCACACCACATGGGGAGCTAAAAGATTGTGATTTTACTTCCCCCAACTCTACAGTGAAGGTTCTGTTAGACAGATAGGAGGCAAGTAATGATCGAGCAGATGAATGTACTCCTGCTTCAGTAAGACGGGTGAGAAGAGTGTCGTGATCGACCGTGTCGAAGGCCGCCGAGAGATCAAGTAGGATCAAGGCGGCCTTCCCTCTGGCGTCTAGAATGTATCTAAGTTCTTCAACTGCCGTAATCAATGCTGTTTCAGTTCCGTGACCCTCTCGGAAGCCGAATTGCGAGTGGTCTAGAGCATGGGTGTCTGAAAGGAATTTAGACAGTTGTTTATTTAATAGTTTTTCAAGAATTTTAGCTGAAAAAGGAATTCTTGCAATAGGTCTGTAGTTAGCTGGGATTTGTGGGTCCAAATTAGGTTTTTTCAAGAGAGGCAGTACCGAGGTGATTTTCCAGAGATCAGGGTATTGGCAGGAGTTTATTATATGTGAGAAATGATTACATAGTTGTTCACTCATAAGCTCTGGGAAAAGATGCATAACCTTGGGAGGACAGGGATCCGTCAGACTCCCTGATTTCATAGTCTTGACAGTTTGAAGGATTTGTTCCACTGGCGGTGGTACAAAGAGGAAGTGGGTATTGTATTCTGAAAGTTGTGGAACCTTATCGGGAATAGTGTGCCACTGTATAGGTGTGACCTTATCTGTTAGTTTGAAGGATTCATAAACTGTGGTCACTTTGTCCACAAAGAATTGGCCCAGAATGTTACTAAATTCAGTACTTATTACTGCCTGTTTATCACTGTCAATTTTTGACAGTTTCTTCACAGTGGCAAAGAGTTCCTTACTGGAGCTCTTTGCTTCATTAATTTTAAAGACAAAGTATTTGCTTTTTTCCTCTAAAATTATTTTTTTATAGGAGGCCAAGGAGGTTTTATAACTGTCTCTCAGCAGAGGATCATAATTGGTCCTCCATCTCCTCTCTGCCCTTCTACAAAGTTGCTTTTGTGTTTTTAGAGCATCTGAAAACCAAGGTTGAGAAGGGGTTTTTCGGCTGGAAGTACTCTTTTTTAAAGGTACTAGTTCATGAATTGCTGTCTTTATCCAGCTAGAAATTTGAAGTGTTGCGATATTGCTGTCAGGTGCTAATTTAGGAATGGATAGGGTGAGCTGATCATTTAATTTTGTGGCGTCTAGTTTGCTCCAATCAAGGTAGGATGTTCTATTGGAGGGAATGACAGCTGTATTACGAGTGTCTCTAGTATTTATAGTAAAGATTATAGCCTTATGGTCCGACCAGGGAACTGGTAGGATGTCTAGGAGTTTGATGTCGGGATTAAAAGTAAAAATCCCGTCAAGAGTGTGTCCAGCTACATGGGTACTCTGATTGACAATCTGGACCATGTCCAGGTTAGCCAACGCGTCGCCCAGTGTAGCTATAGATGCATCAGAGCTTTTCTCCAGATGTAGGTTAAAATCTCCCAGAACGGAGAAATCAGGGCCTTTCACACTGGATTCCAAGAATGGACTGATCAGATGTAACAGCGGAGTTTTTGCTCTGGGTGGCCTGTAAATTAGAAGGCCTTTAAAAGTGTAGTTTTTTGTAAAGTTTGACTGAAAAAAAAGGGTTTCACAGTCAGGGTTGCTGCCCTGATCTGAGCCTTTTGTTCTTAATTCACTTCTAAAAATAATGGCCAGACCGCCGCCCCTCTTTCCCTTCCTATCAGATCTAATGATAGAGTATCCCACTGGGACGGCTAATGATAGATCTATGTCGGAGGCGTCATCTGCCCAGGTTTCAGTGATAAAGATCATGTCTAAATTCTGGGACTCTATGAGATTAGCTGTTTCTGTGTTATGTTTAACTAAGGAACGTACGTTGATTAGTGCGGCCTTAACGGTTTGACAGGTTGGTTTAATGGGATTAATCTGGAGAGGAGTTAGCCTTCGGATAAGTGTAAATTCAAAGGGGAGTTGGCATAGTGGGCACATCTTGGTTTCGCTCATAAGATTTAGCGTGCGGCAGCATGATTTGGGCCTGAGCGATAGCAACTCCTTGCTTGTGTAACTTAAGCTCTCACGGTCTGACATGTTATGAATATATGGCGTGGCCCTAGGCCCGGTCGAGGCGCGGACGGGCGCAGACGGGCTTGCCTTTGGCGCGCCTTTGGCGCGCCGGCAGCGCGCCCGCTGCGCGTTCGAAATCCCATGAGTAATATAGGTAATGGGGCATTGAGCAACTAGACCGCTCAGCGCCGGAAATGCCCCCAGCCCGGAAGTGTGTCCGCTCTCGCCTCCTCTGCACCCTCCGTACAATCGGCACTTGCCGTGACGGACCGGGGTGCCTGGGGCTGAGCAAACACTAGGGTAGGCGATGTGCAAAGAACGCAATACGGTAAAAGCACTTAAAAACAATTTTTAAAATACGATTTTCTGTAGCAGCGAGCAATGCTGGGTCCGTTACCTTGGAGCAGCAAAGCGAAGCAATTGTGATACGGCCGGGCCGTGTAGTCAAGTCATCTGACTAGCGCTCGGTGATGCCAAAGCTTTTTGAGTTGAGGGGCGCTGAGCAACTAGACCGCTCAGCGTCGGAAATGCCCCCAGCCCGGAAGTGTGTCCGCTCTCGCCTCCACTGCACCCTCCGTACAATCGGCACTTGCCGTGACGGACCGGGGTGCCTGGGGCTGAGCAAACACTAGGGTAGGCGATGTGCAAAGAACTCAATAAGGTAAAAGCACTTAAAAACAATTTTTAAAATACGATTTTCTGTAGCAGCGAGCAATGCTGGGTCCGTTACCTTGGAGCAGCAAAGCGAAGCAATTGTGATACGGCCGGGCCGTGTAGTCAAGTCATGGGCTTGGGGCAAAGATTAAACATAGTGTTGTCCTGCAGCATATCAGAAGACTTGCACCTGACATTGTCATTCTCCAGGAAACGCACCTGGTTGGTAACTCTTGTAAGGCAATGCACCGATGGGGCTACACAATGATCGCACACGCTGGCTTCACATCTAACTCACGGGGAGTGGGCATTATGATGAAAAAATCATTTCCCTTAACAGTTCACTCCACTTGGGCAGACGATCGGGGTAGGTACATTGGGGTCACAGGTATATGGGAGTGGCAGACCATAACACTTATTTCAATTTACGTTCTGCCGGGTCTACAAGCCACCACTTTTAAAGACATCAGTGCTATTTTATTGGCACTACCGGACTGGTTGCTAGTACTTGGGGGGTCTTCAACTCTGTAGTATCAGGCACGCGAGATAGCCACCCACCCCGTGTGCTGGGTCAGTCGTCACATTGGTTGACTGATTTTTTTGGAGGCCATGGGGCTTGTTGATGGGTGGAGAACTTACAACCCATACAAAATATAACACATGTTCCATTCTGGGGTACACACCAGTCTCTCCCGCCTTGACTATATTATAGTCCCTGCACTGAAGGTCGTGTACATCCATGAATTCAAACACTTAGCCAGGGGCACATCCAATCATTCCCCACTATGGGTACACATAGTCCTCGGTCGAACGCAGGTGGGGAGGATGGCCCCATCAACCTGTGGTATCTATGGGATCCGAAACTCCGTAAAGACCTGATCAAATCCATAGATGACTAGTTCCGAGAAAATCAGGGGACGGTGGATTCTTCCCAAACACTGTGGGAAGCCTTTAAATCTGTACTCCGGGGTCAAGCCTTATCGTTGATATCCGGAATGAAAAAGGATGGATATAAGGACATTTCAGATGCAGAGGTGGAGATATACAGACTAGAGCAGGAACTAGACTCGGACATCACACCTAAGATGCTCCACATACTCCACCTCAAACAAAATGATTATAGGGCGCTGGTGACTGAAAAAGCCAAGGCATTGGGAAGGTACAAGATGGGCAGGATCTATGACTTGGGTGACAAAGCAGGGAAGCTGATTGCTTGGCTTGATAAAAAGGAGTGGGCTAGCAAAATTGTCCCCGAGCTTAGAGAAACAGAGATGCCTCCCATAACAGACCCGCAGGCCATTGACAGCCAATTTGCAGACCACTTTTGCGCTGTTCATACTTCCACAACATCAAACTCTGAAGACGACTCCGCGGAGCTCCTGAGGGACATCTCTCTCCCCACACTTTCGGTTTCTGACTGTGCCTGTCTTGATAGCACTCTGACTGCATACAAAATAGCACTAGCGATGCAGTCATTACACTCCAGTAAGGCTCAGGGTCCCAATGATATCCCTATTGAACTCTACAAACTTTGGCCAGATAAGCTGGCGCCGTAATTGAAGGCCATGTACGAGGAAAGTCGAGAACGAGGACTGTTACCCATAGATCAGAGGGTAGCCACTACTGTCACCATCCATAAAGAGGGGAAACCCAAAACCAACTCCTCCTCATACCACCCTATCTCGCTCCTCAATGCAGAACTTAAGATCCTGGCCAAAGTGCTAGCTAACCATTTAGTTAAAACCATAGGGGTCCTTGTACACCCTGATCAATCCGGCTTTATGCCACACAGGAATACTGCAATGAATCTTCGCAGGGTCCATGGGGTCCTGGGTAGGGTGGCCACTATCCAAGAACAGCCCATAATTGTCTCCCTGGATGCCACCATGGCATTCGATATGGATGAGTGGTCCTATCTCTTCACAGTGCTCGCAAAATCGGGATTTGGACCTGGTTTTGTTCAGTGGGTACGTCTTCTATTACACGAGCCTATGGCTCAGTTAGTAGTTAACAACAAAAAATCAGACACCTTTCAGCTTAGGCAGGGGACCCGACAGGGGTGCGTTCTCTCTCCCCTTTTATTTGCATTTGCCCTAGAACCCCTTGCGTTTGGATCTGGAGAGACCCAGTCATACGCGGACTGCGCTGGTCCCCAGACTGGGAAGATCGTATTTCCCTCTATGCAGATGATATCCTACTGTATCTTGCTTCCCCCAAGAAATCCATGATTGCGGTCCTTAAGATTCTGTCCGTATTTGGCAAATACTCCGGGTTCTGTGTCAATTGGCAGAAATCCCTCCTTTATGCCCTTTGGGGAGACCTGCCCCCGCCGCCACAAAATTGCCCAATACAGATCGCCACAGAAGGCTTTAAATATCTGGGAATATTCATCTCCCTTGATCGGACGCTCCGCTATTCCCGTAACCTCATGTCCCCACTGCAAAGACTCAAAAGAACATAACCAGCTGGAAATCACTTCCACTTTCGATGTTGGGCAAGGCCGCTCTTTTTAAAATGATGTTGTTACCCCGGTTTATATATGCATCTGATCCGGTCCCTAACTCGTATTTCAGAGAAATTGAAGGACTCCAGAGAGATCTTCTGTGGGATTAAAGCCTGGAACAACATGCCCAAAAATCTTAGGCAACAAACTCTGGAAAAACCTTTCAGAAAACTTCTAAAGACCTGGATCTTTAACCTCCCCGACGACTTCACTAAAGCGGCCATCTAACTTTCTACCGCTACCACGACTGGGCCTTTGGGTATTCCAGCGCCATGATGCTCCCTCCGGAGCGAACGCTGCGCTTTAGAAATACCCCCTCAAATATCAAAAATATCAAATATCAAATGGAAAACCGCACATTGCACTACATAAATTAACTCTCAATTGGCATGATGGGGGCTTTAGCTTACCAGATATCAAGAAATATTATTGGGCAGCACACCTTGCGGCTATCAATCACGGCATGTATACCCGCAAGGATGACCCTGGCTTTCTCATGGATAGATGGATCCACCCTGGGGTCACCTACAATCGAGTGCTCTACTCAAAGCCAGGTAGATACCTGCTCACCTGCCCCACTAAGCATTCGGTCGACGTCTGGCACTCAGCCAACAAATCGCTCGGATGGGGGCAGAAACCTACTCTCGCAACCCCCCTGTGGGACTCCCAAATGCTGGGAGACCTGTGGAAATTAAAAAGCTTCGACAAATGGGAACTTATTGGTATCTCACGTATCAAGGACCTCTGGGACAAAGGTGAAGTGAAATTGTTTGCCGCACTTCAACACCAACATGAGTTGGCGGACTCGGCACGGTTTCGATACTTGCAGCTGAGCCGCGCTCTCCAATCACTTCTTCCGGAAGGATCCTCCCCCCCTGACGCTTCCCCCTTAGAGGACAGGATACTTGACGGTCATCTGCCTGAGAAAACTATATCCTTAATATACAAAAAGCTTATAAACAACATGGAAACCCCCTCCATACACGACGAGAAAAATGGGTGAGGTATGGCATTGAAATAAATGATGAGGAATGGCAGGAAGCGGTGTCCTCCCCTAGGACAGTCGCGTTCCCAGAACATCTTTGACTGATCCAACTCAAAATCCTCCACAGAATCTATGTCACTGGGTCTCAACTGCTACATATGGGGGTGGTTGGGAGGGACTGTAGAAGGGGGTGCACTCAGCTAGGCACTTTTATCCAAATACTCTGGGACTGCGACCATATCCAATACTACTGGTGAGAGGTACATGAGGTAATCAGTGAGGTCCTGACAGTCGTTATCCGCCCAGAGGCTCGTAGATGCCTCCTAAACATCTGGGAGCCCACTGACCTCAACATTTAGGCAACACAATGGGTTACACTGGGGCTCATGGTAGCCAAAAGAAATATAGCGCATCTCTGGGGAGCCGCACATGCACCCACAATTGAAGATGTGAAAAAAGACCTTGATTGGGGCATGTACAGGGAAAAGACAGTCTACATTGCTCGAGGTTGCCCCCGCAAATGGTCAAAAATTTGGGACCCGTGGAACACATATCGAGGGAATATATGTATCCCACCCCTCAGCATTGACAGCGATGATATCCCTTCTCCATAGCATCCAACGGAACATTATGCTGTATTTGTGATCATAGTCTGTCTCCACCATATTCTCACATGTCAAATTCATTGTATTGTATTTGTATGTTGATGCATTTTAATAAAAAGAAAAAACAAACAAAAAAAATGTTGCGCTGTGTTGCATGACAGGGACAGAGCAGGAGAATGCCATATCTACAGAGATATGGCCCTTTCCTCCCCTCTCCCTAGCGCCGGTGCTGATTTCAGCTGCTGTGTGCCAGACACACAACTTGATGTCATAGCACTGAGGTGCGTGCCTGAGTCTAGCATAGGTTTTGTGATGGAAGGATATCCTTCCTGTACAAAATAAGCAGACCACTTCATACAACTGAGTAGGGAAATTGTTGATGTAATGAGGAGACCAATAAATAAGCATAGTGTGTGAGCAATTAACTAAGTCCAGGTTAAATAGGAGCTTTTCCGTGCCCCCATAAGGGTCAATTGATTGGTGAGTAGTTCGAATGGCAGCTACTCCACTGTCTACAGTATATGCTACTCTATAATAAACTTCTGGCATAGCAGTTAGTATAGGTGGGCTAGCCAACTATAGGGCTGATTAGGATGGTGGGAAGAAAAGCATCCCGACCGCCATGGTAGTGGAAAAGTAATGTCTGCAGATACCGCGGCAAAACCGGCGATCAAATTAGGATGCACTGCCGCGGTGGTCGGATTCCAGGATTCACCGCCAGAAAAGCTGAAAATCTGTCCGTGGCAGTCGGAATTGCTGTGGAAAGGCCAAAGACAGACGTTTTCCCAGCGGTCAAGAACACAGTATGCCACCACCATCCCCGATTAGCCGGATTCTCCACGCGGTGTGATGGGCTGTTTGAGGCATCGTGATTTTACCGTCAGTCATACCTGCAATCTGCAAAGCAGTCCCTCTCTATTGGCTCCGTCCACTACCGGTGCGGACGGAGAATTCTGGTGGAACTCAAGACACCGCAGCGGACGGGAGATGGGCCATCTATGCCCATCCTAATACGGCGGACGCAAGGACCGCCGATGGAATACGGAAAAGGGCATTTTCCGCCAGAAGCCTGCACCGCGGATGTGCCTCCACACGCCATCCTAAACAGCCCCTATGTTTCTGTGAGTAGTAATATCACGTTTAGTTGAGGTCAATAAATCATACATTTTTAACACTATGTTTTACTAAAAATCTCATAATAAGATATGCTACTTAAGAAAGCCTTGCATCTTTACAATATTTTACCTGGTAAAGGGGCAGGTGGAGGGAATTGTATTACATTCCAGCTGTTGCTTAAAAATGACATTTTTAAATGCATTTTTTCATTATCGGGAGATAGTATAGAATTTACCTGGTTTAATGGTAAAATCTCCACATCAGAATATCTCCTGGGACGTGCGTTATGGCTGTCCTGGGTGGGCATGGTCAGACGCAGACTGACTTGCTTTAGAATTCAGAAAGCACAGGGTGAAGGCAAAATTATAATTGTGACAACTTTATACATTCTCACACAGAGAATGATGATCAGAATCCATCTTAGCACTCTTGACAAACCTGGGCCCACTATTGACACTTGCTCCCCCAACTTGGTTGTTTTAATTCATCCTCGATCTGCTGTCTACCTTTCTCTGCCTGCAGAAATGTTTGGTGGAGGAGTGGCCCATACCAACTCAATAAACAAAAACTGGTTAGGTCACAAAAATGTTTTTAGAGAAACTTCCCTGAACCACTGGTAGCACAAGCAGCAAGCAGCCCTCAGAATACTTTTGGTTAACTTCAACCATATCTAGCACAATTAAAGTCCCAAACCAAATTAGAAAAACAGAGGTATATATAAGAGTAAAAAGGCACCAAGATCATTGAAATTGGATACAATAACCACAGAAAGTAAAGCACCATTGAAAAACAACAATTGTTGGTTGGGCGGGACCTAGATGTTATTTCAGTCCAATCAAGAGTGAGCAGAAGCTAATACACCAAACAAAACAAAGCTTCATTTTTTAATCACTGAGGTCACTTCATGGGGTGGATAGATTTTACACCACAAATGATTCCATTCCCTGATTTTACCTCCACAATTAATCAATCATTTTAGTTCTCGAAATGCCCCAGCAGGAACAGGCTGAACAATGGAGCCAGGGAGGTCTCCGCAAGGCAGGTTACAATTACTCTGAGATCATGATGAACCCAGTTTCAGTGTGGCAAAAAGTAGGACAAACATGGTTTTCTTGCATCATCTCCCTGGGTAAGCCTTAGCACCCTGTCCCAGTACTCTGGGCATGGAAAACATTACTGGGTCCTACCTTTCTCCAACTGCTGAAAACATTATTTTTGGTCTGTCCTTTAGACCCTTTGTCCTCAGATCTAATTTCTAGACACTAGAGCTCACTCCAGTCATGGTTCCTGCAGGAGTCAGCCCTCCGTGCTCAACTGAGCCATTTTGGAGTTTAGTACTTCTGCTTTTTGTGTCAGTTGAGCAGTCAAGCAAGAGGCCAACCACTTAAACCATAGAGAGCTGTTCCATTCCTTGGGCAACAGCAGGAGTCAGGAATCCATGAGTCTTTCCGACCACTTCATTCAGTAGGGGTCTGGAGTCAGAAATCGTATTTCTTTGAGCAGGGCCTTCTATTCAGGTGTAGTCTTCTCAAGTTCAGAAATGTTCTGAGGAAATAGTGGTAACATACCAAGTATTATCCTGTGCACTAACCAGAGATAGAATAACTTCCCTAGCCAATACAGACTATTTTCTTACCTTATGTGCACCTTCTTCTACAGCACTTCCTCTTTGATGTACCATACAATTATCCAGCAGCTTCTGTTTCAAAATGGGAGAGCCCTTCTGTCACCAGCCAGGCCTACCCCCAGCTCCATAGCCACTCCTCTACTTAGGTGAAATCCCCTTCAACCTAGCAGAGATTTGGAATCGGAAAATCTTCAAGCTGTCATGCACCCCTTCAAGATGGCTAATTGCCTGCCACATGTACTGGATTAATATCACCCTTAAGCTCAGAGACAGGTTATCATCTTATGAGCTAGAGTCAATAACTCTCCTAGCTAAGGATGCATAATTCAACTCTGGAGGTGTGATGAGTGGCAGACCAGGTTTTAAATTAGTTCTGGCGCAGGCAACCAGTGTACATTTTTATAGAGTTACTTTTCCAATAAGGTTATTAAACATCTGATTTCACCTTTAAATCAAGTTCTCAACTAAGAGGATAATCACTTTGAAGGACTTTTCTAGCATTTTCCCATAAAAAGAGACAATTTAAATGGTTTAATAATACCTCGGCTTGTCCTATGGAAAATGGAGCTGAATTTATACATTGGAAATAGAAATAGACTTTAGACATTCAGTCACTGTGAGGGCACACTTTGTAAATATAATTTTTGCCACGTTTTATATATTAGGCACCATGCCTTATGGCTTTACAAGGCATGCTTCATGGGATACCTATTAATATAAAAAATAGGGTTTCCTGCATGTAAAAGGCACTTTCCTTTAAAATGTGTTAATCATGTATTTACAGGTTTTCATATAGCATGTACCAGGCTCTTGAGAATCATGCCATTTTATATAATAGTGCATACCTTATGCAGAATAGAAAAGAATGTTTAGAAATTTCAGACGGAGACATCAATAGGCTGAAATGTACAGTCGCTATCACAAAGGTCCACCTTGCTTAAGAGCCACCAGCAGATCTAAAGTGGGATGGACTTGGAGACAAAGTTGTTGAGAATAAAGACTTTGAGTTGCCCTTTGAAGGATAAAAAAGAGGCTAGTGTCTGAATTTCTGGAGGAGGTTGGTTCCAAATCCTAGGAGCACATCCTTAATAAGACAGCTCTAAAGTATGTTTTTGTTAAAGGCTGGAATTTGACTAATGGGGAGTCTTGGCTCGGAAGTTGCTGCAAGCCAACACAGGATTTTAGTTCCTTGGCAAGGTGCTGTGGCTGCTTGATGTGGATGATTTTGTGAAGCAGGCAGGCAACTTTAAAAATGGATATCCCTTCAATAGGTCGCCAACTTAGGGAAGGCAAGAGGGGGTGCTATGGTCGAATCGATCAGCTCCAGAGGCCAGATTAACAGTGGCATGCACTGGGCTTTCATTAGCTCTAGGTGAGTTTTAAAGGTACTAGATAAGATAGCATTTCCATGATCCATGAAACAAACAAAGGGTGATGGGAGGAATGCTTGCAATTTCTCTAATCACTGGCAATCGCTCCTGGTAGCATCCCAACCCAACACTCTTTTGCTCACCAGGCAACCTCAGTTTGGACAAAGTTACAAGCAAATCAGTCTTGACCCTGCTCCTCATGGGAACTGACAGGCCAAGTATTCTCTGAAAGGGAGCACAAGCAACCCAGACCAGTTTTGTCCTAGGTATGGGCTGATCCACTGGGTACAGCTTAGTTTCTGTGACACAGTGATCACGGGACTCATGTCTGGGAATACCCAAGCCACATAGGGTAGTACATGAAACCCACAAATGGTGATGGGAATAATTCTTGCAATGTCTGTGATCCAGTCTGAATAGAACCAGTACTTGAAACACATTTTGTAGATCTTGGACAAGAAGGAGGGTGTTATTGCAGTGTCTTTAAACTACATGCTAAATACAGTGTGGTGCTCCTGGCAATCATATATTTATGTCATGTATGTGAGTGGTATAAATTCAACTAATGATGACATTTATCTCCCATGTCATTAGTGCATTTTCAGTGCCATCTAGTTTAGCCTTACATGATTGCTAAACAGAGCAATTGAGTGAAACAATTATACAAACATCCTTTTATGGCCAGCGTGTACAAAAATGATGGCCCTGCAAAGATAAGAATTCCTCATCCACTCCCAATGTATTCCTTCTTTAGTTGGGTGGCTGGGAAGGATTAAAAGCATATAATATGATTGGCATTTTAGTAGTGGCGTAGCAAGGGGGACTGTCCACCCTGGGCGGCATGAGTTTTGGGGGTGGCAGCCTCCCTCCCCACACTTACCAGCACCCACATGCACCTACACACAGCAGCAGCGGGTATCACCAGCACCCCCCCCCCCCGCTCTTACATACGGCCACGGCAACTAGTCTAGCTATACCACTGGGTTTTAGGATGAAATGTTCCTTCCTATAACCCTACATTTACCACCAACACATTTCAGCCCTACTCTAAGGGCCTGAAGAGGTCCTGGGATTTCACCAGAGTAGTTTATATATTTAGAACTCCACCAGTGATGCATTTTATGTGATTTTGTGTGGCATGCAAATGCACTCAAACCATGCACAGGAAGTGTAATGCTTGCGACTCTGGGTTGTATGTGTAAAAACAAATTACTTGGCATGAGGGAAATGCCATTGTGTGTGCCTTATCTTATGCTACATCAGCGGTTCCCAAACTGTGGTCCCAGGGGTCCGTAACACATTCCATGGGGATCAGCAGGCAGCAGGTTTAAAAATACTGCAAAGTTCCTTGTATAAACAGCAATTTCCGAGCAATAATAAAAGCGTCAAGATAACTCAGGTGATTAATGTACCTGCTGGAGAGAGATGGGAGTTTTGTCCAATAGCAGCTTTGACTCATCTAAGGTAGTGCAGGGGGTTAATATGAGTGCTGCAAAGAACATTTAGCATGCATTTCTAAAAGCAGTATTTTATGTGCAGAGCTTAGTGGGTTACTGCTTTTGTCACAGAGATTATTTTGTTACTGTGCAGTTTATAAGTTACAAATGTAATCTAGCAGAGTGAGCTATGAACTGACATCAAAGAGCTGCATGCAAACTGTGTGGCATACTTTAGTAAGTTGTGTTTCTTCCCAGTCTTTCATTATCCTGATGCTGCTAAAAAAAGGTTTGTTTGGGTAGAAATACATTCTTATTATTTAAGTCAAGGCTAACCACTGTGTTATGTTCTGAATCCTGAGTTTGTGCTTCTCCAGACCAAGCACTCTTAAACAATGCCTACCAGTAAGCATAACATGTCAATCCTACACCTTTTGTAGTCCCCTTTGCCTATTGTACCATTTTCTATACACTGATTTACACACATATGATTCTTTGTCTCTGTATGTGTGTTATGTGAAGTGCTCTGACACCCTATACTGGTATGAGAGGTGCTATAAAACAAATTAAATACATGTGACAGAGGGCCTATGGAAAGATAAGAGGCACTGTTGGAGTGTGATAGTAAGGAATCATTGCCCCAACAAAGATTGTTGTATCCTGGTGCACAGTAAGGTCATCATTTAATATGCTTTAAAAGCTGTGTTGTAGAATGCATCATTTTTGCCCACATTTTCTGGGAGGGAGAGCCCCCAAAGCCCCATTTGTAGTGGTCAGGCTCACTCACTGCACTTGGTATTCACCATACGGGACTAGTCTGACAACATTTACCTGGGTTGCTTTGGGTTTCCAGTCGTGCCCTGGCAGGAGCAGGAGCCTAGTACCTCGATAAAAACCAAACATTGAAAAGTTAGTCACCAAGATACAGCAGCAATCTTTCCATTAAACATTTTTTATTTTTGCTAATTTTTTTAATGTAAACTAATAAAATCTTTTCTATTTCGTGTATTTGCTTGGTGTGCACTTGTTAGTGTATTCATTGCAAATTACTGTTTTAGGGCCCGATTCCAATCAGGGTCGGAAAGCGTTCCGACCGACACGGAATGGGACTGAAGTCCGACCGACTCGTACAGGCGCTGTAGAACCTTACAAGTATGATGCGTCCCGGTCAAAATCCAACCGACTCGCACTGAATCAATCCGGACTGACCGAAACGTACGGAAAACAGAGCCGCTGCTTGGAAACTGAACCGAAACCTTCTGACCGACACAGAATGGCTACAGTTCCGACCATCACGAACGATGCAATACGAGTCGCACGGAGTCCAAACCGTACAACCGATTCACGCAGACCAGAGATATTTGCAATAAAAAGAGCCGTCGCGACCGGCACGTACGTGAAACATGCAACATAGCACAATGTCAGTGTGACCGACTCGGATCACACCGCAAGTGACGCCACATGCGTACGACCCGGACAACTGAACGTCCCCGTCAGGCCTAAAGAAATCATGTAATTGACACAGAAAAAGGCCAAACAGGCAGTTAGAAATCCCCCCAAAAATCAAATTTCAAACCAAGACACACCCACAACTCCAACAATAAAAAGGCGAAAAATCCAGACCATGATCCTTTGCAAATCTCACAGACCGGCAAACAGAAAACACCAGCAGACTGAAACATACAGCCACAACCTACACACTACACAACATTAGCACCACACAATAGGCACACTCACAGTCACCCAGCCATACACATACTGACCAATCCTCACTACCACACACACACACACCCATCCATCTCCACCACCACCCATCACCATGCCCCCAAAGAAGAATCCAAAGTTCACAGACAGTGAGTTGGAGGTCATGGTAGATTAAATCAACAGAATAGAGCCACAGTTATTTGGTACCTTGGTCCAACAGACCCCCCTATCCCAGAAAAACAAGATGTGGATGAGGATTGTTGACAAGGTGAATGCCTTAGCACCTACCATGCGCACAATGGACGACATCAGGAACCGGTGGTACGACATACGCAGGAGTGTCAATAATCTCATCAGCAAAGACCATGCCCTGGGGCCAGCCCACTGGTGGTGGTCCTCCTGCAAAACCGGTGCATTTCACTTCCTGGGAGGAGAAGGTGCAGGCCATGTTCCCAACAGTTGGCCTCCATGGATTGCCTGGAATACCAGTGCCTGGTGAGTACACAAACAACTATTCCTAAATGTGATGTCACAGCAATCAGCACCCACAGACAATAATGTTAGGGGGACAGAGAAAACATTCACTGTCATCAAGCCACATCAACGTAAACATAACTATCCTCTCACGTGTATGCCACCTAGAGAAACACAATACCTGCAATGTCACAGTAACATGTACCTAGGGCAATACATGTACAAACCCAATGACAAATACCCCAGGGATTTGGCCCTATACACCACCAAACACCGTCAGCCATCAAGCTACCACAGTTACACACACTCCTAGGGAAGCCGAGTCATAGGAAGGAAGATCTGGCATGCCAGTCAGGTGGGTGTGGCTGAAAGCAAGGTGAGATTTGTAGTCCCAGGCCATAGTCCCCATCCCACCTGTCCCAGGAATAGGCACATGCACCAGGCTCACCTCACAGGGAGTGTCAAAGTACAGGCAAGATTGGAGAAACTGGGCTCTGGTGTGGGGATCACAAGGCCTTTCTGGGACTTGGGCACCAACAAACATCAAGACACCATTGTCAGGCAACTTGAACATGTACTTAGACTCACTGTTTTGGAAGCATGCCCATGGGGTCCTATCCGGGCCATGGGGGAGAAAGAGTGCAAACTCCCAGCAGGCCCTGCCACACACACCCCTCCCGGCAACAACAAACAACACACCTGTGTGAAACAGGGAAGTGCATGTTTTGCAATGTACATGTAAGGCACCTTACAAATACATTAGCTGTCCATGCACACAGTTCTACGTGTACATAAAACGCATCTGGAAATTGTACAAAACCTACATCAGCATCTGACTGTGATAATTGAGGACAAAGCTATGCACATACACTCATCATGAAGCATTGTACTGAATTGAATGTGTGTGATACATTTATGTATGCTGAACCACAACATACATTGTGTGTCTCTTCCACCCACAGGTGCAGCTGGGGAAACTTCAAGAACAGACAAGGAAGATTCACAGTCCCAGACTCTAGTTGACACAGAGCAGGCCAGTGTGGCTGCCTCTCACTCCTCTGACGATGACCATGAACAACCTGGCCCCTTCGGTGTGGATCAGAGTGCAACAGCAGTAACATCTGCACCCCCTGCCACCATTCCTGCTCCATCTGACAACACCCAGATGACCCCTACTAACACAGACAGACCAAGCCAACCCAACACCGAGGGCACAGCAACACAGGGAAGCTTGGAGGTGGCTGCCAATTCCACTAGTGCCATCACCAGAGGAGGCCCAGTTTCATCGGTGCCTGCAACAGCATAACCTGCTCATGGTAGAAGGAGTGGTGGGAGTGAGGGCAGGCTGAGGCCACCCCATGGCCATGGTGCTGAACCCCAAGCTGATCCCCAATTGGTACGCATCATAAATGCGTACCAGCAATGCACCAGAGACTTTGGCCAGATTGTGGGGCACCTCAGGGACATTAAAGAACAGCAGACTGAACATTATGCCAGATGGGACACACACATGTTGTGGGTGGAGACACACTGGCCCGCATGGAGTCAAAGATGGACATGTTGGATGATGTTACGGCGGTGCACAGAGACATACTTGGAAGCCTACGTCAGATTGCAAACAACATGGCCCTACCTCCCTGTGTGCCCACTACATCAGTTGCCACAACAACTGCAACTGCCACAGGTAGGGAGGTGGACTCTGACGAAGACTCCAGTGCACCGCCACAGCCTGCACCTGAGGGACTTTCCCCGAAGAAGCCGCTGGGTCGTCCAAAGAAGGACAAGTGAGAGGCAGCTGACCCTGCACCTCACCCAGGAAGTGAACACCTTTCCCTGATGTCTACCATTATGTGCAAACCCTTCACCTTATGGAATGTCCCCATCTCTCCCACATGTGATGGAGGATCTGATTTGAACAAATGGATCTACTGACTGTGGACTTTACTCTGCCAATTCCACCAACCAACCCTACCAACTCCTCTGTGAACTTTGGACTCCCATTGCACTGTACAGCACTTCATATCACCTATATCATCCACACACATGTATGTAAATAAACACTCCAAATCACAATTGTTGACTCTGTGATAAATTTGACTCGTTTTGACACAAATAGGTGATGAAATGCTAAAGTAAGGCTGGGCAGGGGAACTCCTAGAGCAATCTAAACACTGAAAATTGATTCATGTTGATGTGGTACACACTCCAAGGTCAACACAACACAAAAACACCATGACCATCATGTTTCTTTACTCACACATTGTGAACTGCAAGTACACACAAATGCTGAAACAGAGCCAATCAGCCCTCAGGTACAGCATGCCAACGATTCACTGATTTGTGGACACAGAGGAAGCACATCACAAACAGGTGCACAACTTTATTACACATACATAACTAGTAAACAGAACATCAGATGCAAGGTACCCTCACATAACAGTGAGCAGATATGCAACAAATATGGCAGACATGCCAGCACCGGGGTGTGTGGGATGATGCTTCCAGGAACCATGAAAGGTTGCATTCAGTGACCGTATTGTGCATTTCAGAGGTTACATGTCACCAGACAACAGCATATGTACCCTGTGAATGACAGATATACAATAGTTTTTATATCACTAAATAACTGCACACATCTACAATACACATTACATACACAAATCAAATGACTTGTGAAAACATCCGAAGAATCATGGCAACACTGATTGGGAGGACATAGTAACTCAAGGGACACATAAATGCTACAATCATGACACGTAGCATGCAGAAACACATATGCCCACACAGTGCACGAACCAAACACATCAGGTGAAGCAAGATTTCTTGACAACACATCACTATATATTCACAATTAGGAGAAGAATTTGTTGATGAGCTGAGTCCGGACATCCCCTCACCCTCATCGTCACTTGCAACATGTCCCAGGCCGGATCCTCATATGCTGGTGGTTGCTGTCCGTCATCATCTTCGATTAGAGGCACCTCCTCCCTCACTGCCATGTTGTGTAGCATGCAACACACAATAAATATCTTGCACGCCTTTTCAGGTGCATATTGGAGGGCCCCTCCTGTCCGGTCCAGGCAGCGGAATCAGCATTTCAGGAGTCCAAATGTCTGCTCTATCAGTCGCCTGGTCCACCCATGTGCCTCATTGAAACGTATCTGCGCAGGTGTGACAGGGTTCCTAAGAGATGCCAGCAACCAAGGCATGTTGGGGTACCCGGAGTCACCTGCACACAAACAGACAAACATGTCATGGATCAGGAATGAGCGTGTAATCCAAAGATACCTAGGACACGTAAGGTAAAGTGCTCCTACTCACCGTCAAGCCAGGCACGCTGGTTCTGCAGCTGTGGTATCAAATGTGGTATCCTGCTATTGCGCATGATGTAGGCGTCGTGGGCTGAACTAGGGAAACGGACACACAGATGTGAAACTGACATGTCCGCAAGACATATATATTTTTATTTTTTATTTTTTTATTTTAGGAGTTTTATATAGCGCTAGCTGGACCTAAGGGTATCAGAGCACTTCACAGCAAGTAAAATTATGTGCAAATAGGCAGTACAGAGAGTATAGTAGAACATAAGGGTTCGAGCAGGGTATTGATCGAACAAAGGAGCGAGCGAGCAGAGGGGCATGGAGGGTGCAGGTCAAACAAGACGAGCATCCAAAAAGTTTCCTTGTTCAAACAGGACGATTGTCCAAAAAGCTTTCTTGATCGGCGTCAGTATCGCCGGTCACATAATTAAAGTTAAATGGAGATCCGGCTTAGGTACTTTCTTGGCTCCTATCGGTTTGGTTGAGAGCCGTCGAGGAAGAGGACTTTGAGCAGGTTTTTGAATTTTGGAAATGAGGATATCGTTCTGATGTGGGGGGGATGGAATTCCAGATTTTGGGGGCGTTTCCAGCAAACGATTTCGCCGCGGTTTTTTGCTTGTGAGTTTTCAGGGGATGAGTAGCAGAGTGTTGGAGCTCCTGAGGTTCCTGGACTGACCGGCCCTTTTGAGTTTGGTGGCCAGGTATTCTGGTTTTCCTGTGTGCAGGGCTTTGTGCGTGAGGCAGGCTGTTCTGAAGCTGGCTCGCAACTCAATTGGGAGCTTTTTAAGTTCTCAGAGTGCAGGAGAGATGTGTTTGAATTTCTTAGTTCCAGTGACCATTCTGGCTGCTGCATTAAAGGTTGTTTTCAGGGGTGTGAGGTGCGATTTTGCTGTCCCAGTCAGGGCTGAAATCCCATAATCAATTCTGGAGAGCACCAGTGCTTGGGTGGCTTGTTGAAGGACCTTGAGCGGGAGGAAGGTTTTTATTTTGTACAGTAATTTCAAGTTGAGAAAGGCACTTTTAGCGTATCTTGTAATGTGTTTTTTCATTTCCAGTTTCGGGTCTAGGGTGATACCTAGAGATTTTACCAAATCTGCCAGGGTGAGGTTACCATTGAGGGCATCAATAGCTTTGCGCCATTCTGCAATTTGGGGGGTTTTGTCTTTGTTGTAGATGAGGAGTATTTCTGTTTTCTCTCGATTGAGTTTCAGGTGATTGCTTGAGAGCCAATGTTGTAACTCTCTGAGCGTGGCGTTGAGTCTCTGGATGTTGTCAATGGACGTGGTTTCCAGATAAAGATGCGTGTCGTCCGCATATAAGTGGAAAGGGATGTTGGATTTCCTGAGTAGAGTGGTAAGGGGTTCAATGTAAATATTGAAAAGCTGAGGGGAGAGCACTGACCCTTGTGGAACACCCCTGTTGACGGGGTGGAGGTTGGACTCAAAGTTTTTAATTTTTTTTCTTTGTGAGCGGTTATGGAGAAAGGAAGAGAACCAGTGGAGGACCGTCTCTTCAAGACCAGCCCTTCCTTGTAGAACCTTGATGAGCAGTTTGTGATCAACTCTATCAAATGCAGCCGATAAGTCTAGGAGGATGAGAAGGCAGCATTGGTCCGAGTCAAGTGACTTGTGTAGATCGTCTATGACATTGAGGATTGCGGTTTCAGTGCTGCAGCCTTTTCTGAAGCCCGATTGATGGGGATCTAGCAGATTGATGTTGTTCAAGTGTTGGGTCAGCTGAGGAAGTACACATATTTTCAGGATTTTGGACAGAAGAGATAAGTTCGATATAGGTCTAAAGTTATTCAGATCCTCAGTGTCAAGCCCTGGCTTTTTCAGCAGTGGCGTGACTTGACCACTTTGAGGCAATCTGGTACGACTCCTGAGCTCAGTGAGCTGTTAATGATCTTGCTCCATAGCGGGGCTAGGACGAGCTTCAGCTCCTTGGTCAGTTGAGGGGGTAGCTGATCAGGGGGTGGGATGAGGGTTTAGCGTTGGAGATTAGTTTGACTATCTCTGCTTCCTGAATGGGAATGAAGGAAGACCACTGCTTTGGGGGGTTCAAGTAAGCGCTATTGTTTGTTTGAGATGCCTGGATCACGGTGGAGGGGATGAGATTTGAGCCAAGTGAGAGATGGATCTTGGCAATTTTGTCATTGAAAAAGGTGGTGAAGTTGTCACATCGTTCTTTGGATGCCTGAGTTGAGGATGTCACTGGCTTAGAGGTTTGTTTCCTGATGAAATTGAAGAGCTCTTTGGGTCGGTTTTTTGCGGTGTGTAGCGCAGAGCAGAAGAAAGATGTCTTTTTGTTCTTAATGTGCTTTTTGTAATTCCAGCGGGCTGCTTGGAATTGATCGCGATGGAGGGCGGTGGGATTGTTCCTCCAGATTCTTTCTGAGGCTCTTAGATGTCTTCTTTCTTCATTGATGTCAGTGATGAATCATGATCTGGATGGAATGTTCCTGCATTTTTTTAGTTTCAGAGGGGCAAGGTGATCCAGGGTGAGCGTCATATTCGAGTTGTAGAGAGAGGTGAGTTCGATAGTTAAGAGGTGATCAGTGATGTTGGGGAGGAGCAAGCTTATTCTTTCTTCTAGATCAGCTCGAGGGATCTGGGCTGTGTTCCTGACCCATTTGGGGTGGGGTCCTGCTTGGGGTGTTGAGTTTGGACTGCTTGGTTGATGTGGAAAAGGATGATATGATGGTCAGACCAGTCTATGGGAAGGATGTGGTTGATGGTGATTGCATTGCTTTCGGCAATAATTGCGTCGAGGATTGCTCCTCTGTGGTGTGTTTCTTCTGAGCAGTGTTGGGTCAGATTGTTTTCTAGTAGGAGGTTGTTTAGGGTTTGAAAAAGCAGGTCTTTTGTTTCGTTCCATCTTAGATTGAGGTAGCCGAGAATTATATTGTTTGAGTTACCGAGTGCGCAATGGGCAATTAAGTCAGAAAGGTGTTCCCCGAATTCGGAGGAGTTGCCTGGGGGGTGGTACAGGAGAAGGCACAGTGATGGCCTGTTATCGCAAGTCTTGATGTTGACTGAGAGACACTAAAAGAGGCTATACAGGCAGGAGGCAATTTCCGTGATGGAGATGTTATTCTTGTGAATGATTGCTATGCCCCCTCCCCTTTGCACTTGCCTGTCTTTGTTGATCATTGTGAATCCAGGAGGCACCAGAATGAACATGCTAGGGTAAGAGAGATTGTTGAGCCAGGTCTCCGTGATGAATGCTATGTCTATATCATGGGAGAGGATGGCTTCTGCTAGTTCGGTTGAATGTTTAGAGGCCGATCTGCAGTTTAGGAGCATGCAGTTAATGGGGGACCCTTCTTTGCTCAGATTCTTAGTAGATGGGGCTCTAGGTAGAGAAGTTAGGTGAGCTGGGGGTCTAGGGTCTCTTGGTGGAAGGTGTTCTCTTGTGACTCCCGTAATTACTTGGATCATAGATTTGGGGGAGGAATTAGAGGGAGAGTCATAGGATAAGGCTAGCTATGCTGCTTCCCGAGAGGAAAGTGGGTCTTTTGTTCTTCAGGGTCTCTCAGAGCGATTCTCAGTACCCATTCTATTGGTCGAAGGCCGGGACCTGGGGGGGACAGAGGGCCCGCTGGGGGGGTGGTACCTTGGCACGCCAGGGTTGGGTGAGATTTGGTGGTGCGGTGGGGGCTGGTTGGGCTTTCGGATCGTGACCAGGTTGGATAGAGTTTTGTTCAGGCCTCGGATCAGGATTTCAAGCTGAGTTTCCAGGAGGTTGAGGCTCTGCATCGTGTTATCCAAGGTGGGAGGGAGGGTGTCTGGTGCAGCATTGCCCAAGGTGGAGAGGGGTGGGTCCCAGTCATGGTGGCTTTTGGGGGAGGAGCTGCTTGGTTTGTCTCTGGGAGCGATCATGGGTAGGAGGAGTACTGGCTCATGACGAGGGTTAGGTCTTGTGTGGCCTGAGGGCATGGTGGGGCTGTAGGGAGACTGAGCTTGGGGGTAATGCTTGTTTCTGGATGGCAGGTTGGGAAGAGAGAGGGGGCAAGGGAGGGAGGGTCGTCTGACAGGGGGGATGGGATCATTATTCGGAGGTGCAGAGTTGCAGTAGGTGACTCCGGGGGGCGGGGAGGGGGATCTCGACGAGGACGCGAGAGGGGTCTGGCGCCTCACCTGCTGTGGAATGCTCACTGGGGGGAGGAGAGGGGTCAGGCCGGGTCACGTAGTGTGCAAGGGTGCCTTTTTTAGCGAGAGGAAGATGGAGTTGAAAACCTCAAGGTTATTGTTATTAGCCTGTATCAGGACTGTGCCATTCGAGTAGATGGTTATGGAGATATTACCGCTCAGCATCTGGTGGTTCGGGAGAGAGGTCATCAATTTGCGGCTATGGGATGTGATGGTAGTTTTGGAGATGTGGAGATGTGTGTTGAGGATGATGATCCAGTTGTCGGGTCTTTCAGTATGGAAGATGAGGTCCATTTTTATCTGCCCTTTAGAGGAGCAATGGAAGGTGTCTACGAATAGTGTTTTGGGGTGCTGTCTGATCAGTCTATGTTTGAAGTGTCTCTTTGCTTTACTAGAGAGGTTGGAGGGGAAAGTGATCGCGAATGAGTTCGGCCCGTGCGGTATCAGGTAATTCGGTGTTCGAGGGGTGGCAGCCATTAGCGTGGCCGGTGGCATTTTGTCAGGGTTAGGAGGGAGGCGGGTTCCCTCAGGGGTGTAGTAGGAGAGATTGTCGTGCGGAGGAGAGAGTGCATTCTGGTCAGGTAGGGGGGTTGGGGGCATCGAGGAATTATCTCCCGGGAGGAAGGGACCAGTGGAGAGGGGGCAGGCGGAGTAAGGCTTCTCTAGGACCAGGTTTGAAAGTTTGTGTTGGTCTGGTATCTTGGGAAGGGGCCTGTATCGTTAAGGGATAACGACATACCACTAGGGCATTAATAGAGTGAAACTGTTAACGGTTGCGGTAAATCTGCTCCTGTGCATGTGGTGGTACCAAAACCACATATGTCCCATCAATTGAGCCAATGCCATTTGGCATCCCTCCCAAGGCATAGAAATCTCCCTTTATGCCTGGCATTTGTTGTTGGGATGGAAATCAGATGTATTGGTCCAGATACAACAACATTGCCTCCAATACATCAAGGAGAACACGACTGAACATAGTCTGTGACATCCCACCAGCACCAGCTACTGTGTATTGGAATGTTCCTGTGGCAAAGAAATGTAGGGCTGCCATCCCCTTGACCTTGGGGGTCAGCGCAGTTGGATACGCAGTCCAGGTTGTAAATGTTGGGACAACTGCTCCTCCAAATCCTCTATCAGCTCGCGTGTGAAGCGGTACCGTCGGATGCAGTCACATTCAACCATGGTTGCCAGGTCTGGGAAGGGTCTGCGGACATTAGGTCTCCTGCAGAACATAGGGAAACAAAGAAAGTATTTCAGTTCACCCACATCTGTGGCAATGACCAGGCCAAATACCACAAGCTACATCACATCAGAACACAATAGAGTCATGTGTGTGTAATTCTGCATGTACACATATGCCACACATGTGCCCCTCACCAAACATGTCACCTCCACATGGTGTCACAACAAGTGCCATGCTCTGCTGTCGACAAACTGTGGGCCCTGTCACAGTACATCGGAACATATGGTACAGGACAAATACAGACCGCAATGGTTAGTGAAGATAGTTGTGTTGTCAATATGACAACGGGATGGCAGTCACACACGGGGAACATGTAATGTGGCATGGACACAGTCACCATGAAACATCTGATGTACACATCCCAACACAAGCAAGACACACAGGATGTGCAAACAGGCTTGTCTGCATGTCAAAGGTTGATGTCTGTGACACACAGGCACAACACCAAATCACAGGACTGAGTCTGATGGAGGTTGGGGGGATTACCGACCCCCAAATACAAATATGTCCATGTCCCTAGCGTGGTACACAAATACTCATGATGTACCACACACAGCAAGCCCATGGACACACATTACATATTATATGCCATGTAGGGTTCATGTGACATAGCAATACACAATGTGCCCCAGTCACTGTGCACAGGCCACATGTGTTGGCCACCAAAGTCCTGAAGCACAGTAGGGAGGTGCATCACACACAATGCCTTATGGTGAACATGTGACATGGCACATCCTGGTAGTGTGTACCACATTGTGCACATCAAACATGACATGTGAACTCATGTATACACACATGTAATAGAGCATGAATAGTGAATGCGTGTACTGTGTGACAGGCTGTCACTGTGTGGTCCCAAACTCCCTCAGCCCATGTCAAAACATTTTGGGTGGGCAGCCTCTGACTACCGAATGCAATGGTCACACTGGCGTGTGCGATTCCGTAAGATGCGTCGGATACTTGTGCACCAGGGCGTACGCACGCCTTGGTCATAGGCTGTAATGGCTCTCTATGTGGGTGCAATTCCGTAAGATAAGTCAGACACTTGCGCACCGTGGCATACGCACGCCTTGCTTATAGGCTGTAATGGCTCTCTATGCGGGTGCGATTCTGTAAGACGCGTCAGACACTTGTGCACCGAGGCGTATGCACGCCTTGCCCATAGGCTGTAATGGCTCTCTATGTGGGTGCGATTCCGTAAGACGCATCGGACACCTAGGATCCAAGGCGTACACACCCATTGGCTATTGGCTGTCATGGGGACGAGCCTTGTGTTTTGCTACGTGTGCAACCCGTGTGCCGCCACATTCAGTTGGGCCTATACAACAATGTTGCAAATTCAATAGTGTCATGATGCAGAAAGTTTGAACGACGCTGAAGGCGTGTCCGATGCTTTCCAGTACGTGGATTGGGCCAATTCGGATAATGCAAATGAGTCTGACCTATCCCTTTGGCTGCATCAAACAGATACTGCCTCTGTAGCACTGATTTAAGGCTGTGTGTTCTCCTGAGACAGCACTTTCTTGCACTACATGCCACAGGACTGGGTCACATCACACCGCTGCTGCTGTCTCTGTATCCTCTGTCTCCTGCAATGGAACGTACTCTGGAGAGGGCCCCAGCATTCACTGAGGAGGAGAGCCTGGCCCTGCTGGACAGCCTCCTCCCACAGTACTGCAAGCTGTATGGGAAACCAGGGGAGCAGGTGAGTGTGGAGTCCACTGCCTTGCCATTTTTACATGTAGTCTGACTGGCACTGCTAGCATTGTGCCCTCAAAGGGAAAGCATGCACACTGAGTAAGTTTAAATTTGAGTGTGGTGATGTATGTACACAGCTGTTAATGTTTCAGATTGACTTACTGTCCTATTTCCCGTATTTAAATGTGTTGATGTATGACATATAATTGACTAATAGTAACACTTCCTGACATGCAAAAGTTAGCATTGATGAAGAGGGGAATGTGATGATGTCTGTCATTCCAGCCATCTCAGCAGCCAATAACTGTGAGGGCAACTACAAACTGCTGCAATACACCAGACATGTAAGGGAAGCAATCTGCAAGGAGGGCCTCATGGTGGTTTGGGTATGAGAAATTGCCAATTCATTACAGTGAGATAGTTGTTGGAGAGTTGTACCACAGCTGCAGACCCTAGACCCCAACTATCCTCACTGCTGTGTTCATGATAGAGAGCAGTATGTTTGTCTGTGAAAGTTAAGCAAACACCTGTAACCCTCCACCCCCGGTAGTAAATATGGTGACTAAATTGACATATTGTTGTTGGCACTGTTCACTAATCAATGTGGCTCATGCAATTTAGGGAGATATCGGTGAGGGGGTGTAAGTGGAGTGGGCCACGTGATAGGTCTACCCGTGCAGGTACACATCCTGTGCAACTCTGCGCCTCACAGTGTCCGGTCTGTGCAGTGAGTGGGTGTCCACCCTTAGGCCATTGGTCTGCCTGCACTGCCATGTCATTGATTTGGGCTTGCACAGAGGACAACTGACCATTACCACAGTTGCAATACCTGAATACATGATATGTACTGCAAAGTTCAACATGTGTGTACAACTGTGTGTTTGTTAACATGGGACATGTGTAGTGATGTTGTCTCACATTGTCATCCTCACAGGTCACTGCACATGAGAGAAAAATGACATTTGGCTGACCAGCGCCCGGGCAGTTTGGTCGGTGGGGGTCTACAGACGCCACATCTGCAACTTCCAGAAGAGGTGGCAGGACCTTCGTTGCTGGACCCGGAGGATAGCAAGGGTTCAGCTGAAGCTGTCGCCTCCTTGCAGGAGGGGCGGACAACGGACCCTGACCCTCCACATGCTACGGATCCTGGCGGTGGTCTTTCCAGACCTGGACGGGCAGTTGAAGGCCAGACAGCAGCAAGGAGGGGGTAAGTCCATGCCTTGTAGGTGTATTTGGTTTAACCTGCTGTTTGTACTCCTTCAGCCAAGTAACACTCACACAGTTAGTCTGTCAGCTCAGACAAGTCCCATGTGGCTATATATGGTGATGCCCCATTCATATCTGATGCCCAGGTGTGTCCTTTCCACTATTTCACATGTGTCACTTGTGTTGTGTGTATTCCTGTTGTCCAAGGGAATGTTGACACCAACATCAGCAAAGTGTTCATTGACTTGAGCTACATGGGTGAGGCTAATCTGGGACTTGTATCAGATCATTTATGGATTATTAACATGTGCTCTGTATTTGATCAACATCTCTGCAGTAATTGCTGTTGTGGGTCAGCATAGGAGTGTGAAGTATTGACCACACACCCATGCAGCAGGCATGCACAATCATAACACCTCAGATATTTGATGTGTATGAGTTCCAGCACAATGCATGGTCACCTGCATTGTACTCCTGATTATCCCATGTCGCACATGGCCCATGGACAGGTCTGTCTCTCGGGTCCCATGAGACACTGTGGTCTCCTATTCATGGGTGTCAGCCAACCCTTCCACCATTGTGAACATTTATTAACATGTGTCTGACTCTGTGACAAGCTGGCCAGCCATAGATTTTTGTATTTCAGAGGTTTGCCATATGTTTGACATGGACAGACATCTGACATGTAACTATTGGTTCCACGCACAGGGCAATACATATGTGTGTAGTAACTATAATGTGCATTTTGGTGTATTCAACTGATTTGTGTCATCTGCTTTACTAAGTACTTGTGATTTCCTCTATGACTAGGTGTACAGAGTTTTATTCCCAAAAACTGTGATGTCTCATGTTGTTTCTGTAGCTTTATCATCTTCTATCAAATGTGTGTAATATGTGGTGGCCATGTATACATGACCACTACCAGAGTTCCAGTCACAGTGCAAACATTGGTGTGACAAGTTGCTGAATGTGGACTAGCCATGCACTGAGCCTGTGACAGTAGTCAGTACTGACTGATGGGCCAGACTGGCCTGTGGAATCATGTTAGACACTAATATCTGGGGCATGCTGTATTGTGACGTGTGTCTTGTACTGCAGCCACAGTGTGCTAACTCTACATTTCAAGTTATGGGCTGTATTGGTGTCTGCTAATGGAAGTATGTTCATCATATCAACAATGGGATCATGCCATCACAAATGCTGTTCCAAGACCTGAGTCAGTGCCCAGGAATGTGACGTGTGTCAGAACACATGACAGTTACGTTCAGAGCAGATCAGAGTCCTGGGTAGTCTGGCAATGCCTGCACATGTGCTGTCTGACATCATACATACTATGGGCTGACAGTTCCAATGTCATCATGGGTACTGGGGCATGCTTCCGTGGCAGACTCATTGGTGCCAGGTTCACCTATGTGTGTTAGATTGTGACTTGGTGTTTATATGATGCCAGGGCTTGTTCAGCGATGTGTTGCATTTAAGGTCATTGGTCCAGTAAATACAGGTGACTGATGTGAATCTGTTTCTCCTCCTTGTTGATCAGCATCATCGGCAGACACTGGGGGGACAGCTCCATGGACCTTGAGGAGGGCCACAGCCAGACTGGATCCGCTGTGGAGGAGTCTGAGGGAGAAGTGGCACAGATGGAGAGGGAAGCCACACTGAGGGTGAGTCAACAGCCACTACATCTGCTGCGGACGACGAAGGCTCAAGTGATGATTCCCAGGAGGGTGTGGGTGTTTCAACACCAGAGAACACTGACAGCGAGTCTGTCCCCGCAACCTCCACCATTTCCATCCTCCCAGTTGCTGCCATCCCAGATGTCCATGGAGCCCCCGTGTTAGGTCAAGAGTCTACTTTAGTCAAGTCACCGCACCCCCTACATCTGTCTCCTCTGCTGCCCTGAGTGTTGAGTCTGTGGACCTGCTGAAGCAGATCCATGTGGGGCAGACATCAATGCTTAGTGTCCTCCATGCTCACACTAATCTGTGACACAGTTGGTGTCATTTGTGGAAGGCATGTCAGAAACCATGTCTGCCCAACAGCGGATCAGTCAGTCCTTGCCCTCCTCACTGATGGCAGCAGTGTCCCTCCTCCAGCAGCCCCTCACCCCACCTATCTCTGCACCATCCACAGTGACCACTACCCTCCCCAAACCAACCACACTCACACCTGCACCGTCACGCACAACAACAGACCCGAGCAGCACACACACACAGGGAAATCCAAGTCTAAACGCACCAGCACGCACACACAGGGGACTAAAGGCACACACACAGGTGATAGGGTGCAGACACACAGCCAAACATCCACAACAAGCCCGCAGTCCTCAGACACCTCTCCTGCCAAGACCTTTTCCTGTGACTCTCCTGCTAATCTCCCTTCCCAGAAGCTCTTCCTCTGTGACCTTGACCTCTTCCCCTCAGATACACCTGTGCCAACTCGTAAGGGGAAGAGGAAGTCACCTAGCCAGGAGGTTATACCCCCAAACCCTGTACACCCTCACCCAAGAGCAGGGACACCCCGGAAATCACCAAGAACCATGAAGACCCCACGACATTCACACACTCCCACCACACACTCTCCATCCTCAAGCTCCCATGTCACCACTCCTTGTGTTCCCCCACCACACCCTGCCCCAGGTTCACCCACCCACTACTGGTGCATCCCCAAAGTCATTAGGCTCTCCCCCCCTTCCACAGACACTTACACAACACCAGCCCTCAGCCTGTTCGAGCAACTGCAGTGGATCCTGTGTCCCCCCAACTGTCCTGGACACTGCAGTGGAGACCCAGCACACTCCATCGGACATGCTCACTGCAGTGGAGACCCCACACACTGATCCTGACTCATCCACTGCAGTTGCTCCTGTGACCCCTGTACTCACCACCACTCCCCTGCCCCACTCTTGTGCACCCTGATCCTGTCCCTGCAGTGCCTGGCCTGCCACCATAGATGCCCCGCCAAAGGGTGATGTCCCCTACTGTGTGTCAGTGCAGGCAAGTTATGGCTGACATGTTGTCAGTTGTCCCCCATCATGGACTGATGTCATGGACTGGCCATTGGCCTTATTGTATTTGGGTCTGGCAATTTCCCCTTTACGTTGCAGAATAAACATATGTTTTGTTATTGCTTTGATTTTCTTCTCATGTAACCGATGTTGCTAGGGTGTGTAATTAAGTTACTGTTGTGCTATTGTCATTTGCCAATGTGTGATATGATGTTGTGATGTGTCTCATGTGTGCCATGGTACATGAGTCATATAGAAGTATGTCTCCAAATCTTCATTGGGTGTCAATTCAGATTCTCAAGATCACAACTGATGTTGCACGGGGATTGGGACAGCCTTTGGAGTACGTCACATCTTTGTTTTCCATTGTTGCACATGTTTTGTGCTGACATGTGTGCACATCTTCCTTCTTACTGACTCGGCCCGTCAAAACAGCACATGCATTTTCATGCATGGGTGATGAACAAGTCATCTGTGTCATCGGTGCAACTTGGCAAAAAATATGTTTGGAGTATGTGCTGGTGACTTAAGGGACACTGCAGGACACAGGCTGATGTGACACGAACCTTCACTCAAAATTAATAGGTGGCTCACTGGCAGACTCCTACTCTGACATGACTTGGCCCTGCACAGACGACTGTTGGCACAGTTGAGGTTACACATGAGTGGAGTCACCTCATGGCAGTGTGTAACCCTGTGTCATTGACTGGGCCCATCTGTTGTGTTCTGTGTGCATGTCTCAGTGGGCTACCGTGCTTTTTTAAACACAGCCTACATTCCCTACAGTTGTGCCTGACTGTGATGCTTGCTGCGTTGCCCTGTGTTTGCCATAGGTGTTAGGACTGGGCTTCCTGGGATGCGGGTACATGGTAAATACTGGTTATATGGGAGTCATATGTGTGTGTGTGTGAAGTAATGGCCCTGGTATGTGTGCAAACTCACATGGTACATAACCAGGATTCAGCCCTGCATTTTGGTGTTGCCAAAATCAGGTTGTTTTCACATTGTGGTGTCTTCATGTGCCCGAGTAACTTGTATGTGTGTTTCAGTGCTTACACTCATCAGAACCTAGCCTTCAATGTCTGCTGCTGTGAAAATGTGTTCTTTGTGGGTATCCATGTGGTCTCCATTGCTCGGGGACTGTTCCAAAGATCCCAATGTGGCAGATAAGTGCCACATCATGCACATGTACCTCATAATATACGGTGTGTCGTTCATTCGCAAAGGATGTTGCCTGGTCATGTGTGATGTGTTTGTACACCTTAGATCCCCCTCCACCCCTGTGATTTTCATCGGTGCATATGCAATGTCAGCAGTACCTGTGGGAATGGCTGCTGCTCATTGGTGCAGATGAAGGTGTGTGGCATCTGGAGTGGGCATATGTGAGTGTTCTCATGTCTAGGACACTACATACATGGAGGGCTGACATCACAGCTCATGGCCATTTATTTTTCTGAGTGAGTGTGATGGCAGTTTGGCTGTCACTACCTGCCACAGTACGCACACCGCACATGTGACTGTGCTCAACAGTAGAGTGTACATCCAAATTGTTAAACGCAGAGGGCTCATCATACAGGCTACTGTTGCAACAATGTGATCTCCTTGTGGGTGTTGCTGGAGTGGGTCTGTCTCTTGCTGTTTGTTGGTGTGCAGCCACACTTATGTCACATGACTGTGTTGTGTGACCATTAATGTCACAATGGCTGATTGCCCACATGTATGTAGCCAATTCCTGTGTGACTTCTGGATGGCAGTGTGTACACATATATCAGGATGTTTGTCGTACTAGCCTGGGTACACTGAGACACACCCACATGTGGTGTTCATTTTGCAGTGTGATGCTGGCAGGTTGATATGGCTTTTCTGGACATTGCCTGCAAGTCGGGTGTAGGTATTGCCGTACTGTCCCTGCCACTCCTACCTCATCATTCGGAGCATTCTTCATGGTTATTATGTACCATTGCTGCCATGGTATGGGTCTTGATTACCTCATGGCTGCAATTTACACAGGATTCCTTGGTATGTGTGTCTGTTTGTGTGCATATGTGTGTATGCATTCTGTTGGGCACTACTTACATTGTGTAAGTGTACGTTGGAGGCATTGTCAGCTTCCATGTGCACTGCTACTCTGCACACGTCAGAGGGATGTTAGTCGACGCAGGTCACTTCCAATCCACAGATGTGTGTTTGTTTGCAACACACCCACTACTTAGCCACTACACTGCTTGTGGTGTTACAACCAGGAATCTGACATGCAGAGCAGCATTGCCTGTCAGTTTTGGACAGGCACTCATATTTGGATCCCTGTGGTGGGGTGGGGTTTGGCACCATTGATGCTATGTTCACAATGTGCATGGATTTATGATGCCAGAATCAGCTTTTGGTCACAGTTGCAGGGACTTTACACACAATACACAATCTTGGCATGATGGTAGGGTGAGGGGCGCTGGGACTACAAGACGTATGGGTGGGACTTCTGATAGTAATAGGCATCCACCCCCAAGTAGATTTGGACTGCTGGGAGTGATAGGCATCCCCCCAAAGGCTTATGGACTGGGCCTCCACCCCCTATGTGCTAGAGAATGCTGGTGGTAATAGGCACTCACCCCCATGCAGGTGGAGTATGCTGATAGTGATAGACATCCACCCCCAAGTAGATTGGGACTGCTGGGGGTGATAGGCATCCCCCCTGAGGCTCAAGGACTGGGAACTCCTAGCCTCCAAACGAGCCTGCCGAAAACTAGAGAAGAAATGGCACAGCGAACAAACTCCGGACAGCCATGCAGCCCACAAGGATGCCACCCGCAACCACCATCACCTCATCAGGACTGCCAAGAGGACCACCTTCAAAGACCGCCTCGACAACAACGCACACAATAGCAAGGAGCTCTTCAACATCGTAAAGGAACTCTCCAACCCCAGCCCCAACACCAAGGACATCCCGCCGTCGCAAGCCCTGTGCAACTCCCTCACCACTTTCTTCCACTGCAAGATAGCAGAGACATCCACAACAGCTTCAACACCCAAACAGCTGCAACAGACAGCACCACAACAGACTCTCCGCACACCATCAACCACGACCCCCTGATAGCCTGGACCAGCGCATGCATCGATGACACCATCAAGACCATGAGCACAATCCACTCCGGCTCCCCATCAGACCCATTCCCGCACCACATCTTCAACAAAGCCAGCAGCTCCATCGCGCCCCACCTGCACAACGCCATCAATCTCTCCCTCGAGACCGCGACCTTCCCAGAGAGCTGGAAACATGCCGAGATCAACGCCCTAATAAATGAAAACAAGGCAGACCCAAGGCCCATCTCGCTGCTCCCGTTCCCAGCCAAGGTAATCAAGAAGATCGTCAACAGACAGTTAACCCGATACCTCAAAGAAAACAGAATCCTAGACCCTTCCCAGTCAGGGTTCCACAGCAACCACAGCACAGAGACCGCCCTTATTGCCGCCACCGATGACATCAGGAAACTACTGGACAATGGTGAGACCGCAGCCCTCATCCTCCTGGACCTCTCTGCCGCCTTCGACACCGTCTGCCACTGCACACTATGCACACGCCTCCACACTGTAGGGATCCAAGACACAGCCCTGGAATGGACCACCTCCTTCCTCTCCAGCAGAACCCAGAGGGTCCACCTCCCCATTTCCGATCCGAAGCCTCTGAGATCATCTGCGGTGTACCCCAGCGTTCCTCCATCAGCCCGACACTGTTCAACATTTACATGGCCCCGCTCGCACACGTCGCCCGACAGCATGACCTCAACATAATCTCCTACGCCGACGACACTCAACTGATCCTCTCCCTCACCAAGGACCCCATCACCGCCAAAGCCAACCTCCACGAAGAAATGAAGGCCGTCGCCGACTGGATGAAGACCAGTCGACTGAAGCTGAACACGGACAAAACGGAGGGCCTTATCCTCGGCTCCAACCCTTCAGCCTGGGACAACTCCTGGTGGCCAACGGCACTGGGGGCAGCCCCGACACCCACCGACCGCGCACGCAACCTTGGAATCATCCTCAACTCAACGCTCTCTATGACCAGGTAAGTCAACGGAGTCTCCTCCTGCTTCAACACCCTCCGCATGCTCCGCAAGATCTACAGGTGGATCCAGACAGATACAAAAAGAACAGTCACCCATGCCCTCGTCAGCAGCAGACTCGACTATGGAAATGCCCTCTACGTGGGATCTCCGACCAAACTCATCAAACGACTGCAACGCATCCAAAAAGACTCGGCACGACTGATCCTCGACATTCCACGCCACGGCCACATTACCCCCACCTGAAAAACCTGCACTGGCTGCCCGTCAACAAGAGGATATCCTTCAAGCTCCTCATCCACGCACACAAGGCACTCCACAAGACCGGCCCAGCCTACCTCAACAAACGGCTTTCCTTCTACATCCCCAACCACCAGCTCTGCTCCGCCGACCTCGCACATGCCACCATCCCGCGCATTCGAAGAACAACCACCGGTGGGAGTTCCTTCTCCCACCTCACCGCCAAGACCTGAAACACCCTCCCACTGAGCCTACGACAGACCCAAGACCTGCTGACATTCAGGAGGCTACTCAAGACATGGCTGTTCGATCAGTAGCACTCCCCCCAGCTCCTTGAGACCCTCACGGGTATGTAATGCGCACTTCAAATGTTTGATTGATTAATTGATTGATTGAAACCACCCCCTATGTGCTGGAGAATGCTGGTGGTGATAGGCACTCACCCCCATGCAGGTGGAGTATGCTGATAGTTATAGGCATCCACCCCCAAGTAGATTGGTACTGCTGGGGTGATAGGCATCCCCCCTAAGGCTCAAGGACTGGGCATCCACCCCCTATGTGCTGGAGAATGCAGGTGGTGATAGACACTCACCCCCATGCAGGTGGAATATGCTGATAGTGATAGGTATCCACCCCCATGTAGATTGGGACTACTGGGGGTGATAGGCATCCCCCCTAAGGCTCAAGGGCTGGGCATCCACCCCTATTTGCTGGTGAATGCTGGTGGTGATAGGCACTCACCCCCATGCTGGTGGAGTATGCTGATAGTGATAGGCATCCATCCTCATGTAGACTGGAACTACTGGGGGTGATAGGCATCCCCCCTAAGGCTCAAGGACTGGGCATGCACCCCTATGTGCAGGAGAATGCTGGTGGTGATAGGCACTCACCCCCATGCAGGTGGAGTATGCTGATAGTGATAGGTATCCATCCCCAAGTAGATTGGGACTGCTGTGGGTGATAGGCATCCCCCCTGAGGCTCAAGGACTGGGCATTCACCCCCTATGTGCTGGAGAAAGCTGGTGATGATAGGCACTCACCCCCATGCAGGTGGAGTATGCTGATACTGATAGGCATCCACCCCCAAGTAGATTAGGACTGCTGGGGGTGATAGGCATCCCCCTAAGGCTCAAGGACTGGGCATCCACCCCCTATGTGCTGTAGAATGCTGGTGGTGATAGGCACTCACCCCCATGCAGGTGGAGTATGCTGATAGTGATAGACGTCCACCCCAAGTAGATTGGGACTGCTGGGGGTGATAAGCATCCCCCCTGAGACTCAAGGACTGGGAAACCACCCCCTATGTGCTGGTGGTGATAGGCACTCACCCCCATGCAGGTGGAGTATGCTGATAGTGATAGGCATCCACCCCCAAGTAGATTGGTACTGCTGGGGGTGATAGGCATCTCCCCTAATGCTCAAGGACTGGGCATCCACCCCCTATGTGCTGGAGAATGCCGGTGGTGATATGCACTCACCCCCATACAGGTGGAGTATGCTGATAGTGATAGGCATCCACCCCATGTATATTGGGACTACTGGAGGTGATAGGCATCTCCCCTAAGGCTCAAGGACTGGGCATCCACCCCCTATGTGCTGGAGAACTCTGGTGGTGATAGGCACTCACCCCCATGCAGGTGGAGTATGCTGATAGTGATAGGCATCCACCCCCAAGTAGATTGGGACTGCTGGGGGTGATAGGCACCCCCTTCTAAGGCTTAAGGACTGGGCATCCACCCCCTATGTACTGGAGAATGCTGGTGGTGATAGGCACTCACCTCCATGCAGGTGGAGTATGCTGATAGTGATAGGCATCCACCCCCAAGTAGATTGGGACTGCTGGGGGTGATAGGCATCCCCACAATGCTCAAGGACTGGGCATCCACCCCTATGTGCTGGAGAATGCTTATGGTGATAGGCACTCACCCCTTGCAGGTGGAGTATGCTGATAGTGATAGGCATCCACCCCCAAGTAGATTTGGACTGCTGGAGGTGATAGGCATCCCCCCTAAGGCTCAAGGACTGGGCATGCACCCCCGATGTGCTGGAGAATGCTGGTGGTGATAGGCATCCACCCCATATGGGCTAGACACTGCTGGTAATGATGGGCACCCCTCCCCCCCACCTCCTCCATTGGTTGTTTCTGCCAGCAGTTATGGCTATCTACCCCCTATGGGTGTTGTAATTGCCGTCTGCAGGGTACGTGTCGATTCCTGTTGTTCATTCTGTAATAGACGTACAGTGCAGGGATGACGTGCGCGATCGGATACATGCCTGGTTCGTCTCGTACCCGCTGTCCGTGTTGTGGCACAAACGACGCGAAGAGACTCCAGTTCCGGATGCAGAGACGTGCCGTCTGTGGCGAACTGTTCGGCACTTAGGAAGTGCGCATCGTACTTGCCCGGCCAGAAACTGCTGTTTAAATGCTTCAGGACAAGTCGAATTCTGCGGTTATGGTTCCGGCTCATACGGAACATGAGGCTGATTTCAGAGCTTATGGCTCGGTCGGCAATCAGACACATTTGGGTTGGCTCCGGGACCGAGTCGGTTGTAAGGTATGGCTACGGACGGCTCTCGGAGGGCTGTCCAACCTGGATCGGAATCAGGCCCTAAATGTTTGAAATTTAAATAGTACAAACTGCTTGGGGGTCCCCAGCTTCAAGTAATGGCTCATTGGGGGTCCTCACGAGAAAAGGTTTGGGAACCACTGTGCTACTGTTTGTGAAAATTTTCTGTCCCTTATAGATGTCAGCTCTACTCATAGATCACAATGGCTGGTATCAGTTCCTTCAAAGAAAGGGAATTACAGTAAGCGAATAGACTGTAAAGTATAGGGAATGTCTCCATAGGATATGTGAGTATGTGAAGAGGAGAGACAGTACTCCTATGTATGCTACGTGGTGCCCTCACACACCCTTGCGAATGTATAGCATCATCATCGGGCAAAGTTGCTCTTAGTGGGGGTGGCGCTGCAGTCCCTCATGGGCCCTGTTTAGGGCCTCTCTGGCGGAGATCTTTTCAGGAGTTGCCGCATTTGTGTATGAGGGTATGTGGGTTGGGGAGTGATAGTGAGTGCAAGTTAAAATGAGCCAGGAGGGCCTAATAAGTTTATTGAGAGGTCCCCTGGTTCAGAATAAAAATTATTCACGGGGATGGAGATGCACTGTGGTGCCACTTAGAGAGGGGAAACAAGACCAAATAGAATCCCACTTCTCTCAACCCGTGTAGTGTGTAACTAGAGTGTTTAGAAAAGGGTCGACATGTTTCGCGCTATAAAGTGGTCCCTAGTGGATCCCAGAATGCTTCATCAGGACCGTATAGAAAACTGAAGAGAGGGAATCAGGCAAAGACAGCCCATGATCCCATATATAACCTTAAGTCAGGTGTGCTTGACAGTTAATGTCTGAGGACACGTTGTTATACGTGAGTCCTGTCCAAAGCCCTCCCCGACACGAAGATGGACTCCGTCAGCCGTACCGCGGAGTGAGGTAGAGGTCCTTCCTCACATAACGGGAAACCTACCCGTCCTGCAGTGCCGCTGGTGATGTGCGCGATCGGATACATGTCTGGTTCGTCTCGTACCCGATGTCTGTGTTGTGGCACAAAATGACGCGAAGAGACTCCAGTTCCGGATGCAGAGACGTGCCGTCTGTGGCGAACTGTTCGGCGCTTAGAAAGTGCGCATCGTACTTGCCCGGCCAGAAACTGATGTTTAAATGCTTAAGGACGAGTCGAATTCTGCGGTTATGGTTACGGCTCATACGGAAAATGAGGCTGATTTCAGAGCTTATGGCTCGGTCGGCAATCAGACACATTTGGGCATCGTACTTCCTAGTACAGATGGGTTGGCTCCGGGACCGAGTCGGTTGTAAGGTATGGCTACGGACGGCTCTCGGAGGGCTGTCCAACCCGGATCGGAATCAGGCCCTAAATGTTTGAAATTTAAATAGTACAAACTGCTTGGGGGTCCCCAGCTTCAAGTAATGGCTCATTGGGGGTCCTCACGAGAAAAGGTTTGGGAACCACTGTGCTACTGTTTGTGAAAAAATTCTGTCCCTTATAGATGTCAGCTCTACTCATAACCATGCATCCCAAAGAGGCTTTTTCACATAAGCTTATGTGAATCATGCATTTGTAGTGCACCAATGTTTCACCTCATACTTGTGTCAAAAGTGAAAACCATTGACATGTTGGAAGATTTTTGAGACCTAGAATGATGTGCTCACAATACACAAAGACCATCAATCATAGACCCCTGCTCGGGGTATTATTAAGGTACACGTATACACCTAATCAAATATGACCATCGAAGAATTAAAAGGTTACTACATCTTTACACACCCAATATGTGGGAGAATCTCAACCCCACAGGGGAAATAGTGAGTTGCCCTGTAGTCAAACCCTAAAAGAAGGGTAAGTAAACATATTGGCTAGGCAGCGAAGGTAACAAAGGCACTGTTGCTAGGGGCATACTGAAATGCCCAGCATGCTGAGGTGCTTACAACATCAAGGGTCCCTACCCACTTCATCACCTACTTGTCTCAGCTCTCCTCAGCTTGTAGTAGAGTGGTGCCAATGAGAGTGAGTTTGTATCACTTCCGGGACCCGACCTGTTTTGACCGGCCTCACTGGTAAGTGGCCAATTAGGGGACGATGCTTGCCCCATTAATTAGTGAACATGCCGTAGCTGTATTTCTTTAAGAGCTGAATAAATACACCCCTAGTTGTTCTTGTGACAGAGAGAACGTTGCAAACACCTTGTACAGCAAATGTGGGTAGCATCATAAGGGGCCAGTGCTTCATTAGTGTGAATTTTGCCCTGAAACCATGGATGATGTCATTTCCCTATACCCGTGAGTTGTCAGCGGGCTTTGTAGTGATTGGAGGGGAAGTACCCTATCAAATGAGTGGCTTCAGGAGGTACGGGGTGCCCAAAGTGTAGCCTCCCTTTACCTGTGTGTTAACAATGGGCCCCAACATGGACTAGCCCTACTTCATAGTGGCTGGAGCTAGTGAAACACCTACCCTTTGTGGTATATAGCTGGACACTCATCGCACGTATTTCATCTATTCCTTCAAAATACCAGTGAACACGTCCACCACTCGTCAGGGCTAACTAGGCTACTGCTCTGTAGAGTTCAAATAGCTCTATTTGGATGGCTTACCAGGGAGATCTTGTTAATTACGTGAAAAACAAAGGTGCATATTCCTTCTGCAGTAACAAACACTGTGTGGCAATCCATTTCTCTGGGAGATACTGAATGGAAGCCTAAAGTATCATAGGCATAACAGAGTAGGACTAACGGACGTTTAGTTGATTCCGTGGTATTTCTCAGTTAAATCCCCATTTCTAGGAGTCTGTTTCTGATCGCAGCCTGAGTTTCTAAATAGTTGTCGTTCTTATATCTTTCTCGCTATGGTTTTTCTCAAGAAAGTGTGTTGTCAGTCTAATAGATGCCTTCCTTCATTTGATTGTACTTCTAAGCTCACTTATGCAGACTATGATTTTCCTTGTAGTTGTTCCTATGTAGCGAAGGCCACATGGACAGGTAATGATATATATCACATTGCTGCTGTTGCACTTAGTATGTGTCCTCAGCTCCCAAGGAGTAAGGAGGCCAATTTCTATTGTTTTGAATTGTGTGGATAGAGGGCATACTAAGCAAATCCCACCAGGGAAAGTGTCCTGTGATTAAAAGTAGATCTCACAACATAGTTTGGCATTCAGAATTTTTCTGCTACATGTTGCTGTGCACCAATCTGTCTCTTATTCTTCGATTCCTCTGGAATGAAAAGTGTGGTTTGCTGAAGGTCGATTGGTTAGAAGTGAGGATGCGCAAATGTTTATTCATGCTTCTTTTGATGATGTCGAAGAATTATATGTACTCCTGAAAAATAAGGAACTTTTGTCCTGCTTGATGTTGATCTCAAGAAGGGTACCTCTAGGGATATTTTGAGCCCTCTTTTGAGTCTTGGCAATAATCCTTTCCGGATATTTCTTCTCCTTCAGCGTCTTAGTTAGTTTCTTGCCTCATTCCTTAAGTCTTGGATATTAGAACAGTTTCCTCTGATCGGTGGAAACTGACTCACTGGTAAGTTCTCTCTGAGAGCATTAGGGTGAGCACTAGTGCAAAAAACTGTCACGATCTGTTGGTTTGCTGTAGAAAGAGCTGATAAGTTTTCCATATTTTGCTGTGATGTTGACATCCAGAAAGGAATCACAGGTTCTATTAGTTTTGGTTTCATGATAAAGATCTCAAAGGGGTTCCTTTCATTCAGCCCCACATTAAAATGCTCAATCGTCTGATCATCTCCTTGTCAAATGACCAGGATGTCATCGATATATATATCACTTCCAGAGCCATATGCAGAAATGTTTACAGATTGCTAATAAATTAAACTATGAGTGAACCACCCTGGATCTCTATGTTCGGTGTGTGTCAAGTTTTCCCGTGAACTTGTTTAAAAAATGAAAGATTTGGTCAGTTAATGTGGAGCTGCCACCAATTATTAACTTTTGCAAAGTTTTGTTTTGTATATTGGAATTGGAATCAAAGAAAAACTGTTTTTGCTTTTCTTTGCTGGGACGTTACCAACCGTCCGCCATATCCTTCGTGTCGAGAACTACTGTTATTGCCAGAAAATACATCCTTAAACATTGGCAATATAGCAGCCAATTAAGTGTGGACAGTTGGCTAGAAGAAATGAGCAATGAGTCAAAAATTGAAAGAACAGGATTTTAAAATAAAATATCAACTCACAGGTTTTCAAACATTTGGTCATTCTTTTTGGATGTAGAATGTTGAATAAGCACATTGTTGTTTTTCACAATTATATCTTCTGCTTTGATAATCGGCTTCTAAAGGATTCCTCGCCTTTTACATGTTTTCTTTCTCCTATTGATGATGGTATGTCTTGTCAGTTTCTGTTGCACGTGTCTTGTGCACAGATATCACTTACTGAGGATAAGTGCCACTGTTTATTGCAGATTGTACTTTGTGCAGTTATGTTTAAATAATGTATTACATTACAAATAAAAGAAACAATCCAAGCTCAGAATTAAAATTACAATTTATATATCATGCATCATAAAGTATTCTTTCGAGTGTTTGAATAATAGTTATTATTACTCACCTGAAAGGAAGGAAATTGATGGACTAGATGAAGCCTGACAGCATCCGTTCAAGCATTTGACTTGGTGGGCACTGACTAGTCTACTGGAACAAAAAGAAAGCTGAAAAACCGCACAAGATGAATAACAACAACCACATAATTAGGTAAGCTGCATGCGTTGGATGGAAATGGAATTATACTAACTGAAAAGAAGACAGCAAACTTTAAATCAGAAAATAACTGCAATAAAAATCATTAATGCTGCAATTTTTTTTACATAATACATTCCCAGTCCTCCTAAATAGGAAAGAGTTGCAATGCATTCTATTTAGAAACTACTAAAAACAGAAGCATAACACTGAGGCAAAAATGTGTAAACACAATTAATAGCACACTTAGCAATCAGAGGCCCAGTTAGACGCATCAGTTGCTTTGTCAGAGGAAAGAAATACATTTTAATAAAAAGACCTGAAGAATCAATATCAACCTACTTTGAAAAAGGACAGAGACTGCCTCTGGAATATAATGTATAGTAAATATTTAATGAAACTGGCATGGAGAGAGAAAAACGAAAGGAATTCTCAAAACGACTTTGAAATGCAAACAACTTCCTTCATTCTGCAACATTTTATTGCTTAAAATAGCAAAAATAAAACATCAATACACCACAAAAACAATTTGGAAATTATGGCTCCCTAAACAGCAGCCCACAATTGCTAGTGTCCAACAGTCTCAAGAAATTGCCTCTAATGGGGCTTCAAAATTATGTTCGGCACTTTTGCCATGAGACATAAAGAGTGCAATAGGGGCCGTGTCACTTAAAGTGAGCAGGGCTGTAAGGATTACGAAGCAATTTTGATAGGCGCCATTTCATGTCCCTAATGGTAAGTAAGATAGTACTTGGACTAAACAACATTCTCCACTGTGTTATGAAAGCTAATTTCTGGAGATGGTAATATGTGACACGAGTGCTTGGGTATACTGGGTGTGCGCCATTTTGCTACATCTGATGAATCCGAAATAACATCCATGCTTTCAGGGAGAATTATACGGAAAAACAGAGCTCAATGTGGTGTACAGAGTTTGGTTGAAAAGTAGCTCCTGCATGTGGAAAGCATCTTCCATTGACTCAGCCCCCTGCCAATCTGTTTCTCTTACAGTAAAACACAGGATTAGCCAAATGGCATCAATTCCATCTAAGAGAGAGACAAAGGGGCTAATTTAGGAGCCCATGTGACACTTTAGCACCACCGGAGATACACCGGCGGCATAAAACATGCGCCATGTTGCGCCCTATTTACAAAGCGAAACATTCAAGCAGCTGCATCACTTTGTAAAGCCCTGAGCTACATTATACCTGCATCAGGTGTAATGTATGCAGGGTGGGCGTTCCCACGTAACTAGGCTCCTAGTAGTGGCGCAGTGAAATCTATCAGATTTCACTGAGCCAATTCTAGGTCGCTACTGTGTCAATATCTTATGCCTGCGTCACAGCAGGCCTCAGACTGATGCAGGCGCTTTCACATGGGGCTGGCACCATGTGAAAGAACACATTGCTGGAGTTGCGTCTGTTTACAGACTCACCCCAGCATTGTGTCACTTTTGCGCCGACAGATACGTCAGTAATACTGACATGTCTGTCATCCCTTGCGACATGATGCGTCATAAAGTAAATATGACCCATCCATCATGTCGCAAGGAGGTCACAGTGAAAATTGTTGCATCGCTGTTTTCATGCAGCGATGCAACATTTTTCATAAATGAGGCCCAAAGCCTTTTGCTAATTTTCATTAAAGTCTATAAGCAACAGCTTAGGAAGTGCTATCCGTGTCAAGCTGAAGGTGAGAAAGGCATGTTACCATTCCAGGAAACAGTATTAAAGCTTCAGATGAATAAAAACTTTCCAAGTCAAACTGGGGCGAGCAATAGACGCTCCTGCCAGCACTGTTTTGCTCATTTTAGAACTCATCAAAGAAACATAGCTTTATCAAGACATATGGCAGTGCGGAACCAAACCTAACAGTTGTGAGCTTAGAGGACTGCAAAACGTATGTAAAAATAGCAGACTGGATCTCTTTGTAAATCTCGACCTTTATGTGGAGAGTTTCTCCTTGCAGAGAGTGCATCTGTAACACCTCAGTCACTTCAAATATGTTTTATCGAATGTGTGTTTTTCTAGAAGAATATTTCAGCATAGTCATAGCAATATTCCATCCACAGTGAGCTAGAAAAGACACAAAGGGGTATATTTATAAGCCTCTATCGCCTGGAAACAAGCATCCTAGGACCGGTTTCGGGGTTTCACCCTTAAGCCAGGATAGCTTGATTCCAGTGGCATGGAGAGCATGGGACTCACGTCTGAAACCGGTCCTAGGATGCTTGTTTCCAGTTCAGGTAGGACCTGGCCTGGCAGTTCGGGCTGGACTAGTCCCATGAGGCACAGGGTCAAGACTGATTTGCATATGGCTGATAGATTTAGGCCCAGATCTCTGTACTGGGGGGAATGTATGACATTGTTCAGCATTCTGTCCATCAACTGTTGTTTTTGCATTTGTCACCCCGAGTGGGACGGGTATGCTCAGACGTGAGTCCCGTGCTCTCCATGCCACTGGAATCAAGCTATCCTGGCTGAAGAGGGGTGAAACCCCGAAACCGGTCTTAGGATGCTTGGTTCCAATCCAGGGAGGACCTGGCTTGGCAGTTCGGGCTGGACTGTTCCCATGAGGCACAGGGTCAAGACTGATTTACATATGGCTGGGTTCAAACTGGAATGGCATGGTGAGCAAAAAAACGATGGATTTAGGCCCAGATCTCTGTACTGGGGTGAATGTATGACATTGTTCTGCATTCTGTCCTTCAACTGTTGTTTTTGCCTTGTAAAAAAGGCACCCTTTCATGCTATGCTTAGCGTGAACGGGGAGGGCAATGGGTGTTGCTGTGGGCATTAACCGCAACATCAATTGATTCTGATGCTACCTCCTATTTACAGGGGAGGTGTAAATAGGAGCCAACGCAAGAATTAAGACCAGGGAATACCTGGTCCTACCCTGGTGCAACGAGGAGAAATGTTTAAAATCTCCTTGTTTTTGCTGTTTTCACGTGTGCTGTGTTGTGACTGAGGCACACATGAAAACAGCAAAAGGCCAGTGATTGTTTATGTACAGGAAGGACCCCCTTCCTGCACATAAACAACCATTTTTTTAAATGCCGTTTTGCAAGTTCTTTGTTTGCTGCCTTAAGTTACAAAGCGGCATTTAAAGATTGTTTATGTGCAGGAAGGGACACCTTCCTGCACATAAACAATCTTACCCTGCATGCAGGCACCCTTGCACTGTGGTGCAAGGGTGCCTTCGATGGCACTAGGCTGGAAAGTGTATCACCAGCACAGGGGGAAACACAGGGCTGCACCACATTCTTGTAAATATGATGTAGCACTGCATTGCTGAACTGACGGAGTGAGGCGTTAAGCCAGGAAGGCGAATGCCTCACTCTGCCACTTTCCTTGTACAAATGCCCCTTAGTATTTTGCCATTTTACATCTCATTACACTATTGTAGGATTTGCAACTGCTATTTAAACTGAGATAATAAAAATACAAAGCTTTATTTTACCAATCCTGATCAATAGTTTAACTTTATATTGTGGCATCCAAGCGAACATGGACTAAGAATGAGAAGCACAGTTTTCTCTAGAACACAAACTGGCGCCCAGTATGGGTCCAAACAAAGCACTCACAAACTTGGAATGCTGAATGCATTTTGCAAAATAACAGCAGGGAACTGGAAAAAATTGTATTATTAGTTCAGGTGTGCGACTAACCATCTCAAGGACTAATTGCAACACTAGTCAGTTTGAACCATCAAAATATTTAATCTGAGCTCAATCCCCTGGCAGATACGGCACAGAACAGCCAGGCTTAATTTAGGTAAATGTGTGAAGTATTTATGCTGTACCAAAACAGTAAAAAAGTCAAAATGGAAAGCAAAACAAAATTATAAACTAAATGAGAAGAATGGAGTAATGTTTAATAAAAAAAGGACACCATAATGACAAAAAAACAATAAGGAGTTTTGGAGGTATGTTTTTTTTAAAGATTTAAAAAAAATTGTGCCAAAACACCCATAGCACCAGAGGTTTGAAGCTGGCTGTGATAGAGTGCATATCAGATACACCAACCAGTTTCATCTTAGTGAAAGATTTCATATTCTGACTTAGTCTTTGAAATCCCAATCCAACAATACCGACTTTTTCAGTAGTTCTTGTTTGTCTCACAGCAAACAGCCCCACAATTCAATGTGTTAGGGCTTTTTCAAGATGGTGAAAGTATTTGGTCACACTAAACTTGGGCTATAAGGGTTGAGGAGTGTACCATGGCAAACCCAATGTCCTCCTACATCAAAGTATAACATCTAGCCTGGAGAATGTACTGTACCTGCAATAAACACAGAGACAGATGTCTGGTAGGACAAAAGCAGGGTCCTCAATCCACCAGATAAAGGATACACACAAATTGCCATGGCATCCTATTCTTTCCCTTGCAAGGGCACCCCAAATGTTATATGTACATTCAGAAACAGAAGTATATTAGGACAAAAGTAATGTACTTCAGCAACCAGACAGTTGATTCACACGCATTGCTATGTCATCCTTTTGGCTCCTTTTCCAGTGCACCAAAGTGTTGCATGAGGCTTAAACAGACGTACCAGGCAGGTTTTGACATTATGGCCATACAAACAAGCAGCACAGCCCTTGATACATGTCACAAAAGATATATATATATATATATTTGTAAAGGCATTGTTTGTTTATTGAACAATCCACAACATTGTACATAATACAATGTCAGTAGCATTATAACAATGAGAAATATCCTGCAGTCAGCCAGTTATAAATGAGGATAAACAAAGCAGGAAAAAAAGATCCCTTAGATATGCAGGGAAGACAGCAGCCACTTATTGATAACAATCTACCGACATGGGTATTCCAGCAACAAACATCAGTCCAATTAGAAATAGAAGTATAAACATATCCTACATTTACACCTTCGATGACAATTTAGAAGACATGTTCCTGCATAGTGAAAATGCAAACATTACCTATTCCAGCATCATCCCAACACAACAAATAATGTTTGTACAGCCCCCAAATATTCTTGGGGCAATTCCGTGGAGGCAATAACTCACTATATGTTTAGGATTGCGTATTACAGAAAATCAAATCTTTTTCCTACTCTGATTTGTAGGGAGAAGGTCCTCATGCCGAGCGTATAGCTATTCACCTGTTGGCAAGAAGAAAGCCCAATCCCAGAAGCTTCCTGACCCCCTTAGGGTGTGGTTTAGTGTATCCCAACAGGGCTAATAAGGGATCCGGAGTAAGTGGAGTACCAATAATATTCCCCAATTTCATGAATATCTGTACCCAAAAAGCAGCAACATGTGGGCATGCCCACGCCATATGGAAAAATTCTGCACCGCTTGCCCCGCAGCGCTCACATCTGTGAGACTCCCATAAGCCATACCTGTGAAGGCGGGAGGGTGTATAATACGATCTATTCAAAAACTTAAAGTTTAGCAATGTATGCCTCCCATTTAAGGACACTGATTGGGTGACCTTGCAGCAGTACCTCCATAGACTATCATCAATGGGAACTTGTACGTCTGACTGCCACTGCGCTCTCGGCGGGGAGTAATTGGCACAGTAGTATTCCTGGGACATGGTTTATATGATAGAAATCAACTTATACAGGGTTTTGGCACGTAAAAGGTAAGTGAAAGACGGGGGAGCCATAGGCTCTAAATATTCATCTCCCAAAGCGCCCTCAAGGCGTGTCGTGCCCTGAAATATTGAAATTGTACCAAGGAGCTAGCACCTTTATCAACAGTGGCGACCTCATCCCACGTCCGGGCTCTGCCTTCGGAGAAGAAGTCACCCATGTTCATAATACGGACACTTCTAAGCGCTACCTTGACAGCAGTTTCAGTGCCCAAGGAAAACCATTGGCACCAATCCAACGGAAGTAGTGGACAGTAAACCAGAGTGCCAGCCTGCCTTTTTAATAGTTCACTCCAGGCATGAACAACTGAATTTACAGAGTCAAGAATGCCATAATGTCTGTTGGGAGGCTGAGTGAATTGCCGGGGAAGTGGGGAATGGTCAGAGGCAATACTCTCTAAGAGAAGATGCGGGAGAGTGTACGGTCCGTGACTCCAGTGATAAGCCCTGAGCAGCTCTGTAGAAAAGCTCTAGGTCCAGGGCACCCAGACCTCTCATAGAGTAAGGAAGTGTGAGTGTGTCCACCTTGACCCTGGGGGACTTCCCCACCCATGCCAGTCTTACCGTCAAAGCCTTGAGATTTAAAAAAATATGCCGAGGAATCACAATAGGTATGTTAGTGATGAGGAACAGCAGTCTAGGCAAGACTATCGTCTTCATCAGAGATACACAGCCTACCAGAGAAAGTTGTAACTTGATCCACCTCTCAATATCGCTCTCCAGCTCACCAATTGCCCTACCGTAGTTGTCACGCAGCACCACTTTGGAATCAGTGCGCACTTGAATACCTAAGTATCGGACCAATTCATTAGTCCATTTAGAGGGAAGTCCAAGTTTAACAGGACCATCGAGGGGGTGAGTGGAAATATGATGGATTTATTATTTAATTTTTAATCCCGATAGACCACCAAATTTTATAACTTCATGGATTAAAGGAGAAAGATTGACAGCGGTATCTCGAGCATATAGTAACATATTGTCCGCATAAGCAGACATGATCAATTTATAGTTAGAGAAACGGAAACATCAATGCCCGTGATATTCCCTCAACATACATGCTAATGGATCAGAAACTATAGCATATAATACTGGAGAGAGGGGGAAGCCCTGCCTCGTACCCCGGGATACGGAAAATGAAGATGAGACACAATTACTAATTTTTACCCTTGGTGACGACTGATTATATAATACAGAAATCAATCCAATGAATATATCTCCCAACCCCATCGTACGTAGCACTGCCATTACAAACGCCCACTCCACAGAATTAAAAGCCTTTTTGACGTCTAAACAAATGGTGGCAGCCTTTAGTTCAGGTTTAACATGCTGTATGACACCAAAAACGGTCCTTAAGTTTTGAGTGAGCGTACGACCCAGGACAAAGCCCTCCTGCTCCGGGCCAATCAGTATTGGGAGAAGAGGAGAAAGTTTAATGGCAAGAATCATAGCAAATATTTTTGTGTCCACTTTTAGGAGTGAGAGAGGTCTATAGGATGCACACAATTGAGTTTTTTTTTAGCAGGGTAACTATGAGCGCCTCCCTCATTGATTGCGGAATTACACCAGTGTCTGCAATTTCGTCAAATAACTTATTAAGGTGGGGTAGTAAAAGATCTATGTAAGTTTTAAAGAAGGGAACTGTAAGTCCATCCAAACCTGGGGCACTACCGTCCCGCATAGAGTTCAAGTCTATGCGACTTTCAGTTGCGTCAAGCGGCCTCATAAGATATTCTCTGTGAGACTTTTTTAAGCCATGGTAGTTGCACATGCTCCAAATAGTCAAGAACTGCGGACTCATCAACCGTGATACGTGAACTATACAGCTCACTATAGTATGGACGAAATGCTTGCACTATTTCCGAGGGGTCTGTCAGGAGGGTACCATCTCCCCTATCAAGGTCAGCAACCCCCCTTGTGTCCCTCTGTCGTCGGGCCATCACAGACAGTACGGCACCCAGCCTGTCACCCTCTCCATAAGATTTAGTGATAGTGTACTTCCCCATGTGCCTGACCTCTGCATCAGCCTCTGTGCTGCATTCCTCAAGCATTTCTTTAATAGCCTTTGCTATATGGGGATCACTGCACCCCTGAGGAGCCAATTCCAATTCTACAAGCTTTTTCTCTATGGTGGTAAGCCTACCCCTGATCGAGCGCAACACTCCTGCATGCTTGCTGATGGTGACCCCCCTAATTTATAATTTAAATGCCTTCCACACTGTGGTAAAGTGCCTAACGGAGTCTATATTAATAGCAAAAAAATCAGTGATAGCGGTGGCTAGCACACCTATGAGAGCAGTGTCAAGTAGGGAGTAAGGAGGAAATCTCTATGTAAACGAAGCAACAGCCCGTGGTGGCATCTCAACATTTAAGATAATGGGAGAAGGATCTGAAAAAGTGCAGGGCATGACTTCACAGGTATGCACACGGGGAGGAGCGACCTGTCCAGTAGTTTGTAATCAATCATAATGTGTGTCAGGAGGGGCTGGGTAATGAGTGAATCCACCTGCCTCCATGTGCCTCGCTCGCCAGACATCTACCAGGTCTAACTGCAGTGCAATATCAGTGATGGCTTTGGCTGCAGCGGAATGCGGCGTCCTAGTCCACCCGACTTGTCTAGGATGGGATTCAGAATAGAATTCAAGTCCCCGCCCCATAACTGAGGGATAGTCTGGGCGCTAGAAACCTGGGCTAACAGTAACGTGTAAAAGAAAGGGTCATTATAGCTTGGGTCATATATGTTAACAACTTGGATATCTAACCCAGAGCCATGACACCTTGAAACAGCGTATCTGCCATTGGGATCAGTTTTAACCACTGTCATGGAAATTTCCTGATCTGGGATTGATCCAGGTAAGGACACCCCTGGCGTGAGAGCTACACTCTGCAGCATGATATGTGCCTTCCAGCCTCTTGTTGTTAAGAAAGCAATTAAGAGGAGCTAAATATATTTCTTGCATCAATGCAATATCTATTTCATGGCATTTGAGATACACTAGAATGTTGTGCAGTTTCCTAAAATAATTTAGCCCCCGGATGTTCCAGGTGATGAGCCTAACTTTCCAAGACAGACGTCGAGGAGTGTCGTCTAGGGACTGCCGCTGCCTACTCATATTGACCTCTACAAGCAGTTATATAGGACTGCAGAGTGATCTCCTGGGACATTGTGATCGTGTACACCAACTGTGGATACAGAACAAAATCCCAACCCTCCCCCACCCACGCAATGCCATCCCCAACTATGCATGTACGACCATATTCCCACCCTACAACATAATCCAAAATATCACAATAACAAGTAGAAATAGTCATGAAACAAAAAGGAAAAAAAAGGGCAATTAACTTCTTGGGGGTAAACCCATGGAGGTGGATGTGTCCAGACATAGCAATATTCAATAAATAACAAAAGTAGTGCCATCTAAACATAAATGATTCCCCACCTCGGGGAAAAGACTGTCCACAACCATATTTGCTTGACCTTATTCTACTAGGGGCACATTGTACTTATTTAGGCACATCACAGATCAGGCTGATTCTGAAGAACATTGCAAAAATGTATGGGATGGCCCTCGGCTGCAATAAAATTAACATAACTAAAACATCACCATTGCAATAGCATATTGTATGATAATAGAGAACAGACCAGGAGGAAATAAAAGCCACTGGGTTACTTGCGGCATCAAACAAAGTTAGTAATCGTCCAGGTTACCACTTGAGCCTGCCTCAACTTCTCCAGAGCACACAGGCTTCTTATTCTGCGCCACAATTTTCCAGTCTTAGAGAGCTTTTTGGAGGGCCTTAGAGTCAGTAGAATTCTTTGTAGAGCCATTAACTACAACCCTGAGTCTCGCTGGGTAGAGCATTGCATATTCAATACTTTGCTCCTTTAGCTTACGTATCATCGGGACGAATAGCCTCCTATCCTCCTGAATTTTAAGCCTGAAGTCCGGAAACAGAGAAAGTGCAGAGCCTTCAAACTGTAATTCTCCTAATTCTCTGGCTTTCTTAAGAGCTGCGTCTCTGTTGCGGTAGTTGAGTAACTTGGCAATAATTTGGCACGGGGGGTGCCTGGAGGTGGGCGAGGACCCAGGGAGCGGTGTGCACGTTCCAAGATAAACATAGGGGAAAACGTTTTTGCACCCAGCAGATCTCTGAGGAGTTTCTCAATGAACACCTTCATAACCCCAATGGTGGTCGATTCCGGAAGGCTTGTGATGCACAGATTACTACACCTGGAAATGGCCTTAAGGTCCTCTGCCTTATCCTGAAGAATAGTTAACGCTTTATCCATTAGCTTCTCTCTGCCGCTATCCTCCATCTGTACTTCCTCAACCTTAGTGATCTGCCGCTCAGACACATATCAAGGTGTTCTGTGTGTTTATCGAGGCGCTCAGACATATGGTCCATTCTGTAAGATAAGGAGTCAATCTTACTATATATTGCAGAAAGGCTTTTCTGGATGGTAGCTAGGATGTGCTTAAAGTCGCTGCCCGAGACCTCAGATTCATCACCAGATGCGGAAGCGGACGTCCCAGAGTCATCGTCTCTGTTTTTGGATTTTCGCAAGTCAAAGTTCAGTTTGGATTGTGCTTTGTTCAGCTTGCCCATTATGCCACCCAAAGCAAGGAGGGTACTGCCTCTTCTGAAGTGCTATAGATCCTGCCAACAAAACCCAGCAGCAAGAGATAAGCTCTAAACACGGGCACACAGCAACTCTCAGGGGCACAAATGCAGCTCCCGGGACTAAGCAGCGCTGAGACAAACAGTGGATCCAGTGGTGTGGAAAGAAACAGAACACAGCCCCCAAAGACAAGATTCCAAGTCACTAGACTGAGCCCCCTCGATCTCTCCATCAGTCCAGGAGCACCAGAGGCCAGGAAGTGCCCACAGCCTCCAGAACACCAGGTAGGGGAATCAATCTCAACAAAAACCAGCAGAGGGAGGAGGAGGCCGGAGGTCCGGTATGGGCAATGGGGAAAAGAAGTAGGGCCAAAGCATTCACCAGAAGCAATTGTCTCCACTGAAAAAAGCCTCCAAGTGACCAGCTGTGAATGCAGTAAACCAGGCACTGTCCAAATGTAGATGCCCTCCACGTTCAGTGCGGTCACCTAACCACAATGCCCGATATCAGGCCACAGGAGGGTGCGACGTGATTAACGCAGAAAAAACAGAGGACAGAATGACCCTTCAGGCTGGGCAGCAATGATGGGGCCAGGAGGCAGCATCCAACAGGAAGGCCCCAGTGGCACCGTGCTGCAGCAGAGTGAGTGATATCTTGGTGCCAGTGGGGGAGCCGCCCTACAACCCCAGCCCGCCAGAGAAGCGAGAGTCGCCCCAGCGCCCCCGATCCACACGCCATGGGAAAGGAGTGCACCGGTTCCCACATGCCGATGGTCGACAGCAACACTTTGCAAGCCAAGTGTCACCAACGCAAGCACAGGCGACAAACATCGGGAGGCCCCCAGCAGCACACCGCAGATGTAACACGGTCGCACTTCGGAGTTAGTCGAAGGCCGCTCCACCCCCGCATATAGACAGCTTCGTCACCGGCTGCCACAACTCTCTTGCGGTCAAAGTCGCAGGAAAGGACTGTTCAGATGTCCTCCATGCGGCAAACATAGCCCCAGCATTAATGCACACCTCCACCAAAATGTGCGCAGTAGGTCCCGAGGGAAGTGCAGATAATGCCGGATAGATGAAGGTGGCTCAAGAAGAAGCCGACTGTTAGAAAGGGTAGACGGACCGGGAGGGTCGGCCGGGGTCAGGAGGAGAGGTCTCCGGGGAGAGCCGTCTCCAGCGATCGTACAGACAAGTAACTTCCCCCCCCACAGACAGATACCACACACGGATAAGGTTCAGTGTTCTTTATAAGCACTTCTTAAGGTACGGTTGAATGGTACAAGGAGGTCTGGACTCAGGGGTCCCCTCGATTCAAGTCTCTCAAAGCAGGGTAAGGGGTAGCGGGACAGTCTGTCTACCAGTCAGGTAGTTCGGGTGAGATGATGACTAGCTCACAATCCTCGAGCTTGGTGGTTTAGTTGGTACGGGCCGCGGCAGCGCCAGCAGGTCCCGGTTGAGATGGTCGGTACACGGTCCGCGGCAGCGCCAGCAGGTCCCGGAAAGATGGTCGATGTACGGTCCGCGGCAGCGCCAGCAGGTCCCGGTGAGGATGGTCGATACAACGGGCCGCGGCAGCGCCAGCAGGTCCCGACGAAGATGGTCGTTACAACGGGCCGCGGCAGCGCCAGCAGGTCTCAACTAGGATGGATGTTGCAGAAGGCCGCGGCAGCGCCAGCAGGCAGGACGATGGTTCACAAGAGCGGGCTACGGCAGCGCCAGTAGTCCGTCAAGGCTGAGTTCTCTCGGTGTCTCTCGACTCCAGGATACAACTGCCTTCCTGCTCCGGAGTTGCCCCAGTTATAGGGCAGGCGCCCTTTGATGTCCGGACCCTCGCACGTGGAGGTCGGAGGGCCCGGGATGAAGGTGTCCAGACACCCAGCAGGGGGTGGAGCCAGCGCCTGGGGGAGCTGGAGGCGATCGGCACCTGGCGGGGGAAGAGCTCTTGACACTTCGTTCTCCCATTGACCTGCCAAGTGGTCCGCTCACCTCCTGGGTGGAGGGTGGTGCCGGGATGTCGGGGCCGGCCAGGCCCGGGGTTAGGGTCGGGCCGAGGCCACGCGGCCTCGTGGTGCAGGGCCCAAGATGGCGGCTTGAACCGGCCGGGGAAGCCGGTGGGGCTGGGCCCCGTGATGAGTAGAGGTCCGAGGGCAGAAGATCCGTCGGGAGACGGGGTACAGGTGCTTTTCGTGGGTTATGCCTGGTGGGCCGGAGCTCGGGCCCTTTCGTGCGGGGAGGGAGCAAGCCCTTCGTGTGGCCTGTCCAACATGCGTCCCCCCCAGCTGAAGGCGGGGAGAGTCACCCATCTCCTTGGGGACTCTCTTCGTCGAGGCGGAAAAAGCGGGACAGGCCATCCGCGTTGGCGTGGTCTTGGCCTGGTCGGTGCTCCACAGTGAAGTCCATTCCCTGCAGGGAAATGGACCAGCGCAAGAGTTTTGGGTTCTCCCCCCTCATCTGCATCAGCCACTGCAGGGGTCGATGGTCGGTTTGTACCCGGAAGTGGGTACCGAAGAGATAGGGCCGGAGCTTTTTGAGGGCCCACACCACTGCGAAGGCCTCCCTCTCGATGGTGCTCCAGCGCTGTTCTCGGGCCAGGAGACGTCGACTGATGAAGGCCACCGGCTGGTCATGACCCTCGGGGTTTAACTGAGAAAGGACGGCTCCGATGCCGTGGTCGGAGGCGTCGGTCTGTACCACGAATTCCCGACTGTAATCGGGGGCCTGGAGCATGGGGGCGGTGCACAGGGCGGCCTTCAGCTTCTCGAAGGCCGCTTGACAATCGGGGGTCCAGTTAATCCGCCTCGGCTGGTTCTTGGACGTGAGACCCGTGAGGGGCCCCACGATGCTGCCGTAGTCTTTCACGAACCGCCGGTAGTAGCCGGTGAGCCCCAAGAAGGCTCGGACCTCGGTCTGGGTGACGGGGGGCTGCCAGGACTGGATGGCAGCAATCTTAAGTTGTAGCGGGGCCACCAGCCCGCTTCCCACTTGGTGCCCAAGGTAGGTCACAGACCCTTGGCCAATTTGGCACTTGCCGGCCTTAATTGTGAGGCCGGCCCGCTGGAGGGCCTGTAGGACCTCGTGGAGGTGACGGAGGTGGTCGGCCCAGTGGCGGCTGTATACAGCGATATCGTCCAGGTAGGCAGCGCTGAACTCTTCGAGCCCCGCCAAGACCTGGTTCACGAGGCGTTGAAACGTGGCGGGGGCATTCTTCATGCCGAAGGGCATGACCTTGAATTGGTAGTGGCCATCGGGGGTAGAGAAGGCTGACCGTTCCTGAGCCCTGGGTGTGAGGCCGATCTGCCAGTAGCCCGCTGTTAGGTCGAAGATACTAAGGTAGCGGGCGGCCCCCAGCCGGTCGATCAGCTCGTCTGCTCGGGGAATCGGATGAGCGTCGGTCCGGGTGACAGCGTTCAAGCCCCGGTAGTCGACGCAGAATCTCAGTTCAGGTGCGGTGCCGGGGGCAGCGGCTTTGGGAACCAATACAACCGGACTGGCCCAGGGACTGTCCGAGGGCTCGATGACCCCGATTGTGAGCATCTTGGCCACTTCCTCCTGTATGCAGGCCCGTACCCGATCTGGTACGCGGTAGGCCCGGTGTCGGACAGGGGGACTGTCCCCGGTGTCCACGTCGTGCAAACACCAAGGGGTGACCCCGGGGGTGAGGGAGAACAGGGTAGCGAACTGCAGCAGGAGGTCCCGGCAGCCCTGGCGTTGCTCCGAAGTGAGGGCGTCAGAGAGCCGGACCCCGTCCACGGAGCCGTCATTCTCCTGAGTCTTCAGAAGATCCGGGAGGGGTTCGGAGTCTTCCTCTGCCCCACTGTCCGTAGCCATCAGGAGGCTGAGTTCTGAGCGCACAAAGTGTGGTTTGAGTCGGTTGGTGTGGAGGACCCGGAGGGGGTTCCGGGAGGTCCCCAGGTCGATGAGATAAGTGACGGGGCTTTTGCGCTCGACCACTTTGAAGGGCCCCGTCCACTTATCTTGTAAGGCACATGGTTCGGTGGGGGACATCACCCATACTTGTTGTCCGGGCTCGAACTCAACGGAGGAGGCATTGTGATCATACCACCTCTTCATGTCCTCCTGGCTGGCCTCGAGGTTCGCCTTGGCCATCTCTCTGAAGCGCCGGGTCTGATTGCGGAGGGCCAGGATGTATTTGAAGACGTCTGGAGGGGTCTTTAGGGGGGCCATCTCCCAACCTTCTTTTACGAGGCTGAGGGGCCCTCGCACAGGGTGCCCGTACAGGAGTTCGAAAGGGCTAAAACCGAGGGACTTCTGGGGAACTTTTCGGTAGGCGAAGAGGAGGCACGGGAGTAGTACATCCCACTGGCGACGGAGGGGCTCTTCCAATCCCCCAATCATCCCCTTGAGAGTGCGGTTAAAACGCTCCACTAGTCAGTTCCCTTGGGGGTGATAGGGGGTCGTGAATCTGTAGGTGACCCCGCATTGTTGCCAGAGGGACTTCATGTATTTGGATATAAAGTTCGTGCCTCGGTCGCTGACGACTTCTCGGGGGAAGCCTACCCGGGAGAAGATCCCCATTAGGGCCCGGCCGACCACCGGAGCTGTCACGGTCCGTAGGGGCACCGCCTCGGGGTAGCGGGTGGCATGGTCCACCAGTACTAAGATGAACCTGTGTCCTTGTGCCGTGCGGGGGTCCAGAGGCCCCACAATGTCTATCCCCACCCTCTCGAACGGGGTGGTGACCACAGGGAAGGGTTGCAGAGGGGCTTTCAGCTTCCGACCACTCTTCCCGCTGGCTTGGCATGTGGGGCAAGATCGGCAGTGGTTCAGGACGTCGTTCCTCATTTTCGGCCAGAAAAAGTGGGTCACTAGGCGGCTGTACGTTTTGTCCTGGCCCAGGTGTCCAGCCAGGGGGACATCGTGGGCCAGGTTGAGCAGAAAGTCTCTGAAGCGGAGAGGTACCACCAGTACTCGACCGGCCCCCAGCTCGGCGATTCTTTGCTCGCTGTATAGCAGGTCGTTATCCCAGTAGACCCAGTGAGTTCCGGTGGAGTCCCCTGCGTTCTGGGCGCTGGCTTGTTGGCGGAGTCCCTCGAGGGAGGGACAGGTCTTTTGTTCCTGGCGGAACTGTTCTTGGGTGGGCCCCCCTTCTTGACGCCACTGAGCCAGGTCAGGAAGGTCCTGGGGTTGCTCGTCCCCTTCGGTCGTCGGGTCTGGGAGGCTGGCCTCGTCGTTGTCTTCTACTGGGGCGACCGGGGGCGGAGGTGCTGGCCATTCCGGTTCTTCTGATCGAGGGACGGCACGGGCGGCCATGGACCGGGTGGTTATGCAGGCCCAGTCCGGGAGGCCCAGCATCCCCAGGTGCTCTCTTCTCTCAACGGTGGCCCACGGGGAACTCTCGAGGTCATTCCCCAGGAGGCAGTCCACGGGGGCATCGTCCCGGACCGTCACCTTCAACAGGCCGGAGACCCCTCCCCATTCGAATGGGACGCAGGCCATTTGACACATACTTTCAGAGTTGTCTGCCGAGCGGACGGGGCAGAGAATGTTCGGCAGGATCTGCTCGGGCTTCACCAGGTGACAGCGGACGGCCGTCACACTGGCGCCTGTGTCACGCAAGGCCTCGGCTCGCTGTCCATTAATGGTCACCCACTGACCGTATTTCCTGGTGTTAGCGGGTAGGGGAGCCCGCGGGACCATGTCTCTTCCCCCTAAGCACGCCAGGACCATGGCGGCCGGTTCCCACTCTTGCTGGGCCGGCTCATACTCTTCTGGTTCCTCCGATGATCGCTCTTCCCCCAGGGCGGCGGCAGCTACCTGGCGGGGCTTGGGTGTTTGGTTCTGCGGGCAGCTCGGGTCATTGGCGTAGTGGCCGACTCGCTGGCATCAGTGGCACGTGACGTTGGCTCGGACCCCAGGACGCCACGGGGGGTTGCCCCGGCCGGCCGGAGGCGGGGTGCTGGCCACGGGTGTTGCTGGCAAGGCGTCTCTCCCTCGCCCCTGGCCCCCTCCTCCTCGAGGACGGTGCTGGCCTTGGTTGCTTCTGTTCTGTTCGTGTGGCCCCCTCCGGCCCACTCGGGTGCTTTCCCATCGGTCAGCTTCGGCGGCGAGCTGCCGGGGGTCAGTCAGCTTACTGTCGAGGAGGTGCTGCCTGAGCTCGACGAAACAGTTGTTCGACAGGTGCTCCCATACCATAAGGTTAAAGAGTTGTTCGTAGGTGGTGACATGGCTCCCCTTTATCCAACCCTCGAAGGCACGGCTGAAATAGTTCACGTATTCTACCCAAGTTGTGCCTGGGATCCGGGTGCAATCTCTGAACCTCTGGCGGTACATCTCGGGTGTGAGGCCGTAGCGGGTGAGGAGGGCAGCCTTCATGTGGTCGTAGGACGACATTTGGTGATCTGGGAGCTGCAGTAGGGCGTCGCGACCCTCGTTGATAAACCTCCCCCAAAGTCCGGCTCCCCAATCACTCCGGTCGATCCGGTGGGAGGTCATGGCGATCTCGTAGGCTTTAAACCACTGTTGTATGTCGTCTTCTCGGACATACTCGCGGACAACATCCTTGGGGATGTGGACTTTTTTCTCGATTGGCCCCGGGGTGTGTGGTCGCTCAGGCACCCCCAGTTCTTTATTCTGTTTCCGAAGTTCTATCTCCGCTAGTTGGCGCTCGTGCTCGGGCGTTATTTTTTTCTCCTCCAGCTCTCTCTGTCTCTGCTTCTCTTCTCGTTCATCTCGGAGCCGCATATGCTCGAGGTTGAGTTTCTGTTCAGCTAACTTGAGTTCCCCATCCATCTTGAGTCGTGCCATTTCCAACTCGTGCAATCTGGTTCTTTCTCTTTCTCGGATCTCCTCCTGCGAGAGGCCCGTTCCCCGCTCCTCGGGAGCCGTGGCGTTCCCCTCTGGTGTGATGCTGCTTTGGTCGGAGGGTCCGGCGACCCCAGTTTCTGTCCACGACTCTAGGGCGTGCTTTAGATCATCCTTGGTACTTAGGCCGGTGGTAGCAATGCCAAGTTCTATGCAGAATTGTCTCAGTTCGCGGTGGTTGTATTCTTCTAATTTATCCATTTGGAATTTCTCGGTGGAGCTGCTATCTTTGGCTGACATCGTGTTTTTGTCGTGGGGTGAGCTACTCTCTGTACGATTATGCGTTGATTCGGATCGCGCCGCTGGCCACCAATGTTAGAAAGGGTAGACGGACCGGGAGGGTCGGCCGGGGTCAGGAGGAGAGGTCTCCGGGGAGAGCCGTCTCCAGCGATCGTACAGACAAGTAACTTCCCCCCCCACAGACAGATACCACACACGGATAAGGTTCAGTGTTCTTTATAAGCACTTCTTAAGGTACGGTTGAATGGTACAAGGAGGTCTGGACTCAGGGGTCCCCTCGATTCAAGTCTCTCAAAGCAGGGTAAGGGGTAGCGGGACAGTCTGTCTACCAGTCAGGTAGTTCGGGTGAGATGATGACTAGCTCACAATCCTCGAGCTTGGTGGTTTAGTTGGTACGGGCCGCGGCAGCGCCAGCAGGTCCCGGTTGAGATGGTCGGTACACGGTCCGCGGCAGCGCCAGCAGGTCCCGGAAAGATGGTCGATGTACGGTCCGCGGCAGCGCCAGCAGGTCCCGGTGAGGATGGTCGATACAATGGGCCGCGGCAGCGCCAGCAGGTCCCGACGAAGATGGTCGTTACAACGGGCCGCGGCAGCCCCAGCAGGTCCCAAATAGGATGGATGTTGCAGAAGGCCGCGGCAGCGCCAGCAGGCAGGACGATGGTTCACAAGAGCGGGCTACGGCAGCGCCAGTAGTCCGTCAAGGCTGAGTTCTCTCGGTGTCTCTCGACTCCAGGATACAACTGCCTTCCTGCTCCGGAGTTGCCCCAGTTATAGGGCAGGCGCCCTTTGATGTCCGGACCCTCGCACGTGGAGGTCGGAGGGCCCGGGATGAAGGTGTCCAGACACCCAGCAGGGGGTGGAGCCAGCGCCTGGGGGAGCTGGAGGCGATCGGCACCTGGCGGGGGAAGAGCTCTTGACACTTCGTTCTCCCATTGACCTGCCAAGTGGTCCGCTCACCTCCTGGGTGGAGGGTGGTGCCGGGATGTCGGGGCCGGCCAGGCCCGGGGTTAGGGTCGGGCCGAGGCCACGCGGCCTCGTGGTGCAGGGCCCAAGATGGCGGCTTGAACCGGCCGGGGAAGCCGGTGGGGCTGGGCCCCGTGATGAGTAGAGGTCCGAGGGCAGAAGATCCGTCGGGAGACGGGGTACAGGTGCTTTTCGTGGGTTATGCCTGGTGGGCCGGAGCTCGGGCCCTGTCGTGCGGGGAGGGAGCAAGCCCTTCGTGTGGCCTGTCCAACACCGACCTAACATGTGGCCATTTTGGAACCTGGCAAGCTCCACCTCCGGCAACGCCTAGGTTATTTTGTATGGGGAGGGTCCTGCTCCAATACACTTTCAGAGACTAACCCTGTGCCTGTGTGTGGTATTTTTACTAGGCGCAGTGACAAAGGACTTCCACATCAATACAATTCATAAATATTGAGCGAAAATAAAATATAGGAAGTGCTCACATAAGCGACCACCATGAGCCTGTTAGCTGTTACTCATCAACTGGCTTGCTTTCTCATCATTGGCAACTTTCCTATAAAAACAGGAAGAACCAACTTGAACACTGGATCTAGCAGCGCTTTTTGTGTGTACCTCTGTCAAAATGAGCTGAATGTCGCATCTAGCATATGTCTTTTTTCCATGCCCATACTCATGATTAAAACCAAATCACATGTTTAGACCATTTTAATGTGAACGTCTGACATTTTTCATTGCCACACAACTTACTGGCAAAATTCATCAGGGCTTGAGGACTAGTAATCACCCAGTTATGCACCTGACCACATGATCCCCAGGTGAATGCCTTTCAGTAGGCTATAGGAAGAATGCATCTGGAAGCAAAACTGTGGTTGCCACTGGTGCTAAAGACATGCTAGATGCCACATTCAACTCATTTTTAATCTATAATTGTGTATGAAGAAGATAGTAGAGCCATTTATTCCTTTATGTGGATCTAGGGAGGCTGATGTGTGTGTTTAAATTGACAGAGGTATATACAAATAGCACTACTAGATTCAGCCTTGGTGTTGGGTCCTCCCATTTTTAAAGGAAAATTGCAAATGATAAGAAAGCAAGCCAGTTAAGAAGTAACAGCTAACAGCCCCCCATTAGACAAAGAGATTTGTCCATTTCAAGTCTGTAGTCCGAAATCCTGATTTGAAAACCTAATATAATACACTCGTCAAATAAAATAGCTGACCAGGATAGAGGGCAGGCCACGAAAACATCCAGGGTTGGCAGCCTGCATCAGGTTTGCTAAATATTAGCAAATACTTTTGTGCCCCCCCTACATGGGAACTGTGTCCCATTGTTGATGGATTTGCATTTTTAACAATATTATAATAGTAAGGGTAACGAACATGAAAATGTTCTGCAAAATGTCATATCATCTGCAATGCAGCACCAAAGATATTAGAAAGTAAAACATTTTCATCCGCTGTTTTAACTTTGCCCCTTTGTCAGATGTGCCTGAAAATTGAGATAACTGTACTAGTCTCAACTTGCTAATAAACCAATCAAATATCAGGTGCATTCATTAAACAGAACCAAGTTATTTGCAGCTGAACACTTTTTTAATCCTCCCAATTAATTGTGCCCCACCTTGATGGGTTGTACTCACTCACCCATTCAGAAACTCATCCACTGATTCACAGACCTACTCAGGCTCATGCACTCAGACAGATCCACTCAGAGACTCATGCTTCCACTCACATACCCAATCAGATACTCAAACATCTACTCACAAACCCAATCAAAAACGCATGCACTGATTCACAGACCTACTCAGGCTCATGCACTCAGACAGATCCACTCAGAGACTCATGCTTCCACTCACATACCCACTGAGATACTCAAACATCTACTCACAAACCCAGTCAGAAACTCATGCACCCACTGAGACACTCATGTACCCACTCACAGTCCTATTCAGACACTCACACACCCACTTACAGGCTGATTCAGATACTCATGCACCCACTCACGGACCCATTCTGACACTCACACACTCACTAACTCACTCACTGAGACTCATGTACCCACTCACATACCCACTCAGACACTCGTGCACCCACTCACAGACTCACTTAGAGACTCATGCTACCACTAGCATATCCACTGGGACACTCATACACTCACTCACAACCCAACTCAGAAACTCTTGCACCCATTCACAGACCCACTTGGAGAATCATGCTACCACTCACACACCCACTCAAACACTCACTCACCTACTCACAGTCCCACTCAGATACTCACACGCCCACTCACAGACCCACTCAGACACACACACCCACTCATTCCCCCTTTAAGAGACTAGTCAATCCACTTATAGACCAAGTGAGACACTCTTGCCCCCACTCACACACTCACTCAGAAACTGACATATGTACACATAGACAGACTCAGACTTATTGACCCTTTTACACACACACAATTATGCACTCACAAAACTACTCACAAAGTCATTTTAACGTATATAGAGTAAAAATTAGAGTCCCAAATCCTAAATGTGTATTGAATTTGTGCTTTTGCTATGCATATCTAAGAGGAAGTTGCAATTCCATAAAATGTTTTTTAAATTGTTTTAAATGAATATTATTTAGTTTTGGGCAAAAAGGGTGGTTCTGAGAATAGCCTTTGGGTTTGTTGTCAGTATATGACAGCTACACATACGACTGGATGCAGAGTTTCAGGTTGCTGCGAAAAACCCTGTTGCCTTTGTCTGTGTTGCAAACTCCATCACTTCCATAGATTCCATGCATATCAAAACACAGGTAGTTGTTGTAGATAGAGCCCATGTTATGGTCTCTGAGGAATGCAGAATCAGCTTTATTAACATGTTTGCTGGCTTTGTCAATCTGTGGATAGAATTGATTTGACCACTTCCATTTATGCCTTTGGCACATGGCAGAGTACACAAAGACAGTGTGAGGTAAAAGTGTCATTATTTGTGCAAAGGTCTCCTTGATTTAAGATTTCCAATCCTATCCCAGTAAGACTACCTAGGTCATTGCCATCACAGTGCACAAAAATGAGATTAGGGGGTTGGAAATCCACAATGCTTTTAACCAAAGGCAGATATTGGTGCCACGTTAACCCTCTCTGGCCAGTCCATGTAATGTCCACAGTAGGCAAACCTAAGTTCCTGTCAATGCCACTCTTTCTAGCAGGCTCTCTGTCCCAGTAGACATAGCTGTAAACCACAATCCACCCTCTAACCATTTTGAAGGAAGGAGCAGCAGCACACAGGAGAAGGCTGCAGCTACCTTTGACAGTTGGTAGAATGAAATGCAGTTTGAGAATGAAAGGCAGTTTGAATGGAGGAGTGGACCTTCTTTAACAAACAACAGGATTTGATTTGGTGGTGTAAATAGTGTAATACCTAAAAATAAGTAGTGATTTATTTAGTACAGTAAGTCAATCTATGATTGACTGTGGATAAATCTTACACAAGTTATGCCATTGTGAATATGTTTACATTTTGAGGCAGACAAACACACCTGCTACAGTTAAACTTGAAGCTTGTATGCACCAGTTAAAAAAGTGTATGAACTGTTGACTTGCTGGTACAGTAGTGTTTCAAAAGAGGTTCTATGGAAACTGGGTAAAGCAGTATGGGGGAAGGGTTCCAAATACACTATACTTTGGATCTGCATACTATAGTAGTTTAAAGACAGCCTATATTGCAAATTATGAATGTTCTAATTCAGGATTGTTATTGCATCTGAAATGTAGTTGAAGAAAAATAGTAACATCATAATAAATGCTTTAATGGACTCCTGTTTGGTGTTGCAACTCCGTCGTGAAGTTACACAGGGCGCACTGAGTATCACAGCAGGGTCGGGGATCCACCGACAGACGCTACCAGATTGAGCTTCTTATGAAGGGGTTGATAAATGGTTGAAAAAAGACCAATGAAAACTGGAGTAAGAAAAGAAAAAAAATGATTTGATTTTGATTTACTAACTACATACGTATCACTGTAAAAGAGAGGTAAAATTTGCCATAACTGTTTCTTTCTTACAAGGAGTAGTACTAATTATTTTCCACAAAAAGATATTTGAAGTGAAAAAGTGTTAATATTTGAGGATCAACATAGCAAATTAACAAGTATATTAACAATGAGGACATAGATAGTGTGGCTATATATATATATATATATATATATATATATATATATATATATATATATATATATATATATATATATATATATTCACTAAAAAAACCATGGGTTTCACACACGTTATAGTTAGGAATTAGCATTTAAAAAACCTTGCAAATTCACTGAAAAAAACATGGGTTTCACACACGTTATAGTTAGGAATTAGCATTTAAAAAACCTTAGAAATTCAATGAAAAAACCAAAGGTTTCACACATGTTATAGTTAGCTGGACATTTCACTCGTAAAAAACCAATGAAATTCCCCCGTTATAGTTAGTTCAGCTAACTATAACTCGCGCGCCCGCAATGCACTGCTGATGACGTCACATATTACATCACTCATGACATGGTCAGTGACATCACTCATGACATCACTGATGACATCTCAAATGACATCACTGATGACATCACAGATGACATCATCCAGTGAATGTGTGTTTTTCTGGAAATTACATATGTTTTATATATGTATATCTCAAGGTCGATGGAAGAATAAATCGGTATATAAGTGTCTAAATGGATGATTTGTTTTTGAAAAATTGATTGTATAACTGACTGATTAAGTGTATCTTAGTGAATACATGGCTTAGTGAGTAATGTTAAAATATGTAAATATCTGTATCAGTCTCTCACTTTGTGTATAAGTGGCTGCATGGGTTGGTGAGTAGCTACATGGGTGTCTATATAGGTTATTAGTTGGTTTTTTGAGTATCAGTGTCTGATGTCTGTATGGTTCGGTGGGGGGTATTACGTAGTGCATAGGTGCATGAGTGAGTGACTCACTCTTTGTATGTGTTGAAGACAGCATGTGTGCAGGACTATATGGGTGAATGAGTGTGTGCATGGGTGTGTTAGTGAGTGAATGACTGTCTCAATAGTGTCTTTATGAGTAACTACATATGTTTTAAACTAGTATATGTGACAATTGGTGTATATAAGCGAGTATATGTGAGAGTGAGAGATTGGAAGAGTTCCTGTATGAATAAGTATGTGTTTTATAAGTGATTGTTTAAAAGACTAAGTATGTGTAAGTTTCTGTAGAAGTAAGTGTGGCGGTGTGTGTATAACTGTATATGCAAGTAAATGTATGTTTGATTCTTTATTAGCATGAGTGACTATGTGTGTGAGTACCTCTATGGATGAGTGGGATTGTGTTACAGGATGTATACGTGTATGAGTACATATGATGAGTGAGTACATGTATGAGTGACTGTACAGGACTGTTGGTGAATGAGTGGATGTGTATGTGGATCTTAGAATTACTGAATAGGTTGTTGTAACTGGTATTGGTATGTCCATTGTTTTTAAAATTTTAATTTCTATTTTTGAATGTGTGTATCAAAGGTTATATTAGGGGCAGAGGTTGTCTGCCACTCTATCACAAGGATGATGGCATCAGTGATGTCATCAGTGATGTCATTTGAGATGTCATCAGTGATGTCATGAGTGATGTCACTGACCATGTCATGAGTGATGTAATATGTGACGTCATCAGCAGTGCATTGCGGGCGCGCGAGTTATAGTTAGCTGAACTAACTATAACGGGGGAATTTCATTGGTTTTTTACGAGTGAAATGTCCAGCTAACTATAACATGTGTGAAACCTTTGGTTTTTTCATTGAATTTCTAAGGTTTTTTAAATGCTAATTCCTAACTATAACGTGTGTGAAACCCATGGTTTTTTCAGTGAATTTGCAAGGTTTTTTAAATGCTAATTCCTAACTATAACGTGTGTGAAACCCATGGTTTTTTCAGTGAATTTGCAAGGTTTTTTAAATGCTAATTCCTAACTATAACGTGTGTGAAACCCATGGTTTTTTCAGTGAATTTGCAAGGTTTTTTAAATGCTAATTTTTTTATTTTCTTCTATTTTTTAAACATATATTTTTTTTAATTTTCTATCCTATTTTTAAGACTATGGTTAAATTTTTAAAATTCTATAATATGTTTTTTTAAAAATATTTTATAAAATAAACAGGTAAAATTTATTAGCAATACATTTTTTCCTTAATTTTTTTTTTAGTACGCGTACCGTAAGCTTACGGTAAGCGTACGGTTTACGCAATGCCCGTAATTTATCTACGCTGTTTGCGTATACTTACGCAATTTGCGTAGCCGCGCGTACTCCGCGTGGGATGCGTACGTGTGTACGCTACACGCGCACGTTACGCGGAAGTGTCGGGTAGTGACTGTTATGCGCATGCGCGCAAGCGCGTGTCTTTTTTACGCGCATGCGTACTTTTGCCGTAAGCGCACCGTAAGCGTACCGTAAGCGTACGGTAGGTCATGTGATCATGAAACACAACTTTTGATTGGATGAAACTACTTTCAGTTCTAGAACTCTCCTACACCACACCCATTCCCCTCATTTCTGCTTGTGATCCCTTAGGAGAAGGAGCTGGGTTGTCTTTGTGATACGATGGCAGAACAGCAGAGCCCTTCTGAGAGTGAGGCTAGCACTAGCAGCACTACCTTGAGGCAGAGAGCGAGGAAACAAAAGACCTCTTATGTATGGGATTATTTTACTTTTCCTGAAGGCCAGCAAAAGGTAAATGCACCCTTAGTGACTTGCAAGCTGTGTCAGCGTGTACTTTCAAGAGGTAATCCTGACAGGAAGTATTCCTTTGGGAATCATACCATGATGAGGCACCTCAAGGATGTACACAAAAGGACACATGCTCGACTTACTGGAGGTAACCCTTCAGTAAGTCAACCAAGCACATCCACAGCAGCTCAGCCTGGACCATCATCTGCAGGGCCGAGTCCTTCTTCTGCAGGTCAGGTGAGCCCTTCATCTGTGGGGGGAGCATCTCCTTTTGCTGGCCCTCTGGAAATTAACCCTCGGTTTGCGAGGGTTGAAGTACGGTGCGCCCATTGTCACGATCTAATTACTTATAGGGAGACCAGTGTTTCCCTAGTGAACAGTAAAATAGATCAGCACACTTGTCGTACCGTCTAATATTCCCAATCTTTCTTTCCTCTGTCCCTGCATGAACACAACGGCTCTTTTAAGAGCCAACCTTACCTTTCATCTATTTTTTATATATGTTTTTAAAAACTTTTTTTTTTTTTTTTTTTACCGTACGCGTACGGTACGCGTAGTTTTTTTTTTTTTTTTTAAAAAACACTAAAAATCAATTATCACATTACAAGGTCCTTTAGAGACTACAATTATTATTATTGACTTACCATACCCACTCAAAAAAATATTTATTCATTTGTTTTTTAAAAAAATTGCTTTAAAAATGGTTCTAGTTTTCGAAAATTTTCTATATCAATCTGAAAAAAAAGAAAAAAGTATTAATATTTTTAAAACATTTTATAATACAGTACACATATTTACATATTTTTCAAAAAATATTTTTGCCTTATTTTTGCTGTTTTCAGAATATATTGCATTTCACTATAAATTGTGAAAGCAATTGCATTCATCATTTTACAGCGGGCAAAAAAAAAAAAAATCTCAAAGATTGTATTAAAAAAGCCCAGAATCTCATTTTACTTAAACTTAACATTATAGAAATGCATAATATTCTAAAAAAATATCATCTAATATCAATACTTATTTCTTTAAAATACCGTCTGATATGTTTGTTTCAGAAGTATAATCACAATATTATATCTCAAATAACTCCACATTACATCTGGTTCCATTTCCTTTAGGCCAAATAGTAATTTTAAAATTCTTTTTTGATTAAATTTCCAATGGTAATCCAATAAAATTCTAAAGTTTTATTTGTACAGATCTCACCGATTCTCTGTAACATATTGGTTCCCTAAATATTTATTAATAATTTATTAAGTCCACAATAGAATTGGTTACCTTTCCACATGGCCAAATAGTAATTTAAAAAATCTTTTTTGAAAAAATTTCCAATGGCACTCCAATAACATTCCAAAATTTAAATTGTGCAGATGTTACCGATTTTCTCTAAATTTTTGGTTTTCGAAAGTTTCATTACAAATTAAAAAAGTCCACATTACAATTGGTTATCTTTCCATTAGGCCAAATGATAATTTAAAAAATCTTTATTTTTGAAAATTCCAATGGTAATCCAATAAAATGGTAAAATTGTTTTGTCCAGATCTTGCCAAGTCTCTCTAAAATTTAGGTTTCAGGAAGATTAGATAGGAATTTGCTAAATCAAAAGGCAAACGTTGCTTAAAAACCAATTGGGAATCATTACACAGTGTCCAGCCTTTTTCACATTTAAGATAAACTGTGTAATGTCCAGAAGTAACAGTAGGTCCTTCATGGAAAATTATTGCAACAGTTACAAAAGTTTTTCCTTAAATTGATAATTGCTGTCCTGTAAACTTCTTTATTAAAGTATCCAATTTTGAACCATCAGCTCTACATCGTTGCATCATTAAAATTACATACTGTCCGTATTCCTTTAAAATTAATGTTGAAAACATGTCAGATTGACACTCACCGCATTGCATGCTATGATTAGCATCTTTAACTAATTTAGCAAAAGTGACTGTTTTAGTCTCTGGCAATGTCAAAAAAATAAACCTTTCATTATCAACATTAGAGCCACATATATTATAACAGTTTTCACAACTATGTTCCCATTTATAAGAGACCAAATAAATTATCAATTGCAACTTCTTCTTCTTCCAGTACCTGAAGAAAAAACATCAAAAATTCGTGTGCATCTTGCTGTTCATTTTGAGAAAACTGTGTTCGTCCTGAACATACATCTAAAAGTTTTCTAATTTCAGTAGCACTTTCTATTTGAGTTTTATCATTACTCAGCTTTTGAAAAAGGAGACTCAGCTCTGAACAGAATCTTTTTCCCTGATTTACTATTATCTGCTCTTGCAATCTTTCCAGATAAAATGCAACATTCAGCACTACATTTGCGTAGCAGTTGACACCAGAGCTATTTTCAAAATGACATCCTACAACCTGTTCTTCTTTTTCCTTACTCTTTTTTCTTGCAATTACATCACTCCTCTTTTTTTTCCTCCTCTGTACATCTTCATCACAGATATTCTCATTTCTCCTTTTACGAGAAACTACACGTTTCTCCAACACAGGATACTGACCTAAATGAGGAGCATAGCTTCTTCTTAATCTATTATACTCCTTTACACAATTTGTATCAGCACTAACTTTTGAGTCATCAAAGTCTATCATGAATAAACCTGATAATGTTTTCACTCGTGACAAAGCAACATATGCCATACCTTCTTTGAACACAGTTGAACCAATGTTCACAAATGCACAATCTACAGTCAATCCTTGAGACTTGTGAATAGTTACAGCATATGCTAGCGAAAACGGAAACTGCTTCCTACGTACATATAAGTCTTTCACAAGCATGAAACGAACTGTACGAAGACAAATCTCTTTAACTTCTTCTATCTGATCAAATTTTATTTTTAAACATTCAATTCCATCTTTTTTCTGATAATTAATAAAACCCACAACTCTTCCCATAGCTCCATTAACTAAACCTTTTTCAACATCCAAATTTCTCCTTAAAAATACTCTACAGTTCATGCAAACATATAGATTTTTTTCTAATCCAGCTGTTTTGGAAATGTTCTTCTCTAGTGAATCCAAATTATTTTTCAGTGTGCCTGTTACTGTGACAGTAATTCTTCCATCCTCAATTTTGTCCACTGCTTCTAATTTCCTGATCTCTTCCTTTTCCAATTTCAAAAGCTCCTCATTGAATATTGAGTATTCACGTAGAGTTGGCATTAAGCAGATGATACTTTTGTTTTCTGCAATGTTCTTGTATATCTTCTCTGCAACTATTTCTTCCTTTGGAAATAAATTATGTAGCAGCCGACTCTGTAATGCTTTTTTGCCAACTTCTGTGAGTAGTCCAATTCTGATATCTTTCAGAATACTTCCATATTCTTCATCGCTTGCTTGCCTCATATTAGTAGTAAGTTCCTTGTACTCAAAGAAGGACCAAATATTTGTATTTCCGATGCTTCCCAATGACTTCTTCGTGTCTTCATGTGTGACAGTATTAAACACTGGTTGTCCTTTAACTGGAGTAAGTTGCAAAAGATCTCCAAAAACTATGACGTGTTTTCCACCAAATAACATGTCATAGTCTGTCTTCAGAATTTGCTGCATTCTTAAATGCACAAAGGCAAGCATTAAGTTTGAAACCATGCTCACCTCATCAATAATGAGAACTTGCATCTTCTTCAAGACTCTTGAAACTTCTAAGGATGCTTCTCCAGTTAGCTTGTTGTATTGTATTTTGTTCTCATGCTCCACTGGTAACATTAGCAAACGATGTAAAGTGATTCCTTTTATGTTATATGCTGCTAACCCAGTTGGAGCAGTAACCACACAAGACAAAGTAGAATCCGTTTTTTGCTGTAGGTAGCTTCTGATGACTTTAATTAGGAAACTTTTTCCAGTTCCAGCTTGTCCGCTTACATACATCCTGATTGGATGAAATGATGTGCATGAGCACTCTTTTTTTTCATGTAGAAATCCGTGATCAATTTTGTTTCTGATCTCTTCATAAATTTGTTGCTGCTCTTCGTTCAGTTGTCTTTCCAAATTTTGTAAGTCTATAAATTCTTCTTGAGCTTGATTCATAGCCGTTTCCACTTCATTCATGGCTATTGATGCTTCATTTTCAACGATTGGTTGTCCTAGGGGATCTTGACTGAGTGTTTCTGAACTTTGGCTGTCCTGAGAACTGTCTCTAGCTATTTCTGCTGCAATTGGAGTTTCCTGTTCAATTTCTTCATTTAACATTTGCAGATAACTTGAGAATGTACTGCATTGTATGCTGTCTTTGCAAGCATTAAAAGAATCTTCATAGCTTTGAAATTCTCCCAGTAGTTCATCCTCTGTACGCCATGGTTTAAACAACTGTAAAAGAGCCAAGTAGTAAAATTCCTTCTTGTCAGTAGTGTCGCAACTCAGCTTCCTGTGATTTATCAAACTTCCTTTTGTTTGCTTCACCAAACATCCTTCCTCACCAATGACTTTATATTTTCCATTGTTGATGTCTTCTGCGGCTTTCCGTGAATAAATGTAGTTCTGCAGCACTTCATAGAGACACATGTTCTCCAGATGTTGACTTCTCTTGGGATAATATGTGTCCAACATGTTTGATTTCAAAATATCTGTACTTTCTGGGTCATTCTCGGCCAAATATTCAATTTCTCCAACAGATTTTAGTACCCGATTTCTCATTGCTGCAAGGCCTAAACTTGCCCAAATTATTCTTCTTGACTTCGAGTAGAGACTTGCAGAAGATAACCTATCTGAACATTCGTAGGATCCAATTTCTCGATGCGATAACATCTTCAAACTGAAACTGTACAGCTTCTTACTGACAGTCTTCTCGTGAGAAATCTCTTCCCACATTTCCTTCAATTCTGTTTTTTCTGATTTCGTAATGTAAGACGTTACATATCGAGCAACAGCAATGGAATTGTCAGCTACATACTGTATATCCATGTTAGCGTTCCACATGGATAAAATTACTGGGTTGTAGTCATTTATATTTTTTGATTCTTCTTTTCTTTTAAGGTTGTAGGTATTCTTAGGTGATTTTCTTGTGATAGTATGTCTCACAGCTGACATAAAACTGTTTACTCTTCCATTTGAAAGAACAGGTCTAGGAAATCCAAATCGACATTTAGTGTAGTGTTTATCTTTGCTCTTGTATTTCCGTCGACAGTATTTTCCACACCGATGACTTTGGAAACGTAAAACTTGCTCCTTTAACTCTTTCTCTTCTGTGCTTTTTGGTATAGCACATGTTGCATATTCTTCAATGTAAGATAACACTGCTTCATCAGTATCTGTTCCAAACTTTGGGACATCCTTGATCCACAACAGCATATGAATATGAGGAGCACCTCTTGCCTGGTACTCTTTTCTCCAAAAGAAATCTACTACTTCTCCAAGAGGTGGATTTTTTTTATTGCAGATGAAGGACATCATAGCCTCAAATCTATGATTGAAATATCTGCAAACATTAACCGGATCCAATGAGCACAGTTCTCCTGCTGTCTTGTATTCGATGTTTTTAATGTTTGAATTTGCCTCTCGTAGAAAATCCAGTAAATCATCCCAAGCGTACTCGGCACAGCTTAGTGTAACGAACCATGTTGGTGTTCCTAAATTCCGTAACATGCATTTTAATTCACCATGGCGTCGGTACCAATATTCATTTGTCCCACGCTGACAAGCCATCAGATTGATCAGTTGTGTTTCCAAATGATCATCTCGGTGCTGCACTTTCTCCATAAAATCCTTAGCAGACACATTTTGTAAATGTACTCCACTTTTTAAAATGTGATTTACTGCATAAGACAGTGCAGACAAGTCGCTTTCAAATAAAAGATGGCACAAATAAGGAATACTTTGTCGAAATCTGGGATCTTCAGCATATAGTCTTGTAGTCCGATACTCAGAAGCTGGAATCTGTTCCGGACGTTCATCGTATCGTCCTCCTTTTCCTTTAGGAAACAGCTGGGGAAAACATCGAGCTTCCAAGCTCTCCTCCCATACACTCACGGGACTTCCTTTTGCTTTCTTCATCTGAAAGAGATCAATATTGTCTCCCATAACTTCTTTTGAATGAAGAGGATGTATGCTAAAATGTTCATAAATTTCTTCTTCCTTTGACTTGTCCACTTTTTCAATTTGTCCAGTTGGTGTTTCTGTGTCTTCTTGTAAATCTTCTTCTTCTTCTTCTATATAAATTGATTCATACCATTTGTTATTCCTTTTCAAATACAAAGTTGCTCTTTGTACTTTCCGCACATCTACCAGCTCCTGCCAAATCTTCTTATTCTTTGTAGGTACACCATTAACCAGAATAATTAATGGTTCAGTTTCCAAAGTATCCGCATCAATAGTTTCCATATTTTTTTTCAAATCCAAGGGCAAATACACCACTCTACCTTTTAAACCTCTCAGTAAATCGGAAGGAGGTAATTTACCAGTTTTGGGCTCCATACGTACTATGGTCTGGAACGGATGAACACATTGAATGAGTATAGACTCATATGTATTTAATTCAGAAAGTTCAGCAGGAATAGCATCCAATTCTAAATTATTATGTACAGCTCTGGTCGGCATTCTATTTTCCTCTAACTTGTTGTAACAGTATTTACAAATACGCTGATCTTCACCCAAATCAAAACAATTTTCAAGAAATATATATGTGGCAAAATCCTTCCACTTATAATTATCTTCATTTTCACTCTTTCTGTAGAGATCAACATTCCTAGTTTGTTTTCTATAATGAGTTCTGCGGCAACAAATACAAGTAAAATTTGGTCTTTCATTAGAGATTATTGCAAATTTTGTTATGTGATCATTAAATGTGTTACTTACAGAGGGTTCTACATTCTCTTCCACTTCTTCCTCATTTACTGTGTCCTTCTCTGCACTGTTTTGTTCAGGACCAAAGTAACAAAACTGAATTTCATCAACAACCTTCTCTACATCTGATACCGTTCCTCGGAACAGAGCCCTATTCAATTCATTTAACTTTATTGCTGGACTTTTGGCAAAATACAACCGTCTCACAAACTTTCTCATTTCAGTATGATGAACAGCCAGCATCCTAAAATGATGGAAAACACTATTACACACTTTTCTAGATAGACAAGCCAGAGAATGACCCTGCAAACCAGTATTCTCTCTCACTCTGCATGGATCCAGACTTTGAAGCACCTTAATCTTCTGTTTTATACTTTTTTTACTATATTCTCTTAGAAACTCACAAAATTTGTCAATAGATTCCTGACGCACAGTGCAAATACTACTACAATTCCAAGTGTACACTGGGGCTTTAGGACGTCTCCCCATAGCCTCATCTGCCATCACTTGTACCTCATCTCTTGGAACCATTATCTCCTTCTCCATTATGCAACCATTTTTTACTTCGTAAGCACGACCTCTGGTGTCAACTGCATGCAGCAAACTATTACTTTGAAAATAGCTCTCTTCATTAAAAAAAAGTTCACTACTTGAACTATGCATCCACTTTCCTAAAAACACTTTACAAAAGTTTGTTCTGTTCACTACTCTTTTCCTTTTGCTATGTGATTTCAGTACATTAACCATTTTGTCTAATGTACGCATCCTATTCAAAATTAAAATGAATAGTTTCCTTTTTAATTCTAATGCCTTTGCTGCAATGGCTTCAATTTCTTTTTTTCTTTTATAAAACTTAGTCTTTTGCTTATATTTCTTCACATCCTTTATCAAATTGGACATAACTCTTCTCTGAAACATTTTTCTACGTATCTCTTTAAAAGCTGTTTTTCTGTTTATGTAAATCTTTTCAGTTGCAGAAGGTATATTTGCATTAACTAAATTCTCAATTTTTTCCTGTCCTTTTCTTTTCAAAACATTCTTTCCAGTACAGACATTTTGTACATTTTTCATTCTTTTGAATATATTTTTTAGAAATTGTTTTTTCTGCTTACCAGAAGATTTTTTCATATTCCCAACATGAGCATCTTCTACTAACTTTGGTCCTCCAGTTGTCTTCAAATATAGGTTTTTTTTGTGAGTTTTTTGAACTCTGGATTTTGTAGGCATCTTAAATTTTGTTCACTGCTCTTCAGCAATACCTGAAAAAAACTAAAAAAAAATTCCTTTATTTTATTTAAATATATTACGACATTTCTTTTCACAATAGTCACAAAACGAAATTTCTTTGCCAATTTGAATGCACACTTACTGCTCTTTTTTTTTGGCAAGTGATAATCACTTTTACAGACTGACACATTATAAATCCACTTTTCATATTTTTTTAAATGCACATGTCCAGACTGCTTTTTCAGACCACCACCATGTGTATCCTGGGTGACTGCCTACACTCCAGCAAGGGCAACCAGCCTTAGTGATGCTGAATGTATTTGCATTACAGACTGAAACCTCAAACCCCACTCGCTTGTAAATACTGTGCATGATTATACATGGAAAGGAGCTGGGTGTGTGCTAAGAGTCTGCTTCTGCACCAAAAAATCGCTCCCCCTTTTTCCTACTAATGCAACTGTGAAATCACCAGAGCAAAACGCAATAAATCTCTGCCTGTAATTCCTATTTGCACACAGAGTCATGTTTTCACATTAGTCACAAAACGAAATTTCTTTGCCAATTTGAATGCACACTTACTGCTCTTTTTTTTTGGCAAGTGATAATCACTTTTACAGACTGACACATTATGAATCCACTTTTCAGATTTTTTTAAATGCACATGTCCAAACTGCTTTTTCAGACCACCACCATGTGTATCCTGGGTGACTGCCTACACTCCAGCAAGGGCAACCAGCCTTAGTGATGCTGAATGTCTTTGCATTACAGACTGAAACCTCAAACCCCACTCGCTTGTAAATACTGTGCATGATTATACATGGAAAGGAGCTGGGTGTGTGCTAAGAGTCTGCTTCTGCACCAAAAAATCGCTCCTCCTTTTTCCTACTAATGCAACTGTGAAATCACCAGAGCAAAACGCAATAAATCTCTGCCTGTAATTCCTATTTGCACACAGAGTCATGTTTTCACATTAGTCACAAAACAAAATTTCTTTGCCAATTTGAATGCACACTTACTGCTCTTTTTTTTTGGCAAGTGATAATCACTTTTACAGACTGACACATTATGAATCCACTTTTCAGATTTTTTTAAATGCCCATGTCCAGACTGCTTTTTCAGACCACCACCATGTGTATCCTGGGTGACTGCCTACACTCCAGCAAGGGCAACCAGCCTTAGTGATGCTGAATGTATTTGCATTACAGACTGAAACCTCAAACCCCACTCGCTTGTAAATACTGTGCATGATTATTCATGGAAAGGAGCTGGGTGTGTGCTAAGAGTCTGCTTCTGCACCAAAAAATCGCTCCCCCTTTTTCCTACTAATGCAACTGTGAAATCACGAGAGCAAAACGCAATAAATATCTGCCTGTAATTCCTATTTGCACACAGAGTCATGTTTTCACATTAGTCACAAAACGAAATTTCTTTGCCAATTTGAATGCACACTTACTGCTCTTTTTTTTTGGCAAGTGATAATCACTTTTACAGACTGACACATTATGAATCCACTTTTCAGATTTTTTTAAATGCACATGTCCAAACTGCTTTTTCAGACCACCACCATGTGTATCCTGGGTGACTGCCTACACTCCAGCAAGGGCAACCAGCCTTAGTGATGCTGAATGTCTTTGCATTACAGACTGAAACCTCAAACCCCACTCGCTTGTAAATACTGTGCATGATTATACATGGAAAGGAGCTGGGTGTGTGCTAAGAGTCTGCTTCTGCACCAAAAAATCGCTCCCCCTTTTTCCTACTAATGCAACTGTTAAATCACCAGAGCAAAACGCAATAAATCTCTGCCTGTAATTCCTATTTGCACTCAGAATCATGTTTTCACATTAGTCACAAAACGAAATTTCTTTGCCAATTTGAATGCACACTTACTGCTCTTTTTTTTTGGCAAGTGATAATCACTTTTACAGACTGACACATTATGAATCCACTTTTCAGATTTTTTTAAATGCACATGTCCAAACTGCTTTTTCAGACCACCACCATGTGTATCCTGGGTGACTGCCTACACTCCAGCAAGGGCAACCAGCCTTAGTGATGCTGAATGTATTTGCATTACAGACTGAAACCTCAAACCCCACTCGCTTGTAAATACTGTGCATGATTATACATGGAAAGCAGCTGGGTGTGTGCTAAGAGTCTGCTTCTGCACCAAAAAATCGCTCCCCCTTTTTCCTACTAATGCAACTGTGAAATCACCAGAGCAAAACGCAATAAATCTCTGCCTGTAATTCCTATTTGCACACAGAGTCATGTTTTCACATTAGTCACAAAACGAAATTTCTTTGCCAATTTGAATGCACACTTATTGCTCTTTTTTTTTGGCAAGTGATAATCACTTTTACAGACTGACACATTATGAATCCACTTTTCAGATTTTTTTAAATGCACATGTCCAAACTGCTTTTTCAGACCACCACCATGTGTATCCTGGGTGACTGCCTACACTCCAGCAAGGGCAACCAGCCTTAGTGATGCTGAATGTCTTTGCATTACAGACTGAAACCTCAAACCCCACTCGCTTGTAAATACTGTGCATGATTATACATGGAAAGGAGCTGGGTGTGTGCTAAGAGTCTGCTTCTGCACCAAAAAATCGCTCCCCCTTTTTCCTACTAATGCAACTGTGAAATCACCAGAGCAAAACGCAATAAATCTCTGCCTGTAATTCCTATTTGCACACAGAGTCATGTTTTCACATTAGTCACAAAACGAAATTTCTTTGCCAATTTGAATGCACACTTACTGCTCTTTTTTTTTGGCAAGTGATAATCACTTTTACAGACTGACACATTATGAATCCACTTTTCAGATTTTTTTAAATGCACATGTCCAAACTGCTTTTTCAGACCACCACCATGTGTATCCTGGGTGACTGCCTACACTCCAGCAAGGGCAACCAGCCTTAGTGATGCTGAATGTATTTGCATTACAGACTGAAACCTCAAACCCCACTCGCTTGTAAATACTGTGCATGATTATACATGGAAAGCAGCTGGGTGTGTGCTAAGAGTCTGCTTCTGCACCAAAAAATCGCTCCCCCTTTTTCCTACTAATGCAACTGTGAAATCACCAGAGCAAAACGCAATAAATCTCTGCCTGTAATTCCTATTTGCACACAGAGTCATGTTTTCACATTAGTCACAAAACGAAATTTCTTTGCCAATTTGAATGCACACTTACTGCTCTTTTTTTTTGGCAAGTGATAATCACTTTTACAGACTGACACATTATGAATCCACTTTTCAGATTTTTTTAAATGCACATGTCCAAACTGCTTTTTCAGACCACCACCATGTGTATCCTGGGTGACTGCCTACACTCCAGCAAGGGCAACCAGCCTTAGTGATGCTGAATGTCTTTGCATTACAGACTGAAACCTCAAACCCCACTCGCTTGTAAATACTGTGCATGATTATACATGGAAAGCAGCTGGGTGTGTGCTAAGAGTCTGCTTCTGCACCAAAAAATCGCTCCCCCTTTTTCCTACTAATGCAACTGTGAAATCACCAGAGCAAAACGCAATAAATCTCTGCCTGTAATTCCTATTTGCACACAGAGTCATGTTTTCACATTAGTCACAAAACGAAATTTCTTTGCCAATTTGAATGCACACTTACTGCTCTTTTTTTTTGGCAAGTGATAATCACTTTTACAGACTGACACATTATGAATCCACTTTTCAGATTTTTTTAAATGCACATGTCCAAACTGCTTTTTCAGACCACCACCATGTGTATCCTGGGTGACTGCCTACACTCCAGCAAGGGCAACCAGCCTTAGTGATGCTGAATGTATTTGCATTACAGACTGAAACCTCAAACCCCACTCGCTTGTAAATACTGTGCATGATTATACATGGAAAGGAGCTGGGTGTGTGCTAAGAGTCTGCTTCTGCACCAAAAAATCGCTCCCCCTTTTTCCTACTAATGCAACTGTGAAATCACCAGAGCAAAACGCAATAAATCTCTGCCTGTAATTCCTATTTGCACACAGAGTCATGTTTTCACATTAGTCACAAAACGAAATTTCTTTGCCAATTTGAATGCACACTTACTGCTCTTTTTTTTTGGCAAGTGATAATCACTTTTACAGACTGACACATTATGAATCCACTTTTCAGATTTTTTTAAATGCACATGTCCAAACTGCTTTTTCAGACCACCACCATGTGTATCCTGGGTGACTGCCTACACTCCAGCAAGGGCAACCAGCCTTAGTGATGCTGAATGTCTTTGCATTATAGACTGAAACCTCAAACCCCACTCGCTTGTAAATACTGTGCATGATAATACATGGAAAGGAGCTGGGTGTGTGCTAAGAGTCTGCTTCTGCACCAAAAAATCGCTCCCCCTTTTTCCTACTAATGCAACTGTGAAATCACCAGAGCAAAACGCAATAAATCTCTGCCTGTAATTCCTATTTGCACACAGAGTCATGTTTTCACATTAGTCACAAAACGAAATTTCTTTGCCAATTTGAATGCACACTTACTGCTCTTTTTTTTTGGCAACTGATAATCACTTTTACAGACTGACACATTATGAATCCACTTTTCAGATTTTTTTAAATGCACATGTCCAAACTGCTTTTTCAGACCACCACCATGTGTATCCTGGGTGACTGCCTACACTCCAGCAAGGGCAACCAGCCTTAGTGATGCTGAATGTATTTGCATTACAGACTGAAACCTCAAACCCCACTCGCTTGTAAATACTGTGCATGATTATACATGGAAAGGAGCTGGGTGTGTGCTAAGAGTCTGCTTCTGCACCAAAAAATCGCTCCCCCTTTTTCCTACTAATGCAAATATAAAATTACCAGAGTTGTACACAATAAATCTCTGCCTATATTTCCCAACATGTGTAAACTGGGTGACTGCCTACATTCCACCAAGGGCAACCAGCCTTAGTGATGCTGAATGTATTTGCATTACTGAGTCCAACCTCAAACCCTTAAACTATTCATTTTTTATACCAATACACCTTAATTTATCGTGAAAACATAGTCCATATTATTTTACATGTTCCTCACATTTAAATTTCTCCCAAAACAGAAAATAATAAACGCAACTTCAACAAAAAGAATTACATTTCTATTATTCATTTCTTAATTTACCATATACATCCCCTCTCAAACTCTAACCTCACCTTTAAAATTAGTTAGTTGTGAAAGAAATGTGGCACTCAAACAGCAGATTATCAGAGCCAGGATCTCTGTTCTCTACACCTCTCTCCTCTCAGCAGAACCAGATAATGGCAAAGTTTCCCTCTATTTTTCCACACATATACATGTAAGTTTCAAATCTCACTGCTTGCCCCTTTTTTTCAAATGTAATCACACATTTCTATTGGTTGAAAACCAACCCTTTTCCAAAAGTACCCTGCCCCCAACTTGACTTCTGCCTAGTACCCTTCCCCCAACTTGACTTCTGCCTGCTACCATAGCAACAGCTCATGGAACACTGCTGTGTGGAGTCAGGTCAGAAGTTCGCTAAACAATGTTTCAATTCCACAGAGCAAGAGTGCTTGACTTTTCAAACCTAACAGCAAATCCATAGTACTGTTCTTTGGTAACACATTTTTCTGTACCAATACAAAACATGCTTCTATTAATTTACACATACAGCCTAGTTTTTATTCTAGAATGGTATGAAACAGCCAATCAGTTCTTTTGTTTTTGAAAAAAATATGTATGCCTCCATTTCCAAACTGTCTTTCTTTTCATATTGCCATTCTACTGAAAGACACCTCCTGAGTGCATCCAGTTCTCCTTTGAAGATGTTCACAGTGTGGATTGTAGGGCACAGCTATGTCTTCTGGAGTGAAAGGTTTGCAGAGAAAACAGGTATGGTGAGAGACCTTGCTTTGCCAAATGTAGACATTAAATGGATTGGTCAGAGAGGGTTAAAGTGGCACCAATTGATGCCATTGGTGAAATCCTTCATGCAAATCCAACACCCTGACCTCATAATAGTGCACTGTGGTGGCAATGACCTAGGCACTTTGACTGGGGTAGGTCTGGAAATGCTTATGAAGGACACCTTTGCACAACTGTTTTCACTTTTCCCTAAAACTGCCTTTGTGTTTTCTAACATATGCCAAAGGCAAAAATGGAACTGGTCCAATCATTTCTGTCCGCAGATTGACAAAGCAAGAAAGCACGTCAACAAATCTGTTTCTGCTTTCCTCCGTGACTATGGTATGGGTTCCATTTACCACAACAACTTGCATTACGACATGCAAGACATTTATAGAGGAGATGGTGTGCACTTCAATGATGAAGGGAACAGAGTCTTCCTCTTGAACCTTAGACTCTGCATCGGTACTTACTTGTAGGTACCACTAAAAAATCACTTAATAAACACAACGGCTCTTTTTAGTGCCCCCTAATATCTAAACACTTAAATCTGAATTTCATTTTTTTTTTTTTTTTTTTTTTACCGTACGCTTACCGTAAGCTTACCGTACGCGTACCCCGTGATTTTTTTAAAAAATCAATAAATGTTTTCTTTGTACTTTTCTGTCCTTCTTTGACCCCCTTACAAATGTTAGGGGGTCTGTAACTCTTTCCCTTGCCCCCTTTTCAAGATATCACTCTTTTTTACCGGAGTGAAATACACAAAATGGCGGCCGCCGCTTCCTGGTTTCGGCCGATTCGAATGTTTACTAAGATCTAACAGCCAATCAAAATCGCGCTCGCGCACGCCACCGTACGCGTACGGTAAGCTTACGGTAAGCGTACCGTAAGCTGGCTCAGATATATATTGATTTAAAGGCTATTTTCTCAGAATCTACTGAACAGATTTACACCAAACCTACAAAAAGGCACTTCCTTGACCTGAGGACTACCTCTCTGCCAAATTTCTAGTAATTCTGTTCAGCCGTTCGGGCTGTAGCCCTGTCTAAAGGTCCTATGGAAAAATGCATGGGAAAAACGCGTTTTGGGACCCCCCTTTTATCTCAGCCCCCGCTTGACGAATCCCCCCGAGACTTTCAGGGAAGGAGCGCAGCGTAGCGCCCCACCTATTTTGAGAAATTCGCGAGGATTCGTCGACCGGCGCCAAAGTTATTCAAAATAGAATGTTGCGGATTTCCTATGGAAACAGGGTCCTAACTATAACTACCTACTGGCGACCGCCAGTAGGTAATATATATATATATATGCTACTTTGTCTCCATAAGCAGCTGTCATTCTTCCTGCTAAGAAAAGAGCGCAGACCACAGATTCCGTGTCATATATATATATATGCATACATACATATTACCTAGGTAGTTATAGTTAGGACCTTGTTTCTAATCAAAAAACGTTTTTTCTTTTGCCAATATCTTTGGCACCATTCGACGAATCTTCGTGAAGTTTTCCATACTGATGGTTCACTCAGATCAGCTCCTGTTTTGAAAGTTTCGGGGTAATTGGTCAAGCAGGGCTAGAGAAAAAAGGGAGGCCCAAAATGCATTTTCCCTATGCTAATTTACATAGGAACTTTAGACAAAGCTACAGCCCGAACTGATGAACGAAATTACACCCAATTTGGCAAAAAGGTAAGTCTTCGTACAGAAAGCGAGCTTTTTTAAAAATGGTGTAAATCCATTTAGTAGTGCCTGAGAAATTCAAAAAATTAAAATTTAAATATCTGGGCACCAAGGAGGAATCGCAAACCCTCAAGAGCACAAGCTTAATTCTGATTGGCTGCAAACACTCCAACCCAGAATGTGTTGGAAGCCATCTTCTGACTCAGAAACCGAGTCACAAGAAAACAGTAGAAAAAGATAAAAAACGAGAAAAGGGGGCAGGGTAGTAACACCCTGACCCCCTAGGCTTGCTCAAGGGGTCAGGGCCAAAGAAATATTTTTTTAAACAAATGGGGTGAATTTGCGCTGGGTGCGCGAATCCAGCCAAAAATTTTCAAAAATGAAGCACTTCTTCCACACTTAGTTTAAATAAGCCCCCGGGTGGGGTGGGTCCCGGGGCAATCACAAAATATAGTGCGGGGGCCAGGTATTTACTGAAATGTCCACTTATTTTTTTATTTGAATACCCTTTTTTGGAGGCTGTTTCATACATGCTTTGAGTTTGGGGAGAGAGTGGCTTCCCTCTCAACCCACGTCTGCAGTATCTCCTATTACACGGCAGAGGCTGTGCATTTTAAAAAGTGACAGCAGAGCACATAAAAGAGAATAGCAAATTGTTTAGTTAAAAAGCACTTCTAAATTTCAATAATGCAGATTTTTTGTGTGTGATGCCCTGGGCAATGAGGAGGGGCAGGTGGGTGGGGGTTCGGCTTTATTTACAGGGAGCGCACGGGGGTGTATGCAGATTGATTCGAACAATGGTGACATGATTGGGCTTAAAAAAATTATTCAATGCAAAATCGGACTACGGTGTTTTTTGGAAGGCTTTTTTCGCATGTTTCTGTGACCGTTAAAATGGGGCATTGCTGTAAAAGTGTGCGCTGTTTGAGTGTCTGTTCTGCACGGAGGCACCCATGGGTGCCAGGTGGAGTTAGTGGGAGGCAGGGCCTGAGACAATTAACCCTCAGGTGATGTGAGGAGTGCGGTTCGCTGAGGATACCTTGATGGTCAGCTCGTCAGCACCCTTTTGTGCCTGTGCTGTTCCTGGGGTAGGGTGCGCTACCAAAGGAAATGATGGACGGAGTGTTGAACATTGCAAGCACTCACCCCCAGTCAACTGATCTGGGTTTAATCCATCACCATTCTTTAGCCCACTCTGCCACCCACTTCAGACATGGCCATATGCAAATCAGTCTGAACCTGTGCCTCATGGGAACAGTCCAGCCCGAACTGCCAAGCCATGTCTTCCCTGGACCGGAAACAAGCTTCCTAGGACTGGTTTCTGGCATTTCAGCCGTCTTCAGCCAGGCTTGCTTGAATCCAGTGGCAAAGTGAGCAAGGGACTCACGTCTGAGCATACCCTGCCAACTTATGGCGAACAAAGCAAAAACCAAAGGAAATGATGGACGGAGTGTTGAACATTGCAAGCACTCACCCCCAGTCAACTGATCTGGGTTTAATCCATCACCGTTCTTCAGCCCACTCTGTCACCCCAGTTCAGACATGGCCATATGCAAATCAGTCTGACCCTGTGCCTCATGGGAACAGTCCAGCCCGAACTGCCAAGCCATGTCTTCCCTGGACCGGAAACAAGCTTCCTAGGACCAGTTTCTAGCATTTCAGCCGTCTTCAGCCAGGCTTGCTTGAATCCAGTGGCAAAGTGAGCAAGGGACTCACGTCTGAGCATACCCTGCCAACTTATGGAGAAAGAAGCAAAACCAAAGGAAATGATGGACGGAGTGTTGAACATTGCAAGCACTCACCCCCAGTCAACTGATCTGGGTTTAATCCATCACCGTTCTTCAGCCCACTCTGCCACCCCAGTTCAGACATGGCCATATGCAAATCAGTCTGACCCTGTGCCTCATGGGAACAGTCCAGCCTGAACTGCCAAGCCATGTCTTCCCTGGACCGGAAACAAGCTTCCTAGGACCGGTTTCTGGCATTTCAGCCGTCTTCAGCCAGGCTTGCTTGAATCCAGTGTCAAAGTGAGCAAGGGACTCACGTCTGAGCATACTCTGCCAACTTATGGCGAACAAAGCAAAACCAAAGGAAATGATGGACGGAGTGTTGAACATTGCAAGCACTCACCCCCAGTCAACTGATCTGGGTTTAATCCATCACCGTTCTTCAGCCCACTCTGCCACCCCAGTTCAGACATGGCCATATACAAATCAGTCTGACCCTGTGCCTCATGGGAACAGTCCAGCCCGAACTGCCAAGCCATGTCTTCCCTGGACCGGAAACAAGCTTCCTAGGACCGGTTTCTGGCATTTCAGCCGTCTTCAGCCAGGCTTGCTTGAATCCAGTGGCAAAGTGAGCAAGGGACTCACGTCTGAGCATACCCTGCCAACTTATGGCGAACAAAGCAAAACCAAAGGAAATGATGGACGGAGTGTTGAACATTGCAAGCACTCACCCTGAGTCAACTGATCTGGGTTTAATCCATCACCGTTCTTCAGCCCACTCTGCCACCCCAGTTCAGACATGGCCATATGCAAATCAGTCTGACCCTGTGCCTCATGGGAACAGTCCAGCCCGAACTGCCAAGCCACGTCTTTCCTGGACCGGAAACAAGCTTCCTAGGACCGGTTTCTGGCATTTCAGCCGTCTTCAGCCAGGCTTGCTTGAATCCAGTGGCAAAGTGAGCAAGGGACTCACGTCTGAGCATACTAGGCCTGGGCCAAAATTCCGTTCCAATTGCAATAATTTGGCATTTTCGCGTTCCGCGGAAAGCGCGAAAATGTCAAAATGTCCGCAATCCGCAGCTTAGCGATAATTTGTTTCTTGCTTGCGCTGTAAAAGAATACATTCTTGCGTGCACGCGATCGCCTTACCTGAATCCCCGCGTTCGCTGACAAGTTTTCCCGACCCGGTCGCGTTCTCCACGAGATATTGGATTGTTGGTAGCCATTTTGCGCTGTCTCGCAACAGTTTGCGCTTGCAGTGTCGCGCGATGATGTCATTTGTTGAGTGAACACGTCATTCTTCTCGCGATCATGCATCGCGCAAGTATGAGAAGATTGAGATCTCGTACACGTCATTTTACATCACGAGCGAGAGGGTGAGGACACGGGCACGTCTCATCGAACGCGAACAGGAGAAAGAGACCCCGAACACGTCGTATCCAACGCGACAGGGACGAAGAGAACGCGATCATGTCATTTTCGACACGCCGGCGGAAGTAATGTGAAGCTCGAGAACTCAAACATGTAAAATTTTCAATTTGGAGAGGAATATCAGCTCTAGCAGCATGAAACCTTCTGCAAATGCTGATTTTGGATGAAAACAACTCCTTACATTGATATTTGGCTGTCCTTTTTTGTGCAAGGAGTCCTTTTATAAAAAGGTGGAGAGAGGGAGGAAGTGACACAGAATCTCCAACTTCCTGTTCCTGTCCAGCAGGCTCCTCCCAGTGCTTTGTCCATCTCCTGCTCATTCTGCCTTTGGATTTGGAGCTGGAAAGATCACTCTTTGTGTCTGCTGCATCATTGCAATTGGATTTGAGTTTTTTTTCGAATAGGGTATTTTACAAGTAAGTGGTTGTTTTGTCTGTTTGATTGTGGGCATTGCAGTTGTTGTAACTACAATTTATTTTTGATAATTATCATCATTCCTTTTTTTTTTAAATGTTGTGGGTAGTAGTAGTACGCCCGAGCTAGCCATGGGCATGGCCTCATGGGTGTGTGCATGATGAAGCAACTGTTCCTTTTGGTGTTTTTTTGAATGTATTTCATGTTCAAGCACATTTAGGGCATGGATGGCATTGGATTGAGTTGGGGAAGTGTGCTTTTTGGGGGTGGCCTTTCTGATGTTGTTGTGCCTGGCCATGTGGCTGGTGGCCATTTTGAAGCCTAGGCCTGCAAGCTTGCCTGGCCTTGTCTGCCAACAGGCCTGCGTTCATCCACTAGGATCAGAGCAGGTAGCCACAGCTTTATTAATCTAGTGTTTTCTGTGTGGTCTGTTGAATTTAGACTTCATTTAGGGCATGGATGGCATTGGATTGAGTTGGGGAAGTGTGCTTTTTGGGGGTGGCCTTTCTGATGTTGTTGGGCCTGGCCATGTGGCTGGTGGCTATTTTGAAGCCGAGGCTTGCAAGCTTGCCTGGTCTTGTCTGCCAACAGGCCTGCTTTCATCCACTAGGATCAGAGCATGTAGCCACAGCTTTATTAATCTAGTGTTTTCTGTGTGGTCTGTTGAATTTAGACTTCATTTAGGGCATGGATGGCATTGGATTGAGTTGGGGAAGTGTGCTTTTTGGGGGTGGCCTTTCACTGATTCCTAGGTCTACACACACATCCACTCATTCACCCAAACAGTCACTCATGCACGCAGTCACTCATCAATACAAAACTATCATTTGCACTTATTCACCTATATGGACACTCACACACCACCACTCATCCATAGAGTTACTCAAACACCTAGTCAGTCATGCAAAGAGTCAATCACACTCCCATTTACCCACCTATACAGTTATACACACACAACCTTACTTTATCATACAGATACTAACACATACATACTCTCTCATACAATCACTGATACAAGCACACACTCATCCATACAGCCACTCTCACAATCACTCACTCTTGCAGATAGTCATTTATATACTCCAACACTCACATATACTGCCTTTTACATATGTAGTTACTCATACATGCATTCCTTCCGAAACGCGTAACCCGAACCTCTAAATAAATATCCTGATATGGACTTCTGAGAGCGCGTATTTACTGACATTTGGAAACTGCGATTATATGCCAGTTTTGCTCGACTGGCTTCATGCGCCACTGATCTACGGGCGGAGTTCCCGGGAAGGGCGCTTGTACTACAGAAATTTACAGAGGGAACTCTGCCGGCCGCCTCATCGAGACGAAGACGATGGATAAATCTTCAGAAAATTGCAGCACAGACTTCAGAGGACACTCGGGTCGGCATATCAGAGGTATGCCCTGCACCGGGGGAGCATTCGAGGATTGGCGTATTCTACGCAAATCTTTATAGGTGTTGTACCGGAGGAGGGGGCGTTTCTGGCTGGCCGATCGGGTGGGGGAATCTGAAGGGAAGGCATATGGCATCAGCCCGGTACGGCACAAGAGCCTAAATAAATTAAGGAATAAACTCGAATTAAACAATCAAGTTTTTTGCATATCCCTTCCTTGTGCTTATGGTGAAAATAAAGAGAGGCAGCAATCGGAACCTCCACACTAGGAGGGGAAGTCCAGGAAGGATATATATAGAAAAGAGGAGCCATACATTTGGTACAACAGAGGTGTACAACGTATATCACAATAATACAAAATAAAGATCATTGCAGTATTTACTGAGACATCATGGAAGAAGAAACATCAAGATGACTGGCAGCTCAAACATTACCAGCACGGGCGCCAGGAAAAGTGCAAAGCAATGTGACATTACCTAAAGATAAGGACAATACACTGAATCTACAACTGAGAAAGTATGAGAAACTTAAGAAAGTGGAAACTTCGAAGTGGTGGGAGGCAGTCTCCCTCCAGGACTATGTAGACAAAAACATGGTCCCACGAGGGTTGCGTATGTTTACTACACCTTCTCAAGAATCGCCCAATCCACGCATGTTAGAAGAATGGGCAGAAAATTCAGCAATCAGCTCAAAAAATATGCTATGTATTCTTATTAAATATGCGTGGGAAGACAGAGAAGTTATTATTAAAGAAATTGTAGAATTAGAGGAAGATTTTAAGAAGAATACTGATCAGACAACCATTATCAAATTTATAGAAGAAATGAAAAAAAGAATGGGCCAGTATGAAGAAGATATTAAACTGAGAAAACAGCGCAAACTTCACCGTGATTGTGCAGACTATGAGAGTGGCCGAATTCTGACATACAGCAAAAAGTACGATCACCTCTCCAATTTCCAGCCAAAGGAATCAAGTACTGCCCCGTTAGAAGGAGGAAAAGATATACCCATCAATACCACTACAACTAGTGATTCAGATACTGATGCTTCAATTCATACCTCAAGCACAACCTCGGAGGTGGAAAGTATTACTCGTCCTGCCACTTTTTTAGACGAGTATCGGACACTGAGGAAGAAAAGAGAAACAACAAAAACTATTACCCCCCAACCAACAACAAGAGGGAGAGGATACCCGGGAAGAGGAAGAGGAAGAGGAAGAGGAATAGACTGGGGGGGAGCAAACAACGAAGGAATAGACGAAAACACAGGATACAGAAACGAAGTAAAGCCAATGGGAACCAGATGTGGGGGCTCACAAAAGAAGATGTAAATATGTGGGACGATACCATGGTAAACAAAACTATTGTTAATCTCACCAGCCGTACCCTTTCCTGCTTAGAAAAGAAAACGCTATGCTTAGGTTTAACCTTTTGCCCTACTGCAATCTTTGATAATTCCAATACAAGAATAGACATTTTTAATTTTGTCAGAAAGTTAAAATAAAAAAAATGGCATGTACTTAAAGGAAATATGCCAGATAATCCCAGACTAACGACAACTATTGAACAAACTGCTCTAACTGTAGGAGATACCAATGTGCTTTTGACTATGCAGGAACTTGAAAAGAACAACTAATTGGATAATGTGAATAATACAAATGAAATCCAAGATATTGTAATTGATAGGGCAGCAGCTACACCTTTTAAACCACGCTCTATTTTTTATCCCAATTTTCCACACGATAATGTGGACACATTCCATGAGGTGGTTACAAAAGCTCTTATTGAATGTAAACATGAAAGATCTAATCAAGATTTTGTGACTGGAAACCTTACAACCAAACAAAGATCGATCATCTTATCATTGGCTAATGATAAAGATATTGTTATCCGCCCTGCGGACAAAGGAGGAAACATTGTTATGCTCAGCAAAACTATGTACATTAAGGAAGTGCATAGACAGTTGGAAAACAATAGATTTTACAAAAAAATTGACACTAAGACATATAATGACAGCATAGTGTTAATCTGGGACAAACTCGTTGAATGGCAAAGAGAAGGGATAATCACGTGGGAGGAATATTTATTTATGAAGAAAGATTATCCCAAAGTTCCAATTATATATTTTCTTCCCAAAGTGCACAAGAATCCAGTGGTTCCCCCAGGAAGACCTATTGTTTCATCCGTGGGGAGTGTTTTTGAAAACATCTCCAAATATGTGGATTATTTTTTGCAAAACTATGTCATCAAACTCCCCTCGTATGTAAAAGATACCAAAGATTTCCTATGCAAAATTGAGAATATACAATGGCAAACGAACTGCACATTTATCACTATGGATGTTTCTAGTTTGCATACCATCATTGACCATGATCAGGGGATTCAAGCATGTACCTACTTTCTAAATGAAAGAAATATTATGTACTTAGAACATACAAAGATGCTCATTTATATGATGTCACTATGTCTATAGAACAACCTTTTTATGTTTAATGGTGAACTCTTTAAGCAAATACTGGGGACTGCTATGGGCACATGTTTTGCCCCCAGTTTTGCAAACCTCTTTTGGGCCTATGGGAGGAAGAGGTGAGGAATGATACGAACTTTTCTCAGTACTTCAAAAAAGTCAATACATGGCTGCGTTGCATTGATGATCATTTACTGGTATAGGAGGGGAGCAAAGAAGAAGCTGTAGAGTTCATTCAAAAACTTAATAGTAACATCTACAACATAGTATTGACATATAATATCAATAAGGATGAAATAGAATTTCTAGATGTCAAAGTTACAGCCGTCAATAACACACTTGAGACTAGACTTTTTCGGAAAGAAACAGCAGGTAACAGTATACTTCACGCTCTCAGCCACCACCCTGACACACTCAAATGGAGTATTCCGTATGGGGAGTTACTGAGAGCGAGAAGAAACTGTAGCACAGATGCTAACTATAAGGCAGAAGAAGAGACCATGCTTAATCGTTTCAGACAACGCGGGTACCCAAAATGGGTACTCAATAGAGCTGTTTCTAAACTTAAAGACATCGATAGAAAGAGTACCCTGACAGAAAAAGAGAAGATTGTACAACCACATGAGACACGAGTTATTCTCACATATAACAACAGCTCAAACAAAGTACAAAAAATCCTCAATGACAACTGGAATATCCTAAAAAGTGATCACATAGTAGGTCCTACTATAGGTAACAGACCTAAAATCACATATCGTAAAGGATGCAGCCTTAGAAATATCTTAATGCACAGCGATATTACTGACCAACAGAACGCATCTATGCACAATTTGAAAGGTTTCTATCCGTGTGGTCACTGTAAGGCCTGTAAAGCAAGTCATATGGTCAAAGAATTCAGTGTACCACATACTAAAAAGAAGAACACCATTTCACAATTCCTCACATGTAGTACCACCTATGCCATATACGTGTTGGTGTGCCCATGCCAGAAATGGTATGTGGGCAGCACAACACATATGGCTAAGAAGAGGGTCCTAGAACATCTTAGGGCCATCAGCAACAAAGGCTCCCACTATCCAGTTGAAAGACATTTTGCAGAGTACCATCTCTCTAATAGTTCATTACTTAATTATTTTGTTATTGAACAAGTACTGGGAAACCCAAGAGGTGGAAATAGGGAGCTTGTACTCAGAAAGAGAGAATCCAAGTGGATTTTAAATCTCGAGACAAGGTACCCGAAGGGACATAATGTGGATGAAGAGTTAGCGACACATCTCATTGAGGAATGATAGTTGAGTACTTCTTTTAGTTCTTATAGTTCTGTTAGTTTACAGAATGCTCATGATGTCTAAAAATGTAATGTCTGTATGATACATGTTTATTATGAATTTTCAGATTATTATACATGTATAAGTCAACAGTAATTTTATCTTTTATCTTTATCTATTTTAATCCCAAAAAAAAAAAATGTCTTTCTCTTCTCTCACAGGAGGAAAGGAAGGGGCCCATCGAATATTTGCGAGCACTTCACGGGATACCTACCCTTTTCTTCACCATTTCTTGAAGAGATTATCACCAATTATAGATAATATTCTATTCACTTTTTATTAGATAGTTCACTAATAGACACTCTTCTGTTGTTGTTTGTTTCATGACATTACTATGTAAAGTTCTGGTTTTTTCAAGCCACGTGGCAAAAATACTTAACGTAGTTTCCATAAGAAAGTATAAAGAAAAAAAAATTGGGGCAGCGATCATTACATTTGTAACAATACGCCACTCGGCGCTTGCAAAGGCGTACAGCACTGATGCCTATTTTTTCATTGGTTTTTGATATTCTTTCATTGAGTATAGTATAGTATCGGATATGTAAAAAGGCAGACCAAATAACCACTTGGTTGGTAACTTCTAGCCTTTCACATATCCTATGCCATAAAGTAATAGAAATGGGTTTTGTACAAACGGTGTAAATTTAGTACCCTTTCTTTGCTATTAACTTTTTGGTGCACTGTGCCTGTATCACTGTATAATGCCAAACTAATGCTTACAAATGTATACACCATTTGATATTACAAGATGGCCAACACTTTTCCAGAGTGAAGGAATACTGCAAAAAACGCTGTCCTCTTTCTATGACTAGTACTGTAACTATGTAATGTGTGTTTTGGCACCCAGGTCTTGGTGTGATCAAGGAAGCATTCCTTCCAAAATGCGTAACCCGAAGCTCTAAATAAATATCCTGATATGGACTTCTGAGAGCACGTATTTACTGACATTTGGAAAAAGCGATATATATATATATATATTATCTACTGGCGGTCGCCAGTAGATAGTTATAGTTAGGACCGAGTTTCCATAGGATATCTGAAAATTCTATTTTGAATAACTTTGGTGCCGGTTGACGAATCCTCGCAAAATTTTCCAAACTAATGGGGCGCTCCGCTGAGCTCCTACCCTGAAAGTCTCGGGGTGATTCGTCAAGCGGGGGCTGAGAAAAAAGGGGGGTCCCAAAACGCGTTTTCCCCATGCATTTTCCCATAGGACCTTTAGTCGAAGGTACAGCCCGAACGGCTGAACAGAATTACTTGAAATTTGGCAAAGAGGTAGTCCTCAGGTCAGGCATGTGCCTTTTGCATATATATACCACTACATGCATAGTGCATACCAGTTTGAAGCACTTCATGACCTAAAGCCTGGCTCACTGCATGAGTACATGCATACTGACTGTATGATTACAGTACTATAATGAGAGACACTGGGTGAATTCATAATTAGTTGAGTTTTACTTTAGTGAATGGATTACTACATGGTACAGAAAGAGTCACTATAAGATTGCAACAGCAGTAACAGTGTGTTTGCTGGAGTGTATAGATAGTGACTGGGGAATTGAAGGCCTGAAGCACAAGTGTGAAGGTTGTTAGACCACTACATGCATAGTGCATAGCTGTTTGAAGTACTCCATGCCCTAAAGCCTTGCTCACTACATGAGTACATGCTTACTGACTGAATGATTACAGTACTATAAGGAGAGACACTGGGTGAATTCATAATTGGTTGAGTTTTACTTTAGTTAATGTATTACTACATGGTACAGAAAGAGTCACTATGGGTTTGCAACAGCAGTCACAGTGTGTTTGCTGGAGTGTATGCATAGTGACTGGGGAATTGTAGGCCTGAAGCACAAGTGTGAAGGTGGTTACACCACTACATGCATAGTGCATAGCCATTTGAATCACTCCATACCTTAAAGCCTGGCTCACTGAATGAGTACATGCTTACTGACTGAATAATTACAGTACTATAAGGAGAGACACTGGGTGAATTCATAATTGGTTGAGTTTTACTTTAGTTAATGTATTACTACATGGTACAGAAAGAGTCACTATGGGTTTGCAACAGCAGTCACAGTGTGTTTGCTGGAGTGTATGCATAGTGACTGGGGAATTGTAGGCCTAAAGCACAAGTGTGAAGGTGTTTAGACCACTACATGCATAGTGCATAGCCATTTGAATCACTCCATACCCTAAAGCCTGGCTAACTGCATGTGTACATGCATACTGACTGAATAATTACAGTACTATAAGGAGAGACACTGGGTGAATTCATAGTTGGTTGAGTTTTACTTTACTGAATGGATTACTACATGGTACTGAAAGAGTCACTATGGGTTTGCAACAGCAGTCACAGTGTGTTTGCTGGAGTGTATAGATAGGGACTGGGGAATTGAAGGCCTGAAGCACAAGTGTGAAGGTGGTTAGACCACTACATGCATAGTGCATAGCTGTTTGAAGTACTCCATGCCCTAAAGCCTTGCTCACTACGTGAGTACATGCTTACTGACTGAATGATTACAGTACTATAAGGAGAGACACTGGGTGAATTCATAATTGGTTGAGTTTTACTTTAGTGAATGTATTACTACATGGTACAGAAAGAGTCACTATGGGTTTGCAACAGCAGTCACAGTGTGTTTGCTGGAGTGTATGCATAGTGACTGGGGAATTGTAGGCCTGAAGCACAAGTGTGAAGGTGTTTAGACCACTACATGCATAGTGCATAGCCATTTGAATCACTCCATACCCTAAAGCCTGGCTCACTGCATGTGTACATGCTTACTGACTGAATAATTACAGTACTATAAGGAGAGACACTGGGTGAATTCATAGTTGGTTGAGTTTTACTTTACTGAATGGATTACTACATGGTACTGAAAGAGTCACTATGGGTTTGCAACAGCAGTCACAGTGTGTTTGCTGGAGTGTATAGATAGGGACTGGGGAATTGTAGGCCTGAAGCACAAGTGTGAAGTGGTTAGACCACTACATGCATAGTGCATACCAGTTTGAAGCACTTCATAGCCTAAAGCCTGGCTCACTGCATGAGTACATGCATACTGACTGTATGATTACTGTACTATAATGAGAGACACTGGGTGAATTCATAATTAGTTGAGTTTTACTTTAGTGAATGGATTACTACATGGTACAGAAAGAGTCACTATAAGATTGCAACAGCAGTAACAGTGTGTTTGCTGGAGTGTATAGATAGTGACTGGGGAATTGAAGGCCTGAAGCACAAGTGTGAAGGTGGCTAGACCACTACATGCATAGTGCATAGCTGTTTGAAGTACTCCATACCCTAAAGCCTGGCTCACTGCATGAGTACATTCATACTGACTGAATGATTACAGTACTTTAAGGAGAGACACTGGGTGAATTCATAATTGGTTGAGTTTTACTTTAGTGAATGTATTACTACATGGTACAGAAAGAGTCACTATGGGTTTGCAACAGCAGTCACAGTGTGTTTGCTGGAGTGTATGCATAGTGACTGGGGAATTGTAGGCCTGAAGCACAAGTGTGAAGGTGGTTAGACCACTACATGCATAGTTCATACTAGTTTGAAGCAGTTCATGCCCTAAAGCCTGCCTCATTGCATGAGTACATGCTTACTGACTGAATGATTACAGTACTATAAGGAGAGACACTGGGTGAATTCATAGTTGGTTGAGTTTTACTTTACTGAATGGATTACTACATGGTACTGAAAGAGTCACTATGAGTTTGCAACAGCAGTCACAATGTGTTTGCCGGAGTGTATGCATAGTGACTGGGGAATTGTAGGCCTGAAGCACACGTGTGAAGGTGGTTAGACCACTACATGCATAGTGGATAGGTATTTGAAGCAGTCCTTGTGCAAAGGCATGGTTCACTGCATGAGTACCTGGGTACTGACTGAAACATTAGAGTACTGCAAGGAGAATGCCTGGATGAATCTTTTAAGGGTTTGGGTTTTGGCGCAGTGAATAGATTAGTACATGGTGCTGAATGGGTCACTAGAAGAGTACAAGGGGAGTGACAGGGTGTTTGCTGGAAGTGTATGGATACTGACTGGGCAATTGAATGTGTGAATGACAATTGTGTAGGTGGTTGGAGGCATGCATGCATAGTGGATAGGCGTTTGAATCAATCCATGTGCTAAGGCCTGGCTCACTCCATGAGTACTTGGTACTTGGGTACTGACTGAATGATTATAGTATTGCAAGGAGAGTGCCTGGGTGAATTTATAAGTGTTTGGGTTTTGGCGTAGTGAATGGATTATTACATGGTGCTGAATGGGTCACTGGAGGAGTGTAAGGGGAGTGACACGGTGTTTGCGGGAACTGTATGAATACTGACAGGGGTATTAAAGGTATGAAAGACAAGTGTGTAGGTGGTTAGAGGCCTGCATGCATAGTGGATAGGCATTTGAAGCAGTCCTTGTGCAAAGGCCTGGCTCACTGCATGAGTACTTGGGTACTGAGTGAATGATTAGAGTAGGGCAAGGGGAGTGCATCAATGAATTTATAAGTGGTTGGGTTTTGGCGCAGTGAATGGATTAGTACATGGTGCTGAATGGGTCACTGGAGAAGTGTAAGGGGAGTGACAGCGTGTTTGCAGGAAAAACTGTATGAATACTGACTGGGGTATTGAAGGTGTGAAAGACAAGTGTGTAGGTGGTTAGATGCCTGCATGCATTGTGGATAGACGTTTGAAGCAGTGCATGTGCTAAGGCCTGGTTCACTGCATGAGTACCTGGGTACTGACTGAATAATTAGACTACTGCAAGGAGAGTGACTCAGTGAATTTATAAGTGTTTGGGTTTTGGCGCAGTGATTGGATTACTACATGGTGCTGAATGGGTCACTGGAGGAGTGTAAGGGGAGTGACGCGGTGTTTGCGGGAACTGTATGAATACTGACTGGGGTATTGAAGGTGTGAAAGACAAGTGTGTAGGTGGTTACAGGACTGCATGCATAGTGGATAGACATTTGAAGCAGCTCTTGTGCAAAGGCCTAGCTCACTGCATGAGTAATTGGGTACTGAGTGAATGATTAGAGTAGGGCAAGGGGAGTGCCTCGATGAATTTATAAGTGGTTGGGTTTTGGCGCAGTGAATGGATTAGTACATGGTGCTGAATGAGTCACCGGAGGAGTGCAAGGGGAGTGACAGGGTGTTTATTGGAGTGTATAGATACTGACTGGGGAATTGAAGGTGTGAAAGACAAGTGTGTAGGTGGTTACAGGACTGCATGCATAGTGGATAGACATTTGAAGCAGTCCATGTGCTAAGGCCTGGGTCACTGCATGAGTACCTGGGTACTGACTGAATCATTAGAGTACTTCAAGGAGAGTGCCTCTGTGAATTTATAAGTGGTTGAGTTTTGGCGCACTGAATGGATTAGTACATGGTGCTGAATGGGTCACTGGAGAAGTGTAGGGGAGTGACAGGGTGTTTGAGGGAACTTTATGAATACTGACTGGGGTATTGAAGGTGTGAAAGACAAGTGTGTAGGTGGTTAGAGGCCTGCATGCATAGTGGATAGGCATTTGAATCAATCCATGTGCTAAGGCCTGGGTCCCTGCATGAGTACTTGGGTACTGACTGAATGATTAGAGTTTTTTAACCAGTTATGTGTATGCAAAGACATAAAGTACCCAAAACCTTCTCTCAGAATGGTTCCTATATGCATACAGACTCTCAGTGTGATTCTAGACAACAAACACTATCCCTTGCATATTACCAAAACACATTTTCTTGTCTGGAATGGGTAAACGGAGTACACACAATCCACACATTTTACTACTGCACATTATTGTAGAACCCTGACTCATTTTACAAATACATAAGCAATGACTGGTTTCTAATTCTAACAAGGTGTGAGAACAGGATAGGTTTTTAAGCAGTTATGTGTCTGCAAACACATGAAATACCCAAATCCTTCTCTCAGTACAGTTCCTAAATGCACACAGACTCACAGTGTGATTCTGGAAAACAAACAGTATCCCTTGGATTTTACAAAAACACATTTACTATTCTTGAAGAGATAATGTGACTGCACACATTCCACATATTTTACTACTGCTCATTAGTGTATAAGCCTGACACATTTTACAAACACATAAACAATAAATGGTTTCTATTTCTACCAAAATGGATAGGTTTTTAAGCATTTATGTGTCTGCAAAAACTTGAAATACTCAAATGCTTCTCTCACAATGGTTCCCAAATGCACACAGACTCACAGTGTGATTCTAGACAAACAACACTATTCCTTGTACTTTACCAAAACACATTCACTAATCTGGAAGGGGTAAAGTGACTGCACAGATTCTACATATTTCAATACTGTTCAATACTGTGAAAGCCTGACTCATTTTCTGAATGCATAAGCAATGCCTGGCTTCTAATGCTACTAAAACTTGACAACATGACTGATTTTAAAACAGTTATCTCTCAGCAAATACCTGATGTAACCAAATGCTTCTCTCACAATGGTTGTCCAAATGCACACAGACTCACAGGGTGATTCTAGACAAGCAACATTATCCCTTGCATTTTACCAAAACACATTTAGTAGTCTACAAGACGTAAGGTGCCGGCACACATTCCACAACATTTTTTACTACACGTTTGTATAGAGTGCTTCTGTCAGAATGATTCATAAATGCACACAGACTAACTGTGTGATTCTAGACAAACAACACTATCCCTTGCATTTTACAAAAATACATTTACTAGTCTACAAGATGTAAGGTGACTGCACACATTGCACAAAATTTTCTACTACACATTAGTACCAACATGTTTCTCTCAAAATGATTCCTAAATGCACACAGACTCACTGTTTGATTCTAGACAAACAACACTATCCCTTGCATTTTACCAAAACACATTTCATAATCTAGAAGGAGTACTGCATTTTAGTGTAGAAACTTGACTCATTTTGCAAATACATAAACAATGACTGGTTTCTAAATCTACCAAAACATGAAATCAGCACAGTTATCTGTCTGCAAACACATGAAAAACACAAATGCTTATCACAGAATGGTTTCTAAATGCACACACACACTGACAATAAGATTCTAGACAAAAAAAAAGTACTCCCTGCACTTTAGCAGGAGAAACACATTAGTCTGATTAAAATCTAAATGGACCACATACATTCCCTCACAATTAAATAACTCACATTTCAAATTGGTTTGTAGATTAAGAAGTATGTCAGTCACACACCAGATTTTCTTATACAGAATCTCTGCACTGTGCACCTGTCAGCAAAACCAAAGAATGCCACAGTTTCCCTCTCATTTTGCACACATATACATGTAAACATCAAATCACATTGCTTCTCACATTAATTCAAAAGCAAGCAAACACACAAATCTATTGGTTACACATTTCAACCCTTTCCAAATGACATACATTTGAACCCTACCCCCAATCTGCCTTCTGCCTGTTACCATAGAAACAGTTCATTGAACACTTAACTGAGCACACAGGTCACAGGTTCAGCACACAATGTTGCTAATCAAAACAGCAAGTGTGCTTGACTTTTCAACATATCAGCTTATCCTATAAAATGTTCCTTTCAATCAGTTTTTGTTAACCAATAAGAATCATGCGTTTAAAAAACTGAAACATGCACCCTAGTTTTCAGTGTAGAATGTTGTCAAACAACCAATCATTTCTTTTCTTTTTTCAAAACTGCATCTTATCCACCATTTTAGAAAAATCTTACTTTTCAAACTGCCATTTTATTTACAGAGACCATCTGAGTGCATCCAGACCTCCCTTCAAGATGCTCAGAGTGTGGATTGTGGGACACAGCTATATTTTCTGGAGCCAAAGGTATGCAGAAAACAAAGGCATTCACAAAGACCTAGGCTTGCCATATGTAGACATTAAATGGATTGGACAGAGAGGGTTAAAGTGGCACCAATTGATGCCGTTGGTAAAATCCTTTTTGCATCTCCAACACCCTGCCCTCATAATTGTGCACTGTGGTGGCAATGACCTAGGCACTTTGACTGGGGTAGGTCTGGAAATGCTTATCAAGGACACCTTTGCAGAATTGATTTAACTTTTCCCTCAAACTGTCTTTTTCTATCCTAACATATGCCAAAGGCAGAAATGGAACTGGTCCAATCATTTTTGTCCACAGATTGAGAAAGCTAGGAAACATGTTTATAAATCTGTTTCTGCTTTTCTCCGAGACTATAGAATGGGGTCCATTTACAACAACAATCTGCGTTTTAATATGCAAGGCATCTATAGGAGAGATGGTGTACATTTTACTGATGAAGGTAAGAGAGTCTTCCTCAACCACTTTAAACTCTGTATAGGTACTTACTTATAAGTACCAAAATCTCTCAATGAACTCAACGGCTCTTTTTAGAGGCACTCACGATCGAAACACATAAGCTTGATGTTTATCTCAAAAATATTTCATTTTTTTGCTTGGAGTCGCGCACCCAATGCGTTAGGGGGGAGGCCCAATGCCCCCACAGTCCCAGCCGACTCCCCGCGTCCTTCGGGAGCCGGCATTGCTTTTCCACCTGGGGAGCTGCTAACATGCAGCTCCCCGTGTGGAAAAGCAATATGGTTTGGATTTTGAAAGAGAGAGCAAACAACAGTGTCCTGGGGGTGGGCACCCCAGGACTAGGCCTGGCCCAAAATTCCATTCCATTCGCGGAAATTGCGATAATTTGGCATTTTCGCGTTCCGCGGAAAGCGTGAATATGTAAAAATTTCCGCAATCCGCAGCTTAGCGATAATTTGTTTCTTGCTCGCGCTGTAAAAAAATACATTCTCGCGTGCGCGCGATCGCCTTACCTGAATCCCCGCGCTCGCTGACAAGTTTTACCGACCCGGTCACGTTCTCCACGAGATATTGGATTGTTGGTAGCCATTTTGCGCTGTCTCACAACAGTTCGTGCTCGCATTATTGTCACTTGTCGCGCGATCACGTCATTTGTTGTGCGATCACGTCATTCTTCTCGCGATCATGCACCGCGCGAGTATGAGAAGATTGAGATCTCGAACACGTCATTCCCCACCGCGAGCGAGAGAGTGAGGACGCGGGCACGTATAATCGAACGCGAAAAGGAGAAAGAGACCCCGAACACGTCATATCCAACGCGACAGGGAGCGAGAGAAAGCGATCAAGTCATTTTGGACACGCCATCGACATCCGGCGGAAGTAATGTGAAGCTCGAGAACTCGAACATGTAAAATTTTCAATTTGGAGAAGAATATCAGCTCTAGCAGCATGAAACCTTCTGCAAATGATGATTTTGGATGAAAACAACTCCTCAGATTGACATTTTGCTGTCCTTTTTTGTGCAAGGAGTCCTTTTTTAAAAAGGTGGGGAGAGGGAGGAAGTGACACAGAATCTCCAACTTCCTGTTCCTGTCCAGCAGGCTCCTCCCAGTGATTTGTCCATCTACTGCTCATTCTGCCTTTGGATTTTGAGCTGGAAAGATCACTCTTTTTGTCTGCTGCATCATTGCAATTGGATTTGAGGATTTTTTTATTTGGATATTTTACAAGTAAGTGGTTGTTGTGTCTGTTTGATTGTGGGTATTGCAGTTGTTGTAACTACAATTTATTTTTGGTAACTATCATCATTCCTTTTTTTTTAAATGTTGTGGGTAGTAGTAGTCAGTAGTAGGCCCGAGCTAGTCATGGGCATGGCCTCATGGGTGTGTGCATGATGAAGCAACTGTTCCTTTTGTGTTTTTTGAATGTATTTCATTTTCAAGCATCATTTAGGGCATGGATGGCATTGGATTTAGTTGGGGAAGTATGTTTTTTTGGGTGGGCTTTCTGATGTTTTTGGGCCTGGCCATGTGGCTGGTGGCCATTTTGAAGCCTAGGCCTGCAAGCTTGCCTGGCCTTGTCTGCCAACAGGCCTGCTTTTTCATCCACTAGGGTCAGAGCAGGTAGCCACAGCTTTATTAATCAAGTGTTTTCTGTGTGGTCTGTTGAATTTAGACATCATTTAGGGCATGGATGGCATTGGATTGCGTTGGGGAAGTGTGTTTTTTTGGGGTGGGCTTTCTGATGTTGTTGGGCCCGGCCATGTGGCTGGTGGCCATTTTAAAGCCTAGGCCTGCAAGCTTGCCAGGCCTTGTCTGCCAACAGCCCTGTTTTCAGCCACTAGGATCAGAGCAGGTAGCCACAGCTTCATTAATCAAGTGTTTTCTCTGTGGTCTGTTGAATTTGGACATCATTTAGGGCATGGATGGCATTGGATTGAGTTGGGGAAGTGTGTTTATTTGGGGTGGGCTTTCTGATGTTGCTGGGCCTGGCCATGTGGCTGGTGGCCATTTTGAAGCCTAGGCCTGCAAGCTTGCCTGGCCTTGTCTGCCAACAGGCCTGCTTTCAAACACTAGGATCAGAACAGGTAGTCACAGCTTTATTAATCAAGTGTTTGCTGTGTGGTCTGTTGAATTTAGACATCATTTAGGGCATGGATGGCAGTGGATTGAGTTGGGGAAGTGTGTTTTTTTGGGGTGGGCTTTCTGATGTTGTTGGGCCTGGCCATGTAGCTGGTGGCCATTTTGAAGCCTAGGCCTGCAATCTTGCCTGGCTTTGTCTGCCAACAGGCCTGCTTTCATTCACTAGGATCAGAGCAGGTAGCCACAGCTTTATTAATCAAGTGTTTTCTGTGTGGTCTGTTGAATTTATACATCATTTATGGCATGGATGGCATTAGATTGAGTTGGGGAAGTGTGTTTTTTGGGGTGGCCTTTCTGATGTTGGTTGTCTTAAAGACATGCTTTTGTTGTATGTGTCTGTGTGCAATGCATGCACCCTGCAGACCTTTTTGGGGCCTGTGAATGTTCGTATTTCCATTTTGTTGCATTAAAAAGGCAGAGCAGTGTGATTTAGCATGCATCCTTTACCTGGCTTTTATAGGCCTTTTGTCAGCTCCTGGTGTTTCCCAGGCCCCCGGCTTGTTTGTGATTTGTGAGTGTCCATGTGGGTGGTGGCCTTTTTTGGTGTTTGGACTGTGAGTTATTAGTGTCCTGCTTTTGCCATAGGCCTTCATGGTTTTCCTATTGGCTATTTGGCTTACTGCTTCCATCCATCCACCCCCTTTGCCAGCAGCATCTCCATGGATGCTGAGATGCTCAAATAATTTAATGGTCCACCCCACTTTCATTACATTTTTATTTTGGTGGTTATTATTAACTTTCCTATCCTTCCTGAGTGTGTAGTGTGTGACGGTACACAGTAGTATAACATAGCCCTTGTTAAAAAAGAAAGTCATAAATGGCTAGACTATATCTTTTGTTTGCACTAGTACAGTACTAAGTAACTGAACCACAACAACAAATGCAACATTTCACTGATGTTCTTCTCCTAGCTTATTTGCTTTTAGGTGCACAAAAAACAGAGGAGGAGGTGTCATCAGCATCACCCGGCTACCGGTTGTACTGCCAGCCAGACAGAAGTCCTGCTGCGCATCACGTCCACGTGTGACCAGAACTTGTTGTGCATCTGCATCCTGCCTGACATCTGAAGAAGATGGCCCCAAAGAAAGGTACCAGGTCCAGTACCAAGAAAGTTGCCGATGAGAAGAAGAAACAGAAAAAGGAAGTGCCATTAACCACGACTGGTGGTGTGCCGGCCAATGTTTTTTTTGGCACCCAAAAAAGTTACGCCTGCAGCAGCGTTGTCCGGGAACCAAGCTGGGAGCAGCACAGCGGTCCAACCCCACCAACCTAGGCCCAAGGGCTTTAGTGTCACAGATGTAGCCAGTCTACTAACGAGCAGCGATGTTGAAGAAATGTCATTACCGCAAAGTAGTACACAATCAAGTTCAACGCAGGCGCAAACTCAGCAGATATGTGTGCAGCCGCAACAAGAACAGCAGCAGCCACAACAAGAACAGCAGCAGCCGCAACAAGAACAGCAGCAGCGGCAACAAGAACAGCAGCGGCCGCAACAAAAACAGCAGCGGCCGCAACAAGAACAGCAGCGGCCGCAACAAGAACAGCAGCGGCCGCAACAGCCCACCATAGTAGTTGTTGCTCCTGACGTAGGGGCATTTCAGGAAATCGAGCTTCCTGCAGACAAAGTGGAGCAAAGTCAAACCACTGTTTCAGAAGATCTATTGTCTTCCAGACCACCAGCAATGAAAAGGAGGCTTAGTCCATCACCTTCTTCTTCAAGCCCCGCTTCTGATGATCGTGATGCCATTTGGCTCCCACCAGCTCAGTCTGAGAGTGATATACGCCACAAGACAATGCTTCTGAAAAGGAAGGTTCCAGAAAAACTTAGAGTTATGGAGGTAGATGTAGAAGAAGGGCATGATGTTGTTGATGAAGACGAGGCAGTCATCACGCACATTACTCCCGCCCCAAAGGGATTGGAGACCAACATTCTCACCCTATCCAGAAAGGCTGCTACTGAGCGGGATGTAGCACAGATATCACCAACACAGGTTACACCACCACTACCTCCAGCTGCCATATTTTCCAAGGCCTGGCAGGGACCTACATGCAGCTCAACCATCTCAGTAGGTAGTGGTAGTAAAAGTCACAGTCAAGGTGCACAGGGTCACATTTCAAGCACACTCTCCAGTTCATCTGGTATTGAAAGTGGCACATCCAGCAGTGCCAGCAAGTTCTCCTCCCCAGTTTGGGACTTCTTTTCTGTTAGCGCCAAGGAGGAGAACGTTGCTATATGCTCAATTTGTCGGCAAGGTGTTCGGCGTGGTAAGCTTGGTACAAACTATGGTACCGGAGGACAAGCAAGTCATCTCAGAATACACCACACTATTGTGTGGGAGGATCACCTACTTCAGTTAAAAGAAAGTAGAAAAACTCAACCCATTGAAGTTGGTCAGGAAGAATCAGGGAGCGATATTATTGCGGTGGAAGGTGAAGAAGAAGGAGGCATTTTCAGCCCTGTCCCCAGTAGTGCAGTGGTAACGCCCACATCCTCCTCAGTAACATCAGAGTGGCACCTCAGTAAGAGCCATACTCTGAGTCAGGCTGAGACACCAAGGCGACCGAATCCCGCAATGAGACAATCTGTGTCGTTGAGCCTTAGTGGGTTAATGAAAACAGCACCATAAAGGAAAGTAATCCAGCCTACCATTGACAGCATGTTTAGGTTGGAGGGGCAGTTCCAACGCAACCAGCCAACGGCACGGTTGTACAATGCGAAGCTGGCTAAAATGTTAGCGCTGGACCTTCTTCCTTTTTCATTTGTGGAAGGGGTAGGTTTCCTTCAATTTGTGTCTGCCATCTGCCCTAAATGGAAGGTTCCCAGCCGGTCCTATTTCGCAAGAATTGCTGTTCCAGCACTACATCATGATGTGCTGGAATTGGTTGGACAAGCTTTGCAGCAGAGTGCTGTTCACAATATCCACCTGACAACAGACATGTGGACCAGTTGCCAAGCCACAGATTACATGTGCATCACTGCACACTGGATCTCTTTTGTGGGGGTTAGAGATAAGCTATCTGCACGAGGTGCTGTTGACACAGCTGCGCTTTTTGAAGGTACTCGGAAATATGCAACTGTAGCCATGTTCGCCATGGAGAAATCTCATACGACTGAAAACATTTTACACAAGTTTCACAGCAAGGTGTTGGAATGGCTGCGGCCAAGAGGGCTTGGTATTGGTTTTGTTGCCACAGACAATGGCAGTAATGTACTTAAGGCCATGAAACTTGGTTCCTATTTCAGGGTTCCGTGTTTGGCGCACTGCATAAACATTATAGTTCAAGACTTTCTGAAAAAAGAACCCATAGTCAGCAATTTACTGCCCATCTGCCGAAGAATATGCACTCATTTCAGCCATTCTTTTAAAGGTCGGAAGCAGCTGAGGATCATCCAATGTTAACATAGGATGCCTGTCAAGGCACTCATCCAGGAGGTAGCAACATGTTGGAACTCAACGTATTACATGCTTGATCATCTGTATGAGCAGTACAGGTCACTCCATGAATATGTCTGGAAAAGAAGAGGGGATGCTACTGTTAAAGGCATGAACCTTGAGATGGAGCAATGGAGCCTAATTAAATGCCTGACTGAGATGCTTTGTCCTTTTGAGGTCTTCACACGTGAATTCAGCAAGGAGGACTGTACAATGGGCCAAGATATCCCATTATTGCAAATGCTAGAGCATCAGCTGAATAATGTGTCTGAATCATACAAAGGTGTAGAGGACAAAAGGCAAGCCCATGACTTGGTGGAGAGCTTATCCCGGCGCTTAGCTGAAAATGTAAGGATACAAAATAAAATTTTGTCACAAGAACATTACATTTGTGCCACAATTCTGGATCCACGTGCAAAATTTGGACTGAAGACAGTCTTTGCTTTTTCCGAGATTGATGTTGCCCGCTACAAAACTTGTATAGCTGAAGTAGCCAGTAAGTTCGAAAACGAACGGCTGCTAATTAAAAGCCCGCAAGATCAACCCACAAGAAGTACTGCAGCAGGCCATGCAGGATCAAGTGCAACTTCGTCGGCTGAGGGCAGTGCGTTTGGATCACAATACTCACCATCACTATCGACCACAGAAACAATAACTGGATCATTAGGCCGAGTACAATCATTACACGATTGGTATGTAAAGTTAGGCATTAATAAGCACAGTGCTGATGCACAGAGAAAAGAGCACGAAAGCTTACCAGCAGCAACCCTGAACATTGAGCGGATGGTCCAGGCCTATCTGGACGACCCAACAGAGGTGTACATTGATCAAAACCCATTGCAGTATTGGTATAGGAAAAGGTCTGAATGGCCACAGCTCAGCAGGCTGGCGATAAACTATCTGGCTTGCCCTGTCGCAAGTGTCTCTTCCGAACGTGTTTTCAGTGCTTCTGGTTCCATTGTAACATTGAGAAGGACCAGTCTCTCGCCCAAAAATGTGGAGAGGTTAACAATGATCAAAATAAATCAGCACTTCATACCACTGAATTACACAATACGTGAAGCAATGGAGGAAGATGAGGACAGCGGCTCAGGTGACGGAAGTAGTGTGTCACATGATGATTATTACCTACTACTGGCTGACCCCCCAGAGATTGAGGACGAGCTATACTTCCCTGACAATTAGGATTGCACTTACTGTCTTCCTCCCTTTTTTCCCACCTTTATTTGTGTGTCTGTCATTCCGGTTACAAACTTGTGAATCACAACAAATCCATTACCACCGTCTTCTACTCTTCTTATTTAATATACAATTTTCAGGTGTCTGCAATTTGACAGTACAGTCCTCCGAATCCAGCTCCTCCGCTCCATCATACTGAATCTCCCGCCCAAATCCATTGCCCTCATGAATGATGATTAGATGATGGTAAAATACTACAAGAACAAATTCAAACTTTCCTAGTCCTGCCAAAAGAAGTGGAGCATGAATCATATGACTACTATAGCTATCGTCCTTTCAGAGCCGAGAGAGACTGGCCATGAACTGAAAATAAGATGGAACAGGTAATGATTGATGCCATGCATTGGACGCAGAGTCGCATACTGAATGATTTTGTTGTGTTTGTTGTGCATGAATTTATATAATTGTGCACTGCCACTAATCAACTTTCTACAGAACACACTAAACTTAACTCAAGGTGAATTCAATTTTCCCCTTCTTGCAAATAAGAAATTTGTACTTCTCCTGCAGCTTGGTGATACATTGCTTTTAATTCAATACAGGAAGGGGACTCACTCAATCTGCGCAATGAGTATGATTGTCACAACAGCACCGTCCATCATGATGATGGCGAAATAGAAGGCCCGTTAACTTAAGATGAGAAGGAACAGGTAATGACAATTAATGGCATGCATTGGACACCTGACTCTGAGCGATTGGTCTTTGTGTTATCGTTGTTTGTTTGTTGTGCACAAAGTGAAGTCAAAGTGTACTAGTAATCTATCTTTCTGTACACACTAAAGACTGATTCAAGTTAATAATATTTCTACTCTTGTTGTGTAATAACAATTTTACTTCTACTGCAGGCCGATCTTCACAGTCAGTCAGTAAAAGTATCGGAGATGATGATGAAGTCAGGAGGACGTTTCATGAGTGGCATAAACTTACAAGCCTAAAGGTAAACACGTCAACAACAACCACAGCAGACCCAAATGTCTGTGTAGAAGTGGAATAGAGTGTAGCGGTGGGATGACTGCGGTGCATTGATTTACCAACTTAAACTGTAAAATGCTATGTTTGGAATGGATAATGTGCTTTGCCTTTGTCCAACTCTTTAAAAAAAAAAAAAAGGTCTCTAAAGTCTTAACGTAGGATGTGCTACTGGTAAGCACTGTGGGCCTGCTATCTCCTGTTATTGTTGAAGGTCAATGCTGGAAACAGACTAGGGTAGAGATGATGCATACATGCCACCTCGGAAAGTGTTCTTGTTGCACTACACCATAACTTGTGCATTTGTTTCAACTTTGTTTCTCAATATCCCCTTTGGTTTTCCATCTACAATTACAGGCCGGGCCTTGCCCTATACTTTGGAAAACATTACCATGCACACTTACCTTACCAATAAATCAAATTTTTTTTCCAGCTGGGCAGTGGTGAGGCGACACACCCAAGATTGATGGACGAGAGGACCAAGAGGAATGCCGAGATGCAAATCCAGTCCACAGTTTTTTACCAGGATAACACAGTAACAGTATCCACTTTTATCTTCTTTTAAATAATTTGATTAATATTTTGTAGACAATCTTTACAACAGTGTGTTCTTGGAGTTTTTATAATCATCATTAGGTTTGCTCTCTGTTTACGATTCTTCCCTACCAATATTTAAAATTTCTATTTGCTATCTGTAAAAGTATTAAGGCCAAAACAACAGAACAAGAACTAGAAGTGTATGTGATCCGGGTCTCTCATCATCATGCTTGCATTTCCTTTTTCTCCCTTAACATATGGATATGGTAGTCTTCAATGATTGTCGTTTGTTTGTCCATGCATACTGTTTTTCTATGTCAAACCTTTCCCAAAAACCCCCTTCCCATCCATTCAACAAACCCTAACCCTCTTCACCCGGGCTGTGTGACTTATTGTCGAGGTGTGACTAAATTAAATGTACACCAATACTTAATCACACACTTGCTGGGGCGGATGTGGTGAAAGCAACAGTACTTCAATTTCAAGGCAGAGCGATGATCTTCTTCTGCTGGCCCACCCATGAGTAGGATATTTTAGAGGTTGTTTTATTTAACAAAGGAACATATACCTCAGCATTAATTGCCAACATTGATTGGATTTGTTTGTTGTCATTCCTCATATACAGTACTAACTGTTAGGCTGTAGGTCTAGTCAAGTGACTCAACACAACTATAGTTTGTAACTCTGTCTAGTAGGCTATCCCAACCACCATTATGTTTTGTTGTAAAATATTTTAGCATATTATTGTTGCTCGGTAAGTTCTGTACTGTACTTCATTCTACTCTAACAGTCTCTCAAAGGTGATTGACTGTCTCCTTTTCTTTTTTTGCAAATGCTGCCGCCCTGCCAGTGTCTACTACTACTACTATACTACCCCCACCACCACCCCAATCATGGCATGTTAGAAAAAGGAAACCATCTTCACCATGCAGCCATTGCTGTGCCAAAGTTAAACATAAACATCAAGCACAGGTAAGAGAGAAGTTTGGGGAAGGCAGAATTAATAATGGACATGTTGTCAATGATTTCAATTTCATACACCAGTCCAGATAAAGAATGCATAGACTAGAGGACAGACTGAAAGTACTAGAAGGACAAGTCAATCAGTGAGGTGTGTCGCATCTATCTGTTTGTGTCTTACACAGTCAGCCAATTATTTAAATCAAACAGAGGCTATGGGCGGCCCTGCACCAGCAAGGAAACAGTGTGATGTAAAACAGTTACCCCACCTACAAAACATTAACAACATTGCATGTAACATAGAAAAATATATTTAATTTACCCTAGCAAAAATAAACTAAACCCACAAAAGCTGACCCACCCCCCTCCCTAACCCCAACCAATGTCCACAGGAAAGTCCAGGAGGAAAAGTCCGTAAAGCAAAAACCCAAACCCAACGCCCAAACCAGTTCCCACCCACCCAAACAAGAATTAAAAAAGGGGCAGAACTTGATGACAGGGACTAAGGTGTGGGGCGGGACTCAAGGAGGACACGCATCTGCTCCTCTAAATGGGCGATGCGGCGTCTGAGGGCGCGGCATTTGCAGCCACAGTGGGGGGGCACGAGAGATGGCACTACGGTGGCGGCGGGCAGCCGCCAGACGGTGGCGCCGTACCACTGGAGGGCGGTGGCTGGGGCCCGAGGCACTGGAGTAGGCTTCAATTGCTGCTGCAGTCTCCTCCTCCTCCTCTGCTAAGACCACCAGCCGCCGGTATTCCCGCTGGATTGCCTCTAGCTTCCGGCGCCGTGCCTTGGCGGCCAACTCCTTTCGGTTGAGTTTAGGAGTAGCTGTGTATCAAAAAGAAAAAAACAAGACAATTGTAAAATATACTCTTAGAAAAACAGTAAGACAAGTTAATTATTTATCCACATAGTGGCATGGTAGAGTAGCAGTATAAAGCACAGTAGTACATAACATTTTAAATCTCGCCAGTCCTTCTTCCTTCCACCCGGCTTTCACTTTTTGTTGAACAGTGCACCAGATGCTCTTCTCCATAAAACTTTCAAAGCGGAGTTGAAATCAGATAGATGAGGCCATTGGTTACTCAATACTCCCGCTCCTATGCGAATTAAAGGGATTCTAGTCTTCTAGTTCACTCTTCAAACGTTCACAACAACTCATACTTACTTACGACTTCGGATGGCGGGCGGACTTTATCAGCCCGCCATCCTCACGCTAAAAAGGGTGGGGTTCCCGTGGGGACAATTAATTAGGATGATGCGCCCGGCATAGTGGCGGGCGCATCTTGCTTTATTTTACATTCTGGTTGGCGGTGCCGAAAGCAATGCTAAAAATACATGTTGCGCTGCTTTTCCAAGCACAACATGACGGGCCCCGCACAGAGCCTGTCACGTTTTGCTTTGAAAGGCAGGGGGGGTACCATAGCATAGGTAGGTACCCTCCATGGGGGCCCCCAAGCATACTCTGCAATGTCTGCATGCCTTTCCGTGGCAGACGGCAATGCCGCCACGCAAAGGCATTCCAAAATGCAGATTATATGGCTGGCGGTGTGTTCAGAGAGACACCACCGCCATATTGAACCCTTTTCCGCCTGGTCGACATGTGGGGGTCTGACTCTTTTCTACAGGGATGGCGGGAGGTTTGCCCCTGTGGTGCCGGCGGGGCCCTAAGTCTCAACAGGTCAGTATACATATACATACAGTACACCCTTGCAGTGAGTGTACTGTCAAGTTCAACAATAGTTAAGGATTATGAATCTAAGTTACCACCGCCCACCACTGGTGCTGCCACTCCCCCTACCGCTCCGTTGGTATCTGCAGCAACTGCCACATCTTCTCCCTCCGCGTCGCCTTCGCTGGTTTCCGCAATGGTGGTCGGTAGTGCGCCTAGAAAACATTACACATTTATTAGGCGTCATATACACCTCCCCCCTATTGATCAGTAGCAAGGTTGAAAAATGAGTTAATACTAACATACATCACTAGTACAAATCAGGTAGTAGTAGAGTAGACACTAATAGTTATATATGATCATTGTAGCCTTTGCTTAGTTAGCCCGAGCCATGCAACCATTTTACCTTTGCCTCTTTTATTTTTGCACATGTGACGTTACCTTGCACCTTTTTGTATAAGACACCTTTGTGCCCACATGGCCTGCCTCACACGGCTACTGTCTAGTCTACGCGCTGCGTACAAGCAGTCAACACAAACATTAACAAGCCACTTTTTTAGGAAGTACTGGTGTACTGTTAGTCCATATTGCTTATCAATAAATGCTACACTTTTTGGCACGGCTGAGAAATGCTTGCAAGTTGCAATATACTAACGCGCACCATTTTATTTTTCGCATTACAGACGGAAGATTCCCTTCTACGAACCAGAGCTTTGCAGAGCTTCTGAATGATGCAACAACTACCAGTACTAGGTTCTTCTAAGGTGAGGGGTCCCTTCACTCACATCTTCATTTATAAATATATATAAACTAAATTCCTAGGGGATGGTGGTGCTGCCTTCCACCACTGTTTAGTTATCATGATTTAATTCCCAACTGTAAGTAAGTGTAACAATGTTTATTGTTTTAATGTTATTGATTTTCCGGTTGGTGCTGCATTTTATAATAGAACAATGTACAGAGCTTCTCAATTCAAAATAAACATGTTGAACGTACATAGACTTGGTGGTATTTGGTGTGGACTAACTTACACGAGTGAGCAAATTAAAGTAAGGGTGTGCATGTGCATTGCTTCCACGACTGAGAGGTTGGGTGTGTTATGTTCTGGGTTGTGTACTTGTTGGGTATCTTGGGGGGAGGGTTCGGAGACCTAATAGTTATGATAATACAGTACTATAGCCTCAAGATTAACAAAGACTCAAGATCAATAAGACTAGAAGTAGTACAAGAGGACGACCCTAAGGCTAGAGATACTGGTGAATATGAGTTTTATATTACAACCTTTCACGTAAAGAGTGGCACTGGCCAACTGGGCAAGCTTAGCTACTACAGTACAGACTGATAGTAGTAGTAGTACTGAGAGTCATCATAGCAGAGGCAGGGATAAGATTTTTAAAACCGTACAGATCGAAGGATAATTGTTGGTAAAAATATAGCATTTGGAAACAAACAATAGTTTTTGAAAAGTATGGTGCAGTAAAAGTTATGGAATAAGAAATATTATTAAAAACAAGAAGACTTACTGGGGCCAGCAGAGGAGCCCTTATTGGTGTCCTCCTGGTGGTGCTGTTCGGACTGTTGTCCCACCGACTCCCCACTCCCTGTCTGTCTGCCCCTGGGTGCTGATGAACAGGAAAGATATAAGAAAGAGACAAACATTGATGGATGGTGTCAAACAAATAAAAAAATACGAAAGGGGGTGCACAATTGAAATAGCCCAATAGGCCTCAGTGTTGTATCATAATATCCTCTTTATTTAGAAATAAATTAAAGTTGATAAAAGGGTGGTCAGCCAACGCGTTTCATTCCCTCAAGGGGAACTTCATCAGGGCTTGAGTCAGATCTATTTGTTCCTAAAGTAGAACAAGTCTCGAAGGCTTGACGTAGTATAGAGTATAGCCCAAGCGTTTCAATAGTCGGCAATAGTACGTGTAGAATTCCTAGTAAGACGGCATGTTCCTCGGACGTACTATTGCCGACTATTGAAACGCTTGGGCTATACTCTATACTACGTCAAGCCTTCGAGACTTGTTCTACTTTAGGAACAAATAGATCTGACTCAAGCCCTGATGAAGTTCCCCATGAGGGAATGAAACGCGTTGGCTGACCACCCTTTTATCAACTTTAATTTATTTCTAAATAAAGAGGATATTATGATACAACACTGAGGCCTATTGGACTATTTCAATTGTGCACCCCCTTTCGTATTTTTTTATGTTGTATTGATCTGGAGCACAGTAGCGCCACTCAGCGACTGGCGTATGGGGTTGATTGCACTGTAATTATTTTACTTCTTTTGAGAACTGATACGAGGTGCAGCAAGAAGGGCCCGTCGCTGTTGCAATTGGAATATTGGTGTCAAACAAATACTCTATTTTTCAACAACGGTCAAAAAACACTTATGTAAACAACAATTGCAATAACTAAATTGACCGATCTCATCTGGTCAACAAGTAGTATTGGGGGATTCGCGGATCGACTACTGAAGTTACTATTTATCAACAGTAATCCAGTCTTCCATTCTGATTCCAGAATACTAAGTTACAAGCAACTAAGCCTAAGTACGACGTACCACCCAACCTAGCCCACCTATTCCAGGCATGCCAATTGTACATTAAGTAAGCATTTCCACTTCTTTTATTCCTCAACAAAGCATATCGTCAAATGGAGGACACATGACTACATTTTTTGTATACACCAAATTTTGGGTTGATTGATTGATGCTGATGTTCTGCTAGTGCTAAGCCAATTACCACCACTCATTGAACAAACTAGAAAAGGTTCTAATAAAGACTGCCGTACTAGCAGCACGTCACGTAACTGATGGGGCATCACACATACCACTAACAAATTAGAAACTCATACAAAGTACCTAAACCTAAATATCAATCCGCCCCTATCTATTAGTGACAGGACAAAGTAAGGAGTGGACTAGAGTCACTGTAGCATTACGTAACTTAATTTCTCTAAAATAAACTCGTACAGAATCACGCTAAGCAAGCGCAAACGCAAAGTTGCAAACAAGTAAGATTAGTAGTAGCGCAGAAGAGCACCTGTGTCATAATCACAGAAGACTTTTAAACGTAATTAACCTGGAATGTAAGCAGCAACATTCTAGCTGGTTGGAAGAAAAAAAAGATATTCGCAATATATAACACAGAGCAGAAGAACAGACACAAAGTAGTAATAATTAAATAGTTACTCACCAAGCCCCGGGACTTCCACTCTTAGCAGGTCCAGCAGGTCCTGCTCATGGTCCAGGATGTCAGACCACCAGTGCGTCAGCTGCGCCTGGGTACGCCGGACCCCAGAGAAGCACGACACTGCCCGGCGCACCTTCCCCCACTGCTGCCGACGCTCCCAGGGGTCGTACCCGGACCCAGGCCTGCCACCTGCTGCCAGGGTTGAGGGGAGGTGGCGCTGCACAAAGAAAATCAGTGCAGCCAACTCCACCTCCCCAAATAAGGTCCTTGCCTGCACCCCTTGTGGGCGCCGCCTTCCGCAAGGAAGGCGGTCGCGGCTCTGGCTGCGAGGGCGACCAGCCCTACCCTTAGACATGGTTCTGGGGTAAGAAAAGGTAATAACATTAAAGAAGTAAAGGAAATAAATAATAGCAGGCAATAGAAAGAGAAAAAGTAGCTAAAAAAGAAAAAAAAAGGAGACAAAAACAAAAAATATAGAAGCAGGAAAATAGTTAGAGAAATAATAAATAAGAAAGATCAAAACAAAGTGGGTTTAAACAAAGGATTGAAAAGATGTAGGGAGGATTCAAAATCAGGCCCCAGAACCATGCAATAGAGTGAAAAACAAGATGGCCGCACCCATTGCGACCACGTGCGCAAGTTTGCGCGATATTTTCTCCCTGAGCAAGCAAAAAGCAACGCGATCAAGTAAAAGCAGTCGCGAACAGGAAATATCTACCGCGAACGGGCGCGAACATGCATTGTGCAACCCGGAACAGGAAGTAAGCATCGCGAGAGGGCGGGACAAGTGAAAACAAGATGGCCGTGCCTCTGAGCAACCGCATGGGTAAGTTGGCGACCCGCGATCACACAAATATTTCCGCGAATAGGAGGGAAAAAAAACTTCTGCATCTTCGCGATATTCCGGCGTGTTTGCGGAGATTTTTAGCATTCTCGCGATAATTTGCGAAAGTTAATTTCGCAAATTCCGCCCACCTCTACCCAGGACACTGCAGGAGCTGACCCTGGGGGGTGGCGGTCCCCAGGGCCCTCAAAGGCTCCAGGAGGGGGGCCACGCAGCCCCCCTCCCTCAATACATAAAGCCCTGGGGGTTGGTAGTCTGGGGGGCCCCTCTGGCCCCCATTTAAATTTTAACATTTTGCCCCCAAGATTTGGCCTCCCCGGGGGCTAATCATAAACAAAGCTCTGTTTTATTTATTTATTTATGTTTTTTACGGCAGAATCCGCGCACCCTGCGCGCACTTTGTGATTTTAAAAAAATAAAAAAAATTGGGGGGCCCTGGGAGTCCTTCTGGGACCCCCTAAGCAGGTCTAGAGGGTCAGGGAATTTCTACCCTGCCCCCTTTATACGTTTTGCACACTTATTCCACAGACTTCTTCAGCCTCGGTTCTACCGAGGCACAAAATGGCTGCCAACAGTTCCTGGTTTCGAATGTTGACAACCACTTGACAGCCAATTAGCATTCAGCGTGTGATCGGGAGGGTGCGCTCAGTGTGCGCATAGGGTGCGCTCAGGGTGCGCGGATCCACCGCGCCCATAGATATATATGTACTTTTAACTGTAATTTTCTCAGGAACTACTGAACAGATTGACACCATTTAAGCAAAAGGCACAAGTCTGAACTGAGGACTACCTATTTGCCAAATTTGGTGTAATTCCGTTCATCAGTTCGGGCTGTAGCTGCGGCTAAAGGTCCTATGGGAAATTGCATGGGGAAAACACGTTTTGGGACCCCCTTTTTTCTTGGCCCCCGCTACACGAATCATCCCAAGACTTTCAGGATAGGAGCGGACTGGAGCTGGCCAAAAGTGTTGAAACTTTGGCGAAGATTCATCAATCGGCGGCAAAGTTATTGGGAATAGAATGTTGCGGATTTCCCTATGGAAAAAAGGTCCTAACTATAACTACCTACTGGCGACCACCTGTAGGTAATATGGATATATTTATATATGTATATATATATAAATATATATTTATGTATATCAAGTCAGTTATACATGTCAGTTTAATGTAATACATTTAGAAGATTAGTTATATGACCTATAACATACATGTAAAGGGATTTAAATATTTTATTATGGATGAAGTGAAGTAGAAATGGATTCGATCAACTATTTGAACACTAACTAATATATACATGTAAAAAGTGTCACAAATAGGTGTTTGGTAATGAAACTGTCAGTAGCAAATACAGTTATGCGCTGAATCATGTAGTTGGAATTAGGTGAGTGAAAACATTATTGGTGGTTAAGTGGATATTTTTATGTCGTAGAGGTAGTTATGTTACCTTATATGCAATTGGTATGTTTACTTTATTTGTAAGGTTGTAGTTTAGTACTGTACCTGTGGTAGGATCTGCTACTGTAGTGCCTGTGTGTGAAGTGTTACTGCTAGGTCGGTCTGAGATTTAAAAAACATTCCCAAATCTTAAATTACTATAGTACTACATATAAATTACCTGGTAGCTAGAAATATAGGTAAGTGATATTGAATGAGCTATGTGGTTAAAATGTAAGTTATATACTTTCAATTGTCACTGCATTCCATGTGAACCCTCCGACCCATATGTCCAGTTTTACATCCAGTCTCACAACCATACTGGAACTCACATACCTATCTACAACATGATAGAGTGACTAATACACCCACTCAAATATTCACAGAGGCACTTCAATATTCACTCCCAAGCACACAGAGGTCTTACTTAACTAGGTCTACTACAGGCACTTTCACAGGGAGTTTCAAACCCCAATGCAGTGTAATACCACCTAGGAAGCAATACATGCAGCTCCCTTTATATATGTTTAGAGAGTCATAGAGTCAGCCACGCACAGTCGCATTTGTCGCGACAAACGCGCATGCGCGGGCGCCTGTGCATGCGCATTTGTGAGGAAGAAGTCAGCGATAGAGAAGGAAGAGGGAGCCCTGGGACGCCACAGCTAAGGTAAGTTATTTTAACTACTTTGCGCTTGCTTTTAAATGTTTTGAACATTATCACTGCATTTAAAAGAGGGCGGGAGGGAGGCGGGTGGCGGGTAACTCTGCTCCACCGTGGCGTGTGCGTAGCCTGCCTGCCCTACGCCTACTTCGCGGACCGCGAAGTAGGCAAAACTACACTCAATCCGCAGGCGGAGTGGAGCACACCCAGGGTTAGTTAGGAAGAGAGGCTGTCATAAACTAACATACTTTCCTAAATATGCAAAGACAGACCCAAGTAGGGACTGACACACTCATTCAGATATATACTGAGGAATCAACACTAAGAAGTCAGTCATACAAACCACTTCCCCTTTCAACATGTCTCAGGCTGGGTACTGGAGAGCTTGTGTGTACAGTGTTACTGCTTGGCAGAGACCTGACATTTACAGCATGTTTTCACGTATAAAAAGCCCACTTCTACCACATATATAATAGTCACTCCTAAGGTAGGCTCTCAGTAGGCCTTATGCAATGAAATATATGTTTAAACCATAAGAAATATACTTTTAAGATGCAGTATTTTTCTTGTGCACTTACAAGCAATACATGCAGTTTCACACCAATTCTGCAACTCACATACCTATCTGAAAAAATACACAGGCACTTATGGAGCAATATAGACATTCATGGAGGTACTACAACAGACATTCCCAGAGACACACAGCTCTTATGTAACAAGGTCTAATGGAGGCAATAGCACACAAACGTACATACTGCAATGCTGTCTAGAGAGCCATAGAACCGGTAGGAAATGCAGGCATTTACCAACAAACTTCTTTAAATATGCAAAGTCAGACCCAAAGAGGGACTGACACACTCATTCAGATATATACTGAGGAATTGACACTAAGAAGTATGCCATGCAGACCACTGCCCCGTTCAACATGTCTCAGGCCGGGTACTGGGGAGCCTGTGTGTACAGTGTTACTGGCAGACAGACTTCGCATTTATAAATTGTTTTTACATCTAAACAGCCTTCTTCTACCACATATAAGTCACCCCTAAGGTAGGCCGTGAGCAGGCCATAGGCAATGACATATTTTCTCAAAACATAAGAAATATACATTCAAGTTACAGTATATTTCTTGTGCACTTACAGGTTCATATGTCCAGCATTACATGCAGTCTCACACCTATTCTGCAACACTCATACCCATCTAGCAATGTTTTCAGACGCTTACAGAGCATGTTAGACTTTCATGGAGGTACTACAACATTCAGACACATAGAGATGCTATGTAACATGGCCTAAAGGAGGCACTTGCACTCAGATTTATATATCCCAATGCTCTATAACGCACCTAGTAACCAATCCATGCAGTATGCTGACATAGGCAGGGACACACTAATTTAATTAGGAAAAGTTACTAATATAGACATGGTACATCGTAATAAAAATGCCATTTTTAAACGTAGTTAAATCTTTATAATGTGTTATTTATTAGTATAGTATGAAAACCTAAATAGCTTTATTTCTTGTTTTTTTCCAGATATCTACTTCTACTTATAAAAAGAAACTTACAAAGCCAGAGCAAACTGCGAGAAGAAAGAAACAGAAGAAAGCATACTGGGGCATATCAACAACGATTAGAGATAAACATCGCTAAGCGCGTTTAGCGATGTTTATCCTATCGCTGGATGTCATCGCCGCGATAGCGTTGTATCAACAACACTTTTCACAATGGCGATAAGAAATCCAGCGATAGCGGGGAAATCGCCGTTTTGCAGGGAACATCGCTGGTTTTCCAGCGATGTTCCCTGCAAAATGGCGATAACCTTGCTGATACGACCCTGTGGTCGTATCAGCATAATCCACCCCCTATGTTAAGCATAGGTAAGTTAGGATTTTAGCAGACTTTAGTTTTTGCAAAAACCACCGTTTTTGCCAAAATCTAACGTGTGCTAAAATCCTGTGGGCTGCCTTGTAAATATCGCGATGTGAACATCAGCGATGTTTTACAAGGTAGTCCATCCGGGGTATGCCCAGTGACGCCCACTTTGCATCTCATCAGAGATGCAAAGGGAGGTGTCGGGAAAAAGGGTGCTAACATGCGATTATTTTTAAGCCAAAAAAGCGGAGATAAAGCCCTTGTTAATATGCCCCACTATGGTGTTACAAACCACATAGAAAAGGAGGAACATTTTGAGAATGGGGTAAAAAAGAAAAGCTCTAGTGGTAAGAGCGCTTTCTAAAAACAGTATATAGAAGAGCGCTTTCTAAAAACAGTATATAGAACACTGCAAATTGAGCAAAAGCAAGTAAAAAAGATGTGAGGTTTCAATTTGGCTAAGAATGTAGAAAAAGGAACTGACATTAACGGAAGACAATCTGAAAAGATAAAGGCACTTTAAAGGAAGACAAGAAGACAAAGGCAGTTTAAGGAAATAAGAGTGAGAACGTTTTGCACTAGAGTAATTCAGAATCTTCTTCAAACTATTAAACAGTATAAAACAAGAAGAGATGCACTGAAACAAAAGGGGCGTGTTGAGGCTGTAGTTGATAAGGCATTTGCCCTGAAGAGAAAGCTATTTCTTTTGATTTTGACCATAATGAGAACACTGGATAAAACAGTGTTGTCTATAAGAAGAAAAAGCTACAAAACTGGTGTGTCAATAAAACAAACGTTGTGAAATATTAAGTGGGAAATGGAAGAATCCTGCCAGTACTGAGCCTTTCTTTAATGAAGAAAACTACTTTCAAGAGAACATGTCAATTCATGCAGTTGAACCTAGTTGTCAAAGTGATGAGGTAAAGGATAGTACTCCAGTTGCAAAAGAGGAGATTGTTGTTAGAAATGATGAGGAAGTGATAGCTGAGGAGGTATAGGGAAGACGTAGATAAGCCCCTGTGTACAAATGGAACTGTAGTAGTATTTGCAGTGTTCAACAACAATCTATTGCTATACTGTGAAGTTTCTTTTGAATTTTTCAGTGATCAAGTCTGCAACAGAGGTTAGGGGTTTTGCAAGGATTAGAGCTATTTAAAGCTATGTGAAGTAAGGAAAAATACAAATTTACAGGGACTTTCGCTAGCATGCCTATCAAAGAAAGTGTGCAAAAGCACCTTTTATCATGTCAGAATGTTAGCTGTTCACCAATGCAAAGGTTGTTTCATTATTTTTATTTAAATTTTTATTGTGATTCAAGTATGGCATTTACATAGATATATATTCTGGGAAAATAGCCACATGTACTCAGCATATAGGTAATACATATAACAATAAATACATATTTCATATTATACTGCTTAATCAATATGCAAAGTGCATAAAATTACAGCCAACAGCTGTCAACAGAAGACAAAAGAGAGTGCATAGCATAGATAAGGTTGTCTTAAAAAAAACAGCTCATAAAGTGGACAGTAAAAGATGAGGGAGAAGAACACAAATGATTTAATCAAACCCTACGAGCTAGCCCTGCCTCTTCAGGCAGGAAGTAGTGTCCACACCATATTTCAAATTTCTTCAACCCCCCACTTCGTACTGCATACAGCTGTTTCTAACTCTCCTCATTTTCTGTAGCCAGTCTGTCATCAAACAGATAAGATGGGTTTGCCATTTTTGAAGTAGGAGGGACCGAGCTACATTTGTAGCTATGTTTACTAATTTTACCTATTTATCGGACAGCTCCAATGTTAGATCATACCCTACGACTCTCAGCCATACCATGGAAGCAATATTAACCTTCCATTCCCTTGAAAGATACAGAAATATTTCAGCCCAAAATCCTTGAATAAATGAGCTATAACCAATCACGTGCGTCCAATTCATTTGTGCTACAATAGCCGGAGTTCTGTAAAGGAGCCATTTAGAGCAAAAAATATTGACGCCAGTTAGCCCCCCTCAGTACACTGAAACTTAATAAATTAACTTCCTACCACATCTTATTTGTAATTTCCAAGCCTTCGTATTTGTACCATTCAGTTATAGCTTTTTGAGCATGGTCAGGGCCATTGACAGTGGAGAGCATATGTTTCTATTCTCCTGGCTCCCCCAGTGCCCTGCCATCAATTCACACAGAAACCAACTCTCTGCTACTGAGGTTCTGGCCTAAATCTTAATTAGACATTATTTTATTGAGTCTACTAAATGAGCCCAAAAGCAGAAAATCATCATGCATGCGCTTTCGGACTACTGATAAATTATGCTATCTCCAAACAGAAAATAAGAAATGTTCCTATATCCCAAATATCCCCACTTTTGAACAACTTCAAATGCAAGCTTCACCCCTGGTTCAATATCTACTGCTTTGAGAGGTGTTGCCACAATTAATCAGGGGTATACCATATCTCCTAGAAAACTCCTCTCGCTTCCGAAACAACCACTTTCAACTCTTATATCTTTTGGGTAGCTTAACAGATTTTAGCATATCCATGATATGAAACTGAACTGCATAAAATTATTTTAAAAAACGTGAATGCAATTTAAAATTATTTCTAGACATACATTGAGCAAAATACGCAAAGTTGTCTTTAAGATTAGGGAGTGCCAACCCTCCATCCTCCCGTGGTTCATATAAAGTGCTTAGCGCAATTCTGGCTGATTTCCCCTGCCAGATAAATGAAGAGAACATAGACTCTACAGACTTGAAAAAAGCAAAACACATGGGATGGCCGAAAACAAGAAATTGAATAGTGAAAGGAATGACATTGTAATAAGGGATACCCTTCCAAGAATGGAAAGTGGAAGAGAATTTATTCTAGAAAATACATCCAGAACCTTTAAAAGAAGAGGAGCGAGTTTAAGATCATACAGATCATCAATCAAGCATTCAGGAAGGACCTCAAGACCTGGCTCTTCGACTGATCCGGAGCTGCCCCCCGCCCCCTAGTGCCTTGAGACCCTCATGAGTTAGTAGCGTGCTTTATAAACCCCTTATTGATTGATTGACTGGAAGAGAACCTTTTATCTAAGTAGTGCTTTCGGTGTACATTAACACCTGGGACCAAGTCCGGGTGTAAAACCTCAGAATTACAGCCACACAATATTATTTCTGTGTTTTTCTTGTTCATTTTCTCTCCTCCATCTTTTCATACTTAGCGAAAGGTTAAAAAAACTTTTGTTGCATCTCCCTCCCACTATCCAAAATTTACATAATATCATCGGTGTATAGTTTACTCTTATCGATCTGCAGAAGGTGAGGATGGATACTCTTGTTTCCTCGAATCTAAAAAAAGATTTTAAAATTCCTCCAGAAATCCATTCAGGTGCAAGCTTTGCAATTCGGAAGATTCTTGATAACCTCTATCAACTCCTCTTTGGGGAATGGTTGAGACATGTCTGCCCTCTGATCTATGGTTAATGTTGGAATGTTACAGTCTGCCAAGAATCTATCCAGAGAATGCAAGTCAATCATCTGTGCTTGTGCATATATCTGTCTATAATGCTTCAACATAATTTCTTTCCTGTTCTCTGGTTCCCTACTCTGTAATTCAGCATTTCAAACATGTATCCTGTTCTTAGCAGCTTGTTCACGTGCAAGTCAGGCTGAAAATTTCCCTGTAAAATTACTTTCTTCATAAATCTTTTGTGACTAAGCATGGCACATTTTCATAATATGCTTCACTCATTTACCGCCTACCAGTGTGAAATGCTCTTTTATTGACCCTTGATAAATTCTTCAAGAACCTGATGTAGCTCTGCTGTACCTTTTGTTCTAAAATGTGTTTTTTGCTTTTTAGCTTTCAGGCTAATTCCTGGGTCCTTGCTAATAACTCGTCCTCTGATGAAAACCTTCATGGCATCCCAAATAATGCCCGGTGGTGCGGTCTTATCATTCCTCATCAAACATTTCCTTATCTACTCTTTAAGAGTTTGTAACCACCCTTCATCCTGCAGATATTGTTTATTCAACACTCCCTATCTAGTGCCAGCCGGGGACTTACCTTCTGCTATCTCATGAATAATCATTGCATGATCTGAAAACCCATTAGGTATAGCACTTTGAGATTTATAATTCAAATCTCTCGAGAGAAAAAAATCAATTTGTGAGTAGCTGCAAAATCTCCCTGATAAGCACATATATGTAATTTTTGTAGGGGAAGCTGCCCTCCGGGGATCAACTAAAGTGAGTATTTCCCAGAAATTCCTTATAACTTTGAAAGATTTTGGTTTTTACAAGAAAAAGATCCCACAGCCGACTATTGTTGAGCACATCAATATTTTAGTCATTTAGTTATGTACACCTGGGATTATGTGAATCGAATTATGAATATCATATATGTGCGGTGATGTCCCATTAAGACTCATATATATATGGATGAGTTTCAAATGTCATGCAGGCTTTGTTTTTTTTTATTGCTATATCTTGAGTTTAATACATGTCCTTGTAACGTCTATCAGCCTTTTCAAAATGGCAATATTATGAGGTGCGGCCACTTATAATCTCTTTTATAAGTTTCAGATTGGGATTTATATCTGCTTTCCCAAATAGTACTCCACCATAGGTCTCGGTCCCTTGATCGATATATGATACTCTTTTTTGATATATACAAATATCTCGCGTCTTTTTTGATCTATATTAGTAGGATATGTATGATTATTTGACACATACACCTTTGGCCCCTTTATTGATTTCATGCTCTTTTTTTTCTCGTTTTTCAAGATGAGCCTCTTGTCACATATATTGTTTTTCTTAAAAACGGATGCCTTGCATAGATACTCTTTAATCCGTAAAGATGGCGCTACGTTTTGAGGGCTTTAAGAGATACGATTACGGCGCTTTTTTTGACCTCTCTTGTCGAATTACGTTTGTGTTCGTATCTTTGGTTATAAATTGCAAATATGGGTTGGTATACTACTCATATTTTTATCGAATGAGAAAAACCTTTTTGCGAGGTTTTTTTGTTTATAATTTAACTTATTTTTTTGTCAAAAATGTAATTAAAATATTTTTTCTTGCACTTTTCGGGTCTGTCTTAACAATATATATACATATATTGTTATTCAACACTTTATTTCTTGTCTCTATTCTCGAATCCTGGATTATCTTTCTGACGGTGGGCTACTATTCCTTAATATATGAAGGATTAGTCGCTATGTTTTACATTTCAAAATGGCGCTGATGTTGGTGAGGCTCAGCCAAGATGTTCTTGGTGCCCTTTTCTGACGTCAGACGCCGGCTTTCTGCTTTTTTACTCGGGTTGGCGACTGGCTCTAATAATACGCAACCACTAAAGAAGGGTGGTTGCTTTCCCGGTACACGGCGGGTATGGTGTTTGGAAATAGAAGCGTCCATCGTAACGCTACACCGAGTAAGTAAGCCCCATCGGAATGTAGACCTTTTGTTGGATTTAATGGACTTTTCCGTTTAGTTTGTATGTATCGTGAATTTAAAGTTACCTCAATGTGTACCCTTAAACTAGGTCGCTTTGCGTCCTTTCCGCAACTATTTGTATTTGTTACTTTTTGCTTATAATGGCATATTTGGGTATCTCACCAGGACACAATTGGGTTATATATGTTCTTATCTCTTAATACCTTTAGGCTACATTAATACGGGAACATACCCTTATCCCATTTTTAATTGTACGACACTTTTTGAACTTTAGAAGTAAATGGGAACTGCACTTAATTTTCTGTAGCAATGAACCTCTAGTTGGGTTAGGATGGCCTTGGCGATTTTTAATTGTCGTATATCAGCTACCCATTACTTATTCTTGCTGAGAGAGTAGTTGCTGAGTGAACATTTAAAGTCATTTATGGTCGTTTTTGAGACCAAGCAAATAAGCAGGCTTTTTAATCACGCTGAGTTTGGGATGTGATATCGATGGTATACTTATCCATGTGAGACTATGACAATTTCTTCTTTTTTGATCTATCGGGCTACATTTAGTGATTTACATGTCGCACTACATTCCATTATTGTGGTGCAATTATACTATTGTAATTACTATTGAAATGAAATTATTATGTTATTTTGAAATACATACCATTTATTATTATTTTTAGGAAATTTTTGCTGCAGTTATACTCACACATTTTGTGGTTTACATCCCTACAATTTTATGGTGAGATTTTGATTCATCAGTTTACTTGCAATTTCCGTCTTGGTGAGGTATATCTTTATGATTTTTTGTTATCATAATGGTGTTTTTTTTATATCTCTGGACAATTGGTGTTTTTAATCTCTTTCTTTTTTGGTCCTTCTTTTATGGCCTTTCTCTTTGTCACAGAGTGTTTTTCCTTGTTTCTTCCTCCCCCTCCCCTCTTTTCGAGAGTATTAACCATTATTAGTTAATATTAAACATTTTGCAAATCCAATATTCAAATGACAATATAACTAATGGTTTACATATATAGACAAAAATGTTTTAAATGTTTAGGAACATGCTATTTTTTAGGCATCTTACGATGTTTTGTGTGTTGTTATACACAGGCAAATCTTTTCTGATTTGATGCACTTTAATGGATTAAGTGATCTTTTTATGGAGTTTTGTAATTGTAGGCTCTTCAGTGTTTACAGGAGTAAAATGTTTACATGTGTTCTCTTCGTATATTTTATACATATGTATGTGTATATATTTGTGTATATATATATGTATGTTATTTTTGTATGTATGTCATTTTGTGAGTGTTTTATATGTTGTTCTATGTCATTTCCAGCCCTGATGAAGTTCCATCCTCTGGAACGAAACGCGTTGGCTGTAGTCCTGTGTACATCTATTATTGTATGAAGATGAATAAGGAATAAAGGAATTTTCATGAAATAAGATGGCTTTTTTGGATATGTAACTTCATCCCTGGTGCCGCCTCCACTTTTCTTCAAGATTTTGGTTTTGTCTTTTATTTTTGCCTTAACCGAGGAGTCCACTCTTGGATCCTGAAGTAAATTGAGGTCCCCCACGATTATCAACTCCCCAGGATTTTGCAGTTGTGATTGAAACAGACCCTCATATGGCAAAGTGTTATCTTCAACTGGGGCATACAAACTGGCAAATGTTATAAGCCTAGACTGTAGTGAGCAGCTCACCCAGCACGAGCGGCCCTCATTATCGCTGGTGTTGTTCACCATTTCTGCCCCCAGCCCTTTTGCCAGGAAAATTGCCGTTCCACGATGGGCTGCTTGTGAGGACGAAAACTAGGGGTGGCCGGAATATGCGCAGTCGCGCTACAATTACAATTTTGGGTAATTTTGCGTTCTCCGCGGAATGCAAAATTACCCAAATTCCGCAAGCGGAACGGGATTTACTGCCCAAGACTAACGAAAACCCTCTATGTGCTGCCCAGTTTTTAACATAAAACATGTTGACAGCTTCCTTACAGGAATATGAGTTTCCTGAATCAAGATCACTGCTGGGTTTGCAGATAAAATTCACCTTTCTACTACCCGCAATTTCTTGATATTATTAACGCCATTTGCATTAAAAGAGGTTACTTTTAAAGCGCTACTCATATCGATAGTTTATTCTTAAGTAGCTTTTATCGAACACTTCCTGCACCTGGGCACAGGGGTTGCTCCTTCCCTATAATAACCTTTCTCCAGAGTGAAGGCTTGCTACCCCCTTTGGTCCGAACTTTATCTTGCAGTAAATGAAAAAGAAGGTACATTTGGTGGTTGGCCCACCCATCAATCAAAAGTGAAGCACCATCACATTCACACCTCACATGCTTCACCTAAAAATCTTGGCACCCTGAGTTTGTGCCTAGATCTGCAACCCGCCCCCCCAGGAAACTAAAAGAAGAAAGATTAAACATAAAGAGAAGGCATAATCAAAACACACAAATAAATACTAACTCCTAAATCAGATCTCCCACCAAAAGATCCCAATGCAGCATAATAATGCAAAGCCTGTTCAACTCACAGTGTTTATCAAGAAATCCTCTCCTGAACCCCTAGTCCAAAAAAACAGTTCCTGGGCCTAATTTCTCATGTAACAGGAAGACATTTCATAGTTCCAGTCACCAGGCTCAATCAGCCAGAACACAGCCAAGACCTAATGATTCCTGATTTAACAGGGCTTCTTTGGTGTTTGCTATAGCAGTTCCTGTGCCTCAGAGACATCGCAACACATGTTTAATTACCCCTTTACCAACATTTTCAGTTTAGATTGCTGAGCATTCATCGCCTTGGCTCCCTGTGCCTTAAAAAGATGGAGCATCTTTACAAACTCTTTCCTCCTCTTAGTTGCAGAAGCTGACATGTCCGAAAAAATACGACAGAGCGGGATCTCTCGAGTAGTAAACTGCCTCTGCTTAATTGCATTAGAGAGAACTTGTTCTTTCACCCAGTAATCTCCAAAATTCACGAGAATTGTGCGAGGAAATTTCTGATTTGGAGAATGATGTGCTGGTACACGATGAGCTCTTGTGAGTGTGAGGTCACCTGAATACTCAGGAAGAACATGTGTTTTCATGAAAGCGTTCACCCACTGGAGCGTGTGCTGGTCCTCCAGCCCTTCCGGATTACCAACAATGCGTAAATTCGACCGCCCGGAGTGATTTTCCAGTTCCTGCAATTTGCCCTCAATTGAAGCCTTCTGTTTTTGAAAAATTGCAACCTTTTTCTGCAGAGTTGAAACCTTATCTTCTAACTGGGATATCCTTACTTCTGCCTCTTTTAACCTCTTCGGAATCTGAGCAACAGCCTCCTCAATCTTTAACAGACATGTATGCAGGGCTGCAATTTCTGTAGTTTGAGAGACTTTCAAATGCATACTTTCCTCAAAAATAAGAATTAACATAGTCTTTGCATCCCACCTCATAGTTGATGGAGGATTCCACTGAGAAGCCTCATCACCAATTAAACCTAAGTCCCACTGCACCGTGTTGCTTCCTAAGTCCTTCTGCTCAGCATCTGCTGAATTTTGAGATGCTACCAACTGGGTTGATGATGGAAATAATCGAAATACCTCTGGATTGTCTGTTGGCAGGAAAGAGAAGAGCAATTGCAAGGAATTTGGTTTCTCAGACTGTGTGACTCCCAGGAGAGCAGCCGGGCCCATACCCGACTTGGCCTTTGTAAAGAGAGGATATTACATAACTTCTGTAGATTTAAGTAGGGTAGTGTCTGAATCCCAATTAGCCTCCACTAAGCTTTGCTCTGCAAGTTGGTTGAGAGAGTTTGCCCCAATTACCGGACGGTTAGGGCTCTGGATATGAATCAATGTGTTTGCCTCCAGAGTCCCTTCCAGGTGTTGCTGGCCCAATATAGTGCTTATGTCCTCTTCGTGTTCCTCAGTATTACTTGTGAGGGTATAGTTTTTGCGTGCCAAGGCAGTATGATTAGCCCGGGCTGTTGCCTGTCCTACTCGCTTTTTGACCCTTTGGGCCAGGACAGATGCATCGAGATGTGCTGTAATTAAAGTACCAGAAACCTTGGAAGGACTTTGCATTGTTACCTCTGGTGCTTAGTTATTTTCTTTCCTCCCCTCCTTGATTATCCATTGCTATCAACTGCGCAGCAGTGTGTTATCAGTGTAACTAGCAGTCCCCCATAAGCGTGTTCTGCTGTGACACAACCCAGTGACCCCCTACTGGTTAGTGCCACCACACCCTGTATACAGAGAAAGGAAACAGAGCACATGCACCTACTCTCCAGAGAGAAAACGGGAGGTCACAATACAGCAAGGAAGAGGATATCATATGCATGAAATGAGGATCATATGCAGTGGGACAGATAGGTCCTTCCTTCAAACCTTTTTCCCCTCTCTATATAAATCAATTCAAAAATCATCCACCAAGAGAGAAGGGCACCGCAACTCCCTTGCGCCCTTCAAAAGCACCAAAAAAGGGCCGCGAAGCACTGAGAGAAAGGAGAGGGGCCCCTTATGACTCTCAGTAAGACTCCAAAAAACATCTACCAGCCGCCTATAAGCTGCCCCGTTCCAGGGGCAGTCTTCACGACCTAGGTTCTTTTTCATGACACTGCTGCTGACATCATGTGCTCGAATGCCTACGCTCGGCCGGCTGCATCCTGGCCACGTCCTGACGTGAGAGTGGGCGGGGCACTGGTGCTCTCAGCTACAGACTTCCCTCCCGCCTCTAAAATGCAATGGTTTGATAGGAGGCTTGAAATGTAAAAACTCCTGTCCTATGTTTAGTAGAAATGAATACAGTTCTTCTACATGGTCAGTAGCAGAGGTAGAAAAGGAATGTAATAATATCCAGTTTTGTTTCTTTGGTCATGAAGAAGAGTGTACAGAAATGTCTAACTTGGTATCTGCAGGTATGGCAGAAGAGGAGACTTTTATTACTCTTGATAACTTTCAAGAAGAGATTTGGATGTTTAACACAGTTTGTTCAGAGAAACGGAACTGTGTTTGTATATGTCGTCGAGACAGCCACTGCAAAAGTCAAACTTGTTATGTTACTGTGTCTATAAAAACAGAAGAGAAATACACAAATAAGTGGTGAGAATTTGCAGCTTATTTATTTGTAGAGGAACGCTTTGATTTTTCCACATTACAAATTGTATGTAAGTACTGGTAAGATAAGTTTGAGGAAAATAAAATAGCAGCTAGAGCAGTCCACAACAAGTTAGAATGAATTGCAATCCCCCAAGAACTTCAAGATCTAAATGTGTAGGAATTAATTCTCATACATTCTGTACATCCATTCCAAGCTATAGTACGTATGGAATGAAAGACAGAGAAGTTACCTCCAAGAGAGTTACAAAAAGGTCTTAATGGTAGAGTTGTGTACTTGCCATTAGATTTTATTTTTTTTTAAAAAACATTTTGATTGAATTTTTTAAGAAACATTGCTGATTTCATCGGACTGTTACAAATCTTGTTGTGTACATTTATCAGGCAGCGCGCTAAGCAATACATAGTACAAATTTGGTACATTGTCTCACCACCCACAGCTCTGATAGTTCAGTTTCTGCCCCCTGGGCATCTCCACGGTCTCATGTGGGCTGTTATGGATTAGTCACTCAGATCTGTGTCTGAGTCTTCCAGTGGGGGGGAGCAAATATTGCCTCAAAAAGCGTTCCATCTGCCCCACACCCGTGTCCACTTTCGAGGGCAACCTCTGTGGATAAAACTTCCCTCTCCGCCACCATGGCCTTATCTAGATTGTTAGAAAACAACACTGGGTTGTGGCTCAAAAAACTCAGCTAAACTGAGCCAAAAATGCAATGAAACAGAACAAGCAGTTAAAGCTGAGAATTGTTCAACAAAATACTTTACTAACTCCTCAAAAGAAATGAAACAGAGAAGGAGGGTTTTTTGAATTTCCTAATTATTTAACGGAAATAATTTGAATTTATTTCATATTTTCAAAAAATAATTATGCGCAAAGACATTTCTTTTGTTGCGCTAAGGTCTTATATACAAAACTGTACAAAACATATATTACAATAACATATAACTGATAGTCCCCTGAAAAATAGAAAATATATACAAACATTCATCAAACACTCATGGCCATTATACTCATGCATACACGGCAAACATACAAAAAACTCTCAGGAACTAAATCCTTGTGGCGACCTTTCTTCCCTTGTACAATCAATTACATCTTGGTTTGAATGTCCAAAAACATTTCATTATTACATTCCCCAAAATGAATATAACAAATTGTCAAAAAAAAAAAATAGATAGAATTTTTGAGAGCGGTGCAACACAAGGAAAATGAGAACTGGTCGACGCGTTTCGAACCCCTGAATTATGGGTTCTCCTCAGGACCAACCAATTTCTGTAATGAACAAAAAAAATTTTTAGAATGTGATATTAGACTTAGAATAGCTACGAAGCACCAACAGGGCTTAACAAAACCCACCTTAGAATGTGGAAATCTATCTGCCTGAAATGGATGCAAATCGTTTCCAATGCAGAGGGACCTAAACATAAAAACACCAAACCCAACTAGATTAAAATTGACTTTACTACCAAAGGCTGAACAAGTAGCACATGACAAACAGTAGACTTTGGACAAAGGTGAGGAATCATATTTGCTCTGCTTACTGAAAGAAGAGAAGCGTATCTTCTTCTCCGGATGCCAATGAATGAATCTTTGTGTATCTGAAGGGGGGGGGGGGGAAGAGAGGGAGAAAACAGGAGAACGGTCGAAATGATTCCGTTAATTATCGTAGTTTCTTTTGGCACTCTGAACTTCCGTTCACATGCGTGTTTGAAAGCCTGCACCGCAGCCAGCTGTATGAAGTTGAAAACTTACTTTAATTAGTTTATCAGTCAATTTCAAGTTGTTTCTCCCGTGCCGGAATCTAGAAGAACGGAACGAGCTTAGTAAGAAATCAAACGACCTCAGAGCTCCTGTTTCTAGACTAAAACTAATCCTTGTTACCCTGACGACTTACCCGGAGTGCGTTTTCCATCCGTTCGCTCCCTAGTCAGACCACGAGTGAGGAAGGAAAGAGCCTTGTGGGTAATCATTACCTAAGCTTTCATGAGGACTCCCAGAAGCGCAAAGCTTGCTGGTACATGTGGTTTTGTGCTCGGCAATCCTACAGGTGTGTTTTTAAAAAAATAGCTAGAATTATGTAAACTTGAAATACATTATTTCGAAATTGGAATGCTAAAAATAAAATCATTGGCTTCCGGGTGATGTCGTTGAGCGTTCCTCTTTATAGTTGTGTACAATTATAACAATACCTTTGCTACGCACCTTAACTTCGGGGCAAACTTCCCCAAAGGACCATGATCCGAACTCTCCATCAATACTGATTGCATAAAAATTAAAGCAGCAGACCAGGGCAAACCCAAGAAGTAGAGACAGCGACAGAGACCAAGTGTTCTTTTTGCATTATGCAATTGGTCTGAAAATCTCAGCGACTTCATTCAGGCCATTGATCGCCGTGTTGTATTTCATAATTAATAATGCCTCACGACGGCTTAATTGGCCTTCAAGATCTCCTCCACGTGGATCTCTTTCAATTTTGGACAAAACTGTCCATCTCAAATCTGTCTCACTGTGTGAATGAGAGACCCAATGATAGACCAAAGGGGCATTCTCAACTCGACGTCTGATCCTAGATTTATGCTGGATGATGCGTTGTCGCACCTCCTGTGTTGTTTTCCCAATGTACAGCTTGGGACAGGGACAGACTATTGCATACACAACATTCTTCGTTTTGCAATTGCTGAATGTGTTATGCTTCCAGTGCGTGGTGTTAAATGAAAAAACATCGCCTTCTATGGTCTGGTCACAGTTTATGCATGTTCCACATTTGTGGTGCCCCATCACTGGTGGTAGGTTGAGCATACTCCTTAATGTGCGCTGTTCTTCTTTCGGTAAGGCAGCACGTACTATGTAATTAGCTACACTTTTCTCTTTTTTGAACGCAAACATCGGGGGTCTCAAAAAATCCTCATGGAGGTCCTTGATTAAATGCCAATTTCCCAGAATGAGTTTGCGGAGTTGGTGGCTGTTAGGGCAAAATGTTGTCACACAGACCGATCTGTCACCCTTTTTCTTAATTCTTTGCTCCAGCAATGTCTCTCTTGGTGTCCACCAAGCTCTCTTTAAAGAATGTTTGATTAATTTCTTTGGATATCCCCTCTCCAGGAGGCGGTCTCTTAGTTTATTTGCATGCCTGAAATATTCATCTTTTTTGGTACAGTTCCTGCGGATTCGCAAGAACTGACCATAGGGTAGATTTTGTCTCAGACTACGAGGATGGTTGCTCGTAAAATGAAGGGCCTTATTCCGATCTGTCTCTTTTCTAAAAAGTGTGGTTTCGAGCTCTCCATCGGAAGCCACAACCTTGACGTCCAGAAAAGTGATTGAATCATTTGATGAGATACAACTGTATTTGATGTCATTTGATCTTCCATTAAGCCAACAGATAAACTCATCCAGTAATTGCTGTGTCCCAGTCCAAATTAAAAAGATGTCATCAATGTAACGCATATAGTTGGAAATATTAGCAGCAAACGGGTTGTTGTTATATATGAAGTTATTTTCATATAAACCCATGAATAAAACTGCCAACTCAGGTGCGAAAGGACAACCCATGGCCACGCCACGTATTTGGTAGAAAAACTCAGAATCAAAAGAAAAGTAATTTTTAGATAGTGCAAACTTAGCCAGAGAAAGGAGAAATTCCGTGGGAACTTGAACTGGTCGCTCTCTTAAATTTAAGAACCACTCAAGGGCCTCCAAAGCTTGATCTTGTGGGATTTGGGTGTAGAGAGACACCACATCCATTGTAACCATCAATTGTGTATTTTTGTTGAAATGCACGGATGTAATTCTATTCAGGAAGGCAGTGGTGTCTTTCAAATGCGCCGGAATCTGCTTCATGAATGGTTTCAGAAAAAAATCAATATATTGAGCCACTGGCTCAATGAGTGAATCACATCCAGAAACTATGGGTCGTCCTGGGGGGTCCAATTCATTTTTATGGAGTTTGGGTAAGGCATAGAAGACCGGAATCCTTGGGTTCATATTTTTCAGGAACAGGCGTTCTTTCGGTCCCACGAAACCTTGTGAAAAACCTTCCTCTATGATATGAAATAGTTGGTCTTGTAGTTCTTTAGTTGGATCTTTTTTAATTTTCCGGTAACAGGTGACGTCTCCCAATTGACGGAATACCTCGTTCTTATATTTATTGACATCCCAAAGCACAACTGCCCCACCTTTGTCCGCCTGCTTCACTACAATAGATCTATCATTTTGCAGGTCGATGAGGGCATCTTTTTCCTTTTTGGTTAAGTTAAACCTCACAAAGCTTTTTTTGTTTTCCATTGCCTGTATTCCTGATAAGATGGTTCTCTCAAACGTTGCGATTTCCTTGGGAACCTTGGGTCCTGTTGGACAAAAAGTTGATTTCTTCTTTAGTCCGGTGGTTTCTGCTGTAACAGCCTCAGTTGTTTCAGAAAAAAACGTTCTCAAACGGATTTTACGACAAAATTCCATGGTTTCAAGCTTCATTTTAATGAAGTCTGTGGATCTAGAAGGAACAAAACTAAGTCCTTTTTGGAGAATAGAAATTTCCGCTGCTGTGAGTATTTTGTCCGACAAATTATAAATCGGTGATAAAGTTAACTCCTGTAGTATTGGCGTCGTGTCCTCATTTCCCATGGTTGGGAATATCGCAACCGTCCTCTGCCTTGTCGTTGGCCACAGACTTTCATTGATACAACTACAGGAGATTGCGGACCTTGAAAGTGAGATCAAAAACAATCCTAATCTGACGGATGCGAAAGCCTTATTGGATAAAGTGGAAAAAGAAATCCTCGAGTTTAAAGATTACACGGTCATCCAAAAAAGTAACAAATTCGAGCAGGATAAAAAGAATTTTTCGTTGGAATCGACTTACCCTTACCTTAATAAAGATTTTTATTCCACCAACGATTCTAGAAATTATCTCCAAAACTATCAGGGGAGATCCCGGAAGAGATTTATTAACTTTTCCGAATCGTCATCATCTTCTGGTGAAACTACAGACACAACGACTAGGGTTAATCAGAACCAAAGGGGTAACCAACAAAATCAGGACCCACAAACATCCAATCAGGAGGCACGTTTTTTAGGCCGAGGCCAACGACAAGGCAGAGGACGGTTGCGATATTCCCAACCATGGGAAATGAGGACACGACGCCAATACTACAGGAGTTAACTTTATCACCGATTTATAATTTGTCTGACAAAATACTCACAGCAGCGGAAATTTCTATTCTCCAAAAAGGACTTAGTTTTGTTCCTTCTAGATCCACAGACTTCATTAAAATGAAGCTTGAAACCATGGAATTTTGTCGTAAAATCCGTTTGAGAACGTTTTTTTCTGAAACAACTGAGGCTGTTACAGCAGAAACCACCGGACTAAAGAAGAAATCAACTTTTTGTCCAACAGGACCCAAGGTTCCCAAGGAAATCGCAACGTTTGAGAGAACCATCTTATCAGGAATACAGGCAATGGAAAACAAAAAAAGCTTTGTGAGGTTTAACTTAACCAAAAAGGAAAAAGATGCCCTCATCGACCTGCAAAATGATAGATCTATTGTAGTGAAGCAGGCGGACAAAGGTGGGGCAGTTGTGCTTTGGGATGTCAATAAATATAAGAACGAGGTATTCCGTCAATTGGGAGACGTCACCTGTTACCGGAAAATTAAAAAAGATCCAACTAAAGAACTACAAGACCAACTATTTCATATCATAGAGGAAGGTTTTTCACAAGGTTTCGTGGGACCGAAAGAACGCCTGTTCCTGAAAAATATGAACCCAAGGATTCCGGTCTTCTATGCCTTACCCAAACTCCATAAAAATGAATTGGACCCCCCAGGACGACCCATAGTTTCTGGATGTGATTCACTCATTGAGCCAGTGGCTCAATATATTGATTTTTTTCTGAAACCATTCATGAAGCAGATTCCGGCGCATTTGAAAGACACCACTGCCTTCCTGAATAGAATTACATCCGTGCATTTCAACAAAAATACACAATTGATGGTTACAATGGATGTGGTGTCTCTCTACACCCAAATCCCACAAGATCAAGCTTTGGAGGCCCTTGAGTGGTTCTTAAATTTAAGAGAGCGACCAGTTCAAGTTCCCACGGAATTTCTCCTTTCTCTGGCTAAGTTTGCACTATCTAAAAATTACTTTTCTTTTGATTCTGAGTTTTTCTACCAAATACGTGGCGTGGCCATGGGTTGTCCTTTCGCACCTGAGTTGGCAGTTTTATTCATGGGTTTATATGAAAATAACTTCATATATAACAACAACCCGTTTGCTGCTAATATTTCCAACTATATGCGTTACATTGATGACATCTTTTTAATTTGGACTGGGACACAGCAATTACTGGATGAGTTTATCTGTTGGCTTAATGGAAGATCAAATGACATCAAATACAGTTGTATCTCATCAAATGATTCAATCACTTTTCTGGACGTCAAGGTTGTGGCTTCCGATGGAGAGCTCGAAACCACACTTTTTAGAAAAGAGACAGATCGGAATAAGGCCCTTCATTTTACGAGCAACCATCCTCGTAGTCTGAGACAAAATCTACCCTATGGTCAGTTCTTGCGAATCCGCAGGAACTGTACCAAAAAAGATGAATATTTCAGGCATGCAAATAAACTAAGAGACCGCCTCCTGGAGAGGGGATATCCAAAGAAATTAATCAAACATTCTTTAAAGAGAGCTTGGTGGACACCAAGAGAGACATTGCTGGAGCAAAGAATTAAGAAAAAGGGTGACAGATCGGTCTGTGTGACAACATTTTGCCCTAACAGCCACCAACTCCGCAAACTCATTCTGGGAAATTGGCATTTAATCAAGGACCTCCATGAGGATTTTTTGAGACCCCCGATGTTTGCGTTCAAAAAAGAGAAAAGTGTAGCTAATTACATAGTACGTGCTGCCTTACCGAAAGAAGAACAGCGCACATTAAGGAGTATGCTCAACCTACCACCAGTGATGGGGCACCACAAATGTGGAACATGCATAAACTGTGACCAGACCATAGAAGGCGATGTTTTTTCATTTAACACCACGCACTGGAAGCATAACACATTCAGCAATTGCAAAACGAAGAATGTTGTGTATGCAATAGTCTGTCCCTGTCCCAAGCTGTACATTGGGAAAACAACACAGGAGGTGCGACAACGCATCATCCAGCATAAATCTAGGATCAGACGTCGAGTTGAGAATGCCCCTTTGGTCTATCATTGGGTCTCTCATTCACACAGTGAGACAGATTTGAGATGGACAGTTTTGTCCAAAATTGAAAGAGATCCACGTGGAGGAGATCTTGAAGGCCAATTAAGCCGTCGTGAGGCATTATTAATTATGAAATACAACACGGCGATCAATGGCCTGAATGAAGTCGCTGAGATTTTCAGACCAATTGCATAATGCAAAAAGAACACTTGGTCTCTGTCGCTGTCTCTACTTCTTGGGTTTGCCCTGGTCTGCTGCTTTAATTTTTATGCAATCAGTATTGATGGAGAGTTCGGATCATGGTCCTTTGGGGAAGTTTGCCCCGAAGTTAAGGTGCGTAGCAAAGGTATTGTTATAATTGTACACAACTATAAAGAGGAACGCTCAACGACATCACCCGGAAGCCAATGATTTTATTTTTAGCATTCCAATTTCGAAATAATGTATTTCAAGTTTACATAATTCTAGCTATTTTTTTAAAAACACACCTGTAGGATTGCCGAGCACAAAACCACATGTACCAGCAAGCTTTGCGCTTCTGGGAGTCCTCATGAAAGCTTAGGTAATGATTACCCACAAGGCTCTTTCCTTCCTCACTCGTGGTCTGACTAGGGAGCGAACGGATGGAAAACGCACTCCGGGTAAGTCGTCAGGGTAACAAGGATTAGTTTTAGTCTAGAAACAGGAGCTCTGAGGTCGTTTGATTTCTTACTAAGCTCGTTCCGTTCTTCTAGATTCCGGCACGGGAGAAACAACTTGAAATTGACTGATAAACTAATTAAAGTAAGTTTTCAACTTCATACAGCTGGCTGCGGTGCAGGCTTTCAAACACGCATGTGAACGGAAGTTCAGAGTGCCAAAAGAAACTACGATAATTAACGGAATCATTTCGACCGTTCTCCTGTTTTCTCTCTCTCTTCCCCCTCCCCCCCCCCCCCCCCCTTCAGATACACAAAGATTCATTCATTGGCATCCGGAGAAGAAGATACGCTTCTCTTCTTTCAGTAAGCAGAGCAAATATGATTCCTCACCTTTGTCCAAAGTCTACTGTTTGTCATGTGCTACTTGTTCAGCCTTTGGTAGTAAAGTCAATTTTAATCTAGTTGGGTTTGGTGTTTTTATGTTTAGGTCCCTCTGCATTGGAAACGATTTGCATCCATTTCAGGCAGATAGATTTCCACATTCTAAGGTGGGTTTTGTTAAGCCCTGTTGGTGCTTCGTAGCTATTCTAAGTCTAATATCACATTCTAAAAATTTTTTTTGTTCATTACAGAAATTGGTTGGTCCTGAGGAGAACCCATAATTCAGGGGTTCGAAACGCGTCGACCAGTTCTCATTTTCCTTGTGTTGCACCGCTCTCAAAAATTCTATCTATTTTTTTTTTTGACAATTTGTTATATTCATTTTGGGGAATGTAATAATGAAATGTTTTTGGACATTCAAACCAAGATGTAATTGATTGTACAAGGGAAGAAAGGTCGCCACAAGGATTTAGTTCCTGAGAGTTTTTTGTATGTTTGCCGTGTATGCATGAGTATAATGGCCATGAGTGTTTGATGAATGTTTGTATATATTTTCTATTTTTCAGGGGACTATCAGTTATATGTTATTGTAATATATGTTTTGTACAGTTTTGTATATAAGACCTTAGCGCAACAAAAGAAATGTCTTTGCGCATAATTATTTTTTGAAAATATGAAATAAATTCAAATTATTTCCGTTAAATAATTAGGAAATTCAAAAAACCCTCCTTCTCTGTTTCATTTCTTTTGAGGAGTTAGTAAAGTATTTTGTTGAACAATTCTCAGCTTTAACTGCTTGTTCTGTTTCATTGCTTATCTAGATTGTGGCACCAGTGCTGGTGCAAGGGGGCCACAAGCGCTCCCTAGCGCTGCGCAATGTTGCGCTTAGGAAGTGTAATCCCCAGTGTCGCCCAAACCTGCGCTGCGTGATTAAGGTCTGTAGGCTCCCATATGTTAAGAAGGCAGCACCGGGGCTCCCTGGGGACCTCCACTCCTCTGACTCAGGTGATAGTAGCCAGGACTGCCTCCCAGAATTGTGATATAATGGGACAGTCCCATATTGTGTGCAGAAACTTGCCTGGTTGTCCACATACCCGTAAGCAGAAAGGCGTCTCTGCCCTCCCAATCCTGTGAAGCATTGTTCTGGTATAGTACGTTCTATGCAGTATTTTTAATTGCACAAGCTGGAGATGGGAAGGGATTGCCACCTCCCGCGGGGATGCCAGGGCCTCCTGCCAGTCTTAATCGTCCAGATCCCCCAATTCTGCCTGCCACCTCACTCTGAGGGCGTGTGTGGGGTCTTTCTGATTGTTTATCAGTTTACGGAAGGTGAGGGAAATGGCTTTTCTGGAGAGGTGGTCTGTAAGGAGGCGGTCTTTGAGAGGTTAGGACTCGGGGAGGTCGTCTCCTTGGGTCAAGGTCTTGGTGAGTGCGTGTTTGATTTGTAAGTAGCAGAACTGTTCCGAGTCGGCCATGTGGTATGTTGTTCGCAGCTGGGCAAATGTCACCATTTCTCCCTACTTCCACAAGTCTCCCACCCTGGAGATTCCAATGAGGTCCCAACGATCAAAGCCTTTGCTATTTTGGAGCTTACCCAATCTAGGGGTGTCCCATAGTGGCGTGTGCTGGGTGATTACCCCGTCCCAACCGAGCATGCGCTGTGCGGTGTACCAGATGTGAATCGTGTGTGCAGTGGGGCCGAATGGAGTGCATGCCTTGGCCTTGTTATATAGCGCCCCTAGTAGTCGTTCTGTGCCAAGGGTGTGTCAGTCAAGCCGTAGGGCCGGCTCATCCTGTGGGGCGTGGAGCCACTGGTTCACTATTATGAGTTGGGAGGCCCAATAGTACCACCTGACATTAGGCAGGGCAATCCCGCCGTCGCACCATCCCCTAGTGAGTTTGGCCATTGCTATGCAGGGAGGTCGTCTGTCCCAGAGGAGGAGGCTCACCTCCGCTTCGATGGATTTAAAATATGATTGAGGGACGGGGGTTGGTGTATTCTGGAGGGCACATAAGAACCTGGGGAGGGCCATCATCTTAAACAAAGCTGTTTGTCCCAGCAGCGTCAGGGGCAGGGAGTGCCTTTATTTCACGTCACTTTTGAGTCTTCTGAGAGGAGGTAGGAGGTTGCGCTCATATAATAGAGTGGGATTGGGGGTGATGTGGATGCCCAAGTATTTAAACCCGTCTTGACTAGTTGGGATGCTCACTCCTCTGGGGAGATGCGGGGAAGGACCATGGAGAATGTACATGACTGACTTCTCCCAATTGATCGTGTATCCAGAGAAATGGCCATATGATGCACAGATGTCGAGTAAGCAGTTGATCGAATGGCTGGGGGAGGCCATGTATAGCAAGATATCATCCGCATATAAGGAAATGCGGTCCTCCCAGCCCTCTGTCACCTTGAGACCCCGAACCACTGGATCTCCCCTGATCCAGGCCGCAAGCGACTCCAGTACCAGGGCAAACAAGAGAGGGGAGAGGGGACAGCCCTGTCTTGTCCCTCGCCCCAGCGGGAAGTCGTCAGACACCCATCCGTTAACCACTACATGCGCTAAGGGCTGTGTGTAGAGAGCCGGACCCATGCAATGAATTTGGGGCCAAAGCGGTGCAACAATTCAAAAATGAAGGGCCATTCCACTCAGTCAAACGCCATACTGGCTTCTAGCGATAGGATAACTGCCTCCTGAATAGTCGGCATGCGAGCCAGCACTCCGTAGAGGCGACGCAAGTTCATTGCAGTGTTGCGGCCGGGCATAAAAACGGACTGGTCAGGGTGTATGAGAGAGGCTAGGTGAGGTTGGAGCCAGGTGGCAAGCGCTTTAGCTAATATTCTTGCCTCCACGTTGAGGAGTGAAATAGGACGGTAGGAGGAGCACTGCTCCAGAGGTTTACCCGGCTTCGGAATGGCCACCAGGGTTGTGATCCTCTGATCTCATGGGAGCACTCCCCGTTCTAGGCTGTCTTCGTACATCCGTAGTAAGTGGGGTCCCAGTATTTCCACCTGGCTTTTGTAGAGCTCTACTGGAATACCGTTCGGACCCAGCGCTTTACCCGGTTGGAGCCCCCTGATGGCTGCTGCGATTTCGTCCACTGTAAATGGCGTTTCCAGCGCCTGCATCTCAGTGTGCGCTAATGCGGGCAGGCGAGTATCCTTAAGGAAGTCTAGGTTGTCTTGTACGGTGGCTGTCATGGTGGGTTCGTAAACTGCCATAAAATGTTGTGTGAAGGCTGCAATTATGTCATGTGGGTCAGTGATGTCAACTCTGTTTGGCAGGCGTAGGCGAGCCACCCAGCGAGTTGCGCGCTCTTTTTTATCTAATAATGCTAGAAACTTACTGGCCTTGTCACCCACTTCATAGATGGTGTGCTGCGTTCTCTTGGCTCGGGCCTCAGGTTCCTCCCATGCATGGGTTCTGTAGGCTTGCCCAACAAGGGAAAGTGTGTGAGCAGTATCTACGGTAGGATCTTTTGTGTGTGCGGCTTCTGCGCGGCCCACTGCTTGTTGAAGTTCCTGTACCTGTTCCACACGGTCCCGTTTGTGTGATGTTATCAGAGAAATGGCTTGTCCCCGGAAGACAGTCTTGTAGGCTTCCCAGAGAGTGGCTGGAGAGGACACAGAGCGTGCGTTGTCCTGAAAGTAGTATTTCATGGTGGTATGTAGATTTTTCCCTATGGCCGGGGCTTTCAAGCATCCTGGATATATGGGATATATGCGTCTCCTCCCTGTGTGCTGTGCTGTATATATCACTCAAATTGGGGAGTGATCAGAGATCCCTCTGGGGAGGTGCGTGACCTCCAGGACATTAGGAAGGCTCGCTGGGGAAGAGAAAATGTAATCGATCCTGGACATATTGTTGTGGGCTCTCAAATGATATGTGAAGCTGCGGTCTGTGGGATGACATGTACACCAGACGTCTACTAGTCCTAGTGCATCTGAGAAAGCCCGTAGTGGGGTGTGGGGTGACCCTTGAGCCCTTCCCTGGAGCCGATCAAGGGCGGTGTCGAGAACAGCGTTAAAGTCGCCCCGATAATAAGCTCCCCCGGTGGTAGCAAGAACAGGAAATCGCCAAGGGCAGCGAAAGCTGCACCATGAAGCGCAGGGGGAATATAGATGGATACTAGGTTGTATGCCCTCCCCTCCCACTGACAAGAGAGTGAGGCAAACCGTCCCTGGCCGTCTGTCTTAGTGCTGTTCACTATGAGTGGGCTGCTTTTCCGGAGCAGTAGTCCCACTCCCCGGGGAGAGGTGAATTCAGAGTGGGCAACCATCTTGAAACCCCACCTGTCAAGTGCTTTGGTGGCGGTTCCCACCAGGTGTGTTTCCTGTAGGAGACTAACTGTTGGCGCATGCCTCTTAAGGTGTTGTAGTGTGAGCCCAATCTTAATTTTGTCACAGAGACCGTTCACATTCCAGGATATTAGAGTAAGGGGGGTGTGTGGCTTATGTGTATCCCCAATGTGTAGGTGTTCGGGATCGGAAGTCGCTATTCCCGAGACAGCCATGTGGTCATTAGGCATTGGAACGATGTGGGTGGGACGTGTAGTTTGGAGCGCGCTAGCTCTGAATTGTACTGCATCAGAATTAACTGAAAAAACAACAACAGAATTTTTTTTTTTAATCTGGACATTAGCAGAGTTCCTTGACAAATCAGCAATAATGGTCGTGTGACTATCTCTGCTTGCTGTAGGTGAATTTGTGTGGACATTGGAAAATAGAGAACCATAAACAAGGAATAAACCACCACCCCCCTCCCTGCTCCCCTGCCGGACAGATTCCCAACTACCCGCCACCCCAACATTGCAGAGTGCTTCAACCCCATTAAACAGTACTTGCGATTAGGGGGGGAGAAGTTCGAGTGGCGTCTCAGTTTATCCCTTCCTCAAAGACAATTTTTGCAGCTGTGGAACGTAACGTCTCAGAGTCTGAGTATGCTACCTTGGGCCTTTTTACTGGGGGGAAGGCCAATCTAGCCAATTCCCTCGCCTCCATCTGTGTGCGCATCTCATGGCGGCTCAGGCTATGCATGTGTCCCTTGGTTTGGGTCAGGCCCAACCATGTAGTGTCACCTTACTTTACATCCCGGCCTCAGTCTGTAGAGTGTCTTTTTCCTCGTGTTCGTGTCTGCGGTCCCAGGATCCGTTGCCCTCTTCAAGTTGATGTTGGCGGCTCCCTGACCGTTTGGATCCCTCCACCCGTCTCCAACCCTCGAGCCAGTCGTGGGCCTCCTCAGTCGTGTCAAAAAACCAAGTTTTTCCATCCGCTACTACTCGCAACTTCGCCGGAAACAACATTGTAAATGATAACTCTCTGCGTCTGAGTTCTTTTTCTACATCAAGGAAGCTTCAGCGATGCTTTGTGACTACCGCAGTGTAATCCAGAAAAAAGGAGACCACCGAGTTTTGAACACATAGCGGAGGGGCCACCCACCCTCGCTGTTTGTAGTATGGCGTCCCTATCTCGGAAGTTAAAGATGCAGTCCAGGATGGGTCGAGGGGGAGCCCCAGGCTTCGGCCTGCCCCCCGGTACCCTATGTGCTCTTTACACAGAGAAAAAGGTTGGGAGCCCTCTGGGTTGTTGTCTGTTGTTTATGAGGTCTTCTATGTAGAGATCCATGGCAGGGCCTCCTTCGCTTTCCGGAACACCCGTGATTCTTACGTTATTGCGCCTGGAGTGCCCCTCCTGATCGTCAAGCTTTGCCGCCATGAGTTTGTTTTCGGCTTCTAATTGACTGACCTTCTAGAGCAGGGTGGTAGTGTCTTTAGCAAGGGTTTTCATCACCTGCTCAACCTCAGTGACCCTGGTGGCCATTTTTTGGAAGTCTGCCCTCAGGAATGTGACATCAGGGGAGAAAGATACCACCGTTGTTTGTACATTGGTGAGTGCGGACATAATATCCTCCAGCGTGACCTTGGTTGCACCTTCCGGCACCGGGGCATTGTCCGATGAGGCCTGTCGTTCAGCCCCGTGACCACAAGCCACGCGCGGCCTGTCGGTTTTCCCACTTTCGCCACTAATTCATGGAAGGTGGGGCCGAACGGTGGTGGGGAGTGCCCGTCTGTGGCTGACTTACTGGAAGGGACCACTGATGCTGGTCTTGCACACTCCTTCCCCGGGGGCCCTCTCGGGGTCCCGAGGCCCGCAACTTCTGGGTCGTTCTGTTATGCAGCGTGTGATCTTGGGCGTTTTGCATGCTGTGAGGCACTGCTGTTGTGGGTGTTAATTCATCGGCCGTTGGGGCATGGTTGCCAGTTCTCCCTAACTGCCCTCATAGCAGAAGCGCGAAAGTCCGCCCGGCCGCACATCACCTGCGGTGCTTCAGCGCCTCCGGTCCCCACTGTATTTTGCCCTTCGCCAATAGTAGGGTCGCACGGGCAGAGCAGCTGCTGTTTCTCCCTGGCGCCGTATGCTTTCAGTGTCACCCACCGCACCTCCTTTAGCTCACCGGGCCACACACATCTCACTCGGGCCGCCGACACTAATTTAGGTCGCGGCTGCGGCCGCGAGACTAGGCCACTCCTTACAACTCGGTCCCAGATCAATTTGGAGCAGAGGTGCCGGTCAGAAGTGCGGTAGGAAGATGCCGCGTGCACTCCGATTGCTGCGTGTGTCTTTGGGGCAGGATTAGTGAATGAATAGTATGCCGGATCGGTAGGGGAACTTGCGCCTTTCTCGGTGCTCCTTTAAGGTGCGGTCATGCTGTTTGGCTGCAAGCCACACCCCGCCATTAGATTTTTAAGCAGGATATTGGAATTGTAGTGGGCCAAGAGATTTGGAAGAAGCAGTAAAAAAAGCAACATCATATCTGGTCCAAATATTATTTATGATAAAAAAGTAGATGCTCACCAAAATATAATACATTTGTAGGATGACACATCCATCAAGAGAAAGAGGTCAGATTGAAAAGATGGATCAGAACCAATCGGAAGAAATTTATGAATAGCACAGTATTCATCCATTATATTTTGAATAGATGATTGGTTATGCTATTGATCACTTTCAAATGAAAAAAACAGAAGGAGCTCCCGTGAGTGTTTTGAAAAAAAGTTTAGAAGCTCACTGTTTCCGGCATCTGCTACTTACTGGAGAAGGTAGTAGATATGACGACCAGCCTGTACAAATACCAGCAACCGAGTACATATCAACTAGACTATATTCAGATAATTCTAGATTTCGCCAGTGTCATTTCTATATATTTCATCCACTATTTGAAAGTGACTTGCCAGGGCTATCTTATGCTGTAAATCACATTTTCAAAACAGGAGTGAATTTGCAAAATCCCTCAGCAAGGGAATTGATTGAGAAAGTTCAAGAAAAAGATGAACACCTGGAATACAACTTCATTATTCTAATGGTGTGTCAATGTGGTGCCACAAAGTACTGGTATTGTTGTAATGTGAGCTGAAATGCATGTTGAGAAACCAAGGAGCACCTACTTGGTTTCTAAGACTCAATTCTGCTGAGTATGCATGGGATGACACGCTGTGAGAAGCAAACTCAAACATAAAAGATATAAATTCGAAGATAGCAGAAGAACATTGCTGGTTAGACCCTGCAATTGTTTACAGAAATTTCTACCACAGGTTTCAAGTAGGGGTGGGTGGAATTTGCGTAGTCACGCTACAGAAAGCTCAGCGAAACAGTAAAAAATCTCCGTAAGCATGCAAAAATTCCGTGAACACGTGGAATTGCTTGTTAGCGATGCTTTTTTTCCTGTTCGCGAACGCTGTTTTCGTGCTCGGGGGGAAATATCTTGCAAACACGCATTTTGGATGCGCGAACAAGCAAAAAATTCCACGAAGCCGCGGATCACGGATTTTTGGGGAATTTCATGTTCTCCACGGAACGCAAAATTGCCCAAATTTCGCAAATTTCGTGAGCTGAACAGAACTTGCCACCCAGGCCTAATTTCAAGCCATGATGTCTTTCATCTACAACAAAACTAATCCACCACTTGGTGAAGTAACTGATTTCTTCTGGAGAAAAGAGTACCAAGCAAGAGGTGTTAAATATATTCACATGATGTTATGTTATTTTATATAATGTTATGTTACACAGCATTTGAAAAGTGTGCATACACCAAACAGGTTTCATGGTGCTGAGTTAAATAAGGCAACAACAAGGTCAAGAGTTATGAGTAAAAGATGCAGACAGTGATGACTCTGTCTTGTCTTTCATGCAGCAGTATGTGACATGTGCAATTCCAAAAGATGGCGGAGATAAGGACTTGAAACAACAAGTTCTACAGTTTAAAACTCATAGGTGTTGGAAGTGCTGTTTATGAAAGAACAGATGCAAAGGACAATTTTACACAAGATGTCATTTTGGATTCTCATGACATGTCATCTCAGAAAGAGGAGCAACAGCTTTTTATCTGTAGTCAGACAAACCCCTGTCATGGAAATCACTGAATTAATTATACATCCTCAGAAAAACAGCTTCCAAGTATATCAACAACGACAAACCTGTGATTCTGAAGCTATGGAATGGAAAGAGGGATCTACAGTTTGCTACAGACAATTCCATCACTGTTGCTCGCCATTTGACTTCATGTATTACAAAGTCAGAGAAGACAGAGATAAAAGAGATGTGGGAGGAGATTTCTGTATAAACGTGTCTTACCAAGAAATTGTACAGTTTCAGTTTGAAAGAGCTATAGCACTGAGAAATAGGATCCTATGAATGCTCAGACAGGTGGCCCTCGGCTAGTTTTTCTCCAAGTCAAGAGGGATTGTGTGGGTGAGTCTAGGCCTTGAAAGCAGTCAAAATAGAGCATTAAAATCTTTCCGATGAATACAGTTCCTAGCAGAATTTAATATAGAGTGTAGAGACATTCAGAACACTAACATGCTGGATGCATACTAGCCAAGAGGGAGACCACATCTTCAAAACATGTTTCTCTATGAAGTACTTCAGCACTAAACATATTGAAGTAATTTAACTGAAAGCATAGAAGAAGAAAGATATGAAGTACTTGGATGTGACGGAAGTTTGGTGAGACACAACATAGGGAATCTAATTAACCACCAAAAGCTTATTTGCCAAACCCAGAGAGAAAACAGTTTTTCTACTTGGCACTTTTTCAGTTATTCAAGCCATGGCGTGCTGAACCAGATTTACTTTGACAGCATGACTCCTACAAAGACTTTTTCAATACTATGAAAGAAAGCATTTAGTCTTTCCAACCTACTTGCAAATGTTGAAAGATGAGATTGAACAAGAGGAAACCATTGCTGCTGAAATAGCCAGGGAAATTTCACAAAGCAGCCAAACGTCTGTACCAGTGACTCAAAATTCTCTTGGGGAACCTGTTATTCAAAATGAAGCAGCTATTGCCTTGTGAATGAGGTGGGGACTGCGATGCAACAAGCCTGAGAAGAAACTGTGGATTATGAACACTTAGGGGCCGATTCCGATTGTAAAACTTACTGACCGACACAGACCGGGAATGGAGACCGACCGACACGTACCGGTACCTTACGACCTGCGCAGTACGATGCAAAGCGTGAGATTTACAACCCACTTGTACGAAACACAAGCCACAGTACCGAACTGTATGGAAATCAGTGATTCGCCCGTAAATGGACCGGGAACCGTACAGACTGACACGCATCAGGAATGGACCCGACCGACATGTACATGCGCTGTGCGACCCGCGTAGTATGATGCAATGTGTGTGAAACGAGACCGACTCGCACAGAACACAATCCGGAAGACCGAGACGTACAGAAAACTGTGACTAGCAAACAATAGACTCCTTTGCGACTGACACGTATGCCAACGTAGAAACACAGTAGAATGTCAGTTTGACAGACTCGGATGACCCCGCAAGAGCCACTGGCAGTGTCCGTCTTGGTAAGATGAACGTCTCCATCATGCCAAAGGAAAAAACACAAAAAAGGGACCAAACAAGCAATGACAAAGCCAATAAATAAATATTTTTAAAAAATGGAAGACATTCCCACAACTCCACCTACATAAACGCCAGAAATCCCTCCCATTATGCTTTGCAAACTACAGACATAGGACAGCAGACAACACCACCACACTGCAGAGACACACCACAACTCACACACCACACAACATCTACACCAGTTGCACCTCTCAAAAAATCAATCACACATTCACAGATAAACAGTGAAACCAAGTACTGTGACATGTATGCCAGGTACACAAACACAGTACCTGCCATCTAATTCTAATATGGAATTATGTCATAACATGCAAAAACCGAACAACAAATACTGCAAGGCATTGGCACAAATCATCAACAAACACTGTCATCCATTTTGCCACCACTGTCACACTACCTCACAGGGAAGCTGAGTCAAAAGGAAGAAAGGTTGGGTCTGCTGGGAATGTGTTTGTAGCAGAAAGCACCATAGCAGTTGCAGTCACAGCCAACAGCCCCCCTCACACATGGTCCCACAAGTTCCACCCCAAACCATGCACATCTCACAGGGAGCTGAAAAACCCTGACAAGATGGTTGAGAATGCTGTGGGGAGCACAAGGCCCTGGTGAGATTTGTGCCCAAACAAACAACAGGACACCACAGCCTCACATCCGGAGTGCTAACTTCCACTCCCTGCAATGGAAGCATGCTGCATGGTGGGGTATCTGGCATGGTTAGGAGGAGGACCGCCAGTTCTGACTACAACTACCAGCAGCCCCTGTCACACACACCCCTCCCACCAACACCAAAATATACATCTGGGATCATGCCCTACGAGAGAGTGAGTGAAAAGCTACTTCCAAGATCTCTGACAAAGGGCTCAGCTGTGGAGAGCATAAGGCCCTGCTGGCAATTGTGCCCAGACAAACAAGAGGACACCACTGTCAGTCATCTTGCCATTGCTGTCTCACTCACAGACAGGGAAGCAGAGTCAAAAGGAAGGTAGGTTAGGTATGCTGGGAAGGGGGGTGTAGCCAAAAGCATGATGGGAGTTGCAGTCACGGCCAACAGTCCCCCACCCACATGGTCCATCAAACCCACACTGAACCATGTTCACCTCACAGGGAGTGCCAAAGTACTGACAAGATGGCTGACACAGGGTCTGCTGTGGGGCGCACAAGGCCCTGCTGGGACCTGTGCTCAAACAAACAACAGGACACCAATGCCTGACAGCCTGAAAGGTAACTTGAACTCCCTGCAATGGAAGCATGCCTCATGGTGGGATATCTGGCCTAGTGGGAAGGAGTACTGCCAGCTCTTACTACAGCAACCAGCATGTTCTTGCGCACACACACCCCTTAACACAAAATCCACACAACTCATCTGGGATTATACATTCCCTCAGATTCCATTAAAAAATCTCACAAAGATTTACTATACCGGGTTCTACTGTGTGAAGCACATGGGCTTGTTGGGACTTGTGTTCAAACAAACACTAGGACAGCACTGTCTGCCATCTTGTCAACACAGGCACGCCACCACACAGGGAAAATGAATCACAGGAATGGAAGTTAGGTATTGTGGGAATGTGGGTGTAGCTAAAAGCATGATGGGAGTTACAGTCACAGCCAACAGTCCCCCACCCACATGCTCCATCAAGCCCACACTGAACCATGCTCACCTCGCAGGGAGTGCTAAAGTACTGACAAGATGGCTGACACTAGGCCCTGCTGTGGTGAGCACAAGGCCCTGCTGGGAATTGGGCACAAACAAACAACAGGACACTACTGCCTGACATCCTGAACGTAAACTGTGACTCCCTGCAATGCAATCATGCCACATGGGGGATTACCTGGCCTCTGTGGGTAAAGAAGGTCCTGCAATGACTCCAAATGCTATCAAGGCCGGCTCAAAACACACCTTCACAGCCAGTCCAAATATCACCCTTGGGACCAGTCACTTCAAAAGTTAATGCCTTGGCAAGATGGCTGACACATGGTCTTGATGTATGAATTGGTTGCAAGTCTCACCTACACAATGGCCAACTCAAAACACATTTACACTCATAGCCATTGGAACTGCAGGTATCCTCTCACTGTCTGGGGATGCAGTGTCCCTGGGGTGTCCCTTGACCTGGCTGTGAAGGTGTGTCTCGTAGATAACAATTGGGGAGATGCAGATATTGTACATAGCACCAAGCACAAACAATGTCACCTATACATTATTGACAGGGGACACCTGACAGTGACTAGAATGGACACACCCACATAGCTGACACTGTAGCATGGTGTCATTCCCAAAAGGTGAAGTTGTGAGCTGCATTTTAATCCCACATCATTCTGCATTGTATGCATAATTCACACAACACATCACTCACTGTCATAGACTCTCCAAACGCAATGACTAACCTGGACTGCTTTAGTGGAGGCATGCAACTCACAGCAGGAGAACTGCAACACACACACCTCAGGCCATCACGGTCATGAGCATGGAAAAGCAAAAGAGCTGCTGTGCTCAATCCCTCTCACCATGGAGGAAATTGACAAGATAAATGACGTTAGCAAAGACAAAACTGTACACCAACTTCATTAGCTCAAGTAACACCATGACTTGTATGAAATGAGAAGTGAACTAGGAACACAGACAACCAAATATTATCTCCCATTATATGTCAGGCATACCGGACTGTGACCATGTTGTCCAGACACACCAATGTGATGCACAAAGACAAGCAATAACTGCCACCACACATGCCCCAAGCTTGCACCATACCCTAGGTGCAATTGTACGTATGTCATCGTTAAAGCACAAATGTGGACAGGGATGATACAGCTGTGTCAGGCATGTGATGGAACCTCAGTAGCAATGGCCATGTACAGACAATTGATCAATACATGAGCTGGTCATGCACACAGCTTGACGGGCACATTGAAATGCTTCAGGTTACCATGACAAAGTGCTTCAACAATATTAACCTCTGTCTGTCACAACTTAGGACAATGCAATGTACAGACTCTCATAATGATGTCCAGTGGCAACTGTCATGTGTGTGAAACGTTGATGTCGGTAGAACCATAAAATACATTGTGTGTCTCTTCCAACCACAGGGGATGATGGGTACACAGCAGGAACTGAAGAAGAGTCCCAGACTCTGGCAGACCCTGAGCTCCCCGGTGTGGATCAGTATCTGTCCTCTTCGGACGACGACCACATATGACCTGGCAACTCCGGTGTGAGTCATCATGCAGCACCAGCAGTAGGAACATCAGCTCCCTCTGCAACCACTCCTGCCACATCTTACAACAGATGGAGTACCCCTCCCCACACGGACAGACCAAGGCAACAGACCACTGACCACACATGTACACAGGGCACCCTGGAAGTGACAGACAACAGCACCAGCGCCAACACCCAAGGGGACCCAGTGTCACCTGTAACTGCCATGGCAGGTCCTGCCCTTGTGTGTAGGGCTAGTGGGAGGGGGGCAGGCAGAGGATACAGCCTGTAGCGGGGGCTGTACTGCATGATGAGCCACACCTGGGATGCATCATAGATGCGTACCAGGAAAGCACCAGAGGTTTTGGCCAGGTAGTGGTGATCGTCAAGGACCTCAAACAACAGCAGGCTGCCCATTATGCCTGCTTGGACTCCCACATGTCCCGGGTGGAGACACACATGTCCTGCATGGAGTCCAAGTGGGAGAAATTGGATGATCGAACAGCGGTGCATAGGGAAATACTGTCATGCCTCCGCCAGATCAGCACCAACATGACCACACCTCACTGTGCGGCCATGACATCTGTTGCCACAACATCCGCAACTGCCACAGGGAGGGAGGAGGACTCTAGCGTACAGTCCTTGTCACCGCAGCAGCCTGCACTTAAGGGTCCCCCGAGAAAGAAGAGCGGTCGTCCAAATAAGGGCAAGTGAGATGCTGATGGCCATGCACATACCCTAAAAAATCTACAGCTGTTCTTGAGATCGTCCTTTGTGTGAAAACCATTTAACCTTGTTGACTGACACCCAACTCACCCACTTGACATGGAGGGTCTAAGTTGTGATAATGCATCAAATTACTGTGGACTTTACTCCGGACATTTCATCTTCCAACACTACCAACTCACCTGTGAACTGTGGATTACCATCACACTGTACAGCACTACCAATTACGTTCTCTATCCTCACACATGTTTGTAAATAAAATCACAATCACACTATACTTGCCTCTGTTGTGATTTAAACTTGGTTTGTGTCATGGAGATGATGATCTGCTAATGAAAACTGTGCATGCAAACTACTGCAGCAATTTGAACACTGTTATGTGACTCATGGTAAAGTGACACAAATGGGGGAGACACACCACTACAGCAACACAACACATACTCACCATGGCCATCTAACTCATGGCCTACACTGATGTTGACAGGAAATACAGTGGAATGCACATACACCACACCCATCCTGAGTCAGTGGCAATCAGCCCACAGGTACAGAATGCAAAGGACTGTCGGATGTCTGGATACAGACGAAGCACATCCCAAAGTGAAGCACAGGTTTATTAAAGACTCACAGCCTAAAGATTCCCACAACTGATGCAAGGTAACCTCACGTGACTGTCATAAAAAAGTAACCAACTGGTAAACAATGAAAGTCCAGGGGTGTGTGACACATCATTGGTTGGGACAACGACAACTTGCACTCTGGAAGAGGAATCTGGCTGGCTGGGTTCAGACCTCATCATACAGCAGGACAGACAGAAAACACAGTCAAAAATACAGAACTACAGCATACAACTACAATACACATGCCCAAAATAAATCACAAGCTATGTAAACACAACCTAGTAATCAGGTAAACACTGTTTGGGAGTACAGACTACCTGAGAAGACACATCACTGCAACCATCCGGGAAAGTAGCACACAGCCACACTCAAGCAGCACCAGTGCACCACCAACATATATCAGGCACATACAATTCTTTGACAACACATCACAGTATACTGACATTCATGTGAAGAAGTTTTGGGTCAACTGGGTCCGGACTTCACCCTCAACCTCACTATCACTAGCATCATGCCCCAGGGCAGGATCCTCCACGGCTGGTGGATGTTGGTCATCGTCATCTTGGATCAGTGGCAACTTCTTCCTCACTGCCAGGTTGTGTAGCATGCAGCACACTATGAAGATTTTGCACACCTTAGCAGGTGCATATAGGAGAGCCCCTTCTGTCTTGTCCAGGCAGCGGAATCTGCTTTTCAGGAGACCAAATGTCAGCTCGATCACTCTCCCGGTCCGACCATGTGACTCATTGTAGCGCATCTTCGCCGGTGTCACAGGGTTCCTGAGGGGTGTCAGCAACCATGGCATGTTGGGGTATCCTGGAGGCACCTACATACAGACAATTGCACATTAGATGAGTCTGAAAAGAGGGTGGAAAAAAACTTTACAAAATACACACAATGGTAAACAGTCAGTACACACCGACTAGCCAGGCACGCTGGTACTGCATCTGTGACACGTTGTGCGCTGAACCTGGGAAATGTGCACGCACATGTGAAATGGTAATGTCCACCAGACATACCACCAGAGCATTTATTGAGTGGAAATGTTTCCGGTTTCGGTATGTCTGCTCATGTGCCTGTGGTGGTACCAAAGCCACATGTGTCTCATCAATGGAGCCAATGACATGTGGCATCCTCCCCACTGCAGAGAAGTCACTCTTGATGTCAGTGAGTTGTTGTGGTGTTGGGAAATGGATGTAGTGGTTGAGGAAATGCAAAATCCCCTCCAACACATCTCGAGGCACACGGCTAAACATGGTCTGTGACATCCCACCAGTAGAAGCCACAGTGTATTGGAAGGTACCAGTGGTGAAGAAGTGTACGGTTTCCATCACCTTCACCTTGGGGGTCAGCGCTGTATGGTATGGCCGGCCAGGTTGCAAGTGTGGGGCCAACTGTTCCGCCAAATCATCAATCAGTATCCTAGTGAAGCGGAACCATCAGATGCAGTCACGTTCAACCATGGTTGCAAGGTCAGGGAACAGTCTGTGGACAGCTGGTCTCCTGCAGTACATAGATGAGCAAAAAAAGGTTGTCAGTTACCATATCTATGTGCCAGTGTCCACGCTATATAGCACACGAAACATCATAACAGGACACAAGTACCTGATGCGTGTGCTGTTGGGTATGGGCACATATGTCAGATACATGCCCATCATCTGACATCTCACCTCTACATGTCTACACAACAAGGTCCATGTTTTGCTGTGACAAATCTATGGGCTCTTTCACAGTACATCAGTACGAGTGTCACATACCAAACACACACCACAGTGAGGACAGATGCCTTCCCCACATCACAGGTTTTTGACAGACACACTCACAGGGACCCTCTATTGCCACAAGGCCACTATCATGATGTAGCATCTCATGTACATGCCACAACACACACATGACACCCACATGAAGTGCTACCTGATTTTTTTGCAGGTCATGCATAGATGACTGTGACACACAGACGAAACATCAACTCACATTGACAAAACCATTTCACATTTAGCACATGGAATCAGAGCAATAAGCGTAGCAAAATGCACACATACTGTGGATGAACATCACATTTGTGGCACTGGGACACCCTGTGACACACAAACCATTCCACCTAAGAGTCAGGGTGTATGTCACATGTCATACACAATGTACCCCTGGAACTGTGTTCATGCCTCGTGCTCTGAACTGTACAGTTGACAATCACAGTGGTTATGTGCACAACACACCAAGGTATCTGTCCCCATGACACCTCGCACAGCCTGGGAGTGGGTGCCACTATGTGCCACATACTAAAGCACATGTTGACCCACATACACACACATGTAATGCAGCCTGACATGCCTTTTTTATATACTGTGTCACAGGCTGTATTGTTGTTGGTGGGCACATGGGTCCCTGGCAAGCTATGGTGGGTGGCATCCTTTTTGCACATTGACTGCAATGTTGACAGACGCAGGTGACTTTTTCAACTGTTGCGTCATATGCCTAGGGACCGATCCGCGCGCACCCCTTGCTCATTGACTGCAATGGTGACAGACGCGGGTAACTTTTTCAAAAGTTGCGTCGTATACCTAGGGACTGATCGGCATGCATGCCTTGCCCATTGACTGCAATGGTATCAGACGCGGGTGACATTCTCAAATGTCGCATCGTACACCTAGGGGCCGATCCGCATGCATGCCGTGCCCATTGACTGCAATAGTATCAGATGCGGGTGACTTTTTCAAAAGTTGCGTTGCATACCTAGCGACCGATCCACGTGCACGCCTTGCTCATTGACTGCAATGGTGTCAGGCGCGGGTGACTTTTTAAAAGGTCGCGTTGTATACCTAGGGACCGATCCACGCGCACGCCTTGCCCATTGACTGCAATGATGTCAGACGTGGGTGACTTTTTCAAAAGTCGCGTTGTATACCTAGGGACCGATCCACGCGCAAGCATTGGCTATTGACTATCATGGAGACGGGTGTGTGTGAGTTTTCAAAAGACGCGTCGTACACCTAGGGAACGATCCGCGCACATGCATTGGCAATAGACTATCATGGAGATGGACGTGGATTTGATGCTTGTACGATTTGTGTGCTGAAAAATCCATTCGCTCCCTACAACAATGTATCAAACTCATTGGTGTCATGAACTTGGAATGTTTGAACGATGCGGAAGGTGTGTATGAGGCATGCAATGCGATGGATTGTCCAGATTCATAGGATGCAAACATGTTGGACCTATCGCTTTGGACGCATGGGACAGAATCTGCCTCTGCAGCACAGATATAAGGCTGTCTGGTCCCCTGAGAGCTCACTTGCCTGCACTACATGCTCCAGATTGAAATCTCTGCTACCACGGCTGCTGTCTCTGCATCCTCTGGCTCCAAGAATGGCATGGACTGTGGAGTGGGCCCCAGCCTTCACAGAGGAGGAGAACCAGGTCCTGCTGGACACCCTCTTTCCACAGTACAGCAAGCTGTATGGGAAAGCAGGGGAGCAGGTGAGTGTGCAGTCCACATCCTTTCTCATTGTGCATGTTGTGTGACTAGCACTGATGGCATTGTGTACACCAGTGGCTAGCATGCTCACTGAGTAGTTGTAACCCCCAAAGTGTGTAGGTACCTGTAGTGAACAGGAACTGTGCTGGAAAAATGCATTTTTAAATGGTTTCAATACCAGGGCAATGTTTCCATGTTGTTAATGCAGGACAACTGTCCCTCACCATAGTTGCACTACCTGTGTACATCATATGCCCTTGTGATAACGACATGTATATGCAACTGTGTGATGCACAAACATGTTGCATGTGCATTAAAGATCTTTTAACTTTGTCATCCTCACAGGTTGTTGCCCAACAGAAACAGGAGATCTGGCTGACCATTGCCCGGGCAGTTCGATCTGTGGGGGTCCACAGGCGCCGCATCCGCAACTGCCAGAGGAGGAGGCAGGACCTTCATGGCTGGACCCAGAGGATCACAAGAGTCCAGCTGAAGCTGTTGCCTCCTCGCAGAAGGGGCGGACAACAGACCCTGACCCCCCACATGCTCCGGATTCTGGCGGTGGTCTTCCCTGACCTGGATGGGCAGTTAAAGGCCAGACAGCAGCAAGGAGGGGGTAAGTGCATGCCTATTCTGTGAACTATGTCTCACATGCTCTTTGCACTCCTTCAGCCTGGTTACACTCCCACAGTTTGTCTGTCTGCTTGAACAAGAGTTATGTGCCTAAATTAGCTTGTGGCCCATCCTCATCTGATACAAAGGTGTGGCCCTTTCAGTCTGTGACTTGTGTCACTTGGGTTGTGTGTCACTGCTGTTGTCCTAGGGTAACGTTGGAAACAGCATCTGCTACTGGTGCATTGTTTTGTGCTTCATGACTGAGGCAATTGATTGACATGTGTCTGCACATTGCCAGTAATCTGACATGTAGTCTGTGTGGGCCATTAATATGTGTTCTAATTGCTGCTCTGGTTCACCATATGTGTCTGGGGTATTTACCACACACCCATGCAGCAGGCGAGACAATGTTGAGGCCTCAGAAGAATGTATATCATGTGTGTCACACATGCATGGACACATGCCTTATGTTCAGAGTAATCCCATGTTGCACATGGACCAGGACAGGCATGCCTACTCCGTTCTCCTACTCCTGTGTGTCAGCCGACATTTAGTGCATTGTGAACTGTGCAATCAGGTGTCTGCCCCTGTGTCATTTTGGAGTGGCCTAGCTTTTTAGACTCCTGGGGTATTAAACAGTTTGGGGTGGGCAGCCAGCTGAGATGTGGTTGTTGGATCAGCACAATGGGATAATTTATAGGTGTGTGATTACTTGACTGTACCTAATGGTCTATTCTACATTCAAGTGCAGGCAGCTTCAAATCGTTCTCATCAAACTGTGATGTGCTCATGTTTACAGATTTGTGCTTGCAGTCACTCAACTGTAGCATTTCTGTAACGTGGGATCATCCGATGCCTTAAGATGTGGGTAGCATTGGGGGAACATGTGCACTTGACAGCTGCAGGGCTTACATTCCCCACATATACATGGTTGTGACACAGTGAACACTGTTTGTTTTTGGATGCACTGCCCCTGTGACTGAAGTCAGTAATGACTGATTAGCCAGACTGGCCTGTAGCATGGTATACCACTTGCAAATGTGTATCCTGCTGTAATGTCAGTTGTCCTGCATGCACTCAATTGTGGCATTGACCATCAATACATGAGCACATCATGGTGTCTGGTGAAGGAAGCATCTCCATATTACTGACAATGACTTTGGCCAGCCCTTATCCTGACACATGTACCAACACATTTCAATCATAAATCCTGCAGTTCAGACAACTGTCTATGTGGTGCATGTGTGCACATATTAGTAGTGGCATACTACATGCCCCAGACAGATGGGTCCATGGATGGGAAGGATATGAGGGGCATGGTTGACTGGCAGACTGACAAGTGTCTTGTTCAAATATGTGTCAGCACTTTTTGCAATAATTTACAAATGATGCAAAGCCGTGCTCTGTAGTGTGCGGTACTGACTGCGATGTGTCAGGTCAATACAGGTGACTGATGTGGATCTGTTTATCCTGTTTGTTTTCATCTACGGCTACTGGAGGAGACAGCTCCATGGACCAAGAGGAGCCGCAGAGCCAGACTGGGTCTGCTGCAGAGGAGTCGGAGGGACCCAGTGGAACGGAGAGTGAGGGGAGCCACACTGAGGAGACCTCAGCTACAACCACTTTGGTTGAGGAACACAGCAGCTGGAGTGATGACTCCCTTGGGGAGGTGGGTGTCAGCAGACCCCAGACAACACCTAGCGAGTCTGTCCCCACCACCACCACCATCTCCACCCTCCCATCTGCTCCCATCCCAGATGGTGGAGGCTCACCATCTGGGATGGGAGCAGATGGGAGGGTGGAGATGGTGGTGGTGGTGGGGACAGACTCGCTAGGTGTTGTCTGGGGTCTGCTGACACCCATGCTAATGTGACCAGAGCTTTCATTGTGTTGTAATTGTTGGCTCACTGAGCAAGTGTTATGCTGACATGACAGAGCCCTGCACAGACAACATTTTGCACAGATGACTTTCCCTAGGAGTGGAGTCCCCTCATGGCAGTGTGCCATTCCGAGACATTGCCAGAGCCCGTGGTGTGTATAGTATGAGCATGTCTGTGTGTGTTCCCTTCCCTTTTTCTACACAGCCTGCAGAGTTGTCCTGTGTTCATCCAACATATTTGCCCTGGGTTTCCTGGGATGTAGGTGCATGGCAAACTACTGGTCATTAGGGTGTCATCCCTAGGTGTTGTAAGGTGGTATTTGTCAGTGAGTGGGTCACTTGTATGTGTGTGTGACTATTCCCACTCATCAGGGTCAGAGCTGCAATGTTGGAAGGTGTTGACATGTGTTCTTTGTGGCTCTCCTTTGATTCCTCATTGGTGTGGGAGTGTGGCAGGGATCACAATGGTTCATGCAGATTTCATGTCATGCCCATGTACCGCATACTCTGCAGTGTGGCAGACATTCACAAGGGTTGTTGACTGGCTATGTGTGAGGATTTTTGGCTACCTTGGATCCCCCCCCACCCCTGGGATTGTCATGGGTGCATGAGCAACGTCACCAGTCCATGTGTGCTCAGCTGATGCACATTGGTGCAGATCACGGTGTGTGGTGTTGAGAGTGGCCAAATGTGAGTTGTCCCATGGCTAGGCCCCTACCTATATTTTGCCCATTGTTTACAGGCCATGGCCAGTGATTTGTGTTTGTGTAGGTGTGATAGGCGTTTGTTGGTCGGACACATGACCCAGTGAACACAGGTGACTGTGCTCCACAGTATGGGCAACACCTAATTTTGTCATCACAGTGGGATTGTCAAACAGGCTACTGTCACACCAATGTAGGGTACCTGAGGGTAGTGCTGTAGTGGGTCTGTCTCTTGCTGTGCTGGTTGCTTTCATGCCCAGCTTGTGTCACATGAATCAGTTGGGATACCACTCATCTGACAATGCCTGCTTGTCCACAAAGGGGTGCACAGTTCATGAGTTAATTTTGTGTGGCACTGTGTACACATCCGTGTCATTGGAGTTCAGCCCACCGTCATGTGTTGTGTCCTAGCCTGGGGCCCTTGAGACACCCACACATGTTGTGTATGATATGCAGTGTGTGGCTGCCTGTCTGTGTTTGTGCATGTGCACCACTGCATTGGTATGGTTTATGCCGGCCATTGGCAGGATGTTGTGTGGAGGTTTTTCACTAGTGTCCCTGCATCTCCTAGCTCATCAGCCTTCACATTCATCATGTTTGGAATGTCCCATTGCTGCCATGGTATAGGACTTGGTCAGCTAACATCAACAGTCTCCACAGGATTCCTTAGTTTGTGTGTCTGTTCTGAAAGATATGTGTGTATACATCATGATGCTCCCTTTTCAGGTAGTCTACTTGGACATTGGAGGCATTGTCAGGTATCATGGCTGATGCTTGTGTGTACATGGCAGACGGTGTTCTTGAGATACTCAGCAATCTTTGCCTCACCAAATCTATGTTTGTATGTGACACAACCACTACATTGCCACAACATTGCTTGTGGTGTTGTGACCAGGAATCATACATGCTGGTTTGAAGATGCTGCTATTTTTATGTCCACACTCACCTTCTGGTCACTCTACTGATGTGGCTTTTAGACCCCATTACCACAATGTTCCTGGTATGCTGGTGTTTTCAACCCCACAATCACCTTTTGGTCACAGTAGTGATGGGGGTTTAGACCCCATTACCACAATGATCCTCATAAGCTGGATTTTTGAACCCCACAAACACCTTTTGGTCACTCTAGTGATGGGGGGGTTTAGACCTATTTACCACAATGATCCTCAAAAGCTGGATTTCTGAACCCCACAATCACCTTTTGGTCACTGTAGTGATGGTGGTTTAGACCCCATTACCACAATGATCCTCAAAAGCTGGATTTTTGAAGCCCACAAACACCTTTTGGACAGTGTAGTGATGGGGGGTTGAGACCCCATAACCACAATGATCCTTAAAAGCTGGATTTTTGAACCCCACAATCACCTTTTGGTCACTGTAGCGATGGGGTGTTTAGACCCCATTACCACAATGGTCCTAAAATGCTGGATTTGTGAAGCCAACAATCACCATTTGGGCACACATGTAATGGGAGTCACATTTTATGTTCACTGTCAGGATCTGTGTTGTGAGCATTTTACACACATAAACATACAATCTTGCCAAGATGGTAGAGGGTGTTGGCTTAGTCACCCTATGTGTGTGAATACTGGTAGTGCTAGGCATCAAGCCCCCTATGTGTGGGGGATGGTGGTAATGATGGGCATCCAGCCACATATGAGTGGGGATGGTTGTAGTGCTGGGCATCCAGCCCCCTATGAGTAGAGGGTACTGGTAAGGATGGGCATCCAGCTCCCTATGAGTGGGGATAGTAGTAATGCTGGCCCCTATGAGTGGGGATAGTAGTAGTGCTGGGCATCCAGACCCTATGAGTGGGGATGGTAGTAGTGCTGGGCATCCAGCCCCCTATGAGTGGGGATGGTAGTGGTGCTGGGTATCCAGCCCCCTGTGAGTGGAGATGGTAGGGGTGCTGGGCATCCAGCCCCCTATGAGTGGGGATGGTAGTGGTGCTGAGCATCCAGCCCCCTATGAGTGGGGATGGTAGTGGTGATGGGCATCCAGCCCCCTATGAGTGGGGATGGTAGTGGTGCTGGGGATCCAGCCCCCTATGAGTGGGGATGGTAGTGGTGCTGGGCATCCAGCCCCCTATGAGTGGGGATGGTAGTGGTGCTGGGCAACCAGCCCCCTATGAGTGGGGATGGTGATAGTGATGGGCATTCAACCCCCTATGAGTAGGGGGTACTGCTGGTTCTGGGCATCCAGCCCCATATGAGTGGGGATGGTAGTAGTGATGGGCATCCAGCCCCCTATGAGTGGGGATGGTAGTAGTGATGGGCATCCAGCCCCTATGAGGGGGGATGGTAGTGGTGCTGGGCATCCAGACCCCTATGAGTAGGGGATACTGGAGGTGCTGGCCATTCGGCCCCCTTTGAGTGGGGATGGTAGTAGTGATGGGCATCCAGCCCCCTATGAGTAGGGGGTACTGGTGGTGCTGGGCATCCAGCCCCCTATGAGTGGGAATGGTCATTGTGATGGGCATCCAGCCCCCTATGAGTAGGGGGTACTGGTGGTGCTGGGTCTCTAGCCCCCTATGAGTGGGGATGGTAGTTGTGATGAACATCCAGCCCCCTATGTATGGGGATGGTAGTAGTGCTGGGCATCCAGCCCCCTATGAGTGGGGATGGTAGTAGTGATGGGCATCCAGTCCCCTATGAGTAGGGGGAACTGGTGGTGCTGGGCATCCAGCCCCCTGAGTTGGGATGGTAGTTGTGATGGGCATCCAGCCCCCTATGAGTAGGGACTGCTGGTAGTGATGAGCACCCCCATCTGTGGGGACGGCTGGTAGTGATGACCATACAACCCCTATGGTTTGGCTGTTGCTGGTGGAAGGGCTATCCACCCACTATGTGTATGTAGCATTTTGCAGGTTTGTGATGTTTGTTTGTGTGGTGGGTGTCTGACTTACCGTCTGCGATGTACGCATCTGTTCCCGAACCGGTCATAGATATACAGTACTGGGATGACCTGCGCGATCGGATTCATCATTGGTTCGTCTCGTACTTTATAATTGTTGCTCCGTCCTGTACATGTTGAGAGTTGGTCCGTCTCGTAGCTGTGGATCGTGTTGTGGCGCGAATCGGTCCAGCAATGCAGCTCTCCCGGATGCTGTGACGTGCTGGAAATGGCGACCTGTTCGGCGCGTATGAAGTACGCATCGTACTTGTCTGGCCGGAAACTGCTGTGTGACTGCTTCTGGGCAACTCAAATCAGCGTTTACGGATCAGGCCCGTACAGGATATGTTGCTGGAATTGGAGCCTACGTACCAGTCAGGATTTTTACACATTTGCGCATCATACTTCATCGCCCGGACGGACCGGCTCCTGGAACGAGTCGGTCGCAAGGTGAGGCTACAGACAGCTCTCGGAGGGCTGTCCGAGCGAGATCGGAATCGGCTCCTTAGTATAACAACTGAACAATGATAAAAAAGAAATGTACAACTAAGTAAGAGATAACATAGAATCAATTACATATGTATAATACAGTGAATGGTTTGATAGCTAACTTGTCTAAAACAAAAATTGTGACGTTTGAACAGTCTATACAATCTAAAAAGTGGACCTTAGGAGAAAATTTTATTGAGGTAGTGGAACAATATAATTATATCGGCGTAACCTTTGACAAATAGTTATCGTGGTTAAACCATAAGGTTAGTAAGAATGCAAAATTAGTAGATATTACTATATCAATCTTGAGATTCATGAAAATGTTTGGAGGAAATGCAATTATTCCATCACTTAAAGTACTACAAATGAAAATGATTCCGTGTTTACTATATGCATCTCCAGTTATGAACAAGAAAGTCATCCTTGAACTTGAGAAATGTTTTATGAAATGTGTACGCACCTAACTTCATTTAAGACAGGCAACTCCGCATTTTAAGATAAGATTGGAATTTGGTCTAAAATCACTGGAAACATTGCAAAAGAGAAGTTAAGTTAACTATATTATTGATTGTGCTGGTGAACAGTCAAAATATCGATTTTTAAATATCAAAGTACATTTATATTGAGTTTTAAATATCGTAGGGACAGAATATGGACATCAAGAATATCGACAACCAGAATATCGAACTTAAGGTAAGAAAAATTAATGTTGCAAATATCGATGTTAGTAATATCGATGGTTAAATTATCAATGTTAATAATATCGATATTTGAATTAGTGTTATGTATTTTAGTGTGTATTTTAAATATATATATGTTCAATATTTTTTGTTAAGTATTGTACAGTTTTTTAAATATATGTATACATTTTTTAGAAATTAGTAATTTAAAAAAAAAAGAAAATTATGCGTTTTAGTACAGTAGCGGGCTTAAAGGGAAATAGGGTGGGAAGTAAGTTAATTATAGTAAGGTAATAATAATTTTTAGGATTTATGAATTATTTTTTATTACATTTTGTGTTTTATTTCTGTAGCGGGTTGTGGGTTTATAGGGGAATAGGGTGGGATGTAATTTAATTTTAATTAAGTAATTATTAATTTTGAATTATTAGTATTAATAATTAATGTATTGTTTATTAATTATCAATTGTAAATTAATTATTCTTATTGATAATTATATTATTTGTATTAATTTATGATTGGAGTGTGTGGTGGGTTTATAGGGGAATAGGGTGGGAAGTAATTTATTTGTGATTAAGTAATTAAAAATGGGTATTGATAATTACGTTTTTTGTTAATTAATTAATAATTGGTTATCAATTTTTATTCAATATTATTTATTGGTATTGATAATTAATTTCTGTGTTAATAAATTATTAATTGGTTATTCATTTTTACTAAATATTATTTACTGGTATTGATAATTTATTCATTGTTAATTAATTATTAATTGCACATTAATTTGTATTAATTGATTAATTGAAAATTAAATTAATTGTGTGAAATTTTATGTGGAGTGTGTTGTGTGTTTTTAGTGGGGAATAGGGTGGAAACTATTTAATATTATTAAAGTAATTATTAATTTTGAAATATTTGTATTTTTTTATTTAATGTATTAATAAATCATTATTTAATTACAATATTTATTTCATTTATAAGTATGTTATTTTTAACACCTGCGCTATCCAACGCTTTCCCTACTGTTGCACTCTCTGGAGTGGGAACAGTAATTTTTACCCCACGCTATCCACCGCTTTCCCTACTGTTACACTCTCTGGAGTGGGAAAAGTAATGTTTACCCCAATGCTATCTAACGCTTTCCCTACTGTTGCAGTCACTGGAGTGGGAATAGTAATTTTTACCCCTACACTATCCAACGCTTTCCCTACTGTTGCACTCTCTGGAGTCGGACTGCTAATTTTTATCCCTATGCTATCCAACGCTTCCCCTATTGTTGCACTCACTGGAGTGGCAATAGTAATTTTTACCACTACGCTATCCAGCGCATTCCCTACTGTTACACTCTCTAGAGTGGGAATAGTAATTTTTACCCCTACGTTATCCAGCGCTTTCCCTACTGTAGCACTCTTTGGTGTGGGAATAGTCATTTTTACCCCTACTCTATCCAACGCTTTCCCTACTGTTGCACTTTCTGGAGTGGGAATAGTAATTTCTACCCCCACGCTATCCAGCGCATTCCCTACTGTTACACTCTCTGGAGTGGGAATAGTAATTGTTACCCCAACGCTGTTCAGCTCTTTCCCTACTGTTACACTCTCTGTAGTGGGAATAGTAATTTTTACCCCTACGCTATCCAACGCTTTCCCTACTGTTGCACTATGTGGAGTAAGTATATATATTAATTTATATGTATATGTGGTATTTATTTTAACAGTATGGGGCCGATTCCGATCCGGGTCAGAAAGCACTCCGACAGAGTCGGATACGGAGTGTTTTCCGACCGAGCCGGACCCCTACAGTCCGACCGAGTGAGTACGATGCGCACATATGCTGTCGGACTCGGTTCGGTCGGACTCCCATAGAAGTCAATGGGAGCCGGTCGTACGACGCGTACAGTGACTGAATGGGTACGTCTTGAACAAGTGCGCCCCCTACAGTGGGTACGTGTCGGTGCCACCTGCACCGTACATGCCTGTGTTGGGGAGACCCATAGGTCTCCCCCTGTGTCCGAGTCGTAGGGCTGCGGTTGTCAGGGGGTCCGACACGGACCCCCAAAGTCCGACTACGGGAGCTTTTGCGGGCTGGAAACTCGGACTCGCACAGGCTATCTGACGCGTGCATCGTACTGGCTCGGCTGTAAATCGCATCCATTGCATCCCACGGTTAGCTTCCGACCGGGACGTACGGAGCGGTTCGGACCCGGAAACGACTCGGTTGGTGAATTTCATGTAGCTCGCATCGTACTTGCTTGCTCGTACAGCTGTACGAGTCGGTCGGAAAACACGCGTACGGCTCGTTGTTTTTCTGGCCGAACCCGATTCGGTGCCCTTCCAACCGAGATCGGAATCGACCCCTATATGATTAATTATTATATTTTAATATGTTTTAATATTTTATCTATATTTCTTTTAATTATATGTATTATTTACTTAAGTTCAAAAACAACAATTGATGGACAGAATGCAGAACAATGTCATACATTCACCCCAGTACAGAGATCTGGGCCTAAATCCATCATTTTTTTGCTCACCATGCCATTTCAGTTTGAACCCAGCCATATGCAAATCAGTCTTGACCCTGTGCCTCATGGGAACAGTCCAGCCCGAACTGCTAAGCCAGGTCCTCCCTGGACTGGAAACAAGCATCCTAGGACCGGTTTCGGGGTTTCACCCCTCTTCAGCCAGGATAGCTTGATTATAGTGGCATGGAGAGCACGGGACTCAAGTCTGAGCATACCCGTCCCACTCGGGGTGACAAATGCAAAAACAACAATTGATGGACAGAATGCAGAACAGTGTCATACATTCACCCCAGTACAGATATCTGGGCCTAAATCCATCGTTTTTTTGCTCACCATACCATTCCAGTTTGAACCCAGCCATATGCAAATCAGTCTTGACCCTGTGCCTCATGGGAACAGTCCAGCCCGAACTGCTAAGCCAGGTCCTCCCTGGACTGGAAACAAGCATCCTAGGACCGGTTTTGGGGTTTCACCCCTCTTCAGCCAGGATAGCTTGATTCCAGTGGCATGGAGAGCACGGGACTCACGTCTGAGCATACCCGTCCCACTCGGGGTGACAAATGCAAAAACAACAATTGATGGACAGAATGCAGAACAATGTCATACATTCACCCCAGTACAGAGATCTGGGCCTAAATCCATCGTTTTTTTGCTCACCATGCCATTCCAGTTTGAACCCAGTCATATGCAAATCAGTCTTGACCTTGTGCCTCATGGGAACAGTCCAGCCCGAACTGCTAAGCCAGGTCCTCCCTGGACTGGAAAAAAGCATCCTAGGACCGGTTTCGGGGTTTCACCCCTCTGCAGCCAGGATAGCTTGATTCCAGTAGCATGGAGAGCACGGGACTCATGTCTGAGCATACCCGTCCCCCTCGGGGTGACAAATGCAAAAACAACAATTGATGGACAGAATGCAGAACAATGTCATACATTCACCCCAGTACAGAGATCTGGGCCTAAATCCATCGTTTTTTTGCTCACCATGCCATTCCAGTTTGAACCCAGCCATATGCAAATCAGTCTTGACCCTGTGCCTCATGGGAACAGTCCAGCCCAAACTGCTAAGCCAGGTCCTCCCTGGACTGGAAACAAGCATCCTAGGACCGGTTTCGGGGTTTCACCCCTCTTCAGCCAGGATAGCTTGATTCCAGTGGCATGGAGAGCACGGGACTCACGTCTGAGCATACCCGTCCCACTCGGGGTGACAAATGCAAAAACAACAATTGATGGACAGAATGCAGAACAATGTCATACATTCACCCCAGTACAGAGATCTGGGCCTAAATCCATCGTTTTTTTGCTCACCATGCCATTCCAGTTTGAACCCAGCCATATGCAAATCAGTCTTGACCCTGTGCCTCATGGGAACAGTCCAGCCCAAACTGCTAAGCCAGGTCCTCCCTGGACTGGAAACAAGCATCCTAGGACCGGTTTCGGGGTTTCACCCCTCTTCAGCCTGGATAGCTTGATTCCAGTGGCATGGAGAGCACGGGAGTCACATCTGAGCATACCCGTCCCACTCTGGGTGACAAATGCAAAAACAACAATTGATGGACAGAATGCAGAACAATGTCATACATTCACCCCAGTACAGAGATCTGGGCCTAAATCCATCGTTGTTTTGCTCACCATGCCATTCCAGTTTGAACCCAGCCATATGCAAATCAGTCTTCACCCTGTGCCTCATGGGACCAGTCCAGCCCGAACTGCTAAGCCAGGTCCTCCCTGGACTGGAAACAAGCATCCTAGGACCAGTTTCGGGGTTTCACCCTTCTTCCGCCAGGATAGCTTGATTCCAGTGGCATGGAGAGCACGGGACTCACGTCTGAGCATACCCGTCCCACTCGGGGTGACAAATGCAAAAACAAGAATTGATGGACAGAATGCAGAACAGTGTCATACATTCACCCCAGTACAGATATCTGGGCCTAAATCCATCGTTTTTTTGCTCACCATACCATTCCAGTTTGAACCCAGCCATATGCAAATCAGTCTTGACCCTGTGCCTCATGGGAACAGTCCAGCCCGAACTGCTAAGCCAGGTCCTCCCTGGACTGGAAACAAGCATCCTAGGACCGGTTTCGGGGTTTCACCCCTCTTCAGCCAGGATAGCTTGATTCCAGTGGCATGGAGAGCACGGGACTCACGTCTGAGCATACCCGTCCCCCTCGGGGTGACAAATGCAAAAACAACAATTGATGGACAGAATGCAGAACAATGTCATACATTCACCCCATTACAGAGATCTGGGCCTAAATCCATCGTTTTTTTGCTCACCATGCCATTCCAGTTTGAACCCAGTCATATGCAAATCAGTCTTGACCTTGTGCCTCATGGGAACAGTCCAGCCCGAACTGCTAAGCCAGGTCCTCCCTGGACTGGAAAAAAGCATCCTAGGACCGGTTTCGGGGTTTCACCCCTCTGCAGCCAGGATAGCTTGATTCCAGTAGCATGGAGAGCACGGGACTCACGTCTGAGCATACCCGTCCCCCTCGGGGTGACAAATGCAAAAACAACAATTGATGGACAGAATGCAGAACAATGTCATACATTCACCCCAGTACAGAGATCTGGGCCTAAATCCATCGTTTTTTTGCTCACCATGCCATTCCAGTTTGAACCCAGCCATATGCAAATCAGTCTTGACCCTGTGCCTCATGGGAACAGTCCAGCCCAAACTGCTAAGCCAGGTCCTCCCTGGACTGGAAACAAGCATCCTAGGACCGGTTTCGGGGTTTCACCCCTCTTCAGCCAGGATAGCTTGATTCCAGTGGCATGGAGAGCACGGGACTCACGTCTGAGCATACCCGTCCCACTCGGGGTGACAAATGCAAAAACAACAATTGATGGACAGAATGCAGAACAATGTCATACATTCACCCCAGTACAGAGATCTGGGCCTAAATCCATCGTTTTTTTGCTCACCATGCCATTCCAGTTTGAACCCAGCCATATGCAAATCAGTCTTGACCCTGTGCCTCATGGGAACAGTCCAGCCCGAACTGCTAAGCCAGGTCCTCCCTGGACTGGAAACAAGCATCCTAGGACCGGTTTCGGGGTTTCACCCCTCTTCAGCCTGGATAGCTTGATTCCAGTGGCATGGAGAGCACGGGAGTCACATCTGAGCATACCCGTCCCACTCTGGGTGACAAATGCAAAAACAACAATTGATGGACAGAATGCAGAACGATGTCATACATTCACCCCAGTACAGAGATCTGGGCCTAAATCCATCGTTGTTTTGCTCACCATGCCATTCCAGTTTGAACCCAGCCATATGCAAATCAGTCTTCACCCTGTGCCTCATGGGACCAGTCCAGCCCGAACTGCTAAGCCAGGTCCTCCCTGGACTGGAAACAAGCATCCTAGGACCAGTTTCGGGGTTTCACCCTTCTTCCGCCAGGATAGCTTGATTCCAGTGGCATGGAGAGCACGGGACTCACGTCTGAGCATACCCGTCCCACTCGGGGTGACAAATGCAAAAACAAGAATTGATGGACAGAATGCAGAACAGTGTCATACATTCACCCCAGTACAGATATCTGGGCCTAAATCCATCGTTTTTTTGCTCACCATACCATTCCAGTTTGAACCCAGCCATATGCAAATCAGTCTTGACCCTGTGCCTCATGGGAACAGTCCAGCCCGAACTGCTAAGCCAGGTCCTCCCTGGACTGGAAACAAGCATCCTAGGACCGGTTTTGGGGTTTCACCCCTCTTCAGCCAGGATAGCTTGATTCCAGTGGCATGGAGAGCACGGGACTCACGTCTGAGCATACCCGTCCCACTCGGGGTGACAAATGCAAAAACAACAATTGATGGACAGAATGCAGAACAATGTCATACATTCACCCCAGTACAGAGATCTGGGCCTAAATCCATCGTTTTTTTGCTCACCATGCCATTCCAGTTTGAACCCAGTCATATGCAAATCAGTCTTGACCTTGTGCCTCATGGGAACAGTCCAGCCCGAACTGCTAAGCCAGGTCCTCCCTGGACTGGAAACAAGCATCCTAGGACCGGTTTCGGGGTTTCACCCCTCTTCAGCCAGGATAGCTTGATTCCAGTGGCATGGAGAGCACGGGACTCACGTCTGAGCATACCCGTCCCCCTCGGGGTGACAAATGCAAAAACAACAATTGATGGACAGAATGCAGAACAATGTCATACATTCACCCCATTACAGAGATCTGGGCCTAAATCCATCGTTTTTTTGCTCACCATGCCATTCCAGTTTGAACCCAGCCATATGCAAATCAGTCTTGACCCTGTGCCTCATGGGAACAGTCCAGCCCAAACTGCTAAGCCAGGTCCTCCCTGGACTAGAAACAAGCATCCTAGGACCGGTTTCGGGGTTTCACCCCTCTTCAGCCAGGATAGCTTGATTCCAGTGGCATGGAGAGCACGGGACTCACGTCTGAGCATACCCGTCCCACTCGGGGTGACAATTGTAAAAACAACAATTGATGGACAGAATGCAGAACAATGTCATACATTCACCCCAGTACAGAGATCTGGGCCTAAATCCATCGTTTTTTTGCTCACCATGCCATTCCAGTTTGAACCCAGCCATATGCAAATCAGTCTTGACCCTGTGCCTCATGGGAACAGTCCAGCCCAAACTGCTAAGCCAGGTCCTCCCTGGACTGGAAACAAGCATCCTAGGACCGGTTTCGGGGTTTTACCCCTCTTCAGCCTGGATAGCTTGATTCCAGTGGCATGGAGAGCACAGGAGTCACATCTGAGCATACCCGTCCCACTCTGGGTGACAAATGCAAAAACAACAATTGATGGACAGAATGCAGAACAATGTCATACATTCACCCCAGTACAGAGATCTGGGCCTAAATCCATCGTTGTTTTGCTCACCATGCCATTCCAGTTTGAACCCAGCCATATGCAAATCAGTCTTCACCCTGTGCCTCATGGGACCAGTCCAGCCCGAACTGCTAAGCCAGGTCCTCCCTGGACTGGAAACAAGCATCCTAGGACCAGTTTTGGGGTTTCACCCTTCTTCCGCCAGGATAGCTTGATTCCAGTGGCATGGAGAGCATGGGACTCACGTCTGAGCATACCCGTCCCACTCGGGGTGACAAATGCAAAAACAACAATTGATGGACAGAATGCATAACAATGTCATACATTCACCCCAGTACAGAGATCTGGGCCTAAATCCATCGTTTTTTTGCTCACCATGCCATTCCAGTTTGAACCCAGCCATATGCAAATCAGTCTTGACCCTGTGCCTCATGGGAACAGTCCAGCCCGAACTGCTAAGCCAGGTCCTCCCTGGACTGGAAACAAGCATCCTAGGACCGGTTTCGGGGTTCAACCCCTCTTCAGCCAGGATAGCTTGATTCCAGTGGCATGGAGAGCAGGGACTCACGTCTGAGCATACCCGTCCCACTCGGGGTGACAAATGCAAAAACAACAATTGATGGACAGAATGCAGAACAATGTCATACATTCTGGGTGTGAGTTTTTGATTGGTTCTGATGCTCCGTCCATCACCACCCCCTTTTGTACCGCTTTGTTCGCCATAAGTTGGCAGGGTATGCTCAGACGTGAGTCCCTTGCTCACTTTGCCACTGGATTCAAGCAAGCCTGGCTGAAGACGGCTCAAATGCCAGAAACCGGTCCTAGGAAGCTTGTTTCCGGTCCAGGGAAGGTATGGCTTGGCAGTTCGGGCTGGACTGTTCCCATGAGGCACAGGGTCAGACTGATTTGCATATGGCCATGTCTGAACTGGGGTGGCAGAGTGGGCTAAAGAACGGTGATGGATCAAACCCGGATCTGTTGACTGGGTGTGAGTGTTTGATTGGTTCTGATGCTCCGTCCATCACCACTCCCTTTTGTACCGCTTTGTTCGCCATAAGTTGGCAGGGTATGCTCAGACGTGAGTCCCTTGCTCACTTTGCCACTCGATTCAAGCAAGCCTGGCTGAAGACGGCTGACATGCCAGAAACCGGTCCTAGGAAGCTTGTTTCCGGTCGAGGGAAGGCATGGCTTGGCAGTTCGGGCTGGACTGTTCCCATGAGGCACAGGGTCAGACTGATTTGCAGATTGCCATGTCTGAACTGGGGTGGCAGAGTGGGCTAAAGAACGGTGATGGATCAAACCTGGATCTGTTGACTGGGTGTGAGTGTTTGATTGGTTCTGATGCTCCATCCATCACCACCCCCTTTTGTACCGCTTTGTTCGCCATAAATTGGCAGGGTATGCTCAGACGTGAGTCCCTTGCTCACTTTGCCACTGGATTCAAGCAAGCCTGGCTGAAGACGGCTGAAATGCCAGAAACCGGTCCTAGGAAGCTTGTTTCCAGTCCAGGGAAGGCATGGCTTGGCAGTTCGGGCTGGACTGTTCCCATGAGGCACAGGGTCAGACTGATTTGCATATGGCCATGTCTGAACTGGGGTGGCAGAGTGGGCTAAAGAACGGTGATGGATCAAACCCGGATCTGTTGACTGGGTGTGAGTGTTTGATTGGTTCTGATGCTCCGTCCATCACCACCCCCTTTTGTACTGCTTTGTTCGCCATAAGTTGGCAGGGTATGGTCAGACGTCAGTCCCTTGCTCACTTTGCCACTGTATTCAAGCAACCTTGGCTGAAGACGGCTGAAATGCCAGAAACCGGCCCTAGGAAGCTTGTTTCCGGTCCAGGGAAGGCATGGCTTGGCAGTTCGGGCTGGACTGTTCCCATGAGGCACAGGGTCAGACTGATGTGCATATGGCCATGTCTGAACTGGGGTGGCAGAGTGGGGTAAAGAACGGTGATGGATCTAACCTGGATCTGTTGACTGGGTGTGTGTTTGATTGGTTCTGATGCTCCGTCCATCACCACCCCCTTTTGTACCGCTTTGTTCTCCATAAGTTGGCAGGGTATGCTCAGACGTGAGTCCCTTGCTCACTTTGCCACTGGATTCAAGCAAGCCTGGCTGAAGACGGCTGAAATGCCAAAACCCGGTCCTAGGAAGCTTGTTTCCGGTCCAGGGAAATGATGGCTTGGCAGTTCGGGCTGGACTGTTCCCATGAGACACAGGGTCAGACTGATTTGCATATGGCCATGTCTGAACTGGGGTGGCAGAGTGGGCTAAAGAACGGTGATGGACCAAACCCGGATCTGTTGACTGGGTGTGAGTGTTTGATTGGTTCTGATGCTCCGTCCATCACCACCCCCTTTTGTACCGCTTTGTTCGCCATAAGTTGGCAGGGTATGCTCAGACGTGAGTCCCTTGCTCACTTTGCCACTGGATTCAAGCAAGCCTGGCTGAAGACGGCTGAAATGCCAGAAACCGGTCCTAGGAAGCTTGTTTCCGGTCCAGGGAAGGCATGGCTTGGCAGTTCGGGCTGGACTGTTCCCATGAGGCACAGGGTCTGACTGATGTGCATATGGCCATGTATGAACTGGGGTGGCAGAGTGGGCTAAAGAACGGTGATGGATCAAACCTGGATCTGTTGACTGGGTGTGAGTGTTTGATTGGTTCTGATGCTCCGTCCATCACCACCCCCTTTTGTACCGCTTTGTTCGCCATAAGTTGGCAGGGTATGCTCAGACGTGAGTCCCTTGCTCACTTTGCCACTGGATTCAAGCAAGCCTGGTTGAAGACGGCTGAAATGCCAGAAACCGGTCCTAGGAAGCTTGTTGCCGGTCAAGGGAAGGCATGGCTTGGCAGTTCGGGCTGGACTGTTCCCATGAGGCAGAGGGTCAGACTGGTTTGCATATGGCCATGTCTGAACTGGGGTGGCAGAGTGGGCTAAAGAACGGTGATGGATCAAACCCGGATCTGTTGACTGGGTGTGAGTGTTTGATTGGTTCTGATGCTCCGTCCATCACCACCCCCTTTTGTACCGCCTTATTTACCTAAGTTTACATTATTATTAAAACATTTTAAAAACGATATTTTTAAAATCGATATTTTTGACAATATTTTTTTCTAGATATTTGTTAACTTACTATTATGTAGATTGGACTTCGACAATTTTGACTTTGATATTTATGTGTCAATATTTTTGTAGGTCAATTTTCTGTCCGTCGGTATTCTTTCAGACATTCGATTGTGCTAAGGCTGATTCATGCACATGGAAATATCTAATATTTGAAGAACTCTGGAGCAAAAAAGTCAGAGATTTGCAGCTATATAGTATAATGATGAAAATAGGATCTTATGACCTGCCTGATATACAGGAGATGGGGCGAATGACCAGGTATGTGCGAAAAAACCTAATACGTAATATGCTAATGACAAAGCAGTGGAATTTAGATCTTCTACAAGCTCAGAAATATAAACATACAGACTTAGTAATTGATACTTATACCTTACAGGCTCAAGAATACTTGGGATGGAATTTGTCCAGTTACATAATATTGAAATACTTAGGGCCTCATGTAGGTAAATAAATTTTACCGGTTCTTAAATACCGAGCCGTACCGAATAGGTAAATTAGAATCGGTAAGTTATATGTAGGTAAAAATTCGGTAAAAGTTACCGATTCGGTAACATTCGGTAATCACGAATCGGAATTCACCGAATCGGAAAATACCGAGGTGGTATTTACCGAATCGGAAAATACCGAGGTGGTATTTACCGAATCGGAAAATACCGAATCGGTATGTACGGATTCGGTAAATAAAATCACATGACTTGACGAAACAGCTAATCCTGTGCAACGACAGCCCACCCAACCAGGAAGTGGCCACACCCAGGCAGGTGTACATAATTAGCCGACCCTGGAGAGGCTTTGAGTGCAGAGGAGAGGCAGGGAACCGTTGCCTGTGCGAGCGGGAAAACGAACAGCATGTCCAGCCAGAGAACACAGAGAGACGGAGGGGAAAGGAGGAGGAAGCTGAAATTTAGCCCCAAGGAACTCCAGGTGCTGGTGGAGGAGGTGGTGAAGCAGCACCAGAAGCTGTTTGGTAGGCAATCCCTGCAAGTGCCTGAGGCTGAAAGGCGCAACATATGGCTGGCCATCCAGGCGCAGGTCAATGCTGTGGGAGTGACCCACAGGGACATTGAGGTCCTCAAAAAGCGCTGGTATGACCTGAGGATTGTAACCAAGAGGAAGATGGGCGACATCCAGAAGGAGGCCAGCCAGACCGGAGGTGGAACCAACAGGGCACCTGCCCTCACCGACCTGGAGGAGCTGGTGGCGGCCACAATCGAGCAAGAGAGCGTCGTGGGTCTTGGGGACGCCGACAGCTCTGCCAGAGCCGCAACACACCAAGGTAAGACGAAAGCACAGCAATGTAGCCCCCCCTACCCCTATCCCACATCCCCCATTGTGAAACGAGAATCACACTGCAGTCCACACGTGTCAGTGCAGACAGGCAATGCATTCCGGGAGATGTAGTCAGGGTAACACTAACCATGACGTAAATGTTACAGGGCAACAAGGCATGTCACGCACTCGAGGCACAAGGAGACAGAGGACATTTTGGAATGTGAAATGATTTATTGTGACGCTTGCAATGCAGCCCTTCGGGGACACTGAGCCAATGTTGTATTTCTGTCCACAGATGTGACATCATGCAGGACAGGGCATGCTGCAGGAGAGACGGCACACCGGCCACAAATATCACCTCTAGCCAGCACAAGTTCAGACCAGGGAGCAGGCCCACTGGCAGCCGCACCACCAACACAGCCAGCCTCGCCGCACCCAGAGCCAGCATCACCTCACCGAGAGCCAGCATCACCTCAACCAGAGCCAGCATCGCCACTCATGTTCGAATCACCGGCCACATCTCCGCTTGCAGGTGTGAGAATGAGGAGGCGTCCAGCAGCCAGGCTACGAGCCTTAGACACCTCGTCAGACGACAGCATGGGCCCAGAAGACCGCACCAGGCCCCAGGAAGGGAGCCATGCCACTGTGCCCCACACCTCACAGGCAGCACAGACGGGAGCAAGAGGGCGCCGCAGGTCGCGTGTCCAGAGTCCACCAGCACCCATTGACGGCCATGGTGTCTTCTTGGGTCTCGAGGGCCAAATGTTGAAACAACAGCGCCTGCAATCAAAGGCAGTCATGTCAGTCCAGAGGCACATGCGGGTGATGACAACAACATTAGTCAACATGGACAATAACATTAGCGGCATGGCTGCGGGCATTCGGGACATGTCCCAGTCAATCCAGCAGTTGTGCAGCAAATTAGATGCTGACATCGAAGCACGGCGCCGGGAACGCCAGAGAAGGGACACTACCAGCAGGGCACTCAACCGTCTGGCAACTGCGACTTCTCTACTGTGCCGGCGCTCTGTGACGATGCAGGAGGGCCTAACACAGTGCTGCAGCGACCTGTCTCGGGGGATGGTGCAGGTGACAAGTGCACTAGGGGTGCTATTGACTAGTCAGGCGTCGACAACTGCTGCAGGGGATGCTGCGGAGAGCATCGACACCAGCAGCAGGAGCAGCATCACACCCCCCGTCCCAGAAGCACGCAGGAGCAGCAGGCGGCTTGGGGTTGGCTCTAGTGAGGATGCACAGGCCGTGCAATCCACCACTGCAGCGCGTATGCGCAAACATTGATGTAGCCCTGCTTAGCCACTTCCCATTGGGTGACGTAACCCTGGACTTACTCCTTGTATAGATGGGATATTGCCAGATTGGCTTGTTCATGTGTTCATGGCGTGGTGCCACATTAAAACTACGTCATGACTTCTCACAACTCGCTGTGTCCCCTCACTTACTCAGAAATAGTTGCATGTGATCTCTGCCCGTCTCTCTCTCCCATCGATTGCAGTTGGCACTCTAGCTGCGTTGCCCTCTGGCTGGCCTGACTCATCCTCGTTGTCCTCAAAATATGTTAGTTCCACATCTGTACCTTTTTTCGTGGCAAGGTTGTGCAGCATTGCACAAGTGGCAATAATCTTGCAGCAGGTGATGGGTTTGTACTGGCGTGCGCCTCCGCTCTTGTGCAGGCAGCGGAACCTGCTCTTCAGTAGTCCAAACGTGCGCTCCACCACATTGCGTGTTGTTTTGTGTGCCACGTTGTATCGTCTCTCACTCTGGGTTGCTGGTTGTAGGTAGGGAGTGAGGATGAATGACCGGCATGCATATGCACTGTCGCCTAGATGAGTAAAAGGGAACCATCAGTAACATGCCTCTATACACTATGATTTGCAGGTTTCAAGGGGCGTCACTGTTACTTACCTAGCAGGTATCCCTCTCCGAATTCTACGGCACTCAGTCGTGTGTAGATCCCACTATTCTGGAAGATGTAAGAGTCGTGGGTGCTCCCAGGAAACTTTGCAACAATATCTGTGATGATGTTCCCTGCATCACAGATCACCTGCACATTGATGGAGTGGGTGGACTTCCTGTTCCTGTAGATGTGCTCTGTGTCAGCTGGTGGACAGATTGGGATGTGTGTACCATCAATACAGCCGATGACATGGGGGAACTGTGCCATGTGATAAAAGTCTGTTTTTGTTTTCTGCAGTGCAGCCTGTGTGTTTGGGAAGCTTATGTAGTGGTGCATTCTCTGCATCATGGCATCCAGGAACTTCCTGAAGAAACGTGACAGGCAACTCTGGGTTACCCCACCCACCGCAGCTATCACCACCTGATAACTGCCGGATGCCAGCAGATGTAGGCTGCAGAGCACCTGCACATGTGGGGGTATGGCGTGCGCCCTTCTTATTGGCTGGTCCAGGAGTGGGTGAAGGTCCCTGATTAAGTCCATGATGGTTTCGGGGTGTAGCCTGTACCTCTCATGTATCTCTGCATCAGTCAGCTGGAATAGTGTGATGCACTGTCTGTAGATGCGTTCCTCCCGTCGCCAAACCCTCAGTCCTGCTGCCTGTAGACGTAGGCGCCTTGCAATGACGTACATAGCGGCCATGTTGTCCACGCTGTTGCATTTTGGGATTGCTTATCTGCACTGTTGATGGTTACCACCTGCTTTCAATCCGTTTTAATTACCGACTCTTATTTACCGATTTTCTTGGATTTCTTAATTACCGAGTGCTCCTACATGTCATTTTAATTTTTACCACTTCATATTTACCACTTCATATTTACCGATTCGTTAATTATGTATTCGGTAAATCTGATTCGGTATTTTGGAATTCGGTAAATATGAATCGGTATTTACCGCCTCATATTTTCCGAAAAGTGGTTTTTGGACTCCTACATCTCACTTGTCTGAATACCGGTCGGTAACGGCATATTTACCGAAAATCGGCCGTTACCGACCGGTATTTGGCTACCTACATGAGGCCCTTAAGGTTTAGACAATTTGATATTCCGATTGGGGAATTTGAAGGGACTTGGAACCAGGCACTTAAAGGTATACAAGTATGTGAGCTTTGTGGAATCGGTAAAGAAACTCTTGAACATTTAGGGGCCTATTACGATTGTGACACCACATTCGGTCACGGGACCGACCGCCCATGTCGTGGCTGTCCCGCCATATACATTAGGATGCGCCCCCACACCAGTGGGTGCATATTGCATTTCTAACATTGAGGCGGGCGGTGCTGTCAGCAGCACCCGCCGCAATGCCAGAAATGCATGTTATGCATTTGCATGCACAATGTGACAGGCAGCGCACAGTGCCTGCCTCTTTGTGCATGCAAATGCAGGGGGTACCATTAGTACCCCCATGTGCACCAACCAACACCCTGTGGGCCTTCAACGGGCCCTCAAAAGCAAAGACCGCATGCCTTTCCATGGCGGCAACGCCACCATGGAATGGCTGATCAACACCAATATCCCAATATGGATGGCGGTGTCTTGCAGACATCACCACCATATCAAACATGTTTTCCACCCGGTCGACCGGTGGAAAAGCACGGATGATCTTTTCATCCGCCATTGACCCCCCCAGCCATCCTAATATGGCGGGGGGTCTTTCTGGTGTGGAACTTGGACGGTTCGCCCCCGCCGGGCCGGCGGTGGTTACCACCGGCCGGGCGGGGCCGAACCACCCGCCATCCTAATGGGCCCCTTAATATGCATATGCCTGAAGCTGTTGCCCATACGGAGGATATACTTACGCCCTTTGTTAAATAATGCTGAAATAAGAAAATCTGCAGGGGCTGTATGCTATTGTTTCAGGCTCAAAGAGGACAATGAAATTATAGGGACGGTTCCGTTTTTAGAACATGCCTATAAAACATTCATTGCTTAGACTGCTTTTAAAATATGGATATAAATATGGTATTATGAATTATGTATGTTCTTTTCTATGATGTTTAATTGTGAAAATTATTTTATCTCAATGTTTGCATTTTTCACTTTTATTGTCATTAAACGATTAATACAATAAAGTATTTTTTTTAATAAACAAAAAAAACTAGAAACATGAATTTCTCCATGAGAGAAAACAGTGTAATTTTTCTTCATATAAACCAATAATTCTATACTCACTGGTCAAGCTGGCCCTGGGAAAACTTTCCTAATTAAAGTTCTCACTGAGTATCTACAGAAGACTACAGAATCAAATTTGTTATGTGTAGTAACGGCACCATCAGGATTAGCTGTACACGACATTAAAAGCATTACTTTACATTGCCTACCAAGGCTACCTGTTGAACATGCCAATAAACTGGAAGACCAGAAATTATCTGGTGAAGCTTGCCATGAGGTGTCAAGAGTATTGAAGAAACTGAAGAATTTAGTTAGAAGATTGTCTGGTTTCTTTTTGATGGATTTTGATTATAAAAAAATGTGTGTTCTCCAAACCTCCCCTTAGTGTAATGCCAAAGGCTGCTGATGTTGGATGCCCGCAATTAATTGGTTGCAGTTGCTGCACAGAGCTGAAGACCTTGAAATGTGTGATTGGCAATCCATAGAGGTTGGAGCACATGGCCAGGCTCTCTGTCTAACTCCTCTGTGTACAGCCTTTGGTCCTTCACACTGATTGTTCAAAGCTGCGGAGCACTAGGTGTAGTGCCTTGTAGAAGGCCTGATTCACTGGCCAACCCCGTAATGCGTGACCAAATGCACACTGTTAGTTGGCTGCCTATTGAACCTCATATAAATATATAGATATACATGTACACAATCGATAGTTTGCCTGCTGAGCTGGTATTTGCGAAAGGATGCTGGTACACACGCCTGTCATCAAAGTTAACAATAGCATTCACCAACACACGGAAGTGTTAATCCAGTATACTAATTCCTTACAGAACAGGTGTAGGAAAGTAGGATCTGCTTCTTCCGGTTACCCCCACTTTTTGATGGATGTAATGTTGTTTTTGACTAGTCTGATTGGGATCCTGATAATCAAGACCCCAGTCTATCTACTTTCTCCCTAAACTGTCATGTTATGTACTTAGGTACACTCCAGATTGGATATTGAGGTACCCTTGTCAGTCCCTAGTATATGGTACACATGTACCAAGGGCACAGGTACCCCAGAGGCCTCCCATGGGCTGAAGCATGTATTATGCCACCCATGAGAGGCCATGCACAATGGAACAACATGCCTCCCATTACAGCCTGTGTATGTTGGTGCATGCACCACTTACTTAAGATATAGGTTTACTATATCTAAGGGTCACTGTACTTAAGAACCTATAAGTTACCCCTGTAGCAGGCCTTTACAATCCTGAGGGCAGGGTGCTTAGTTCTAAGTGAGAGGGTGCCCCTGCATGAGCAGAACACCCCTGCAGCCTATGCTGTCCATTCTCCCGGGTTGTCAGTGAAGCAGCCATATACTACTATAGAGGGGCATTACACGACCGCGTGATGACCAACTCTAAAACGGCTGAAACAAACCCTATCGTGTTTGGTGTCAATCATGTTGGAATTATAAACTCACACCGGTAACTGGTGTGGGTGGTAGGATTCCACCCCTCAGAAACGTGCTTCATGGGGTCTCTGGTGTTCCCAGTACCAACCTTCTACCTCTGGCAGCACAAAATGGTTATTGCCGACCAGAGACACATTTATGCCCTCATGCTGCTGAGCCAAACTCAAGCAGGGGAAGGCCGAAAAATAGGCATCTTGTCACAGGGAGGTGTGACCCCCTCCCAGACAGGACTTAGTGTACCAGGGCTGGGTGGGTGCACTTGCCATCAACTCAATGTCTGCATGAGAGGCACATTTGGTGTCCCTCTGCATAGTCCAGTTCAAACCAGTCCTGCGAGCTGTTGGCTCCCACTCTGGTGTGTAAACGGACAAAGGACATGGGAGTAACCTACCCCTGAATATTTCCAACCCTCTCCCGTTGGTACTTAAATGCTTACCTGGTTGTAGGACCTTAGATTCATCATGGACAAGACTCAGAGCTGATTTCACTGCACTTTGACCGTCTGGGCACTCTGGACTTCGCTAGACTTGGTGTGTGCCTGACTTTGTCTCCCTCTCAGTCTGCTGCATTGTCCATGCCTGTGCACAATACATGATCCATGTAGGACCTTTGGAGCATCCAAGGCACCTGAAGATAATCTCCCTTGGAGTGAAGGAGTCACTCCCCTGCATTCACAGGCACCGCAACCCTGCTGATCGGTGTGCTGACCCCGAGCTCCTATGTACTCCAAAAGGCTCAGGAACACAAGAGTTAGAATTATACGTCGCCCAAGGTCTGAGTAGCCCTCTCACAAAATTTGAGGTCAGAATCTCTCGTGGGGGCTGCAATACCCGAAACCCTGTGCAATGCGTACTTTTGCAAGTGCATGTGCTTGTTGGCAATTCCTGCTCCAAGTAGCCCCATCCTCTGGTGTCTTCTACCACAAAGATCTATACTTACCTCGCACTGTGTGCTCCGTGGCCTGTCTTTTTGTGAATCTGCTTGAGGTCCTCTCACAACTCCTGTGCCTCCGGCCTTTGGGTCCCATTGAGGGTCAACTTTGCTTTTCCTGGGCTCCCCTGGTTTCTACAGGCTTGCCCATGGAGCACTCGGTGTGAGGAGGCCGGAGTTCTTTGAAGGAATGTCTGACTAAGATTCATGAATTGGTCCAGCAGGCGAGGCAAATGCAGGACTCCGATTGCATGTCTGCGGAACTCGACCGCTATGGCTGGGGGCCTGGTGCGGCATTAGAGGAGACAGTCGGCAACCTGGGTGAGGCAGTGAGGGGTACACATGCTAGGGGGCACCGACTACAGACCATGGCTTTGCACAGATGCTAGAGACACATAGGTCAAGGAACAGCGGCTACCGAGCTGTGAGCAGCATACCCAGGACCAGTTGCTACCGTAGAGTGAGGGATGGGAGAAACTTAATGGAGTATTAGCGGCGGCAGTCATACAGACAGGCCCAGGACTGCTCAAGACACCTGGCTGCTGCGGCTGTTAGGCCTAGAGCCGCCGATGAGTAGAATCTGCCAATCGAAGCGCAATCCCGCCATATTGCCGTGCTCGACACACGTACGTCAGATGGAGTCAGTTGTGGGCACTGCGGTGGAATTTGAGCCACCCCAGGAGTGCTGCGGTGGTGTTTTTTGGGGCTGGAGCGTTCGGCCTGCAGAGACGTGACAAAGACTACACAGGGGAGTTCAGGCACTGGCTGATGCGCGAGACCCGTTGAATTGCGAGCTGCGCCATAATTAATATGCAGCTGGACCGTCTGTAAGCTTTAGGTCACCCTCTGCAGCCCCAGTGGGGCCGTAGCTGAATCGCCAAAGCACGTTGGAACTTACTAGTGAGAAGCCAGTGGGCCTCTGAGGAGTAGCCACATCACGAGCGGGGCTGGGTTTGGCCCCTGATCTTGGTTGTAGACCGCCTGGTGCCTACAGAGTGTATACTGAGACCGGCCCATGCTATGTTACAGCAGCAGGTGAAGGGCTACCCTGAGGAAACCCCCTGTGCTGCCCCTGATTACTAGCCGCCTCGAGGACACAAAAGGCGTGGCCACATGTAATGGAAACCTGCTTGGCTCAGTAAGAGCTGTACTATCATCAGCACTCCCCTATGGGGACACCACTGTCCGGGAGTGAGTCCACAATACCCTATTTACTCACCATGACTAAAGATAAAACATCTAGAGGGGACACCAAACAAAGTACCATGGGCAAGTTCACTGGGGTGGTGCCAAATCTGCCGGACCTGAGGAAGATTTCATTGCCCCTCAGGACAACACCTTACTTTTGTCAGCAATCACCCAGACGAGAGTAATGCTAGAGGCCCAGATAGGCGCGGTTGGTTCAGAGGTATCGATGTTGCGCCAAGATCTTAGGGGGGCCGTTGAGCGCCTCACAGAAGCAGAGAATAGACTCTCAGGAGTAGAGGATGCTGTCTCTATGTTTCAGACTAAGGTCTCTTCCTTAGAGAAATGTACCAAAGGCCCCGCAACATGTGTGGAGGATTCTGAGGGGCGGGCCCTCAGAAACAATATGCACTTTGTGAGCTTCCCTGAGAGCTGCGAAGGCAAGGACACCAAAAAGTTGATATCAGGATGGCTTGCCTCGTGGATGCCCTCTCCCCCTGTTTCATCGTAGATGAGCACACAGGGCCCTGTTGTAGCACCCACCTCCAAGGGCACAGCCACGACCCATAATAGCACACATTCTCAAATATCATGATCAGGACTCAGTCCTTAAACATGCCAGGATGAAGGGAGACCTTTTTTATGACTCTCAGAGAATCATCATATTCCCAGAATATACGAGAATGGTGATCCAGCAGCACCAATCGTTCCAAGCTGCCAAGGAACGACTGCGGGAGCTCAAAATGTTATACACACTCCAGTTCCCTGCCCGACTGTGAGTCGTATATATTTGACATACCTTGTTCTTTGATCCGCCGGCAGCCATTTTCAGCTGGACAGATGAACAGATACAAACCAAACCCTACACCCCTCCTCGTCACGATTTGGACTTGTCAGTCAGTCAAACCAATTTATTCAGTTAATTAAAACGATAAAAGTACAGAACAGATATCACAATACATAATTCCATAAAAATATTTAAAATCTGAATACTCAGCACAAATGGGCGACTCAAAAAAAGAATAATCTAGGATCAAATTTCATTAAATCATGTAAAAATCCAGGCTACCAATAGAACATAATTTTAACAGTATAAAAACAGTGATCATCAATAACCTAAAAATCACTCATTAGGGGTTTAGTGTACTATAGCACTTTTTCCTGAGTCGAATAGCTGCAACTAAAAGACTTGCAATGTTAAATATTTCCAGTGGGTCATTCACCAACTGCAAATAAATTAGAGCGGGTTTGACCTGTATAAAACCTTTTCCCCTTAAAATTGGAACTAAAAACTTCTTTCGAATGACACTTTAATATTCACAGAACATTATGAAATGCATGGTATCTTGAGTTGAAAAATTGTCACAGGTACAAGGACCTAAATCACATACCCTACTCCAGCCTTGTGAATTACCTTAGAAGGTATGGATTAAATTAAATCGAAACCTAGTGAAAAGCTGGCGATGATAGTGCTCCCTGACAATTTTCAGATATTTTTATATCGAGATTGTGGTTATTAGCAAGAAATGGGCTTTTACTGTAGATTTCATTAGCTCTGTCTCTTCCCGTTCAGCCGCCATCAGATTCAAAAATTGTGTTCTGACCCATGTCACATCTTCTTTTCCTATTTCATCAGGAAAAATAAATAAATCTGGGCGCCCTAATTCACTTAAAATATTCTTTACATAATATAGCCACAGGATGCTATTAGCGTTCTCCAGGGCTACACAATCCCTAATAATCTGATGATTAAGAGTTAATTTGGGATTAAGTCAGGTTTTTAACAAACAGATCACCGGGGCCAACCTCGACAAGTCTGTCACATATCTTGCCCCAACCTCTTGATGTATTATAAATGTTGAGGTAGACTGTGGAACAGACAGGAGGGAGCGTAAAAATGTGTTTTCAACTATCTGTACCACCTCTCCTATCTTGTAACCCCATAGGGCTGAACCATATAAGGCAATAGCCATGCTAATGGACCTATAAATGATAAGCACAGCTTCAATCGGTCTGGCCCCCAACCGTTGTGCAAAGCCATGAAGAGCAGCAGTTGATCTTAGCATCAAATTTTTGGGGACTATCTGTTGGGGGGCCCATGTTCTCTTCTCATCAAATAAAAACCCCAAATAGGTAAAAGAGGACACCCTGGTCAGCTCAGCGCCTTCGCAACAAAAAGATTTACATTTTTTATTTTATTGCCCCATAGACATTGTAATTTCAAGTAATTTCAAATCACTTTATTCGATCAATAAAAATATCAATCATAAAAGTACAAAGTACAAAAATGCATCACAAGTTGATAACCAGAGAGACCAGGGAAATTCATAACAGCGAATGGTCAGTTTTCTAATTCTCTAGATGGATATAAAAAGTAAACCGGGCTAAAAACAAGGCTAAAAATAGATCAAGCCATAGGTAATATATACATTAAAAAACCACATAACAGTATAAAAAAAAAAAAAAAACCCATCCAGAAGAAAAGGGCTCAGTGGACAAAGCTCACAACATTTAATTTAGCTAATTTTCCCTTGACGAGCCTTTGCCTAATCCTCCAAGCGTGTCCCAAAAACTTTGCTGTACCACAGATAATACTTGGGATTAACATCTCATAAGTTAAAATGCGTAAGGCCACCCGATGGGAAGAACAGCTCAAAATGGAACAAACCGGTTTTAGCCACCTGGACCTCACTTGGCTGTATGCCCTACAAGCAAAGAAAAAATGTGCTATAGATTCCGTAGGGCAAGCACAGCCCGGACAGCCCTCAATATTTCCCGAGTGGCCGCTCCAACCATACTGAAAATCACGGAGAGGGAGTGTGCCATACCTGAATTTCAGGTAGAGCACTCTGTCCCCCGGGGACTCGATGAGGTCAAGGAAGGGTTCCAATTTTAGGGTGGGCTTAACATCCAAAAATCTCTCCGACAAAATGGCATTTTGATTTTTGTTGGACATGGCGGAGATCCAGTCCCAGTAAAGCTTTTTCACAAGAGGTTTGGGCGGGGCATCTGGCTCTCCCAAGCCTGGTCCAGACCAATTTCGACCACTAATTTCATCAAGTTAGACACCCAACCAACCTTGTGACCTGCGCCCAAACTTATCAGTTCTTTTAGTCCGGATGCATAATGGCATAGGTCAGAAGACCTCATAAGCCGGGTCCAGTATAACAGGGGGCGCAGCCTCGCCACTTTGTTTATTGGGTGCCTCCCAAGGTCGTAACGGAGAGGTAATAGAGGGGTGGAAGGGGGGAGCAAAACTAGGTCACGAAAAAATTTGTTTTCTGATTTTACTAATTCAGAAAGATTATCGAACCCCCAAAGTTCCGCCCCGTATAAGCACCCAGGCAAGGCCTTACCCTTGTATACTTTGATGGCTGGGGCTACAGGGCGACTATAGGAGAGTCTCTGGTGCCTCGCTATGGCCCCAGAAATCCGTTTATGGTTTAGGACCATTTTAGTCAGATGAGGTGCCCATTTTAGTTTGTTGTTCATCCTTACCCCAAGATAATCAAAGGCCTCTACCAGCTCCAGCGGGCTGTCATTCAAGTTAAATTTGTTCCTGAAGCTTTTAGATGGTGCCAAAGCCATTAGCTTGGTTTTAGCTATGTTGATTACCAAGCCTCTGTCAACACAGAATGAGGTGAAGCGATCAAGAAGTTTTTGCAGGCCCATAGGGCTCTTGGAGACCAGGAGGGTGTCATCCGCAAATAATAGGGTTGGTATTTTTTCCCCGCACAGGGTTGGGGCATCGGCCGCGTCCTTTCTCAAATGGTCTGCCACCCCATTTATATAGAGAGAGAACAAGGTCGGTGCCAAAACACAACCCTGGCGTACTCCTCTCTGGACAACTATTTTCTCTGTGAGCTGGCCCTGCCCCCCCCCACCTTACTCTGGCAAAATTGTCTTCATGCAGGCGTTTAACAAGAGACAGGATCAGGGGAGGAATTCCTAGATCAAACAAGACTTGCCAAAGCTTGGAGCGGGGGACCAGATCGAAGGCTGTCTTTAAGTCTATAAAGGCCAAATACAGGCTACCCTTCTTGATGGTTACAGTTTTCCAGTGGATCAGGCAGAGTCTAAATACCTGATCCATTGTGCCAACACCACATCTAAATCCAGCCTGAAAGTGGGACAAAACACCCTCCTCATCAATCCATCCCTTCATCCGTGTTAAGAGACATTGTGTAGTAATCTGCTTCTTATGTAATGCATCTCCTTTGCCTTGGTTCTCTGCCTGATGCTCTAGCTATATGATGTCATTTGGAATGTTATGGATGTTTGTACTTGAAGGGGCAGCAGTTGGAGAAGACGGGCTGAGCAGCCAGGAACCTGCTCCTGGTGGGGCATACATTGAGACATATAATGGAACTTACTAAGATGTAACTTGAAGAATAAACTACCAACTACGAGAGCTGTCTACAACACTTCATTGATTTCTACACATTGTTTGAGATTTTGCTATATCAACTACAAGATACAATGATTTCACGTAGGCCCCAAATGAGTCCAGTAGCCTCTGAAGTCCTATGGCTGTACGGGCCAATAAGACGGCATCATCCGCGTAAAGGAGCACAGGAACCCCCATGTCCCCTATTCATGGGATGTCCTGACTAGCCGTTTCAAGAGACTTAGCTAGATTATTAATATATAAGGTGAATAATAGTGGCGCTAAAATGCAACCCTGTCGAACACCTCTACTAGTATTAAAGTGCCCTATGAATTTACCTTCTTTATTTACCCTTACACTTGCAGAAACGTCCCTGTGCAAATCTGCCATGAGGTAAACCAGACTTGAATCAATGCCCCTGTCTAGCAGGATCAACCACAACTTCGACCTATTGGCCAAGTCAAAGGCCGAAGTGAAGTCCATAAAAACCAAATGCAGTGACCCCAATTTGGCTTTTGTATATTTACCTGTTAGTAGATGTAAATTAAGGCACTGATCCAAGGTGCTCCTTCCTCTTCCAAAGCCGCATTGAAAATTAGTTGAAACCTCTTTCTCATTCAGCCAATCCATGAGCTTGGTTAAAATAACTCTCCCTAAAACTTTTAGTGTAGAGTCAATTAATGATATTGGCCTATAACACCGTAAGTCCCCTCACTGTCCTTTTTTAAAAACTGGCATGATCGTATAGAGTGACCAAGATGATGGGAAACCCTAGTGACTATTTACATTAAAAACATTTGTCAAACGTTTGGCCCAGAAGGCAGGATGTTGTTTATATAAATCGGCCAGTACTCCATCATGGCCAGGAGCCTTATTTCTGGTCATTTGCATTATAGCCCGTTGTTCTTCACCTTCATTAAAAACAATTCTTTGAGAATCCCTACAGCACTCATGGCTACCAGCGAGAACCGGTGTAGGAGTGGCCTCATATATAGTTTCAAAATGAGAAAGCCACACTGGACTTCAGTAATGTTACTGTCTAAAGGGGTATTCTCTGGTCATCCAGTGAAACACATCGCCGGTGCACCCAGCAAAAAGGGCAAACAACTACACCGGACCAGGTCTACATGGTGATCCAAAATACAAGACGACGACCAAGGGGACACATCTGCCGGGGATGCATCAACACAGCATAAATGAACCTGAATCTAGGCCATATAGAAATATACTGATACGTACCTACTGTGATCATTGCATCCAACTATTAACTATGTGCTGGCTGGGACACCTGAACTTGCCCCCCCTTTTTCTTAAAAGTTACCACTATGGCTTATGGGTGTTTTGGGGATCCATTGGAGGAATACAACATCAGACCCCCTTTGGGGTCGATATGGTGTCTCATCCACGACAGATGCTTCAAATTCTATGAGGTAATGAGGTGGGGGGTGGGGGCTAGTGAGATTGCGGGAGGGATCATTTCATGTTTGTTTTATCCAATACGTAGACAATGTAACACTAGCTAGTTAGCCTTCTGTGCAACTTCATACATCTAACTGTTTAATACATGTCAATGTCGTAATCAGTGGTTGAGACCTTGCAGTGTCAACTACATATCATGAGTTGGAATGTTAGGGACCTACTCGATAAAGTTAAGCGGGGTGCGATACTTCACAAAGCAAAGTGATTTAGACCTGGCAAAGTAGTGCTGCAAGATACACAACTTATGGGCACTAAGTCACCCTGTTTGGCCCGCTATGGTTATGACCAAGTATTTCATGCAGGATTCACTCTGGCTTACAGGGGAGCGGCCCTGTTAATACATCGCAGAGTCCGGTTTATATGCACAAATCAATGGACAGATACACATGCGTGATACATCATCGTCCAAGGGACTACCAATGGAGAACAATCAGTAATGGATGGGTAGCATATATGCCCCCTGCTATCAAAAACATTCATAGGGCCCGATTCACAGAATTAACTTAAGACAAAATCCTAAACTTACTACTTTTGGTATTCACAGAATGCATTTACTACTTTTGGTATTCACAGAATGCACTTACTACTTTTGGTATTCACAGAATGGATTTACGACTACTAACTTTACGTCCGCACTCGGGCTGGAAATTCCAGCCCGGAGGCGGAGCTTCCGGCCCGGAGGCGGGGCTTCCGGCCCGGAAGCAGAGCTTCCGGCCCGGAGGTGGAGATTTTGGCCATGGCTAAATCTCCGCCACTGGCCGGAATCCCCACCTCCGGCCCGGAAACTCCGCCTCCGGGCCAGAAGCTCTGCCTCCGGGCCGGAATTTCCGGCCCGAGTGCGGACGTAAAGTTAGTAGTCGTAAATCCATTCTGTGAATACCAAAAGTAGTAAGTGCATTCTGTGAATACCAAAAGTAGTAAGTGCATTCTGTGAATACCAAAAGTAGTAAGTTTAGGATTTTGTCTTAAGTTAATTCTGGGAATCGGGCCCATAGATTGCATTATAGATGTATGAGCTCTCCTGCCAGAATGCCTAACTATTATGGGTGGTGACGATGTAATGCATGGTTCTGCCGATAGTGGGCAATGCCCTGGAGGCCATACAGAGGTCCAAGTAGTCCAAACTACTTGCCCTTTTGAACATGTTGGGTTCGATCGACACATGGAGGATGCTCCATACATACAATATTGGCTATACATACTACTCCTCCGTACAGAACACATTTTCTCAGCTAGACTATCTTTTCATTCCAGGGAACCATACCCGGGGAATAACTGAAGCCTCAATCCTACCCCACGGATTATCTGCCCATTCCCCAATCATGACAACACTTTCATCCAGCCCACATCGATGCCCATTTCGATGAAGATTATCCCCATGGCACATGCAAAACCGGAAGCAGTAGCTGAGTACTTCGCCCTTAAAGTAAATACTATCTTCACTTCAGAGATACTATGGGAATCCTTGAACCCACAAAAGAATAGGGCGGACATGAGTTCCACTGCAGCAGAGCGGAAGCTCCGGACATGTGAACTCATGCAATTAGAAGCCCAAATCATGATGCCAGAAAGATGTAGCCAAGATCGTGAGGTTCCCAAGGCTAGTAGGAATTTACGGTTTGCCCAACAACAATATCATAGTAAATTAATGGAAAAGGCCAGGCGAGCCTGGTTGGCATCTCAGAGTCGAATATATCAGTGGGGTGATAAATCTAGCAAGTTACTATATTGATTATATAAACAGACTACAATGTCCATCCCCCCTTCCCACTATTCGGGATTTGCAGGGAACAACCCTTACTGATCCGACAGATATCGTTAGCAGCTTCGCACACTTTTATGGTGAACTCTGTCGACCTAGAGAGGTGATACATGTTTCATTGATTGAGAAGTTTTTAGATGATATACCACCACGCACTATCCCGGAGGATGCACAGGACTCTTTAGACACACCCATTACACTTAAAGAAGTTACAACAGCTGTATCTGATCTACGGACGGGCAGAGCCCCTGTCCCTAATGGTTATCCCAGTGAGTTTCATGAAGCGTTCATATCCCAACTAGGCCCCCATTTCCTCAATACAATTTTAAAAAAATGATAGGGATGACACGACTTTCATCAGACTGGCAGCATGCAGAAATTGTGGTATTTCCCAGACCACCTGAACAACACTCTTCATATAGCCCAACATTCCTCTTAAACACTGAAGCAAAAATCCTCGCCAGAATCCTAGTGAACAGGCTATTACCATATATGACAGACATTGTCCATCTGGACCAAGCCAGCTTTATACCTCATTGCTATATCCGTCAAAACATTCTGAGAGCTCACAATGCGATCGCAGCTGTAGATCACTTAGATAGACCAGCAGCTCTGCTACTGGAAGATATAGACAAAGCCTGTGACTCCATTAGTTGGACCCATCTATTTACACTCTTACCATGTTATACCAAGCTCCTGTATAGCGACCTGACCACTACAGTTCAAGTCGCAAATTGTCTCTCATATCCCTTCTCAATTGGATGGGGAACGCGGCAGGAATGTATTCTGTCCCCTCTCCTCTTTGCACTGGCCATTGAGCCACAGGCCACATGGGTCTGGAAAGACGCACTGATTCAGGGTTTTGAGTGGACGGCGGGTATTTCAGATCGTATTACACTATATGCTGATGATATACTATTATTCCTCATAGATCGCTATAAAACAGGCCTCAGAATATTGCAGAATATGTGGATCTTTCGGGAGACTTTGGGTCTTTATCTGAATCCCCAAAAGTCCACTATTTTGCCTCTATGGGGCACCAAGGGGTGTAACAACTGGGCTGAGAATCTTAAAATGGCAACGGAAGGACAGTTCCATTTAGGTGTGTTCCTGTTTGAGAACCCCCAAACCTTGTGGGACAGGAATCTGGGCACTGTTGCCGAAAATGTACGATTCAGTATTCTGCTTTGGGCGGGCCTGCCTCTGTCTTTATATGGAGATCTGCCCTTTTTTAATGTGGTTTCCCTGCTGCAGCTGCTTTACCACCTACAGAACTACCCTTACCCTATTCCAACCTCCTGGTTTAAATATATCAATGCCACAGTGGGGCAATTCCTATGTGGGAGGCTCATCCCGGGTTGCGCTTCATACCTATTTTCAATCAATGTATTGGGGTGGTATCGCGGCTGCAGATTTGCAGGCCTGCTACACAGCATCGCACCTTCAAGTAATCAATGTCTGACTTTATGGGTCCAGTGAGGATCCAGCATAAGCAATAGAACTAAATGACCTGACTCTTACATCCCATCTATATAGAAACTCAAATCTCTTCTCTTTGCTTCCTGCTACCAGAGCAGTTATTCTCTCCTGGCGACAGTCTCTTCAACGAATAAGGTGGTGGGGTCGTCTCACCTGCGAAACAATGCTATGGCAGAATCAGTTATTACCCCTCCTAATGGCACTCCACGGGTTCCACGGATGGGAGAACATAGGATTCTCAACCATTGGCAGTATCATGCATGGCACAGTCCTAAAATCATTCCAGGCCCTAAAGGACACATTCTACCTGCATAATTCCCAGCTGTATAAATATATACAGCTTTGCCATGCTATTACACCTTAGATTGATACATTAGAATCACTCCCAGAATGTAATCAGTTAGAGGGTAAACTCCTCATAGGAGATCTAGGTGAGCATAAGAGATCCCAAATATACAAATCCCGATTTACCCACAGTGTTACAACACTGGAGAAACTCAAAGACGCCTGGCAAACAGATATTGGCCCCATTGGAATTGAACACATAACTTTTGTAGTAAGAATCAGAGACCTTAACCAATTGGAGACAGTGATTCATGAGTAGTATACATGAAAACATACATATGACATTCAAATCAAACAATCCAGTCTATGCAGTGCCGTAGGTTAGAGTACACCTAAGTTGACATCATTGACAATGTTGAATGGAAGGAAAGAGGGAGAGAGAAAGAAAAAGAAAGCGAGATAGAAGATTTGTATTCTTGGGGTAAGACATACTTGTACAGAGAGATATTCAAACGAGGAGAAATTAAAAATATTTACCAACATTTATCAGAGCATGTACCATTGCCTATAATTTTACCTCAGTAACCACAACCATTGAAACAGCAGGATTTGAACACATAATATTTAAAGTAAGAGACCATCACCACTAGGCCACAGTGACTCATGTAAAATCTGCATGAAAATGTATATATGACATTAGAATCAAGCACTCAAGTGTATGCAGTGCCATAGGTTAGAGTTCACCTATATTGACATCATTGACAGTGTTAAATGGAAGAAAAGAGGGAGAGAGAGTGAAAAAGAAAGCTAAACAGAGGGAGAGAGAAGACTTGCAATTTTTGAGGTAAGACATACTTGTAATGAGAGATATTCAAACAAGGCGAAATTAAAAACAAATTCCAAACATTTATCAGAGAAAGCACCAGTGTCTACAATTTAACTTCAGAAATCACAATCATTGTAATACCAGGATTTGTCCACATTTTCTTAGCAGTAAGAGTCAGAGACCTTAACCATTAGGACACAGTGACTCATGGGTACTGAGCACAAAACCTATATATGACATTGGAATCAAACACTCCAGTGTATGCAGTGCCAGAGGTTAGAGTTCACCTATGTTGACATCATTGAAAGTGTTGAATGGAAGAGGGATAGAGAGAGAAAAAGAGGTAGAGGGAGAGAGAATATATGTATTCTTTGGGATAAGACAAACTCAGAAAGAGAGATATTCAAACAAGGAGAAAAGAAAAACATTTACCAAAGAAAGTAACATTGCCTTTATTCTTGAATGATAACTCACAACCAGTAAAACACCATGATTTGAACAAATAACCCTTGGATTAAGAGTCTGAGACCTTAACCACTAGGTCATTGTGACTCATGATTAATATATACAAAAACGTATATATGACATTTGAATCAAACACTCCAGTGTATGCTGTGCCATAGCATAGAGGTCACCTATGTTGACATCAATGACAGTGTTGAATGGAAGGAAAGAGGGATAGAGAGTAAAAAAAAAAGGTAAACAGAGGGAGAGAGAAGATTTTTATCCTCTGGTGATGAATACAGGCCCCAGCTAGGCCCGCAGAATACAAGGGTTCGCTCTCCTGTAACAAAAGCTAGAAGGAAGTTGGCACGGAAACTGCAAATACAAAGACAAAGTTTATTAACCCTTAAGGGTGGTCCTACAACCTATACAACACTCTTCAGTATTGCATAGAGTAGCACAAAGAACTTGCGTACACAGTCCCCTTTTATACACAACAGAGGGGCTCATAAGTGGGTGGATACAACATGAGGCAAAGAGTATTACCTTTTATGGACATTTTCGATACAGAATCAATATGTGGGCGGAGTTAATAATATCCTGAACCCGCGAAAACATGGTCAAGCAAGGACTAACTGATAACAGATGTGGTCAAGTCTGGGCATGCGCCAGACAGACAAAGGAGCTATTTATAGACTGTTACTAGGCAGATTACAAGAGCAACTAACACGAAGATAGGACTCTTCTCGTGCAGAGCACGTGGAGACACGATAATACAAAATGGAGTCCGGACAATAGGCAACATAAGAAGAGAAACTTGGTCTAAGGAAGGGGAATTCATGTCTTTAGTGAATGCTTAATCATATTGCCGTTTTAGGTTTCAACAGACGACCCTTTCAGCATTTACTGAAGACATTCGGCTTATTAGGATAATCATCATATATGTCAATTTTCATCATCTCTTCCACTTCTTTGGTTAAATGTTTCTGATAGGTGACATTGGCAATAGCTTTCTTATCAGGAATACAGAATGACACACATAGAGAACAGAGTAAAGGACCACACTGGACACAGACGCAACAGGAAAACAGAATTGCTACAACAATGCAGAGACCAGTTAAAACCTTCCATCCCCATGCAGTGATCAATGCCCAAAACCATCCAGAAAAGGTCCAAGTGCCATTTTCTGTGTGAATCTCAGCTGCGATTTTATGCAATTTATTAATAGCGTTATAAACTGATGGCGTATGGTCAGGAATAAACACACAACAACTACTTCCGATAATTTCACATGCTCCACCTCGGTCAGCTAACATAACATCTAATACCATACGATTCTGTAATGCAACAATTCTAGTAATTTGTAATTCTTCCGTAAGATTCCCAAGAGCAGCAGCGGTTTGATTCGTCACAGCCTCTACAACTCTTGTTAATCTTCGAACCTTCCTACTATTTAGGGCAGCTCCAACAAAGAAAAACAATCCTAGATTAAAATCAACATACTGCTGTAAGCTAGTATCGGTTTGATCAACATCATCAATGGATAGAGTACATTTATACCTATTTACAGTCACATTATTCAACAACTTCAAATCTTTATGATAAGATGCAGGTGCTAAAAATACAGGGGGTAATAAGAATGCTACATAACATACTCCGAACCAGCCGGCTGGTAAGCGATAATAGCCCTTATTCCCACATACAAAGTATGTGTTATGGGAGGCTAAGAAAGTACTATTATTTAGTCCGTCGATATTCAGAACAATAATACAGTCGCTAACACCAACAGGAATATAACCCACACTCTGAACACACAGGTCCGCTTGAGCTTGTGCCACTTGAATCACAAATTGTTCCTTCCCTGCAGTGTCTCTGGTATTCGTGAAAATGTAGGGGATCGATTCATTGTCTGGTCGATATTCTTCCCATTCCCATATTGTCCCATTCGCTTGTGGATAGCCATCTGTATCTTGATGACATTCCCTATTAAGTCTGAAAAGTAATCGTCCCACTGTAGGTTTCCGTGTGGCAAAAAGCAAAGTATACCATGCTCTACAAGAGCCATTATGAGAGAAAGGAAGAGGTATGAACGGCGTTCCTCCTTTCTTCTGATGAGCTGGCATCATACCACATATCCAGCAGTTCGTAGCATTTGTAGCAACATGGGTATGATGCAACATCTGGATGAAAGTGTTATTCAAATAAGACTGACGATGCTTCAATTTTTGATACGGAAGGGTATAAAAGTAGTGCTCCTCAGGCACTGGAGTGGTCAAAACAAGCAACTCACGGGCAGGAGTCACGTCCTCAACAAACCATGTGGTTATACCCACAATAGCCACAATGATAATAAAGCTTGTCGCACAAAGAATCTTCTTCTTCTCCATCTTGTAATAAGAAGTCAATATCTTCCTGAAACTAAAAGGGTTGTCAGAACTCTTCCCCTTAGGCAGCCGTTGATTTCTTCACCAGCGGGCCAAGACGGGTGTCACTACACTAATGCAGGGCTGATCCCCCCCCTTGCCTCATTGGCTCTCCGTTTCACTAACCTAAGGGCCGTTCTGACAACTTCAGATACAACAATCACTTCCTTGGTCTGAGGTGATATCTTCTTCCTCCAGGAATCGCTTGGTCCGGGAAGAGCTCCTCAGTGTCGTTCGGTTCCACAGCACGGCCTCTCTCCGCAGTCAGGATCTCTCGATGGTCGGTCAACACAGCAGGCTCCACCAATCCAGGCGGCACTTTACGACAGTGCAAGGAGTGGATCCAGTTCTTCCGATTGGAAACCCGCACAGCTGTCCTCGTTGCGAGCAGGACTTGCTCAGGACCAACCCATCTCGGCTCCAGACTGTTCGTCCTTTCGAACACCTTTATCATAACCTGATCCCCAGGTCGGAGATTATGGCCTTCACCGGTGGACCGATCAGGGAGCGCCTCTCGAATCTGTTGATGACTAGAAACCAAATTATCCATTAACTGTGCCAGATAATCATTCATCATTACACAAGGTACATCATACAGTGATTTCGGTTTTGGTGGACCCCAAATATTCATTGGGCGTCCAAACACGATCTCGTAGGGTGTGAGACTGGTCCGAGAATGCGGTATCGATCTAATTGACAATAATGCCAGCGGTAAAGCGTCTGGCCAAGTTAAAGAAATCGAAGCTTGGATCTTAGCGATCTTAAGCTTCAAAGTACCGTTATATTTCTCAACCAATCCCGCAGACTGAGGGTGAAACACTGCATGAAATTTTTGGGTAATTCCCAGGCCTTTCAGGACATACTTGATAACGTCTGCTATAAAATGAGGTCCGTTATCACTCCACAACAATCTACAAACACCATATCGAGGGAAGAACTCCTTCAATAGCATCTTGGCTGTAGTCATTGCAGTATTGTCTTTCGTAGGGTATGCCTCAACCCATTTACTGAAGGCACAAACCACTACTAGAACATACTTCAGATTGTTACAGCGCTCAAGCTGAATGTAATCCATCTGCAAAACCTCAAAGGGTGCAGTAGGTGTTGCAAATCCTCCTGCTGGAGTTCGTGTACCCTTTCCTGGGTTGTACCTCAGGCAAATCATGCAGGTCTGCACTACCCTCTTTGCCGTACTAGCGATCTCCGGATGCTCCCAAACTCGTGTGAGTAATTTGACAATTGCGGAAGCTCCGACATGCGCTAGTCCATGTGCCATCTGAACCATAGGTTGTACGAAGGCTGTGGGTAACTTCCATTTATCCATCTGCTTACTTCTCCAACACCCTTCATCATCTAATTCTCCATCATTGGACCATTGCTCCCGTTCCTTATCGGAAGCGGTCCTCTGTATTTCCAGCACTTCTCTCCTAGCATCGTGCCATCTTTCTGCCTGCGACTTCACAACATACATTGCAGTAGCACCCGGCTGCATCGCAGTCTCTCGTGCTACCCGGTCTGCTAAAGCATTCCCCTCTCCAACTTTATCAACCACTTTCTTATGGGCACTACATTTAACTATAGCAATCTTCTTTGGATATGTTAATGCAGTCAAAAGATTGTGAACTAACTCCCCGTACATTATCTGTGCTCCATGTGACGTTAGAAACCCTCTCTCCTTCCAGAGTAGGCCGAAGTCGTGCGCTTCTCCGAAGGCATAGCGGCTATCTGTATAAACATTCACACACAATCCTGTACTGAGCTCACATGCTCGCGTTAATGCTATCAGTTCCGCTGCTTGAGCTGATTTCTGCGGTATGCGTGCTGTCTCCACTATTGTTTGTAATGTGGTAATTGCATACGCTGCTGAAGTCGTACCATCTGGTAGCTTCAGGCATGATCCGTCCACCCACAGTTCTCCATCTACATCTGTAAAGGGCGTATCCTGGAGATCAATACGACCCTTTGTCTGTTCCTCAGTCACAAGAATACAATCATGTGCTTTCCGTGCCTCAGACTGAGTTTCCGTGAACGGCAACAATGTGGCTGGATTTAACGTTGCACATCTCTTTAACGTAATATGAGGAGCCAAAAGCGTCAACTCATATCCCGTTAAACGAGCACTGGTCAAATGCTGCGTCTTTGTCTGATTAAGCAGGGCATCAACAGCATGGGGGACTAATACCAATAGTTTGTGAGATAACACAATTCCCTCACTTTGGAGTATTGACACAGCTGTCGCCGCAACCGAGCGAAAACAACCAGGCAATGCTCGGGCAACAGGATCAAGTACAGCCGAAAAATATGCACAAGGGCGCTGCTTGTCGCCATGCATCTGCACTAAAACTGATAATGCACATCCATCTTCTCATGCACATACAGTGAAAAGGGCTTCGTATAATTTCACACTCATTTGACCAGGGAAGAGGAATCGGTGTGTCTTTTGTCAAAAGGGCTAACAATGGTTTAGCTATGTGTGAAAACCCCAATATCCATTGCCTACAGAAAGAAGCAAGACCCAAAAATGCACGCACATCCATCTGTGTAGAAGGCACTGGTGTGTCCAAAATTGCTTGAATACGATCTGGTGTGAGTGCACGCCCCTCCTTAGACAAAAGGTGACCCAAATAAGTCACCTTTGGTCTACAGAATTGCAATTTCTTCCTTGACACTTTGTGATTATGAGATGCCAAAAAGGAAAGCAAAGATAACGTACACTGCTCACACAACTCAGGAGTGTCGGCCGCCAACAAGATGTCATCGACATATTGTATAAGGGTGACACCCTCAGGCAGAACGAAGGAATCCAATTGCCTTTTCAATGCTTGACTGTAAATACTAGGACTTTCTGTATAACCCTGAGGGACTCTACAAAATCTATAAGACCTATTATTCAAAGTAAAACCGAAAAGGTATCGGCTATCGGGATGAATAGGAATCTAAAAGAAAGCATTTTTCAAATCAATAACTGAAAACGTGGTCGCCGTTGGCGGGACCAAAGTGAGTAATGTCGTGATATCAGAAACCACTGGGTACTGAGGTATCACTATCTTATTCACTTCCCTTAGGTCAATGATAAAACGATAAACCCTGGTATCAGTATCTTTCTTCAAAATGGGTAAAATAGGATTATTGCAGACATTATAGGGAACTTCCTCCACTACTCCCACCTTAATCAAATCCTGCACAATCTGTATGAGTGCCTCCTCCCCCTCCTGGGAAATACGATACTGAGGGAGGCGCGGTAACACCGCACCCTCCTGGACACTAATGTGGACAGGCGGAATCACCATCTGTCCCACATCAGTATCCGAAGTGGCCCACAAAGAATGAGGGAGGGACGCTAATGCAGCCTCCTCCGCAACCACACACATCCGTTCTGTCATAGGGTGATTATCGTTTAGGATCACACGCACTCCAGTAGGGGAGCAGCGGATCGTGGCTCTGAAGTGCTTGAGCATATCAAGACCCATAATGTTGTCAGGCGTGCTCGGGGCAAGCAAAAACGGACAGGGTGCAGAAAAGTGGTCAACATGGAATGCAAGGGGTCGGGAAAGAGGGCTTCGAGAGAGTGTACCATCAAACCCTACCGATGTAACCATTAAGCCAGATGGGGGAGCCCTCGGAACCAATTGTTTGGACAGTGCACTGCGAGTAGCTCCTGTATCAACTAGGAACCGATCAGTAGAACCCAAAACATTTGCTGAAACATAAGGACCCTTCTGATCAACCGGCACTTCAACTGATTCCAACCCCCATCCATCGCAATCCTACAAATGCTGTGAGTCATGGTACCCAGAACGGTCATTCCCAGACCTCTGATACTGATTTTGCCGATCAAATACATTAGGTCTATCCCGTTGCTGTACGTTAGGCTCAAATCGAGCACGATCATTAGAGTTCCCTCTAAAATTCAAAAAACCCCCTCTACCTCTCGGTGGTCCCTGACCACGTCCCTGACGAGATGCATATAACACCGGACACTCTCTAGCCCAATGACCCGACTGTTTACAATACGCACATTGATTTCTGTTAACATCCGACCGACCCGAAGGGGGACCATAGAATCCTCCTCTACCTCTTTCTACACCCCGACGAGGCGGACCATATACTTGTGCTAACATCACCTTAGTTTTCAAATCTTTCGATTTCTTCTCCTCATTCCCCTTCGCTTCTTGTTCCTGACGCTCATAATACTGAGCCATAGTCAGGAGGGATGCCGGAGACGAGGTGGACCAAGAACTTTCACTCGCTTTTAAACGAGCTGCTATTCCCGGTAATAAATTCGCCACATATTTATCAACAAAAAGATGTCGACCCGTATCATCCGTAAGTGACTGACCGCTGAAATCATGGAATGTCTCCTCAAAGCGTTTAAAGAAATCTGAAACTGATTCATCGACCTTCTGTTTACATGAGGCTAACATATTCCAGTCAATTTTTTTAGGGGGAATGATTGTTTTCAATTTAGTCAAGATAGCAGCAGGAAGGTCTAAAATAATCTCCGGTGGTTTTTGCGCGGGTTTTCTCTCCCTATCCTCATCCTCAATCTCGGACCACCTAGCCTTAAAAGCGGGCACATCATCCACCTTCCGCACAGATCTCCACATATCCGGTGGTAAAATGAGCCCAAAGAACAAATCTATATCCGCTAAAGTCATAGTACAAGAATTCAAGGCCCCTTCGACCTCTTCATAAAAGGCCGCTGGATTCTTGCGGGGGTCAGGCAAGGCATTCTTTAATGCCATAACATCAGCCCTATGCCAGGGAGTATAAACCCAATTATACACAAAATATCCCTTAGCATCGGGGGGAAGAAATATCTGAATTATTTCCCGTTCCTTTAGGAGGAACATACAAAGGTGCCGCCTCTCGCATCGGTTTAGCATGCACTAGTTCACTCTTATCTGAATGGGAGGTAGATGATTGGTCACCGCCGATATGTGAATCCAATTGCTCCTTCTCTCCTGCCTGCAGGCACGCTCTCTCTTTAAGTTCAACCGCCGCGTCCCGCAATGCAAACAGCCGTCGGACCGCATCGGGTACCTTAGAGGGAGAAAAAACACCGTTACGTAATGCTTTAGCATCTGATACTACAGCATCAGACTCGAAAACATCTGAATATTTCCGAAAGGCAGCAATCGCGTCATGAGAAAAAGTTTCAAGAAAATACAGCCGCTCTTTATCCCGCCAATGTTCCAAAGATTCCAATAATTCAGAAAGAGGTAGCTTGTCCTTAAGCGCACGAAGAGAAATTTTCCGAAGCTCACCCATACGCTCAGTTGATAACATGGACCGCGTGTCTACCTTATCCGAAACCGATCCAGAATCCTGTGATCTCGGTGCGGACGCGCCAACATAAGGGGGCGGAGAACGATCTAATAAATAAAAATCATCTTCAAGATTAGTAAGGACAGGATAAAGTGGCTGGCGGACAGCATATTGACCCGAGACTTGCAACCTACGCTCTTTCTCTTGTCTCTCCGCCAGTTCTCTTTCTTCCCGACGCTTCGCTTCCTGCGCTCTCACATGATCATTTTTTCCGTTGCTCTTTATCAAACAGCGCTTTCTCGCGTTTCTCTCGCTCACGCACTTCCTTCACCCATAACCGTACACATTCAAACATGTCTTGCCGAGCACGCCGTTTACACATACACTGTTCCACATACTCAATCTTACGCATATCAAACGATCCATACAAAGGCCATCGTAACTCAGGATCCTTTTTGGTGTATTTCCTCCACACTGTGCTGTACATTATAGAGGAAAGACCATGCTTCACATACATATCCCTATTAGGAGTCCCCTCTGGGGGGGCTGGAGCAGATTCCTCGAGATTTAACCGGTTTCCAAAGCAGCAGCATCACTGACGGAGTGCGCTAACAGCAGGCATGCTAAAAAATAATGCAAAATATGCAGTATTATAAAAAATGGCACTTAAACTTTGCGCAGTTCAGATTTACACAACTCCGGAGAAATATCTCCACATTACCTGCCTATATGTGTTGCAACGCATATATTCTCACAATAATCAATACAAAATATGACCGGTCATCACAAATCAAACTCAAATAGCCAACCCAGGCTTCAAAACTCGGAGCAAGTACCGTACAACGGTTCTTACCAATCAAGAGTCCAGATTCCAACTGCTAAGTTCCAAAATTCGCCCAAACGGCTGTCGCGGCAAACCGACAGAAGAGGTCTCAGTCGAGGACCGGCGCCACCCAGAAGGTCAGTTCGGAAGGGAAGGAAGAAAACCTCGGGATGCCAGGGCTAAAACCGCCGCTGGCAGTGATCACATCCCCGGCCGAATTCCTCACCTTCGTCACGACCAGTCCTTCGAGCATCCGAGTCGCCGATGAGCCCCACGTGACGGGCGCCAATTGATGAATACAGGCCCCAGCTAGGCCCGCAGAATACAAGGGTTCGCTCTCCTGTAACAAAAGCTAGAAGGAAGTTGGCACGGAAACTGCAAATACAAAGACAAAGTTTATTAACCCTTAAGGGTGGTCCTACAACCTATACAACACTCTTCAGTATTGCATAGAGTAGCACAAAGAACTTGCGTACACAGTCCCCTTTTATACACAACAGAGGGTGGATACAACAAGTGGGTGGATACAACATGAGGCAAAGAGTATTACCTTTTATGGACATTTTCGATACAGAATCAATATGTGGGCGGAGTTAATAATATCCTGAACCCGCGAAAACATGGTCAAGCAAGGACTAACTGATAACAGATGTGGTCAAGTCTGGGCATGCGCCAGACAGACAAAGGAGCTATTTATAGACTGTTACTAGGCAGATTACAAGAGCAACTAACACGAAGATAGGACTCTTCTCGTGCAGAGCACGTGGAGACACGATAATACAAAATGGAGTCCGGACATTAGGCAACATAAGAAGAGAAACTTGGTCTAAGGAAGGGGAATTCATGTCTTTAGTGAATGCTTAATCATATCGCCGTTTTAGGTTTCAACACTGGGGTAAGACATACACGTAAAAAGATATATTCAACCAAGGAGAAAAGAAAAACGCCAACTTACCTCAAAGGCCTTCTTGGGCTAAGTTGCAGAGGTCATCTATCACTGACATTGCCATGAAGGCCCAAAATTACCAACACGTTGCCCCAGGTTTGGGTCACAAATGTGATGAAAACTTGACAAAAATGTAAAACTGAGATTCACTTTTGTGTACAAAACTTGTTTTAAATTTCAAAACTGCACTAAAATAACTCAAAGAAGCATTATGCACTAATTTCTGTCAACAATGACCAAAACATTGAGTAATGTTGCAGAAAGGTTCTCTCTTCTCCAAACTTTGCCAACTTTGCATGTGTGTTACAATATACAACACTCATTTAAACATGTATGAGTTTTAAACCATGTCTATGCATTGGAATTTTTTATTGAAAGGGTACTCTAACTAGTACAAACCTATATTAGATATCATGCAGACACCTTTGCACCATAGTTTAAGGGTATCTATTTGGCACAAGGTGGTCTAGTTTCTCAGCGTAGAGGAGAGATAAACAGCACCATATCTTTGCAGATAAGATGCTGTTCTTCTCTCTCTCTCTTTGATGCAACACAGCAGAGCATCTTTGGTTGCTGTGCTGCATCATAGCAAAGTAGGCAAATCTGCCTTAACGTTTTGCAATTTTTGAGTGTGAAAGTGAACTTGAAATTCATCTAACAGCATGTTTTCCCAGCTGAGCCATTGACAAACAGTTTTCTCTACCCTCTCTTTTAGATTTACTTTAAAAAGGTTATATATGTATAGATGAAGATATTACTGCACAACTGTTATCAAAAGTCTGTTTTGTCATTAAAGGATACAGTACAATTAATTAACACAATGCCAATTAATCATTTATTTTGGGTCTTAACCTTTTCTCAATGTGTTCACTATCTTTTTAAATATGTTTTAAGAGAACGGTCTCAAGGAGATCCTGTGGTCTCACGTGCCTTAAAAATCTCCTCAGGGATTTTAGAGATCATTTTAAGAGGTAAGTGTAAATAGATATGTCCAAAACTTATTGGGTTATTTGCTCATGTCCTCGCTTACATGAAATAGACACCCTTATTATGTTGATTTTTTTCACAAAAAATGCAGGCAAGTTTTACACAATTCTGGTATGGTGATAATTGATGGGGCTAAGACAAGTCAATTCTGGAGGCATTGGGTTTCCTACCTCTATGGACATATATGGGAACAGAAGAATACATTACATGTAAAATAAAATTATTCTCTTCAGAATTTGGTATTTATTGTCATTCATACATCTTTTCTTCATGTTCATAGAGGCAGCATGAAGCAGTTTCTTTTCCTTCCATCTTTTCTTTCCATATTCTGTAGTACCTTGCTGAACAAAGTTTGAATAGACTGGGTAACTTTTTAATAATTGGTGCTATCATTACATAAAGCTAGATAAAGATGCCCATATCTCCCTCCAGCAGGCTTCACAAAGATAGAACCAGTGGAAAGCAGCAGTCAGCCCCCTGTCAACCAGGAAAAAACTCACAATTTGACAGGCCTTGATAAAACTCAAACCCCATCATCTCTCTTAAGAAATGCAATCCACCCTCTTCAATCAATAGCTGCCACTAAATTACAATCATTAATTGTTTCCACTCACAGTCCTTCAGGGAGATGCTGCAAGTTCGCCACTCCTTTAGTGGAAACATTTCAGGAGGATTGTAGATGGCTCGCTGTCACCTTAGCCAGACACCCATCCAACTGACTTTCACTTAAAAGGATTACCAGCTCAATGTCAAATTTGACAAATGAGGTTGCATCCATATCTCCAATCTCCTGTAATGTGGCAGGGCTTGAAAATCTCCTAACAGACACTGATGCTATGTCCTTTCTAACATCATATGACATTATGTGTATTCAGGAATTGTGACATGATGTGGAAACTCTGCTTGAAGGTTATTATGAGTTTTTTCTCCTGCCCCTAGACAGCATATAAAGTGGGTGGCCTGTGCATCTTTTTATCATTTCACTGAGATTTTGGAGCCTCTGAGCTCACCACCGGACATAAAGATTTTTTATACATGGAAGTTAAAAATTTGAACCACAACTCCTTAAAGAGCACCCTATTCCTACCAAATTTGTACATTCATCCAACTGCCTCAAGAAAAAAGCAAAAGTTAAACGAGCTAGAGCAGCTAGTTTCGGACAACAGAAAAAACTACCCAAAGGCACAACTCCTTTTGGCTTGAGATTTTAACTTATATCTTCTCCATAACCCTTTCCGCTGCTCCTCTGAAGAAACAACCGATTCCCCATGGCTGATTCCATCACAGGTAATAATTAAAAAAATTAACAGATCCAACAGGACTCACCCTGCTTGCTGATTCAGAGGGGATGTCTTTAAGATCATTGAAGGGGCACTTTCTGGAAGACAACCTTCTCACTTTACAAATTTCAGCATGAAAAGATCAACTTTTTTGGATTACATGCTTCTCTCAATTCCAATGATCAATGCCATTAAGTCATTTTCCATTATATGGCAAGGTGAAAGCGATCACATGCTGCTGATCTTGCTCATGAAAAACTTCAGTAATGTGCACATCACCTTAAGGACAGTCAGCACAAATCATACTGATCACAACTGGAAACAAATCAAACGGAACTCTGAAGCAGCAACTAAATACACCATTTGAAAAACAACATAACTAAACCAGAGTCACTCCTTGTGGCATACAATTCATGGCTGGGAACCTTTCCTACAACAGCTACTCTCTGCTCTGGCCAGTACCAAACATCCTAGCCAGAAATGAGGCCCCATAGAACTTACATTTTACAATCTTGATTCACAGAGGACCTCAAGATCCAGAAAGATTCCCTCATTAAAATGATAAGATCGCTTAAATTTAGATCCAGCTCTGTCCTACCTGCGGTAATACACATTCTTTTCAGCAGCTACAAAAAATGTATCTGGCATGCAAAACGAAAATACAAGGACGCACTCCAGATTGAGCTTTTCCTGGCCTGCCAAAATAAAAACCCAAAGGAGTTTTTGATGATCATCAATCACCTCAGCAGAGTTGGAAACTGTCAAATTAAATGGGAAAAATGTCACCTCGGAAAACTGGATCACTTTCATTAGTACTGTTTCTGAAGCAAAATTTGAATGCACCAATCTGTGCCTTATCTATAGTAAGCTCAACTCTTCTTACGTAATCGCTGAGGTAACAGAAGGAGAAACCCTTCAATATGGATCTACTGCATGGCTAAAAGATTAGCAAACCTGATGCAGAAAAGTAGAGCTGCTGAAACCCCCGGCTCTCTTGGCATTCCTACCTCAATATATAAGCATGATGTTAGATTACGATATCTGGTAATGGAAAATCTGTTTAAAACCTGCCTTACCACAGAATCCATCCCTTCATCTTGGCAGGGATCGATACTACACCCCATTTACAAAAAGGGCCCAGTGGTGAATCCCGAAATCTACCGTCTCATAGCCCTTTTGGAAGTGGAGGCCAAATACCTCACCTCCCTTCTACTGGAAGATTTGGAAGTATGGGTGAGCTAAAGAAACAGAAGCAAACTGGATTGAGACCTATGCTGTGCACCGTAGAAAATCCTGTGGCTATTAGGATGTTGGTGGATGTTGGTGGATTACACTGAGGCCTTTGACCATAACAAAGTTGAGCAACACTGGGCTAAGCTTAAAGCTTGGGATATTACGGCAGCACTACTTTGTGGTATAAAGAACTTCAACCGGGCACCAGGACCAAGTTAAACTGAGAAACAATACAGAAATCTCTGAAAGATCACCAAGACATCAAACAAGGGTGAGCCTTGGCCCCTGCCTTTTTAATTTCCTCATGTGCATATTGGTACCCGCTCTGAATTCAGTAATCAGTGATGCACCAAACCTACAGAACCACCATATAACTTCACTGCTTTATGCAGATGGCGTAGTTCTCTTAAACCAAACAGTGATGAGGCTACAAAGGCTGATTAGTACCTTATATATGCAGAGCAGCTCCAATGGCAGGATGGTGAATTTGGAAAAAAACAAACATTGTGAGGCTTCAGCAGAAAAAGAATGTTGGAAGCTGGCTCTCTATATAAAAAAAAGTACTGTGCGGAGAAGCTGGATAATTCCCAAATAGTACACAGAGGTAAAAACAGTTAATTCTAATTCTTTTTTATGGTAGTGTAGGCGAGCAGTTAGGCTTATCAGAGGGTATTGCTAAGAATTTGTTGTACTCCACAGAGGCAATAAATGAAACATACACTGAAGAATAAATATGAGACCAATAAAAAAATTATTTAGATTTTCATAGAATTTCTAAGACCAAGAACACAGTTCTAAGGTAAGTACTTTCTCTTGAGGTACGAAGTTTGGAAAATATATCACTTTCATGCACAACTATGTTCCATAGGAAACAATAGGGAAGAAGCAGAAAAAAAGCATAGAAAATCAGGCAATGGTTTCATGAAGTTCACCTTCTTGTTTTAGGTCGATGTTGGGACCAGGTTCAAAGTTCCAGCAGGAGAAGTTCAGGAACATCCCGGATCGGCCAGGAACATAGTACCTAGGGTGAGCATAGACGAAGGGGCCAGTTAAAAATGCACTGCACAGATGGACTTACAGGTAAGTCCGAGGGGGCACCTTCGAGGGAGGAGGTTGCAAGACTCTGGGGACCATGGGAGCACAGTGGGGTAGTCAATGCCAGATCAGGTGGGGCCAGATGCAGAGCAATTACATCAGCTAGGCGTCATTCGTCTTTAGGTCCTCACAGTCAGGAGCAGGCAACTTTGAGAGGTGATCTCGGAACAACTGGCCACTCAGGAAGTGGGTTTTGGGTGTCTCGCCATCCCTTGATGTGGGCTTGCTTCTGGTCCGTTGAGAGTCATGTGTGGACTCTTCTTCTCAGTGTTTGCCATTGGGGGACCCATATCCACCGATATTAATACTTTGCTGCTCCAGTAGATCCTTGGGTCTCCAAACTTGGTGAGGAGACAGATCTGACCCTCCAGAGCTATTGTACTTTTCTTGCTTCAGTGCTTCTTTGATTTCGTTGGTGAGCAGCAAGTGGACAAAACTGTACATCAAGGGAACTGTGCCTGCGGTGTGAACAAGGGACCTGCTTGGCAATTTCTTGAAGGCTGGAGGTGCTCTGGGATTCTTGGAGTTCTTTCAGGTTTCAGGACAACACAGCAGCAACAATTGTCGAGTCCAGGTAACAGCAGCCATGGTTTGGCGCCTTTTTCTTCTGTAGCAGAGCTCTGGTTCTTGAGCAGGGGGGTTTTCTTTCTTCTGGTTTTCTCTTGTCCATTGAAACTGAAGTTCAGGTCTCAGGGTGCTGCCTAAATACTGAATTTAGGGGTGTTACAAGGAGAGACAGGAAGTAGCCAATGGGCTACTTTCCTTTAGGGTGTCTGCACCCTCTAATGACCACCTTTTGTGGGAAGAGGCACTACCCTTACCCTGATACCCTGATAGGTTTTCTCCACCATTTCAGGAGAGGGTTTCACATCACCTGCTTCGCCCAAAGGGTACTGTAGGCTAAGGGGGGACCCTCCTCCTAGTCTAACTGATTTACCTGCCTTTCCTCCGGCCAACAGTGGAGCAGGAAAAGGGGTTTGGCTTCCCCCACTATCTAAAGGTTCCTGTGTTGGATTTCAAAAGCGGCTTCGCCTTTGTAGCTTCCCACCCAGGAAGGCCATCGTATCCTTGAGGAGGTGTGAAGCACCTCCGCCCAGAGCAGCCTTTGTTTCTGTCCTCTGAGAGTGCTGGTTCTCACCCAATAAGGACAGAAACGTGTATGGTAGTGGTAGGCTCATAAAAACAAGTCACAAACCACACCTATGCTTGGTAGGTGTTCAGGAAACCCTCTAAATGGTCACCTCTGTGAATTTATTAATAAATCCATAACTGGAATCAGTGATGGGTTGTACCAAACATCTTAGAAATCAGTGAAGCGTTCATGAAGCTAGGAAACCTGTGTTGAGAAGTATCCAGCCCATGCACTCTTCATAGCTTTCATGTGCACTTACAACATCTCAGAATAGACTGGACATTGTAGGGGCATAACTGGTCATGATGATATGCCCTCACAAAGGATATAGAGCACCCTGCCTTAGGGCTAAAGGCTTGCAGTAGGGGTGACTTATGTTTATGTTTGGGATTTTATAGAGCACATGGCTGCCCTAGGGATTCCTAGCGCTGGGTGAGAGAGAAACTGGCAGCGGTACAAGTTGGACAATTATCATGGGAAAAGCCATGCTTTGACCTTTTTCCTGAAGCTGGGTTCATTTTCCAGCTTCCGCAGCTTCAGGACAGACTTATGCAGTGCATGGGAGGCAGGGCTGTGTGCCATCGACTCCTTGGATTTCTCGCCACCAAGACACACAGCCTACAAAGGCAGAGTGCATAGCCTTGGTGAAGGGTCCCTGGGGTGGCACAACCAGTGCTGCCATCCTAGGAGGCCTTCTTCAGTACCCATCCTCTAGGTACCAGGTGTACCATTTACTGGGAACTTTCATGGGGTAGCTGAAGTGGTGCCAATTGCGGTACAGTTTAATGGAAAGAATACTGGTACTGGGGACCCTAGTCAGCAGAGATCCAGTACACCTCAGGCAAAGTTCCATAAAAAACCAGACAAAAAGTGAGGGGCACTGCAACAAACACCCAGTTTCTCACAAAGGAGAAAATGAGTGCCTGATACCTGAACAACAATCACCTGCTTAAATCATATAAATACAAATATTTGGCTGTTGGCTGGATGACAATGATGTTGGTTGGATGACAACTCATTTAAACTACTCAAAGCCAAAATCTGCCTCACTGCAATTTTCTTTTCAAGCTATTCACAAATGCACAAAACCGCCCACCCTTGAACCTCTTGTGAAGATAGTAAAGGCCAAACTCATGCCAACATTGGGGTAGCAGAAGCCTTGCTAGGGAAGTTGGGTGTCTCTCTGAACAACCCTCAGAGCGGCGTTTTAAGGTCATTATTTTAGCTTCCCCTTCATACTCCTCCAGCCCAGATCAGGCTAAAGTTTATGCTGAGCGACCAACTCCCGGTACGAAAGGTCAGTTTCTTGAAATATATGCACTCATGTTTGGAAGATCATTCTATTTGAAACATTGTAGCTATAAGGGGCCACACCCTCTGTAACTCAAACTTGCCTCACCAGCAATTGAAAACAGCTCTCAACAAAGAGGTTCACAAGGCATCTTTTGTCTTTGACCATCAAAACCCCATGAGAAGGAAATATGTAGACCTTGTCATCAGGAGCTATGCCAATAGAGGGGTGCAAAAATGCATCAGTAAATAATTTTCTTTCTATTACAAAGTCAAGTGTTGCCTCTTTTGCATGGGATGTTTCTCATTAGATTGTCTGCCCTCATGGCTGTGCCACCCTATCAGCAACATGTGCCATCACTGTGGCTTATATCTGGAGTCACTACTTCACCTTCTCTGTATATGTCTTGTGTTAACTCATGAAGGCAGAAGGTTCCTCTGCCTCTACTTCACCAATCAAGGTTCACGAACAATACAGGTTGGTTTCAATTTCCTGCTGAACGATGCCCAACCACAAGTAATAGCCAAGTTGATAAACTTTTTGGACAGAGTGGACAAAACATTGAGGAATTTAGCCACATGCACAACTCCTTTAGGGGCATATCTACAATGACGGCGATAAATAAACACAAAGCGCGCTTAGCGCTTTGTTATTTATCGCCGTCTCTCCCTGGAATTTCTCGCCCTGGTAACGTCTTATTAACAACGCGTTACTTCAGGGCAATAAAAATTCCAGAGATAGCGGGGAAATCGCCGTTTTGCAGGGAACATCGCTGGTTTTCCAGCGATGTTCCCTGCAAAATGGCGATAATCTTGCTGATACGACCCAGAGGGTCGTATCAGCTTAATCCACCCCAATGTTAGGGATAGGTAAGTCTGCTTTTTAGCAAACGTTAGTTTTTGGGGATCAGCAAATTCCAGTGCAAGCACCAGAGCACGAAGCTCCGCCAACTGAGCGGTACAATCACCCAATGACTGCGTATGCACGACATCGGACTGGAATTCACCATTTACGAAAGTACCGACTACAATTGCGCAAGCCGCTGAATAGGCATCCTTAGATTCAATTGCGGGTTGCGCAGACCCGTCAGTGTATATGACACAATGGTAATCCTCGAGCGGGCGCAAGGACAGAGGAGCCGGATGAACGAATTCATATTGCAAAAACTCCTGAGTCTGAAGTGCCGCGTCAAAGATAAAAGTGACGTCCGGCGAGGTCAAGGAAGTGGCCCATTGTATCCACCTTGGATGCAAAGCTTTAGAATTCGGTACACTCGCTTTTGTCACTGCCTCTAGGGCAGCATAGGGTGTTATCACCAACATGCGTTTCCCTTGCGACAGCGCTCGTTCTTTCAGAATCGCCATCTGCACTGCTGTCAGAACCTTTTCGACAGCGGAAAAACGCAGTTCAGCTGAAGTGTACAAGTGAGATTTGTAAGCAATGGGGACGGTGTCTCCCTCATTGAACGTTAAGTACGTGAAACCAACTGCGCCGGGCACTATTCTTATGACCAGGTTAGTGTGGTTATCACGTGTCAGTAAGTACTTAGAAGCAAGAAGATCAGCTTGCAATAACTGCAATATAGCTGAATGCTCAGGCAGCCAACAAGATTTGGAAAAAGTAGGTTGTACCAAGGCGTAAAGCGGCTTGATACGCTGGGCATAATCCGGGATGTAAGTCCGACCGAAATTCAGAAAACCCAGCAGGGATTGTAATTTCTTCAGTGAAGTAGGAGCACGGAGGCATGCGCACTTCTCTAGAAAGTGTGGAGCCAAACCTCGACCTTCATTGTTGAGTTCGTACCCCAAGATCAACACTGTATATTCTGCTATATGCGACTTCGCAAAATTGAATTTGTAACCGAAGTCAGCAAACAGAACAATAATGCGATCAACGCGTCGAAGATGCGTGTCTAACTCGTCATCCGTGAGATAAATGTCATCTACGTATGAGTACGCACCTGGGTCTATACCCTCTAAGAGGGAGACCACGCGAGCGGCAAAGACTCCCGGGCTGTTCCTATAGCCCCTTGGTAATCTTTTGAATTGTTTTTGTTTGCCACCAGAGGTGAACGCCGTCCACTCACTACTAAGAGAGGACAGGTTATGGCTGTAAAAGCCATTGGAAATGTCAAGAGTGGTTTTAAACCTTTTTCTCACAAGACTATCGACGAGAGCCGAGCTGTGGGTGTTCTGTACTGCACAGGTCCGGCAATGAGAGTTAAGGTGCCGGTAATCCAAAACTAGGCGGTACGACCCGTCAGGCTTCGTCACAGTAAACAAGGGATTATTCATAGGTGACACACATGTTTCGATTACTCCCTGATATTCCAATTGTTCAAGGATCGACGCGACGTGAGGTCTAGCTTCACGACGCATGGGGTATTGGGGTTGATGTTGGGGCGTAGTCTGCAACGGAATCTCAAGGTCCGGGGGACAATTTATCCCAGCCAACTTGATTTCGATATAACGCAGGCGCTTGCACCTGAGCCCATTCCCCGGCATACTTATTAGCTAGGACCTGAGGCACTGTGTGCGCAAAGGACGGGAGGATTACCTCCTCCCCTCTAGGAGCATCTAAAATTAAAGCCGGGGGCCAATCTGCCTCCGCCAACAGAATTTCATAGGTAGTGGTCAGATTATCCCAAAAAACCCCTTGAATTGTACGTTGTATGCCACCTTCAATTTGAATGGCTATATTATACAGTCTATCAGGGGGAGACACCCGAGTGTCAGCAGTTTCAATATTCACAAATATATCAGTTGCTGTTGCCACCAGATATGGACGCAGTGCTTGTCGCACTACTGTAACTTCCGCCGCGCTGTCTAGCAGCGTTAGCACCCACGTCAGGTTCTGAAGCTGCGTCCGTACCATCTGAGGCATACCTCGCTGTCAGTGCAGCAACTTTCTTCTTCTGAAACGGGGGTCGTTGACGTGCAGAGTCTTCTTGCTTGCCTTTGCCGTCAGTCTGTCGGGAATGCTCACGTGGTTGTGGTGCACCCCGACTTTTGCCACCGCCTCCGCCACCGGACTGTGAAGCCGATGTTTCCTGTGAAGAACGAGGAGAGCGTTGGTCAGAAACCTGAAACCGATCAGGTGACTTAATAGTAGCACGATCACGCAGATCATAAGTGCGCTCACTACTTGACTGAACTGGAGAGGCATTTACGATTGGCTCCTGAGGCGAAAAGCCGGGAGCAGGGGCAAACTACTTTTAAAATTATTGTGTTTTTATATTGTGTTTTTAACTGGCATCTTCACCTACCAGCATCGCTTGGCTTCCTACAAACAGCGCTACTCGCTGCAACGATTCCCTTCCTTCAGCCGCCATTCCCGAGGGCGAGGCGAGACACGCCCCCTCGGCTGGCCACGCCCCCCCGCCATACCTACAAATAGAGCGCGCCGGTGCCAGGCGTCGCATTTACGATTGGCTCCTGAGGCGAAAAGCCGGGAGCAGGGGCAAACTACTTTTAAAATTAATGTGTTTTTATATTGTGTTTTTAAATGGCATCTTCACCTACCAGCATCGCTTGGCTTCCTACAAACAGCGCTACTCGCTGCAACGATTCCCTTCCTTCAGCCGCCATTCCCGAGGGCGAGGCGAGACACGCCCCCTCGGCTGGCCACACCCCCTCCAACCTCCTGACCCACTGGCATAAAGCATGTGTCTTAGTAGGAAGCGCAGCGGACGAGCGCAGCGGGCGCGACTTTTGCGCGGCGAAGGCGCGCCTAAGGCAATCCCGTCTGCGCCCGTCCGCGGCCGGACGGGGCTAGGGGCACGACATTATGCCAAAATGATGTCTTATTCCTCAAAAGAACTCATCGCCCTTCAAGGCCACTGGCCACTTCCCAATCCCACCCGCAGGCTCGTCTCCGCATTAGGCCTCGCTTCTTCCTCTTCCTCCCCCACGACACCACATCCTCCGTTGCATACCCCCCCGTCACCATGTCCCCTCCCACCCGACCCTCACCCCACTACCTCGCCTTTGTCTGTATTCCTACTCAACACCAGGTCAGCGGTCAAGCACCACCACGAGCTGTTCGTCCTACTCGATTCAGAGAAACCTGACCTACTGCTCCTGACCGAAACCTGGTATTGTGATTCCTCTCTTCCTGTTCTCCTGGCCACCCTACCCCCCTCCTATGTGGCCTTACGTGCCGACCGCCCAGCAGGCAGGGCCGGTGGTGGGGTCGCCTTAATCGCACGGTCGGAATTGAACTTTCAATCACTTCCCTTTTCCCCTATCCCCTCTGCTGACTTTTTGGTTGTCCGTTCTCTTCTATCCTCCCCTCCTATTATTTGCCTTTTAATGTACCGCCCTCCTCAGCCTTCGCCCTCATTCCTACCGGCATTTCAAGACCTATTGGCCAACTTGGTGGTCAACTACGCCTCGGTCTTGGTGCTGAGAGACTTCAATTATTGGCCCTCAGACCCACATGAGTGTACAGCCTCTAAAGAATTCACTGAATCTCTCCTGTCTCTCAACTTTGCTCCGCATATAACTGTCCCTACTCACTCCCATGGGCATATACTCGACCAGGTCTGGTCCCTCAACCTCCCAGTGGCTTCGGCAGCAGTCTCTCCCTGCCCCTGGTCTGACCATGCCCTCATTTCCCTCTCCATTCTCCGCAACCCGGTATCAAAAACTCCGCATGCCAAAAACACCTGGGCGCGGAACTGGAACAAACTGGATTTTCCCTCCCTGACCTCCCTGCTTCGAAACTCCACTCCCACCCTCTCCGGCTTATCATCTACCTCTCAAGCCAAGGCCATAAACACCTGGCTGGCTGGTGGCTGTGATTCAGTGGCTCCCTTACGTCGCATTTCCATCCGTCGACTTAAGGATTCCAACAGATGGTTTAACGACCACCTGAAAGAACTTAAACTGAGCGTCCGACGGGCGGAGAGGCAATGGAGGAAAAATTACTGTCCTTTATCAAAAACTCACTTCCTCACATCACTGGCCAAATATAAAACAGCAATTCTCGCCGCAAAAACCACCCATTTGTCTGCAAAAATAACATCCGCTGAAAATAAACCCAGGGAAATTTTTGGCATAGTGAATGACCTGGCATTCTCAGATCGAACCTTACCCCAAATCCCCCCCTCCCAGCCTCTTTGTGATCAACTTAACGCCTACTTCCTGGATAAGATCGTTACCATCAAGGCCAACATTCCACCACCTTCACCTGCATTCGTTGACCCTTCCCCTCCCACTGCTCAATGCCCTCTCACCTCCATTCCCCCCCTTTCTCAGGAATCATTTCTGGAGATCCTTCCCAAAGTGAAGTCGGGGTCTCCGGCGGATGTCTGCCCGGCACGTATTCTGCAGCAAATTTACTCCTGCTGTTCTGAACCCCCCATCGCCTTCCTCAACAGCTCCCTAGCACAGGGTGTAGTGCCCCCCGCGCTAAAGGCAGCTACTATAGTACCCATTTTGAAGAAACCTGGCGCGGACCCTTCCATCTCGGCCAACTATCGCCCCATCTCCTTGCTGCCCTTCTTGGGCAAGGTGATGGAACGCCACGTCACCGTGGTACTCAGCGCCCATATTGAGACCAATGGGGGGCTGGCATCTCGCCAGGCCGGTTTCCGTCCCAGACATTCGACTGAATCGGTTGTGGTCTCAGTCCTAGACAACCTCAGAAAGGGTATGGATGATAACAAACACCAGGCACTGGTCCTCCTTGACTTGTCCGCCGCCTTTGACACGGTGGACCATACCATCTTACTGTCCCGTGTCAGGGCGGCTGGAATCGGGGGATCAGCCCTGGTTTGGCTCTCCTCCTTTCTGAGGGACCGCACCCAGGCAGTGCGGCTAGGCGTCTTCTCTGCCACCCCCCTCCCTGTCACTTGCGGCGTTCCCCAGGGATCCTCTCTTTCCCCCCTGCTTTTTAATCTCTATATCTTCCCTCTTATCTTCGCGCTTCAGCAGCTGGAGGTCACCGTGTACAACTACGCGGATGATCTCCAGCTCATCTTTGATCTGTCCTCCTCTCCCCTTTCTGTCTCTAATTTCCAGTCTACCATGACATTCATCAGGGACTGGATGAACCACAACCACCTTAAGCTGAACCCGGATAAAACCGAGTTGGTTCTCACCGGTGGTTCATCCAGCCCCTGGAACTCTCTTTTTTGGCCCCTCTCTCTTGGGCCCGCACCTTCCCCCTCAACCACGGTCAAAACACTGGGTGTCAAAATGAATAATCAGCTCACCCTTCACCCACAAATCAGCTCCGTGGTCTCCTCTTGTTTCCTCACTCTCCGCACCATCCGCTCTGTTTCCCGCTTCTTTTCCCCTCAGGCACTCAAGATCATCATGGCCGCCCTGGTGATATCAAAGCTGGATTATGCCAACGCCCTCTATCATGGCATTCCAGCTTACAGCCTGCGAAGACTTCAGTCGATCCAGAACCAGGCGGCCCGGCTGGTTTACGGCCTCCCACGCTATCACCATTCCACCCCCCTTCTCAGGGAGCTTCACTGGCTTCCCGTAAAAGAACGCTCCCTTTTTAAGACGGGCTGCATGGTCTTCCAGGCCCGCCAGGGCACTGCCCCCGCCTTTATCTCTTCTTTAATAAAACCCTATGTTCCCACAAGAGAGCTACGGTCTTCCTCTAAGTCCCTTCTTCAGATCCCCCGCTTCACACGTAAAAAGTGGGGTGGGGCCAACTTCTCCACCTTGGCTCCAACATTCTGGAACTCCCTTCCTGACCATCTCCGTTCTGCTACCCAGTACCTCTCCTTTCGCAAAGATTTAAAAACCTTCCTCTTCAATCAGGCTTTCCCCGCTTAGCTCTTCATTCTTATCACTCTTGCCTTTTCCCTCAGTTGCCGATCCTGCCTACTAGCGCCAAGAAACCGCATGGTGTACGCTGCGCTTTAGAAATGTTTTAAATTAGAAATTAAATTAGAAATTAGAGGCAGGACGTGACCCCTGTTTCTGTTGCTGCTTCTCCTGTTTTTTCGCCCTCCAACTTTGTTTTGGAAAATTAGGGCATTCGTCCTTACCAGACGAGTTTGCCTTCATCTGCTGTATCAAATCAGGATTCTTCACAGTTGGTTTAACACCTAAGGCGCTACGACCAACTTGTCTATAGGCGTTCGCGATAATTTTCGCAAATTCTCTCGGCTTGTCGTCTTCGTTCACTGTCTCTAATTTATTAAGCACTTGGAATTGCATAGCATCTCCTTTGAGGTTGCCCATTATCATGGTAGCAACCTCATCGAACACACCAACAAGCCGCATTCCCAATTCAATAGCAGCCTCCGCACCATGATTCTCTTGAACACGTTTAATCACGGAGGGCAGTACCGACAGAGACGGAGTGCCAAAGCACTTCGAGTATGTCGCTGCAAAGACCTTACCCCAGTTTTCGCAATCTGCCATATCTGGGACTAAGTCTTTAGGCAAAGCGATGGTAAGGATCCTGTGTTTCTCCACAGGAGATGTACGCGGATAAACCGCTTTTATTTGATCAAATTTCTCAGCAAGTCAATAAGGGAAATCATCCCTATTTTGGGGTCGCTTGCCCACTACCGAATTCACCATACCAGGACTAATAACCACCGCGTGGTGGTCCGTCGGTTGTCCGGCAACAGCAGTAGCGACCACCTGCACGTTGCGTGACACGTACTGCACTAAAGCCCTATGTACTGTAATAAGGGCAGTGTGCAGAACATGCAACTCAGCCACCGTCACCTGTAGGTAGCGGGGATGAGGCGTATATCCGGCTAATACCGGCCATGTGGCCCCTGCAATCGACAAAGGGCCCATTCTCGCCGGTATAACCGCATGGGGAAGGGCACCATTAAACCAAATGTTATGCTGCCAGGCAGAAATAGGAATTTCTTGAGTCCCATATGGCGTATAGTTGGCTGGTAGCGCGGTGGCTTTATAAGTGTGGAACGTATCATCGTCATCACTCACCGCCGGCAGAGTAACCCAAGAGTAGAACAACTCAAACGGAAACAACGCATCGGCACTTACTACAAAAATCACAGCCATACCATCGTCTGGCACCCCATACTGCGCCAGATGACGTTTCAGGGGTGCCCGGCTATGAGCCGGAATATTGACCGCCATTAGGACACTAACAGTAAATCTACAATAAATCAGTAGCACAAGGGTTCAGATTAAATAACCTTTTAAATGATCAAGCTTGAAAGAACCTATTTAGTCGAAACACAGGTAGGTCAAACCGCCACTCCCGTTATCCAGAAACCAGAGTGAGGGTGTTGTGGACTAATACAAGCACTACTAAGGCGTCTCAAATCAAAAGACCAAACGTTAGGTGTGCCATGTTGCAGGGATTCTGTGTATGCGCAGAACTATGCACAGGAACCCAGGCCCTCAGTGAATTGCTCTGTACCAAAATCTCACCTCAGAACCCAGAACCCCCTATCCGGCCAGCATCAGTGTCCCATTCGTTATCCGAGGTTTAGCTCGGCGGTCCCAATGTATAGACAACCCAGAACAAGCGATTTAGTATATTTCTCAGGAATGGTGGGAATCAGAAACACCTTTTCGTAATTATTCTCGTACCAGTCCACAACAGAATAAACAGAGACACAGGAAAAGTTTAAAGAGTTTATTTTATAAACCTCGTGTCCTAATATGCAGCAGTTTGGCTAACATTAGCAGACAAACGATTAAAATCAAAACCATCAGCATAGTTACAATACCATAGAAAATGAAAGGAGTAATCATACTAAAATGACAGTGGCTCTAGGCCACCTTCCTTTCTCTAACACACTAATAGTATTATTAGACTAATAAAAGGTCTCTAGGCTTGAATTGGGAACCCCATACCGTATAGATCAGCTCAGAGAGTTCACATCACAGGATCAGCTATGCTCTGCTCCTAGGAACGCTCTTCTTCCGAATGTGATGAAAACATGCAACACTGCAATATTAAAAGCATTAGACTTTCAGGTATTTGCAGCTGCGTGCGTTTTATGGCTAAACTAGTGGGCCGATCAACCTGAACTCAACAACATGCATCCTCTAGCGACCCAGACTGTTTCTGTTACACTGTGTACAGACCAAGGTCGCTGCTCACTGTTTAGGATGTTAACAACAGACAGTTCTCATGTGAAGCAAAGTCGAGTAAGCATTTCTCAATTCAATAACATGTGACTACAGTGTTGTGTGCAAAGCAGCAAAAGCGGCAAGATGGCTTTCTAACATTTAACGCGGTTATGCTAACTTAGCGTTGTACATAGGTAGATAACGATCTTCACTACAATATCATAGTAGCAATATTTCATTATGTAACAATTATCAGCACAACCCTATTAAAAATTAGAAGACGGTTTAGAAATTTATATTAATAAATAAGTCCAGAAGGTAGATTTCATACTTTAAAATCACTATAAGCCTAGTTCAATTAACACCTTTGTTCTCGAGTTCATTTTCCATAAAAAAGCTTTTCACGGCCTTCACATATCTTCCAATTGCAATGGCAATATCAAGTTTATGCATATAGGTGAGAAGCTCTATAGCTTGGGCCCGTGATTCAATACCACAAATTAAGAACGTAGGCCGCAAGAATAATTTCTGCAGGGCTAAAACTGTCATACAATCAACTAATATATGCGGAATATCACATTTTGCTCCTAGTCTACATTTACAATTACCATCGGGCTGCATTATTACTGCTCTTACTTTGTCATTTGTTATCCAAGTGTTAATGCCAATTCTTAATCTTAAAATTTCACACCTGAGCCAATAATTAGGTAAGGTATCAAAGTATGGGTACCAGACTTCGTTATGCCAGGTCATCCTCATAAATTGTACCAATTTTTTCTTGGTCAGGTACTCCACATCTACCCTCCTAGCCACTTCCTGTCCTTGGGATTTCAGTATACTCTTGGTAGTTTCTACCTAGAGTGAGAGTGAGCAAATTCTCACATTCAGGTTCTCGCACACCGTGTGCAATTTCTTTTTTGTCTCCCTGGCCCACTTTAAGCTACTAAGCTGGATCTCATTTCCGCACCATTGGGAGACCTTTTGTACAGCCCCTACATGATGGCATTTCCAGAACCTTATCAGTGCCATTTGAGCCTGTATACTCCATGATATTATTCCTAGCTCAACCCTAAAGGTCTGAATCATTGCTGAGCCTGGTAACGACAATAGGGGTTTTAGGCACTTCCCTTCCTCTAGGACCCAGCCATATTTACCACTTTGGTAAAGCACTTCCGCTTCGTACAATACTTTGGAGGGTATCATTGCGCTATAGGCCTTTAACAATGGTCTGTGGGACATCTCCCTATACTCCTGGTTACATTTTTTCACTCCACATACCGATGTGGAGGCCTTAGCTTTCTGGGCTTCTAAGTGCACGTGCTACTTTAGGGTACTATTAAACCAGACCCCTATTTATTTGTATTCAGTCACAATTGCAAGTTTTAATGGGGTCAAAAACCATCTGCTCCTGGGGTCTCTTTTCCCAAAGCATAAAATGTTGGTTTTATCCAAATTTACTATTAAAGGCTTTGACACACAGTACTCATTAAATGCATTTAGCTTTCTTTGAAGTCCTATCTCAGTCTGATCAAAAGTCACTAGGTCGTCTGCATACAATAGGCATGATAGATGATTGCCATTCATTTTCGGGCTGGCACTTCTAAAAACTTTAGGGCTGAGGGTAAATCTGCTAGAAAGATGGCAAATAGTAAGGGAGCCAGCACACAACGCTGTATAAGACCATTCTCAATAGCTATTTTCGAAGTCAAGGACCCCACCCTATCCTTGATGTTCTGTGCCCAGTTCCCTCTATGTTGCTCTTGAATTATGACCAGCAGACCTTTCGGGATGTTATATTTTTCCAGAGTCTCCCATAGACATTTACGATCCACTAGGTCAAATACTGCCCGGAAGTCCACAAAGCAGCAATATAGCTTACCTCTTTGTTCAATTGACTTCCGTGCCACTGCACATAGTGCGAAGCAATGGGCGATAGTGGAGTGACCCTCCTTGAAGCCACTCTGTTCTACTGGCACTATCGACCCTTGCTTCACCCAGTCCTCAAACTACCTAGTATTATTTTTGCAAAGAATTTCTCCTCTATGTCCAGCAAATTGACCAATCTATAGTTTTTCGGGGCTTTCTTGTCACCCTTCTTATGGACTGGTCTGATTAACGGAACCCTTCCAGTTCTTTGGAATTCTTCCTGAGTCCAAAATGGCTACGAACATATGTGACAAAAATTCAGCCCACCAATGTAACTGGGACTTTATTATAATAGCAAAGATTGTCGGGTCCTGCTGCCCTGGTTAGCTATAGCTTCTTTATGGTGTTCTTCACGTTCTCTACTGTGAAGTCTATTTTTAAGTCTTCCATTGTCCCGCCCAACTGCTGTGTTTCTCCTACTTCTGGGGTGCTACGTGTCCCATACAGTTCCTTCAAATATTCCTCACATGCGGCTTCTTGTACCACACAACTGGTTGTCCTATTGCTGCCTGTATATGCTTCCATAACTTCCATATATTTTTCGATGGTTTCCAAAAGATTTTCCCAGCATTTCTCTTTATAAATCCTTTTCAGGCTTCTCAATAACGTTTTATATTCACTACTCAGTTTTCTAAGTTTAATAAATCTAACCAAATCATATTTGACTCTAAGAGATCGTGCTTCTCTCCTTATCTCCCTTTTCTTCTTTAGGTATTCTTCAGTGAACCACTTGGCCTGCCTAACTGGAGTTATTTGTTGGTTCTTTGCCCTTGTATTCTTATTTTTTTGTTTGACTCGAAGGCACTGCACTACCTGTTCGATTTTGTTTCTCAAACCATTCCAGATTCTGCCCTCTGGCACTTCCCAAATCTAACCTCTGTTGTCATTTTGCCAATTTTGCAATATATTTATCTGTTAATCTCGTTGTCACCCGCCGAGGATAATCTACTTCTTGTGGGATTACTGTATCTCGTGATGTCAAAATCTCTCTCGCGACCTCAATCTGCAGGTGATTATGGTCGCTACCTCCCCTTTGACATACCCGGAACCCCTTAATTAATGCAAAGTTCAAGGCATGGGTAAAAACATAGTCTATTGGGCAAACTTGTGGGCCTATTTTTAAAGTTTTCTTAGCCGGGCAATCTGTATCCATCCTACCATTCAGGCAGAATAGACCTTTTGACTCCAGATACTTTCCTAAATTTATATCTTGTCTTGAGGGGGTGCTATCTGGGAAGACAGCCATAACTATATTATAAGCTTCCAATACATCCTTGAACCAAGGGTCTTTCTTATTTTGGTTCAATATATGGCTGAAATCTCCCAATATTAGAAACCTAGCAGTATCATATTTTTCACATAAAGTATCAATCTCTTCTAAACATCTCAACCCCATATTCCTCTTGGCACGCCCATTGCATATAGACATTTATAAGAGCCAGGTTTTCACACTTTTCGTCTGAGAAAAACATGGATATCCTACAAGCAAGCAACCATTTACATTTACCTCTTTGAGTCATCACATCCTTCACAAATTTGGTTGATATTAGAGTCATAATCCCTCCTGCTGGGCACCCACATCTTTTTTTCTTTGCTAGTCTGTGTAGTTGAACAAAGCCATCAATTATTGGGGTTTTGTCGCATAACCAAGTTTCTTGTAAACAAATTATCTCGGCACTCAGAGCTAACTCATATACAATTTCTTGTTTTGCAGGTCCTCCAAGACCATTTATGTTCCAAGATATGATCTTCAGGCTCGGCAACAACCCTTTATCCTATTCAATGTCACTTAAACAGTCGTCTTCCCCATTATACCACTGGGAGGTGCCTGCGAGACTGCTTCTTTGGCTCCAATTCCCCCATAGTTTGCTTATATCTGTATTAATAACCAGTATTTTAAAATTTCCATTTTCTTCCTCCTCATCCTCTGACAACCTTACCTGTCTTTTTGCCCAAACCTGCATGGCAATTTAGGAACTCTCCACCTTGTTGTCTACTCTCATCTAGTTCTCCATCTGGGATTATCCTTATCCCTCCCTGTTAGGAATGGGGGTCTCTAGTTGGCAATGGCTGGCAACTGTCCAAGTAGGGACATTCCTTCCTAAGTCAGAGTAAGCAGACTACACCCTTTGACAACCCCTGCTCAACCCTGTGGTAACGTAGCACGAGCAGCTAGGCTTATCTCAGAGGCAGTGTTTGAAGCATTTATGACCATACACAGCAACACAGTGAGGAACACTACAAAGGGACGCCACACAAGTAGTTATAAAAATAAGTATCTTTATATATAGACTTAACACAAGACCAATAACAGTAAAAATCCACAATACTAGTACATTAGGGTGACTCTTAAAAGGCTGCAAAAATAGTTCAAGGTGTGCAAAGAGGAGTTCAGTTCAAGGCAGTGGTCTCTGCGACCCTTTTACTCACAAGATACCTGGATTCTGTAGCAAAGCAACAAAAATGTCCTTAAGGAGTTGCAGCGATGATTTTCCTTACGCTAACCAGCAATGCGTTGAATCCTTGCCGCAAGGAAGGGTAATGCTCTGGTGTGTGGGCAGGACAAAGCGACAAACTTCTGCACGCTAAGCCGGCGATGCGATAAAATCCTTGCCGCGAAGGGAGGATGATGCGCCGAGTCTGTTGCGTGTGCGATCTTGTTGCGATGAAAGAAAATGGCGCTCCACGAGGGAGCGACGATCCTGATGCGATGCGATGAAAATGGCGAACGCTTGGCGTCCGCTCTGCGATGTCGTGAAGCGATTAACTTGATGCAATGATCTTTAGTTAGCGAGCGCTTTCAGGCCCGCAAACATGCAATGCGATAATCTTCGGGTTAGCGAGCGTTTGGCAGCCCGCCGACAGGTGATGCGATGATCTCCGGTAGCGAGCACTCGGCGGCAGCAGAGCGACGATTTTCCTTACGCTCTTCAGCTGCAACGGCTCGCTAACGGGCGTTAGCGACGACTTTCAGCACTCTCTTCTCCACAGTAGAACTAGAGGCCCTGGAACTCACAGGAGCCTCACCTGCAGATAGAAACCCTCGTTGGGAGGAAACAGGAGGCTGGTGGTGGAGTTTGATGTGCCTGAGACTCCTACAGGAGGCTAGCTCTCTTCTAGCCCTTGTGTGATTGCTGTAGCAAAAATAAAAGTTCCTTCAAAGTCCTTTTCCTCTTCTTCCAAGTCCAGTAGTAAACACTGCAGGCCAGTCCAAGAAACAGCACACAAGCACAAGGAGAGTCATCTCCTGCAGATTCCTTCAGTTACACGGACAGAGGTTCTTCTTGTTGTCCAGGAGCAATACAAATTGTAGGGGTTTCAGCACAGATATTTATACCCCAAAAGTCTTTGTTCTTAGAAGCTACAAGTCACTGAACCCAGCCAGAACCAGTTCTGCCCAGCCCTGGAGCACTTTGTTTACCAGACTGCATCCTTCCTTTCAGAAAGAGGGGGCTGCCATCAGACGCACAGTGGGAGGTGGAGCCAGCATTCACCTTTCTAGGCACAGCCCTATTCAGGTCCAGAAGCTACCCCTCCCCATACTCCAATGCAGATCTCTCTATTCAACCCAGGTCTGACTCAGCCTGCCCTGTCCCTCCAAAACCAGATAGCCAATACACATAACAGCAGAGCACACTCGAAGGCTTAGGCAAGAAAATACCTACTTTCTTAAAGTGGTATTTTCAAACACAGAATATAAAAATAGACTTCACTAAAAGATGTATTTTAATATTCTGAGCTCAGGCATACTAAATTCGTTTTTCTACCATGTTCTATAGGTCATTTAGGACTATAGAATGTAATAGCCAAACCTCCCATTCTGGCCTATGGAGAACAGGTAGCCTTACAGTAGTGAAAAACGAAATTGGGTGTAATTCACTACCAGGACATGCTACACACATCAGAGAATGACCTACCTTACACATACAATGCACCCTAACATAGGGGTGGCTTACATGATACCAAGGGAAGGTTCAGGGGCTTGTAAGTGGGTGCACTTCACAGCCAAGATGGCAGTTCTGGACTGCACACAGACACTGCAGTGGCAGGTGTGAGACACACTTTACAAGCTGCTTCTGTGGGTGGCGCAAACCAGCGCTACAGGCCCACCAGCAGCATTTGGTTTACCAGCCCTGGGCACACACAGGCCACGCTACTGGGGACTAACAGGTAAACCAAATAAGCCAATCATGGATGTACCAATTCACATGTCATCTTTACACAGGGAGCATTCGCGCTGTGGCACTGAATGGCAGTGGCACAGCGCCCAGAGCATCTATTACCAGCAAAAACAGAGGAGACACAGCGAAAAATGGAAGGGAGACTCACGCCAATGGTGCCAGGTCTAACACTCCCTTCAATATTTCACGCTCTAGTTTCCCAATTGCCGCCTTTACCAGATCAGAGTATACTAAGACCTTAGTAATTTTATTTCCTTTACAAATATTCCTAAACCCCACTTGGAGCAGATCTTTAGTTCCAATTCCTCTCAAGCTGGGGCATTTTGCAAATGAGTGTAGGAGCTGGGACCTATTAAGGGGTATAGTTTTCCTTATCCCCCCCTTCTCTGCTTGTACTGTTTCAAAGTGTACCCACTTATTTCCTACAACCTCCAATCTTACCATGTGGGGGTTCATACTTCCCTGGCAATTGTTCTTCCATGTACTTGCCTTAACCCTACCCCTATCTAGTCTTATTTTCCTGGGGTTAGATTTCTTTCTGAGGTTTTGCCCAGGAGTTAATGCTTTCAGTCTCTCTCTACTGGTTTTCGTGGGTGATTCTAGTTGAGCCTTCCTTAATTCTACTACAACGATTTTCTTCCTTCCTTTTTCTACTCCCTTCCTCTTTCCAGCATCCCTTAGGTAATTTGATGGCCTCTTCCCGTGGGATACAATTTATGAAGCACCCTTTTCTTCCTTCCCTCTTTTTTGTACCTTTACCTCTCCCTGCTTTTGTGCCTTCCTTCCTATTCCTATCCCTCTCCTGTAATTAATAGACCTATACCTGGGATATTCACCCTGTCTCTTTATCAACATTGGCCATCTTGAGATGTACACGTTCTGTGTATCTTCAGGTATCACTATGTCACCAGCAGGTTCCGGGGTCTGTGGGTCAGGGACTGGCCTTTTTTTTAAAGTTGGCATTTGGCCCTTAATACCTTGTAGCTCGCCCACAATCTTATGCAGTTGCGTCTTTTGAGTTTTTAAATATTCATTGTTTAACATTGTAACTTCTAAGAGCCCTTGTAAGGTTCTTTGCAACCCAACATTATGTCCAACATTGAAGCCGATGGGGATGTTGAAATATCTGGGTCTAATGTTGTATTTCGGGTGGACCCTTCTGTCATTTCAATTCTTGGATTGCCAGGCTGCTCAATACTCTTACGTGCAATCAAAGAGGGGACAAGAGAGCTGATTATTTAAAGAGGTCCTGTTCTAATGCTCCCTGGTGTGTACATAGAAAAACAGAGGGGAACGGATCCTCTTAAAGGCCAAGGTGATTGAGTTCACTATCAGCCTGCTGTTAGTTGGTCAAGGGGGAGATCTGAATTTCAGATCTTGATGCCCACACACACCTGTTAGGGTGTCATGCTTCATCATTGGGCGCTCCTCGTCGGACCGGCGCTGCAATGTCCAACGGGCCTGGTGGCATCTTTAGCGGAGATCTTCTGATCTGAGAATGCCTTTTGTGAAGGATGTGAGTGGGAATGTGGAAGTCAGTGACTTCTAATTAGTGTGAGGACTCGAAAGAATAAAATAGGCCCTGGCCCCTAGATTGCTTTAATTGGGTTGTGTGGGGCTGGGACTGAGTAAAACCAGTGAGGCTACTGTGGTGATTCTAGGTATCAGGGTAGCCTTTAGTTGACGGAGGTCAACATGTTTCGTGTCTTCTCTGCTCAAAAGTAGAGTGACACTTCTTCAGGACCGTGGGTAGACCTATATATGAGTGTTCCTCAGTTATTATAAACGGGTAAATGGGATCTACCCCAAAAAAGAGAGAAAAGTCTAATTCAGGATCTTGGTATAAAGTCTCCGCCTAAATAGATGGAGACAAAAAGTAAAGAGGACAAACAAAAAATGTACCGTTAACAGCTATAGGAGGTAACATTATCCAAGTGTTATATGCAGGGGGCAAAATAGCCCAACATAAGGACCAAATGGTCCCTAATCTCAATTATCAACTAGTTTAAAAAAGAGACTGATTAAAAACTTGATTCTAAAATCAACATGAACTAATACAGGAAGGAAAAAGAGAAGAAGTAGGTAAGGAATTACTTTCAGAACAGTGGTACCACTATGACCACGTGTGGGCGTGGTGGCCACTAGAGGGGGTATCTTACAAGTTCTTACCTCAATAAAGTGGGAACGAAGGCTTCATAGGTGAAGGAGCAGCGACCGGACCACTGGAACGGGCCCACTATAAAGGAGTTACGGAATAGTTCAGATATCAGCACCACCATCACTCAGACGTACCAGTCAAGGGATACCAAGCAGATACAACATTCCACATGAAATATATTTAGAGCGTGAAGAGTGCTGCACCTGATTCATAAGTGTAAAGGGTAGGACTGACGGAGATCAGTGAGGGCCCCAATACATCTAGGCACGTGAGAAATGAATGGCATGTGAGGTCTTGCTGCCGGACCGTAGCATGTGAGGTAGTGCACCCGGCTTAACTACATAAACTGGGTCCCAGATAGCAATGATAAAGGCAGCGGATTCCACTGGTTAAGCGTGGTCCGAAGCTCAGACGTGTATATTAAATAGTCACCCGGTTGAGGGTGGGAGCGCAGGGGGTGAATGCCTGAGCAAGGGTACCGATAGTGATAAGGTTCCTAACAGTGTAAAAACGAATCTTATGAACAAACGGCCCCTAAGGGGTACAGTGCCACAGCCGAAATATCGTGAAGGGTGGAATGAGGAACCAGGCCGGGTGTGCGGAGGTAGAGGAGTATATAATAATAATAAACCGTCCAAAAGAAGGGGAGACCGTCCCAATAAGGGGGATCGTGGCTACATACACACTGACTAAAAGATGGCTAACTCACACCATGGGGATGTGCAGTGAATTTTGAGCGGATCGGAGAGCCTGTGCTTGTAGCATGCTGCGTGGACTTACCCTAAGGATGTAGTGGGCATGCCACTTCTGAAAACACGTCTTCTCCTCACCTGGATATTACCGCTACTGTAGAAACTCCTGTTCTTAAACTCGGAAGAGGTGGCGTGATCACGCGATGCTACTCGTGCGCCCGCCATCTTGTCCCAAAAGGGTTGCCTGACTATGACAAGAAAGACTATATGGAGGAATCGGCAATGTAGATGCCGACGGAAAACTAACCACCACAAGGCAGTATGGTGTGACAGGGAGAGTACAACACCTAGAAAAAGGCCAAGTAACCTAGAAGCAAGGAAGGATGAATAAATACGTAGGAATCACAAAGTGGCATGTATAAAGGTGACATATCTTCATACAGTGCGATACCGTAGTGATAATAAATAGGCATCGTACGGGTTCAAAAAGACCAATAATAATAGTTACTGATGGTGAATATGTATGGTCCGTAATAGAGTGAAACAATGAATAAAGGGGCTCACGGGATAGTAGTGAGATCAGGAGGGACAGAGACACAATTAGGTCGCTCTAGTACCCCATGTTACATGGAGAAGAGCTCAGGATGATTCATGGTCTGGGTCTGGAATCACGGTCGGAGTGTCAACAATGCCAGAATGTGTTCTCAGTATATATGTATGTTCTTAGTTAGGTAGTGTTAGTATTAGATTATTTCTGTCCACGGGATATCATCGTTGAGACCCCTTTCTTGTGTGGACAGACGGAAAATCCATCTTTGTTCGGTTTCAAAAAGTTTCCTGATGGACCATGTGGGATTGCTTTCGACCACAGACCAATGTAGTTCATTGGGTCCGTGTGGATGCGAGAGGTAGTGTGTGCTCATTTTAGTGGTCGATTTTCCACACCGTATATTACTGCGGTGTTCCATGATCCTCGTTTTCACAGGACGTGTGGTCATGCCTATGTATCTTAAATTGCACGGACATGTAATGAGGTAGACGCAGTTTTTAGAATTACAGTTCGTATGACTCTTTTGTGTCCAGACTTTACTTATTTCAAAGGTGAGTTCTTTGGTAGCCTTCGTGAGTTCACAAACTCCACACTGACTACATGGATAATGTCCTCGTACTGGAGTTGTGTCCCACAGGGTCCCTTGTATGGTCGTCTTGGTCGTCTTCGGGCGGGTGTGTACCAGAATATCACGTAGATTGCTAGTGCACTTATCCGCAAACCTAGGTGTGGGTAAAGACAATTTACCTGTAGTAAGGATCTTCCAGTTTTTTTTGATAATCTTCTGTATTGTATTCGATTCGGAAGTGAAGGTGGTCACACATGTCAGAGTTTCTTCCGTCTTATTTTCTTTTGGTTCTAGAAGAGATTCTCGGTTGTTATTGAGTGCTCTTTTGTTAGATCTTCTTATGATAGAGGTAGGATAATTCCGTGCTCTGAGATTGTTACTTAGGGCATTCGCGTCCTTCTTATAGTCAGTGATCTTCTCGCAGTTCCTGCGGAGACGTAGAAACTGTCCGAAGGGCAAGTTGTCCCTCAGGGCTTTTTGATGATGACTCCCATACAGGAGTAAGCTATTGCGGTCCGTTGGTTTTTTGTATGTGTGAGTTGAAAGAGAGCCTTCCCGTAGAGTGATGGTAAGGTCGAGAAAGTGGATCTCTGTGGAGGAGGTGGACCGGGTGAACTTCAAATATGGGTCCAAGGAATTGACCCATAAGAAGAAACTGTCACAAGTCTCTCTATCTCCTTTCCACAGGATGAGAATGTTGTCTATGTAACGTTTCCACAAGATGATGTTATTGCCATAGATATTATCTGTCAGGTGGAGGCGTTCGAATTCCGCTACATAGAGGTAGGGCAGGCTCGGTGCGAAAGTACTACCCATAGAAGTTCCTTGGGTTTTGTGGAAAAATTGATCTTTAAATTGAAATAATTCTCACACATGGCTATGGTGTCACATTCCATAATGAAGGACACTGGGGTGTTGTATAGCCAATCTTCTTTGCGAAGGAGTTCTTCTATTACTCTTAGTGTCTCTGTTTGTGGAATGTTCGTGTAGAGAGCCTCCACGTCCAATGTCATCAAGAGATCGATTTTATCACTTATGGTGGTTTCAGAGAGTAAATTCAGAACATCCCTGGTGTCCTGTAGGTATGAGGGTATTTTTTTGACCAAGGGACAGAGAAAATAATCGCAGAATTTGCTAAGGGGTTCCAATAGTGAACCGATACCAGACACTATGGGGCGTCCTGGGGGCAGGCTAGTCCCCTTATTAATCTTGGGTAGTGTGTAAAATGATGGGGTGCGTGGTTGTAAGTTCACCAAGAATTCAGCCTCTTTCTTAGAAATCCAACCCTGTGTTTCTGCTGACTCTACGATTGATTTTATCCTTGTCATCAATCTCCCTATTGGGTCCCCTTTTATTTTCTAATAGCACTTCTCTTGTGAGAGCTGACGGAGACATTCACGGTCGTAGTCTGTCGTATCCATAAGAACAATGGCCCCTCCCTTGTCTGCGGGTTTGATTGTGATCGTAAGATCCTCATTGAGATTTTTTATGGCAACCCTCTCAACTGCTGGAAGATTATTGTAGTGTGGTCTCTCGGTGATGTTTTTCACTTCTTTGATCACAGCCTGCTCAAAGGTTAATACCTCGTGTGAGGTAATCCCATCGTGTGGTGTGAAGGTCGAGGGGGGTCGTAAGCCCGTATCAGTTATTTCCTGAGATGTTTTGTATTGGGAAAAAGCTCGCAGGCGTAACTTCCTGAAGAAGTTGTGAAGTTCTTTGTGTAGGAGAAAGTGGTCCACATGTGGGGTAGGTACGAACCCTAAACCCCTGTTGAGTGCTCTTTTTTCGGTTGGAGTCAGATTCCTGGTAGATAAGTTAACCACTAGGTCCTGTTGTTCTTCCTGCTCCTCAATTCCATTCGTTCCTGTTGTTGGGGGGCCGGTTGATCTTGCCACTGAACCTGTTTGGGTTGACCGTCTCGTCTTCTGCCTCTTCCCCTGCCCCGGCCTCTTCCTAAAAAAGGCTGTTGGTTCTGGTTGAAATGGTACATAGGTGGGCGCACGTGGTACATGGGGTTCCAAGGTGGTTGTTGGCCGTAGAAAGGGTTCATTGGGTAGCCATACATAGGTGGCGGTGGTGGGCCCCAGTTCTTCTTAAGGCTAGATCGGCTCTCATTACTCGATGTACTACTGTTCGAGTTGAAGCGTGGTCTGCTCTCAACTGAACTCCCATCTGATGAATCGTCACCGCTGGGTGCTTGATAGTCTTCCTTAGTATACGGGTACACTCTTTCCTTGTCAAATTTCTTTATATCTTTTTACAATTTTGAGATTTTCTGACGCATAAGGTGATTCTTGTGGTCATCCATCTCAACATTGATTTCTGCTAGTCTACTTTTATAAGCCGTTATGTTGATTGAGGCTTTAAGGTTATTCTCAGCGATAGTAATTTCGATGAGTAATTTGTCAGCCAGACGTTTGGCAGTATTAATGATAAGTATGAGCCAGTCCCTAGGTGCACTTCCAGGCCACCAGGAACCATTCCTTTCTGAAACCAATATCCTCCAGGAAGATTCTTGGGGCATTTGTAACCAAGAGACAGTTAGGGGCGATGTTAGCCCTCAGATATTCTGTCATCATTGCGCCATGGAGCGCAATCTTGGTATGAAATTTCTTCTGATTGATTATAGAGTTCCAATCTTCAGTGGTACTACAAGATGGATTGCCGCTGTCAGTTTGTAATAAAGATGGTGCCCGTAGGATTTCTGACACCATGTCATCAGAAACTTAGGCCATGGTTGTCCATGGTGATGTACTCGGAGTATCACACCTATATCTGATGGTGAGTGGATATTAATGCTCAGAGATTAGAGCAAGGGTAGAGAAGCAGTAGATACTGTGTAAGTTCATATGGTGATACAAGGGTCCCTCTGCAAGGATGCTGTGCATAAACGTGTAATCAAAGAGGGGACAAGAGAGCTGATTATTTAAAGAGGTCCTGTTCTAATGCTCCCCGGTGTGTACATAGAAAAACAGAGGGGAACAGTTCCTCTTAAAGGCCAAGGTGATTGAGTTCACTATCAGCCTGCTGTTCGTTGGTCAAGGGGGAGATCTGAATTTCAGATCTTGATGCCCTCACACACCTGTTAGGGTGTCATGCTTCATCATTGGGCGCTCCTCGTCGGACCGACGCTGCAATGTCAGGTGGAGGCGTTCGAATTCCGCTACATAGAGAACATAGGAACTGCGAGAAGATCACTGACTATAAGAAGGCAGCGAATGTCCTAAGTAACAATCTCAGAGCACAGAATTATCCTATCTCTATCATAAGAAGATCTAACAAAAGAGCACTCAATAACAACCGAGAATCTCTTCTAGAACCAAAAGAAAATAAGACGGAAGAAACTCTGACATGTGTGACCACCTTCACATCAGAATCGAATACAATACAGAAGATTATCAAAAAACTGGAAGATCCTTACTACAGGTAAATTGTCTTTACCAACACCTAGGTTTGCGAATAAGCGTACTAGCAATCTACGTGATATTCTGGTACACACCTGCCCGAAGACGACCAAGACGACCATACAAGGGACCCTGTGGGACACAACTCCAGTATGAGGACATTATCCATGTGGTCAGTGTGGAGTGTGTGAACTCACGAAGGCTACCAAAGAACTCACCCTTGAAATAGGCAAAGTCTGGACCCAAAAGAGTCATACGAACTGTAATTCTAAAAACTGCGTCTACCTCTTTACATGTCCTTGCAATTTAAGATACATAGGCATGACTACACGTCCTGTGAAAACGAGGATGATGGAACACCGCAGTAATATACGGTGTGGAAAATCGACCACTAAAATGAGCACACACTACCTCTCGCATCCACACAGACCCAATGAACTACATTGGACTGTGGTCAAAAGCAATCCCACATGGTCCATCAGGAAACTTTTTGAAACCGAACAAAGAAGGATTTTCCGTCTGTCCACTCAAGAAAGGGGTCTCAAAGATGATATCCCGTGGACAGAAATAATCTAATACTAACACTACCTAACTAAGAACATACATATATACTGAGCACACATTCTGGCATTGTTGACACTCCGACCGTGATTCCAGACACACACCATGAATCATCCTGAGCTCTTCTCCATGTAATATGGGGTACTAGAGCGATCTAATTGTGTCTCTGTCCCTCCTGATCTCACTACTATCCCGTGAGCCCCTTTATTCATTGTTTCACTCTATTACGGACCATACATATTCACCATCAGTAACTATTATTATTGGTCTTTTTGAACCCGTACGATGCCTATTTATTATCACTACGGTATCGCACTGTATGAAGATATGCGACCTTTATACATGCCACTTTGTGATTCCTACGTACTTATTCATCCTTCCTTGCTTCGAGGTTACTTGGCCTTTTTCTAAGTGTTGTACTCTCCCTGTCACACCATACTGCCTTGTGGTGGTTAGTTTTCCGTCGGCATCTACATTGCCGATTCCTCCGTATAGTCTTTCTTGTCATAGTCAGGCAACCCTTTTGGGACAAGATGGCGGGCGCAAGCGTAGTATCGCGCGATCACGCCACCTCTTCCGGGTTTAAGAACAGGAGTTTCTACAGTAGCGGTAATATCAAGGTGAGGAGAAGACGTGTTTTCAGAAGTGGCATGCCCATTACATCCTTAGGGTAAGTCCACGCAGCATGCTACAAGCACAGGCTCTCCGATCCATTCGAAATTCACTGCACATCCCCTTGGTGTGAGTTAGCCATCTTTTAGTCAGTGTGTATGTAGCCACGATCCCCCTTATTGGGACGGTCTCCCCTTCTTTTGGACGGTTTATTATTATTATATACTCCTCTACCTCCGCACACACGGCCTGGTTCCTCATTCCACCCTTCACGATATTTCGGCTGTGACACTGTACCCCTTAGGGGCCGTTTATTTATAAGGTTCGTTTTTACACTGTTAGGAACCTTATCACTATCGATACCCTTGCTCAGGCATTCACCCCCTGCGCTCCCACCCTCAACCGGGTGACTATTTAATATACACGTCTGAGCTTCGGACCACGCTTAACCAGTGGGATCCGCTGCCTTTATCATCGCTATCTGGGACCCTGTTTACGTAGTTTAGCTGGGTGCACTACTTCAAATGCTACGCTCCGGCAGCATGACCTCACATGCCATTCATTTCTCACGTGCCTAGATGTATGGGGGCCCTCACTGATCTCCGTCAGTCCTACCCCTTACACTTATGAATCAGGTGCAGCACTCTTCACGCTCTAAATATATTTCGTGTGGATTGTTGTATCTGCTTGGTATCCCTTGACTGGTACGTCTGAGTGATGGTGGTGCTGATATCTGTACTATTCCGTAACTCCTTTATTACAGTGGGCACGTTCCAGTGGTCCGGTCGCTCCTCCTTCACCTATGAAGCCTTCGTTCCCACTCTATTGAGGTAAGAACTTGTAAAATACCCTCTCTAGTGGCCATCACGCCCACACAAGGTCATAGTGGTACCACTATTCTGAAAATAATTCCTTACCTATTTCTTCTCTTTTTCCTCCCTGTATTAGTTCATGTTGATTTTAGAATAAAGTTTTTAATCAGTCTCTTTTTTAAACTAGTTGATAATTGAGATTAGGGACCATTTGGTCGTTATGTTGGGCTATTTTGCCCCCTACATATAACACTTGGATAATGTTACCTCCTATAGCTGTTAACGGTACATTTTTTGTTTGTCCTCTTTTTTTACTTTTTGTCTCCATCTATTTAGGCGGAGACTTTATACCAAGATCCTGAATTAGGGTTTTCTCTCTTTTTTGGGGTAGATCCCATTTACCCGTTTATAATAACTGAGGTACACTCATATATAGGTCTACCCACGGTCCTGAAGAAGTGTCGCTCTACTTTTGAGCAGAGAAGACACGAAACATGTTGACCTCCGTCAACTAAAGGCTACCCTGATATCTACAATCACCACAGTAGCCTCACTGGTTTTACTTAGTCCTAGCCCTACACAACCCAATTAAAGCAATCTAGGGGCCAGGGCCTATTTTAGTCTTTCGAGTCCCCACACTAATTAGGAGTCACTGACTTCCACATTCCCACTCACATCCTTCACAAACGGCGTTCTCAGATCAAAAGATCTCCGCTAAAGATGCCACCAGGCCCGTTGGACATTGCAGCGCCGGTCCGACGAGGAGCGCACAATGATGAAGCATGACACCCTAACAGGTGTGTGAGGGCATCAAGATCTGAATTTCAGATCTCCCCCTTGACCAACTAACAGCAGGCTGATAGTGAACTCAATCACCTTGGCCTTTAAGAGGAACTGTTCCCCTCTGTTTTTCTATGTTTTTCTATGCTCAATACTCTTATTCAAGTGTATCCTTGAAGCTGTTACTAGGATATCATCTCGATCAATCCCTACTCTGTCGCTGGTGTTCTCAGTCGGGTCTGTCGCCATTACTTTGTGATCCAGCAGTGAGAAAATTAGTGGGGATGAGGACAAACAAGGTTCTATAATAAGTTCATTATGACTTCAGAGTGATTGATTAACCAGGAAAGATGAGTCTAGTGTTTGAGCGCACTGTTCCATTGAGTCGTTCCCTTTCTGCTGATCTGACCCTGCATCCAGGGGCTTCAGAGGTGAGTGGATCCTTTAAAAGTGTTTGCTCACAAAGTCCTTTATTGACATAGATGCTACTGTGCCCCCTTTTGTTTCCTGGATGGCTCCGTTAACAACTTCCCTTATTGCTTCTCTCGCAGGAGCCCTTTTTGTCCTTACTCTAGGGCTTTCCATGCACACCCCATGTGCCCTAATTTCCGTAGTGGGCTCATTTGTCGCGTTCTCCAGCCCTGTGTTCTAGGGCTTCGTTCTTTTTTGGGGCAATCTTTGTTGGCACGTACTCAAATTAACTTAACTACGTAACTCGGGTACGGTACACGAGTGTAGATTAGCTCTGATCCACTGGAGATTGCGGTTATTTATTATATACCTGTTGTTCTTCTTTGCAGCTTTACCAGTCTTTTAATCCCCTAGTACACAATTATTTAAACTGGATACTACTAAACAGTTAACCATTGCAGATCGAACCAAATAAAAAGAGACCAGCCACTTACCTCTGGTGTGCCGTAAGCTGCCTGACCTTGACGTATACGTTGCCACCTAGATTCCTTTTTGCAGCATGCACCACTGCCATATAGAGTTCAACCCTTTTATCTTATTCGCCTTCAAAGGTTCCTTTAAGTTAACCATTAGCCTGGTTTGTTTCAGGGTGGGGCAGTTTACGGTGATTCTGGAGTGCCTGAGGCTTAAGTATTCAGGGGCATATTATCAAGAAATGGCGATAAAATTATTGCCCTTGAGAATTCCCATAGAAGCCCATGTTCTGGTGTCAACATGGGCTTCTATTGGAATTCTCTGCGGCATATTATCAAGCCCATTATCGCCTCTTAAAGCGGCGATACTTTCAAACGCCGTGCTTGATAATATGCCCCTACTTCCGGCTCAAGCGCTCCTGTTCCTTACCGCCGCATACTTCCTCTCAGCCTTTTGCTCGGCCGGAGGCCAGGAATCTTTTCTCCCCCCCCCACCTTTGGGCACGCTTCTCTGCACACAGGAACTCCAGTGCTCAAACGATCTGCCCGCGGCCCCGCAGTCCCCGCGTTCGAGGCAGCCTAAAGCTTTTTTCTCGTTTCTTTTTTCTCGCTGGAGGCGTCCTAAGCGTTCTAAGCAGCGGCCAGGTCTCTCCTCCTGCAGGCAGTCAGTCAAGCTACAACAGAGTGATTGGTGATTGGTATGCTGTTGTATTAAACAAGGTTTTCTCCTCTCACCTGGTTTTGGAGTTCTTCATAACAGTAAGTTTCAACCACTTGTTCATTTCTTCACAAAGTTTACAAGTGACATTACAGGAAACGCTCAGAGTATGACTAATGGGGAACAGCTAGAAAAAACAGATTACTAAATAGGTTCAAATGAGATGAGCGAGAATTTACGAAGAAGGGCAGATGTCACAGAAATTGCACCATTTATTATCTGCTTTCATGAACAATATGCACAGACCGTACGTATAAGGCAGGAGGATTTTTCACCACTTTCACTCACCAAGGTATATTGTTGTAAATTGCACACAGTCTCTAGACGTGGTATGGTGCTGGTCAAAGCAACTTTATTCGCTTTTCATCGAACATCCCATTGTTGCTCAATGCTTGCTGTTAACATTCCCACTTCAAATATAACACTAAAAAAAGGAAGACAAAAACAGAATATCTTTTCAGGTCAAAGGGAAAGCATGTAATGCAATTATTGGAGAACCATAGCACAATGCCTTATAATAAATATATTGATGACTCCTTACCAGCGTTCCGTTTTCAAAGTGCTGCGTGCTGCCAACTCTCCTACAGTAGTCTTTACAATCATAGTTTTAGTACATGCCAATTTACTATTAGAGTTGGCATGAAAATGCAATTAAGAATTTGCTGCATCTGTCGTTGAAAAGAAAGAGTAAGCATTTCCGGATTTGTGCTGTGACTAAACCACAAAAACAAGCACCTCATTGAAAAACTGAAGAAATGTACATTAATAGTTGGAGGAGACGCAAAATACTGTTTCTGATTGCCAAGCAAACCTTTTCCCAAACATTCGAAGCCTCCGTCTATATATTTTAGGAGAATAAAAAGAAGAGAATCTAAATTGTGCAGCTGACGTCCAGGTCCGTAGGTAACGAAGTTGAATATAAATGTGGAGAAAACATTCACAAATAATACATGGTGTACGAAGTGTTTAGACATAACATTAACTCAAGTAAGTCTTTTCATGTTTTTGGGAGACTAAACTTAGCCATAAAAAAATCACTGATTATTTTATTTATCTACCACAAAGACTTTTCTATTTACCACTAAAATATCAGAGGTTCTGGAACAGATAATTATTTTTTAAACAACATCAGTAATGTTCATTTAGTTGTTACTCTTCCTGGTGAAGTTATAATGTTTTGGGGCACATTTGAATCTCTCTTTAAAAAAAATGCATTTGATTGACTTGACCCTGTTGTCTATGAAGATGAGATGTTTGCATATTATTTCCACAGGGTGCTCTGGGACACAGCTAAAATCACATGTAAAACCATAAAACCCTTCATAGGCAGATTTAGACATAGGAACATCCCTACTGTGTGGGTCCCTACAAAGCTGAAATCTAGATTGAGATTAAACTTCCCCTTCATGATTGCAGGGATCCAACACATCCTATTACTCAATCTACAATAATAGTAACAACAGTTGTATGTCAGAATATCATCAGTATCTTAAAGGACAGTTGGTTACCACAAAAGATGATTGATGACATCATATATCTGACAATACTACTGACAATAACAGTGCCTCATATGCACTGAGAGAATTACCTGCATGTTTACTGGGCAAGAGCATATCCAAATTCTAGGTCACATACACTGTCCCAAAGGGCTCACCCAAACATTTGCGTAAATTGTCCCTAGGAACGCTGTCGAGAGCATGCCTGAAGACCTTGCCATGTCCCTAGTGACTGCAAATGTTGATTACAGGATATTCAGTGCAGATACTGAAAACTGTGGTAACGAGGAAGGGGCTATGGAGTTGTGATGGACAAGGTTTCTGAGCTAAGGATGTGGTCTGACGGCCAGATTGCCGACTTGGAGCTAGGAAACCAAGGTTCCAGCCTCGGGGTTGCGTCCACATCTTGTGATTCTCGGCTAATCACTCAATCTCCCCGTGCCTACCAAAAAAAAATGAATGTGTCCTTATGTAACGTAACCGGTGCTCATGTAGAGCGCTCCAATACCTTTGGGTCGAGTTCGAGCTACATAAATTTGCACACAAAAAAAAGCAATTGAACATATGCCTTTTCCTCTTCCCAGTACCCACCGGCGGGCATGGCTACACATTGCTAGCACTGTTGGGTGCAAATATCCTGAATATCGAGGGTGAAATCTGCTTCATCTCAGACAGGGCCGGCTTTAGCACTTGCGGCGCTCAGTGCGACAATGTTTTTTGCCACCCCCAAAGACCACCTCAGTCATGGATACCCTCACTACCACCCTTTAACACTCTCCATAACCTTTCTCTCAGATGCATTTAATTAATTTTATAGCGTCACTCACACACATTACACAGATATTCAACCATAGGTGTGTAAATAAGTGTATAGTAAATGTTACATAAGACAGAGGACAACAAGGGGTGCATTCACATGTCATCCACACAGGTAGGCAGTACAGTTGACGAGTACTTGGTCTGGAGAAGCACAAACTCTAAATTTAAAATGTAACACAATGGATTGGGGCTCTCTTTAATAACAAGAACTGATTTGTACCCAAATGAACCCTTTTTGCAACATTACCATGATGAAAGTCTAGGCAAAAAATCCATACGCTCTAATCTATACCTTAAAGTCTGCAAGCAATTCTTTCAGGCACCCTGCACTACCTTCAAAACTTCCACCAGTGAAAACTTCTACTAGACAAAACTCCGATCTTGCCAGGATGAACATTAATCACTGGAGCTTCCTTGACATTTTAATTGTCGACTGAAAAGTGCTGGAGGCCAGGAACGAGGCAGCAGCCCTAAAGCCGGCCCTGATCTCAGAATCCAACAGATTACCAAACGTTGCTAAGTGTCTTAGTTTGGAGTGAGAATATAAAATGCTCCCCCCCCCCCCCCCCGGCAACACCAGAATCTATAATGCTAGCTAATGTTACTTAATTTTGAATGGGAATACACAACTGTCCCCACAGAGTCCAACACTTTCACCAATGTTGCTTAGCTTTGACTGGGAATAGTACTTCTAACCCTTCATTGTTGAAAACTCTTCTCAAGGGAATGGCCTCCCACCCCATCCTTATCTGACATCTCCAGAAATGGTTAACGTTTGTGGGTGGGTGTATTTTTAATATGTCGGTGTTCAGGATTTGAAATGGTTTTATTGATTTTATGTGGGTTTAGTGTGTAGGAATCTCTGGAGGAGAGGGGACGGACCACAAGCCCCAGAGTTGACTGTGCCGCCTTCTACCAGTTTCCCGTGCCTGGAGGTGCGTTCAAAGGCTGCCGGGGCTCCCGCTGTCCGGGACGTGCCCATGCACGTGCCCGGGCAGAGAAGGGGCCAAGAGTGAGCCCGTCTGCGCCAGCCAGAGCCCAGGAGAGGCTGGGTCCCCCTCCAATGTTTTGTCAAAGGGAAGTTTGAATATGGTGGAAAAGTACTTCAAGAGGATCAATCAATCAATCAATCAATCAATCAATCAATCAATCAATCAATCATAACATTTGTAAAGCGCACTACTTACCTGTGAGGGTCTCAAGGCGCTGTGGGGTGGGGAATGCTGCTACTGCTCGAAAAGCCAGTCCTCTGAAGGTCAGCAGGTCTTGGGTCTGCCGTAGGTGGGTGGGGAGGGCATTCCAGATCTTGGCGGCGAGGTGGGAGAACGATCTGCCACCAGACACGGGGGACTGTGGCAAGGGCGAGGTCGACGGAGTGGAGCTGGCGGGTGGGGGTGTAGAAGCAGAGTCTTATGTTGAGGTATCCTGGTCCGTTGTTGTAGAGTGCCTTGTGTGCGTGGGTGAGGAGCTTGAAGGTTATCCTCTTGTTGATGGGGAGCCAGTGCAGGTCACTCAGGTGGGGTGTGATGTGGCTGTAGCGAGGGATATTGAGGATCAGGCGTGCAGAAGCGTTCTGGATGCGTTGCAGCTGTCTCAGGAGTTTGGCCGAGGTTCCTGCGTAGAGGGCATTTCCATAGTCCAATCTGTTGCTGACGAGGGTCTGGGTGACCGTTCTTCTCGTTTCGGTGGAGATCCACTTGTAGATTCGCGGAGCATGAGGAGGGTGTTGAAGCTGGAAGAAGAGACGGCGTTGACCTGCTTAGTCATGGAGAGGGTGGAGTCAAGGATGACCCCTAGGTTGCGTGCGTGGTCGGTGGGTGTTGGGGCTGTTCCCAGTGCGGTCGGCCACCAGGATTTGTCCCAGGCCGGAGGGGTGGATCCGAGGATGAGGACCTCCGTCTTGTGGTACACAGTGTAACACTTACACTGCAGAACAGAGGACACACTGGGCCTGCTTGTGCATAGAAAAAGGTCAATCACATCTGACATAGCAGGAAACTGTGAGATGAAAATATATGTGGACAACCTCACCTACGTCATGTAGTACAAATGTCAACTGTCCCGCATCAAATAGTCCGCTCCTCCCAAACAGTCACAATGTACATTGTCATGCAGTCTGCATGTACACATGAACAATGCGTCAACAGTCATGCCAGCACAATGTCAACAAGCGTCTCCCCTTCACATTGCAGAGGGACAAACAGCACCTCCAGCAGAGCACACCAGACAACGCTACAGTGATGCTGAAGAGGACCTCCACACTTCCGACACCGACACCCTACAACAGTTCATGGACATCTGAGGCAATCAACCTCCAGGAGCAGGGCAGCCCAGATGTAGCAAGGATACCCCAGCCCCTGCACAGACCACACAGCTGGTCGCACCCACCACCATGGCTGGCTCCCAGCAGCCCACCGAAGCACACATCGCATTCCAATGCCAAGTGTCAGACTGCCAGAAGGGGGTGGCCGAACAGCTGCGGGTGGGGTTCTACCTAATGGAAGCCGAACTAGATCACATACGTGGGTGTCTAAGTTCCATCAGGGACCACCTACACTCCCCAACGGAAACACACACTGGGACAGAGACACATGCCTTTCCACATTTCCAGCACTGAACCACACCCAGAGCCACAGGACAATCATCCACACCCCCTATGCTGGACTGGCGTATGCCAGCCCAGTTCACTCCTCTTACATATTGAGTGGGGGACTACAAAGGTACATGTGCAAGGTCTCACCCGCTGCCTGCGGTGACCTGGCTGCATCCGCTGTGCACGGCACAATGTTATGTTGTAGGGCCCGGGGCCCTAATGCATACATTATGAGCACACAGAAACACTCAGATAGTTCGTTGAACTGGCTATGGGCATGTGCGCTCGACAACTTTTTATTGCCAGGGTCACATGTACAGTGACGCCTGTGTTGGATGTGTGTGGGGTGAGTGTAAGCCAGCCCTCATGGAGTCATTGGTGCTGGCAACAACTTGAACGGTGATCACAATTAAAGCAGAAACAGAAAGCACCAGCATAACAGTAACAACTGTGAAGCATCATGGTGGTAGCCAGAGAAAGCACAGTGTTCACCCAATATGCAACCACAATGGTTCATGAGGTGTGGTGCACTGAGTCAGTGGCACCCGAAGAGCTGAGCAGGGTATCAAGCTGATGATGGCACCCACGAAAGGTGTGAGCAACTCTGATAGTCTGGCAGTAAGACACCTCTGACTCTGGCACCTGTTGTTTGGAGTTGGTCCTGGTGTGTGCATTCTGCGGTGATGCGACGTCCGGGCAGGTCAGGACTCGATTTGATGTGTGAGCCCAGGTGGACCGCAGTTGAGTCCGGAGGCAGCAGACAGCACAGGGCCACAGACACATGGCATTGTTGTGCCCCAGGCCATCGACAAAGAGGCCATCCAATATTCATTTAGAAAGGGTCCATGACTTGAGCCGCACAGAGTTAGTGGCCCTGGATGCACAGCGGCCGGCACAGGCACACTGACAATGGACAATGACTTGCGGTGCAGTGAGATAGGGCTACGCGAGCTGAGCTGGTCCTCGTCGATGTCCAAGGTGAATGTAGCGAAGATTTGCATGGGACAGTGGAAGGTGTCCTCCAGGGCATGATGCAGAGGGCAGAAGCCGGCCTGAAGCGGCAAGAGGAGTGGAATGCTACAGCATTGTTTTTGCCACAAAGTCAGTATCACCGACATGAGGATGAAGACAACCCCCAGTCCATAGACTCAGTTGCCACCAAAGTTCAAGCAGAAAGTGTCCATGGATGTTGGAGAACAGACTTAGTGGCACCGGAGCTGAAAGGGGATGCAGTCTGCGATGAGGCCAGTACAATGATATAATCTCTGCCCTAAATAAATCAAGGCTCAGATCCAAATGTTTGACCTACTGGACCGCAGTGTAGGCCAGAGGCAGCGATCAGCATGGGCCCACAGCCATGTGTCATTGACTTGCAATGCACAGAGTTAGTTGCACCAGAGCAGGTGTTGGTAGTGTTCATAAACCTCCGTAACGAGGATCCTTTTTTCCTCCGGACTGCAACACGTCTTCCTCTTACTCCTCTCCTTGCGTATAATGATATGAACTCTGCCATACACAAATCAAGACTCAGTTCCAACTGTGTTACCTACTCAACCGCAGTGTAGGCCAAGGGCAGTCGTCAGCAGGGGACCGCAGACAGGTGTCGTTCGGATGCTAGGCACGGAGTTGGTGGCACCACATTGAAGGGAGTACAGTGACTTATAATCTACCATAAAGTGTGTACTCTGCCATTGCATAATCAAGACTCAGTTCCACATGTGTGACCTACTTGACCAATGTGTAGGATGGAGGCAGCGGTCAGCGCGGGCCTACCACAGTTCAGCAAGCTCCTCCTGGAACTCTGATACACAACATTGAAATAGCATGTGGGGATGACTTGGGGTTGACTTAGGGAGAAACAACAGAGCTGAGCGATGATGCCGTGTCCTGCCTGGAACGGACTAGATTGGATTGGTATGAGGCCTGCTGGACCGCATTGTAGGCCGAAGGCGTTGTCAGCAATGGGCCACAGACACAAGTGGTTGTAATGCTATGCACAGAGTCAGTGGCACTACATCGAAGGGAGTATAGTGATTTGAACTCTGCATTAACATGTGTACTCTGCCATTGCATAATCAAGACTCAGTTCCAAATGTTTGACTTACTTGGCAGATGTGTAGGCCGGTGGAGTATGTCAATGAGAAAGGAGTACTGCGGGCCTATGTCGCGGAGGCCGTGATGGTCTGAGGAGGCTGCCAAGGTCACCGGCGTTGGGCTTGGAGCTTGTGTCCACACGTGCTCGGCCCTCTTTGACACACGCCGGTGTCGGCAGGTAAGCAGTGAAGCCTGGGTGCGTTGGGGCAGTCAAGACAGGTTCGGGGACCAGCTGACAGGGGTGCAACAGGCGCACAGGATCGCAGGCAACACCGCTCAAGACAGCAGCGTCGGCCTTGTGGTGGTCTGGGAGGTGCCGCCCTGGCAGACACGTTGGGCATTCCAGAAGAGAACCACGCCCAGAGCTACGTGCTTTTTATTCACACCCCTACGCTGGCCTGGCGTACCATGGGCTTGCCCACTCCGCACACGCTTACAGGGGGGAGTCACAAGCTACATTTCCTGGATCTTCCCCACTGGCTGGGGTGACATGGTTGTGTCCACTGTCCACTACACTCCAAACACCAGCAGTGCATGTAGACATGGATGTGCCTGTGGTCTGCATACTGCAGTCTGTCCAGCACATCTCCGCCACACTTGGCATTATGTACATTCTCATTCATTGATCACTTGTCTTCTTCACACATGCCTGGTTCCCACCTCTTCCCACATTCCGCTATTGTGTGGCTGAGGTGCCATGCCATTGATGGCTCATGTACATGGCTAGCCCAGCTTGCCACAGTAAGTTGTGCTGTCATGTGTGGTGAGTGGGCATGTTGTTTGGCATGTTGAATGTGAGTCTGTGACATGTGCATTTCCAGACTTGTAAGTTGCATGATTGTGGAGTTGGGGGGTGTGGTGTGTTCAGTTGGTACTTACCAACGAGCAAGGCATTTCCGCAGGTGTCATCCTGGGAGCACCAGTTGATGATGGACTGTTGGAAGATGTATGAGTCATGCACAAGGCCTGGGTAGTTGGCGATAACATTGGTGAAGATTCCCCGGCGGTCCACTGTTGCCTGCACATTGATGCAATGCATGTGCTTTCTGTTGCAGTAATTGTGTGCAGTGTTGGCAGGGGACACAAGTAGGACATGTGTGCAGTTAATTGCCCCCAACACATGGGCGGATACATCTATGACATAGGAGCCTTGCTTGGTCTCCAGCTGTTCCTGCGCATTGTGGAGGGACGTATAGGTGCTGGGGTTCCAAGCTGATGATGGCATCCAGGACAGGTGTGAGGAACTTGGATAGGGCTGGCTGCAAGACTCCTCCAACTCTGGAGGTTGTTGGTTAGGAGGTACCAGAGGCCAACAGGTGCAGCACAGCCAGCAGCTTTGTCTGAGGTGGGATGTTGGTTGTCCGCTGTGTTAGTACCGTCTGCCTGTGGGCAATGATGGTCAAGCTGTGGAGGAGGGTTGTCCTTTTGTGCCTGTAGTGGGCAATGGCATTGTCTCGTGTTAGGTCTGTGAGGCTGGTGTGTTTCCTGACTGTCCACTGTCTTTGTCTGCGCTGCTTCTGTGGTGGTCCGTGGGGGCAGATAGGTCTGGGGGTGGAAGTCCTGGGGGTGGTTGCGGTGGGTGTTGTGGCCCTTTTGGGGCTCCGAGCTGCATGATCAGTGGCTCCATGGCATCTGTTGGTCTTCAGGTGTGGCTGTGGGATGGGCTCCCTTTTCTGGGGCAGGTTGTCGTCCGACTTTGCACCAGGTCAGAGAAGGTGTTAATTTCCTGCTGCTAACGCGCCTTATCGCCTGTTTCGTGGTCTGATCGCAGATCTGACTGGTTGTTGAGAATATTGCGAAGTGGTGTTGTCGTGTTTTTGTGCTCGGGAATGCCTACTCTGCATCTCATTAGCGATAGTTGCCGGGGTCATCTGTGGCGATAGATCCTTGACAATATGGCCCATTTTGTTCTCCAATCCACATGTTGCAGTACCTCCTGGATTGGTGCACTAGTTTCCCTCCCGGGGAAAACAATGCTCTTCAAAGAAGGACAAGAAAACAAAAGTAGCGCTTTACTGGCAAACTCTGTAGAGTGGCACAAATATGTTTGGGTGTGAATAAAATCAATCTGGCCACTTTGCTGCCACTCTCTGGCTTTAATTAGGTATTTATTTATTTATTTTTCATATTTTGAACCTTTTTTTCCAAAAGCTGTACTTTGGAATAGAAAAATGTCAGAAAAAGTTGATATTTCCAGTGTTTTTCTTTTTGGATCCATTTCACAGGGGGACAAATAAACAAAAGAAGGAACGAGAGGTTGAGAACTGTTTCTTGAAGTCTCGGTTTTCAGCAATTGACGAGGAGCTGCTAGACAGAAAAAGGGGGAATAAGAGGAAGAAAGAAAGAGGGGGCTGCTGAAGCAGCAGAGCAGAAGTGGACACTTTCGTTGAATTCTCTTGGCACGAAGGAAAAGACAGAGTCCTTTTCCTTCTCTGCCCGCCCCACCCAACTCCGTGCTGGGATCCTCATTTTTTTACATTCTTTCCTGCAATCACCTAAAACCTTGAAGCAGTCAAGCCTGCGAGCTGGAGAGTAAGAGTCGGCCAGCCTCTGCCACTGCGGGCCATTGATGGGTCACTCGGTCCCCGATGAAATTTGGTGATGGCAGACGTGTCATGTGGGGCATGCTTGTCTAGTTGTCCCTATAAATTTACACGCACCTTGAATCATTTATAGCCTTTACAGATTGTGCCATAGAAGCAATACTTTCCTTTTCTCGCTCGTTTTTCTTCAATATTGTAATGGAGGAAGCAGGCAGCTATTATGGCTGTACAGTGCCGTATGCGCATACTGCTAAAAAAATGGCATAATTGTTTTATGCCTGCGGGTAGACCTTTTTTTGCAGCCAAAATAGTAAATATTCATGGCCATCGCGTTTGCCAGCTGATTCCGCAATTTTTCCGTGAATCTCTAAATGCTGGAGGGTCTGTCTATGGCACTCCACTGTATAACAATGAACTCCTACCTACAGCACTCGTCTTTACTCTATATCACTGCTCAACACTCTACTCCACTTGATAACACTTTGTGCCACTCCCTCTCTGCCCCTCTACCCCACTTTACTACAATCTACTCTATGAGAGACTACTCGACTCTACTCCACTGTGCTGCACTAATGCACTCAATGCCAGTCGACGCTATGACAGTCTATGCCACTCCACTGTTGCATCCTCTACCACATTCTTCTATACTCACCTCACCTCCTCTGCACTGTACAACACTATAAACCACTCTGTGGCACTCTACTGATCCCAACTCTACAACACTTTCTAAAAGTGTACAATACGCCAGTCCACTCCAGTGTAACACACAATACTCCACTCCACAACAATTTACTTCAATGTATGCTACACCAGACCATTCTACTCTGCAATCTACTCCACTCCACACCAATCTCCTCTACAAAACACCACTCCACTGTTTTCCACTTTACTCTATTCCACTGCACAACACTCTCCCCCACTCAATGGCGCTGTATGACACTCCTCTCAACAACGCTCCACTCTACCACACTCTACTCCACCCTATGCAACTCCATTCTACAAGACTCTACTAGTTTATGTGCCACTGTACCACACTGTACTCCATTCTGTGTCCAAGCACTACTGTGTTGAACCCTCCTATCCATTCTGTGCCCCCACACTTCACTGTAAAACACTTTTCTCCATTCTTTAACACTTCCCAACACTCAACAGCACACAAATTCACTGTACTGTACAGGATGCCACTCCAATTTACAACAGTTTCCTCCACTGTACGCTATGCCTGCCAATGGCCTAGAGGGGCCTCCTTTACAAAAGTTTGGTGTAGGGCAGCACTGCTAGCCATCTTGCTGTGCTGCCCTACACCACAAAAAAGGGCAGGAATGCGACATATCTATGAGATACAGCACATTCATGTCCTCTTCCCAAGTGCTGGTGCACAATTGGCTGCCATGCACCAATGCAGGCATCCTTGCACCACAGTGTAAGGGTATCAGCGTTGTGGGAATAATTGTTTTTGTGTAGAAAGGGACACCTCCCTGCACAAAAACAATCAATGGAGGTGATTTCCTTCTTCTATGTGTGCTGTGGAATTCAGCACACATAGAAATAGAAAAGATCTGAGAGAAATAACATTATTTCTCCTTGTTCTACCTCCCATACACCTCCCCTGGGGAGGTGCAGGCTATTGATGCATTTCCAGATTTACAGAACGTAAATCTGGGAATGTGCCAAATGCCATGTGTGTTACGTGGGAATACCCACCATAACGCCCATGGCATGCCTCCCCATCGCAGTGTGAGGCAACACAGCAACTTGGGCTGCATTGCCTCACACCATATCTACAAGGCCATGAAAAGCCACGTAGGGTGATATGGCTTTACACTGTGAGCCTTTTGAACATCAATAAACGTGACATTCCAGCTGCACACAGGGGCTTGAAAATAAGCCCCTAGGTCTTCATTCAGATGTGTCTGCTTGAATCCTTTAATTCTTGATTTCCTGGAATATATAGCTGAGATCATATTTGCGAGTCCCTTGCGCCGCTGAAGCAACACTTTTTGTGTCCCTTCGGTAGTGCAAATCACAAAATCATATCTATAAGGCCATACAAAACCACTATGCTTTGCTTTGAAGGGCCTCATGAATATGCAGTATGGCAAGGCAGTGCAAATCACTGTGTTGCTGTACTCTGTGCTCAGGAGGCGTTCCATGGGCATTGGGATAGCTTTTCCCAAGCAGCACCCATGTCTTTTGACACTTCACCAGATTTACGAGAGCATGTAAACCTGGAAAAGCACCAAAACCTTATGCCTTCCAATGTGAGGCATATTGAGGAGAAATAACTATTTCTCCTCTTTTTTTTCCTAATTCTATTGTGCTGCATTCTGCAGCACACATAGAAAGAGGAAAACGCCTCTTAGGATTGTTTTTGCCAGAAGGGTGCCTCTTCATATATAAAACCCATCCTGCCAACAACAAAGGCACCCTTGTACAATGGTGCAAGGGTGCCTGCGTTAGCGCTAGTATGCCAAAATAGCACCAACGCTGGGGGAAAGGACAGGAATGCACAGTATTAGCTAAATACAGTGCATTCCTGCCCTTTCACTTTGACTTAGGGCAGCACAATAAGGTGACTTGCTGCGCTACCCTATGGGCCCTTAGTGCTAGAACAATCTTTCCTCAATGTTCAAGATCACAGCTCTTTTCGGCTGTAGTCCTGAGAGAAGAACAGTTTAGCTCTCACTGGTTGTATTTCAAAAACCTGTGCAGTTTTAACATTTTGAACACCACATTTTGCATTACACCCTTTCAGTTTAGGAATCACAGTAACTCTTGTGAAATGATCGGAACATGTATGAATTAACGTAGGTTTTTACAACGTTCTTGCTACGAATCCAGTAACCATTGTGGAATGAGCATCACATGCACATGTATGAATAAACGTATGTTGTTACAATCAATTTTCGTGCTACTTTCTGGGGCTTTTGCCGCTATTTCTTGTTTTGCATTCTGTAGGAATTTCTCAGGATCCATGCATCGATTTAACTGATTGAAACTGACCGGAAAGCATGTCGTGTGTCCAAGTAATCATCATCCCCTAGGCAAGCAGGAGTTTCTCCTCTGGCTGCACATAGTTGGTGATTAATACTCATTTTAGAGATTGCATACTGTTTTTCCATTGGTATATGCTGTTTATATTTTATTGAAGATATGTAATAGCTTCCTGTTTGCTTTACCTACCCCTAACTGTAATCCATCTTCATATTTTTCCTTGCTATTTTGTATTACAGCTGCAGCCATTACTGCACCTCTTTACCAGAGTGTCTGGCATATCTGAATCCTTAGCCAATGCCATGCTTTTTACTGAAAATCCTGTTTTGAATCCCAGACCTACCTTGCTACCATCCGCTAAATGTAGGCCACATATTTACTAAATATTTGGGCAGGCGCCTGAATGAGACAAAGCATTACAAGGAGCCACGATAGCAGCAAATGATCAACTTTTAAAAGAAAAATCTACTTTGCAACAAGGTTGATCTTCTGGCAGCTCCAGAACTCTCTCCTTTTGTGCAAATTTAATGTTAATGCATGTACGGGCCATGTCAGGGTTGCACCAGCACAAAAAACATTGATTTTGTCATGAAGCTAGATTTGAGAATGGTTTTGCCCCAACTCCGATCACCATGTAAAAGCAGGAATAAGAAAGGGGTCAAGCAATATCCTAAAGAATATATCTTACATGTCTGGCCAATGTGCTGTTATTTACATGTAGAATGTTGACATTGATGGTTTGCCATGAGACAGTGGAGTAGGGAAACCTTAGAGGGCCCCTCCTTCAAAAGATAGTGAAGGGGGCCCATCATAATACCGTTACACCCCTGCTTAAACAACATAAGTTTCAGGGACGTTATAGTTACAAATCGACATTTAAAAAACCTTTGAAATTCACTGAAAAAAACATAGGTTTCAGGGACGTTATAGTTAGTTGGACATTTCACTCATACAAAACCATAGAAATTCCGCCGTTATAGTTAGTTGAGCTAACTATAACTCGTGCCCCCGCAATGCACTGCTGATGACGTCACATATTACTTTATTCATGACATGGTCAGTGACATCACTGATGACATCACTGATGACATCTCAAATGACATTACTCATGACATCACTCATGACATCATCCAGTGAATATGTGTTTCTATAAAATGTAAATATGTTTTATATATATATATATGCCAAGGTGTACTGAAGAATGAATGCATTTACAAGTGCCTAAAGGAATTATTTTGTATGTATGTGACTGACTGTGTAAGTGAGTGAGTAAAAGGGGGGCGTGGCCTCAGACCACTATCAGCAATCCAGCCGAGTGGGGCTTTCTGGAGGTAGCAGGAGGGCTAGTTGGCCGCCAGGGACCCTCATGAGGCATGGGGACTTCACCCCCCAACCAAGAGCATGCCAGGAGGCACATTTACAGAGTGGTGGAGAAAGTGGGAATAGAATGTGTACACCTCTGAGCATTCCCACTGTGTGGGGATTACTCAAGATAACAGGTAGGCTAGTTGGCCCCTAATCACCCCCAGCAACGAAGGGGACTTTAATGCCCATCGAAGCGCGTTTGCAGACTGGTGGGCAAAGGGGCGTGGCCTGCTATGACAACTTACTAATGCTGCTGTGTGGGACTTACTGAAATAATAGGAGGGGTAGTTGGCCTCCAAGGTTGTCCTTGGGGGCTAACTACCCCTCCTCTTACCTCCAGTAAGTCCCACACGGCAGCATTAGTAAGTTGTCCCACAAAAAACATAGGTTTCAGGGACGTTATAGTTAGTTGGACATTTCACTCATACAAAACCATAGAAATGTCGCCGTTATAGTTAGTTGAGCTAACTATAACTCGCGCCCCCGCAATGCACTGCTGATGACGTCACATATTACTTTATTCATGACATGGCCAGTGACATCACTGATGACAACACTGATAATATACAGAGTAGACGTCCCCGTGCAAAAATTAATACAAAAGCACCAGTTCCCGATATTTTCAACGAGCAGCCAAATCTGGGGTGCGATCCAAAAACAGGGAATAAGCTGCATTTGCAGTAGGTGTCTAACATCTGCATTTTACTGGTGTAAACCAGGACGACTACCTACAATGTGAAAGGGATCGCAGCCCAGAATCACATCTGAAGCGCAACATATGTCATAAAGTTACTGATCACACAGCTCAAACACCCATGAAGGCCACAACACTCACTGCCACCAGCCTCAGGACGTCCCCCCGGACCACCCCCTCCCTACTACCACAACGATAGTGCAGAACAGGACAGCGGACCTTCCAAAAACGGCATGGTCCCTCAGCCACACAATACTTGAATGTTGGTAGATATGGCAAGCAAATATGTGTGAAGGACGCAACTCATCCATCAATAATAATAATGCACACTATACCAAGTGTAGCGGTGATTTGCTGGACAGACCTCACTATACAGATCATAAACCTCTCCATCAGTACATGTACTGCTGGTGCTTGTAGTGTTCTGCACAGTGGACGCAACCATGTTACCTCGGACAGTGGGAAGATCTCGGTCACGTACCTGTGTCATCATCCCCTGTAAGCGGAAGCGCAGTGGGCTGGTCCAACATACACCACTCCAGCGTAGGAGTATGAATAAATAAGCCGGGGCTCTGGGCGTGGTTCTCTTGTGAACTGTGAAGACCAATTAGTGTGCCAGAGTGGCAGGCCTCACCCTGCCACGAGGCTGCAGGCATGACCACAGGTCTCCTCGACGAAGGCCCCCTGCAAACTCACCGGCACAGCCCCACAGACTCTTCAAACCATGGCGGACTGAAATGAATTACTTGGAGACATTGACTGCTATGAAGATTCTTTCAATGCATGTAAAGACATTGCTACCAGTGCTGGCCACCTGGACCACGCATCATCGCAGGGTGTGCACACGCTGAGTGCTTCAGGTGCCTCTAACTCACTGCATCACAAGTCATCACCACGTGGACTTATTAAGGCAGAATTCAGTAGGCAAAAGACATTTCTCCCAGTGCAGCCCGCTCGGGCGACGCATCATCGCAGGGTGCGCACACACTGGTTGCTTCAGGTGCCACTAACTCAGTGCACCACTTATCATTGCTGGCTGCACACACGCTGAATTGCCAATAACTGTGCAGCTCTACTGAATGCCATGTGGCTGTGGGCCCTTGCTGACCGCTGCCTCTGGCCTACACTGCGGTCAGCACGGCACACAATTAAAATTGAGTGTTTATTCATTAATTACAGAGTCCAGTAGGCAACTAACTACAACATCTTCGAAACCTAAATAATATCCTTTTAGTATCCTTACTTCAAGAACATTTTTTATATCAATTATAGCTTTAGTACAATCATGAAATTCATCTTGCAAGTCCAAAGGAAAACTGAATGGCAGTCTACACTGCGGCCAGCAGAGCTCAAAGTTAGAATTCAGTCTTGAGTCATGAATTTCAGAGTTCAGTAGGCAACTAACTATAACGTCCCTGAAACCTACACATTTTGACAATGTATTCAATACATATTTCATCGTTTGTTACCTACACTGCAGTCAGCAGAGCTCACAATTTACATTTACACATGATTTATTAATTGCAGACAGAATTGTACTCTATGTCCTTGGATTTTGTCAAGAGGAAGTGACAAAAAGCATTCCTCAAAGTCTGTGCTGACTACTGCCTTCCATTTACATTGCGTATAGCAGGGCTCACAATTCACATCGAGTCTCAATTGCAGATGACGCAGTCCAGTAGGCAAGAGACATTGCTCCCAGTGTGGCCCGCCCGGACCACGCATCATCGCTAGCTGCGCAGACGCTAAATACTTCTGATGCCCCTATCTCAGTGCAGCACAACTCATGCACCCTTTGTGATACAATATTTGGTGTATAATTTCACATCTGCTGTCCTACGTCAGTGTATCACAAGTCATGAACCCTTTATGATAAAATCTTTTCTGTATGATTTCATATCTGGTACCCGTCCCTTACTGCAGCACAAATCAAAGACCCTTTATGATTGAATCTCTGTGTCTGATCCAATGATTACTGTTGTACTTGTTGCCAGCACCAACCATTCCCGGAGGGTTGGCTTACAATCACCCCACACGCATCCACCACAGACATCACTGGACATGTGACGCTGGTAATAAAAAGGAGTCGAGCGCACGTGCCCGTACCCAGTTCCACTATCTATCTGTGTCCGTGTGTTCATTATGTATGCAACATGCTGCCCCTAGGTCCTACCACATTACATAGTGCTCTGAACAGCGTATTCAACCATCTTACCATTAACAGTGGGGGGAATCTTTAATTATGTAACTTTGTCTCAGACATTGTACAAGTACGTACATAGAGACTGCATCATTAGAGTACTGCAAGCAGAGTGTATAGTGAATTTTGTAAGTGCGTGAGGATCATCACAGTGATTGTATAAGTGCATATGCTGGCGCAGCCTAACTCCGACAACGAGCTTGTCTCTAATTGGCTACCCTCCATGTGCCAAAAACTGAAACTTCAACTCTCCATGGCCCTGTATTGCTACAGCTGCAACACTCCACTGAATGTGCAATAAATATTCATATCCAAACAGATGTCTCATGTCCACCATCTTTCTTGTGTGGAACTATGGATGAATATAGGGTCAGTAATTCCCCGTACCTTCCATGTTGGCCATATTGTGGGACTTGGCTCACAGAGTGACACTTCGGTTTTGCAACCCGGGTGACAATAGCACTCCAACACAGACACCCACATCCAGTGGTCTCAGATTTGTTATGCTTTCTATAGCCCCAAGCCAACCAAAAAGTAGCCCAAAGTAGCCCGATATTACTACTTTAGGGAAGGAGGGGCAGGGACAGCGTCAAGCAGTCAGTGAATGCATTGGAATTGATATTGCAGCGGTATGCCAAGTAAATATTTGTCTAATAAAGCGTTTTAACATACTACTTTGCTGGAGCGCTGTATATATATGTATAATCTGGCAACTAGCACAAACCAAACTTTTACCACACAACTGGAAAAATATAGCCCAATTGTGCGTGATCTAGCACAATCTGGCAACACTGATACCACAGCCACTCCCTCACGGCTGGTAGACACCCACACCACACCCATCCAGCACAGGTGTCACAGGACACGTGACCATGCTAATATAAAAGACCGGGCGCATGTGCACTACGCCATTTTAGTTAAGCTGTCTATAGCCCAAAGCCAAAAAAAAGTAGCCCAAACTAGCTCAATATTGCTACTTTAGGGAAGGAGGGGCAGAAACAGCGTCAAGCAGGCGGTGAATGCATTGCAATTGATGTTGCAGCAGTATGTCCAGTAAATATTTGTCTAATAAAGTGCTTTAACATACTACTTTAATGGAGCGGTGTATATATATTTATAACCTGGCAACTAACACAAACCAAAATGTTACCACACAACTGGAAAGATATAGCCCAATTGTGCGTGATCTAGCCCAATCTGGCAACACTGGTGCCACAGACACTCCCTCACGGCTAGCATACACCCACACCTCACCCATCCAGCACAGGCGTCACAGGACAAGTGACCCTGCTAATTTAAAAGACCGGGTGCACGTGCACTACGCCATTTTAGAGTTCAGAATACATAGCCTCACTTCTCACTGCGTTAGTAGCACTGCAAGCACTGAGCAGGTATACAACCTGTGATGATGATAGATGCATTAGTATGTCCTCTGCCATGGCCATATCAAGACTCAGTACCCAATGTGAGACCAATTACCTTCCAGAACGGAGCTGCATGATGTGGAGGGTGCCGTGACCATGAAAAGGTGAGCAGTGAGGCCTGGGTGTGCAGCGGCGGGCAGATACCTCTGGGCGGCGGGAGTGGATGGGGTGCAGCAGTCTGGATGCAGAAAGGCTGCACAGCGATTCAGGCGTAAGCAGTCATATATACCCTGATATTACCCTTTCTTATTGCATTTTGAAAAAGTTTTCCAATAGCAGGACAGTTTTTACAGTCGGCCAAATGTCTGTCGCTCCCACATCTGTAGCAAAGTAGTTGAGTATTTCTTTTTCAATACTTTGTACCCTTAAATTTACCATCAAATTTTGACGAACTTTCCTTTCTCTGTTTTTTTCCTAAATAGGTAAGGTGTGTTGTGAGCATTGAAGCATGCAGACACAAGCGTGGCATTCCTCTCACAGCTCATGGCTGCCTCGCATCGCTTTGGGAATGTTATGTTTTGAATGTGAGAAGATTGGGAGGTAGAAGTTAACGGGGGTTCAGTCATTCTTGCTTTATACTTGCTGCTTACAAAACATGTTCTGAGGATTAAACCACATCAAGAGAATTACCGTCTCTGTCTTTTCATTCCTGCTTACTGGTCTTTGCTACAATTACTAATTCTGTACTATCTTTCAGATGTGGGAGCTTGAGGGTGCACTATGTCCCGGCATGTGGTTGGAGACACACTGGTGACACAAAGGTGAGCTGCGAAGTTTTTCTCCATTGTCACTCTGTCACTCTTTCCCTCTCTCTTGCTCTCTCCTTTGATGGACGCATGACGCACAATCTTAACTTGCTTTTTATCTAACAGACTCTGATTCACAAATTGACTTCCCCCCCAACAGCACCAGAGCTGAACACATGTATAACCTGCAATGATGCGTGACCATCCTGGCAATCAACACCCATTCTGAATTGTGAGCTCCATTGACCGCGTGTACTGAGGCTGAGGAGGTTCCTTCAGCACGTGGTTGACTCTCTTCGACACATGCCGGTGGCGGAAGATGAGCAGAGAGGCTTGTTAACGCAGCAGCCGGCACTCACCTCCAGCCAGTGGGAGTGGATGGGGTGCAGCAGCCTGGATGCGGAGCGGCAGCTCCGGATAGTGGGAGTGCATGGGGTGCGGCAGCCTGGGTGCGCAGCAACTGTTTTACACCTCTGGGCAGTGCAAGTGTATGGGCTACAGCACACTGAGGACCATAATATCAAGAACGGCAATAACATTATCACCACTTTAGCGGAAGGAAACTGCCGCTAAAACGGCGATAAGTGGCTTGATAATATGCCCTTGAGAATTCCCATAGAAGCCCAGGTTCTGGTGTGAAGGACATCAAACAGGGGCTTCCATGGGAATTCACAAGGGCATATTATCAAGCCCCTATCGCCGCTTTTGCAGCAGTTTCCTGCCACTAAAATGGCCGTTCTTGATAATATGGCCCTGGGTGTGCAGCGGCTGTTAGACACCTCTGGGCAGTGGAAGTGCATGGCATGCAGAAGCCTGGGTGCGCAGAGCCAAAACAGAGAATTACACATGTGCAGTTGTATATAGTCTGCAATTACTAATTCTATACTATCTTTCAGATAACTAAACTTGAGGGTACAGTTTGTCCTGGCACGTGGTTGGAGACACACCAGTCCCACAAAGGTGAGCTGTGAAGATTTTCTCCAGTGTCAACACTCCCTCTCCATCTCTTCTTATCTCTCACACTTTCTCTCTTTCTCTGTCTCTTCCTCTCTCTCTCATTCTTTCTTTCTCTCACTTCCTCTCTCTCTCTATCTTCTCTCTCACACTGTTTGTCTCTTTTCCTCTCTCTCACACTGTTTCTTTCTCTCTTCCTTGTATCTCACTCTTTCTTTCTTAATATTTCTCTCTTTCTCCCTCTCGCTCTGTCTCTCTCTCTTCCTCTCTCTCACTCTTTCTCTCTCTCTCCTCTCTTTCTCTCTCTGTCTTCCTCTCTCTCTCTTTCTCTCTCTCTCTTCTCTCTCACAGTTTCTCTGTTTCTCCCTTCCTTGTATCTCTCTCTTTATCTCTCTCTCTTTCTCTCTTTCTCTGTCTTCCTCTCTGTCTTACTCTTTCTTTCTGTCTTCCTCTCTCTCTTTCTCTTTCGCTCTCTCTCTACCTCCCTCTCTCACTCTTTCTCTCTCTTCCTCTCTCTCACACTGTTTCTCTCTTTCTCTCACCTTTGATGGACGCATAACGTACCACCTTATTTTTCTTTTTGTCTTGCAGGCTGTGATTCACAAATTGTCGAGGGATGACACGCCATGGCTGTACATAGTTTTATTTGTTCTTGTTTTCATTTAATAAAATATTTTGCACTGATAGTCTTATTTGTTATTTTGTTTTAATAAAATGTTTTATATGTAAATCCATACATGACTAAGTTTCTTTTTTGTCCAACCTCACAAGCATCTTTTTTATTAAAACTGCAACACCAGCCAATTTGTTAGGCTCCACATGTAAAAACGTTCCTGTCGCATTTGTTTGTGGGGGGTGAGCAGGGATGGCAGACAAGCAGGTTCTGCTGGGGGATGTCGCAGTACTGTTGGGTGTCCGACCTGCATCATCGTTGCCTCCATTGCATCTCTTCCCAGAGACCTGCAAACCGGTGGCCTGGCTCGTGAAAGTGCGGGCCCTAGAAGTCGCACCGGAAGAGCTGCAAGCCCACCAGTGGTTCGCAGAGGGAGACTTGCGGGCCCAAGTAGGTTGTTGACGGTATGCTATTGTTGTGGGAATAGGGTACGTTACCTGCTGATGTGGGGAGAGGCAGCGTGAAAGGGGTATCTCTCACAAACAGAGCTCCGGAATGTTTTCAGAAATGCCTCGGACAGATGCCAGCTGACAGACTGAATCACCAAATGGCTTTTCAATGCTCATATAGTAAGACTTATGAACAGTTCGTATCCAGGCTCGCAGAGGGACAACTGCGGCCCGTCCGCTCAACTCACAGATGGAGACAACGAGCCGTCCGCTCCCAAAGGAACAGCAGCTCAGTAGCTGGTAGAGGTACAGGCACAGCAGTGTACTAGATCGCAAAGGTAGACAGCTGCGAGCCAATGGACTGGCTTCTAAAGGCATACCTCCGAAGTGGTGATGTTGGGCAAAGGGAGTGTGAAAGGGTTATCTTCCTACTAGTGTCCTGGAGTGGAAGTCGTGCTGCCTGGCGCTCACCTGTTTCTCCTTTATTGTTAATAAATCTTAAACATTCACTGCGTCCAAATCATCATTACACAGAGCTCCGCTATATTAAATTGCCCCGGAACCTTTCTTTTATATTTTCTCTCGATGCGAGGCACAAAATGGCTGCTAACACTTCCTGGTTTCAAGTGTTAGCAGCCAATCAGAGGACACTTCCTGCTTTGAAGACTTAGCAGCCAATCAGAGGCAAGCTCGTGCTCGGGAATAAGGCAACCACCAGATATATATATATATTTTTATATTTCCCTTCAATATCTCAAAAACTACTGAACGGATTTACACCATTTCAACAAAACCGCACCTTCTGGACCAAGACCTTTCTCACTGCCAAATTTGGCATAATTTTGTTCAGCAGATTGACCCGTAGCCTTGTCTAAAGTTTCCTATGGAAAATCCATTGACAAATCATGTTTTCACCCCCCCTTTTTTCTCAGCCCCCCCTTTACCAATCACCCCTAATCTTTCAAGATAGGAGCTGATCAAAAAGAGAAAGTTTTGGGAAAATTTCGTAAGCAATCGTCAAACAACGCCAAAGTTATGAGCAGATGGAGGGCTCCAGGAGGCGGGCCGTGCAACCCCCCTCCCAACATGAGTGAATCCCCGAGACTGCGGGGACCCTAGCGGGCCCCCGCAGTCCCAGCGAGCCGCCGCTAATATTTTTTAAGAAATAACCCCCCAGGACCTACCCACACGAGCGAATTACGCCGATTTAAAAAAAAAAAAAAAAAATTGGGGGTCCTTCTGGGACCCCCTGACCAGGCCTTGGAGGTCAGGGTGTTTTCTACCTTTGTTTCTCTGTTTTCTACTGACTCGCTTCTACCGAGCCACAAGATGGCTGCCAACCCTTCCTGGTTTGGAGTGTTGGCAGCCAACCACAGTGAAGCTTGTGCACAGGACTTAGGCTCCGCCCAGATATCGAAACCATTATTTTTCTAATATCTCAGCAACTACTGAATGGATTTACACCATTTTAAAAAAAAAGGTCGCTTTCTGACCCACGCACTAGCTTTGTGTCAAATTTGGGTTAATTCCGTTCAGTAGTTTCAGCTGTAACCTTGCACAAAGTTTCCTATGGGAAATTGATTTTTTTCACTCTTATTTTTTGAATTTCTCAAAAACTACTGAACGGATTTACACCATTTAAAAAAAATAGGTCTCTTTCTGAACCAAGCTCTACCTTTCTGCCAAATTTCGGGTAATTCTGTTCAGCAGTTCAGGCTATAGCTCATCGCAAAATTTCTTATGGAAATTAACATGGGAAATCGCGTTTTGGGACCCCCCTTTTTACTCAGCTCCCGCTGGAATAATCACCCCCAAAATTTCAAGATAGGAGCTGATCTAAAAAGTGCAACTTTTTGAAAAAGTTCATAAAGATTCGTTAAACGACGCCAAAGTTATTAGCAAATCAAAAAATGTTTTTTCCGATGGAAACTAGGTTGTAACTATAACTACCTACCGGCGACCGCCAGTAAGTAATATATATAGGAGACCTGCCCCCCTCGGCTGGGTCACCCCAAATCTTTTTGCCTTTATCGTCCACTTTTTGCTGAGTTTGTTTTTGTTGACCTTAGCTCTCTGCACTTTACCACTGCTAACCAGTGCTAAAGTCCTTGCGCTCTCTTCTATAAACATGGTAGAACTAGCATACACCCATTTGGTATATTTAATTTACTTGTAAGCCTCTAGTAAAGTGATACTGCATGTGCCCAGGGTCTGTAAATTAAATGCTAATGGTGGGCCCGCTGCACTTGCTCTGCCATCCACTTAAGTAGCCTTGCCATTGTAGCCTATGTGTGCAGTTTTAAACCGTGATTTCGACCTGGCAAAGTGTTATTATGGAAAACTGTAGTGTTAATATGGAAAACAATATAGTCATTTATGAAAACAAAATCACGCCCGTATTAACAAAATCAACCTGGACTCACAAATACATAGTCAGGTTAGCTCTGGGGACCCAGGCCCAGGGTTACTCATTTACAGGTCACAGGTGGGATTGCAAGTAGCTGGCAGATAACTGCACAAACAGGAAACCTTAGATAAATCCCGGGGATAGGCTCAGCAACATTACATTGGTCAAGGAAGAATGACCCCAGTAAAGCACACATGGCAGGAGGGGTATGTGCACTCCTAAAAAACCATAAAGCCAGATGACACAGCACTAGCAGTGATCACATGCTCCCCATGTCAGAAATCTGGACGTGTTACCCACTAGCCAAATTGTGTCCCACAAGGTCGAGGACCACCTATAGTAACCATTTGGCCATTAATGTATGACTCTAAGGCAGCAACCAATATTTCTCACCATATATGGTGTACCAGATAACTTTGCAACCTAATGAAAATTGTATTTAAGAAGAATTCCAAGGGAATGCAAATGAGACAGTCCTCAGACCCTGTGCCCATAATTGTTCTCCGGGTTGCTACTTTTAATTTAACAAACTGTTCCTGTTTTGCCAGACGCCTCATGTCTCTTGCCTTTTCAGGTATTTCGCACAAAAGCAACATTTTGGTGAGTCAGATAGTAGGTTTTGGGACCTCATACCTGACTGCAGCTGAAGGAAGGTGACCCCATTTTGACGGATTCACATTGTGCAGTGACAAAGGTGGGCAGACACCAGCAATTGATTGAAAGATCTGCTGAATCCGCGAGGCGGAGGTCTATCTTGAAGCAACGATCACAAAAGGTAAGAGACCACATTTGAGCCTGAACCATTATGTGTAATTTTTTTTAAGCATTTGGGTTATCGTAAATGAGGGAGAAGCATAAAAAGAGAACTTGAGCTTCCTACCACTGACAGGGTCTGACACATTACCTATTTTTTATATCCCAACTGTATCAGTCATAAGGAGGCCACAGAGGCGACCCTGCGAAAGACACCTTTTTTATGGTTAGCAAGCTAGGAAAGGTGAATATTTATTTATTTATATAGCCCTCTATGGCTCCCAGGATGCTATTTTTGTGTTACAGCTATCCTGGAACATTTGACACCAACATAATTGAGCATATTAAAAAACATATACAAACTAAATATATTGGTTCTGGTCAAACGAGAGACAAATGAGAGGCATTATTGGAATTATGAGCCATCTTCAGAGAGGCCAAGAGCGATAGCCCAACAACGCCCACGGTGGGGCTCACGGTGTAAGTATTGTCCCCCGGGGGAACTCACATCCGTTAGCGGGGCCGTGTATCTCCAGGGTCCACTAGGGAGCCACGCCTATCAGCCGTCCTCGCGGCTGGAGCCCCCCCCCCCATAACTCATGCAAACGGGTAGATGGGGTGGGGGGATTTTATTGCCAAGACTACGAGGCCACTGCTGGGTATTTGCTCTCCCTCAGCCAGCTATTTGTGGAAAGCTCTATTTTAAAATTGCTATTGTACTCATGAAATGTCAACCTTGCTCTTTTGTACATGACATGCGATATTTGCACATTTTTTAAAAACATTCTGACACGCGATATTTGCACATCTTTTTAATACCTTTTTAATTGTATTGCTGATCTTGCCTGCTTGTAGCCCCTGACCCCGTTCCGCCACGGCTGGTGCCGATTGAGCGGAGGGTCGCTGGGACTCAGACTCACTTCCGGCTGCACTGAAAGCTAGCGTTCTAGCCTTGCACGCATCGCACGCCCCCTCATTATTTAATCGGAGAGAAGGCGCGGACGCGCGCAGCGCTGCCAAGACTACGAGGCCACTGCTGGGTATTTGCTCTCCCTCAGCCAGCTATTTGTGGAAAGCTCTATTTTAAAATTGCTATTGTACTCATGAAACGTCAACCTTGCTCTTTTGTACATGACATGCGATATTTGCACATTTTTTAAAAACATTCTGACACGCGATATTTGCACATCTTTTTAATACCTTTTTAATTGTATTGCTGATCTTGCCTGCTTGTAGCCCCTGACCCCGTTCCGCCACGGCTGGTGCCGATTGAGCGGAGGGTCGCTGGGACTCAGACTCACTTCCGGCTGCACTGAAAGCTAGCGTTCTAGCCTTGCACGCATCGCACGCCCCCTCATTATTTAATCGGAGAGAAGGCGCGGACGCGCGCAGCGCTGCCAAGACTACGAGGCCACTGCTGGGTATTTGCTCTCCCTCAGCCAGCTATTTGTGGAAAGCTCTATTTTAAAATTGCTATTGTACTCATGAAATGTCAACCTTGCTCTTTTGTACATGACATGCGATATTTGCACATTTTTTAAAAACATTCTGACACGCGATATTTGCACATCTTTTTAATACCTTTTTAATTGTATTGCTGATCTTGCCTGCTTGTAGCCCCTGACCCCGTTCCGCCACGGCTGGTGCCGATTGAGCGGAGGGTCGCTGGGACTCAGACTCACTTCCGGCTGCACTGAAAGCTAGCGTTCTAGCCTTGCACGCATCGCACGCCCCCTCATTATTTAATCGGAGAGAAGGCGCGGACGCGCGCAGCGGCGTGCCGGCGGCGCGCCGAAGGCGCGCCAAAGGCAAGCCCGTCTGCGCCCGTCCGCGCCAAGTCCGCTGCACGCTGCCAGCCCCCCTGCACTTTATTCCTAAATTATGCTAAAATATACACGGGAGAGGCTTCTCTCCTATCGGAGTCAGACAGCTTGCACCCCCTATCTCTTCCACCCTGGCTCCTCGACGATGCATTGTCCTCACTGTGGCTTTGCAACCACTGAGACCTTCCTACCCCCTGATAAGTTAACACACCTTAAAGTGTTTAGTTTGAATTGCAGGTCTCTGGTCCGCCACTATGAAGACATTTATGATCTTCTAGTTGACCAGACTCCTGACTTACTGTTTCTCACCGAAACATGGTTAAGCAAAGATACCTTGGCGATTCCTACTCTGTCTCTTCCACCAGGTTACCTAATACAAATCCAGAATAGACCTGTAAAGAGAGGGGGCGGTCTAGCAGTGATCTTCAAATCTTCCTTTTCTTGCTCACTTTCCCCGGCTAATATTTTGGATTGTGAGAGTTCTCTTTTTAAGATTAAGATCCTGGACACCTTCACCCTAACTGGGCTTCTGATCTACCGCCCTCCTGGCCCTTCAAGTTCCTTTTGTGAATCTTTGGTGGCCACTGTCTCCACCATGACGCTGAATTCCGCTAATTTTAGCCTATTGGGAGACTTAAACCTTCACTTTGAAAGCAGTGAGATACCCACGGTAAGAGGTCTCCGAGATGACTTAGAAGCATGCCAACTTACACAACTTGTCAAAGGGCTCTCCCATGCAGCCGGCCATCTATTGGACCCAGTCTTTTCTAATATTCTGGCCGTTACTGCCTTCCTACCTTATCCTCTTAGCTGGACGGACCACTATTTGGTTCATTTCACCATTCAGGTAGCTGATAACTCAAAAAGACAGCCCCCGCCTTCTATTCCAAGGCGCCCATGGCATAAACTAGATAGCAGCCGATTTATAGACAACCTGAAAACTACATGCCCTATCTGGCCAGAGAATTTGGAGGAAGCTGATGCCACATACAGAGAATGGATTAACAAATCATTAGACCAGCAGATTCCCATAATACTATCTAAATCTAAACGCGGACAATCTCACCTTTGGTACTCAGAGACACTTGCTGAACAAAAGAAGCAATGTAAGCTGCTCGAACGTGCTTGGAGGAAATCTTATGATTCCCAAGCCAAAATTACATTCAGGACTGCTACAAAAATATATCACAAACTAATAAAAATAGCTAAAGCCAGATACTACACCAACATGATTCTGTCAAGCACAAATCAATCAAAAACAATATTCTCCATGATTAAAGAAATGACTAAACTTCCTGAAGGACCTAGTAATATGATTACGTCCAATGCGCACTGTAACGAGATTGCCACCTTCTTTATAAATAAAGTGGAGGGCATTTATAAATCCTTCCCCTCAAACGCTGCAAGCTCCTACTCTTCCACAGCTGAGTCACTACAAGATCTCCCATACTCTCTCGACACCCTCCCACCGATTTCTGCAGACCAAATGGATAGATTAACTGTTAAAATCAAATCCGGTTCCCCTGAGGATCCTGTAAAACCCGAAATGGCGCGACGTCATAAGGATCCGATTTTGTCAGAAGGTCGGAATTTGATCAATAAAACCCTGGAATCTACCACAATACCTAGATCCTGGAAGCACGCTAAAGTCGTTCCTCTTTTAAAAAAACCTACTCTAGATCCTTCCAAGCCGGAAAATTTCCGGCCAATATCTTTGCTACCTTACCTATCCAAGATAGCGGAATCCCATGTAAACTCCACTCTGATCAACTATCTAGAAGCCAATGGTATTTTAGATGACTCTCAAAATGGCTTCCGAGCGAATCATAGTACCGAATCGGCCCTGCTAGCCGTTACGGAACAACTGAGGGAGGTGCAAGACCGAGGTGGCACTGCAGCGTTGGTTCTGTTAGACCTGAGTGCAGCATTCGACACGGTCTCCCATGAGATCCTCTTAAGAAGACTGTGGGAGATCGGGGTCCGAGATGGAGCCCTAGAGTGGTTCGCCTCATTTTTGAAGGACCGCTCCTTCCAGGTGCACGCTCCACCGTATAAATCAGGAAGGTTCCCACTGGGACATGGCGTCGCCCAGGGGTCCGCACTTAGCCCCACTTTATTTAATGTGTACGTCCGCCCCCTAGCCGTTCTGGCTAGGGCCCATAACATCAAACTAACATCCTATGCGGACGACACACAGTTCATCTTCTCCTTCTTCAGTGACACCAATGCCGACAAAATTAAATTCCAAGAAGATCTATCGGCCATTGCATACTGGATGACTGAAAATCGTCTCCAGCTTAATTCATCTAAGACCGAGGTGCTACTGGTTGGTAAGGAGACCCTAACATGGGACGACAAGTGGTGGCCATCTGCATTGGGGCCTGCACCCACCCCTAAGAAGGAAGTTAAAAACTTGGGTATCATGGTCGATAATCAACTAAACCTTGACTCCCACGCCAAAAAAGTAGCTGGTCTGTGTTACGGCCGTTTACGGTCTCTGAGACCCATTCTGGGATTCTTCAAACCCCAAGTCCGTCAGACGATCATTCAGGCTATGGTGCTGTCAAACATCGACTACTGCAATGTCCTCATGCTGGGCTCCAATCAATCCACAATTCATAGACTTCAAAGAGCTCAGAATGCGGCCGCACGTAGTCTGTTTGGACTGCCCAAAAATTGTCATATCTCTCCTATCCTTCATCATTTGCATTGGCTGCCTGTAAAGCAGCGTATTCAATTCAAGGCTCTTTGCCTTATCCATAACATTTTGTATTCCTCGGGCCCTAAAATTCTGCAGAATTTGGGTTCTCTATATGTCCCCACCCGGGCTCTTCGTTCTGCTGACTTGACTCTGGCCCACATTCCTATGATCAGGAGGTGCAGAGCCGGAGGCCGATCTTTTAGATATTTGGCCCCGAAATTGTGGAACACAATTCCACTTGAAGCCCGTGTTGTCACAAATCATTTGGCTTTCAGAAAGAAAATTAAGACCTGGCTATTTTCAACTCTTTAGGCCGGACTCTCTTCCTATACCATGGTGTGGCTGCTGCGTACTTGGTTGTCTGCAAGCGCTGGGACGCCCCGTTGCTGGGGTAGCCATGCGCTATATAAGCTACCATAACATAACATAACATAACGCCGTTATAGAGCAAGGTGTCAGCACCTCCCCCATCATATGCATGAATGGAGGTGATCATGCCAGCTCCCCCTGTATTAGGATATTAAAGTCTGATAGAAATAGTAGCAGACAAGCCCCCCATCGAAAGAAGGGCAGTTAGACCCAAGCCTGAGAGAACAAAAAGCCAGCGAGCCCAGATGCTTCAAGCACAAAAGTTCCTTGAAAAGGTCCCTAAAAACTCAACCCCCAAATCTACCATGTCCAACACATAGGACTTTATCAGCTCAAAAAGTACACCCTCCCACTGGTTCAGGTGAACATACTTGAGTAACAGAGAGGTTTGTGGCAGTTCTCAATAGCCATACAGCCAGTGGGGGAGAGGAAGTGAGTTCCATTAACCAGGAAAATGATGACGAGGGTGAGGCTACAGGATTTGCCCAGATAGCTGAGGAGACAACAGAAAGTGAATTTGAATGCAAAGCCAGCACACAAAGAGAAGAGTGTAGCTCAGAGTAAAGGAAGCAAAACAGACCGGGCAAGGAAGAGAGGTTGAGCTGAGGCTAGAGAGAGAGCATGCAACAAGAAGGCACAGCAAGAATAACGGGCAGCGTGCCCTTCATATGAGGGAAGCAGGAGTAAGTACAGGGTGCAGAGCTAGGAAAAATCAGAGGCAGAAATAAATGAGAGGCTTCTGCAGGGATCAGAGCCTCACCACTTGGTCAACAAAGGAGAGGAGCTGACCACAAAAGAAAGGCCAACGCAGTCTGGTACTGACCCACCAAGAAACAGGAAAATTAAGATGGCGCCATTGCTTGCACTTGAGGGAAGCAGCAATGAGGATGCACGCTGCTCCACACAGGTGCACAGCAGAGATAGACTTACCTCCATGAAGATGGTAGCAAGAAAAGAAGGCAAGAGTTTTGCCTACCCATTTTATGACCTATTATCCTACTGGACTGAGGAGAAGGACCAATATGATAAGCCTTAGCTGAGGGAAGGATCATTTGAGCCAGAGGGCAATGCAATAGCAGAAGACTGTATCTGGCATGGAGGAGGTGACCCCAAGTGGAACTTACCCTTCATCAGAAATAACTAAAAATATGGGAACGTTATGTTGGGGAGGAACCCATAGAGTCACCAGAAATAACAATGTACCCGTTACTACAGATGGGTGCAGGAGGGATTGTATATGTGCCCTGGGACCTGATGGACAAAGATAGGTTGAGAACAAAGTTACCCTCATTGCTGGATGGGGCAAGGAAATAAATTACATGCTTTGAAAAGAACACCGACGGTATCAACCTAGCGATAGGTAGCATTAGGAGCCCACTAAGTAGCCTTATTGAGGAGGAGACAAACACAATATTAACCCAAGCTCACTTTCCAGGAATCACGCTAACTGATACCACGCATGACAATCCACATTTAATTCATACAGGCACTGGAAATAGACAGTTTATGGAGATATAATAGCTGACCGCCCAGATGTAGGAGGCTTAATGGCAAAGAGCATGAAGCTAGGGGAAAGCATAACATATTTCCTGAATAAAATGAGGGAAATTCAATGAGGGAATTGCGGCGTGCGCTACTCACCTGTGAGGATCTCAAAGCGAACTGGGATAGGACAGCCATGGACCGATACAGGCCCACAAGTCACATTTTTCTTCAATATTAAAGGGGTCACCCACCTAGATACAGAGCGGACTAGACAGCGTAGTTGGTTTGGATAATGTTGTAATCAAGGACTAGGATCTGAGGTGTAGTTTGATGTAATTTATTAACCTTGGTTGTAGGTTGGTAGATCCATGTAGAGCAGCCCCACCAGGAGAAGCCTGCCTGCTGCACAGACCATACTCCAACTGTCACACCTCACCTCACAGTCACCCAAACATTACATTCATCATCACCACTCCAACATTCCACACAGAACACTCACACTGGCTGAGCAGCCAGGACACAAGGTAACAAAGGAGAAGCATGAATACATAAGCACAATATAACAGATACCAAACCCTGGTGGGAGAAAAAAGCCAGTATACTACACTACCACAAAAGAAGCAAGAAAGGATAGAGAAAATCAGGAGCAGGTCCAAAAAGACACAGTGAAACTGGTTCAACTCAAATTGAAAAAGGCTGCCCTCAAGGGGGCAGGAATAACCTCAACCACGCAAATTCCACCAGTCCCAATGGGGGCTCCACCAAAAAAGCCCCTGAGGGTTCCAAATCCAACTGTGGCAGAGGAGGCCAGAGAGATTGGCAGCTACCAGATCCTAGAGAGTGCTACTATTGCCGTAGGCCTTGTCACCTGTCAGGGAGATGCTGGTTAAAGGAAATACCATAAGCAGCAAAAGAAGCAGAGATCAAAGAGCCAGGGCCAGCCACCATAAAACACAGTGAATGTCGCTATTAAACACTAAGCACAGGGGAATCAATATTCACCCTGCACTCAGCCTCAGGGAGGTCCCCTATCTGCCATTCCACTGCAGCATGGATCAGGTAATTAGGCAAACACATGGTAGCAGCAAGCACAACAGGGACCGGGCCACAGCCACAACAGGGAGGGGTGACAGCATGTGGAGGAACCATATTCACACAAGCACAAAGGCAAAATGTGTAGTAAGATAAAACCCCAGCATAAATAGGAATTACCCAAACAACTTAGAACCTAGTGGTTAATAACAATACCCACTTACCATCTTTCTCCCAAAAACTGTACCAAACCAAAAAAGGGCTAATAAGACATTTCACATTTTTACCTGCCTCCAGAAATTCACATTTTTACCTGCCTCCTGAAATTCATAGCATCTGAGAGCTGTGTCAACCGGATATCCACACTAAAGTTCGAGATCAATGGTGACGCCACAGGAGCATGGAATAACCAGGCTACCTTGGGACCCTTCAGTAGCTAAGGCCCCACTCTGCTGCTGATTCATCTGGGTGGGGTTGGCTGGCCATGCCCCAGGGGGAAGGTAGTCTGATGAGGGGGTGGGGCAGCACCCAGAAAGTATTTTTTAAAATCAGTCACCCAGGTTCCTTGACCAAAGTCAAAAGGGACACATACCAAGAACCAAATTACAGGGTCCCCATTCTTGGGCACTATGTACAGGGCCAATGTTTCCTTCATCGCATGTAGTCCCAACACTGCCTCCAAAAAGCTAGATGCCTCCACCCCAATTCAGAACCCTTTAAGTTCTAAAACTAAACTATCCTCAGTGGCGGGAAACTGGATTCCTATGCAACTGGGATGGTAAAACTCCAAAAGACTCCACAGCACACAGACAAGGAGCCAATACGTGGCAAAGCCTCAACACGTCGTTGAGTCCATGTCTCCAGTTGGGGAGGGGGGTTCACCAGGGTCACTAGGTGTCCTGGATTTGCAGAGGTAGTTCTGTTTTCTCCATCATGACCCAGAAGTCCTTTGCAATTTTTGATTTTGATGTTACAAGGCGATAAACTAGCTTAGCCAGCCTTCTTCTATATATGTGAACCGTCTTATTTTTTGATTTCCAAAGTCTGGTCAAAATTCATTAGGCAGCACAAGATGTTAGAGATTCAAGCCAAAAGCTAGGAACAGTGGGCCCACCAGCTCACTGCGAGGAAGTGGGGTGTGATCCGAGGGAGACGGGGTGCCCTGGAAGAGGTATTCCAAATCTTCACTCCGGCTCCAGATTAATGTAGGGCCCCATGTGTGTTCACCTCCATTCCATTCATATTGACTAATGGTGCACTAAAATATGCAGGCTCCAACAATGGAAGGCGGTTGGACCCGACATCAGACACCAATTCCATTTGTTGTGTACATATATCATCACGTAACACATGGCTTTAAAATCACCATTGCGTCTTAAAGTATGTTCCCTGCACTTTATGATGACACGTTGATGCATTAGGAAACACCCATGGTTTTCTTTTCAGGGAATACATTTCACTCACATTGAGAATCTACACTCATGCGAATTTTGATTTTAATGGGCACTAAAAATCTTGAGTCTTATTTGTTTTCACTTGTTAGATTGTTTTAATGGAACATTTCTGATCCGTGAGCTGGTCTAATTATTGTGAGTGGCTCTCACATACTTACACATCTTGTAGAGTTTTTTTACATACAGCCAGTCGTGTTTCAGGTATTTTTTTCAAGTTCACTTACAGGTTGCACGTACACACCACTTCATGCATTTCTAGTTGATTCCCTCCTAAGGCACAGTTTACTCATTTCAGGTCCAGTGTTCCATTAGCAGTTATCAGGTTTTGCTTACCCTGTGAAGGATTTTCAAAGCCAAAGAGCGACCCTTGACCCTGCTCCAGGCAGTTCGCTCTCCACACCGCACAGCTCCACCCAGCTGCGCCTGTGCTCCCGCCCTTGCTGCCATGAGTTCGAGCCACCTGTGTGCTGCCCACCTGCCGCCCTGCTACCAGATTTCTCTGCCTCTTTTATTTTGCCCTCTTTTCTTTTGCCCTCTTGCCTCTGCCTGTAGTCTCACTCCTTTTGCCTACTTGCACGGTTTATAAACCGCTCTTCTGCCTTTTCACTCTTGCCCTCTCTCGGCCCTCTGCAAATCACTTTTCCCACCGCTGCGTCCCCTGCGGCCCCGCCCCCTCACTCCCCCATTGGCCCTGCACCCAACTCCTAGCTGCTCCTCCCTCCCACCTCCCCTTATTAATGGCGACCACTGCGTGGCCCATCTCTGCCAGTCCGCACCTGGACTGCGGCCAGTGCCAGACCGCCTTGTCCCCCGCCAGCACCACGACACCAGATACCGCTACGACGCCAACCTCCTCCATGCACTCAAAGGCCACCCCAAAGTGCACCCATGGACCCTTCACCTGCCGAAACTCCAGCTTCACCAGCCAGCATGCACCAGCATGTCCTGCCCCCCCACACCGAGGCAGGACACAACCATCTCAGATGCATACTGCTTAACACCCGCTCTATCCACAGGCACACCGTCGAACTCTGAGACCTGCTCGACTCAGCCTTCTCGGACATTGCCTTCCTGATGGAGACCTGGATGAACACCTCATCGGCAACCAACGTTGCCGTAGCCATCCCGGATGGCTACAAGATCACCCGCAGGGACCGCACCAAGAGACCAGGAGGAAGAATCGCCATCATCCACAGAAACATCCTCAGAATGTCGACCAGCACCGAAGACACCCTCAACACCACCGAACACCTGAACTTCCAGATCCACGTCAATCCCAACACCACCCTCAGAGGAACCCTCATGTACAGACCCCCAAGACCCCAAAAGTTCAAGGCAAAGTTCAGCGACTCCATCACAGACGTCGTCAGCCCGCACGCCTTGGCCTCCACAGACTACATCCTCCTCGGAGACCTGAACTTCCACCTCAAGTACGCCGATGACAGCAACTCCACCACACTGCGGGACAACCTCACCAACCTTGGCCTCAAACAGCTCATCACGACACCCACCCATTCCACCGGACACACACTAGACCGCATTTTCTCCGCCAGCAGCCACGTCACCTTCAGCCACACCACCGAACTCCATTGGACCGACCACCGCTGCATCAACTTCTCCTTAGAAAAAACAACCACACACAACCACCAGCAAGGAATCCCCCAACGCAGCTGGAACAATGTCACCAAAGACCAGTTAATCACAAACCTCGCCCGAGACTCAGCAACCGACCACACCGACACAGCCACCCGCAACCTCAGGCAATGGATCGACGACTGCGCCAACACTCTCGCCCCGATCAAGAAACCCTCAAACAGACGCACCGACAGAAGGGTCATATGGTTCACCACCGGCCTCCAGGCATCAAGGAAGACCTGCCGAAGACTAGAGAAGAAATGGCACCATGAGCAAACACCGGACAACCATGCAGCCCTCAAGAACGCCAGCCGCAGGCACCACCAACTCATCCGAACCACCAAAAGGACCTCCTTCAAGGAACGCATCGACAACCATGCACACAACAGCAAAGAGCTCTTCAACATCGTGAAGGAACTCGCCAACCCCAGCTCCAGCTCCAACGACACCCCGCTGTCACAAGACCTCTGCGACTCCCTAGCCACCTACTTCCACCGCAAGATCATAGACATCCACGACAGCTTCAACACCCAGACCCCCCGACAACTGGCGACACCCTAGACTTACCGCTCCCCAGCCACACCGGCCTACTGATCTCCTGGAACCACATCAATGATGAAGACACCATTAAAACCATGAACACCATCCACTCCGGATCACGGTCAGACCCCTGCCCCCACCACATCTTCAACAAAGCGAGCCCCACCATCGCTCCCCAACTATGAAAGATCTTCAACAGCTCATTCTAGACCGCCACCATCCTGGAAAGCTGGAAGCACGCAGAGATCAACGCCCTACTCAAGAAACCCAAGGCAGATCCAAAGGACCTCAAGAAGTTCCGGCCCATCTCCCTGCTCCTGTTCCCAGCGAAAGTCATCGAGAAGATCGTCAACAGACAACTGACCCACTTCCTCGAAGAGAACAACACCCTGGACACGTCCCAATCCGCATTCTGCAGCAACCACAGGACCAAAACCGCCCTCATCGCCTCCACCGACGATTTCAGGACCCTGCTGGACAACGGCGAAACCGCGGCCCCCATCCTCCTAGACCTCTCGGCCACCTTCGACACCGTCTGCCACCACACCCTACACACATGCCTCTACAACGCAGGGATCCGAGTCAAAGCCCTGGACTGGATCACCTCCTTCCTAACCGACAGAACCCAGAGACTCTGCTTCCCGCCATTCCGATCCGAAGCCACCAAGATCACCTGTGGCATAGCCTAAGGATCATCCCTCAACCCGACACTCTTCAATGTCTACATGACACCGCTAGCCAATATCGTCCGATCGCACAACCTCAACATCATCTCTTATGCCGACGACAACCAGCTGATCCTCTCTCTCACCAAAGACCCTGCCACCGCCAAAACCAACTTCCACAATGGAATGAAGGCCGCCACCGAATGGATGAAGAACAGTCGCTTGAAACTGAACTCAGACAAGACGGAGGTCCTCATCCTTGGCTCCACCCCCTCTGCCTGGGACGACTCCTGGTGGCCAGCCTCGTTGGGAGCTGCGCTGACACCCACCAACCACGCTCGCAACCTAGGGTTCATCCTGGACTCATCTCTGTCAATGACCCAGCAAGTGAACACCATCTCCTCCTCCTGCTTCAACACCCTCCATATGCTTTGCAAGATCTACAGATGGATCCCCACCAGAACCAGAAGGACGGTCACCCAGGCCCTCATCACCAGCAGGCTGGACTACGGCAATGCCCTCTACGCTGGAACCATGGCTAAACTCCGGAAGAGACTCCAACGCATACAGAACGCCTCCGCATGCCTCATTCTCGACATCCCCCGCCACAGCCACATCACTGCCCACCTGAGGAACCTGCACTGGCTCCCCGTCAACAAGAGGATCACCTTCAAGCTCCTCACCCATGCTCACAAAGCACTCCATGACGCCGGACCAGCATACCTCAACAAACGACTCATCTTCTACACTTCCAACCGCCAGCTCTGCTGACCTCGCCACCGCTCCACACATCCACCGAACAACCGCCGGTGGCAGATCCTTCTCTCACCTTGACACCAAGACATGGAACACCCTCCCCATCGACCTGCGGCAGACCCAGGACCTGCTTACCTTCAGGAGACTTCTCAAGACCTGGTTGTTCGAACAGTAGCAGCTTCCCCCCTCAGCACCTTGAGACCCTCACGGGTGAGTAGCGCGCTCTACAAATGATTGATTGATTGATTGAGTATTATTTCTACAAAAGATGAACTGACAATACAATTGTGAGTGCACTTACTAGTACCTAATCGATTTATAGTAATGCATGTTGGGTATTGCAGTTCTTTCTGACTATTGGGTATTCGTTGGAACATCAGTCACCGGTTTACCTTTATGTGCTCATCATATGGGTCACGGTTTACTCTTTGATGCAAATCTTAAAATATTTATGAACGTTGCCAGGTTTGCACCTAACCTTGTGTATTCTGCAGAGTCACTGGTGTTTACTTTGCTAGAATAACCAAGCTGGGAAACTATTCACATGGGATTATATGTCTACGATTAGGTTTCTGCATCACTAATGATGCAGACTACTTTTAGGTA